>NC_060036.1:10035000-11422500 GCF_905333055.1 Maniola jurtina | reverse complement strand
GTATTATGTCTTACAGACTCTTGCTATGAGATAAAGCGGTAGATATTGAGAAAAAAATGTATTACAGAAAAGGACAGGACGTGCAATTTATAATTTAAAACCGCGCGCTGCCATACATTAAAAATATAAGGAAATAAGTACCTTATCTATTATCTTATAGTAGCTTCTAAACATATTTACAACTAGCTAATGCCCGCAGCTTCACTCGCGTGGATTTAGGTTTTTAAAAATCCCGATCCTTTCATTTCCCAGAACAAAAGTTGCCTCTCCGTAATAGCCCGTCCCCGGGATGCAACTTGTTTCTGTATCACGTAAGAATATTTAAACGGATTATCCTTTTCAAATCCCGAGGGATCACCAGGATTTAGGAATGCAATTTCTTACAGCATCAGGGTTGAGGTCAACGACAAAGTGTTTACTTGGTATAGATACCTTCAATATCAATTAATAATCGACACTTTTTAAATCCCATTAGCTTTAGTAGTCAGGTCCCCTGCAACATCAGGATTGAGGAGTTGGAATCCAAATTTTTTATTGAACAATGTCGCAAACTTTCTTTATCGATTAAAAAAACTACCCAAAATTACGCAGTTAGGTTACCTGCTAAATTTCATGGTTTTGAGTCAACGGGAAGTACCCTAGAGGTTTTCTTGACACACACGACAGACAGAGAGATAGACAACAAAGTGATCCTATAAGAGTTCCGTTTTTCATTTTGAGGTACGAAACCCTAGAAAACGTAGGAACGGCATTCCAAACCAGTGGTAAATTTTTCTGACCATCCAAAAACACTTTGAAGTTTACCTAAAAGTTTACAGGAATAAAAATTTATCATTGTATTCCATTCCATTTCATTCTATTCCATTCTGTTCAAAGATAAATAGATAATAAAAATATTTGTCACCGAAACAATAATTTACGATACATCGACCAATATCAATTTTACTGATGACAATCTGACTATTACCAAAGTGAACGACTACTATAATATCAGGGGGCACGGCAGTGCCCCCGCCAAGACGAGCCAAACGGCGGCCGGGGCGCTACGTACCTTTTTCTCGAAGTGTTTCGCCGTATTTTCGACCCGTCATAACTTCGGTCTGGAAGACGCTAGAAAGCTGAAATTTTCAGTATAAGGTGTCCTCAGCAAATTTACCAAATATACCAAGTATCAAATATCTAGCTTTTATGGTTACAGATTTATTGATACCTAAAATACGCCGATTTCGTCCCTCACTGATGATCATCAAAACCTCTACTCAAAACCTCTAAGGTACTTCCCGAAGTCCTAGAAGACTGAAATTTGGTATGTAGACTAGAAATTGACTACAAACTACAGGAAAATTAAGAAATTGGAAATGCCCCCCCTCTACGCCTCTTATGGGTGAAGCAAATCAGTAAATTCTGTCGCTAGAATGCTGATATTTTCAGGATAAGATGTCCTGGGCAGATTTATTAAACGCATTGAGTATCAATTGTCTAGCCTTTATAGTTTCAGATTTATTGACAGTCAAAACTTCTAGTCTGTAATTCTAGGGTACTTCCCGAAGTCCTAAAAGACTGAAATTTGGTGTGTACACTAGAAATTGCATACAAACTACAGAAAAATTAAGAAATTCGAAATTTTCCCCCTCCACTCCCACGTATGGGGGAAGCAAATTATTTGTAAAGTCTATCGCTAGAATGCTGATATTTTCAGAATAATATGTCCTTGACAGACTTATCAAACGTACCAAGTATCAATTGTCTACCTGTTATGGTTTCAGATTTATTGCCATTCAAAACCCCTCTAGTCAAAAGTTCTAAAGTACTTCCCTAAGTCCTAGAAGACTGAAATTTGGTATGTAGGCTAAGGATTTCATTCAAACAACAGGAAAATAAACTTTTCCCAGTCTGTACATTTAAAAAATGTGTTTCCTGAAGTCCTAAAAGACTGAAATCTGATATATGTATCTGCTTTAAAATTGAGTTGCAAGATTCCACCCAAAAAAACATAGTTACATACATTTCAAGTGGAATAAAAGCTTTTAAAAAAAGAGGTAACAATAGAGAGTGGGCCATGAAAATGATGTAGGTACCTACAAAAAATAGATCCAAAAAAAAAAATCTAGGGCACCTGCCAAAAAGAAATGAAATCCCACCAAAAACATTTCATGTAAAATGTTGCCAAGACTCACAAGTTCATAATGCTTTCACTGTTAAAAAGTTATGAGATCTCTAGTAGAGCCAAGCCCCTAGCTGAGCTTAGAATTGTGCTGGCCATGGGACCTATCCCAAGTCCAAAGTATATAGCTCTTAAATGCTCTTGAGTATATCTCATTTATAACAATAAAGAACAAATAACTCTACTTACAAGCTCTGATTTTACAAACCCTAAATCTTGGTTAAAAAAGTACGGCTTGGCCGTTTAATGTTCGTGAAACATTCATGATTACATGACATAACATATTATATTAAGGTCATAAGGAATAGTTTGTTCGACAATTACTAATTTTTATTATACTTCATGATTGTCGCACAAGCTATTCCGGGCTTAAATGTCATATCAGATAAAAGTACCACGAACATTAAACGGCCAAGCCGTCCTTTTTTGACCAAGATTTAGGGTTTGTAAAATCAGAGCTTGTAAGTAGAGTTATTTGTTCTTTATTATTATAAATGAGATATACTCAAGAGCATTTAAGAGCTATATACTTTGGACTTGGGATAGGTCCCATGGCCAGCACAATTCTAAGCTCAGCTAGGGGCTTGGCTCTACTAGAGATCTCATAACTTTTTAACAGTGAAAGCATTATGAACTTGTGAGTCTTGGCAACATTTTACATGAAATGTTTTTGGTGGGATCTATTATATACGACTAACATAATATGTATTATAAATTGTGTGCCGTTTGCATTCTCACTAGGTTCTCATTAAGTTTGTTTTATTTGGTTAAACTTTCTGGCATTTATATTGTTATGACGTTTAATTGGCAAACAGTCTGTTTATTGGCTGAAACTCAAAAATTCAGCCAATCACAACAAAGAAAATATTGTAATAATGATTGATGCAGCTTTCTGTAATTGAAAACAAAATATTTGACATTAACTTGAATGTGACAGTGTTTTCCGAATAGGGTTGCCAGAGGCCCCGTATTTTACTGGTTACCCCGTATGTCAGGATAGAGAAACCGGTAATTATGAAAATAAAATACGGGGCAAATAAAACTAAATATTTTTAGGGTTCCGTAACTCAAAAGCAAAAAAAAACTCTTATAGGATCACTTCGTTGTCTATCAGTCTGTCTGTCTTTCCGTCTGTCCGTCTGTCCATCTGTCCTTCTATCCGTCTGTCATGTGTTCATGAACAAATATTAGTATTTTCAATTTTCAAAGTAAGATAACTACATATATCAAGTGGGTTATCATATGAAAGGGCTTTACCTGTTCATTCTAAAACAGATTTTTATTTATTTTTATGCATATTTTTTTTAATGCATAACAGTTTTTGATTTCTCGTGTAAAATGTCGAAAAAAATACCCGAATCGGAACCCTCGGTGCGTGAGTCTGACTCGCACTTGGCTGGCGAAACCGAACACTGACGTTATGTCCAGTAGAAAGAATATTTTCCTTTTGCGGCAATGCGTAGCCGAAACCCACTCGATATTGATCATGGTCGTAGCCAAGGCGGCGGGGCTTGGTTTGAGGATGTTAGCCTTTTTTTATACAAGTTAGCCCGTGACTTTAATCTTTTCTAGTGGTAAGTGATGATGCAGTCTAATTTCTTGGCCGTTAGGGCCATACTAACCATATAACTAGCCATGACCGAAGCCTCCCACCAGACCAGAAATTTTGAAATGGCGACTGCGCCTGGGAAGCCGTCAAAAACATAAGCCTAAAATAATACTTACACTATTTCTTGCATTTGCTTAACAATTTTTTTTTGGAAATATATCAAACATTTCGCGCTCACTTCACTCGCGCTTTGAATTTCTATTACTTGGTGTAAGCCCCGCAATTTCGTTTGCATGAATTTAGAGTTTTAAAAATTCCGTGGGGGATTTTCCGGGCTAAAAAGTTTATGTCTGGGATGCAAGTTACCTCTGAATAGTAAGTACCAAAATTTTGGTAAAGAAGATGGGCCGTGAAAGGGTAACAAATAGATAGGCAAATAGATATACTGTCGTATTTGTAATATTAGTATGGATAGGGAGCTTTAAAAATAAAATCTTGCTATGGCTAAACTCGTTTCCCTTTCACTTTAATTCTTTCTGTAATTGAACCAAAAACACTTACGCTCACTGCGCTCGCGCTTTTTTA
This sequence comes from Maniola jurtina, assembly GCF_905333055.1. Lineage (NCBI taxonomy): Eukaryota > Metazoa > Arthropoda > Insecta > Lepidoptera > Nymphalidae > Maniola > Maniola jurtina. The sequence continues at coordinate 11,418,202 of NC_060036.1, read as the reverse complement.
TTGTTGTATTTTATCTCACTGTCAAATTGAAAGGCGAAATTCCACTAACCAGGTAATTAGCCCATAAAGTTGAGCGAATGTTTTTTTCCTCATGACAGGATTCAGTTCCGGCCCTGATAAAACCTCTCCCGAAATCGATTCCTGGCTACGGCCATAGTATTGATACTGTGAAGGTGGAATTACAAGTTAAATGTAAATTTAAGTTAAAATGCAAAGATTGTATGCATGAAATGTATAACATTTTGCTTTACAAAACTAGAGTTTTTAAAAGCTATTTAAATAAATAAATCTTTTATTTAAAATCACATTGCAAACACAGTTCACCAATCAAGACACGGCAACATACAGAGAAAAAATACAAAACTTACAAATAAACTGAAATATCTAAATAGGCTTTCCATGCATTTCAGAGAGAACCACCGCCTATTTCTTCAAATACTTCAAATTTTTAAATTTCTTCAAATCTAAACCCCGTATTTTTGATGGTGGTAGCCTGTAAATCAAAAAGAGGCAGGTGGCAACCCTACTTGCCACATGACATTACAGAATGAAAAATTGTTTTCATTACTCGGTAAGCCTACTGCCATAGTTTCACAGAAAGTGTGACGGTAGTTGTGACCTCTGATTGGTCGACTCTCTTTCACTATTTGCTAAAATTGATGATTGCAACAACAATTTTTTCTTTTTTGTAATCAAAAACAGAACACGGACGTCATACAGGTTGACTAATTGCAATCATTTCTGACCGGCTAACATTGTTCCGCTAGTGGCTCAAACTCACTGTCGCAGCAAGAACATGGTAAATTCAGCCAATCACAGCAATTAGAATTGGTTATCACAAATGCACCGATCTAGGAACCGAGAATACACGAACCAGGGCAGATAGAGATGAGAACAATAATATCATACGTAGGAAATCGACGGGGGATCGTTGACAATGATCCTCTTAAAGCCTTGTCGTCTTTCTTTACTGCGGGTAAGCAGGTCTTCTGCTCCCGAAATCACGTCGTCCGTTAACAATTTATTGTTTTCAAAATAACGATCAAAGAAAAATGATGCCCTGTACAGAACCACGTCTACGCCCATGTCGAACCGTTTTCCTTGTGATCTTTCTAACAACAATGGCATTCTGGCAATATTTGTACAACGGTATTTGCAATATAATGCCCGCGACTTCATTCGCGTGGATTTAGGTCTGTAAAATCCCGTGAGAGCTCTCTTTGCTTTTCCAGAATAACAGTAGCCTGTGTTAATTCAGTATTCAAGCCATCTCCTTTCGAAATTCCAGCCAAAGCGGTTCAGTCATTGTATCGTGAAGGAGTAATGAATGCCCAAACGTCTTAACTTTATACATAATATTAAAAACATACACACGCACATATTATACAAACTTTCGCCTTTATAGAATAGAATATATTTTTATTCAAGTTAATTTTTACAAGTGCTTTTGAATTTCAAAATAATTTACCATTTCTTTTAAATAATTTTATAATATTATTTTTTAAATTAGTGTGATTAGAATAGTTTAGCGTTAGATGAAATTTTATTCATGCAGTTGTACCAACATTTAGAAACGAAATGGGTAAAATGAAATCAAATCGGCGTATCTTGATATTATTTGAAAACGGAGGAATTTCCCGATACTGCCCGCGGTGCTCAAAAAAATCTAATAATGTCTTTTTTCTGTAAAATAAATTATGTAAACATTATATTGAAAATATTTACTATGATTAAACTTATTCGTCTACTGTCAATTTTAATTTCTAGCAAGCTGAATGAAGAAAATGTGGCAGACTAAGACGTATGAGTATCACACTTAATATGACACCATATTAAATTATGTATATTTTATTGTTTTATTTAAGTGTTTTTGCCTACACTACGAGGAAACAGTTTATGAAATGTGTCATCTCTTGTTTAAATAATTCCACATGGGCCTTTAAAAGAATGTAGATCGTCAATTGTAACGTGTAGTTACTCGCTACCATATGTCACTGTCGATGTCGGTTAGATTGTTAAAAAATACATATCGAAAATTTCGTCATCGAAGGGACCGAACTCCAAAGGTTAAACGGACTAAAGGCATTCCAAGGCTGCGATAGCAAGAGGGATGCAGGTTCAATCCTTGCAAGTTCCTCTTCCTTCCTTATGTATGAAACATTTATATATATCTTTGTTTAGTTAGGTATAAATTGACATAAAACATTTGATGTCCTAACTTAGTACATCCAATTTGAATTTTATTAGAAACTCTACCTTTAATAAAATGTGCCGAGGAGCTTACGTAAGGAAGATCCGTGCCAAGGCAATAATGGCCGTCTAGACCCAAACATACCTACTTAAGTCGGATGGAAGGAAAATTCAAAGACTTTAAGACTCCGCTTTTCATACTCTGAATATATTACATCCATGTTTCAGCGGGGTTTATTTTAGGACCAAAAAAGTAATAAATCCCGAGAAAACTTTGTGTATAAAGGAAAGTGATAATATGATGCATTTTAACCACCTAAGGTGTAAAAATTGTAAACTAAGAATTGGTTGTTAAAATTATAAACTAGCGCTTGGCTGCAATCAGATCTGCTGGCAAGGGAGGATGCAACCTAAGATGGATCGCACTTGCCTAGATACCCTTGACTTGAGGGTATCACACTATCACACTAATATTATAAAGGCGAAAGTTTGTGTGTGTGTGTGTGTGAGTGTATGTTTGTTACTCCTTCACGCAATTCCCACGGGATTTCGAAAAACCTAAATCCACGCGGGCGAAGTCGCGGGCATCGGCTAGTCTTACATATTAAAAGTCGAGTGAAAACATGCTACACTCTCAATTATTTATTATGAAAAGGAAACGTCCAGTAAAAGCTAAAATTTTGGCTAGAGTACATTCATGGATGAAAGAAATTGTAGCAGTAGGAATGATATCATAAACTGAACACTTTCAAGTAAAGATATTTATATAAACCTGTGGAGATGATACTGCTATTGGCGCTATTAGAATGCCATAAGCCGACTTTGTCGTATTAGTTTACAAATTGCGAAAAGCCAAATTAAATTTGAATTTCGCGGGCAGATCCGTGCCCTGGCAGCTTAAGATACAAGCACTGTTTTGAAGAAAAAATTGGACGAACTTTATGGAAATATTATTTAAAAAAATATTGACTCAGTTTTACTTTTAAAACAAACATTATGTGAAAGTACTTCATATATTATGTGCGGGGCATACCAACATAAAGCCATTATTCTTGGCAAAAGACAAATGAATCGGCATCAATCATGTATTAACAAATCGATTTCAATTCAACCGTGAATCGATTTCGGAATTATACTTCGACTTTCTTCTTATTCGATTCGATTTAAACAAAGCGAATATTATGTAACTGGTTGGGTTGAGTTGGGGATAAAGAATGGGGAGACGTGATAAAACATTTGGTAATTTACAATTCCGTTTGCTTCCTCAATCCATGTAATCTTATTTGTCTAAACATACTTTATTTATTTCGGCAGTTATAGTCGCTGGTTTTTAAGAGAAGTGTACTCGGAGCACGTTACATAGAAACCTAGTCAAAGAAACCCCGGCCAAGTGCGAGACAGACTCGCGCACCGAGGGTTCCGTACTCGGCTAATTTTTCCGACATTTTGCACGATAAAGCAAAAACTAGTGTGCATAAAAATAAATAAAAATCCGTTTTAGAATATACAGGTAAAGCCCTTTCATATGATAACCCATTTGATATACTTATCTTACTTTGAAAATTAAACTTTTTTCAACGATGTAACCACCAATTCGCAGTTTTCAGATTAATTCCTTTACTTGTGCTTACGACCTAACTCCTTGCCAAATTTCATGATTCTAGATTAACGGGAAGTAGCCTATAGGTTTTCTTGACAGACATGACGGACGGACGGATGGGCAGACAACGAAGTGATCCTATAAGGGTTCCGTTTTTCCTTTTGAGGTGCGGAACCCTAAAAATAGCGAGAAAACAAGCAGACGGGTCACTTGATGTTAAGTGATTACCGCCACTAATGAACATTTGCAGTTTATAGCACTAGTGGAACCGCTGGCACCTGTTGGCCCAAGGGTGCCAACAGGTATGTAATGGTACCCTAAAAATCACAAGGACCACCCCACTTTTTGCGTCGGGAGTTAAAAATAAATAAAGGCTGAGATGGGATGAGAAATACAGACAAATAATATAGGCGAGAAGCGTGCCAAAATTTAATCTTAAAAGTATTAAAGAACACTTCACGAATCACTAAAGTGTCACCTCCACCGCGGCTCCTTAATGAATTTCTTTATGAGACTGCCAATCTTGAGGGAATCGAGTTTTACGAAGGATTTTGGAAAATATTTAATAGGGCACATTTTTGCGACGGCCTATTTTTAAACCCCCAACCAAAAAGAGGGGTGTTATAAGTTTGACGTGTGTATCTGTGTATCTGTCTGTGGCATCGTAGCTCCTAAAGTAATGAACCGATTTTAATTTAGTTTTTTTTTTTTTTGTTTGAAAGGTGGCTTGATCGAGAGTGTTTTTAGCTATAATCCAAGAAAATCGGTTCAGCAGTTTGAAAATTATCAGCTCTTTTCTAGTTACTGTAACCTTCACTTGTCGGGGGTGTTATAAATTTTTAATTTACACTTGTTCTTCTAATTAGCTGTTTCAAGAAGACCGCAAGGCTTTTAGTAGGTACTAGATATTCCCCGTCTTCGTCTGTGTGGATTTAGATTTTTGAAAACCACGAGAAAACTCAAAATGAGGTTTATCGTGATCAACCCATCGCCAGCCTACTACTGAGCACGGCTTTTCTCTCAGTATAAAAACGCACTGCCGCACTCGGCCTACGTAGTAAACGGCCATAATCTAACACACTGGCCTAATGCGGATTGGTAGACTTCACACAGCGCCGAGAACATTTTGGAAACTTCTCAGGTATACAACATTATCATCTTTGGTATCTCAATTGTTTTTTTTTCGGTTTCTTGTTTTTGTCTTGGGATTTTCTCATGCAATATCTAATAGATAGTAGTGGAATAGTAAGCGATCGCAGATCGCTAACTTGTACTTGAAAAAAAATCGGCCAAGTGCAAGACGGAATAGCATAAGTACGCATTCCGTAGCATCGTATAAAAAACACTTTAATTTTTTTAATTTACATGGTGGCCATTTTTAAATTTTTATTAGTTTTTGATAAACGGCAATAGAAATAAGCATTCGTTAAAAATTTCAACTCTCTTCCTATTACGGTTCATGAGATACAGCTCCCTGACAGACGGACGGACGGACAGACAGCCAGCGGAGGCGTAATAGAGTCCCGTTGGCACCTTTCGGGTACGGAACCCTGAAGAAACAACTTTTCAGATTCAGTCCGCCATTTTCCGCTGAGCTGTTGACAATGAAGGTAGGTAATATTGCGACAATTTGTTATCCCATTTTTCAGCACCTCGGGCGTTATCGGAAATCTCCGCCGGTGCCAAATAATAACGAGGTTCGGCAATTTGCGTTTCTTCTCCCCTATTTCCCTGGCTGAATGTATCAGCGCCCGCATTTCTCGATACAATTGAATAAATTTTACCTTACACGATTGAAAGTAGTGACGAAAATATTTCTGGAATTTTCGCTTCTATATTTTGTTAAACATTTACAATCTATTGGTGATTTTTTTTCAGGGACACGTACCCGAAGAGTTGCAAGGCGACCCTATTACTAAGCCTCCGCTGTCTGTCAGTCTGTCTGTCAGCGGGCTGTATCTCATATCCAGTAATTAGTTGAATTGTCACGGCGTTTGTATTGTCGCTATAACAGCAAATAAAATTAGAAACCAAGATGGTGAATTTCAAAATGCCATGCAAAAAACTTAGTGTTATATCTAGTACAATAGTACGGAACCCTTCACGTGCGACTCCGACACACACTTGACTGATTTTTATGAAAACAGCGAGCAAATGAGTAGCACTCGGTCTTGGTCTATTTATTCCATAGACTATCCGAGTCAGCAGAGTACGGCCAGAGTGAACTAATACGGCCTAGACCCTTCTCATGGACACGTCGATCATAATGATGATGATGATGATCCAGTTAGTCCCTATACGGTGTAATATCGGGCATCGCTAGAGGTCAGAGTGAGTCAATATGGCGGGCAGCAAGGTTCGGCGACGTGCGGTGTACCTCACCGCATGTTGCGCTTGCACCCGACAGATTCGATCAGCCGCCGACACCGCGAACATGTTTTCAGTGAGCTCTACTCTACTGCCTACAAAGTACAATCTACATAGGCTACCTAGTACTTTTGATCATTGATGATGCACTAATTCTTCTTATAAAACTGCTAGAAGGGTAAAACAAGATTTAGGCAAACAGATTAAGATTACGTTCAAACAAAGATTCTAATAAACTATATAAAGGACGTTAGAATAATCATGATCTACCCATCGCCACCCACTAATGAGCGCAGGTCTTCTTTCAGAATTAGGAGGATTTAATCATATTCAGCCACGCCTTGCAGTGCAAGTGACAGACTTCACCGACCTTTGGAACATTAAGGAAAACTTTCAGGTATTCAGGTTTTGTCAAGATGTTTTCGTTCAAAGCAAGTGATATTTAATTGAACAAAACGCACATAATTCCGAAAAGTTAGAGGTGCGTGGCCGGGATCAAACCCCGGACTCCCCGACTAGAAGGTCAACATTATAACCACCAGGCTATCACCGCATTATACCTGTCTTGTATTTTCACAAACATCGAAAAATGCGGCGTCTGTCATTGACAATGGCAATTAGATACTCGTATACTTACTGAATTCACAGGAAACCAATTTGTTAATTTTCAATAACAAGAGGGCGTTTGGAAAAATGACTTTTAGCAACTTGTCTGCAAAAACAAATTAAAGTTCCCTAACGCGTTTCTCTGCAACTTCACCGAAGGCAACTTTTTACGAGCATCAATATAGGAGAAATATTTGTGTGGCCGAGTGGACGGCAGAGTTTAAAGCAATTGTAGCAACGGGAACGAGCAAAAAGCATTCTCTGCTCCGACGAGGGAGGCTGCCAAACTACAAGACCGCTATAACCTGTAGTTCACTCTGGTTGGGCTTCATGTGAACATCTCTAAACGTAAGAGGGAAAAAAACTTTCTAGATTGTTGTCCGTGGACAAGATATGTTGATTGTTGACTCCTAGGTTTGACGCTCGATGGTACTAACTCGCTCGGGTTACACAAATTACGTGTCCGCTGCTGAAAAATGCGAGATTCATAAAAAACGGATAGTGCAAAACGGAACGTTGCTCTTAGTAATATTACGTTTTCCGAAGCAAAGGACATTCGTCCCCTGTTGAGTGATTGTTGCTTTGATAAATGACTCAGTCGGCGACGAATCTATTGCCCTTGAAGTGTCTAAGGATAATATACTAGTATTTTGGTAAAATATTACATTTCTGATTATACCTACTGATTTGGGTATTATATTGAAAGCACAATAACAATGTTGCCATACTTTATTACCTATGATTGTAAGTGCGAAAATTCGCTTTCCGTTTGTAATTATAAAACTAATTTTATTAAGTAGGTGTTTTGCCCTTTCTAACACGCGGCGATACGAGTGTTCTCGATCGCGTGCTCTTTGACGTCTCAGCTCGGATCGATGACCGTGTGCGCACGAAAAAATAAAGCGAGATTAAATGTAATAAAGCAAACTGTGAAGTTTTGCTTCGTGTGCAAGTGTTAAATAATATGAAAACGCTTTTCAAGTGATTTTTCACATGCTACATGTGAAATAGTTCATTTCTAGTAACGTAATATTTCTAGTAAGCGCGCTCTAGTAAATTAAAAAAAAAACGTCCTACTTTGCATTTAGGGAATGCAGGGTGTACTATACGTTGCGTTACTCCGTCTAAAAATAAAGATTCATCTCATGAGAAAAAATTTCGTTATGAAAAGTAAGCAAAGAGCACATACCTAGTTTGCATTTTCTTTATTCTCCTCATGTTTTTAAAAACACACGGCCATATGGAAAACTTGGTATGAAATATTTTCAAAACCCGCATTAATATAACGCGAAATATGCTAAAAGCGGCCAAAAGAGATGGACAAAATTCTAGAATCATTTCTCCCTGCTTCTGATTTATGCTCTCATACTTTAAGCGTGGGTGCACCTAATATTTAGAAGCTTTTATCTTCATATGTTTTTGTACATATTTTACCTTTTAGCGCATATGAATAAAAACGTTACTACGTTATAAGCACGCGTTGACATGTTTTTGTAATTAAAGCAGCTGACCCATCTCAAAAAATCTGTGGCTCTACCACTGGTTCGGAAAGAAGCTTCTACTGAAAAGAGCCAGCAAAAACCTCAGCAGTTATTCGTTTAAAATCATAAAAATTTACTATGTAGTGTGTATGTACATACACACTACATAGTAAATTGCCACTGGCCGAGGCACTTAGTACATAGTACTATGTACTAAGTGCCTCGGCCAGTGGCTTCCATGCAACTTTGTCATTTAAGAATTCATCAATCATGCCCACAGCTGGACATAATGTAGCAGTAGGTTAAAGTTCTTGAAGAGATTCCCATACTCCAACGGAACTTCAAAGCATTATGGCTAAAACGAGACTAGAAAGCATCTTAAACTCGCGTTAATATGTACCAACATACCAAAATTACCTTATTAATGAATCAGATGAGAACTTTCGCTGTGTTAAAAGCGAACATAGTTTTAAACTGAACTTTGAAGACTGAATAGCACGTAGTTTATTCCTTCGTTTAAAATTCACTAAAATTCAGCAAGGGCACTTACGCTGAAATCTTGCAAAAGCAGATAAGAATTTCTCTGTGCAATTTTTTCAAGTAACGCAAGCAAGTCGTACGCTTTCACTGAGAGCATATTCTTGAACTTTTTTCAGCTCTACGAAATAATTATGCAGCAATTTTTCGTGAAACTATTTTTTGTTTGTTAAAATTCACGTATCTACATCGTAAAAATTTTGGCGGAACATGAATTTATGCTATCATCCTTTTTTTCTTCAACTTTTTCTACGTGGACTTAGGTTTTTTTAAAGTCGCATGGGAACACTGATTTTCCGGGATAAAAGTAGCATTTGTCGGTCTCCGATATGCAAGCGATCTCTGTCCCTTAACCTTTCGTCAAAATCGGTCAAAACGGATGGGCCGTGAAAAGATTTTACATAACTTCACAACTTCACCATAGAATTATTACTCTAACTGCAAAGCACTTAGCAAGGTTAAGCGCATACAGGCAGAGTGGAGTACAGCTCAGTTTTTTTTATAACAACTTAAACCCAGCTTTGCAGGTAAGTTGGCATGGGGTGAATACTGAAAACAAAGCACGGAGGAGATTTAAAGACCGCGCGGCGAACTTGGGCGAGTCAGACGAAGGCAGTGGCGGTCAAAGTAGATAAAGGTTACTTTGAGTTGTTATCAAGAAAAACGCTTTACTCTCTGTCAGTGTATGTTGCGCCTAAAGGGAAAACAACACATACAAACACAAATGAGTCTAGACTCTAGATCCCGAGAACTTGTTCGGTTATATTCAAAAAACCATACAAGGAAAGTTGTAATACCAATTTAAAACAATAATATGTTTTATATTCGTAACAAATCAGTGGATATCATTAAAATTCATTACTGAAGCGAATGAGAGATATTGATCTAGCGCACTGGCGCCTCTGCAATAGGGTTGTCACCTTTTAAATGCAATAAAACTTGCTTACTTTCCATCAGAATTGTACAAGTATATAAGCATTGAAAGAGGTAGTGCAATTTATGATGAACGACCTTAAACGTTATTATTGAAATTGATACGCTCGCGGGATTGCGGGATTTAGCGAAATGCAGTATGTTTTGTGTATTTCTTTTGCGATACAATAACTTAACTCAACTAAGTACAATAATTGCTATTACATTTATGCTAATAAGGCCAATCGCAATCAGGGCTTATTTAAGAAGTTACTTTGAATTTCTCGAAATCGATACGCTCGCGGGATTGCGGGATTTTGCGAGATGCAGTATGTTTTGTATATTTCTTTTGCGATACCATAAACTCAACCAAGCACAATAGTTACGATTGCGTTTATGCTAACAGGGCCAATCGCCACCAACTTACTTTACAAGTTACTTTGAACTTTACTACTTTCATAATTTTGAGCTTGTTTCGTAGTTTAACGATACATTACATAATTTGATGTTTTCTACTACTTCACCATGCATTGTAAATAACAGCTTTCATAGAATAATCAATAACTATTGTAAAAGCTTTGCGTTTACCTAATATGTAACACTTATCATACCTATACGATAACACCTGAAAGCCAATAACTAAAATAGGAAGAAAAATAGCTCCCAATTTATAGATATCGTGCCAGTACAGTAAAATCGTTACGCTATCAATTTCCATTCGTCGCCAACCCTACTCAAACTTCGCAGACTGGTAAACAACGCGGGTGTCGCCAACGTATAATTTATATACTTTTTAAGGTTCCGTAGTCGAAGGGTGCCAACGGGACCCTAATACCATGCCTCCGCTGTCCGTCCGTCCATCTGTGTCTATTTGTCTATCTGGCAGTGGGCTGTATCTCGTGAACCGTAATAGGAGAGAGGTGAAATTTTCACAGAATGTGTAAATCTATTGCCGCTATACCAAATAATAAAAATTTCGAAATGGCCGCCACGTAAATTAAAATTAAATAAAAGTCTTATTTCTTGCACGATGGTACGGAACACTTCGTGAGCGAGATCAACTCGCACTTGACCGATTCTTATTTCCTTTTACTTTAATATTGTACTAGATGACGCCCGCGACTTCATCCGTTTTAAAAATCCAGTGTCAAAATCCTCGGGACAAAAATTGATAACGATGCAACCTAAGGTGGAGCGCAGTTGCCTAGAAGATGCCTCATCATCACATCACACTAATATTATAAAGGAGAAAGTTTGTGTGTGTGTGTGTGTGTGTGTGTGTGTGTGTGTGTGTGTGTGTGTGTGTGTGTGTGTGTGTGTGTGTGTGTGTGTGTGTGTGTGTGTGTGTGTGTGTGTGTGTGTGTGTGTGTGTGTGGCTGTGTGTGTGTGTGTCTGTGTGTGTGTCTGTGTGTGTGTGTGTGTGTGTGTGTGTGTGTGTGTGTGTGTGTGTGTGTGTGTGTGTGTGTGTGTGTGTGTGTGTGTGTGTATGTTTGTTTGTTACTCCTTCACGCAAAAACTACTGGACGGATTTGGCTGAAATTTATAATGGAGATAGATTATACCCTAGATTAGCACATAGGCTACTTTTTATCCCGGAAAATCAAAGAGTTTCCACGGGAATTTTAAAAAACCTACATCCACGCGAACGAAGTCGCGGGCATCAGCTAGTCATTACTATGAACCGACAGGTGTCCAATGCTGGACTATTCAGAAATTTCACTCGAGCAAGGCCATATATACTTACGAACATGTGGAGTACGTAGGTTAAGTTCAATATTGCATGCAGTCCCCGACCTCAACCAGCTAGTAAAATGTAAACAATGCCGTAGGGACTCAACTTTGTCGGAGCTGTATGCAATGCGCAGTTCGTTTTATTTCGAAAATAGCAGCCATGTTCTGTGAAAACTTTATTCGAACAACTATAGCCCTAACTTTGACAATGTCGAGTGTAGTCAAGTAGGCTGAGTGAGGTGGATACCATAAAAATATCTACTCTTTACACGAGACTACATGTTTCTAGGGAAATCTAAGAAACCACAGACAGCTGTTTTTTAGGATTCCGTACCTCAAAATTCCTTTTGAGGTACGGAAGGTTCCTATAAGGGTTCCTTCTTCCGAAGGAACCCTTATAGGATCACTTCGTTGTCTGTCTGTGTATCTATCAGTAATATGTCTGTTCCATCCAAATGACAAAGACAAAACGTCAGTGGGTGTTTTTAGAGTGAGCAACCATTCAGAAGCGAGTTAATGTTGTCTTGTCTGTACTACTCTACTTACGGAAACTACAGTAGTACAGAAAACATAGACTTTTTTGTGATTGGTTGGTCTATTAAAATGATTAACACATAATGAATTACGTAACAAAGAGAGCCTTAGTTAACTTCTCTCCGTGGTTAAAAGTTCTTGCGTAACAAAATTAAAGTCCAAGTAACAAGGTATGTTTCAGTAACATTCACAACTCGGAACACAACTCATACATCTTATTAGAGAAGTTATATCTAGGAATCTGGAACGGGGCGAAGCGAATGCCATTTTCAGTATGTCAGGTGCCACAACGAGTATGCATTAGCCAGGTCATGTTATGAATTCACGATGAGGTTGGCCCTGGATCTAATTTCGTGCGTATTACCGTATATTTAGATATTAGTAAACTACCTACATATTAATTCAACAAGTAAGATGACTAACTAAAAATACTTCAGAGTTTCTAGTTCTACGTGATTCAAAAAAAACCCTAATATACGCGGAAGAGGTTGCGATATACAAATAATAAATAAATCGGTCAAGCGCCTGTCGGTCCACGTGCAATGTAAGGTTCCGTAGTTGATAGTCACAATATAAGTTCTTATAGTACGCGACAGGTTGAGATGGCTATCGGGGTATGATGCGGGGGGACGTCCCGCACACCGACTGCTCGTTTGTTCGCTATTTTTTGTATTAAAAAACCTATGCACGTCATCCGCGCTCACCGGCAGCGGGTTAGCGCGGGGGATGTACGGGGCGTCCCCACACCGGTTGCCATCTCGATCTGTCGTGTACTATACCTACTAGCTCTTTTGGCCAACTAACAACTTCATTTAAGAAATTTGCTTTCTACAAATCCTTTCGAAGGACCTATCCGACGACAACTACCTACCTATCTACCTATCCATGAGATAGATGAGGAAAACGTGTAAAATGTAATTTAAGATCCACGTAACATTGCACATTCAGCAACATTCGCAACTCGAAACACAACTCATACATCTTATTAGAGAAGTTATGTCTAGGAAGCTGGAACTGGGAGAAGTGAATGCCTTTTGAGTATGTCAGGTGACACAACAAGTATGCATCACCCTCATGTTATGAATTCAAGATGAGGTTTGCGCTGGATCTAATTCGTGCGTGTTATCGTTCGGTGACTCAAAATGGCTAGCGTCCATTGAGATGTTTGTCTCTATCATTTGTATGGGATTACGTAACAGAGAGAGCGTTATACTAACTTCTTTCCGCAGATAAAGTACAGTATCAAATATTCGGTATAAGAGCCTTCGTGTTTATGTGTTTATATTACACAAAGAATACCATTTTCCTTTTGTAATTTAGCAATAAACCTGTGGAACGGGATACAGAAGCCTTAAAGGGCATACCTACTATTCCAGTTCAAACGTAAACATACAATAAACATCCTCAAAGGAATATTTTTAGTTGCGTAAACATGAAACCTAAGAGCATCCACAGGAGTTGCGGAGCACAGTTTGTTTACACAACCCGTACAAATGCTGAGCACAAAAGAATAACTTGAATAGTAAACTTGCGGTTAGACCACGAGTCGACCAGTAATTGGAGCGAAGTTTTAAAACTGCAAATGTTGCGAATTCTATTGAAAACTTCCTTCGTAGATACACAGTTAACTACGTAAAACTATGAAGTACATACTGAAAAAACCAGCCAAGTGCGAGTCAGACTCGCGCACTGGGGGTTCCGTACTCGGGTATTTTTTCCAACATTTTGCACGATAAATCAAAAACTATTATACCTACATAAAAATAAATAAAAATCTGTTTCAGGATGTACAGATAAATCCCTTTCATATGATACCCCACTTAGTATAGTTATCTTATTTTGAAAATTGAAACACATTTTTTTTTAAAATGGTAACCACAAATTCGCAGTTTTCAGATTTATTCCTGTACTTGTGCTATAAGACCTACCTACCTACCTTTCATGATTCTAGGTCAATGGGAAGTACCCTATAGGTTTTTTTGACAGACAGACAGACAGGCAGACAGACAACAAAGTGATCCTATAAGGGTTCCGTTTTTCCTTTTGAGGTACGAAACCCTAAAAATTGAAAATGTATTCATTCTAGGATGGTCCTCGCAGAAATCCTTTATTTTCTTGTTTTTCAGAGCTACCAAAGATTATTTCGTAGACATATAGATACTATTTACTATGTAATATGTACTGTGAAGTACCTACTGAAAAATTGAAAACGTCCTAATTGAATTTTATACTTGCGGTTGGACCACGAGTCGACCAGTAATTGGAGCGAAGTTTTAAAACCGCAAATGTTGCGAATTCAAACTGACAGGTTCCTTTGTAGATGCACGATAATTTATTACGTAAAACTATTAAGTATCTATTGAATAAAATCGACTAAGCGCGAGTCGGACTCGCACACGAGGGGTTCTGTATCATCCTACAAGAAACAACGTTTTTCAATTTTTTTTTTATTGCATGGCGGCGGACGGAAGGCCGCTATTTTTTTTTAAATATTTTTTTTGCTTTGTAAATGTTTTTTCTGTATTAATTTTATGGTGTACAATGAAAGTATTTTCATTCATTCAACTTTATACTAATGGAAAGGGCCATGACTCTCAGCAACTGGAAAGAAATGCCTATGACGCAGATGGAAACAGAGAGAGAGAGAAGTTCAGAGTTCAAGTACAGATAATTTTCCAGTATGTAGGGTATGTAGGTACCTGTACCATTTTTACTATTATGTTTGACATCTAAATGTGTACTTAAATGGTAATGACAACGGAACGGTATGACCTACATGAATACAATACCAATAAAAGCGTAACGACAAATAATAAAAACGAAAGCGTCGTTCCCGTTATTTATTTTTCAAATTATCGTGAAACGTGATTTAAACTTGGATCGTGTTTAAAAATGCCATTTTAAAATCTAAATAGGGTTGGGAAACGTAAAAGACTTATTTTTTAGCAAAAAAATACTGTTTTTGGCTTTTTAAGTTTTAAAAAATCGCTAAAGCAACCAAGACGTATTGACATCTTACTCAGATAAGTTGGAAACTGGATACATTCATGTCATCTTAATGTTTTCCTTTGCCATACATATTGAATTTATCATTACCTACATTACATATTTTTAAACCAACTGCAACAACTCTTCTTTTTAAAAGCTTTTTATAAGATTGCTTTGTTTGTATGTTTTTTCCATTGAAATTGGTTGATAAGAATCGAAATCAAATTCGGCTACTTTCAACTGTATGCAGAGTGCAAATACGTCGCGTCCTATGGTTTGCATTAGGGTAAAATGCTACAATACGCCCCAGTTGACCCCTACAATGGATGATGGTTGGTACCATATCGACGTTAAGGCTTATGTATTTTTGTTTCATGAGTAAGTTTCAGTTCTTATAAGTACCTACCTATATTAATAAACGCTTTAACTTTTAAAAAAACTTGTAGCGAATTGCAAAAGTTTTCAGTTAGCTAACAGCTGTGTAGAAAAACAGGGCTTGTGGAAAATATTTCAACTAACTTTGCTTTTAAATAAGTGAACAACCGAGCATTGTACAGCATTATAAAATAAAAATCAATACTTTGTAGAAACTGTTACTAATAATAAAATAAAACGCACCCACCTGTACATTTCACTCGCCATGTCGGGTGAAACATGATTTCATTATGAAACTCGCCGTCGCTCGCTTCGTAGACTGACGATGTCGTTTTATAGAAAGACTGGCCTAACCGCATCAGCCCATTTTGTTCTACAAATTCATCAAGTGATCTGTTTTAAAGGCTCCATACCAGAAGGATGCCAACGGGACTCCACTGTCCGTTCGTCTATCTGTCAGCGGGCTATACCTCGTGAACCGTAATAGGTAGAGATTTGAAATTGCAACAGAATGTGTATTTCTATTGCCACTAAAATTTCGTAATGGACACCATGAAAATTTAAAAAAATATTTTTTCTTGTACGATGGTGCGAGTGCGAATTTTTTTGCACTTGACCGATTTTTTAAAATTCAATATAGGCACGACCACGACCACACCTTGGGAAGTGATAATATCTCACTCTGGTTTGTCAGTCTTATTTATTTGTTAGTACAAAGCCAAAACTTCGACTTCTGCCTGACGAGTCTTCAGTTCATTTACGGAGTGCCTAAAGGTACAAAAACGTAACACAATTTAACCAATTCAATTTAACAATTTAAGCTTTAGACTAGGCAGTCTTAAATGATATATTTAACCCATAAACCAAAATAAGAATAAGAAGAAGCGTTATTGGTAGTTTGTTTATCTGGGTATGTATTATTTTCTGTCCGTGAACATGTCGATCGGCCTCAAAAACAGTTTTTTTTTTGTAAACCATAATGTCACAAGCAGATGATATGGCACATTTACAGGCAGGTTGAGTCGCCATATTAGTGTATAAAGTTTCGCTTCATTAAACAAAGTTCTTTCTAGTTCAGTTAAAATGCAGTAAAAACACTTCTGACATAAAACTGTTGTGGCTGATGTTCGCAACCGTAGCCTGATGAGATGTTTAATAGACACAGGCTAAGAGCTGATCGATCTAATACCTTTATGAAGAAGATCGACCAGTTTGTATGACAAACTCTTTATGGGCACATACGCACTAAGGCTATTTACGCATGTAAAATTAGCGAAAAACCAAGTCATACAAACTAAGTACATATACAAGATAAAGCTCAAAATAAAACCTGACTACTCTTTTTAATAAACACTGGAAATAGTCTAATTTTATTTTTCGATGGCTTGGTAGGTATATTTTATTTAATATCGTACTAACTATATTATTATGCTAACTGACGTCCGCGACATCGTCCGCGTGGATTTATATTTTCAAAAATCCCGTGGAAACTCCTTGATTTTCCGGGATAAAAAGTAGACTCGCTCTCTACGTCTTCAACAGTGTCTATGTAAAAAAATCAGGTCAATCGGTTGCTCCATTGAAGAACAAAGCAACAAACAAACACAGTTACGCATTTACAATATTAGTATGAATATGGATGTACCAGGTACCTACTATGTTTCAGGCTTTTGAGTAAATAGTTCACCGGCTCCCAGTTTGCCAACTTTTATCAAGTAACAAACTAACGATAGGTATATGGTGTAAAGTTAAGGAGCATATGTTGTGGAAGGCTTTGCCCAGGAAACTTTGCTCGTAAACAGTTCGCAAGACCTGCTGTGATAGTAACATTATAACTTCTAATCATCACGGGTTATTACTCTTAGATAAATGGCTTGGGGAGTCAGGCAGGAATACAAAATTTTGAGCAAAATATCGTTATAAACTATACTGGATCTATAAACTTAACATATAGAACCTACATGCAGAGGTTCTACATAGGAAGAAGTTTTTGCATTGCTTAAAATACTGCACTCTTTGATATAGAAACATCAACACCATTAGACATCGTTGGCAAAACAAGCAGAAGTTTGGCGACCTTATACCGCATAATTTTCCCATTTAGTTGATGCGGGACACGACAGAGGCACGGAGGAGCCTCCACTAAACCCTCTCTAAATTAGACCCAACGCAATAGGAAAATATTCTCCAGAAGATCTACCTTTTACTCATGGTTACTGTGAAGTTACGAACTTCGAAAGGCGCTACAGTGTTTAACCCCCGACCCAAAAAGAGGGGTGTTATAAGTTTGACATGTGTATGTGTGTGTCTGTGTATCTGTGTATCTGTCTGTGACATCGTAGCTCCTAAACTAATGAACCGATTTTAATTTACCTTTTTTTGTTTGAAAGGTGGCTTGATCGAGAGTGTTCTTAGCTATAATCCAAGAAAATCGGTTATCAGCTCTTTTCTAGTTACTGTAACCTTCACTTGTCGGGGGTGTTATAAATTTTTAATTTACACTTGTATTTAGCTTTACTTTTGTGTATTTTATGTGACAGCGATAGATTTTTCAATTTCTATGTGGTGTTCAGTGATGTCGGAGAAATCGAAGGATTTCACAGCTCTGAAGGGGTCCCATCAGAATCAGATTCTAGTATTGAAAGATTTCAAGAACATCCGGCTAGGTAAAAAATTATTATATACTAGCTGACGCCCGCGACTTCGTACGCGTGGATTTAGGTTTTTTGAAACCCCGTGGGAACTCTTTGATTGTCCGGGATAATAAGTAGCCTATGTGCTAATCCAGGATATTATCTACCTCCATTCTGAATTTCAGCCAAATCCGTCCAGTAGTTTTTACGTGAAGGAGTAACAAACATACACACACACACATACAAACTTTCGCCTTTATAATATTAGTGTGATACCCAGAAACATTATATATACACTCCGTCGTGTAAGTAATTAATTATCGACATTGATAAAATAATACTTCTTACATAAGATATTCCAAAAACCCCCTTAGTTTTTGGGCGAAATCGGTGTCCACAAGTGTAAATTAAAAATTTATAACACCCCCGACAAGTGAAGGTTACAAGTAACTAGAAAAGAGCTGATAACTTTCAAACGGCTAAACCAATTTTCATGGATTATAGCTAAGAACACTCTCGATTAAGCCTCCTTTCAAACAAAAAAAAACTAAATTAAAATCGGTTCATTAGTTTAGGAGCTACGATGCCACAGACAGATACACAGATACACGTCAAACTTATAGCACCCCTCTTTTTGGGTCGGGGGTTAAAAATTCCTTACAAGATAAAAGGCGTGCGACGTAATGCGAAGTAATTAACGAAACAACTTTACACCCCTCAAACACGACAGTTGAAAGTGAATTTAACTTTTTTAATTTATCGCTGTGAATGAGAAATGGCTTTTTAGGGTACCGTACCCAAAGGTTAAAAACGGAACCCCGTTAATGCCACTCTACTGTCTGTTTGATTGTCCGTCTATCTGTCTGTTCGCGTGTCACAGATCTCTAGGTCGTAGACGAAATGAGTTACAAACCTGAAATTTTGGCATTTGAAAAAAACAAATATTGAATTAGAAATTCAATGACATTATTTTTCAGGGGGACTCCCATACATGAAAAAGAAGTCGATCAAAAAAAAATTTTTACCCTAGCATGTGGGTATTTAGAGCTTATTGAGTAGAGTACGAGTGTTTTTTTAAATCTTAAAAAATAAAGAAATGGGGGGACGCCAAAGTTTTCCGTTTTAGATCGTTTTTGGGACGGGGGCTTTCTCAAAAACTAAACTAGTTAGAAATATGAAGTTTTGGTATATTATCTACCATATACTGTATTGTTATTTCAACAAGAATATTGAAAGCAACAATTTAAAAAATAGTTTTTAAGCTTGTAACCAAACCAAACGAACATTTTTTGGTTTTTCTTTTACGGTTTATTGCGATATGTTCTAGATCGAAAAAGAAATATTTCATACATCCAAAATATGATGTTCATAATTATGTACGGAACTCTAAAAGAGCAAGGCCCAACTCGCACTTGACCGCTTTTCAGATGTTCTCTTGACCTAGATTTTCTTACTTTAATAAAATGACGCAACTATTTATATTTTTAATAAAAAGAGTGGAATAACAAGGTTAAACATTCCGACTTGGGAAAAGTGCTTTGAAACGCCTTTCTTTGCTATTTTTCCAACATAATATCTCGAGACGAGATTAACTTATACAAACTAGTTTAAAATTATTCTTTGACTTTTAGTAAGGCAAGGTCAGTTATAAAATCATTTTTGGCATATATAGGCAGATACTAATATAAAATACCCACTACAAATAAACTTATTACCTCTTTACGATATTAAGATAAGGTATAGATAGAATCTGAAACTACTGAACCTATTTTAAAAATTCTTTCGCCATTAAAAAGCTATTTCATCCAGAAGTAACATAGGCAATAAAATATTAAGTATATATATTACATCAAATTACACCCGAGCGAAGCCGGGCGGATAAGCTAGTAAGTCTAGATAATACTAAAATACTTGTGAAAATAAACATGTAAGTCCTAATATTGTACTAAATACAGAAATCGGTTCAGATTTGCCGGAGTTTGCCGTAACACCACCAAAAAAATACGATTCGAATTGAGAACCTTCCCCTTTTTTCATGTCGGGTAAAAATTATATTTTGAGACAATGCGAACTGAGAGGGCGTTGCTCGACTTTTGCATCTTGACCCCTAGCTGTTTACTCGGGTCTCTCGAGACGGGGAACTCTTGAGGAAACTGTATAAGGTCATAAACATCCAACTTCGTTTACCCATTACATTTCGGTATTTAATGATACTGAAGTAAATGATATTTTGCGATATTTTTCCACATTAAATCTTAATCAGGATAACCCTAGAAATGCATAAAGTGTGGTATTCCTTCTCAGTTGGTGAGTGGCGTCATTACGCACTAGAGACAACAGGCACTGAGGGTGTAACTCGACTTTTGCGTCGTGACCCCTAGGTGTTTACACAGCGCTCTCGGGACACGGTACAATCAAGGGTTTAAACATCCAGGGGTCATTTTACTGCTCATAATTTGCAACTTAATCTTATGCGGTTTTTTAACCCCCGACCCAAAAAGAGGAGTGTTATAAATTTGACGTGTATCTGTGTATCTGTCTGTGGCATCAAAGCTACTAAACTAATGAACCGTTTTGAAATAATTTAGTTTTTTTGTTTGAAAGGTGGCTTGATCGAGAGTGTTCTTAGCTATAATCCAAGAAAATAGGTTCAGCCGTTTGAAAGTTATCAGCTCTTTTCTAGTTACTGTAACCTTCACTTGTCGGGGGTGTTATCAATTTTTAATTTACACTTGTTTCAAATCTAATCGTTTATATAATTTAAGATGCTCGCGACTTAGTTCGCGTGAATTTAGGTTTTTAAAAACCCCGTGGAAACTCCCTAATTTTCTAGAATATCTTTCGCGTACCGGTGCCGGCCAATGTAAAAAAGTTTATATTATTTAAGCCTAGTAATGGTCATAATGTATTTGGATTAAACAGATATTGTAAACAATTAAAGTCTCAGATAGTAAAATCAACCCGTATAATGCAATGTAAATCGGTTGGAGCGCAAACAGCAACTGAAGCTTGTCGTTCCACGCCACGTCCTCGCCCTAGCGCCATCTTTTTTCGTCTCGATGGAGGGGGCTCTGACGTCACGACCACAGCATAACCACCAACACCAAGCAACACCGAACGTGAGAACGAGTTGTTGCCAACACGGCCATGCTGCATGGTGCCCGCCCCGGGCACCCCACGAGTCGGGATAAAATTACTGCAAAATAAACAACCGTTAACACCTGATTCACATTACCTACTTGTAAGGATCCTTCCTAACTTCCTAAGGAATATTGCCCATTCATTGTCACTTATCACTTAACAATCATACGACAGCTCGCAACTTAACAAGATACCTCCACTATGTACTCGTAGGATCCAGGAATATTGTCCATTCGTTATCACTCATCACAACAACAGCTTTCAATTTAAAGAACAAAACAACCGCATCTAAAGGGACTTTGCCACACTTAGGGGACCAGATTTGTCGTAGTTGAAAACCAACTGCACTTAAAGAGCGTTTCGCTCACTTAAATGCAGCAAGTTGGTCAAGACCACTTGCACTTAAAGAATATTTCGCTCACTTAAGCGTACCAAGTTGGTGAAGACCACTTGAAGACCACTTGCACTTAAAGAACATTTCGCTCACTTAAGTGTACCAAGTTCACCTTCAAGTTCCAAGCATCATAGAAGATCACTTGAAGACCACTTGCACTTAAAGAGCATTTCACTTGTGAAGTTTGACTAACCTAAGACATTCTTCGATTACTTTTACCACTACCACTATAACATTTTAACTTGTTCGTCACGTATACTACCCACATGTTTAAAATTTTTATTATAAAAACTTCTATGTAAATAACAAGCTCAATCGTCACACGTTTTTAAATTATTATCTTCTAAGGACGTATATTACTGATTCTACTATAATAATTGACCCACTATAATTTAAATAACATTTTGTTCGAAAAAAAAAAGTTGAGACAAACGTGAATTTAACATTTAGTTCCAAAATAAAATTCGAACAAACTAAAAATTAACCATTTTAAAACATATTCCTTTGAATTTGGAACTAAAAGACAATTTCGTTTACCGATCACTATTCCCACGAGGACCACTTATAGACTGTACGCAATATTAAATCGTGCCAGACTTTTAGCTGATACCTTCAACTTAGTTTAGGTACGAATTATCTCACCTGACTATACAAAAGTTTGAGAATACGATTTAGTAATTTAAACCATATTCACTTAATCTTTAATAATTATTCAAAGTACTCACAGTTTCGGTATCTTTACGAGATACCTTATTACGTTTCCATCGCGGCCGACGGTGTCCTGGCACGTGGAAAAGTACGTTTGCGTTTCGACCGATTTTTCCTCAAAGCGTAAGTTACTACACACTTCTGATGTAAACAATTAAAGTCTCAGATAGTAAAATCAACCCGTATAATGCAATGTAAATCGGTTGGAGCGCAAACAGCAACTGAAGCTTGTCGTTCCACGCCACGTCCTCGCCCTAGCGCCATCTTTTTTCGTCTCGATGGAGGGGGCTCTGACGTCACGACCACAGCATAACCACCAACACCAAGCAACACCGAACGTGAGAACGAGTTGTTGCCAACAATATTTAAATTTATTGCCCGTAAACATCAATATTTAATTCACCATTAAGTGCACAATATACCTGCAATTATTTAGAGGAAATCGAAGGATTACCAACAGGGATGGATGGTTAATTGCGCATTGCGGTCATCAGTCACGCGCCTCCTGACAACTATCGACATACGTATACTTACATCCAAACATACAAACCTATACGAAAACATTATTTTTAAAATTCCGTACCCTGTCGGAAAAAACCGGCCAAGTGCCAGTCGGACTCGCGCACTGAGGGTTCCGTACACGGGTATAAAAATAAATAAGAATCTGTTTTAGACTGAACAAGTAAAAGCCTTTCCTATTATACTCCACTTGGTATGGTTATCTTACTTTGAAAATTGAAAATACTAATATTATTTGTTCAAACATTTTTTTTTTGTGATGTAACCACAAAGTTAAGGTTTTCGCATTTTTTCCTTTGCTTGTGCTATAAAACCTACCTACCTGCCAAATTTCATGATTCTAAGTCAACGGAAAGTACCCTTTAGGTTTTCTTGACAGATACGACAGACGGACAGACGGAAAGACAGACAGACAACAAAGTGATCCTATAAGGCTTCCGTTTTTCATTTTGAGGTACGGAACCCCTAAAAAAGGAACCTTATCCATTGCCTGTCTGTCTATGTATCTGTCAAGACCCGTCAAGGGAATCAAACCTACAGGATACTTCCCGTTGGCCTAGTAATCATGAAATTTTAAGCCAGGCACAGCATCTTTCTTGAGGACAACTCAAACTTACCTCTATTTACCTACTTTAGCATTAAGACGGCGATGGACTCTCCTCTATTTTGTTTCAATATATCCATTTCAACCGTATGTCAACTTTATTAAAATTAGACCCGGCTCTATCTACTAACTTCATTCCGTCTGTGTGCGCTGGCCCTTGGTTTCAGTTTTCGCCTGAATAGGTAGGGGTCTTTACCTCGACTAACTAATACCTATTGATGGAGGGGCGCTTGATCAGGCAGATGGAGTCATCAGTCATGCTCAAGCAGATTAAACTAACATCCTTTGTCAGCTTCGGACAAGGTGACAGGAGACAAAGTAGTAACATCGTATTAGTGGTAAGACGATGCAATTGCACGAAGTGAAACGTAAAAAAACTGAATGAAAGCTGTTAAAACTTTACTGTAACTGTACCGTTTTGATCGAAATCACAAATTTTGGCACCGTTTTAGGCCGTTTTGCTTGGTATTAGTCCAGTTTAGTATTCAGTGGCCAAAAATGTCTAGATTAAAGAAAATAAAATCATTTTAGATTTAGAACAACAAATAATAGGACCATCAACGTAATAGGTACGCTTCGATGAAGAAGAGGGTATGGAAGTATAGCTTTAATTTACTACACATTGTAGCTCTTGAAAAACAAAGCAACTAAATACTTTGCCTTTATTAAAACGTGACAAAGCCGCTGGCGATGTTAGCTACTATTTACAAGTAAACCGACAACATGGAGTTTCTAACTTTTCCATTACTTCAGGCAATGAAAATGAGCGCCCATATACGTCACCCCTGTCACAAGAATGACCTCTAAGCGGCGGCGCCTCGAGTCTTTCCCAAGCCCCTCTCTTCGTGGCGCCTGCAATCTTCCCCTATATAAATTCATTTTGATGCCTTATCCCTGCTGCGTATTACCGTCATTGTCTACGAATTGTGATGTTTGCTTGTTCAAGGTAATATGTTCCAGAAAGTATGGAGTTTTTAGCAAATTACACGGATCAGCACAAAATAATGTTTCCCAGTAAGCTAATATACTAAATACTAAGGTTACACTCAAGAACGAAACAAAAATGCGGTGATGGCTAAGTGGTCGAGGCTAAGACGTCAGCTTCAGGAAGATCGCGATTCGATCTCAGGTACTTACTCACGAAAAATCACTTGCCTTAACGGCGATGAAAATCATCGTGAGGAAATCTAGAGTTCTTCACATTTGGCCAATGTGGTGGACCACGACCTAAATCTTTCTCATTCTGAGAGGAGACAGTAGTGGGCCTGGGATGGGTTGAGATGATGACAACACTCAAGTTTTAGATCTGGCGACAAAGGCGACTTAAGCTTCAGTCAGAATGAGGGAAATTCCGTGAAAGCATTTTCTTCAATACCCTTCCAATAGGCAATTATAGGCATGTTCAAATTGGCACGGGAAGTCTCACATATTGCGGCGATGTGCGCTATTTTGCTTACCGCATGCTGCGTGATATTCGACTCAGTTTGATCTAATCCCATCATTGTTTAGTTTTTCCAAGAAAAATCTTCCGGCTTTTGAGACCAAATAAACCGGTAGTACAAGAAATAACACGTATGTTTTCATCACTTTTATCTTCTGGATTTTATGAAAGCATTCTATTTTCAAAAAAAAAAAAACGTGGAACTAAAAACTTATTTCTCTTTGCATCAGTCAAAACGTAGTGATTATCTTATATTCTCTTTGCATCTTTCATTTTGTCACGTAGACACCTAAAGAGATTTTTAGAATTTTAATCGTTTTAATCATTATTTATGTAATAATTATAAAAAAACATTACTTACTATATTTTTCAAACGTTCATTATTTATAATTTGTTTACAATAAAGTTGAAGTTTAAACATGGCCTTAACAACAGCATTTCAAATACTTAAAACATCACCGATGCGTGTTACTAACTCAACGGTAAGCGTTTTCATGAATAAGCGATAGATGCAGTGATCCATGAACGGTTCTTGTATCAACTACAGGTCATAGACACTTCGATTGCAATGGTCTAGCATTCTAGGATTAGATACCTTCTCATTATCACTTTATCGTTGTTAAGGTCACAGGCTAAGGCATACTGTTTCACTGAGGCGGCTCGTGAGGTAGGGCTTGGGTTGGGCCCTCCAATAAAGCCCTCCCTCTTTCTAAGCTTCCGCCGACCGTCTGTCTGTCTGTCTGTCTGTCAGCGGGCGGTATCTCATGAACCGTAATAGGAGCTGAGTTGGTGTATCTATTGCCGCTATAACAATAAATAAAACCAAGATGGCGAATAACAAAATGACTGCCATGCAAATTAAAATTTAAAAAATGCGAGTTCGACTCACACTTAACCACTTTTGTTCTTGTATGTTATGGAATAGCTGGAAATGCCTGCTTATCCTTTCTACATTATCCCACGGTCAATTTTAGACTTGCCTTTACACAAGTTAAAAAAAATCTACTAAAAGCATATTATACAATCGAAAATTATGTAAATGATAAAAGATTCAATTCGCTAAAGCAATGCGCGGGATTGAAATAAGCATTTACCTACTAATATATTGTGTTGCACAATACTGTAAATTGAAGTTTTGAAATGAGCCATCACCGAGTTTCTTCTTTTCGGTACGAAGAGCATTACGAACCAGTGCTGCCGTGATAGATTCACTTGACTATTCGAAAGCACTTGTAAAAGTTTATTTGAATAAAAATCTTTCAATTTCTATTATATTGATTAAAAAAATATATTTTTCTAGTACATAAAATACGTTTCAAAAAGACTACAGTATTCCAAAGCGGAGACGTTTTTGAGTGGAACTAATGCGAATTACTTAGAAGCTCAATACTTAGATTGGAAAAATTCTAAAGCTCCAGTGAATCAGGTACGACTTTTAAAACCATGAAAGTTTGCAATATCATCTATCTACGGAGAGAAGTTAGTATAGGGCTCTCTCTGTTACGTAATCCCATACGAATGACAAAGACAAAATAGTCACTGGGTGTTAACCATTTTGAGTGACCAACCAATCACAAACGAACCTATGTTTTCCGTACAACTCTATTAAAGAACCTACTTATATGTTTTCAAAAAACATTCGAAATTCAATTCGAAAACATAGGTTTGTTTCTGATTGGTTAGTCACTCAAAATGATTAACCGATTGACTTTTTTGTCTCTGTCATTTCCATGGGATTACGTAACAGAGAGAGCCCTATATTAACTTCTCTCCGTGGATACAGAATAGTACAAAATATTTTTTTATAAATTAAAAAAACATAGTTAACGAGATATGTGCATATTAAACGCAAATAATTGTATTTTAAGTTTAATTAAAGTTTGGTTTTTAGTCATGGGATGGATTTTACGAAAGCGTCAGCGGGCCTACTCTGAAAATCGAAGAATTTGAGGATGAGTTTAGCCCCCGCACCAGCAGTAAGCTTGCAAACCTAACACGTAGCCTTAAAATGTTTACTTGACAAAAATAAACAAAAAAGCAGGAGAGTAAGTAAAGTTTTTAGGGTGTATATGTTACAGTCATAGTGATTAAATAGCTATTATACATAATGACTGGTCATTATGTATAATATCAAAATTGACTAGACAATGTAATAAATTAATCACTTTATCCGGATATTATTCATAATAGCGGTTCAAAGTTAGCCAAAGTAATAAATACGGTCTAACTTTGAACCTTTTTTTTTTTTTTTTTTTTTTTTTTTTTTTTTTTTTTTTTTTTTTTATCGCTGGGAAATGCTTTTACGCATCCCTCCCGGAAGCAGAGCTGATCACGCTGCTTCCGGGGGGGTATGTGGGACTCGCTGGCAGAACCAGAATACCCACTAAAACCCAGCGGGGCCGTCTGCGTCATGACGAGACGACACAGGAACGCAGTTTGCATACCACTGTGCCGTCTCAACGATACCGCCACATTACTGGACATCCCTATGGGATGCCGACGCCTTGTGTGTGTTTATGTCTTCATTTAGGGCACGAGGTAGCGCGCATATTGGCGCCTCCTTTGCCCCTGGCGTTTACGGCGTATGGGATGAGCGTTGGGATCCAGCTCTCTTTCCCTTTCAGCCGCCTCCTTCAATGCCATCACCTCCTCACAGAAGGACACCATTGCCGTCCAACAAGTCTCATTGGCGATCATCGCGTTTATCACGCTTGGGAGCGATAGATCGCTGCCCAAGATGAACGACAATGGATGCCTCTGCGGCGCCCAGGCTGTGCATTCCGCCAGTGTGTGCTGTGCCGTATCGGAGGGTGCACCGCATTCGTGGCAGGCCGGGGTCACTTCCCGCCTTGCAATCTGGTGCAGGTACTTACCGAAACACCCATGTCCTGTAAGCACCTGCACCAACCGATAGGTTAAGGTCCCGTGACGTCTTTTCAGCCAGTGCTCCAGGTGGGGCTGTATTGCCACGACAGTCAGGGTGCCCGCAATAGGGTTTTGCAAATCTTCCTTCCATCTGCTGATCAGGGCCGTCTGTGCAATGGCTCTGATCCTTTGAACTTCGTCCGGACTTGGCCTCTCACCCTGAGCCCTCAGATCCGCTCGGTACCGGTACACCTCCGCATGCACCTCGGCCTGGAGTTCCCACGGTGGGTCACCCGAAAGCAGCGTAGCAGCGGTCCATGACACTGTGCGGTACCCCCGGATATTTCGCACAGCTATTATTCTTTGCGGTCTCCGCAAAAGCATTTTGTTTTGCGGAGACAGAGCTTGCACCCACACAGGTGCCCCGTACAGTGCCATACTCCTCACAATTCCCGCGTACAGCCGTCTGCAAGTCGACTCAGGCCCTCCAATATTTGGCAGCAGTCTGCCGAGAGCTGCGGCGGCGTTGACAAGCCTGGGACCTAGCTGCTTAAAATGCGCTCCAAAACCCCATCGTCCGTCCAAGGTTAGGCCCAGGTATTTCATAGAGGCTTTGACCTTCACGACTGTGCCCTGGACGTTGATTTGCGCGTCCCGGGGTGGACCTCTGCGTGAACCATGGAATAGGAGGGCCTCAGTTGTCTAACTTTGAACCTAACCTAACCTAACCTAACCTAACCTAACCTAACCTAACCTAACCTAACCTAACCTAACCTAACCTAACCTAACCTAACCTAACCTAACCTAACCTAACCTAACCTAACCCAGTGCCGCCGTTGCCCACAGCAGGAATCGCGCGCGTTTTAAGTGCTCCAACGCCCGCTCCGCAAAGTTTTAATCTTTGGAAAATAGAAAAAGTGGTTTTTTCTTATCAGATTGTGAAGTGTTATGCATCAAAAGTTGCGCCTCGTTTAGGCCTTCAATCTGGCGGAAAGTGCATAGAAATAAGTCGAAAATTGGACGGGCAGTGGCCAAAAAACCTAAAAGTTTGAAAATTTTCGAACTTAAACGGCGTGCGCCACAAAAACCAGATCGACGACATACCTTTTTTGTTGCTGGAGTCGACGAGCCTCACGGAGCCCTACAAGGCGACACCTCTGCTGGATTTTTCCTGCACCGCTAAGTGGGGGAAATACAGGAAAAACCACCGACCACGTGGCCACGTGGTCCAGGATCGAGACGACTTGGGTTGCTCCGGGAGGCTGCATTTAAAAGAAGAAATCAAGCCCTGCACGGCGACACTTAGATTTTAAAAATCGGTTAAGTATTTGCAGAGTTATTGAAAATTTTAAAAATTTCAAAATTTTATTTTAAAAAATATAGATCGAGAACCCCTATTTATTTTTATTAGAATCTGTAGATCTCAACCAGTTGTATATACATTTTAAATTTCAAAAATTTCGGCCTAATAGTTTTTTAGATATTAAATTTTTAAAAATTCGGGGTTCTCACGACACTCTCAAAAAACGGTGCAATAACTCTGCAATATACAATAACTTGTATATAGCAAAATACGTACTAACAGTGGACACTAAATTCTATAAATTTTAAGTTATTTAACCGAGTAGACTATACACTGCTAGTTAGTCAGTACTTTAAATAAGTTAGAAATAGGTTTTAAATTTAGTTAGTTATAAGTATCTTAGGCTATCTTTTGACTGTTGGGCCTTTTACACCCAAAAATATCTCTGTCAAAACCAATTCCGACTACACAAATTTTTTTCATTGTGTAAAGGACGATTCTTTTTGATGTACAAACCTTATGGAGGCTAGTTTGTGTTGACCATTAACAAGACTCATTGGACCAGATTGATTGTACACTGATAGTTAGTACTTTAAATAAGTTAGTAATAGGTTTTTGACAGCTGGAGGCTTTTTACACCTCTAACTTTTTCAAATCTGGTTTAACTTGTTAAAAGTAGTTTTAAGTTTTAAGTTTAAGTTTAATTTTGACTACAGGCCCTATACACCACTTAACGATTGACTGCAAAGGTTAGGTTAAGGTTATTGACAGCTGGAGACCCTATACACCTCCAAATCTAATTATTAGTTTAGCGAGCTCTTTACACCTGTTAAATTAGTAAATTGACATAGGCTAGGTTAAAACAAAATCTGTGCTGTTATAAGTATACTGTCTTCCTCGGAACAAAATGCTTGGATTAAGAACACCTATCAAAACACAGAGCCCTGGAGTTCCAAGGAAATCGCTTTCTGCAGCTGGAGAGATGGCCGAGCCTAAGCTTAATCAGACGCCGAAGACGGGCGTGGACGCGAGCGGGTCTAACCTGCCGATGCATGATAAAGACGATGCAGCCAGCCCCCCCAAGCCGGGCACGCTGGACACGCCGCTGCATGGCGACGGTCAAGCGACTCGGAAAAAAGGAACTGCGATGAACATGACGTACCAAACGTTCACCTCCCCGGGGTCGGACACGAGTATACCTAAAGGGAGGGTTGCGGAAGCAAAAGGATGCCTCTTGAAAGCCAAGCTTCAACTCAAAAACTCTCGCAACCTTAGAAGCGACATAAAAACGGACGTACTTCAGGCCATTGAGAGGCTGTACCAGCTCGTGAAGGAGGCAGAGATGGCGGGACCTCAGAACGCCGAAATATGCACCGATCAGAGCAAGGTTAAGGCTAAGGAGCTGCCGAATAAGCAAGCGAAACGACAAGGCGCGCAAATCGATAAAAGCGAAGGTGTGCTTGCAGCCGATATAGCCCAAAAATTGGACGACCACCAAAAACAGATTATGGCCGAACTCCAACACCAGAAAGAGTTGGCGGCCGCGTCCAGACGAGACATGGGTGCCATAAAGGAACAGATGGAGCGTCTTAATGAAAACATCCAGGAAAGGGCTACCACATATGCGGCGGTGGCAGCGACCGCCAAGCCTGCTGGTGCTACCCTCCAGCCCCGGCCTGTCCACTCAATCGTAGTGTCTTCCGTTGACACCCACGATACCAGTGAAGACGTCCTCAATAAAATTAGAACAGCCGTGAACGCGAAGACATCAGGCGTGCGAGTGGATAGACTGAGAAAGGCAAAGGATCAAAAGGTAGTGTTGGGCTGCCAATCGCGAGAAGAGCTTGCCAAAGTGGCAGAGAAACTCAAGTCTGGCAGCCCAACACTCCTCACACAGGAGGTAGAGAATAGGGACCCACTCATCATACTACTAAATGTCCTTAACATTAACACAGACGAGGACATCTTGGGCGCCCTTAAACTCCAAAATGAAAACGTGCTGGGGGCGATACCTGACGATGACTACAGGGTAAGCGTGAAATTCCGAAGAAGAGCTAGAAACCCGCTCGAGAACCATGTCGTCCTGCAGGTGTCGCCGCCAGTATGGCAGTGCGTCACAGCTGTGGGGAAGGTCCATATAGACTTGCAACGAGTTGTGGCTAAGGATCAGTCCCCGCTGGTTACGTGCTCCAGGTGTCTCGGCTACGGGCATGGTCGCAGGGCCTGCCAGGAGTCCGTAGACACCTGCAGCCACTGCGCGGGTCCGCACCTGCGTAGCGAGTGCCCGGCGTGGAAGGCTGGAGACCGACCCACGTGTCGCAACTGCCAGAGTGGCCGACTGGACCGGACGGATCACAACAGTTTTGATGATAGTTGCCCGATCCGGAAAAAGTGGGATGCTCTGGCAAGGGCGAGAGTGGCGTACTGCTAAGGGCTCCTCGGGCGAATCAATTAAGTCTAATAATATAACCCAAGGTAACTTCCAAACAAAACAGCTGGCCTTCAAAGAAATGACGCTGGAGGCACAAAAATGTGGGATTAGTCTTGCCCTCGTTCAGGAACCATATGTGGGGGTGAAAGGGGAAACCGCACAAAAAAGTGGCTTCAGGGTAGTTCGGCGATCACAGAATCGGACAAAGCCAGTAAAGAGCGCAATTGTTATTTTTAATGACGAAATGCAGATCGTTGAATGCCCCACAACCACTTCTGAGAATATAGCTGTCGCGATTATAAAAACGAATACAATATGGGAACTTGGAATCATCTCCGTATACTTAGAGG
Organism: Maniola jurtina; assembly: GCF_905333055.1. NCBI lineage: Eukaryota > Metazoa > Arthropoda > Insecta > Lepidoptera > Nymphalidae > Maniola > Maniola jurtina. The sequence goes on along the minus strand of NC_060036.1, from coordinate 11,386,492 downwards.
ACAGCCTCCCCGTGGAACCAAATTTATCACAACTTAAAGTAATTATAGAGATTTTAAAAACAAGATACATTTTAATAGGGGGGGACTTTAACTCATGGAGTCCATGGTGGGGCAGCAATTCAGAGGACCTTCGAGGAAAGAAAGTACTCGGAGTTTTTGCGGAGATGAATCTAAACACACCGAATGAGGGCAGGACTCCCACTTTTTATACGATAAGGAATGGTAGGGAATTTAAAAGCAATGTAGACATCACTGTATGCAGTCAGGCCAAAAAATCGCAAGATCAACCTCTCGTAAAGGAAGGAACCGTCCTAATTTCGGTAGAATCTGCAAGATTACTGGCCAACACTTTCTTTCCCCAGGATGTGGAATCTGATGACAATTCCGATCACAGGAAAATACGAGAAAGGGCTGGAAGTATAATAGAACCTATGGAAGATGAAATAAAGGACCCTCCCTTTACGAGAGAGGAACTAAAATATGTGATCTCAACATTTAACCCTAAAAAAGTACCAGGAAGTGATGGTTTCACGGCTGACATTTGCGCGGAGACCATAAATGCTGACGCAAGTGTATATTTGGCTATTGTCAGCAGGTGCCTCGAAATATCGTGTTTTCCGGTACTCTGGAAACAGGTAACGGCAATAGTTCTGCGGAAACCCGGAAAATCTGACTCCAGTCAACTAAAATTATATAGACCCATAGGACTGTTGCCGGTCCTCGGAAAGATTCTGGAGAAGATGATCGTGAGGAGGCTTCGATGGCACCTGTTGCCAAGAGCTAATCCAAGACAGTATGGACTCGTACCACAGCGCGGTACCGAAGGCTCCCTCTGGGACTTGGTGCAACATATACGAAGCAATCTTGATAATAAACTTATCAATGTTGTCGTATCACTGGATATAGAGGGAGCCTTTGATAGCGCGTGGTGGCCGGCGGTGAGATATCGCTTACTGGACGAAAAATGCCTCCTGAATCTCAAGCAAATTGTAAATAGTTACCTAAACGATAGAGAAGTCAGAGTACGCTAAAATAAAATTGTTATAATTTTAATATATTAAGCTAAAATAAAGATTGATAGTTGGATATTTATTATAAGAATAGATATTGTTAACTTCAATAAAAATTTTGGATGTAATATAATAAAAATATAATAGGTAAAAATAAAAATGTTAAAAAAGGTCTCTGATTCTTGTCAGAGGAACTCTGATTTAATATAAAAAAAAAAAAAAAAAAAAAAAACCTAACCTAACCTAACCTATGTACCCGTTATAATACATAATTATGTCATTAAACCACGAAATAAGTCTCAAAACAGTATAATATTGCTACACATATAGTTAGGTATGCATAAGGCAAATTGAAATATAATTTTATAATATTTACCTGTAAGTACCTACTTGTTTTATTACATCATCCAAGTCTTCGAAGAAATTATATAAAATAGCTAGTTAATGTGATTAATTCTGTGTCAATTATCAGTTTATCTAAATTGGGTAGACATTATAAATAATGACTAGATAATATATATAATATCAGGATTTATTACTTTGGCTGTGACATATATATAAATAAATAAATTTGAATAAAATCAATATGGCGGCGTATTCAAATGTCTTTGTAGTTCGTTTTGGCACGAATTGGTTTTTATTACGACTTGCACGGTCCATTGGTAAAGTCCATCTAAACGTTGGTGGGACGGAAGATCGGGAAAAAAATATGAAGTTTATGTCAATTTAAAGTGCAATCTATACTTAATAAATAAAATTGGAGTGCCTGTCTGTAATTTCGAAATAACTACCTCATATTAAGCTCATATGGTTATTTGAACGATACCAACACTGAATCACACGTTTTTAAATTTTTTGTCTGTCTGTCTGTCTGTCTGTCTGTTTGAAAAGGCTAATCTTCGGAACGGCTGGACCGATTTTGACGGGGTTTTCACAGACAAGTAGAGGATTGATCAGGGAGTAACATAGGCTACTTTTTTAACCGACTTTCAAAAAGGGAGTTGTGTTTTTCTTCCTATGTACACCGAAATCTCCGAGATTTCGGAACCGATTTGCGTAATTTTTTTTTTAATCGATAGAGGAACTTTGTGACAACTTTTCCACGGGATTTCAGACCCTAAATCCACGCGGGCGAAGCTGCGGGCATCAGCTAGTACCTAATAAAAACATTATATTTTCGATTCCAGAACCCAAGAAGAAGAAGGAAGATAAAGAGGTTACAGAAAGAATCAAGATGCATTTGGCTGTGATGAGTCTAATCCGAAGCTATCAGGTAGTTAATTTGTTTCATGCTTTTTACAGCGAACGTTCGTTATAAAGAGCGTGGCGCTAAGATAGAAAGTTTTATTTCAAGAGATGAAATCACAGAATATTTATATTTATTCCCGCGTTAACAACAAATAATAAAAATTTCAAAATGGCCGCCATGAAAATGAGAAAATGAAATGTTTAAGTCCGACTCACACTTGACCGTCTTTTTCTCTGGAGATACGGTACTCTGAAAACATAATGTAGAGGTACTAAATAAACAGGTGCGTGGACATCTACTGGCAAAAACCGATCCATTGAATATGACGATAGCTGCTAATTGGTTACTGGAGAAGCAAGTCCCGCCGTTAGAGTTGAAAGGACTGGAATGTAAAATAGTGTCGCGGGAACTCGGCACTACTTTAGGTATGAATTAAGTATATAGAAGGAAAAGGTGACTGACTGACTGACATGATCTACAATGCACAGCTCAAACTACAGTATGGATCAGGCTAAAAGGCATGCAGATAGCTATTATGACGTAGACAGGCACGCTCCAACTTAGGCTGCATCATCTTCTGTTTGGTGCGATTTCAAACACAAGCTAGTTAAAAAAACATCCGCTAAGAAAGGATTTTTGACATTTCAACCCCTAAGGGTGTAAAATAAATGTAGCCCACGCAAAGTCGCGGGCATAAGCTATAGTAATCAATACTTTTGCTGGATGGGCGACGGAGAGAGCTATGCTTGGAGTTTCTCTACGTGAGCAACTCAGAAATGAGGAGATCCGTAGAAGCACCAGAGGAACCGACATAGCTCAGCGGGCTGCCAAGCTGAAGTGGCAATGGGCATCTCGACCCTGAGATGCAAGCTATCTCTGTACCCGTCAAAATCAGTTTAACAGATAGGTCGTGATAAGTTAGCAGACAGGCAGACAAACTTTCGCATTTATAATACTACTAGCTGATGCCCGCAGCTTCGCCCGCGTGGATTTAGGTTTTTAGAAATCCCGTGGGAACTCTTTGATTTTCCGGGATAAAAAGTAGCCTATGTGCTAATCCAGGATATTATCTATCTCCATTCCAAATTTCAGCTAAATCCGTCCAGTAGTTTCTGCGTGAAGGAGTAACAAACATACACACACACACACACACACAAACTTTCGCCTTTATAATATTAGTGTGATATGGTTACCTATAGTTTTCTCTACTAAGACTTTCTTTCTTGTCAAATGGCATAATTTTCTAAGATCTCAAGAAATAAGGAAGTTAATTGTTATTTGTAATCTCATAATCTGTCATAGGTGAGGCTCAAATGGATGATGTTTTCGAACTACCTGCGAGAACTTTTATTGGTGGTAAAGAGTCAGCCTTATCCCTGAGGTAATTTTTTAGGCATTACATTTCGTTATACGAGAGGAACCATGTATTTGTACTGTATTATTTTCAAACCCTAGTTTAAACTTCAACAAAATTAGTATGGTATTTATCGAGATAAGCACTCGTTCAGTGCGAAGGGAATGGACACAAAAAATAACTTTGTATGGCAATTCAGCGTCCATCTTCCAGCGTACTTGAATATGTTCATTTCAGTGATATGCAGCCTTAAATTTATTTAAGCAACGACAAAAACAATATAGTTTGTGTAATCATTTCCAGAGATATAGTAAATCGGTTGGAAACAGCGTACTGCGGTTCAATAGGCGTGGAGTACATGCACTTGTACGATTTGGACGCGATCCAGTTCATACGGGAGCGGCTGGAACCGCCCGGCGCGTTCGACAAGACCGTTGAGGAGAAACGGGACATTATGCGACGTCTTACTAAAGCTGTGTTGTGAGTTAGAACATTTGTTATCATCATTATACCCTTTGTATAAATTGCCTGAACGCACTAGGCGAATGCCCTCGGCAAACGAAAGTCATCAAACTCAGTTGGCATTGCTTGGTACGTGGCTGCTTTACTGAGTGGTTTAAAATAATATTTCCTGACAACCCTTCAATGGATTAAAAACAAATGTCAAATCACTGAGTTAGCGAATAACTCCCCTCCTCTCAATTTTCATTATCATCTCAACCCAGCGCCGGGTCATTACTGAGCACAGGTCTCCTCTCAGAATGAGAAGAGTTTGGGCCATAGTCTACCACGCTGGCCAGATGCGGATTGGCAGATTTCACGCATCTTTGAGAATATTAGGAGAACTCTCAGGCATGCAGGTTTCCTCACATTTTTCATACACACACATCAAATCATCTTGGCATCAATTTCTGAAAAAATGCTTAAACTTTTAAGACACGACCGCAAGTCACAGTCAGTCAACTCCATATTTAAAACGTGAAAGTAATTTTCAAAAAGTTCAAATTAAACATTAATATATTTCAAAAGACGAGAAAAGCCTACAGGTAAAAGTGGACAATTTTTGAGCCTCAATTTAATTCGTTTCTTAAAACACGCTCGTTGCTTTAATATTCGTATTTATCGAAAAGGACAAAATTATAATTAATTTTTCACAAAAAATTGGATGAAATTTTTTCGACTTCGTGGTTTTAAGGGCTTTTGTTTTCGAGTACTTGGCTGGCATTCTGCCATACCATGTTCAGGTTACATGCAATTAATGATTAAAACATGTCGGGAAGAATAAGCGAATTCAAGCTAATGTAATATTTCAGTTGAATAAATTTATCTTCGATATATATTTTATTTACCGAAACTAGAGTAGGATACCATTTGTTTATAAATCAATTATACTTCATGAAATTGTAAAAAATAAATAGTAAGTATTTTGATCCACAAATAAAAAAGGGTTTTAATCTTTTTCATGCAAAAAAGATGATTTTCAAATCACGTGATGATTGATGATTGATTGATGATTCGAAAGATTGCGGTGTTTAGTAATGGTAGTAATCTTAATAAAAACAGCGTCAAATTAAGAGAGTACATAATACTTACTTGAGAGCCAGAATGGCCTAACTGTTTTTTTAAATTCAAATGAATTAAAAATATATTAAGTAAAATTGTTGTAAACCAACTTAAACCTGTAAACCGTAAACACTGTAAACCGTAAGTTTAAGTTCAGTTTATCATTGACCATACTGATTTACTACTTTATGCTGCTATGGAAAAAATGAAACATAAATTAATATTAGGCCAGAAAATATAGCGCTTATGACTTTACCATTTACAGCAATTCTAATAAAATCACTTTTAGAAAAAATCAGGCCAATCTGGTTCTCATTCATCATTGCCTATATTATATTTGCTTGTCAACTATGAAAAACAATTCTACGTCTAGGCAAGCGCGCTCCATCTTAGGCTGCATCATCACTTGCTAGCGGGTCTGATTGCAGCCAAGCGCTAGTCTATATAATAAAAAAAAAAATTGGATAAATAAACGATGATTACTATGTATTTAAAGCCTCGAAAAATATTTTGCGACCAAGTGGCCGGCAGAGAAACGTTTTGGATTAGAGGGTGGAGAGAGTATGATCGCCATGTTGGAAGAAATCGTCGACACGAGCACAAAGTTGGGAGTTGAATCAATCGTCATGGCCATGCAACATCGAGGTATGTGAACACATCTTTACCTAACACTAACAGATACCCGCGAGATTATCAGGCTTTAAAAAAAATAAAGTGGGAGCTCGTTTATTTTCCGATATAAAAATTTGCCATTTCTGTCTCCACCAAACATCAAGATCGGTTCAGTTCAGAAAAAGGCTCAAACAGACAGACAGACCAACTTTCGGATTTATAGTAAGTATTCAAAATAGTTCAGCATGTATACGTAAAAATATAGTTTCCCTACCGTAAAATAGATGTCGCTGATTTAAATTTATCTCACACGATTCATTATATTGCGAAAGCGGGTACCGTCTACCGAGCATAAAAAATGTTAGATATTTCTGTCACAGTACAGTTCCTTTTGTCTTTCTACCGTAAGTTTCTATATCACAATTTCTTAGAGTTTAAAGCGATATGTGTACATAAAATAGTTATAAATACAATTATAGTAAAACAACATGTAGTATGAAATACTTGTAGAAATAATATCTACCTACGTGAATTAAAACCAGTGCTTTTACGAGAAAATAAATATAGTGAAGTTTCATTTTCAACAGTAAGTAAATAGTATATGGACATGGATTGCGCGTTTTTTTCATCAGAAGAAAACTGAATTGCGGTCTAATATATTTTTATTATCTTGGAAAACAAGTGTCATAAATTACTAGTCTTGTCTTTGTCTAACCAAACAAAATTAGTAGAATGCTTAAAGTCCTGTGTGCAAAAAAAAATTGACAGCATTATCAACACCCATAAATAAAAAAATACAACAGCATCTTCTTTGATAGATGTGTATCACTGGAGAAGTGCGTGCAAGTATTATTTTTAATTTCAGGACGACTGAATATGTTAGTTAATGTGTGTCGGAAGCAGTTGACGGATATCTTTGCTCAATTTAAACCTATGGAACCCAAAGAGCCGGTAATGTTTGATATTTTTGATGAATTGTTTTTTTTGTCTATGCCTATTTTAAATTCCACAAATATCTAAGCTGAAGGTCTAAAAGCAGTGGCATCCTTTCACAATATTCTTGTTATTCCGTCAACTTAGTTAGGTTTAATGGTTGGCGAGAGACTTGCGGCCTGATTGTTACAAGGCATATCAATTGATTGCGATTATTAAGCAATTTTGACCCAATTCGGTAGCTGGATGGGTAACCAACTTTAGAGTTTCGAATTTGGCCTCCGTGCGTTAGAGCACGTTTAAACCGTCGGTCCTGGTTATCATCAATATAACATCTCATGATAGATAATAATTTCTTCTCTTAACCAAGAGTATCTGGGAACCCGCACATTTTTATCCAAAGAAAACTCCATCCATTATGTGATTTAATGGAAAGGGGCTACGACCCTCCGCAATGAGGAATACGACACAAAGAGAAAGATTTGTGTACGTACATGTACAACCGAATAGGCAACAATAACCGTATTTTCTGTTCTTGGTCCAGGGTTCGGGTGACATAAAATACCATCTCGGCACGTTTATACACCGGTTTATACGGAGGACAAACAAATATATCAAAGTATCTATGAGTTGCAACCCGTCACATTTGGAGGTGGTCTCCCCTGTAGTGGTGGGGAAGGCACGCGCTGAACAACATTGGAAGGGGGACTGTAATGGAGACAAGGTAATTTAAGTTAACCCCTTTAGAAAGTGTATAGAACCATAGGTATACAAATGAGTTGCAGGGAGCCGTTTCGCACAAGCGTCATAAGGCCTGGAGTGGGATCCCTAAAAAGTCTAACAGTTGAGTTAAGAAGCAAGAAGATAGAAAATTTTGTGAGGGGGCCCGCTTGTCTTGGAAGAATTTCTGAGGTTAGTTCTGCGTTTCTATAATCGTTTGAAATGGGGACTTGAATACAAAAAAGTGAAGCGAACGAACTTGGCTGGGCAACGTAAATTTTGCCCATACGAGTGAGTGAAACAAAATGCAGCTTCTTTCAGGTGTCCCAAGAACTCACTTCTTTTTACCTGGGAAAGCCCAAAAAGGAGGGTTATGTTTTTGACCTGTATGTATGTGTGTCCGTCCCTTGGCCCGCTCGTAACTACTCAACGGGTCAACCGACTTTTATAAATAATACGTAATTAGATTTGTCTTGACAGAACAAGTGTCATGAAATGCTTAAAAAATCAAAATAGCGGATGCACTTTAATTTGCGGGCTGAAAAAAATACAATGCAAACCAGTCGGGATTTTTTGAATTTTTTTAATTATTTGTTATACTAATTGATTAACGAGTACTTAGAAGTACTTAGATGATGATACCTAGTATGCGATTGATTGGAATTGATCCTGACATAGCAGCTTAACCCTCGTTTGGCAGCCTTCCCAACTACCCATATACGAACATGTTAATGTGAATGTAATTAAAGCAAATACATATTTGTTTTCGAAATTCTCTAAGATAAATAACGCAAAAACGAAACCGTTTCATTGCAGAGCTTCTAAATTAAAGCACGCAGTTTTTGGTATATTTTTCTGTCCTGTGATATTGGGCTTATATTTCGAGGCATATTCGATTCCTTTGGATCTTTTCCTTAAACAACTTCTCACGCCACAAATATTTGACTAGAACTATCAGGTCAATGGCAAAATACATAACATCCCATTTTACATGCAGATGAGCATTAACAAAATCTTAAGTCTTAGTTTTCAGCGTTAGAACATTTTATGCTGATTGTATATTACGGACGTCTCGAACGCGCCAAAAACTACGCATTTTTTAGAACTGAAAATGCGAATGATGTCAGGCAAAGACGAAATAATATACGGACGGAGATGCTGTAGTCACTTTCGTTTTTTAGTACTAGATAATTTGTTTTGCTGCGTGCGCCTACTAATTCATCCTGTAGGGTGATTTGCTTACTCAGTAATGAGTGTCTATCACTGACTGATAGCCACCGAGCTCATTTGATATTGCTTGGTTCTACATTGCTGCTTCACTGAGTAATATCAAAATAGTTTTTCGCAAAAAACATGATTTAAAAATAAATGTCGAATGAGCTAGGCGGTAATCATTCTGTGTTAGACACTGGGTTAGTGAATTCGCTGTTCGATCAGCGTTAACTTCGCATAATTCTGAACCTCTGACTCCGTATGCGATTTGGCGTTGAAGCATAAAATAAAATAAATCAAAATTCTATAAAGGTAATGGCAATAGTAATGCACGGGGATGCAGCGTTCGCCGGGCAGGGTGTGGTGTACGAGACGATGCAGCTGGGCAACCTCAAGTACTTCAGCACTCACGGCGCCATTCACATCGTGTGCAACAACCAGATCGGGTACACCACCGACCCTCGATTCAGCAGGAGCGTGCCCTATTGTTCAGGTATTAAACAAAACCATTAAACAAAAACAGCAATCCGTAGCCTCAAGGCCACAAGAGCAATACTGGAAAAGCACCAAAAAGTGGAGGGGAGGAAGAAGTAATACCGGACTCTTCTAGAGCCTAGACCACTTGAAGAAGACCGCGTTTCTGCGATTATAAACCACCAGGGAGCACTGCATGCGATAGTTCAAAATTCAATTGTAAAACATGTGTACCTACTATTTATAAAGTTCCAAAGCATTATTACTTTATTTTATTAGTACACCCCTTCCACTTTCTTTGATTTTTATTATCTCCTCACCCTAAGGTTGCCTGGAAGAGATCGTTATTTTAGCGATAAGGCCGCCTTTTGTACATAAATCTGTAATGTTATTTATATATTACTATGTCTTGTTGGTGTTAAGTAAAGAATATTTTACTTTACTTTTACTTTATTATTTATCAGGCTTCAAGAAGCGGTGCAGCCGTTAAGTTTTTTCACAAATACGTGAATTTTTCACGATTCCCACGTTTTTCAGACGTAGCAAAGGCCTTCGATGCGCCAGTTTTTCACGTTAACGGAGACGACGCAGAAGCGGTAGCGCATACGGCTCGAATGGCGATCGAGTACCGCTGCCAGTTCAAGAAGGACGTTGTAATAGACTTCGTGTGCTACCGACGCTTCGGCCACAGCGAGGAGGACGAGCCCATGTTCACGCAACCCTTTATGTACAAGAAGATAAGGAGCATGAAGACAGGTACAGTTCTTCTGTATCACGAATGACGCTTCAGCATAGCTCATAATGCGACTGGCGATCGAGTACCGCTGCCTGTTCAAGAAGGAACTTGTTAAACTTTTTTTAGGTCCATTATACCTATAGAAAGCCTACATTCAAAATTTCAAGTTTCTAAACTCAGCAGTTTGAGATGTACGTTGATATATCAATCAGTGAGTTTCTACTTTGACATTTTAAGCACCTTAAACATTAAACGCTAAAGTATAAACACAAATATTACAAACTAAAGAATTATACTTTGAAAAGAGAATTTTTGGATAGAAATTTACTTTATTACATCTAGCGCAAAATAAATAATCGTTTATTTTTTAATGAAGTTGACAAAATATACGAAGAGAAGCTAAAAGCGGAAGGCGTAGTGACGGACGCTGATATCAAGCAGTGGGAAAAGGAATACACGGACACTCTGAACAAGCACTTCGAACTTGCGAAGAAGGTCACCAAACTGAGCATCATGGACTGGGTGGATACGCCTTGGACTGGGTTTTTCGAATCTACCGATCCCAAAAAGGTATTAAGCATAATACATTTATATCGAAAATATTATTTTCTAGATGATGCCCGCGATTTAGTCCAGAAGGATTTCATTTATTTTTTTGACTTCGTGGGAACTCTTTGATTTTCCAGGATACAAAGTAGCCTATGTCGTTCTCTGGTATAAACTGTACCAAATATCAATAAAATCAAACACTTAATATTTCTTAGTATGGATTTAAATTACATTACTGAGATAGAAAGTAAATATTAGGAATCAAATAAAAAATAACTCTTTATACATCATCAGTTGCTAAATTGCAGGGTGCTGTGCCATTCCAGTTGATAAAACTGCATCAAAGTAAAGACAGTTTTGATACAGTTAAAATATCAATTACAAAAAAACTACATTCGAACCATTGAGGTATTAATGATTCGAACCTAGCCTGAGGGTTCTGTATAAACTTTTAGACATTTTAGAAATTGACAAAAATACGTACTTGTAAGTAAGAATGGCGATTTTATAACAATTTTTGTTTTTGTTTTATATTTATTAGGTCAAAGATACAGGTATCAGTGAAGCGACGATTGCTACAATATCACAACACTTTTGCAAGCCACCAGAACCATGGGCATTCGAAATTCACAAAGGCATTCACAAAATGTTGGAAAAACGAGCTAAAATGGTTAATATTTACTATATAATATACTATATAATATTACCATTATATTTTTCAAAACAAGTATGTCTAGACTATGAATACCTAGACGGCCAAGACGTTTAAATTATTATCACTCTTGCAAAAAAAAAAATCTTGGGCTTGAATTATGAAAGACTATTTACAAATTAGTTTTATTTACCTATTCTATTAATATCTGATATGTACAAAAAATACAAGAGCTTTAATGTTTGCGTTTAATATCGTTAGTATTTTTTCTTAATAAGGCCTGCGGGGCTGCGGGAAGATTCGCTCAGTGATCAATAATGATAGCCATCAAACTTATTTGGCTTCACGGAGTGGTTTTAAAACACTTTTTCGTAGGAAACCTTTAATAGATTAAAAACAAATGTCAAACAAATGAGCTCGGTGAATTGGAATCATTCAGTGAACAACAACAGAGTGAACTAGTGTTGATCACTGAGTTAGCGAATAGCCCTGTTGGTCAAATAAACATGGTCTAGAACAGTCTTCGATCGCTATATAAGGGGAAAAAGCGAGGAACACAACAGTATCGATACTATGATGGACTTTTGATGGTGGTACATGATATCTTAATAACTAGGAATATTTCACCAACGTTTCAGGTGAAGGATGGTATTGCTGACTGGGCGATGGGTGAAGCGTTGGCATACGGATCTCTGTTGCGGGATCAGATACACATACGACTTACTGGTGAAGACGTCGAAAGAGGAACTATGGCCCACAGGTGATCTTTTTTTTTTACAAAAAAAAAATACTCCCCTTTCCCCTCCAATTAAGCGTAAAGCTTGTACCAGGTGTGGGTACGACAATAGTGCAACGGGTGGGGTTTGAACCTTTATGAATTCAGTCCGTTCGTCAACCGTTGAGCTATCGAGGCTTTTAGTTTGATGTTGTTAGTAAAAAGGTTCAAATATTCTATTTATTAAAGTCGGTCATCAACTGATCATCAGATCATAAAAATAATATTCTGGTTTCCTTTTTATTGCAATCTATACATTAACGTTGTGAACAATAAAGGTATTAAGAATGAACGAATAAATATCACCAGTAGCTTTGTCAAGGTATGTTAGTTTTGTTGGCACAAAGGACTGCATAAAAGCGGGCCACTTTTATACCTCTCGCTAAATTGATCATTTTGTCGCAGTTCGAACTAGTCAAGCTGCGACCATGAATTAATCTTCTTTTATATTTAATAGATCGTTTTAGTTTGATATCCATACTAATATTAGAAATGCAAAAGTGTCTGTCTGTCTGTTACCTTTTCACGGCCCAACAGTTTAACCAATTCTGACGAAAGGTACAGAGCTAGCTTATATCCCGGGGACGGACATAGGCTATTTTTTATCCTGGAAAATCAAAAAGTTCCCACGGAATTCCTAAAGACTCATCCGCTCAACCGATTTGTATGTTTGGTACCGAGGTAGCTTGCGTCCATGTTATTGACATAGACAACTTTTTTTCCCGGAAAACCAAACAGTTCCTACGGGATCTTCAAAAACCTACATCCTCGCGAATGAAGTCGCGGGCATCCTCTAGTTGTCTATAAAAAGATTAAATCATTCTATTTATTGAAGACGGTTATCAACTGAGAATCAGAGCATATAACATAATATCCTGGGTTGCTTTTCATAGCAATTTATTCATTGATGTTGTGTTCAATAAGGGATGAATGAATAGCACCGGGAGCTTTGTCACACACAAAGAGAGTCAGATGTTAGTTTTGTTGGCACAAAGGTCTGCATCAAAGCGGGCCACTTTTATTCCTCTCGCTAAATTGATCATTTCGCCGCAGTTCGAACTAATCGAGCGGTGACCGACTTCCTTGTATCGGGCGACTGACCCTGATTCGGGATTTTGAAGGGATGGCCACAAAATGTCGATATATCTAATCAACTAAAACACGTTTTTAGTATAAACTAGTTCTGATTGAAAGCGATAGTCATAACGCATAACTGAGTAGGTTTCTGCGGTAATCGAGCGGTGCGGGAGGGGTGTAATTCTCCCGCACCGCTCTACTATCACAGAAGCCTACTCAGTTATGCACTATATCTATTATAGTTAAACTAGTAAAAATTAAATCTGACTGAAAGCCTTTGTTACAACTAGTTGTGATGAATTCTGATCACCCCGACTTCTTATGATTGTTTTATTTTATTTAAACACGTAGCGTTTTGTGTCTTGGCCAGCACTTGGCCAGCCTGGTATGCCCACTCACTCTGAGAGGAGACCCGTGCTCTGTAGTGAGCCGGCGATGGATTGATCATGATGTATTTGTATCTGAACTTGTTTTAAAAGAATTCTAATCTGTGATGGATTTTCATTTTGAACAATCTCTATTCTCAACCTAGATTCCTATTATTAACACATTCAAATCTCTTCTCTATCGGTTCTGAGTAAATATTTTTAGTATATCATGTGAGTGATTCTTTATGCGTTTCTTAACTATCATTTCTACTTAAATATCAATCCTTTTTTAGTTTTCCAGCAACTTGTGTATAGGCTAGTAAAAATATATGGATTACTTAGTATCCTTATCTACTCTTTGCAACTATCGATAAATATATCGATAAATATATTTTTCAACAAGCCCATCACTATTTTGTACCACAATAACTGACTGTTCTAGGTTTAACGTAAAAGGCTCCAATTTCCGTTGCAGGACAATCGCTTCAGTTTTCTTTTTACCATTTTACATTTCGGTTTAACTTTGATTTAGCGCTATAAAGGGTAACAAAGACGAATCACCTACACACGAACGTTGGAAACCATTTCTTGATTGGTTTTTTAAAAGCTCTGTAGATCTAAACAGTCGGTTGAGTTTATTGTGGCCTTCTTCTCAGACCAGTAGGTACCTTTAGTGTAGGTTTTTAAGAAAACAAATGTAACATTGAATACATGGGGTCAATTTTAGATTGGTTTTTTAAAAGCTCCGTAGACCTTTTAGTCGGTTGAGTTTGTTGTAGGCTCCTTCTCAGACCCGGAGATGCCTTTAGTGTAAGATTTCTAGAAAACAAAAATATAATATTGAATAGATACATGGCGTCAGTTAGAAGTAGGTACACTGATACTGAACCTGCGCAGTGGGTGATTTATCGTTCTATTTGGTTGTTTGGTGGTATAGTACGGCGATGACGAGGTTTAAAACAAAGGGATTAAGGTCCATTTAACACTGTATTTCGATGCTCGAATTATACCGACGTTGATAGTATTAAGATCTTATAATAACCCCTACAGATAAATTAGTAATAATTATTTATTGTTATAATCTGATTAGTCTACTGAGCACATCTCCATTCCGCTCCACTCCTATGCTCTTCAGTGGACTGGCACCCTAAAGAGGTTAATTTTTGTAGGCATCACGTATATCATCACCAGAGTGTAGATGGCGCCACTTACCGAGTTCTCGACACTTTATATCCAGACCAGGCTAAGTACAGTCTCCACAACAGCTCTCTGTGTGAATTTGGTGAGTTCCCTTACCTGTAACAAAAAAATCTTAATGAAATTACTGAGTCAATGGTACTGATTTAGAGCGCAACTAGAATCTTGTGTACTCGCATCTCTTTCTTACCAATGTAATAAGAAAAGGTCAGACAAAATTAATTTAATTTAGAACTGTCAAACCTCATGACTTTGGCTACCAGTCGTGAGTCTATATTGTTTTTTATAGCATGTACTAAAATTGAATGTCTTTAAAATTCATGTCCCGTCCTTTTTTGACAACAGTATAAAGAAAAAGATGCAGATCTCTAAATTTAGAGCAAAACAAGAGACTCGACTCCATTATTCACGCCATTATCCACGCAGAACTGCAATTTGCTAAATCAATTCTTGCTAAAAGGAAAATCAAATTTCCCGTTAAAAAATTCATTTCCACATAAAACCAAATATGGAAATGACTTTTGCTGCTTTGGTATTTGGACGTAGTATATTTTGAAAACTTGATGAAAAGCACCTGTTTTTCAAAAAGTAGGTACTGTGTAGCCATAAGCGAAAACTGAAGGTTGTTTTATAGATCGTTTCAAGAAATAACTAGACACGAAGGACAATTGTAAACGCGAAACAATTTATTGGTCTATGAGTATGGCGTCCGAAATACACCAAATCTCATCAAATATCAATTCTTATGCATTAAAGGGTAAAAATAGAACTGCCCATAACAGTTGTGAAACCAGCTTCTTATCCACTTAAGTATCGCAAGTCACAGAAATGTACTCAAAGCGAATTGTTTGCATTCTCATATCTAGATAGCATTTGCCTCCTACTCTTGTTGAATTGACGTTAAATAGTATCCGGCAAGTTATTTAGGGATTTCTCGTGTAATTATCGTTGGAACAACTGTTAATTACAAGCACTTAGAGACTGCATCGCTTCTTAAATCACACGCAATGGGTGCTTTGAACAACCTGACTCTAAATGTGCGTGTAGCTCGAAATGGCTTTAATTATTTAGTTTCTAAGTGGTAAGTTTGTTCCTCTTAATCAGCATTCAGTTAAACCAGTACCTAGGTTAGTATTAAGTATACTGGCAGCAAAGCACATTGGTATCATTCCGATTGTTGTTATTGGCTGTATTAGTGTTACTGTTTGCGGATTGAACTTGTATGTTGTACGATAAATAATTTAATTCAATTCAAAGTTTATCAAACAAAAAAGTTACAGCCAAATTCTGAATTAGCATGCGATATTTTATGATATAACAACTTCGCAACGAGAATCGCTTTTTGTCAAACTCGTCTGTACTCCCCAATTTTTTGCAATGGCTGAAAATAGAAGAAATCCTGTCCGACGATGAATTCCACGTTATTGTTGGGTTTTATTTTAGGTATCTTGGGTTTTGAAGTTGGCTACTCCTACTCGAGCCCCTATTTGCTAACGATCTGGGAGGCGCAATATGGGGACTTCGCTGACGAAGCTCAACCAGTGTTCGACACTTTTATCTGCAATGGAGAGAGCAAGTGGATCTGTCAATCTGGCCTTGTGATACAACTGCCACATGGGATTGATGGAGCGGTTAGAGCACCCAATTTTTATTGTCTTCTTTTCGTCATCGTTCTTACGTCTTCTGCGTTGCTGAAGCAGCGAGCGGTGTATTCTGGCTGGAATGCGGCGGTCTAATGGCTAATAGTGAGAGAGCACCAGCCAAGCAAGGGCAATTGTGATTGTGATCGTCACACTACTTTTCTGCTGCATTATTGCATCAACTGTGTGTTAGCTACAGTGCCATACAGATTCACATGAATTTATAAGGCTATGTTAAAGATGATTTCAAAGATTTCTAATTTTCCAGGGTCCTGAGCATTCGTCTGCACGTGTCGAGCGTTACCTTCAGCAAGCTGATGATGATGAAGATAAAATTCCAAATCTTGACGATAAAGATATGTGGGGTAAGCGTATAGTATATTATTATCAAGATACCTAGAAACATTGAAACCAAAAAAAATTGTGAACTCCTAGGCGAAGTGAAACTGAAATCTTTTACACTTTTACGTGAATTCTATAATTTTGTGTGCTGTCTTAGACATCAAGGATGGGCGAAGAAGAGAGAACTTTTAGTCCAAAAAAATTAGGAAATGCTTTCGAATCGTCAAATGAATCTTTTATTGGAAGAGTGTAAAAAGGAAGCAAACCTATGAAGTATGAAGCCCTATTTATACTTCACTTATGCCCTAGTAATTTACTTGGGCTTTCTACCAGGCTTCTTTCTTCCATGGTAAGCCCATGTTAATTGATATATTTTCATGTTCCAGTAAAACAACTCAGAAGCGCAAACTGGATAGTTTGCAACGTAACAACACCAGCAAACTATTTCCACCTGATGCGTCGGCAAATCGCGCTGCCGTTCCGTAAGCCGCTCGTCCTGATGACGCCGAAAGTTGGCCTCAAGCACCCATACTACACCTCGCCCTTCAAGGACTTTCTACCCGGCACTTGCTTTCAGAGGTATGAATTTTGACGTGAGCAGGATTATCATCATCATTATCAACCGTTAGACGTTCACAACTGGACATAGATCTCTTGTAGGGACTTCTTTCCACGGTCTTACGGCGCGCGCCGCCTGTATCCAGCGGCTCCCTGAGAATCGTTTGATGTTGTCTGTCCACGTATTTTTAAACCCCGACCCAAAAAGAGGGGTGTTATAAGTTTGACGTTTGTATCTGTGTATCTATCTGTGGCATCGTAGCGCCTAAACGAATGAACCGATTTTAATTTACTTTTTTTTGTTTGAAAGGTGGCTTGATC
Source organism: Maniola jurtina (assembly GCF_905333055.1). Lineage (NCBI taxonomy): Eukaryota > Metazoa > Arthropoda > Insecta > Lepidoptera > Nymphalidae > Maniola > Maniola jurtina. The sequence continues at coordinate 11,369,150 of NC_060036.1, read as the reverse complement.
GAGGGTGTTCTTAGCTATAATCCAAAAAAATTCAGCCGTTTAAGAGTTATCAGCTCTTTTCTAGTTTTCTTGTAGAAAAGAAGGTTAGATAACCGTTAGGTTCATAATATTATGTCAATTGACAAATGTCAAGCTGTCAAGATGGACGTTGCCTAAATACATAATTATTTATTTGAAAATGATGTTTTGGTAAACTTAGATATTTTAGATCGTAGGCGCGGAATAGTCCAAGAAAATCAGTTCAGCCGTTTGAAAGTTATCAGGTCTTTTCGGTCTTTTCTAGTTACTGTAACCTTCACTTGTCGGGTGTGTTATAAATTTTTAATTTACACTTGTGATATTAACCACTAAGGTTTCGCAAAAACACCCTTCCATTTTTTCTATTTGATGCCTAATGGTCATACCATAGCCATAATGGCATCAAAGTTTTACATCTAAATAATCGTTTTATTTTATTCAATTTCGTACAAGAGCAATAAGAGAAAACGGTCCAGCATGCAAAAAACCAAAAGAAGTAAAGAAACTCATCTTCTGTTCTGGAAAAGTAGCTATAACTGTCGATGAACTGCGAAAAGAGAAGAAGATGGAAGACAAAATTGCTTTATGTAGGATCGAACAGGTGTATCCGTTCCCCTATGACATTGTACTGAAGGAGATTTGCTGTTACGATAAGGCGACAGTGGCTTTCTGTCAAGAGGAACATAAGAATCAAGGTCCTTTGCCTTTTGTTAGGCCGAGGCTTGAGAATCTTCTGGGAAAGAAAATCCAGTAAGTTTTTTAGAATTCAGGTACAAGTTAGCTTTTGACTGCAACCCTCAGCCTGTAGTAAATAATAATGCAGTCTAAGATGGAAGCGGGCTAACCTGGAAGGGCTACCCATTATACCCAGGCATACCCCTTTGTTTCTACGCAGCATCGTACCGGAACGCTAAATCGCTTGGCAGCAAGGTTTTGACTGTAGGTTAGTAGCTACGGCCATAGCCTCCCACAAATCAGGCCAGCTACAGATTGTAAGTTCTCCAATTGCCCATGCCGGGAATCGAATCCACGACCACATCGTATACCACTGCGCCAGAAGGTCAATGGTTTTGGAAAATTAATCGTCTGAGTGGACACGATTTCTCATCATCATCATCGCTTAAAAAAATTGGTCATGTCCGAAGTGTTAAAAAGGTAAGAGATGTTTGAACTTCTAACTCTAATAAACACATTTTATTCTGTAGGGTTATCACGCGGCCGCCCAGCGCGGCTTCCGCGACAGGAATCAAATGGATACACGCAAAGGAGCTTAAGGAATTAAAGGAGGCCATTATAGCTTAACTTGTTCTGTCCCGTATACGTTAAACACGAAAAATTGCTATAAAGTGGAAAAAGTTTTCTGTTTTTAGTCTTATTTCGTAGTGTAACGACGAATTATGATGTAAATAGCGGCTACGAAAAGAACAAGAAAGCAGGTAGTTTACTGCGCGTAGATACCACTCGTAACAGCTCCAAATTTACCTCAACATTAAAATATAATTACTCAAAATATATTAAAATTAAAAATATAGTTTAAAATCATTGCACCGTATTAATCGTGGTACGTACTCGCTATTTAGATTATATTAAATGCTGTTAATTTTTTCTATCTTTTAAAAATAATAGCAAATTAGTCGAAAAACGTTAATAACGTACCGGAGCGCTAAATCGCTTGGCTACACAGCTTTGCACGGATTAGCAGACTTCATATATTTTAGAGAACATTATGGAGAACTTTTCTCACGATATTTCCCTTCAGCTTTAAAGCAAAAGATCCTTAGTTGCTTAAAACGCACAGAACTCCGAAAAGTTAGAGGTGCGAAATATGTACAATTTATTATCTTTTAAAAAGTTCATAAAGTAAAATGCATTTCTGAACTGGGCACTTAGAAGTAATTTGATAAGGCATAGAGGCTTTCGCACGGATCAAGTGAATGGGGTAATTCGTTTCTGAGGCCACTTTGGTTGATTTTATTGTCTCTTGCCCGCTTTTTCTGTTTAGTTAAGGGAAGAGTTTGAATGGACTGGGGTCTGCTTTAGATTTAAACTTGGTCGCTAGGTACATTCAATATAGTTTATTACCCGACAGGTAAATACAGGGTTCTGTTTTTACGGTTATCTGTGTAATGTGTATCTATGTGGGATTCTTTATACCCTCAAAGCATCCCAACGGTTGGACGGATTTTAATCGATTAGGTGTCTATCAATTTGTCTAAGCCGTGTGATATAGGCTAGGTTTTGAATTTACAAAACCAAAATGACATCCATAAAATACAAGATGGCGGAAGAAACGAATAAAAAAATTGCGTACTTATTAGGTACCATATTGGGTGGCATATCACTAAGGTATTTTGTGAAATTTTCTAAGGGATAATGAAGCCCGTATTGAATTGCACTGAGAATTTGAAATTGAGGTAAATAGGTACCAAATTTTTTATACCGAAAGCGAACCAGTTACTAACAGGTAATTAAGGAAGATACTTTATCATAATATGTTATTATTATCATTAAGCTATTATAAACGCCATTAATTTGTCTTTACCCGGAAATCGGATTGCTGTATCTTAATGTGTTTCATAAATAAGAATAGAGCATCATTCTGTATACCATATTCATTATTCACATACCATAAAACACTATGTATTCATCCCAAAGGAAATGTAACATCCTCTCATAAGTGTAAGTAGGTCACAACTTACAAGGGTCATGCCTGATTCGTTATATCGTGTTGTTCAGAGTTCACACAAATGAGCTAACGATTTCATTAGTTGGAGATCTGGTTTACAAGATATTGTCTGTGATAAGTTCATCCTCCTCCCAAAAATGAGCACGTATATTGAACTTTTTAACCGACTACAAAACAGGAGGTTAAGTATTCGACCCGTATGTATCTAGGTCAGTATGTATGTCTGTGTTTATCTCACCGATTTTGATATTTTTTACACTAGAGTAATAATTAACATACTTTCAGGAAGGTTTGAGTAAACGATATAATACACCTAAGCCCTACGTTTCATTCTTATGTGCAAAGCAATACGCATTAATGTACACCAATATTTTTGGTATAAGTATACCTACACCGATTTCTTCTAAACCGATTTAAATCGTTTTGTGCTCCGCATAGTATTAAAAGTAGGATAAGTTAATCGATATTTCTGGCTCTATAATTTTTTACTTTGTCCTACTAACCAAGGCTCTTACCAGCACCGCTGTCAGCAGAATTAATTCTCCAGCCTCATTAATGCAGTCATCCAAAGGTCAAGTTGTTTGCAACACCCGCATCAAGTGACAGAATTTAGAATAAGTAGGTATAGAAATATTAAAGCAGCGTGAAAAAGTTGCCGTGTGGTGTGAAATATAATTTAACAAGATAAAGTTGAAAACTAAAACCCGACTGCGATTATCTTAATAAACGCTGAAATATTAGAGTAAAATTGTTTTCCTGACACTTGGTATATTTAAATGTTGTTTGTACATTTACATTCATGAGCTCATAATTTTCTCCTCTTTCATTTGACATCCCACTCTATACAAAAGCAAAAAAAATTTTTGAAGACCTCTACTTTTTTGATGTAACATCCGTTAGGTAAATTTTTTTCGTATAATATATAGCCTATGTCATCCGGATCTTTACAATGAATCAATTGACACCTCATTCATCAAAATTGGTCCAGTAGTTTAGACACTACGGTGGAACACACAGAATCTGGATACAAACATCCTGTGTATGTTATATAGACTGCTAAAATCATAACCTTTCCTTTTGGCTTTGCCGCAGTCGGGTAAAAACAGATATAATGTACTCGGATTTGTACATAGCGTTAGTTTAATTTACCTTATTTTGGATGCTAGTTATATTTTCATTTTAATTCCTAAAATCTAAGTATATGAAAACCGCTCAACTGCGACAAGCGCTGTCCCTGAAATTAGAGCCTTGTATCTGTCCAAGTCCTTAATCCCCCAGCCTCATTAATGCAGCCTGCCAAAGGTCAGGTTGTATATAACACCCGCATCGTATGAACCTCACAGACTCACAGTATCCTAATAACTTTAACGTATTCTCTCAGTCTTCACTTGTCTTAATGAACATCGTAACTTGTGCAGCAAAATGTATAGCAATAACTAAGTGGTCCGAGCTTAATGCCACCGCACAGGATTATAGAGTAATTCATTATCGCTATGCGAAGATACACGACCATACAGTAATCCTAGTATATTCTAAGACTTTGATGCAACAAAACACAGAAAACTACTCATATTACAAATACCAAAATTTGTTTGAGGGTTTATTGGTTTGTTCTTCAATCACGTCGCAACGGAGCAACTTATCGACATGATTTGATATTTTGCATGGGTAGTCAAAGACCCGGAGAGCCAAACAGGCTACTTTTTATCCCGGAAAATCAAAGAGTCCCCGTGGGATTTTCAAAAGCCTAAATCCAAGCGGACATATTCCCAGGCATCAGCTAATACTTAAATACAAAAACAAGAAGGAAAACAATTTAATGTGCTGGGGTGCAAAGGCGGCTTTATCACTAAACTATTACTTTACAGTTATAATTTTGATGGAGTATTTTTCATTGCATAGGTATAAATAGAGATTTCTTGGACATAGGGGTCCAAATCTCCCGCGTTGGGAAAAAGAATTCCAACGGGACCCTACTAAGCCTCCGCTATCCATCCGTCATCCGGCTGTCTGTTTGTCAACAAGCTGTATCTCATTAACCGTAATAGAGACCTGAAATTTTCACTCGCTCGCTTCAACTTCACTATAACAACAAATACTAAAAAAATCAAAATTACCGCCATGAAAATTTAAAAAAAAAAAAAAGTTTTATTTCTCGTATGATGGTACGAAACCCTTCTTGTGCGAGTCAAACTCACACTTGAACGATTTTTATGTGTCCGTAGGTCCGTAGTTGTATTTCAAGAAGTCTTTTTCTGAGGAAGCCTTCTCCCTTGGCAACTAAGTAACTTGTCTTCGCAGATGCCCATATATTTTTTACAGCGTCAGCAGTAATTACGTTTTACTACGTGACGACAGAATGCGTATCTCAAATGGCCTATACGAATATAATTATTTACATAAGGCTTTCTGCAGATGAGCCAACTAGTCAGCTCTTAGTTATGCTTATGTTGGCTCTTCTCAATAAAATCTGCATTCCCAAATGGCGGTAGCGACTCAGACGTATACCCATAAGAGACACTAGTTGTACAATGGTACTGATTCTAAGAATTCAAAAATTCAATTTAAAATTCAAAATATTTTTATTCAATTAGACTTTTACAAGTTTTTTTGAATCGTCAAAAGCATAGACTACCACTGGTTCGAAATGCCTTTCCTACCGAGAAGAACCAGCAAGAGCTATGCGCAACTAAAACTTAGAGTGTTTGCATCTTTTTCTTACCAATGTAATAAATAAGAAAACGACAGACAAATCTAATTTAATTTAGAGCTGTCAAACCTCATGACTTTAGTCGCGAGCCGTGCGACGCACGTTTTGTAGCGTGCACTAAAATTTAAATAGTTTCGTTTGTGATTGGGTGGTGACTCAAAATGGTTAGCGCCGACTGAGATTTTTGTCTCTATCATTTGTATAGGATTACGTGACAGAGAGACCGCCGTACTAAATTCTTTTTGCCTAAATAGGTACCTATGACTATAATGCCAACTCAAGCACCAAATCCTTGCATGCCATTAGTCGGCATGTCTATAGACGCTGATCCGCCGGCAGGAAACACTCCGGCGTTCCTTCTCGTTTTCATTTACTTTCCACTTCAACGGAATTTAAGCGGAGCAATAAAAATTTTACGACTCCTTGGAAAAATTATTAGTCCACTAGATACGTTGAGCTAAGTAGAGATTCTTGAAAATTTATTGAATATTCCTAATGCTTCTCTTATAAACGGGAATTTGTATTAAAACTAGAGAACAGAGATGCCGTTTATATTAAAATTCAATTTCACCTTTTACCAAGAACTATTTTACTGGAGTTAATTCCAAAATTGGAAACTTAATGCAAGCAAAAGCAATGAACAGAAAAAAAATGCGGAAAAAAGATTTTCTTATAAGTGTCTTTTACCTTAGTCAATTAATTACGTACTGTGGCGTAACTATTATTTGTAAATGCTATTTTTAATGACTATGCATGCAATTCAGGTGACCCAGGCTAACTATTACAAAGTATTGCTCAAGTGAAGCAATTGAACGCACGCACGTATGTGGATTACTCGGTCAAATAATGATAACCACTACGCTCGTACTATTAAAATGTATTCAAATTTTACCACTTTCACTATTGTCATTGTCATAGTCACAAAGCTGAATGTACATTTACCTACGTCGAACGCACTGCACGCCTTGATTATAGAAGAGAACCACCACTGCACGTAACGAATATAAGAATTATTTGTATTACACGAGTGATTAGGTACATGAGTATATGCAACCTCATACGTCTAACGTGAATGTGATATTTTGATTTTTTTTTCTCCCATTATTGTCTCAATCGTAGTGTGGGACGCCCTCCAGCACGATGGACCGATGATATTAAGCGGCTGGCGGGAAGTGGCTGGATGAGGAAGGCTGAGGACCGGGTGTGGCGGCGCTCTTTAGGGAAGGCCTATGTCCAGCAGTGGACGTCCACAGGCTGATGATGATGATGATGATGATAATTGTCTCAATCGAAGGACGTGTGGTTATGTTGGCGCACTAATGCCAGGGTTTTAGATGTCTGATTTAAACACCAAACACTGTTGACTTGAGACGCCCGGTCATATTTTTTAGGGTTCCGTATTTCAAAAGGAAAAGCGGAACCCTTATAGGATCACTTTGTTGTCTGTCTGTCTGTCTGTCCGTCCGTCCGTCGTACCTATAGGGTACTTCCCGTTGACCTAGAATCATGAAAATTGGCAGGTAGGTAGGTCTTATAGCACAAGTAAAACAATAAATCCGAAAACTGTCAATTTGTGGTTACATCATTAAAAAAAAATTAAAATGTGTTTCAATTTCCAAAGTAAGATAACTATACCAAGTGGAGTATGATATGGTAGGGCTTTTACCTATACATTCTAAAACAGATTTTTATTTATTTTTATGGCTAATAGTTTTTGATATATCGTGCAAAATGTCGGAAAAAATACCCGAGTACGGAACCCTCGGTGCGCGAGTATGACTCGCACCTCGCCGGTTTTTTTAATTAGCTTGGCTTCTTTCAAAACGTCACTGTGATTCGTGTGCGCAGTGGCGCCGCTGGCCGCACAGATTGTCTAAATGGAAGGCGAACATACTGTGATCCCTGAAGGAACATCCACATTCCACAATTTACAACAGATTTTCTTACCGTTTCTATTACCTTATTTTTAGCTCCGTGGCAGTCGAATAACATGGTGCTGTCTGTCATAGGTAATTAATTATTGTGGTCGTCAGTTATTTGGTTGCGTGTGACCACAGAGTGCGACGTTTCGCCTTGTACGAATGTGCGTTTAGTCAACAATGAGATAGAAAACGAAATCAGTTAAGGGTATATTTATGTGCGTTATTATTTATCTCAGCTTTCTCTCTTCACGCTGCATTGGATACGTACGCGAATCAATGACTAATTTATGCTTTTGATTACTGATACAATACAACACAATGTACCGAATGTACCTTTTTGATGGAGATTTATTTTACTATTCAAGTATCAGTGACGCTGCGGTCACATCTATGTCAATATATTAAGAGTACAGTTTGTAAGTTTTGATGTAGGGGGTGATCTCCGGAACTATCGATATGATTCTGAAAATTCTTTCATTCAATGCCTATTACCTACATAAAATACCGCTTACGGTCGAAGTGGGGGGTAAAAGCTAGTATGATATAAAAGGAGAAACTGATTGACATAACGTAGGTACAGCTCAAACCATTGGGTCTAGAAAATGATATATTGCTCATAGGTTCTAACAACGTATAGACCCTCACGGAGTTATATGTACTCCATAAAATTAGAAACTGACTGACTGACATAATATACAGCCAATGTACAGCCCAAACAACTGTCGCACTGCGCAGAAAGCACAGCGCTGCCAGACCCCTCACTAAGTTGACAGGCGACATCAATCGAATCGCAGGCAGCTACTGGAATCAGGCGGCGCGGCGCAAGAAGTCCCTACAAGAAACCTATGTCCAGCAGTGGATGTCCACGACCTATCGGTTGACTGTGATGACGATGAAGAAAGCATAACCTAGATAGTTATCTAAAAATATTTTGGGTTAGCAATCCAACATGGCCGAACAATAAATACAGCACCTCGGGCTGGTATATAATCTGCGATCGGCAATATTTCCTCATTAGGCCGGCCAACCCCGGGAGAGCGGCCAAATTACTCAATTTTATGGATCACTACCGCTGTTCCTCTTACACATAATTCATTACCTCCTTCATATAACCTATGTATGGTCATGTTTTATTTATTACCAACTAGATGATGCCCGCGACTTCATTCACGTGGATTTACAATCTTGCAAAATTCCGTAGGAACTTTTCGATTTTCGGGAATAAAAAAAGCTTATGTAACTCTCCAGGTATTTAATTTTAATAACGTTGTTGTAAAAAATTAAAAATCGCGTTGCTCCGTTGCGACGTGATTGAAGGACAAACCAACAAACAAACACACTTTCGTATTGGGTCCGTGTGATAAGTCGGTCGTGATTAGTTGATGCCTGCGATTTCGTCCGCGTAGATTTAAGTTTTTAAAAATCTCATGGGAACTCTGTGATTTTCCGGGATAAAAAGTAGCCTGTATCGGTCTTGGCAAGCTATATCTGTACCAAATACGAGAAGATGATGCCCGCGAGTCCCGCAACCTTTTAAAATTCCATATGAACTTCGCCTGACAGTAATCGGGAGGCAGTCTTCCTAAGGGTGCCTCCTGAGAACTCTGACCATGTCTTAGGTTATTTTTTTATACACTAGCGCTTGGCTGCAATCAAACCTGGTGGCAAGTGATGATGCGGCCTAAGATGCCTAAGATAAGAAGATGCCTATTTACTCATGACCCTTGAGAATGATATCACCGGGACGAATGGGTTGGTTGGTTTTGATAAGTCCGTAACCCCCCGAAACCGTGGCATGAGTCCACATCCGGGTGACTTCAGCCGGACGAATGCCAATCCTAATCATGCAGGACGTCGCTTCTTTCTATGCTTCTCCCGCAGTAAGTTTCTAAGAAGATAGATAAGTTAGTAGATACAGACTATAGGTACTAAAGCTACCTATAGGCTATACCTAGTCACATATGATAGGGTGAATATTAATAATTACGCAAGTTTAATTTTTACAAACGGACTGCGTTCAAAGCGAAATGACAGGAGTGCTGGCACTGATGTTGCTGGAACATGTTGTTATTATGAAACGATAATGAAACATTTATATCGCTGAGGGGACATTAGATACCCGTATAGCCTTTGAAAATGCTTTTTATCAATCCAAGCATGATCTAACCTTGCCTATTTGGGTCACATTCTGCGTATCCAAAGCGACCCGAAAATATTTTAAGTATAGGGTCAAGTAAAGCCTGATTCTACCTCGCCTGCAGGCCTTTGAAAAGGCTTTCGAGGTCACTGAACATTTCACGAGACGCGTCCGTAGGAAGTCGGTCGTGATTTAGCAAAGTTTGATCGAAAGAGAAAATTGGTCTTAGATATAACTTATAGGGTGAAAACGAGTGTGTACGAAGCGGGTTATTTTGTTTAATAATAGAATTAGGTTGTAATAATTCTTACATTCCTTTACCATAGACCATTTTTGCCGCATAACAACGTTCCTAACTTATCGACACATTACGATAGGATTGATTATTATCAATTTCGGCTGCTAAAGTAAAATTAATTCAATTACCTTTTGTCAAACCTTTTAAAAATATCGAAAATTCGAATAGGACTCACATGCAGAAAATGAATGCGAGCTTCAAAGTAGGTACTAAATAACGGTTTCCCTTTAACATGTCAGCCCTCAAAATATATACCAGTGTCCCAATTTTAAAAGCGCGTTTGTCACTGCAGTAGGTATGTTCGCAGGGAATATTTGATGAGCCAGTCCACAGTTTAACATCCCTACAGTTATGCAACACAGAGCGACGATCATGGCAGCTGTCTGGCAGAGAAGCGGGCGCTGCGAGATGCGTTTGGAACGTCTAAAATATTAATGCTGACCTCATATTCTAGACTGGACGTACCACATGTGCCGTACAAAATGTACTGAAAAATACAAATTACATCAACCCGCCTCGCATTTATCAGATGCGGTGTCTATAAAGTACAAATATCATAATGTGGAGCGTGTAGAATGTATGTAGATGCGAGACCAAAGGTTTGCTGTATTGGTGTGCCCTACTGTATGCTTGTTGAACTGTGTTCCTGTCATAGCTCGTGAATATTACAGGAGCGCGGCGCACTTCCCACGCTGGGCGGCTGTAAACCCGATCTTTGTCACCTCGGGGGTTTTATTACGTCGCATTGCACGCCGCTTTACGATTTAACCGACTTCTAGCGAAACTAACAGCTTTTTTTTAAAGTTTTTAGTATAAGTAGTCATTGCTTGGTACCTAAAATATCAATTCACAAGCAAATATTTCCAAATCCACACGGCTTAGGAGATCAGTACCTTGCAGCATCAGGATTGAAGAGATGGAACTTGGAATTCAATAACAAAGTCTATGCTCAGCAGTTTCAATATTATTTTACCAGGAACAGTTCCTGAATCTCTATGGTTTATGGTTTAGGCGTGCTGTCCGTTGCATCATCAGGGTTGAGGAGTTGGGACTTGGAGTCCAAGCATGAAGTCGTTGCTTGGTACCAACGTAGCGAAAAATCGTAGGTCTATGGTACCAACAATATTAATTCACTATGAACACTTCCTGATTCTTGATAACAGGCGGGGAGTAACCCTACAGCAGCAGTATAATGAGTTTTTTATGAAAGGCAGAACTTGTCTATAATTTGTTTACGAAAGTTCAGCGTATGTAACTCTCAGTTGGTTCCATGTCGCAACAGCTTAACTATTACAGTATGAACTATGATCATATCCAAATTGCCAACTTATTTAATTTTCTGCACGCGAGCGATTTTCTCATTAGATCGTAAGTAGCTATAACTAGTAGTACTAGAGCAACAAACAACACGCCTAGAAGACATATCGGCTTATTCCGTTTGTTCACACTAAAACAGCCACCCTAGGTTGTATGTATTCATCCCAAACAACGAATTTGTATATTATTTTTTAGTTTGGGGTGAATAGACCGACGCAAGTTCCCGAGTATCGGGTGGCAATTTAAGGGTGAATTAACGAAATAACCTGACATATCGCTCTCGTTTGAGCCAAATAGTACGATTATACAATATACGATATAACAACCGCCATATTGATTTATTTCATATAGAATCTAGACTATCATTATGTCATCCGGACCTAAATATTGAAATCATTGACACCATGTTGACACGTCATTTATCAAAATCGGCTCAGCTGTTTAGACGCTACGGTGGAATTAACATAAATAAAAACTTGTTATATACATACATACATGTATGCCCATATGTTAATATCACAGACAATACGGGCTGCTAAAATCATAGCATTTCCTTACGGCTTTGCCAAAGTCATGTACAGAATTTTCACACACTGAATTTAATATACCTAGACTTTAAAGATTCAGTAACAGCAGAGACGAGGAGCTTAGCGTCCTTTCCGAGGCACAGAGGAAGTTGGTTACCCACCCAGTTACTAACTGTTATTAAAGTTTCTTAACCAGCACTTATATGTAGGTATAAATGCGCTGTTGCTAGGACCCAATACCCCGCACTCAAATTCACGCTGAAGAAATATTAATTCATGATAATTCAATGGTTCTACTCAACTAAAACAGTACCTACCAGCTATCCATCAAACAATTCGTTCCATTCAATTAAGCACAACTTCACAAGACAGAACCTAAGTGAAATACGAGTATTAAGGCAATTTTCAGTTTACACAGAAAATTAATACGCAAGAATATAACTTCAACGGTATATATGATCTTACATATTGTTCCCTATGTTTGTTATAATACCGTATATTATTCACAACAAGCATTCAGTTCTGTAGGGCTGGCATCTAAGGAAGCAAATCCATAGTCATGTAATTATTAATGTGAAAGTACGTCTGTCTGTCCGTTTGCTAACTTGTCACAGTTCATCAGTTTAACCGTTTTCGACTAAAGATGCAGACAAAAGCTGCATCCTGGAGACTGGCATAAACTTTTTATCCTGGAATATCAAAGAGTTTTCACGTAATTGAAAACAAACTTAATGATTTTTAATTTATAATTTACTTCGTCGCAACGTCCGATCGCTGTACTCATATTGAATCTTTCGAATACCTAAGTCCGGGAAACGGGTATCTTGTGCTTGTATGTGGAGACCGCCACAGTATTAACAGAAATATTAAATCATCCATAATTCTGCGTGGATAGGCAACCCTAGTCCCGAGGGTGAACTACCGAATACATAAACAGTTTGAATTTAAAGCCCTGTGTTAAAGTCCGACTAAATGCGAGTCACCGACTTTGTTTAATACTATGGAATAATGTAGGCATATTATGAATTCTTTCCTCACTACATGACTCGAAGTGACGATTACCTGTAAAAAACGATTCGTAAGTATAATGTGTGGTTAGTACCGACTGATTTTTAACATTTATTATATCTATCTTAACCATATATCTAGCTTAAAACTAGTCATTTGAGTATATCTACAGGATTTTAATAAGGTGCTTCAAAAACGGCTCGAAAAATAATAGTTTTGATCTTTTTTCAAGTTAGTCTAATCTTTTAGACTTATTGCTTGGGTGTTAAGTTTAATTTTAGAATGAATATTTTTGTTATTATCTTAGAGAAACCTGGCCACTTGAGCGATGTTATTTGGTCCGTGATTTGTCATCTATACTATGTACTTTTTTATATCAATGAAGAATTATTATTTACTTCATCCATGATCGATGCATAAAAATATATAAATCAATCAAATCAATTGTCTACAGCTAGACAAGAAAAGAAATCGAAGTACTTATAAGAAATTCCCACGGGATTTTCAAAAACCTAAATCCACGCGGACAAAGCGACAGGCATCATCATCCAGTTTAGAATAATCTCATTATGTATTGTTTAGCAGTTAGCTATAAACAAATGTGGATGATAACATCTAGTTAATTAATGTGGTTTGGGCAAACGTGTCCCATATGACCGTGACCACCGACCGAGTAATTCAAGGAAAGGACACGTCAAATTCAGCTGATTACACCTAACGTGAATTACGTGAGATAATGGTGGCCTTTAGGTTTGAATTCCTCCTGTTACTGTCGGTCCCTTACGTCCGTCGAGCGTAGTAGGTATATTCGTCTTATTACAACGATATAAAGACCGACCTACGCGACCGATATCATCATCATCATCATCAGCCTGTGGACGTCCACTGCTGGACATAGGCCTTCCCTATAGAGCGCCACCACACCCGGTCCTCAGCCTTCCTCATCCAGCCACTTCCCGCCAGCCGCTTTATATCGTCGGTCCATCGTGCTGGAGGGCGTCCCACACTACGTTTGCTCAAACGCGGTCTCCACTCAAGGACTTTCCGGCTCCAACGGCCATCGCCTCTACGACAGGCATGGCCTGCCCACTGCCACTTCAGCTTGCTAATAGTTTGGGCTATGTCAGTGACCTTGGTTCTCCTGCGGATCTCCTCATTTCGGATCTTATCCCTCAGGGAAACTCCTAACATAGCCCTCTCCATAGCTCGCTGAGCAACTTTGAATTTGTGAACAAGGCCATTTGTCAGTGTCCACGTTTCAGCACCATAGGTGAGGACGGGAAGGACACACTGGTTGAAGACTTTTGTTTTCAGGCATTGAGGAATTGACGATGAGAAGACTTGACTTAGTTTTCCAAAAGCTGCCCAACCTAGCCGAATTCTTCTGTTGGCTTCCTCATCGAAATTGCTTCTGCCTAGTTGAATTATTTGGCCAAGGTAGACCGATATCAGCGTAAGAAGAATTCAGGCTTCTTGCCCAGGTTTCGACTCCGGGCTTCGACTTCTAATTATTCGAAATTTAAACAGTGAAATATTAACTAATCATTTAAGTTAATTAAAGCTTTATTTTTTATTAATTTTTATTTTATTCAAATACAAGTTAGCCCCTGACTGCAATCTCAGATCTCATCTGATGATGCAGTTTAAGATAGAAGCGGGTTAACCTGGAAGGAGGAATGGCGGTTTTTACTGCCCATACTCCTTTGGTTTCTACATGGCATCGTACCGGAACGCTTAAAAGGGTGGTAACTAGCCACGGCCGAAACCTCCCAACAGGCCGGACCAGAGGAAAGTTAGTATAGGGCTCTCTCTATTACATAATCTCATATAAATGTCAAAGACAACATCTCAGTGGGGTTAACATCACAATTAACATGTTTTTTAAAAACATTCGAAATTCAATTCGAAAATATAGTTTTGTTTGTACTTACCTAACCGGTTGGTGACTCAAAATGGTTAACACCTACAGAGTTTTTCTCTTTATCATTTAAATGGGATTGCGCAACAGAGAGAGCCTTATACTAACTTTTCACCATAGATAGGTACATGCAATGTGTCATCTCCAGTGTCATTCAAATCAGCCCTCCGCTCGGCACTGAAGCAATCTGAGCAGGCACAGTATTAAAAGGCCGATTCACACCAATTGCATAAGCAGCAAGTACACGTGACACGTGCGTAGTGACGCGCGTGAACCCGTAGACGTAACTGCACGCATTACGTCTACGTGAACGTTCACGCCACGCAAGCAGTATGCTATGTTTCATACAGTTCCATACATTACAACTACGCTTACGCAGCCTGTGTGAACGAGCTTTTATTCTTCAACATCTCGTTATACACTCCTGCGGCACAGGCCACGGTTCTCACACAATGGTCCAGGCCGAGCCAACTCGTTAGCGACGTTAACTTCCAGCTGGATGCACTCGCTCGTGTTTTGCGCAAATTTGAAGGCTTTTGTATTGAAATTCGTGTGCTGAAAGTATTTCTGTTTATTCTTCTTGTTTTGCATTACATCCTATGTGAAACTATACTAATATTAATATTAATCTATACTTTCTATATACTAATAAATAAAATTTTAGTGTCTGTCTGTAATTTCGAAATAACTACCTCATATTAAGCTCATATGGTTATTTGAACGATACCATAACTGAATCACATGTTTTTAAAATTTTTGTCTATCTGTCTGTCTGTTTGAACCGGCTAATCTTCGGAACGGCTGAGCCGATTTTGGCGGGATTTTCACAGACGAGTAGAGGATTGGCCAGGGAGTAACAAAGGCTACTTTTTTAACCGACTTTCAAAAATGGAGGAGTTGTGTTTTTCTAACTATGCACACTGTTATCTTCGAGATTTCTGAAGCGATTTACGTAATTTTTCTCAATTTCAATGACCTGTCAATTTAGTTTACAGGTTGTGTGCAAACGTATTTTAACCATTGTTTTAATGAAAGCTTAGACTATCGATCATTTATACTTTATACGACAAAATCGAAAATAGCCGAATATTCGTAAAATATTTCAATTAAGCGCCGATATCCTACAATTTAAGCTTGAAATGGACCATGAAATAACCATCTTAAATATTTCGCCAGAATTTCACCCTTCAGCAAATTTTACGTAGGTACTTTGCGACGTTCATGTCTTTTTTAAATTTTGCTCCTGCTTTCCATTCCACTTTTCAGGTAAGCTGCCTATAAAAATGATTTTAATCAAACGTTATTATTGCTCGCAAAGGACAATTCTTTAAATAATTAAGCTAGAATAAATAAGAAAGCTATTAAATAATCTCTTTTAGCGAGTGGATCCTAGTCAACTTTAACTTGCAAAATTTTGACTAACTCTATCACGAAAGAAACAAGAGTATATTTTTAATTGAATCATTTCGACTAGGTATTGCATTTAATGAAAAAGCGTACTTTTCAATTAGGTATTATAAACATTAAACACGTAAATGTTTATTGATTTGTCTTTCTATCACGCGCCAAAAGAGTACAATCGACATGCAGTTCGACATGTTCTTTTGCGCGGATACCTATATTTACTCACTTATTTTTTTTTCATAGGGCTCCTTTGGAATAACCCGGCAAGTAGGTAGCGATAAATGAAAAGCATAACGTACTTCTCGTGGTCCGCAAAACGCAATCTACGCGTAGATAAAACATAAGAAAGTTTGGAAAGAAGTGACGTAGGTTGACCTATTCTTAGGTGAAACAGAATTAGATTAATTTCAGGTGGTAAAACCAAATCGGTTACCTCCCGAAAAAATAGTCAAAAACCTGTAACGCCTGCCCTTCACTCGCGAGCGAATCACTGGCACAATAGCCCGTGAACGACGTGAGACGTGTTTTAAAATATTTAGTGTCTTAAACTAGTAAACCTGTCAAGGCTTGTAAATAAAACAGGTTTAAAACATGTTTAACGCTGTTTTTTAACGAAAAAACATGTTTAAAATACCAGTTTTAAACATTTCCTTAAAACAATGTCAACCCTGTCAACATAAGTTGTTTTGCGACGTTCACAGCACGCAGAATTGCAGGTGAAGAGCGGGCATGAGAGAAACAGTAACGCTCGGTATAAAAGAATTGATTGGAGCGTAAAACTTGGCGCGATGTCTTAAAGCCGATCCCAAAAGAAATCTCATTAAACCGACTTGCAATGAAGACTGATTAACGGCTGGATGCTGCGCTCGAGGAATACTGATCGTAAGATGTATCTGCTTTGATACGATGAGATAAACGCTTTAATTTAAGGTTTCAATGGCCGTTTCCTAAGACTCGGTAAATGGGTTTTCCTTGCGGTCTTTTATATTGATATCGGTTTTGTAATGACCACGATTTCATCTGATTGTTTTAAATGAATATAGAGAATGGATGAGCGATGGCGTAATATGCCAACATAGAAATTACAAAGGTTGACGGAACAGTTTCCCAAGGAACAACAAGCTTTATAATGCACGACTGCCCATTTGTATGTATGTGAGTTCCTTTTTTGCACCATAATTCTAAATGACTGAACAGATTTGGATATATGGTAGTGGTATCAGAATCTGATACATAGATCATCCCCAGTGAAACTGGCGATTTTCTTAAAAAATGTAATATGGGGTTGTACTTGTATGGTGTCATTTTCAAATGTGAAATTTATACTTCCTCGTTTACTACAACTATACAATACTTCTTTCTATATATTACAGGTTATATCAATTTGATAAATCATAACTTGTAATAGGCTCCAAATTCCTATCCTATTCCTATCTTAAATATGATTATTTGATTTGTATTCAAATTCGAAAACTTTTATCAATTTATCTGGAACATCATTAAAATAGTCACGTTCTATTATAACGAAGCAAAAAATAAAATCTAACACATAAAAAATAACTAACACATAAAAAAGAACCAAATTCAACACAATAATGAAATGGTCACGCTTTTCGTTTTGCAAACGTGAGAAATTTTCAGCTAGCTCTTTTCCGTTTTTTGTGACCTTTTCAATTTTCATATACGCGAGGCTTCTGAGCATTTAGGGAATTTGAGACTTATTCAGGATTTGCAAGCGAAATGTGCGCTGTTTATTAATCCTGTTGGTTTTATAAGGAAAGGAAACTTTGAATAAGAATAGCAAGTTTTGAAAAAGACAAAATTTAAAAGTGTGAAAGTGATATTACTGACTAGATTTTTCTTTGCGAAGCATGATTAATTAGCACTACTAAATAATATATTGGTTTGTCTGTTATAAATTAATATGACCTTGTCCGAGTACCAACTAATAGGATGACTTTATTCCTAGTTCCTACCAACTTTATCCATACTTAGGTATACCAAAGTAGATAATGTTAGTAACATAACGTAGTGAATTATTAAACTCTCAACCAAACAAAAGTGAAGTGCAGGAGATATCACGTGTGTAAGGAAGAAGGCATGTATACTATAACAGCAATAGTATGAAATTTCAGCATCAACTTCCTATAGACAACTTTTTACTTTTTACAAAAAAATAGTAATTGCTTAATTGATACGTATACCGTTTTCATAAATGCAAACAAGTCGTAATTTAAAAAATAAGAAACGCAACTGCCCTGCCAGAAAACGAAGTAAAAAAATCACATTTGAAAATGGCGCAATACGGCCGCCATATTGATTTTTTTCAAAAAATTACCCCATCCATCCAAATCTGTTCAGGCATTTATAAATTATGGTACGAAACTGAAATAGTGTAGGTACCTAATACCTATACATAAACCCTGAAAATATTACACTCCTTTTTTGGTCAGTCGTATAAAAAATAAAAAGATAAATAAAAAGTGCATCATTGCATAAACCCAGCCATACGACAAATTCAAACTTTTAATATTAAAGGCGGCAAACGAACTCCTCACTCAGGAACTAGGTTAAACCCCTTTTAAATAGTGTTTAAAACTACCTCCGTATAAATGTCAGGTCTAGATTTCATTCGTTTGCACATAGCGCACCACGTTTTACATGTTATCAACGTTTTCAAAGGATTAAAACCTTTATACCGAAAGCAATAACTGCTATGTTTGTAACATGCAATTTCCATCGCAGGATGTATATTGTATGCGTGAAATTGGATGGTATCTTACGTATGCGTCCATATGGGAACTTATTAATTAAAGTTTTTACGTTTTTACACGTTGCAGTTGTTTACTTCAATGATCAGATAGATCTCTGTCTCCTAACAAAGTCTGATTGCTCAGCACCAACAATTAGACGTGTTTAAAATTAGTACCTTCATATGAATTCACTAAACTATGCACTTAAACTCTGACTCGGTATTCGATTTGGCATCGCTATAAGCATACCGAGAATATTTTTTAATAAACCAATCAGTTAATCAATATTCACGTTTACCTATCTGCATAATTTAATTATTTATTCGCTTGTAATTACTCAACTTTCCAGTGCATTTGCAGAGACCTGGCGGACTTAGCTCGATGCATTGGTAGAATATAATCCGCATCCCGCGATGCTAACCTAGGGTTAAGACATAGGAGTGTTAAGGTTAGGGTTATAGGTTAACACCGCGGATTCTATTCGGGAGGTCGAGCAATTCAATCCCGGGCACGCAACTCTAACTTTTCGGAATTAATATGTGCGTTTTCAGCAATGAAGTAAATATCACTTGCTTTAACGGTGAAGCAAGATATCGTGAGGAAATCTACATGCATTACAGTTCTCCTACTGTTCTCAAAGATCTGTAAAGTCTGCCAATTCGCACTAGGCCAACGTGGCCGACTATGGCCTAAATCCTTCTCATTCTAAGAGGAGACCTACGCTCAGTAGTGGGCCGGTTATGGGTTGATCATGATGATGAATGATGAGGATAAAAAAGGAAAATTCCGCCCGCAACAGCTAAATAATTAATAAACCGTGGAAAAGGAAAATGTGATATTATTGTAAAATTATATCTACCTGAAATCACATTTAATTAGTTTTAATATTTCGCAATAAGCACAGTGAAATATTAAATACTGACGAGCATATAATTACATCCGATGGTCGAACTCGATTCCAATAATGATGCGGAAATGAATGCGTTCATATTCCGTTTTTACCCGACTACGGCAAAGCCGAAAGGAAGGGTTATGATTTTTCCAAAGCTATAGCCGCTAAAGGTAGTTGAATGATTACAAGTGAATTCGCGATTAATGTTATCAATTTACTATTAAGTCATACTTATTCGCATTTATTTTAAGTGCAGGGTATGCATCCAATGATAAGCGATTAAGTAAGTCAAAGGAGTATGGATTTTTTTTTCAACTAAGTTACGTGACAGCAAGCGCTCGCGGCGCGAGGACAGGACGCCGCGCCGTGCGTTGTGAACATTGATTTTGGAGCGCCACTAGGTTTTATTTATTCTTAGGTTGTGAAGACAAAAATAAATGGCAAAAAGAAGACAAAAACATAGCGCTCTATGTAACGTTACGGGCCATAGAGCGCAATGCATTTTGTTTTCATAGCGTGAAGCGTCCCGTTCGTCCGCCCGTCAAGCATCTATATCTGTTCAAAATTACATTCTTTGCTAAGTTTGATCAAAATCAGTTGCAATAGCCCGATCTTCACGGCAAAAGCTAATTTATAATACAATTTTCCTTTAAAGAAAACAGTAAGTAAATACTTCTTTTTTTTTCTAGGTCCGTGTCCGCACTTTTACGTCCGCAATTCTACGTGTGTAAAAATATGGTGAACCATTAATTATATTAACCAAGCGATCGACTAATAAATCTATATCAATGCATATCCACATGCACTTTCAAAGCAACGTAAAAAGTATCGACCTGTATAATAAGTGTAAATCAAAAACATACCTACATAAACGCAACGTTATTCTAATAACTCATAACCGAGAAATAGAACAAAAAAAAAAACTCGCAAACAGACGCTATTGCAACATAACGGTGCCGCTTGATTCAAAAGCATCCCGTTTTTTACCTATCACGGTACGACATAATAGCTCTCATTCACAAACTGCCATCATGCAACTGCATGTTCTATTGCCTCTTTTGAACTGCACAACAATTTAACTCCGGAACAGGAGACATGCCTCTCGTGGGAACATCCATCAGTATATCTATCAACGGTAATATCATAATAGTAGCTGTAACTGTTTATGATGAGGCTATATCTAACGCTGTGGAGCGTGCGATATGGTTCACCTGCCCATTTAACTGAACGGTGAAACTGATCGGCTAAATATCCGGCTTGGGTTCCCGTAGACAGTCTAATGTTTTCGGTAATATGTATAATTCACAGACCATGGTTTGTGGTTTAATTCAACACCGTTATAGTCTCTTACTCTAGATGATATATAATTAGCGAATAAGTACAGATAATGATTGAGCTATGATCGACGACGTTAGTCGTGTTATAAAAGACCGATAGAAAAAAGAAAGTAATCTTCAAAAAAAATAATTATAAAGACGATCCAACGTCACGACGAATCAAAGTCAAATTCGAAAAGAATAACATGCGTTGGAAACTATTGTTTAACTTATCGAAAGTTTCAAAGAAGATGATGAACAAATCATACAATCGAAACCAAGAGATATACAATAAGTTCAGGTGTACAGTAGCTTGATTTCTATAGTACGAATTTTATTATATTCTCGGTAACATGCATAATTCGACACCCTTATAGAATCTCTAACGTAGACAAGTACTTACAGATGATATAATTTTTGGTATAAAAGTCGGAAAGAAAAAGGACATAAAAAAGGATTTTGATAATAAGACAATCACTTTAAAACATAAACGCACAACGAAACATGACTCAAATTCGAAAACAACCCCTTAAGAGAAAATCACACTAATATTATAAAGGAGAAAGTTTGTATGTGTGTGTGTGTGTGTATGTTTGTTACTCCTTCACGCAAAAACTACTGGACGGATTGGGCTGAAATTTAGAATAGAGATAGATTATACCCTGGATTAGCACATAGGCTACTTTTCATCCCGGAAAATCAAAGAGTTCCCACGGGAATTTTAAAAAACCTACATCCACGCGAACGAAGTCGCGGGTATTAGCTAGTAATAATATACATCTAAGTTTAAGCATTAAATTTTAACTACCCAAAAGTGTAAAAGAAGATGACTAAGAAATCATTCAATCGATAGATCGAAATCAAGAGATACACTCAATGCTCAAGACATCGAATAAGGTAATTTTACGGATGTTGACAGCAAAATACGAGACTATAATGTCAAGGCCGCTTAATTTGGCAATGTGAGATATGGCGTCACGACATTGAAAACATATTAACGGACGCCCCGCCCGAGCCTTGTCCCACTCTTATTCTTCACACTGTTATATCTAATCAAGAACTGGTTCTGCAAATTGACTTTATTGACTCACAAAAGCGGCTCAGCGGTGTCGCATAGATAATGAAACTTTGATCTAAATTTCATTCAACAGTCAACAACAGATTCTTGTGAAATGGCTATTGTACGACCTCACTGATATAGACATTTATACAAGTACGCTGGAAGTGGTGTGCCATGCAAAAATGACAGTTATTTTATGTGCTGATTCGAAGTGATCCACCGAGCGTACCAGGAATTAAAATTAAGACCTTGTGCCAAATAGTTTTCGCGTTGACACTATGTTCACAGATGTCTCATCACTAGCATTTAGTTTCTAGTGCGCTCACATGACACTCATTGGTGGTATCAGCGCCAAAATGGCGAAAATCAAGTTGCTTCAAAAACAGGGCGGCAATCACAGGTCCAGCGTACTTGTTTTAGCAGAGGTCAGTATACGACCTACACAAGAGACGAGTTATTTTCAAAGTAACGTTAAGTGAAAACGATGTGGGGATTGGCAAATATGAGACGTAGATATTTGGAGGTCACCTAAACAACAAAACAAGTAAAAAACCGTTAACTTCGCTTAGATTTTACAAGTCTTGGATAAAGTTTGTTGAGAGTAACATCAATATTATCATCAGTCTGTTTGTATCCACTTCTGGACTACAGGCCTTTCTGAGAGTGCGCTACCAAACGCGGTCAATACTTCTCTTCCTTTTTCATACACGCTGTATTTGCCAATAACAGGACTGCACTCCTGAAACTTTGTTATTATCTGTGCTAATATTTAAATGTGATTTAGTATGTCTATCTGTTACGTTTTCACGACCGGTAGAAATACAAACTATTTGATAATTTATTTAAATATTTCTCTGTTTGAGGACGTCATGGAGGAGGCACTGAGGCGGATATGTAGGTCATCAAAAAAATTATTGATTTGTGGAGACTTTAATATTGATATTTTACTTCACACCTCCTTTACAGATAGATTACTTAACTTATTTAAAAGTTTTAATTTAGAAAACATTTTTGTTGAGCCCACACGTGTAACTGCAACTTCAGCTACTTGTATTGATAACATTTTTGGTGATTGTAAAATTATTAAAAAATCCATTATCACCAATCTTAGATCCGACCACTGTGGACAAATGATATCTGTTCCCAGCTGTCAACTAAATACAATAAAAGTAGTAAAGTATAGGCCAGTCACTACTAAAAAAGTAAAGCAATTCAAACATAATATTTTATTCACCTTACCTTCACTTGACCTTACACAGGGTGGTCCGGATGAACTGTATAATGCTTTTTTTAACTTAATAAATTCCCAATTTAATTCTATTTTTAAAATCATAGAAAAAAGATTGTTTAAAAATCTTAAATTTAGTGAGTGGGCTACTGTTGGCATTTATAAAAGTAGGAATAAGCTGTTTGACTTGTATGCAGAAAAGCAATATAATTTTACTCCAGCCTTTGTTCAATATGTAAGAAATTATTCAAAATTATTTAGAAATGTTTGCATACAAGCTAAGTCAATTCACATAAAACGAAAAATTATTAATTCAGATAATAAAATAAAAGCAGCTTGGGAAATCATCACAGATGAAACTGGGAAACATAAAATGGAAAATAATAATAAATTGGAACTTAAAATTAACAATCACATTACTGACTCTGACATAGAAATTGCAAAGACATTTGAGGACTTTTTCCGAAACATCCCAGTTACCACTACTAGTTCCCTTAACTCGTCGCCAACAGAAGCCTATAATCTTCTTAGGGGCAATGTTTCTGAGTGCAGTGTACTATTTAAGTTTGAACAAATTACCCCACATGATATTATTAAGGTATTCAAATCTTTACAGTACAAAAAAACAGGAGACTTATGGGGGATATCAGTAAAAGTAATCAGCAATATTATTGATATTGTTGCTCCATATCTTGCTCTAATTTTTAATAAGTCCGTAGAGTCAGGATCCTTTCCAGATCTTATGAAATACAGTAAATTGATTCCTCTTTTCAAATCGGGCAGTAAAAGTGACCCAAATAATTACAGGCCAATTTCGATTTTGCCGACTTTTAGCAAGATATTTGAAAAAATTATGCTCAACCAACTGCTCTTGCACTTTAACTTGAATAAATTACTTCACTCGGAGCAGTATGGTTTTACTAAAGGACGATCAACAATCGATGCGGGCGCAATGCTTTTAAAGCATATATTCGATGCGTGGGAGAACTCACAGAATGCCGTTGGAATTTTCTGTGATTTGTCTAAAGCATTCGACTGCGTTGAGCACGAGACTCTCTTAACTAAATTGAGCTATTATGGAGTCAAAGACACTGCGCTTAGTCTTATTGCGTCTTATCTCAGTGATCGTATACAAACAGTATGTGTAAATGATGTGAAGTCATCCGGATCAGCCTCATTAATGGGTGTTCCTCAAGGCTCTATCCTAGGTCCCTTCATGTTCTTGGTATATATAAACGATCTACCATATTTTGTCCAAAATACTTGCGATATTGTACTATTTGCTGATGATACGTCTTTGATTTTTAAATTAGATAGAAATGAGAATAATTATGACGATGTAAATAGAGCCATATCGCAGGTCACTCACTGGTTTACTGTTAACAATTTGCTTTTAAATGCAAAGAAAACCAAGTGTGTCGAATTCGCACTGCCCAATACCAAGATGACAAATAACATAAAATTAATGATAAATAATGATATGTTGAAAGTAGAGGAGACCACCGTGTTCCTGGGGATAACTTTAGATGCAAAGCTTCAATGGAACGCCCATATATCAACACTTGCTGGCAAACTCAGCTCTGCTGCTTACGCTGTTAGAAAGATTCGACAGATAACTGACGTGGAAACTGCAAAAATTGTATATTTTGCCTATTTTCACAGTATTATGTCTTACGGAATCTTGCTATGGGGTAAAGCGGCAGATATTGGAAAAATTTTCGTTTTACAAAAAAGGGCAATACGCGCAATTTATAATTTAAAACCGCGCGATTCCCTACGAGAGAAATTTAAGGAAATAGGTATTCTTACAGTAGCTTCTCAATACATTTACAATAATATAATTTTTGTACGACAAAACATCCTCAGCTACAAAAAAATCGGTGATTTCCATGACAGGCCAACTAGAAATCGTAATAAGCTCGCAACTCCTACGCTCCGCCTCAGAAAAGTGGGAAAGTCATTTGTGGGAATGAGTGTAATATTTTATAATAAAATTCCACAGTCAATATTAGACTTGCCTTTACCAAAGTTTAAAAAATCCATTAAAAGTATGCTCCTGGCAAAAGCATATTACACAATCGAAGATTATGTAAATGATAAAAAAGCATGGATTTGACTCGCTCCAGCAATGCGCGGGTCTGCAATTGCTTGTATAGTATAGAATATTATTGTAAATTGCACAATTGAAAAGAGCAACCGCCGAGTTTCTTGCTGGTTCTTCTCGGTAGGAACGGCATTCCGAACCAGTGGTAAATTATTTGACGATTCAAAAGCACTTGTAAAAGTTTATTTGAATAAAAATCTATTCTATTCTATTCTATTCTATTCTATTCCGGAGCCTATATCCTGGAGACGAACAAAGGCTACTTTGTATCACGGAAAATCAAAGAGTTCCCATGGAATTTTTAAATCTACGCAAAGGTGCGGGCGTGATCTAACTAGTAAAGTAATCAAACAAAAAAAATATTAACGAGAAAAGGAAGCAAAAACGGTCCAGACACCCAGTAAAGACGATGAAAAGAATTTTGCACGATTTCGAATCAAGAAAACAAATTCCATTGCTAAGCTAAAATTAGAGGCAAAAAATGTCATATTTTTGCGTAATAATATTACTTGGCAGAAATTTTCAACTGAGCACAATTGAAAAACCATTAAAAACGTAAACAGATATTCTGCTTTAAAAGCAAAGAAAGTTATCTTCATAAATATTCAAAGCCAGAGAAGAAATTGGTAGCGATTGAATTGAGGGCGGGCAATATTATTAAAGATTTTAAACAACTGTTGAGACTACTGCGCCGCATTTTCAATTTTTGCTATTGATTTTTAAGTTTGACGTGTGTATCTGTGTATCTGTCTGTGGCATCGTAGCTCCTAAACTAATGAACCGATTTTAATTTAATTCTTTTTGTTTGAAAGGTGGCTTGATGGAGAGTGTTCTTAGCTTTAATCTAAGAAAATCGGTTCAGCCGTTTGAAAGTTATCAGCTCTTTTCTAGTTACAGTAACCTTCACTTGTCGGGGGTGTTATAAATTTTTAATTTACACTTATTGGAACCCTTTATTATCTTCTAGTTTGATGTTTATTTTCTGTCTAGCCTTTTCAGGACAACTTTGTAGAACTTTAGTTTGATTACGTACAAGTCCATGCTTCACAAGCTTTTATTACGAAAGCTTCAATATATTTAAAAACTAAAGCAGTATATTTAAACTACCTAATACCAGACTACAAAAGGGTATACCAGTGTTTATAATGTAAGTTAGTTCATCTACAGGTCCCTCATAATTATTGTTGAACTGCTTATTAGAATTCTGATAAATTAGAAGTGGCATTCCTCGTGCTATATGACAATAGGACGGCATTGGGACGGCATAATAAATTCAAATAGCATATAAATGACAAAATTTATGTATTAACTTTTTTAAGTAGTCTGAGATCAACCACTAGGTACATTGAACGTCTCATTAACAAAGATAAAAGCACTACAACTCTTTCATTTTCCGGGATAAAAAGTAGCATTTATGTCACTCTTTAGATCATTAACTATCTATAGTCTATACCCATGCAAAAGATCACGTCGATCCGTTGCTTTGTTGCTACATGATTGAACGAGAAACCAACAAACCAACAACCCAAGAAACAAACACTTTTGCATTTATAATATGAGTAGTGATTAAGCGTCTGGTTCCTTGTAGAAATTACTGGCCAATGGACACTTGGCCAGATAATGTTAACATTTACTGTTACAACCTGGAACCAATAGATGCGGGAACCCAGAATGATTAAACCGTTTCAAATTAAGATTTAACGGTTGTCAAACAAAAGTAATTATGACTTTCTAGCGCGCGCTTTGCGTGACAATAGGAAAAAGTTGTTTTATTTAACGAGGCTAGTTATAATATAAAGAAAATGGACTTCGTCTGTGTTAGCGAGCGCCGTCACAGACAAAGTCCATACTTATAGTCTAGTTTCCCTTACTTGTAAATAACTACAAACTTGACATTGGCTAATCTGAGTTGAGTGAATTGGCCAGACGAGAGAAAAAAAAAAGAAAATAACTTGAACAAATCTTTCTTGTCTTTATGTCCGACCAAGACCAAGGATTTTTTATTTGGTTGGGAATATCTAGCCTATGTTAAAAATAAATTATTTCACACTGATTATATAGAGGGTCTTTCAAATATCGTAAAATCCACGTCCTTTGTTAGTTTTAAGTGTAATAACCATTTTAATGGATTACTTATAATAAAAAGAGGACGTCAAATCATTGTGAAGGCTACATGGCAGTATTTCATAGAAGCTCGTATTCTAAGCGCAAGTTTTGACGCATGATAAGTCCAGCTGTGGACATCCAAAAGACGTCTATAGCTCTCTGGACATAGGTCTCTTGTAGGGACTTCCACATGACACTGTCTAGCTCCGCCTGAATCCAACGGCTCCTTGCAACTCGCCTGATGTCGTCCGTCCACCTAGTGGGTGGTCTTGCGACGCGCTTTCCGGTGCGGTCACCTTGGGACCCCAACGTCTGTCGGTCCTTGCACTATGGAACCTTAATAAAAATGTGCCTTAAAGTAACTTGAATATTAGTCACAACAGCACACGTGGGCGGAAACGGGTTAACGATCGATGAATCAAAATATGTATCGACCTAATAATACAAGAAACCGTTATGGTTATAAACCATAAACTGAATGTTATGGCAAAAATAACATGACATCTATACTAATAAATAAAATTGAAGTGTCTGTCTGTAATTTCGAAATAACTACCTCATATTAAGCTCATATGGTTATTTGAACGATACCATAACTGAATCACCCGATTTTAAAATTTTTGTCTGTCTGTCTGTCTGTTTGAAAAGGCTAATCTTCGGAACGGCTGAACCGATTTTGACGGGATTTTCACAGACAAATAGAGGATTGACCAGGGAGTAACATAGGCTACTTTTTTAACCGACTTTCAAAAAGGGAGTTGTGTTTTTCTACCTACGTACACCGAAATCTCCGAGATTTCTGAACCGATTTGCGTAATTTTTTTTTAATCGATAGAAAAACTTTGCGACATTGTCCTGAGAAATCAAAAGTTCCCACGGGATTTTTTAGAAACCTAAATCCACGCGGGCGAGGCTGCGGGCATCAGCTAGTTTCTATATAATTAAGAATTTAGGCAAATCTACGGCAGGAAGTTATATTGGAATAAAGAAACTTACATGCATACATACATGAACTTACCACCAGGTGAGATAGTAGCAAAGGGCTTACTTGTATAGGAATTCAAAAATAACACTTCTTTTTTTTGGGCAGTCTCGTAATAAATAAAGACTTGCACCCTGTCCCGAGTAAAAACAATTACACGAAGGCAGATTAATAGCAGTTTAATGAAACGATTAAAATGCCAAATTTCCGCGAGGGGGCAACCGCAGCCCGTCATTACTGCCCCCGAGGCGTTCCTTGCCCCGCATCTGTAATTTGCCGACATGTTTAGGTTTTTCCAACACCGTAGGCTTTTAGGGCTACCAACGCTTGTTTTAACTATTCAGACTATGTGGGCTTAAACGGTGTTTACCCTCAGATTTTACTTCTCACCAATTTTGATAGTATTCGAGCGTCGAAACAAAACAACGTCAAAGTAAAATGGACCGAAATATGCTTGATTTGAAGTCAAAAATTCAGTACCATTGATTTTAATTTCGCAAGGTTTCCACTTGGAGGGTTAGCTGTAAATATATGTACAATCTTGAGCATTAAAACAAGGTGGTTAAGGGCTATTTTACTTTAACGCTAAAGTGTTCGACTCTCAAACTATCACCGTTGGTGAGAAGTAAAATCTTATACTAAGGGTAATTAATGAACTAGAGTAATCGACATAGCTTAACGAGTTGCGAAGAAGTGGCAACGCGGGCGGGGAACATAGACAGATATTGTGTGTATGAGCGAACTTGAGATTTCAACTCTGTTTTCCTTCCATTACAGTTCATTTTACTTTAGTTACTGTATCGTGTGTATTCTGATGATGCTCGAACTCTATCAACGTTTGTGAGACATAAAATCTTAAGTGGGCTCTACACTCGCGAAAGCCCGCGACAACTGCGAATCACGAGTGTAGATGTTGTTCACGCCTTCGCGTTCACGCTTCGCGCCTTTCCCCGATCAGTGTCGGTTTTTGGTCCGCGAAAAAGGGTTGCGAGTGTAAAGCCGGCTTTATACTAAGCACACAAAATGGTTTAGCGAACGGCATCCACAGATTGTCCATCTATACGAAGTATCTATATAGTCTAAACCGAAGAACGTCCCGACTAAAGATGAAAATTTTCTTGAAGAGATTTTCATAAACCAATCCGCTGATCACAATTATTGGTTACGTCTCGATTGATAGAATCAAAGTCAAATAATTTATTTAAAGTAGACATTGTACATTTTTTGACTGTCAATTGTAGGATTTGTAAGATGATGTAATGGTAATATTTAACAAAAGTTAGCTTAGAACTCAAACTACAAGAGAGGACAATATGTACATATCGTCTGTGTATCTGGGACGTTCACGTATACCACCAGCACCGCTTCTTCCAGTGCGGGGTAGCAATCCTATTGTATTCCCCACCCGCGTTGCCACTTCTTCGCAACTGATTAAGCTATGTCGATTACTCGGGTTCTACTAGGATCTCCTCATTTCTGATCTGACCACATAAGGATACTGTTTTTCAGATGCCTGGCAGCCCTAGTCATAGGGGCCATAATTGAAAGCTGTTTCTTAAACAATTAGATTGTCGGCGTGGTCGACGCCGGGGCAGGGCCGCCTCGTAATTTCGAAACAAATAATTACTTTTGTTCGACATTTCCAACAGTGAAATATAAACACACGTCACTCACGCTATTTCGCTTTTGCTAAAACGGTTATTGGATACCATGGATACATTTCGTTAAAAATACATCTTCGTTAACTCTCACTGAGGTTTAATTATTTGTTCACTAGCCATTATGCCAACGAATTCAGGCTATATATTCTACTCCTTCTGACCCCAGAAAATTTCAGTCAATAAATACTGACATTACTTTAGTAATCTATACCAGAACTATTTTTTTAGGGTTCTGTACCTCAAAAGGAAAAACGGAACCCTTATAGGATCACTTTGTTGTCTGTCCATCTGTCGTGTCTGTCAAGAAAACCGTAGGTACTTCCCGTTAACCTAGAATCATGAAATTTGCCAGGTAGGTAGGTCTTTAAGCACGAGTAAAGGAAAAAATTCGGAAACTGTGAATTTGTGGTTACATCACAAAAAAAAACTTAAAATGTGTTTTAATTTTCAAAGTAAGATAACTATACCAAGTGGTATCATATGAAAGAGCTTTACTTGTACATTCTAAAACAGATTTTAATTTATTTTTAAGCATAATAGTTTTTGATTTATCGTGCAAAATGTCAAAAAAACACTCGAGTACAGAACCTTCGGCGCGCGAGTCAGACTCGCACTTGGCCGGTTTTTTTTAGATTATTTAGATCCCTACCATTCAAAAACATGCTATCCTCTGTTTTAGCCATCGATGGTTTTAGCCGACCTTTTGGTACTTAAAGCTATCTTTAGGTAGATACTTTTGACGATTGATGATGAATTTGAATTTATGAAGAGTGTATTGTCATCTTATTACGCAAGCTTCCATCAAATGAGCTTCAAAATGGTTAGTTCACCCCCCCATTTGCGGTTCACCAAACAATCAATTAACTTAATCACTGATCTATTTTACGCGGAATTTATGTAAAGCCAGTGATCGAGAAACAGTCGAAGTAAGGAAATAGTTACCCAAGCGTACAACTTGTGCCCAAACTTAGTGAACCGGTGAATTGATTGAGTAATTATGGTCAACCTCAGAAATTCATTACGGATCTAACCACGCACGAAAGTTCATGCACCTATTCGTAACTATTACACAGGCTTATTTTATGACTAGCGTATGCCCGCGACTTCATCTATGGACTACACAATTCAAAACTCCTATTTTACCCCCTCAGGGGTTGAATTTTCAAAAATTCTTTCTTAGCGGATGTCTATCTACGTCATAATTGCTATCTGTATTCCAAACAGCCCGATCCGTCCATTAGTTAGTTTGAACCAGTCAGTGAGTCATTTCACAAGGATTTTTTCCTTTACTTGTGCTATAACGTGCCAAAAATTTTATGATTTAACGGGAAGTATCCTTTAGTTTTTCTTGTCAGACACGACGGACAGACGGGGAGATAGGCATACAGACAGACGGGGAGATAGGCATACAGACAGACAGACAACAAAGTGATTCTATAAGTGTTTCTTTTCCTTTTAAGGTACAGAACCTTAAAAATATTCATTTGCCAAACACAAGAAACACAAGAAAGCAATTTAATCGCTTTTATTGCTCCTTGGGTGGAAAAACGGGTTTTCATTCTTTTTGGATTGCTCGTTGTTTACTTGGTTGGTTTATTCTCAATAGCACTTCGTTTTAACGATAGCGCTCAAAATTACTGACAATAATACAAAAGACTGTGCTTGTTTCATTAAAAAAGAATGGCAAATGCTTTCTGTACCACATACGAGTTGCAAGGAGATTTTAGACCATGAGCGAACAAATAAGAACCGTTTGAACGTTTTTCAAGTAACAACAAAAGAATCTAGGCACTAACTGTTTGGTAGTTTGGTACTAACATAGCTCATTTTAATATGATTTCTAGAAAAAGAGCCCGTGAGGGCCAGACCTTCGTTATTTAATAAAAGCTGAAAGAGTCTCTGGTCATTGCCCCCAACACAGGGAGGAACGATCAGCGACTATGATGTTTGGATCATGGTGGCTTTGGCAGATAACAGATAACAAAAACGTATAAAATCTTTCATCAAAATATAAGTGTAATTTTTATATTTTCTTCGGAATAGTATTAGAAATCACGTCATACATTGCCAGATATCACACATATGTACACCTATTAGGGGTTGTCACTTAGATTAGGATCTTTTGTTTTTTTTTTTTATGTTTAGACCATTAATAGTAACAACCTGTTTTGTGTGCTTTTTCAATAAAATAAAATAAAATATCGTGGCAACTGGCAACCCTCTGCCAGGTACCCTTAAACTTTGGAAACTTATATTTTTAAGAAATATTAGAAAGTTTATACTCAAAAAATCCTTGCATAATAACAAATTATTGATCTCTACATATACATTTCGTCCCGTGATGTTAATTAAATAGCACGTAATAAAATTTGCTTTTTGATAGACAATAAAACCGTCATCTTGCCAATGTTCTGCAGCCTTTAAAGCAAATTATGTTGAATTAATGGCATAGCCAGACATTTGGTTTGACTGTACTCGGTTGAGGTCGAACCAGTGACCTTTTCAACTTGTGTGCAATGACCTTTACAAATGAGTAAGCGTACTCATCGGCTTATCTATATCTTACTTTGACGTGCCTATATCTAATACTAACGTATGCCCGCGACGTCGTCTGCGTGGACTACTAGGCACCACTGTACAATTTTGGATGGCCAATTTATTATTGGATTTGTATTTTGTAAAATAATAATGTAATTAATGATAGCACATCAGACCATTTCCGAGGCACATACCTAACTTCGTTGGACGACATATTCGAGAAAAAGCCATGCTGGCTTTGAACGTTCATTTCTTTTTAATTTTATCTATGTCGTGTGAACGTGGGATGAAAACAAAATGAAACAATCACTCGAGTGAATATTCACTCGAAAGAACCGTCTGATATCACCATTAGGGCCTGGACACACCGTATTAGCGGACACAGGACGGACAAAACGATGATTTTCCGCATGATTGTTCCTTATGTTAGAAAATCTCTACATATTGCATTAGCGTGAAATGGATTAAGTAAATCCAAAGTTACGTGAGACTCCGTGTACAGAATTATAATAATATCTGGCACGGGAAACGCATTACAAAGCCTTACATGATTAAAGTTAAACACACCAGATTCGAAATAGCATAGAATCCGCAATAGTGCTTTATCCAATAAACAACGGAGAAACAAGCTTTACAATATGAAATTATTGATCTTACGTCACCTCTATTGAGTACAGGCACTGTGTAAACGGGTTATGTGTATAAAGTGGTGGTTAAAACGTCATGTCACCTCCTAGTGCTTTGTCCTATATTATATGGAGGGCCCGGGGTTTGATCCGGGGTCTGCCAATCTGCACTGAGCCAGCGTGGCAGACAATGACCTAACGCCTAAGCCCTTCTCATTAAATTAAGCCGAAATTAAAAATCAATCAAGCCGTAATCGGTCGATAGACTCGATAGCAACGCTATTGTCTAAATATTATGTACCTATGGTCTTTTTTGACAAATAACTTATTTTCTTGGTAGCGCGACCATTGTTGCGCTCATGAGATTGCGTTCTAATTGGCTGGGTTTGAAAACTTGCGATTTTGCATAATTTAAATTTTCTTATAACGTAGACGAAAGAATTTTCAGAAATGCCATCCAAGCGAAGCCGGGGCGGGTCAACTAGTGCGAAATAAAAACGATAAGTAAATAGCAGAGTCTTGGATATTATATGCCTTGACCGCTCGCAACACCAAGGTCCTTTAAAACCGGTAGTACTTTACTAACATACCTAATAACATACTATGGTTAAACAAGTTCGCTCACTAATCACATGTTATTGAGCGATTTCTATTTTACAGACACTAGTATTTCCTTCGTTAGAGAAGAAGACCGGTAACTGGAAATAGCCACGGTTTCTTTTGCCGGTTAGCTTGTTCAATGTTTACGTTATGTCAAGCAACCCGTACGTGTCTGGCTGAGATTTATAGAGTGTACTTTGACTTTGCTCAAGTCTGAGTTAAAACGAGACAGATTTATGCCAGCGATACAATAGCGCTGTCTCGTTTTAACTTAAGTCTGAGCAAAGTCAAAGTGCGTTCTATAGATTTCAACCTGAGAGAAGACAGAAACGTACTTTTCAAGCAACCCGTTTAGGAGAAGACGTAGAGATCTCGTTCTTTTATGGATATTGAACACAGCAATTTTAGACCGAGTGGTCCGATACTCTGACAATGGATTGGTACAATTATTATTTTATGGCATATTGGCTACGATCTCACCTGATTGTGAGACGATAGTTTAAGATAGAAGTGCGCTAACCTGGAAGTGGTAGGTATGGTTAACCCCATTATCGGTTTGTAGATATTATGGTTTTCTTGTGTTCTTTTCAGCATCATACCGGACCGCTAACTCGCTGAGGGCCGATGGAGTCCAAACCAGAACTGAGCCAATTGATTTTTTTTTATAGATACGTATAAATGATATTTGAAAAAGGGATTTTCCCCACTTATAAAATATACTACAGCGCACACTGTAGATATAAAATACACGCAATGTAGTTTCTCCCCTTCACTGACAGGGTCGTTGCTTTTTTGCTGTACCTACGCCATATCCACCGTGCACGATACATTACCTTTTATTTAAATTTATTTCCTGCTTGAACCCAGTAGCTTTATATCATACGTGACTTCCTTTATTGATGAGGCCGCCATGGATGATGAATCAAGGAATTCCAATAATGGATGCAATTTACATAATATATGCTAAATACGAGAATATCGTGGAAAATTGCTAAATGGAAGTAAATATCTGTACACAGACGTACCTACTACCTACTTATTATAAAACTTGCTTGACCACAATCTTATCCGATGGTAATCGATGAAGTATTATGGTCTAAGAACGCGAGTCAACAGCTGTCTTCTACGTAGTCAACGACTTTTATGTAATACTACGCACTAGAATTGTTATTCCGAACAAAAGTTTTTGCTGGTGCAACTCGTTTTTGCTTACCATGCTTACAACTGGATGTCCAGTATCATACTAATTTAACAGCTTCATACTTGCTTGCTTTGCTTCAAAAATAGGTCGACAATTGCAGGTCCAGCGTACTTATATTTAGAAGAGGTCAGTGGGAATAATTAAAGTCGAAATCTCCTGAGGATGCTCCGGTGTCGGGGCGAAACGTGCGTCGAGAGTAGTGGAAAAGTCTTGTGTGGTGGTGCATGTGAATGGTGGTGGCAGTGCTTGCTTGGGAACTTGGCTTTATTGCTTGGTTGGGGAGGTAAGCGGTGCTAAGCTTGTAACTGCATGTTTGACCATACAGATTTATTCTGTTGGCGGATTATAGCAAAATAATTTCTAACTGTTTCTTGCTAAACATGAACTTCCGCAACGTAACGCCTGATTCTATCCAATACAAAAATTTCAATTTATACCTATCCAAGGTATCTACCCCTTAGTCCCCATAAACAAAATAAGTTTATTAGACAGGAGCGTAGATAATAATCAAAATTAAATTGAAACTGTACCTTCAGTGTCCTTTATAACATAATTAACTTGTGTCGAATAATTAGCTGAATGGGCTCGAGCCGGTCTTGTTTCGTCTGCCTCCTACAAATTGTAGAGCAACCTGACGAAACTACGTGGATGGCGAATTTCGTTTATTACCTAATGTTGACGACAAAGTCTAACAAAGGAATCTTTTGCTGTTATTTAATTGACAGGATTTTTGTATTACCAGGGTCTCTTTTTCTATATTCCCGTAGAACTAATCAAATTTCCCGGGATGAAAAGTAATGCTTTCTTCGCTAGGACGCAAGATATCTCTGTGCCATTCATCAATCATTTTTGGTAGATTTTTTAAGATCATAGTTTTTCGAAAATATTTATGGTCTAAATTTAAAACATCAAAAAGAAAACATGAAAAAATAGTTCTTTTTAAAACCATTGTTGTCTTGTACCACTCAACAACTGTACATATAACATAATAGTAAGTATATGGTAGAGCGTTGGCTTAGATTTTGATCAATCAGTATGCGCAAAATTATTCCCTTGGGATACTTATCTATTTCTACTTAGCAGTCTTCCCGAAACAATCGTTACCATTTCATATATTAGGTATATTCCTAGGAGAATGCAATATAACGTGCTTGGCATAATATTCAGCTGGTGTAGAATGGTAATGGTTTGAAATTCAAGCTTATTTCATAGGAAAGGTACCTACTTACGCAGGGTTGACGACCGTCCTGGATATTCATCTTTTAACTTTAGAAAATAAATGGAAAATTAACATCTTGCAAGAATATTCTTATCCCGGCCATCAATATAAGAAATATCAAAACATCCGTTGTATCAAAAGTGTAATATTTTCTACAATTTGATCCAAAATTCAATAAAGCGTTGATGGACTCATCAACACCTAGCTTTTAGCACATATAGTACACGACAGGTCGGGACCGCAATCGGGATGTGAGGCGGGGGGACGCCTCGTACAACCTATCAACCTCGTATAAGCCGCCTCGTATAGGACCCCTCGTACAACCTCGTATAAGCTATCACGCATCGGGTTTGTGCAGGAGCTGTGCGGGTGTGCAGGGCGTCCCCACCCGATCTATACATATAATACATTTAATGCACTCAGTGGATTTTAAAAAATTAAACGAGATACCGACTTAATAAGTTAATTAAATATTCTAGCTACCTTTTTTTTATACACAGGAAATGCCTAACGCATACCCCTCCGTCAGGGGAAACGGAGAGGTTATGTGGGGCTTGCACCCACTAAAACCTGTGTTTGTTCCTCAACGGACTGGCGGTTGCGCGGGTATCACTAAGGTAGTATTCACTGCACTCCCGCCAGGTCTTGACCACGACGGTTCCCATGCAATTCGCAAATAAAAATTCTGTTTTTAATTCTACTTGGAATTTTATTCTTAACAGTTTCCATTTTAGGTTCAAAACTTTTATTCTATCCTAGAAAAAGCTGTGCGTGTAAATTGGTTGCAATCTGTAAATCCGTTAAGCCGCTACTCTCACGCCAGCCGGCGATTGATCACAGGCATTATATTATTGCCTTCTTATGAAACCGACGTGATTACGAACAAATATATCATGCCTAGCTGTAAAATCGCATTGTTTAGCTTCATATTCAGAGACTGAAGCGGAATTTACATTACGAAATTAGTGGCACAAAATTAGTTTCACGACATTAATTTCATTATCAATTGCACGTGTAAACGTCTAAATTTCATACTGCTTGGACTACGAAATTAAACGTTTAGGTATTAGGTACTATGGGGTAGGTATGGATGAAAAGTCCTGATTCAGTGATTGACTCATCAACGCGACGCCCAGCCTAAACCCTGACTTACAAAGCTGAAAGCATAGAGTTTTCCCAGTGATATAATATCTTCTCTTTATCAATGAGATTTCCTTTATAATATAGACAAAGGCCGGATTTTTATCGCGAATTCAAGTCACCCTCTTCCGTTATTTTTAAATCCATACTTAATATTATAAATGCGTAAGTGTGTCTGTCTGTCTGCCTGTCTGTTTGTCTGCCTGTTTGTCTGTCTGCTACGTTTTCACGGCCCAATCGCTAAACCGATTTTAATGAAATTTGGTACAGACATGGGATACATCCCGGGGAAGGACATAGGCTACTTTTTATCCCGGAAAATCAAAGAGTTCCTACGGGATTTTAAAAAACCGAAATCCATGCGGGCGAAGCCGCGGGCATCATCTAGTATTTTATAAACCAAGTAGCACTAAGTAGCGTTTAACATTTTAAGAAGTAACTTTTCACTTTTTAGTCGCTACATGACAACAGGTCAAGATCCAAACGGCGCAAACTGCGTGCATAATATTGCTAAAGGTCAGACTACATACGAGTTCCAACTTCCAACAATTATACGAGATTATAATACAAGTGAAGTAACATTACGTTAAAACCAGTCGCGACTTCTATTAATAGTTAGTGCTCAACACAGAATTCAGGTATCGAAGTGTTATGGCGATAATAATGAAACTGATTTTTAGCAAAGAGTACTAAGAAAAAGAAGACAATAGAGCTAAGTCGCGAGGTGGCAAAGTTTTTTTTTGGTACGCAACAATTAACTTAATTTTGTTTCATTTCACTCAATAAATTATTTTCCTGTTCAAAAAAAGTGCGCACAAATACGCAAGCGAAACTAAACCTTTAATCTAAAAAAATCTAGGTCATTCAATGTAAAATCTGCAATAATAAATTGCGCACTTTCCTTCAGAACTTCACTTGTAATCAATCAATCAATTTATTTATTTACAAAAAATATGAGAGCGAGTTCCATTTCTATTATCTTGTTTAGAGTTCTGTGGTGCTTAACTAACTGTAGCTGAGGTGTTTTATGTTTGAAGGCGAAACACATATCTGTAAATAGTTTTCCCACAATGTTGCTTAATTTGCCATTGCTCAGGAGTCATATTTTTTTCCCTTCAATTACGTCAGGAGGGGAGTAAAGCAGTCTGAAATAGTTAATTTGTGTAATGAGAGTCTATCGTTAAAAACTTATTTTATACTAGCTGATGCCCGCAGCTTCGCCCGCGTGGATTGGTCAGATCCTCTGCAGCATCAGGATTGAGGAGTTGGACTCCAAATTTTTTATGAAACAATGTCGCAAAGTTCCTCTATCGATTAAAAAAGAAATGACGCAAATCGGTTCAGAAATCTCGGAGATTTCTGTGTACATGGGTAGAAAAACACAACTCCCTTTTTGAAAGTCGGTTAAAAAGTAGCCTATGTTACTCCCTGGTAAATGCTCTACTTGTCTGTGAAAATCCCGTCAAAATCGGTTCAGCCGTTCCCAAGATTAGCCTTTTCAAACAGACAGACAGACAGACAGACAGACAGACAAAAATTTTAAAAACGTGTGATTCGGTGTTGGTATCGTTCAAATAACCATATGAGCTTAATATGAGGTAGTTATTTCGAAATTACAGACAGACACTCCAATTTTATTTATTAGTATAGATATCATACCTCTGCTGGGCAAAAGCCTCCCTCGTCTTCCACACACTAGGTATTTTGGGATATTGCAGGTTTTCACCTTGGTTCTAACTCATCTCTATACCGTGGTAGAAATCTGTTGATATCATTTCATATTATTATCTTACTAGCTATGTAGTAGTATTATATGCTGTTCCATACCTTATTTCCTGTCCTTGCTATATCTATACATATGTATAATAAAATTGTAGAAAAGTGGTGTCTGTACAATGGAAATATATAAAAAAAAGTAGCAGGGGTTGTTATTATATCGATGCCGAACCCGAAATTGTAATTAATATTTTTTTTGTCTGTTTGTCTGTGTGTTTGTGCACGCTAATATCAGAAACGGCTTATTCGATTTAGATACGGTTTTCACTAATATATTGTAGTAAGCTTCACTTAACATTTAGTGTTTATTTCATGTCAATCGGTTCATAAATAAAAAAGTTATGGCAATTTAAAGAATCACGGCGAACATTTTTAACGTACAGACAGAGTACGTACTACACGCCTCGCGCCTGAGCGTCCGTGGCTATATAGAGCGCGCTGAGAACCATTCCACGCGAACGAAGTCGCGGGCACAGCTAGTTTATATTAAAATCACAATCATTTTATCCGACAAAAATAAAACAAAGTGCGAAATCACGCAAATGACGTTCAAAGTAGTTTTTCTTTTTGTAATAAACAAGGGTTTGATTTAAAACAGACCATTAGTATAACGATTTCAAAGAAATAAGTCTACCTTATTAAACTAAGGCGCTTGTCTGACCGCCGATTAGCGAGAGTTGAGCTAAAAACTAGAAACGAGTTAGCGAGCAAAGAGAACAGAGTATGTACAGCATATTAGTTAAGTCATTGGACTATGAGTGAGTGTGCGAGTGCGACAGGACATTACTCGGACCGATTGCTCGAGATATACATTTAATTCCTGCGCAAACTGCGCGAGTGTTTTGACCGCCAAAAAGTGTCGCTGAGCGAGATTTTCTTTGAAAGTTTTTATCGCTGCGACAAACTAGTGGACAAGAGTTCTCGTCACCACGGTCAGCGATCAACTATTAATATATTATGTAGGCATGTACAGTCAAAGGCCGTAAGTCGTTTAGCACCTTACTGATCATATTCGCGTGGCACGGTTATGCACATGCGTTAGGTGTGTGGTGTGTTATAGAAAAAGGTCAGAAATGCGACAGGTTTTTTATGCATTAGTTTTGCGGAATTGCTACTCGAATTCTGAGGCCGACTGTACCTACTTTTATTTTATTGGCACGAGGAATCTTCCGTTTCTTGAGCGAGACCCAAACTCGATAGCTAGTTGCTCTCTCGTTGTCGGCGGTGGGGCAGCTGCCTTAACCTAAAGTACTGAAATTAATCTCGACGCTGAGACCCGTACTCCAGGCAAGGTAAAAGATAAAAGATTCACTTATTTATCTCACGATGAGTGTCAGGTGGAATCTCGAAGTCATCCTTTTTCATAAACAATTCCGTAAGGTAAAAGCATAATAATTTACAGATATTAAGAGTAACTAGATTTTTTGATATTTATAGTAGTTACCTAAACTCGATTTTTTGTCGATTTGTATGTAGGTATAACTTTTATGACAGATTATTTGATAAATCGTGCGTCCAGGAAGAAAAGACAGTTTAGGCGCAGGTAAGTATAGTTCGCGACAGGCCGACATGGCAATCGGGGCGTCCCCCTGCCTCATACCCCGATTGCCATCTCGACCTGTCCCGTACGACAACTAGTTTGTTTTGAGTCAATGAACAGTTTTATCTCCTTTCTTTGCTCCTGCTTCGATTTTGAACAAACTTAAACAATATACATAGAACTTGTATGTGTATATAAAACTTATAGCTTCAATGTAGGATGCTTCTTACGAACAGACAAGTTTTATTTGACGGAAAATTAAAGAAATATGAATATCGGAACAGGTGGGCCAAAAAATGAACATGAGCAAGACGAAAATCATGTCTAATCTCATGTCCCGTCCCATGCAGTAATCACATGAGACGTACCACCGGTTGCCTATAACATTCTCTTTTCACTCTTGACCAGGTATTCAATAACACCCCTCAACGCAGCTGCTGACTTTTAAGTTCTATTGTTAAAAACCCACGTAATAAATAAAAGTCAGGCTGGTCGTATACAAGGTGTTAGGTAATGTCCCTATAACTGTGGCAAGCTGACGTTAGGACTGTTCAATCTTATTGTGATTTTCATCTTGTGCCATGAGGGTGCAAGAAGTAGTTATTATTAAGTACTTATTAAAATCTACTACTAACCCATTACTAACCTAAGTTTGTCTATACTTGTTGATGTACACACAAGATGAATAAACTAATTTTCTTTCTTTCTTATTGAATAGCAATATATACCAACCTACTTTATTATAAAACTAGATGATGCCCGCGACTTCGTCCGCGCGGATTGAGGTTTTTAAAAATCCCGCATAATGATTTTCCGGGATAAAAAGTAGCCTATGTGTTCATTTATGGTATAATCTATCTCCGTTCCGGATTTCAGCCAAATCAGTAAGTAACAAACATACACACATACAATATCACTTCTTCTTCTCTCTGGGCTGGTTTCCGCACTTAAAAAACACACACACAATATACATGTACATACAAACTTTCGCCTTTACAATATTAGTGTGATATGTAGAGGCTAGTTAGCTAGCACGTCTAATATAAAAAGAAATTTTTAACACCCGACCCAAAAAGAGGGGTGTTATGAGTTTGACGTGTGTATCTGTGTATCTGTCTGTGGCATCGTAGCTTCTAAACTAATGAACCGATTTTAATTTGGTTTTTTTTTTGTTTGAAAGGTGGCTTGATCGAGAGTGTTCTTAGCTATAATCCAAGAAAATCGGTTCAGCCGTTTGAAAGTTATCAGCTCTTTTCTAGTTATTACTGTAACCTTCACTTGTCGGGGGTGTTATAAATTTTTAATTGACACTTGTTAAACTGTTGTTCTATAAAATCATGGTTCCCTGTGTTGGGGGCAATACGCAGGGGGACTTTCAGCTTTTATAAAATAACGGTTGGCACTCGCTGGCTCTTATTCCATACATGCTGTATAGCCGGTATAGCCAGTGAGTAAAAACCTGCGCATTCCCGAGTTCAAACAGAATAATAGACAAATCCTCGGTCGACCGGCCACACACCGCAGCGGCACGCTATTGTGATAGAACCTAAATAATAAATCTTCACGTAACTTGCCACCACTAAATACTACAGTAAAGTTGAATCTACACTTACATAACCTTTGGTTCAAACATAAATTTGGAAACTAAAACCCTGAAACCTAGAAGCCTGAAATACATCTCAAGTATTTAGTAAAATTAAATGTCTGTCGCTTGGTAGGTATATTTTATTATTGTATGTTGTATTGTACTCAGAATTTTCTTCGCTTTCCTCGATACGATAGCAATGTGAAAATTTCAGAGACCTCAGCTTTTTTGGATGTAACATCCGCCTACTAATTTAGTTCATGTAAAATGTAGCCTCTATCACCCGGACCATGATGAATTGAATGACACCTCATTCATCAATATTTGCTTAGTAGTTCAGGCGCTACGGTACATTACTGGTAAAATCATAACCCTTCCAAAGGCTTTGCCAAAGTCGGGTAAAAACAATTTCCATATTGTCGTATCGGAATTGCCTTCTATTGCGCTATCTCTAGATAAAACAAAAAAGGCAGTTATGTGTGAAACAGCCATTATTTCCGACACACACTCGTGGCCCAACCTGTCGCAACATTCCCATCATTGACTCGATGTCGTAATCTCATTATGCCGCTTACCCACGCCTTATCAAGATTTACTTACAGCATATTGTTTTTAGCTTCAACAACAATGAAATTAGTCTTTTTGCTCTTAAGAGGCACGACGATAACCTTGGACGTTTACCAACAGTAGTTCTGCTGTGTTACTTCATGTTTCCGACATTTTAAATTTGTTCTAAATATAATGAAACATACTTAATATAAAGTAGTATTTAATTACCTACTTAAGTATTTCCTTATATGTGAGCTGCTCGCACTATTGGTTTGCCTTCATTATTTCTAGTAAAATTTACAAATTATAATAAGATTTAGTGCTGATTGCTGTTAGATAGATAAGTAACTTATAGATAACTTACAGTAACTTAGATGGTTCAGCATCACCATGAACCACGAATCAACACTATTAAAGTCGGACGAACAAATGTTT
Source organism: Maniola jurtina (assembly GCF_905333055.1). NCBI lineage: Eukaryota > Metazoa > Arthropoda > Insecta > Lepidoptera > Nymphalidae > Maniola > Maniola jurtina. The sequence continues at coordinate 11,325,894 of NC_060036.1, read as the reverse complement.
TTAAGGGTGTACCTAATTAGTATGTAAATCGATGTAGGGTGGCTATTATTTTGTTATAATTATAACAAAACTGAGATTTTTTCAAATTTTATAAAACAGTTTAGACTATACCACCTGTCCTATCATTATGGATTTATCTTTGTCTTATTTTCAATTATAAGAATGATAAATCAAATATAAAGTAATAAACTATCCTGTAAAGATCTTTTAACATGTAACAGAATAGATTCTACTTATAAGCCAAGGAGCTTAGAAACTATACAATATGGAGTCGTGGTAGACAGTTGATGGCAAAGAAAACCTTAATCTGTTTACCTACCAAGTACCATGTAATCCTGACGTAGGGTTTACGAGAACGAGACCCTGACGACACAAATAATGAAGCTGAAAAAGTGCACCCACAACATAATCGTATTGTACATTTTGAATAGTGTTTGTGTTAACAAGGAACACTTCTGTGCAGCGGGTTGTTTTATAAGAAAAACACAAGAGAATGGGGTCATATCGCAAGTAAACTAAAGAGGTTGTTAAGTGCTCCTTTAACTTAAAGCGGAATTTACATTACGAAATTAGTTTCACGACACTAATTTCATCATCAATTGCACGTGTAAACGTCTAATTTCGTAATACATGCATTATGAAACTAGACGTTTACATGTGCACTTGACCGGACACGTGCTTTAACCCCCGACCCAAAAAAGAGGGGTGTTATAAGTTTGACGTGTGTATCTGTGTATCTGTCTGTGGCATCGTAGCTCCTTAACTAATGAACCGATTTTAATTTAGTTTTTTTTGTTTGAAAGGTGGCTTGATCGAGAGTGTTCTTAGCTGTAATCCAAGAAAATCGGTTCAGCCGTTAGAAGGTTATCATCTCTTTTCTAGTTACTGTAACCTTCACTTGTCGGGAGTGTTATAAATTTTTAATTTACACTTGTAACATTTGAGTGTTGAATTATACTATATATAGCTCGATTACCACTCACTGACTCACTCATTGACATAATTGTTCTCCTAGAAAGAGAAGGAAAATGATATAATGATGTAGGGGAGATGTGTTTGGATTTGGGAACCCTCTGGGGAAAAATTATGACTTTTCGGAAAAACAAGATGGCGGCCGACGTGATTTTTGCAGCTCCGTTGTTTTCCAACCGATTTCGTTGAATTTTGCAAACTTTAAAGAAAGTAGTAAACGATTAATGGGAAATGTCGAAAAAATTTAAAAAACAAGATGGCGGCCGAGTCGTAGCGTTTTCAAATTTTTGATTTTTCGGCCCCGAACCGCGGCGCCACAGATCCGAAACGGGAAATTGAAACTAATAATTTTTTTCTGGTTTCGTCTACGATTATCCTGAATTTTGACGGAATGGGAGTGGTTTTTAAAAATTCAAGATGGCGGCTGTCGTGGCGGCCATTATGTTAGAGGTACGAAAAAACGCAATTTTAAAAGTTAAATATCTCAAAGTTGGCAACATCGGAGCGATTCGGCTTCTATCAAGCGATTGTACGTATAGGCTCGAGGTATAGATTGGAGGAAAAAAAATACCCCATTTTTTGGGGAAATTTCAAGATTTTCGGGAAATTGTAAAATATCGAAATACGGGCTTTTTGAAAAATCTGAGTATGAGCGATTACGTGTTTTGCTCGTACTAATGACATTTGGGTATTTTTGTCGCCGGAGACTGGCAACACTGGAATTTATCATAGTAAAAGTTATTTTCGACGTGGTCTTTTTTTAGGGGCGATCGTTTCGCGTGGGTGCGAGCGAGAGGAGAGATTGAAACGTCATCGGGAGCGGTATATCCTGTAGTTAATGGGAAAGTTGTAAAATTATCGAATTTGATTCTGCAAAAAAAGTTGGTGGCCATTTTGTATTTTCTTCAAATTTTCCGAAATTTTGATCATGTTTTTGAGGCAGTTGGCAACATTTTGGAAAGTCGATATGTATCAATCGATTGTGTGACTCAACCAGCAGTATCGAAATATGTAAACAGTGTTGCCACATTTGGGGAAATTTTCGAGATTTTCCCCAAAAACTCCTCCTGTAAAATTTTGTATGAAAATATTTTTTTTCACTGATGGTTTCGTATAGAAAACAAAAAAAAAATCGAGGAAAAATTTGGAAATAGCTGATGATAGAGGATGTCGGAGACGGGTGAAGGGTCCGCTCAAGGTATTGAAGATAGGTGGGGGGTGCTCGACCAAATGTCATTAATGACGTCATCCAATTGCCAAAAAGCTGAAAAAAAATTCAAAATGGCGAAGAAAAAATGGCCGCCATACAAATTTTGCCGGTCTCCAGCTCGGAGGGTATCAAAGATGGAAGTGTGGTTTCTTGGCAAAAGAGGATCAGGATCCAAAGGTCTACTCGATGAACAGAAAAAAAATTCAAAATGGCGGAATTTAATTTTCCATACATTTTGTATGGCGAATATTGAATGTCACATTCTCCTAGAAAGAGACAGAAAACGATACATTGATGTATGGGAGATATGTTTGGATGCGCAATATGAGTAGGGGAAAATTATGACATTTCAGAAAAACAAGATGGCGGCCTATATGATTTTTGCAACTCTTTTGTTTTCCAACCGATTTCGTTGAAACTCGCAATCTTTGAAGAACGTAGTAAACGATTAATAGAAAAAGTGGAAAATTTTGGAAAAACAAGATGGCCGCCGTACAAATTTCGTCGGTGTCTATCTCGGAGGCTATAAAAGATGGAAGAGTGGTTTCTTCGCAAAAGATGATCAGGGTCCGGAGGTCTACTCAATGGAACAAACTCTGCATGCTCGCGGACCACTTTAGGGTGCTGATTTTGATAACGACATTTATTTTGAAATCCAAGATGGCGGTCATGCATTTTTTAAGAAAAAAATCGATATGGGTGTCGTTTTATGGTGTTTTTGGGGTGAATTTTGAATCTTAATAAATAAATTCATTTTAATACTTATCAACCTAACCACGTCACGCGAGCTGCTTTAGCAGCTCGCGCACCGAGCAAAACACTAGTTTATTCTATATAATTAAACATCATCTGTAATATTAAAACCTTTGATTTGATCAGCTATCCAGAAGGAAAACACTAAATGAACATTTTGGTTTTATCTAAAGCTTTTAAGTACCATGGCTATACCTGAGAACCTTTAAAGAACAAAGTGAAAATACCATCTTCAAGTTACGGCTGGCTTTAACGCGAGAGCTCGTTACAAGGAACAAAGCCGGGCTACATCAAACAACTTGGGTACTTATTTCTTTTACTGCGATACCGTTTATTTGATTCGGGATCTGCAGAACTTAGAACATCACACTGTTATAAGTACGTATAATAATCGTCTCAAAAAAGAAAACACTAAGTGAACATTTTGGTTTTATCTAAAGCTTTTAAACCATACCTGAGAATCTTTTGATACAAAGTGAAAATACCATCTTCAAGTTACGTTACAAGGAACAAAGCCGAGCTACATCAAACAACTTGGGTACTTATTTCTTTTACTGCGATACCGTTTATTTGATTCGGGATCTTCAGAACTTAGAACATCCAACTGTTATAAGTACGTATAATAATCGTCTCAAAAAAGAAAACAGTAAGTGAACATTTTGGTTTTATCTAAAGCTTTTAAACCATACCTGAGAATCTTTTGATACAAAGTGAAAATGCCATCTTCAAGTTACGGCTGGCTTTAACACGGGAGCTCGTTACAAGGAACAAAGCCGAGCAACATCAAACAACTTGGGTACTTATTTCTTTTATTGCGATCACGTTTATTTGATTCGGGATGTTCAGAACTTTGTGCTTCATTTTTTTTCTAATAAGGGCCTCTTTCTTGGGTTACTTTTAATTGACGAAGAGAGATATCGTTGTTTTGTGACGCAGCTGTCTAGACTTGGGAGTGCTAACTACTTTAACTTATGTACTTTATACACGAATGCCCAAAGAAGGAGTGTAATCTTAGAATAGGAATGAAATATTTTTTAGTTAAATAAACTTTTACAAGTATGGTACTTACTTTGAATGGTCAAATGCATAGCTACCACCTGTTTAGAAATGCCTTGCCTACCGAGAAAAACCAGCAAGAAACTATGTGAGTTTCTTTATTTCACCATAGTATGACGTCATTTTGAAATGTAAAAACATAATTTCCTTCAATCATTTTTTGTTCATTTAAATAAGATACACATGACGACAGACATGAGAAGCATGCAGTCGGGTTTCTTAAAAACTTTATAAATTGATACCTTGATACCATATTGATACTTGTTGTCTTTATGAAATAGGAACAAGCACGTCTGAAAAAATCTAGAAACTGCTGCAAATATCTAGATTTTTTAAAGTACTTACTTAAGTAAGTAGTTTTAATCTGAACATTAGTTAATTTTTCTATAAGATTTTTTTTTCTTTAAATCTGGCTTTACTCTGATTAGCCAATGTCAAGTTTGTGATATTTTCAAGTTATTGAATTTATACAAGTATGGACTCCGTCTGCGCCGGCGCCCGCCGAAATACGCGCGGCGCCCCTTTAGAGCGCTTCCCAGTCAGTTCCACCACTAAAAAACACCAACTAACTCAAAAACCAGCCACTCTTAACAAAAAAAACACTCCAAACAAGCACAACACGCGCGCCAGCAAACGCCATCACAGACGAAGTCCTTCTATAAGATTTGTTATATAAAGCATGTGGATCATTAATCATCTACAATTTCCAAACACGCAATAATTTATTTTTTATTTGTTATTTTTGAAAAAAAATCCATTTCGTTGGAAAAATTTGAAAATAAAAATTCTCAGCATGAAGTTAGAGTATATTTCAGAAAAACATGCAACAATAATCCCTTACTCTGCGCGAATAACGTTAATCCTCGGTGGATTTCAAAAGCTTTCTCGGTGGGCTTTAAAAGCGATTTGAAAATCTTTTTTCCAACTTTTTCCAGGTCAATTTACTGCGAGGTCCGGTTAAGCGTATTATCCAGGGCCATTATCCCCACTCCGCTGTAGGACTAGATATCTCGACCTCATCCTGTATGCTAGGCCGATTAGCTGCACGTCTATCACTGTTCAGTTCTTTTCTATAGCCCTCTTTTCTATACTTTTGTGTGACTTTGAAAGATTGCTTTTGGTTTGATGCCAAGAATCTACTGACCCAACCTATATTTAGATAATAATAACTTGAAGTAAGTTGAAAGTGCTAAGGCATGTCTTCAGGACCACAAATGACTGATGGACCCGTATGCTACTAGAATGGAGACTATGTATTGGCGGACAAACATTGAAAGACAACCATCCCGTTGGCCCGAGGACATCACATAGTTTCCGAGAAAAACTTGGAGTAGGCTCTCCCAAAAGTGGGAAGAACGGCGTACGCGAGGAGGCCTATGTCCAACATTATGTATAAATAGAGCTAACAAAGAACATTATATAGCTAGTCTATAAATTTTTAGTCTAAAAAAACGTCCTGATGATCATCGCGACTCCATCGCCGTCGCGTCGAAATAGGTTCCAAATTCCCTGGGAATCTTCGATTTTCCGGTATAAAAAATAGACGTCTTGCGTCCGTCTCCAGTATACAAACTATCTCTGTACCTAGAGAGACTACAACTACTTTCGTTACTAATGAAACTTAAGCAAGTCTTTTAACTTAACTAAAACTAAATTAACTTATAATAGATCGAAGATAAATGAATTGATCGGTATGAAATCAATTTCTAAAAATCGCTCAAGTGCGAGTCAGACTCGCACTTGACGCTGACAGACAGACAGATGGACCGACAGCGGAGGTTATAGTACCTAATAGGGTTCCGTTGGCACCATTCAGGTACGGAACTCTAGAAATCAACTCTCCTCTCGTACTGTTCGCTACGAACCGGTAATACGTGCGAATAGTAAACAGGAATCGCGGTCCGACTCTCCCCCGCCTGATTATTATGATTCAATTACATGGAAATGCGTAACGCTCGCAATCGAGGGGCCGAGTAACTACACTGCATTTTAAACCTATAGAAAAACCGGTCAAGTTCGTGTCGGGATACGGATAGCAAAGGGTTCCGTAGTCATGCTAATAGTTGACGTAATTGGTTTTTTCATCATGTTCAACTTATCGCTGGCTTTTGGACTGCCTCTCTGACGCAATGGTAGGTGCTGTGGTCGTATAAGGATCTCACGGGTTCGATTGCCAACAGGGGTAGTTTCGGAATTTATAATTTTTAAAATGGTCACAGGTCTGGTCTGATGGGAGGCTACGGCTGTGGCTAGTTACCACCCTACCGGCAAAGCCGTGCCGCCAAGCGATATAGCTTTCAAGTACGATGCCGTGTAGAAATCGAATATGGGTTATGGGTTTAATAAAACTACCTTACCGACTACCAGTTACTTACCACCTTACACTGCATCATCACTTACCACTAAGTGAAATCACGTTCACCGTTAAAGGAATATTTAATTGCTTAAAGCGCACATAACTCCGAAAATTTAGTTAGCGTACATTTTCAATCAATGCAGGAGATTGGGGGGAGAGAAGGGGATTTATAATATAAAGTATTTCTTATTTGACAACGTAACCCTAAAAAGTATCTGCAACGATAGGGGCATTGTATCTATCAGACACGGTCTCGATCACGGACGCACGATCAACTGGCTCCAAACAATATTCCGTGTTGAGAAATGACGAAACGGGAACCTTTCGTGAGAGTTTGTTAGACGTGTATCCCACAGTCGACTGTCTAGTCTGTCTGTCTGTTCTTTACTGCCAACTGGAGAATAGACTAGACTAGTCGATTAAATCAGGATACAGTGTGATCCATTACACCAGAATAGGATAGAGTATGAAAAGCGCAATCCCTTCCTACCTACATGCTGACGTCTGACACCACTGGCCTCTACCAGAGCGAACTAAAGTGAGAGAACTATTTGGTTTGATCCTGAATCGACGATATGTCAAATATTAGGCTATGGGGACGTAAAATCGAAGAAAAATAGGGCTTCTTTAGGGCTTTTTCCATTCCATCAGCCTGTCCACAGCTAGGCCTTTTCAAGAGCGCGCCACCGCTCCCTTTAGGCACAAGGGCTATCTGACGTTTTGTTAGAAGTAAAATATGTTAGTGATGAGACATCTCCCAATATAGTCCAACACGAAGACCATTTGAAACAAAGTCTCGGTTATAATTCCCGGAACGCTTGGTAGGGCGCTTCGATTCGGTACAAAAATCTGTCATTTTGTATAGTACACCTCTTCCAGCATAGTGTAATGTCCATTTTCAGTGCCACTCTCACTGTTGACTCTCACGACAAAAGCAAGACGTGATAATCCACAGCTTTCGTGCTCTTTAAAATTTATCTACGGCGCGTTCGGCTACGCGTTATGTATTTTACTAAAACTAACTAAAACATAAACAGAGAAAGAACGCGCACATGGATACTATTATCTCTTGAAAAGATTTCTACCAGAAGCCCTAGAATGTGAGAAAATAAGCGTTAATTTAGCTTTAGTTTGTTACTTTTGTTGAAATCGGTTTTAAATTAAATAAATTGGATTTGGATTCGATTTTTTTACGCGGCGAGTCATCTGACCTTCGCCGGCAGAATTAATTAGCTTGTGGCCAGAATGAAATACTTACAGCATGTTTGATAAATCATATAAAATGATAAAATATGAGGTATGGTATACCCTTGTAGTACCCAATAACGCCATAGATTCTTTCTTTGTCTGCTACTAGACTAACGTTCAAACGGTTCAAGTGAAGTTTTTCACGAGTTCATTTCCACGATCAGCTGTTTGCAGGGTTGTCACGCCATTGATATCACGCCACGAAGCTCATTTCTTGGCTCAGCTACACGTCATCGGTCCTAACCTCAGCTTGCCAGGATGTTACGGATATTATGTAGCACCTTGTATACTAATTTTCCTTTGATTTAACACCGACTAGGTGATAATAATGACTAGCTATTTCTAAGAAACGTGTAATTCATTTGATAGGTATAAATATTGTAGCTGAATTCTATGTCATTCAAGGCCAGACGATTTTTAGCTTCACTTTACCATGCCAGAAAAACATCGTGAAGAAACCAGCAAGCCTAAAAGTTCTCCGTGATGTTCTCAAAGGTTCACACACCTTTGAGAATATTATGAAGTCTGCCAATCCGCACTTGGTCAGCGTGGTGGAGGGTGGACTATGGCTTACCCCTTTTCATTGTAAAAGGAGACTCTTAGAGCCTGTAGTGGCCCAGCGATCAGATACGATGATAAAGACTTTACCGCGTAAGCAAAACCGCGGGCGCAAGCTAGTAGACAGGTACCTGTGTATTTCTGATGATATATCTTCTATCTATTATAGGAGTAGTAGCTTTTTAACTAACCATATTTATTCAAAGACGCCTCGGAAGTTTTATACCGAGTAGTGAGTACCTAATTCCGGTTTGGAGAACATGTCAGCCCACACAGTTTCTAGTTCATTTGGTAACTACTTGATACATTCTATCAACTTTTTAGCCAACGACCAAAAAAGAGGAGGCTCTCGATTCGTAGGTTATTTTTTTAAAGTTACCTTTGCGATTTACATTGTAAAACATTGAAATAGTAGGTACATAGAGATCGTAGTTTATACTTTTTGCAAAGTTTATTTCGAGACTGTATGATGCCCTCTACTTTATATATATAGGTTTAGGTTTTTAAAAATCCCGTGGGAACTTAATTTTTCGGGATAAAAGTAGCCTAGGTCAATTTTTTTTCGTATAAAATGTAGCCTATGTTACCCGGACCTTTACGACGAATCGATTGACACCTCATTCATCAAAATCGGCCCAGTAGTTTAGGCGCTACGGTGGAACACACAGAGTCTGGATACAAACATACACACACACATACATACACACACACATACATACACACATACATACATAGACTGCTAAAATCATAACCCTTTCTTTTAGCTTTGCCGCAGTCGGGTAAAAATAGATGCCCACAAATTCATCCATGTGAAATTAAGTTTTTTACTAATCCCGTGGGAACTCTTTGATTTTCTGGGGCAAAAAGTAGCCTATGTCGGTCCTCGGGAAGTACCTAAGCTATCACTGTACTAAATTTCGTAACAGTGGGTACACAGATGGGATGAAAAGCTAGCAGGGTGCTACACATAGGCTACTTTTTATCCCGGAAAATCAATGAGTTCCAACGGGATTTTTAAAAACCCACCACTTCCACGGGAACGAAGTCGCGGGCATCTGCTAGTATTTTACAACTGTCAAATGAATTATCCTACTAAGTATATTTTTTTAGTGCCTCCTGAAACACAGTTTTCACTTCATCAGGAGGCAGGTCCTCACTCTGTTTGTAAACACTGTTTTGTAAAGTTAATAAAGATTTATTTATTTATACGTGTGAAGTCTGGCATCCGCTCTTGGCCAGCGTCGCGGACTATGGCTTAAAATCCCTCTAATTCTGAGAGTCGACCCGTATTCAGTACTGGACCGGCGATGGGTTGATGATTATTCTATAAGCAATCTAATTGCGGAGTTGATTGTATGCGCGTGGCATTGCGATGATCACGGCGGCATCAGTTGCATAACAAGCGTCCAGCTAACGGGACAATGGCGCGCGCTGGGCGCCCCACAGCCTCCATCTACTCTGTATCGGCCCAGGCTCGCCTTTACAGCTACTTCGACCGGTCATTTGCATCTGCCCAATTTTGCTCACTACCCATCCATACTAATTATTATTACTAGATGATGCACGCGACTTTGTCCGCGTCGATTTAGGTTTTTGAAAAATCCTGCGGGAACTCTTTGATTTTCCGGGATAAAAAGTTGACTATGTCAGTTTTCGGATGGGCTTTCAAGAATCCCGGGGGAACTCTTTGATTTTCCAGGATGTAAGCTAACTCTCAACCCATCAAAATCGGTTAAACTGTTGGGCCGTGAAAAGCTAGTTATTCAATGGACATTTATGACATATCTACGCAAATATATAAGTCTAGTCATGTATCTACGTCCAATTTTAATCCGAGGCACATCCGAAATATTCGCACGGATGACGGACAGAACTCGGATTACATACCTCTATGACTACCTCGGAACGCATTATTTTCACGGATTCGGATCGGATGCAGTACTTAATCGCTCTTAGTCTATGGTCCCACCATGTTGCAATTGAGAGAATGGAGAAGTACCTACTATAGTTGTTGAAGTCACACTGCTGAAGTCGCGGTTGTCGCCGTTGCGCTTTTCAGTCTCCCGTGAGTTCAATATTATGTCCATTGTCCAACTAATCTAATATATCTAAACTAATTCAATTCCAAAAATTCTCGGTGCCGTCCGATTAAATAGAAATGAGGACATTCCAGCGCGTAGCGTGAACTATCGCGTCATTGGAATGGAATTTTCGACCCCCGACTTGGTCGGGATGATGGCAGATTACCGTCTCTCGAAGTAATTTGTGCGGATTTGTGGTCAACCTTCGTTAAGTAAAATATGCGAACCGGTTGACTAGGTCGATTTTATTAAACTAGGTACTTAAGTATATTAGGTTTTTATTTAAAAAAAACACATAAAAGCCTTGACAGCCCTCCACTGCGCCAAAATCGAACCTGGGACTTACCACTAATAAAGCGTTGTGGTCTTAATAGTGGGTGGTCCCGGGTTCGATTACCGGCAGGGGTTTGGAATTTTATAATTTCTAAATTTCGTAAAATAAACGTTTAATCTTATGGCGCTAATCACACATTACAAGACGAGACAGTACTCTAGCAAAAAGAAATAAACATTCTTTCTTATTTTCGACCTATATGAGTATGTAGTCCGATCGAAAGAGAGTAAAATCCGACGCGTAGCTTGAACTAATGCGTTTTTGCCTGTGGGATAGATTAGTGTTGTGCAACTATCGATAGTCTGACCATCGATAGTTGACCTCGTAAGTTCAGGATATGGATAGTAGGTGCGATCGACAGTATTGCCATGCTTCCATCCATCCAGATATCCATACTATTATTATTATAGCGAAAGTAGTGTCCGTCTGTCTGCTACGTTTTCACGGCTCAATTGATGAATGCTGCTTTAATGGTACAGAGTTAGGTTACATCCCGGGGACGGACATAGGCTACTTTTTACCCGGAAAAGCAGTTCCCACGGGATTTTTAAAAACCTAAAACCACGAAGACGGAGTCGCTGGCATCATCTAGTTGCTCATAAAGCGCTATCGATACTATCGATAGTATGGACACGTTGCAGTAGTTACTATTTCATTATCGACAGAGTATCGATATTGGACTATCGATAGGCGATACTAGGATAGATTCCTCGATCCCTAAACTGGCGTACGGCTGCCAGATTATCGTTTCTTGGGAGCAATCTGTACGGATTTGCGGTCGACTTTCGCTAAGTAACATAGGTACGTAATAATTGATTGCCTGTCCTTAAGGTCGCCCGTCTTACGCGCTTCTCCATACAAACGTAATACGCCTATTATTATTTATACTATTGCTTTTTGTTCAAGATCCAAAGCGAGATATTGATTTATCATTCCATTATCTATACCCTTAAAACAATAAATTATATGTGAAACCTTCTATTATAGAACAATGTGTGCTCGGAAAATTGGCACATTTTTAGCGATCAATCTCCTATGTATCTCCCTCAAGCTACTCGAAAGTGCATTGTGCTGGTCTGGCACTACTAAAAGCTACCAAGGAAATATCTCTATTTTAAGTCAAATGAGGCAACTTCTTGCGTAAATTAACCATGCAAGAAACTTTACAAAATCGTAAAACTATTGAGCCAAACTTTACTTAATAATAATTTCAAATACCTTTAATTTTATTAATTACTTAATCAATATTTTTTAACAAACTAAAACCATAGTTTGTATAAAATAACGTAAGTTATACCAAACATTTATTACCAATATGTTCGCGCAGATTTCATTCCAGTAAGTTTAATCTTCTTTGTACACTTGCTATCGGCACTTGAGTGAGGGTTCTGACAGTGTTATCAACTTACAATAGCAGGTGCGCGAATATAAGCTATTAACTAGTAATTAAATAAAAGCAATGGATTTATGCACAAAAATATCTTTAATTTTAATAAACATGACTAAGTATTGAGAAAAACAAATAAAATCAATTTAAAGCTCCCTTTAGTTAGTTTATAATTATTAAGTAATGCCTGACCAGTAAAATAAGAATACTTGCTGTAGAATGTGGCCTACATTTGCATTTTTCATTGCAACAATCAGTCATACATTTGTAACTATAACTTACAAGTTCCCATGATTATTTGCAATATGGTGAGTTTTTAGAGTTCCTTACCCAATTTTTTTTTCTTAAAAAATAAAGTTATAAAGTTATCAGTTTTAGACCATTTTTGTGATGCATCTAGTTTAACTAACTAGTTTAGTTTTTGAGATAGCCTATCTCAAAAACTAAACTAGTTAGGAATATGAAGTTTCGGTACCATATTCGGTACCATTATGTACCATATTATACTGTATTTAAACACTAAATACTGAAAACAACAAATTATAAAATAGTTTTTCTTTCATGGTTTACTGTGATGTTCTAGCTCGGAAAGAAATATTTCATACACCCAAAATAATATCATGTTCATAATAATAAGTGATCAAACGAACTTCCAAGTGAAGTTCGATCATTATTATATGAGTTGCTTCATTAGAATATATGATTTTATACACTGTAGTTTCCCTATTTACTCGGTAACCTCGCACAATTTTTAAAGATTTTTTTTTTTTTAAAACAATTCAAAACTAGTTTCCGATACATTCTCCCCCACTCCGCCATCTTGGCCTGAGCTCATTATTTTAGAGTATGTAGTGTAACATGTACAAAACTTTCTATTATTTGGGATAAGCCATGCACGGGAGGGAGGGAGATCATATATTCTAATGAAGCAACTCATATAATAATGATCGAACTTCACTTGGAAGTTCGTTTGATCACTTATTATATATTCTTTGCTTCATTATTCATATATGATTTTATACACTGTAGATGTTCAGAGGAGAAAGTTTTGGAATTAAAAGTAGGTATAATCTGTTATTGTTTTATTTATGATACAAATCAACTTAGTATGTAAGTATTTTAATAATCACATGTAATTACCCACCTAGTTCTTATTAATCTAAGTAACTAGTTCACTGTTCTAATCAACCATTAATCAATTAATTAATTCGTATATTAGTTTATTGATTGCGTAAACAAACTGATCGGGCGAATTCTCCTTCGTCCAGGATAATTCTGTTGTAGAATCGAGCAAATGAGTCAGAGGAGCTAGTCCAGCCTGCGGTTTTACGGATAGTTTCGATATTGACGCCAGCAGAGCTCGCGGCCGAAGTAGACGCGTGGCGCGTACTGTGCGCACCGAATACCCCGACGTCTACACCACTCTCTGACAGCACTTGCTTTATCCACCTGCTGATGGATTGCGTCGTAGCAGGTTTATGTGGCCGCTTATGTGTCAACAGTAGCGTATCTGTTCCCTCAGGTCTTATATTTCTAGTTTTAGAAATGTAATCTGAGAGAACGGTAGCTGGGCAAATACTTACATTTTCTCTGAAGTATGGCAGGCACAAAACTGGTTGATTCCTACCAGGAGCAGACGTCTTTATAAGGTCTGTTATCATTATCTTGACGCCGTTCTCGGAAAACCTGATATTGTCGAGCTTAATGAGAGACAGCGTTTGTACCCTGTGAGCGGTACACAGTGCTAAACAGACTACGAGTTTTTTCGTGATTTTTTCGAGGGAAAGCTCGGTATTAGGAAACCATGTTGAAATAAGGTTTAAAACAACTTGAGGATCCCAAGTGCTCGAATATTTGGATTGCACAGGCCTCGATTTGTATGCACCTTTAAGAAGGCGCTTCACACACTCATCAGAGCCGATGTTATTACCTATAAATGCTGACAAAGCAGAACGGTGAGAATTTAAACTGCCATACGCACAACCATTATTAAATTGTGTTGTTAGGAATGTAAGTATGAATTTTTTCGAGGGTTCGAACACGTCAACGTTGTTCTCGACGCAATATTGCCACCACAGCTTAAGCGAAGTGTTATACTGTTTAACAGTACTGTCAGAGAGCGAAGCTAACATCAGTGTAGACGATGCAGGACAGGCGCCTTTTCGGATGAACGACTGCCGCAGAGCCTCGCGACAGCCAGGGTAAGGCGCTTGTGCAAGGGATGATGATCTCTGAAATGAGATTGCAAGAGGTTTTTATTGGGATTTAAATAATGCACATCTGACACTATTAAGCTTTGCAGTAGTGGGAACCACGGCTGCGAAGGCCAGTGAGGATATACCAGTATACCGTCTGCTTTATCATCAATGATTTTCCTAAGGCATTTAAGTATTAGCGAAAATGGTGGAAAGGCGTAAAAATATTCTGCATGCCAGTTCACCGTGAATGCGTCGACGGATACCGCATCAGGGTCTGGTTTCCATGAGACAAATCTGGAACACTTCGCATTGTCACGTGATGCGAATAAATCTATTTCTGGTTGGCCAAAATATTGTGTGATATCATGGAAAGCCTCGTCAGAAAGTGACCATTCGGTATCCGGATTGATTACTCTGGAGGCGGCGTCTGCGCAGTTTTCTTTGGTATTCACATACGATGCGAATATCCAAAGTCCGCGTTGTTCACACCATTTCCAAAGCACTCTAGCTAAATCGTTGAGGTGGGGATATTGTATGCCCCCCATACGGTTCACATAGCTTATTGCGGTTGTGTTATCTATGCGTAGTAATATTGCACAGTCAGTTACATCGCTAGCAAACGACTTCAAGCCCAGAAAAGCGGCCATTAATTCCAGGTAATTGATATGGTTCGCTTTCTCTGTGGCTTTCCATCTGCCACTAACTTGGTTATTTTTACATACAGCCCCCCAGCCTGTTCTAGACGCATCGGAATAGATTTCGAGTTTGAAGTTAGGTTGCCTTATAAAATTGGATGTAGTATCAATATTTAAAGACCACCAGTTTAAATCATTTAATATAACATTCGACAGCTTGATTTTTGCTTCGTAATTACCATACTTACGCAGGGCTAGGTATTTCTGCCGCTCTAAAATCTTGGTATACATCCATGCATACTTAGCTGCCGGGCAAGCTGCAACTAAAACTCCGATAAGATGAGCAAATTCACGAATAGAACAGGCTGGTAAACTAGTAAACTTTGCAACCAACTCGGCGATTTTAAAACGCTTATCGGTGGGAAGGTATATGCTAAGACTTTTGGTGTCATATACAAAACCTAGGAACTTGCAAGATTGTTGCGGCGTTAAATTGCTCTTATCGTAATTGACGACGAATCCTAGACAATGCAATATCTTTAACGTTTCGTTAACGTTATTTAAGCATTGATCATATGTGTCACTGATACACAAAATGTCATCTAAGTAACATACCGACTGAAAGCCACGATTTCTAAGATAAGCCAACACTTCCCTCATGATCTTAGTAAATACACGTGGGGCCACTGATAAGCCAAACGGGAGGCCATTAAAGCCGTACGTATATGTTTTAGATGAATTATGAGGCTTAAAATGAAATCTTAAATACTTGCGGTCCGAAGACCGGACAGGTACGAGAAAATATGCATCTTTAAGATCTATGGTGGCTAAGTATCCACCACGTGGAATTAATTTACATACAGTCCGATAATCTTCCATTTTGAAGTGATCATTAGCGATAAATTTATTTAGGGGTTTTAAATTTAATATAAAACGTTTGTCACCGTTAGGCTTCGGAGTAAGAAATATCTTAGATATGAATTGATCTTTTGTCCCCTTGCACTCAGATATAGCTCCTATTGCTATTAATTTATTAATTGCTTCAAGCATTTCTAAGTTTTCAGAATGTGAAAAGCTATTTTGAGGTATTATAGACTGATTTACTACAGTTCGAAATGGTATAGCATAACCGTGTTTAACCCAATCTAGTACAACACTATTATTAGTTATTTTTAACCAACAATCATAAAAATGAGTAAGTCGGCCTGTATGTACCTGTGCTAATGGTGATTCTGCGCTGGGGCAGGGGGCTTCCCCTGAGATGCAGCTCGCTGCGGCTGCTGCGCTGACGCTGTGTAAGGCCGGCGAGTTCCCGAGGTCGTTGGCCTCCTGCTGTAACCGCCGCGCCCCCCCCTGTTCGCCGGGTACCGAGGCGGCGCGTGCCAGTTTCCCTGGTAGGAAGATGATCGAGAGCCGGACGGCTGGGCAGTGGTTTTTTGGGGTTTAGCAGGTTTTTTGATTGAAAGACCCTGCTTCTCGATGGCTTTGGCGGCTTTTATCTTCTCCGATAGCTTCGAGCCAAACAATGAGTCATCTCGTTCAGATTCGTTAACCAACTGTAAGAACGATTTATCTAAACTGGGGCTTATCAGTTTTATTCTACCTTGGGTCGCTAAGTAGTGCGAATCACAAAGCAATCTGCAACCGTTGCTTAAATGTTTCATTGCTTGGACCTTGTTATCGCTCTTTAAGAGCAAATCAACGCCTCTGTTGATGGCGGTGATTCCCGAACCCAGCTGTTGTTGCGATGCAGTGAGCGTCTTATCGCGATTACGAACCATGTCCGGTATCGCGGCCGAAATCTCTGCGTTTAGTTTAGGCGCCTGTAGAAGTCTACAGTTATCTGGAATTAGGTATTCTTTTAATAATTTGTCCTTGTTTTCCTTGGGCATACCTTTCCGAAGTAAAGGTAGCCACAATTTTGATAAACTGTCGTGAATTTTTTCTCCGTAGTCGGGTGAGTCGGACGTGGACTCCCCAAGGGCATCCAGTAATTCTGGGTCCAAATCTGGCAAATCACTAGCGGGGGCTTCCTCGTGAAGGTCAGGCCCAGCCCCGCCCTCATTTTGGTCGGGGTTATCGTTAGATAACGGCTCCGCCTCTTGTGTGATTTCTGGGGCAGCTAATGCTGACTCCGGGATCGCGTCACAGTTTTGTCCATGATCTCCGGTATCTAAAATTACAATTAGCAATTTTATTTATGAAAATAAAAACTTGTGGGTAGAATGAAAAAGATAAAACTTCGAAAAAGAATTATCTTTTAGGAGGTCGCAGAGGAACGTTACATCTATTTTAGAATGTACGTATTTTCTGCTTAGGTCATCGTTGGAGACTCGCAGTCAACCCCGATGCCTCGTTGGTCATAACGATTTGATAATATCTAGTTTTGGGGTATGTCAAAGTTATTGACTCGCAGTCAATCCCAGTGCATTCCAAAACTTATGTTCACTTTCACTTCACTAAAAGGTACTTAGTACTTTTGTAAAGGTACTTTTGACACAATAATAACAAAAAAAACACTTTACTAACCTTCTTCGTCCGACGACGATTCAATCGGAGAAATAATTCTCCGCCTTCTTTTCTCTTTTTCTTCGATTTTCCTTATTTTTCTTTCGTATTTCTCAATTTGAGACTGCGCACTTCTTTTCGGCATGATGCTCGGAAGGCGCGTGCGATCGTTACCGCGCACAAAAAAGGAATGAGCTCAGGCCAAGATGGCGGAGTGGGGGAGAATGTATCGGAAACTAGTTTTGAATTGTTTTAAAAAAAAAAAAATCTTTAAAAATTGTGCGAGGTTACCGAGTAAATAGGGAAACTACAGTGTATAAAATCATATATGAATAATGAAGCAAAGAATATATAATTGTGTATGGAACTCTAAAAGAACTCTACTAGTTTTATAACTTTTCTGGTCAAGCTTTAAAAAACTAATTATTTTCATGCATATAAAAGTACACAAGAAGATAAAAAATGCTATGCTTCAATTTTCCAAATAATACTTCAACTTGGTCCAGAGTTGCAAGCTACTAGGGATTTGGGGGCTTCTAAGCTAGTGCAGTGTTTTTCTTCATATTACTACTTTCTTCACACCACCAGTGACCTTGCTTCTATTTGATAGCGAGAACATGCAAAAAGCAAAGTAAAATTATAATTTACTATACTTATTTTATTTATTAGTTAGTTAAAGTAAACAAAAAGTTAAGATTAAACTCAGTTCCATTCCGTACTAATTACTATCCATATTATAAATGCAAAAGTGTGCTTGTTTGTTGGTTTATCCTTCAATCATGCCACAATGGAGCAAGGGATGGGTGTGATATTTTGCATGGATAATGGATGGATGATGGATAGAGACACAGGCAAATTTTTTATCCCAGAAAAGCAAAGTTCCCAAAGGATTTTTAATAAAATGTAAATCCATAAGAACCAAATTATGGACATCAGTTACATTTCACCAAGAATCTGAGTGAGCTATTATTGAATTTTAACAGTCAATTTATGTTAAAGTAAAACAGTGTGTGTCTATAGAGAATGAAAAAAAAACCTACCAATAGAAGTACTAACTTCATGGTAAGTGATAAGAAATGAAAATTTAAATTACAAAAAAGCTTGGGAATAAATAGCTCTAAAAGTTTTGGTAGTTCTAATAAGTTTTCAGTGATATTGTGAAATGGTAATATAAATAGATACCTGGCTAAGTTTGCTATGGGCTTCCTCTCAGACCAGGGAATGGTTAAACCTTCATAGTTTTAAGTAAACATCTAGCTCGCCTCGTTAACTTACAAAAAGTGTACATATAAGTACTTCTATATTATAAAATAAATGATTTGACTTTGAAACTGAGAATGTGAGGACTAAGATGAACTAAACTATGAAAATTAAGCAATTGTGTTGGTTTTTTTTCACTCTCCTTATTTGTAACTAGATGATAGAGGTGTGTATTTAGGTTTTTAAAAATCCTGTAGGAACTTTTTATTTTACAGGATAAAATTGTGGAAAAGATGTCAGTTTCAGTGTCAATTTATTTTTGAATTTGTATTGGACCAATCTAGTTGAAATAACAATATTTAAGCAAAAATCACCACTTTAGCAAAAAAGTTGGATCTTCTAAGAACTACAAAACTACTTAAATAAAAAAATACTAAGTAAGACTATGTAGAAGGAAAAAACAAGCTACTTAAATAAGTAAACATTGTACATATGTTTGATATTGATAAATAAATATAACAATTCAAAGTTTACACTGCAATAGTCACAGTTAAGAGCAAATTAATTCCTGATCAAAGTTAAGTATTTTTATGCCAACAAAAGTTGAAACATAATAACAAACAGTACAACTATTATTGAAGTGAAGATATATTATTATGATACGAAATGCAATTTTAGTCTAGCGCATGCAGTGACCAGTGTTATTGGCAGGAATGCGCGTAGGAGGCAAGAGGACAGAGGTCCGTTCTCACCTCTCAGAGACAGTGGCGCGGGCTCCAACGGCGTCGAAAACACCCCCGCGAGCTGCGCCAGGGCCTCAAGGGTCCACAGCACACCCCACATGTCCCACAGCCGCATCACAGACACTGCACTATCTCATTATTGGCACAACATTCACTGAACTTAACCAATGTGAACACCTAACTATGCTAATTCTTCGTGGCACGATCATACTTTGGGAAAAATCATAATTCGAACACTTTAATGTATATCACGTTGATATTACATTATGTTAACTAAGGTCCTTTTGGAAAACTATTCGAATGTTATTGAAACAAAGGCAGTTGCTGCACGTCATAACATTTCACCGCTGAACTCGAATTACGTTCACTATCTACGACCCTCGCGAGTCGCAACTCGCGACATTTCGGTCGGTCGCTCAGTGTCGTCAAACATTAGTGATGTGCTGTTTGAATGACGTTTATATAATACGTTCAGAAAGTTACTTGTATCGATTAAAAATCGATTATAAATAAACGATCGCTGAATTTCTAAACTAATCTAATTTAAAAGAAATAAGATCAACATAATATTACTGATTACAATATACAAGCCTTTTTACAATAATTTTCAACGTTCTGCAGTCTACTCTTAACAATCGTAACAATAACATCTAACTAATTAACAAAATACAGATGAATATGGAATATTATGTAAACCTGCACCACCAATAATACATAGTGACCGTACATGTGATTGCCGCTTGCAAAAGTAAACAGTTACTCGCTGTTAACGTTACCGATCAGCAGATTTCTTTTTATCCTGTTTGCGTCTACAAATACAAGGAGTATATTCAATGAGTTGTGGTAAATCGGTCCTCTCCAAATTCATTATAATTTTAGCCATTTGTTCCAAATACGAAATTTTTATTTGTGGATCTTTAGGTAATATAAAATGACTTGCTGGTTTCCACTCTCCATTTACCAAGTGTGCAGGTTGAGAAAAATATCCATCAAAGTTAACTCCAAAAGATCCTTAAATGTTTCATTTTAGCAGCCATTAAAAAATAGTAACAATAGAATTAAATAAGTAGGTAATTTAATAATTATTATATTAAGTGGTACTAAATTTACCATCACATTTAATGCCCAAATTCACTATATAACTGGGGTTTGGCTCAAAAAGCCATATTTTAATTAAGTTCAAAACTGCAACAGTTTTATTTATAGCCAACTTTCTGTCCGTCATCTGCTTTACATTCTAAAAAGTAATTGTATGTGATATAAAAAATCATAAATTATTCTGAATATTACACACAGATGTTAAAAACATAGTAAGTACATAAAATTGGTGCTACCAACTACGTACTAATAGGTAACTAGGTACTTACTTTTCTGTCAGCGACCGTTTTCCACAAGCTTTCATCAAAAAACATCAAGTATTCCATCGTCCTCATTTCTGGCGTAATAGTTCCGATACAAAGAGTAGAATTTCTAACTTTTGCATATCTATCGTAAGGATGAAAACTATCGTATTTATGGAACGTTGTATGGATATCAGCCAGATGATTTATACCAACAAATCCCCACACTGGCGGACAAAACATATTTCTTAAAGGTACTTCAGCTATTTCAGCAGCAACTGGTACAATATCTAGTCCTACATCTGATGTAACGACCACTATGTTATTTTTACTAATTTTGCTTAGTGAATTCTCGAGAATAGTTGCGTTATAGCAAGCAGGCCCAACGTTTGGTATAACGATATACATATTCCTTGAAGCGGTAGCATTTATTTTTACTGCCATGTTTTCCATGAGTTTTTTGTTTTTGTACAGCCATTCGCCAACTGAATATGTTGACCTGTTAAAGAAATTGATATAAGACGATCAGTAACTAACAACTTTATTAATATAATATAAAAAAAATATCTATATGTATTATGTACTTACCGAAAAGGTACATAACTTAGTAATATCAAAAGATCTGTATTTGTAAGAGCAACTCCAATCTTGTTTACATGTTTCACAACTTTCCCTGAGTAATTAGTTCCTACATAATTACATTCATTTTCTATGAAATCCATTAAGTTTTGTGAGCATAGTTCATCGTATATGTATATTTTATTAAAGCTCATTTCTTCAAATGTGTCCAGAAGACCAGAAATAAGAAACATAGCTAAAGGATTCCCAGCACCACAAATACAAATAGAGAAGCTGGTTTTCCGAATATAATCAGAAACATTTAATCTCGTTTCAGGCTTATCTTCCTGTTTAATTTTCTTTTGAAATTGGCCAAAATAATCTGATAGGTGATCGAATCTTTTTGGTGCAAGAAATGCATCAAATAGGTAGTAGGAATGTACATATTCCAGAAATTCACTCGCTCCTCCTATGTAAACTGGCACACTACCAGTCATCAATAGCTCTTTCCAAACAAGAGGCGATTCGATATGGTGCCATTTGTTCTTTTGGTTTATTTTAAATAACCAAGGCTAAAATTTTCACACATTTTAGAATTCAGGGAATTCTAATTTAGGTATGTACGTACATAAGGTAGTAAAAAAGAAATATTAACATTTGCTCATTCGTCATTTATAGGTACTTCTATACTAATATTATAAAGAGGTAAAGTTTGAGGGTTTACTTGTATCTCTGAGACTATTCAACCGATTTTGAATTTTTTTTCTCCAGTAGAAAACTAAATTATTCTTGAGTATATTTAGCTATATTTTATTTTCAAAAAAATTAGAGATCCCTATTTGTACCGAGTGTGCGTCTCCAGGATGCAAGTTATGACAAAAGTTTTGACAAAAGTCAAAGAGTTCCCACGGGGTTTTTAAAAATCTTACATTCACACACATACGAAGTTATCTTGTAATCCATAATTTAAGAACCAACCTTCCATTCTGACACTGGTTTTTCAATACGTTCATAACAAAATGTGGGTAAATTTTGTGATAAGTGATCAGCTACCAAGCAAATTTCTGCGAACAAATTGCATTGTGATTCTCCAGCTATTACAATGCGCATACCCATTCTGAAATCGCCTTTATTTTATGTTTTTATTTAATAACAGTAAAACAAAATACAACTTAAACTTTAAATTACACAAATATTATTACTCAAGTATTTAAGAAAAATTACTAAAAAATTATATAAATTGTCAGTAGTGACAATTGATACCACTTTATGACTTTACTGCATTTTTTAGTTTAGTTTCATATTTTTTTAATTTTTATAGCTGTTGTTTTTTATGATGATATGCTTTTTTCTTTAAAAGTTCGTATTAGTTGTTATAATCATAGTTATAATGTTAATCTATTATATTATTATTATGTAGGTAAACCATGATTAATATACCTAATCGAAGTAGGTAACATAGTAGGTAATTAAAATAATGATCTAAAATAATTGTTTAAAGAGATACTCAAAAAAGTTCGAAAATTCATCGGTGATGAAAGAGCGAACAAAGAGAATTTTAACACATTAACACACGACCGATTCTAAAAATCGGTAACAGAAATCGATTATCGGGAAACTGATAAATGATAAGCAAGCAAGCACTATGGGGCGTATTTCTGAACTTTAAACTTTATGTCTACTTGTCAATGTCATTGTGAATTTTATTTACCTACCAAAAACAAACATGGAAAATGCTTTGCTTTGTCCGTTTTATTTCAACTCATTGTGGCTTTAATTATAATTAGGAACAATCTTAAGTGATTTAGTAACTAATTATATACTTGGCTCATTAACAGCGTAAGTTTAATTTGTTGAACATCAATTTATTTAGATATAACCTCTTCGAATTTGTGTCGGAAGTTGAAAAATCCAAAATGCAAAACGTGGACCGTATTTGGGGATTTTGTGATCTGTTCGTAGATAAAAGCTACGATCTTAACAAAGTGAATTTAATTGAAATGCTTGGTTTCAACACCATAGCACTAAATACACATGTCGAAGAAGTAAGCGAAGAGCCAAAAAAGAAAAAGAAGAAAAGTGAACCGACTGAGGCGAAAGATTTCGTTCCGTTGCCTGTTGAGATACCGGAAGAAATTAAAAAAAATAGTAAGCTGAATATTTTACAGAGGGTTACGATAGAATTTTCGGACTCCAGTATTGCACCCAAGCTCAATAAGTCTGAGAACATTAAGAAATACGATATAATCGCTGTAGTGCCTAAAACCTTACAGGCTTTTCAATATGCTTGTGGGAGCCTTGATATAGATGTAATAACATTTGACCCTCAAATAAGAATACCTTTCAAAGTAAGCCGCAAGTTGTATAGGCAGGCAGTCGAACGTGGTATATTTTTTGAATTGATGTATTCAGCTGCCATAAGAGATTCTATGTCCCGGAAGAACATTATAAGTACTGCACATAATTACCATGCAGTTGGCAAATCTAAGAACATCATAGTCACAAGTGGTGCTCAGAACTGTGCACAGTGTCGTGGCGTCCATGATGTTATAAATCTAGGATTTATACTTGGGTTAAATAGTAATCAGTGTCTAGAAGTGATCCGAGATAACGCACAGAGACTTATTCTTAAAACACAAGGAAGGAAATGTGGGAAACATTATATGGAAGTTTGTAATTTAGAAGTAAATGAAAATAAAACATAGGGAATAGAACCATGTTTATTATTTTAATTTTATTAACTGTCATTGTGCATTCAGAGTATAATCAAGAACTGATATCCATTCATCTTAAACAAAATTTGACATAGTAAGAAAATATGGATGAAACATTTAAGCTTGGGTCAAAACTTCAGATGAGAAAAAGTTCCCTTAGGATAACAAACTTAGACAACACAATAACAAAAATTATAGCCTCCAATACTACTTACAAAGTTTATTAAATTTTATCATATCTATTACATTATTATAATTTTCATTTTTAACATTATGTAAATCATAAATCTTAAAAAACCTTTGCACTGTCAATAAATTCATAATAAATGAATTCCTTAAATTAATGTCCAAACATAAATAATATGATCACATAAATAAAATCACAGATTACATTGTTTCTTAATACTTACATATATTAATAATGTTATACATACTTTAATGAACAATTTCTAAATATTCCTTAAATGAAATAATAAAATTATTGTGTCCCTATTGTATTAAAAAGCAACCATAGAGCAACACATTTTCAGGTTTCCGTAGGAAGGGTGTCAACGGGGCCCTATTACTAAAGACTGCTGTCCGTCCGTCCGTATGTCAGCGGGCTATATCTCAAGAACAATAAGTAGACAGTTGAAATTTTCACAGAACGCGTATTTCTATTGATGCTACAACAACAAATAATAAAAATGCATTATCTTTCTGTGCGAGTCTGACTCACACTTGACCGATTTCAGATTGTTTTCAGTAATTTACTGCATAGGTAATCTTTTTGCACCTTATACAGTAACATCATAGGGCCCCATGTCATATTATTGTGCACACATAGTACTACCTATGTAGGCCTAACACCAAAGGTTGATAACAACAGTGTGATGATCACAATCACCTGATTGGTTGCTACTATCTTAGGATTGGCTAGAATACTATAAATTCAGCCAATCAATTCACTTTCATAGTCTTTATGTCGTCGACATTCCATCTACACGCACGAAACGTTTTGCGTCTTCATTCCTCATACGCATGGCTAAGGTTTGGAATACTCTCCCGCGATCTGTGTTTCCTACCAATTACAATCCGGGTATCTTTAAAACAAGAGTGAATAGGCACCTTCTAGGTAAACGCGTCCCATCTTAGACCACATCATCACTTTCCATCAGGTGTGATTGTGGTCAAGTGCTTGCCTGTAGTGAATAATAAAAAATAAAAAAAAAGTCTTTAGGGTTCCATACCCAAGACTGCCAATGGAACTCTATTACGAAGCCTCCGCTGTCTGTTTATCTGCAGACTGTATCTCATGAACTGTAATAGGTAGAGTTGTAATTTTCAGTATGCATTTCTATTTTTGCTATAACAACAAATAATAAAAATTTCAAAATAACCACCAAGCAAATTTAAAATAAAAAAGTACAATGTTATTTCTTGTACGATGGTACAGAACACTTAATGTGCGAATCCAACTCGCACTTGACCAGTTTTATTACATCCTTACACAAAACATTATTATTATATACAAGGTACCAAAGGCTTTTTGCTTTAATCCACTGCTACAGATAAATCTCTATTCTCTTGAAATTATTCTTATCTGTGTCGAAATCAATAGTAAATAAAAATAGCAAGTTCTTTTCCAAAGGTTTCTTCGTTTCTCAGTCAGTTTTTAAATGTTCATTTTCAATTTTCGCATGGTTTGAATCAGTCTTATCAGCAGTGCCTGTGCGTTCCGTTGATAATCTTGCTAAAGGCGACATGATGGTTGGTGGCAAGTCCTCTTGCAGTGTAAAAATATCTGCGAGCCATTTAAATCTGGACAGAAAAAAACTATTATTAATATATGTAATTAACATGTTCTTACATGAGAAGATCCACCTAGCCTCGAAATTTCACAGAGACTGATAAATTCACTGATAATAATCTAGATCACTCTTGGCTGACAGCTCCTAAAGGTCCGCTTCCATCTTAGACTGTATTATCACTTACCACCTGATAAGATAGCAGCCAAACGCTAACAGTTAAGTAAGTTTATCTTTTACTTAGTTTAAGTTACTTGTAGTGGAATAAAAAGTCAATATTTATATTGGTGATGAAATGACAAAGGTACACTTTTAATTTTTTAAGCAATTATTGCTCGGCAGCACGTATAGATCTATCTGGAGCAATTACTGGCTTTTTATTCTGATACAAGTTAACTCTTGACTGCTATCTCATCTGGTGGTAAGTGATGATTCAACTTAAGATAGAAAGCGGGCTAATTTTGAAGGGCGTATGGCAATTTCATTAAACCCACAGCCAAATCTGTTGTCTTGTGACTTATATTGCCTGAAATAAAAATTATTATTATTAAATCAGTTTCTATGCAAAGTTGGAATGCTAAATTGCTTGGCTTTGGCGGTAGGATGGTAACTGATAACTAGCCACGACCGAAGTCTCCCACCAGACAAGAATAGACTGAGTCACATGATGAAATATGCTGCCGAAAACCCAAAATAATTGGCTGTGTCACTTTTAAATTGTTTTTGTGGATCTTTCCATGTGAGAATAAGCTTATACCTTTATAAGCTCCAAGAAAATTTAAAAAGTTGGCGTGAAGCTCACATCTATTGTGCATTGTCAGCTTTCTACTTTCTAGGTGCGAACAATACCAAATGAGACTGAATACAAACTATTTTTTACTAAATAAAGAAATCTAAGGAATAGCAACGATTAAGAAAAGCAGTAGGTAGTAAGAGATTAATCTATTATATAATATATGTATACTATGATATAATACACTAGATGGTCATTCAGAACAAATATTTAACTCACTTTTTCTTTTAACTTGACAGTGTAGTATACAAAATTTTAACAGCTCATACAACCCAATTTTTTCGGATGGCCATCTAGTGTGATTATATAGGTCGTTGATGGCAATAAAATGAATAAAGAAAAGCAAATAAATCATACAAAGGTGATAATAATATGAAATGAAGTATGATAAGGTGAAATGAATATTTTATTTTCATATTTTGTATTGCATACCTAACTTTTCTAAAGCCTTAGATTGCTTTAGATATAAATACAAGCTTTAAAAATTCTTCTAAAACTTATTGCAACTATTCTAAATGCAGTGTAGTTGAAAACTATCTATAAAAAAAATTATATCCAAAACTATGAAGCAAATTACTGATCTTTACAAAAGTCTACTAAAATCAAAATGCGTTATCGTTTCAGATACATTTATTATTTATTTCAATTTAACTTTATAGGTGTGAGCTGTGGAGCAAAATAAAAAGAACATGTC
Organism: Maniola jurtina; assembly: GCF_905333055.1. NCBI lineage: Eukaryota > Metazoa > Arthropoda > Insecta > Lepidoptera > Nymphalidae > Maniola > Maniola jurtina. The sequence goes on along the minus strand of NC_060036.1, from coordinate 11,298,769 downwards.
AATTTTTTCATATTATATTTCTCAAATGCATTCTCAACGTTTGGTACAGATAATACAAAATGTATAAAACTCACACTATTATCATATTATGTTCTAATTAACTAAATCATAGAAGATTCGCACAAGGCTTAGGTATAAGCAACACACTATAATATGTAACACGCTAAGTACCTACAAGGTTATACTTGTGAAATCTATTTTATATAATATAATATCAGTGAATCTCGACAGCACCACATAATATATTTATTTAACTTTTTGAAAATATTCTACCGTAAAGAACTTTGTAACTTTCTATTTATTTTCTAAACATTTAACGTAAATTTTTTTGATATTATATTCTATTTTTTTGCGTTATAATGAAAGGCAACTAGTCGAAGATCATTGATTTTGTGAATTGATGTTAAATGTGTGCGTTAGTAATGACGGCAATGAAAAAATTAGTCATATTAACGTATTTAACACATCCACGCACGTATCCGCACGTGGTGCTAATACGATAAGCATAAGGGCTCTTTTCTGGAGACGCGGCGCGTTGCGCGTTGCGTGATGCGTTGCGACGCGCTGTTAACTCAAACATATGACCAAGTATGAGAACGTTTTTGCAGAAACATTTTATTGTGAACTGGCGTAGCACGCGGCGTCTTTTTACACGAGACCACATCTTCTTTTCTCTGGGCTGGTTTCCGCACTTAAACGTTTCCGTCTGTTGTGCGAGACCACATATCGCGCAGACGCGACGCGCAACGCGCCGCGTCTGCAGAAAAGAGCCAGCCTAAGGTGTTAATCGCTTCCACAATTAACACGGCATTTGACTTTTTGCAGGATAAATCTTACCGAATACGTAGAGGCGCATACATTGAGTATAAAAACATTCACACATTGTTTATAAGATACTGTAAAAAACGTAAACAGTTTTAACAACCGTGTGTACTGTGAACAGTTCTATATTCAGTGTATGCGCCACTAAATATTTGGTAAGACATCCTACAAAAAATCGAGCGGTGTTAATGCCGTGTGAACGGAATCTTAGGCTTTATCCTGCAATAACCTTTAAGATTTGATGCGACTAGACAATTTACTTAGAAGCCTCAAATTTTACAATTCAAACGTGTAGAAAATTTTAAATATGCACGAAAAAGGACAGCCTCATGCCTAGCATGACTCCAAACAACTATTTCCCTATTTCTGAAATATTACTCAAATTCAAGGCTAACTAACTATCTAAGTTATAAATTAATATGGTTTAGATTTGTCATGGATGTTATTAACTTTGAAATATTTCGTGGCAGCCATGCTAGTAAGGCTGTTAGGCTGTGTGGACGAACAAAATAATATCGACTGAAACCTTACATAACAATATGTAAGATTGATATTGTAGGACATAAAAATACGCCTGAATTAGCATTTATTTCACCATACTATAGTGTTAGTGAAAATTGAGCAAACAAGTACCTATGATAAAATTATAAAGGTCATACTTTCGTTAAAACTAGGGTTGCCAACATTTTTTCGGCTGATGTTATAGTATTTAGCAGAATAAGCTATAAAAATATTACGCAAAGAGTAAAAAAAGACAACAATCAAAATCTATTTATTTGTTGAAAAATAAATACTATTGTTATCTCATGTTACTCTTACTCTTCTTACACTATTTTTGCTCCGGTTTTACAACTTCTAAAACTCATGATCTCATAGTCATTAAATGAAACCTCGTGTTTTAAATTTAATTTTTCAAGTTATTACTTATTTTGTGAGGATTTGGCTTCAAGTTGACGCAATGCAAGATTTTGTTTCTATTTCTTTGGAGTTAATTTCGTTCGGAAATCCTTTTACATGGTGAGTGAGGCAAGTTGTTTATCAAAAAAAAAACCAATCAAGTTTTTCCTTCACTTGTGCTCTAAGACCTACCTAATTGCCAAATTTCATAATTCTAGGTCAACGGGAAGTACCCTTGACAGACACGACGGAAAGACAGACAGACAACAAAGTGATCCTATAAGGGTTTCTTTTTTCCTTTTGAGGCATGGAACCCTAAAAAAGATCGATGCATCCAATTGATATTTTATTTGTATAGTATTTTTGCGTACTTTAACTAGCGTAAATAGCAGTATAATGGTACGCAGAACCGAAATATTTTAGTATAATATTATGCATTTCGTACAATTTTATAGTACGGTTGGCAGCCCTAGTTACAAGTTGTATATAAACACTTAACCAGAAGTGTCTTTAATACACAATTCTTTACAAATACATTAGCGGGTTGAGACTTCTTAGATATGTGGAGCAAGTCTGATTAACCCTAAAAAGTAACCCTAAGTATGACCTTTCTGTAACATATTTTGTATCTTAACTTAAAACAGTCTTTAATGTCTTTCATTTTTTTTTAATTTAATAACATTTTACGGCTAAATTCAGCCGAAATTTTAGAAACAGATATGGTACCAAATCAGAATATAAAAATACATCACAATTCAAATTCACGCTCATGGCAAAACATTAAAACGAGTACAGTTGACTTTAAATATAACTTGAGTTCTACATTTATTTGGTGTAAGAGTTTTAAATTTGATGACAAGTCACAATCTATATTTCTGTGACATTGCAAGGTGATAAGCCAATGCCTAAGTCTCCCACTAAGGTTTACCCTATTCTGCTTTTCTGTACTCAAATCAATGCAAAACTCAAGGTAAATAATAATCAACTGTTTACTTATATAATAATTTATAGCACTCGTAAACAATACCGAATTCAAACATTATCTTAATCATAATAAATAAATAATCTCCAGACATAAATTCAAATAATAGTTAACAAATTCAGTCTCATTGGTTAAAAAACAAATCAAATTATTTAGATCTGCATCTTTCCTCAAAAACACACAATCTAATTTCTAAAATAATTAATTAATGTCAGAATTTAAAATATAAATTGTTCATATTATACCTAAAAGTAAATGCATAATAATTAAAATGCAATTTTATAATCTAAAAAGTAATTGTGTAATGTTATTATTTATACTTATTACATCATTGATTGAAATGTTACTGTTTTCATTGTTCATTAAATAATTAGAACAGAGGACATATTTAGTAATAATAATAATAATTGGAGTAAAATAGTATCTTACACAGACAGGGTAAGGCAGTTTGGTTCGTACATAAAACATTGTGATAACAATCATGGCAAACTACATTAACAACTAAATAATATTTTTACAAGTAGGTAAATATTTATGCCACAGTAAATCATTACATATTTATGAACTGTACCTATTTTATATATTGTGAGACTTGACTTTTGCAGTATTTGCAGCAATTGTGCCGATAGACCAAGCGAATCAGAAGGGGATATCAATTTTTGTGCCAGACGTTCACTGTATTGTAATAACTCTGTCACAAACCTTCTCGGTCTCCTTATCGATTCAGTCGCCTTCGCTAGAGAAGTTTCATGATGTTGTGGAATTAAAATATAGATCAAAACTAACAAATTAGTGAAATTTCAATCTACCAATTAAAATGCTAAAAGCTGCGCGTTCATAGATCAGTCAGTCAGTCAGGTTTTCCTTTTTATATATAGAAGATGAAGATAATGAAAAGTTCTGTACAGCGAGCGGCCACTCGGTCTATAGGTACATGGACGACACGAAGGAGTCAGTAGTTGAGGAAGGACACAGTGTGCGCGAGCGTGTTGATGTTCTCCACCAACCTGTTGTAGAGCTCGCGGCGCACGCTGGCCGTGAACTTGCGCGCCAGGCACAGCGTCACGGTGGCCGCGAAGATGGCGTTGTACAGCAGCACCAGCTTGAAGTTGCCGAGCCACTCGATGCGCCCGAACTCGCCCAGCAGATCGAAATTTGTTATACCTGCAACGACCATGCAATAGTACATTTTATAGTGGGTGTAAATAAAACTAATCGAGCACGTTTTAACACTATATAAGTATATAAAAAAACTTATAATAAACAAAAACTTGCGGCTCTAGGTAATACTCGGTCGAGCTAAGTTTGCACTTCGCGTCGTTTACGTCACACTGACGCTTAGTTACGGTATGCGAACCGTACTGACGCGATAAGACGACCGCGGGGAGGTGAGCGGTGAAGTGGGAGAGGCGCCGCATTCCAGCGAGGTGCAAACTTAGCGCGTCCCAGTTATAGACAGCGACGCCGCCGTGTGCGGGAACCAGGACGAACTGGCGTGGCATCCCGAATGAATATCATACTTTCAGGCTACTGAGCATTGATCGAAAAAGCCTACATGCCACACTGGAAAAGGAACCTATTATGTCGAATATCGCCCACTCGGCGCCATTCGATCTATATCCTGGCCACGAAAAGCATAGCTACTCTGCTCTCCGAAAATATCTATAACCTGGCCTCCAAAGATCTTCTTACCTAATATCTTAACGAGCAGCGGTTGCGCAGTGGAGTGCGCGAGCAGCACCGCACACAGCGCAATGATCCTCGCGAGCGGGGTCCGCCTCGCGCGAGGCAGCAGGCGCAGCGCGCGCAAGGGCGTGGCGAGCCCCGTGAGCGAAGCCGCGTGCAAGTACAGGATGAGGAAAGCCTCCAGCGTCGCCCCCGCCCAACCCAGTTTAGACAGCGATGCGATGCCTAGTGTGAATTGCTGGAAACAAAGTTCACCATATTGAGTGCTTTTTTTATATTGCTCGTTCACCTGATGTTAAGTGATTACCGCCGCTCATGAACATTTGCAGCACCAAAGTGTTACAAAAAGATGCTGACTACTTTTTTATTGTCATGTGAGCATTTGTGAAAACAACAGCAATTTAGTACTCACCCTCGTGCTCAACGGCAGCGCCTTGATCCCTATGAGCAGTTCCAGCATATTCTGCAGCACCATAAGCACAGTGATGGTGGTGAGCGCCAACAGCAGCAGCATCGCTAGAGGGTACACCACGTTCCGTTGCAGAGACGACGTCTTGCGTTGGTTTTCCACCTCCTGGAATTGAGGAAAGGATTGAGAAATTAATTTGATATGGGAGTAGTTCAATTAAATCCTTTCACCAAAGTTTGCCTGTAAGATTAGCAATAAGGGCACCCCTTGCACCATTTTGTATAGTGTCTTTTGTATTTCTTGTATTGTTTTCTTGCATATAATAGCTAGCTGACGCCCGCGACTTTTTCCTGTTTGTTTTTCTGGGATAAAAAGTAGCCTATGTTAGCCAAATTAGTTCAGTAGTTTTTGCATGATAGAGTAACAAACACACACATACACACAAACTTTCGTCTTTATTCTATTCGTGATTTCTAAATAAAAATTAAATAAATCTCCGAAATGTTCCGAATACCCTGGATGCACACATTGAGATTGATAGGCGCTGATTGATAAGCCCCCTGTAACAAACCTTTCTCATAGCAACAATCTTCTGCAGCCTCTCATTAAGACCAGCCTGCAGAGCCCCGTTCCTCAGCCTCAGTAATGGCGTCTTCCCCTCGATCGCCGAAGAACTCCGAATGTCCTTTGTAATGGACACGTTGGGGTTGATCGACGCGGATATGTCCCCTCGGTCCGGATACATCGGCTCCGGTGATATGTAGCCAACACCTGGGGGCATACAATAAGTAATTTAAAATTTTTCAAAAAAGACTGAACCGCTTATAATTTACACGGTACCTTTTCAGCCCGCACCTTAATAAATATAATCCATACTAATATTAAAAATGCGAAAGTGTGTCTGTCTGTCTGTCTGCTACCTTTTCACGGCTCAACAGTTTAATCGATTCTGACGAAATTCATTCCGACGGACATAGGCTACTTTTTATCCCGGAAAATCAAACAGTTCCCGCGGGATTCCTAAAGACCCATCCGCTTAACCGATTTGTATGAAATTTAGTACCGAGGTAGCTTGCGTTCCTGTAATTGGCATAGGCAAATTTTTATCCCGGAAAATCAAACAGTTCCCACGGGATCTTTAAAATCCTAAATCCACGCGGACGTAGTCGCGGGCATACTGTAGTAAATTAATAAATTAAAGCGTATAAAATCCGCCATTTTGATTTTAATGAATTTTATGTACCCATTGACACTCGCGCCGGAAAATACCGAGAGGAAACTGGAAAAAGGAAAATGGCCAATAATAAAGAGCACAATCTAATCTTCTGCATACAAAGCTAGGCGTTTAAAAAATAAATTTGTAAAGTGGTCGATTGGTTACGCATATTATAGGCAGGTATTATATACGTTTCTGCTTATGATTATATTATCGTGTTTGATATGAAACATGAATATATAAATAACTCTCGCGTTTTTGCGATATGAAAAATAAAACAATAGAATGAAATGAAAGGAAAATCTAGCTAAAATAGGAGAATGACAGGAAAATCTAGCTAAAATTAGGCATTGTAACGTCTACCTACATCTCTTGAGGATGTCCCGGTGTCGGGGCGAAACGTACGTAGAGTGGTTTGTCTGGCTTAGTGGATTATAGCAAATTAAGCTTTTGGTTCTCTGTATATCTGGACTTCCGCAAAATAACGCCTGTTTCTATACAGCATTTGAAATAGTTATAGCAAGCTATTCTTTGACCTCACTAACAATAGCATTGTAGCATATTTTGTGCAGAGTGCGGGTGTACATTGACGTAAACAAAGGCCAAGGCCTGATGAGTAGGTACATTATCGGGCAATAAACTTGAAAAAGATGTCTGTTTATACCCGTATATTATACCACAAAGATGTTAGTTATCTTTGTTATATTAACCAAACAAATATGTACTATATTTAGCTTTATTAGAGACGAGGAAGTAAAATTATCTGTGTATAGCCGTAACAGAGCTACCACTTACCATTTAGCGTGCCTAATAACACAGACAAAAGCTTTCACCGAGACTTGTACTAGGTGTGTTGGCAATGCTAACATTATTGCGGTGAAAAGATAACAAGTAAACAAAGACAGCTGCACTTCACTACTTGTATAGTTCAACCCGTGTCTTCACTTCAATGTAAGTACCTAGAGTTCGCGACACGTTGAGATGGCAATTGGGGTATGAGGCGGGGGAACGCCCCGTACACCCGCACGTCACGCTATCCCGCGCCGGGTCAGCACGGGGCTGTGCGGGTGTGCAGGGAGTCCCCACCCCGATCGCCATCTCGACCTACTTATCGCATACTATAGTTATAGGCTAGTATGTTATAAACTTATAATCACAGATAAACAGGCCCACCCAATGAAATGAAGCACATCCATCACTATGAATTGGCCTTGGGCCAAACGTTAAATCTAACCGATAGGCAACAGTGAATAAGTGAACACCCACTGTTGTCTGTTAGCTATCCTGTATTTCTTATACATATCCAAGCGATAATATAACGCATTACACAAAACTTTCAAAAAAATATGAAAAAAAATTTAGCAGAAAGAAGAAAACAGAAACTAACAAGTTTCTGTAGCAAATCATCCAGAACCAGAACCCGGATTTCTATTGTTTCCTTTAGATAAGTGCGTTTTCCAAAATATGTAGAAGAGAGAGAGAGAGGACGGACGGACGGACGGACGGACGGACGGACGGACGGACAGACAGACAGACAACAAAGTGATCCTATAAGGGTTCCGTTTTTCATTTTGAGGTACGGAACCCTAAAAAGTCTAAATTAAAATCGGTTCATTAGTTTAGGAGCTACGATGCCACAGACAGATACAGAGATACACACGTCAAACTTGTAACACCCATCTTTTTGGGTCGGGGGTTAATAATATGGCTCTCGACTCCAACCAGTTTCATAAGACAGGTTTCGCGGTATTGGAGATAACGATATGACGACGTGACACGGTGCATTAATGCGCCTGCGTTGATCGTGCACTTGGTAGGTAGCAAGTAAGCGTAAGTAATTTAAATAGGAACCATGCAAAAATAGGTATAGAGCTGGTTAGATATACATACCTCCTACGAAAAAAAAAACCGGCCAAGCGCGAGTCAGACTCGCGCACTGAGGGTTCCGTACTCAGGTATTTTTCCAACATTTTGCACGATAAATCAAAAACTATTAAGCATAAAAATAAATAAAAATCTGTTTTAGAATGTATACGTAAAGCCCTTTCATATGATACCCCACTTGGTATAGTTATCTTACTTTGAAAATTGAAACACATTTTTTTTTAAATGATGTAACCACAAATTCGCGGTTTTCAGATTTTTTCCTGTACTTGTGCTATAAGACCTACCTACCTGCCAAATTTCATGATTCTAGGTCAACGGGAAGTACCCTATAGGTTTCTTGACAGACACGACGCACGGAAGGACGAGCAGACAGACAGACAGACAACAAAGTGATCCCATTAGGGTTCCGTTTTTCCTTTTGAGGTACGGAACCCTAAAAACCGGACTCAACCTTCTCATCATCATCATTATCAATTTTCATTCTTCTCAGGGAATAGATACAAGAGATCTCACCTGTAGCCAGCGAAGTGTTGATACGCCGCCTGATGGTGTCCTCTTCAAACGAGTAGACATAATATTCCTCATTGAGATCCCTCAAGAACTGCGGTTTGACCAGAACACCGCCCACCACGCCGAAAAGTCTCACGAAGCCAAGCGGTGTGAACACTGCACAAATAAAAAAAAGTCAAGTTTTTTAAAAGTAAATGCTTTTTCTTATGTTACTATGTTACACACTTTTTAGGATAATCCAAATCCTAATATCCATACTAATATTATAAATGCGAAAGTGTGTCTGTCTGTCTGCTACGTTTTCATGGCTCAACCGCTTAACCGATTTTAATGAAATTTGGTATAGAGTTAGCTTACATCCCGGGGACGGACATAGGCTACTTTTTATCCCGGAAAATCAAAGAGTTCCCGCGGGATTCCTAAAGACTCATCCACTTAACCGATTTGTATGAAATTTGGTACCAAAGTATCTTGCGTCCCTGTAATCGAAATAGGCATCTTTTTATCCCGGAAAATCAAACAGTTCCCACGGGATCTATAAAAATGTAAATCCACGCGGACGAAGTCGCGGGCATCCTCTAGTAATATTATAAATGTGAAAGTATGGATGTTTGGATGTTTGTTACTCAATCACGCAAAAACTACTGGACGGATTTGGCTGAAATTTGGAATGGAGATAGATTATATACCCTGGATTAACACATAGGCTACTTTTTATCCCGGAAAATCAAAGAGTTCCCGCGGGATTTTGAAAAACGTAAATCCACGCGGACGAAGTCGCAGGCCTCAGCTAGTGTTTAGATAAATAAACTTCGAAAGGTTAGAGAAAATTTTATAAATAATTAAATTTTTTGACACAAGGACCCTGAAACATAAATATCAGGGGTTTGCTAAAAAAAGAAAAAAATCCTTTTGAGGATTGAAACTTAGTGAAAAAAAATTATATAAGATCAAATACCCGTAGTCCTATCATATGCCATTAGGACGTTCTTGTTCCTATTTTCCATCTCCATCATCAAGCTTTCATCATTGCATTTTTTGAAAAGCATAACGTATTTAAAAAAAATCAATCACTTTTTTATATTCAGATACAAGTTAGCCCTTGACTGCAATTTCTCCTGGTGGTAAGTGACGATGCAGTCTAAGATGGAAGCAGATTAACCTGGACTTTTTATAACCTTTGGTTTCTACACAGCATCGTACCGGAACGCTAAATCGCGTGGTGACACGGTTTATTATTTTCCAATGACATTTACCAACATATGAGCAAATATTATTCTTATTCTCAAGAAGTCTGCACCTATTAGTAAGATTAGTATTTAGTATTTGTTGTAAATATGAACTTCTGTCTACAGGTACGTTTCATAGAAAGCTGTCGCCTATCACTTACCTACAATTCTAACAAGTGTAAATTAAAAATTTATAACACCCCCGACAAGTGAAGGTTACATAGAGTAGAGTAAGGTAGAAAAGAGCTGATAGCTTTCAAACGGCTGAACCGATTTTCTTGGACTATAGCTAAGAACACTCTCGATCAAGCCACCTTTCAAACAAAAAAAAAACTAAATTAAAATCGGTTTATTAGTTTAGGAGCTACGATGCCACAGACAGATAACTTATAACACCCCTCTTTTTGGGTCGGGGCTTAAGGCTATCCTTGTCAACGATCCCCCGTCGATTTCCTACGTATGATATTATTGTTCTTATCTCTATCTGCCCTGGTTCGTGCATTCTCGGTTCCTAGATCGGTACATTTGTGATAACCAAATTTCAAATTGCTGTGATTGGCTGAATTTACCATGTTCTTGCTGCGACAGTGAGTTTGAGCCACTAGCGGAACAATGTTAGCCGGTCAGAAATGATTGCAATTAGTCAACCTGTTTGACGTCCGTGTTCTGTTTTCGATTACAAAAAAGAAAAAATTGTTGTTGCAATCATCAATTTTAGCAAATAGTGAAAGAGAGTCGGCCAATCAGAGGTCACAACTACCGTCACACTTTCTGTCACACTATGGCAGTAGGCATACCGAGTAATGAAAACAATTTTTCATTCTGTCTAGGTCGAAGTAGGGTTGCCACCTGGCTCTTTTTGATTTACAGGCTACCACCATCAAAAATACGGGGTTTAGATTTGAAGAAATTTGAAAATTTGAAGTATTTGAAGAAATAGGCGGTGGTTCTCTCTGAAATGCATGGAAAGCCTATTTAGATATTTCAGTTTGTTTGTAAGTTTTGTATTTTTTCTCTGTATGTTGCCGTGTCTTGATTGGTGAACTGTGTTTGCAATGTGGTTTTAAATAAAAGATTTATTTATTTAAATAGCTTTTAAAATCTCTTAGTGTTGTAAAGCAAAATGTCATACATTTCATGCATACAATCTTTTCATTTCAACTTAAAATTACATTTAATTTGTAATTCCACCTTCACAGTATCAATACTATGGCCGTAGCCAGGAATCGATTGCGGGAGAGGTTTTATCAGGGCCGGAACTGAATCCTGTCATGAGGAAAAAAACATTCGCTCAACTTTATGGGCTAATTACCTGGTTAGTGGAATTTCGCCTTTCAATTTGACAGTGAGATAAAATACAACAATAAAAAAGCGCGAGCGCAGTGAGCGTAAGTGTTTTTGGTTCAATACAGAAAAAAATAAAGTGAAAGGGAAACGAGTGTAGCCATAGCAAGATTTTATTTTTAAAGCTTCCTATCCATACTAATATTACGAATACGACAGTATATCTATTTACCTATCTATTTGTTACCCTTTCACGTCCCATCTTCTTTACCAAAATTTTGGTACTTAATATTCAGAGGTAACTTGCATCCCAGACATTTTTTTTTAGGCGGCTTTTTAGCCTGGAAAATCCCCCACGGAATTTTTAAAAATCTAAATTCATGCAAACGAAATTGCGGGGTTTACACCAAGTAATAGAAATTCAAAGCGCGAGTGAAGTGAGCGCGAAATGTTTGATATATTTCCAAAAAAAAAAAATCGGTAAGCAAATGCAAGAAATAGTGTAAGTATTATTTTAGGCTTAGGTTTTTGACGGCTTCCCAGGCGCAGTCGCCATTTCAAAATTTCTGGTCTGGTGGGAGGCTTCGGTCATGGCTAGTTATATGGTTAGTATGGCCCTAACGGCCAAGAAATTAGACTGCATCATCACTTACCACTAGAAAAGATTAAAGTCACGGGCTAACTTGTATAAAAAAAGGCTTACATCCTCAAACCAAGCCCCGCCGCCTTGACTACGACCATGATCAATATCGAGTGGGTTTCGGCTACGCATTGCCGCAAAAGGAAAATATTCTTTCTACTGGACATAACGTCAGTGTTTGATTTCGCCAGCCAGCTCCTGCTGAATTTGTAAAAAACCGGCCAAGTGCGAGTCAGACCCACGCACCGAGGGTTCCGTATTCGGGTATTTTTTCCGACATTTTACTCGAGAAATCAAAAACTGTTATGCATTAAAAAATATGCATAAAAATAAATAAAAATCTGTTTTAGAACGAACAGGTAAAGCCCTTTCATATGATAACCTACTTGATATATGTAGTTATCTTACTTTGAAAATTGAAAATACTAATATTTGTTCATGAACACATGACAGACGGATAGAAGGACAGATGGACAGATGGACAGACGGAAAGACTGACAGACTGACAGACAACGAAGTGATCCTATAAGAGTTCTTTTTTGCTTTTGAGTTACGGAACCCTAAAAATATTTAGTTTTATTTGCCCCGTATTTTATTTTCATAATTACAGGTTTCTGTATCCTGAAATACGGGGTACCCAGTAAAATACGGGGCCTCTGGCAACCCTATTCGGAAAACACTGTCACATTCAAGTTAATGTCAAATATTTTGTTTTCAATTACAGAAAGCTGCATCAATCATTATTACAATATTTTCTTTGTTGTGATTGGCTGAATTTTTGAGTTTCAGCCAATAAACAGACTGTTTGCCAATTAAACGTCATAACAATATAAATGCCAGAAAGTTTAACCAAATAAAACAAACTTAATGAGAACCTAGTGAGAATGCAAACGGCACACAATTTATAATACATATTATGTTAGTCGTATAATATAATAGATATTATAGTAGTCGTTCACTTTGGTAATAGTCAGATTGTCATCAGTAAAATTGATATTGGTTGATGTATCGTAAATTATTGTTTCGGTGACAAATATTTTTATTATCTATTTATCTTTGAACAGAATGGAATAGAATGAAATGGAATGGAATACAATGATAAATTTTTATTCCTGTAAACTTTTAGGTAAACTTCAAAGTGTTTTTGGATGGTCAGAAAAATTTACCACTGGTTCGGAATGCCGTTCCTACGTTTTCTAGGGTTTCGTACCTCAAAATGAAAAACGGAACTCTTATAGGATCACTTTGTTGTCTATCTCTCTGTCTGTCGTGTGTGTCAAGAAAACCTCTAGGGTACTTCCCGTTGACTCAAAACCATGAAATTTGGCAGGTAACCTAACTGCGTAATTTTGGGTAGTTTTTTTAATCGATAAAGAAAGTTTGCGATATTGTTCAATAAAAAATTTGGATTCCAACTCCTCAATCCTGATGTTGCAGGGGACCTGACTACTAAAGCTAATGGGATTTAAAAAGTGTCGATTATTAATTGATATTGAAGGTATCTATACCAAGTAAACACTTTGTCGTTGACCTCAACCCTGATGCTGTAAGAAATTGCATTCCTAAATCCTGGTGATCCCTCGGGATTTGAAAAGGATAATCCGTTTAAATATTCTTACGTGATACAGAAACAAGTTGCATCCCGGGGACGGGCTATTACGGAGAGGCAACTTTTGTTCTGGGAAATGAAAGGATCGGGATTTCTAAAAACCTAAATCCACGCGAGCGAAGCTGCGGGCATTAGCTAGTTGTAAATATATTTAGAAGCTACTATAAGATAATAGATAAGGTACTTATTTCCTTATATTTTTATTGTATGGCAGCGCGCGGTTTTAAATTATAAATTGCACGTCCTGTCCTTTTCTGTAATACATTTCTTTCTCAATATCTACCGCTTTATCTCATAGCAAGAGTCTGTAAGACATAATACAGTGAAAATAGGCAAAATATACAATTTTTGCAGTTTCCACGTCAGTACCTGTCGAATTTTTCTAACAGTGTAAGCAGCAGAGCTAAGTTTACCATCAAGTGTTGATATGTGGGTGTTCCATAGAAGCTTTGCATCTAACATTATACCGAGAAACACGGGGTTCTCCTTTATTTTCAACATATGATTATTTATCAATGAATTTATGTCATTTAAGGTCCTGGTATTGGGCAGTGTGAATTCAACACACTTAGATTTCTTTGCATTTGGAAGTAAATTGTTAGCAATAAATCAGAGAGTGACCTGTGATATGGCATTACATATAGTATACATTGTCAAAAATTATAATATTAAAGCTGTGCGTATTGCGTGAGGAATAGGTTGCAAGAGAGTTGCAACTTGCAGGGTTTGATGCATGCGCTATTGCCAGCAAACATGAGACATTTTTTTATCTACAGGCAACGTCTGAGTAGGTAACGCATACGTCTAACGCAAGTTGAAATGTGCCAGTGTATTTAGTTAGACCTATCGACAAGTTTGGAGTTGGGTACAGTCTAAATGTGGCCCGTGTGTTTAGACTGTCAGTTTCTGTCAGTTTCACGTGTCGTCCCCCGCACTTCACCACCCCGCTTGCACAAATCGAGACAGCACGAAATTTTCAAGATTTCTGGGTGTAATTTCTGGTTTTCGTAGTTCCCACATAATTATAACAATATAAAATATATAACGATAATTTTTTTACTACATAATATTCATTAAATTTTCTAGGTCTGTGGTTTTTCCAAATTTCATTAAATTGCTTCGTTGTCTAGAAAAACGAGCACAAAGTTGGGCCTTTTTTTAAAGAAAAATACAAATCTTTGAGCCCCTGTAATTTTAAAACTACATATTTTTAGAAAAATCTAAAACACCACAGACACAGATATTAGTTTCTAGACTATGTCTGCAAAATTTCATGGACTTTGGTTGCTTAATATTCAAATGAAATGGGAACTACGATTGTATGGAGTAAGTGACGGAGAGAGCTCTGTTAAAAAGAATAACTTATATTATTTACAATTACCTTAAACAGTTGTGGCACTTTTCGTCTTGTATAACATGTGTTCATATTTTATTACAGGTTTTTTGATTAACCTTAGTACTCATTTCCTAAACCTAAAAGTAACCTAAACCATGCCTAAACCTAAATATCTCCAGACTTACTCTTTTGTTATGGAAGATTCATCAAGGTTATTACCTAATCCATACCAAAGTGTGTCTGTCTGTCTCCTAGCTTTTCACGGCCCATCCGATTTTGACGAAATTTGGTACCTTCAGAGATGGCTTATATAAAATCTCAATGGATTCTAAAAATAAATTGTAAGAATATTTCATACAAACATCGAGGTCTGGATTTTTATTTTGAGATCTAACAAACAATGAACACGTCTAGAAATAAATCACAATTACGTTCTAGCAGCATTTGCTTTTTGACTATGCTTTCTGTTTATGTTCACTCTATTTTTACTGTCGCAGCCTCGATTTTTTTTTAAATTAATTATTATTAACGCGCTTCGAATAGTATTCAACAAGTAGAAACAAGTTATAGACACAAAGTGTTAAAAAAAGTGTTAAAAATTCATACAGACCTCCTTTTAAAAATACTTTCTATTTATAAACACTTCAACGCTTGTCAGTAGACCCAACTGACAACAGTAACTATGTAAACAATTATGTCAATACCGCAACCCACGCTTAGCTACCAGACTCGGATAATATAAATAAACAATTCTTATAAAGAATTAAACAAAACTGATCTTGAACAATATACAATGAACATAAACAGAAGATTATCAAATCCAGCACTGACCAATAACCAGCAATATGAATTAAACGAAGAGTGGAATAACTTTATGAAGAAGATAGGGGAAGTATCTGGATTGGTGAAGGATATGGCAAGTGGTGACAAGGAGAAGGCTGATGCGGCTAAGGCAATAGCTGATGAGTACCTCAAGGGCAAAGTCATTTTAGACGAGGACGTGGAGATGAAGGTAAAGGATGATCGCACGGTGATCAACCTGAAAGCTTTTCAATCGCTCGAAAAGAAAGACGCTGTGAGTAAATTATAATAAACAGATGCTACTTAGATTAAACTAATAAAAATGTTTTATACAAGTTGCCAATGTGTATATTATGTCTTTACTAGCAACCCACGGCTTCGCTCCCGTGGGAATGTCGAAAAAGGTGGACTTATTCCTAAATAAGTCCAGCTTAAATAATAAGTCTTAAATAAGGCAACTTCATTGCAAAATTTCAGCGTTCTAATCCAAGGGTTTGAGCTGGACGTTGATGAGTTAAGCCTAGATAAGTCAGGATTCATTTTATCTATGTACATAGGTATTTAGATTTATGCAAGAGGTAATATTTTACGCTAAGATTCACAATTTATATTTTCTGTGAAATACATATCTATTGAAAAACAAAGAATGCTTTATATTTTAGAACATAACGGCCTCTGTTAATAATATTATGTACCTACTAGGTACTTAATATTTTCCATGTTAAAACGAGATTTCTAAGTTTAAACAAGATTTCGGTATGCTCATTACTAAGGAATGTGAGATCTGCTCAATTGTTTTTTCATCAATGAACATAATTACCTACTTATCAGCTTTTAAATTAATAGTATGATGCCATAACGTACAACAATCGCTTAAGAGGGCTCTCTCCGTCACTCGCTTCATACAAACGTAGTTCCAATTTCACTTGAATATTAAGCAACCAAAGTCCATGCAATTTTGCAGACATATTCTAGAAACTAATATCTATGTCTGTGGTTTTCCAGATTTCTGTTAAAATATTCGGTTTCAAAGTTACGCGGTCTTAAAAATTTACATACAAATCTTTGAGCCCCTGTAATTTTAAAACTACATATTTTTAGAAAAATCTAAAACACCACAGACACAGACATTAGTTTCTAGAATATGTCTGCAAAATTTCATAGACTTTGGTTGCTTTATATTCAAATGAAATTGGAACTACGATTGTATGAAGCTAGTGACGGAGAGAGCCCTGTTAATGTACACAGTAGCATTAGATTTGTTTCGCAAATAGGAAGGACAAATAGCTAGGTACTAGCAGCTGCAAATTAGGTTATCTGTAATTCTGTACGCTACGGTACTCGGTGCGTACCTATATGCTAACGAGAGCCTAGTTATTAGCAATCATTCTGTAAATTGACTCAGTACGTTTATTGTTAAATAAATACACAACACGACAAGATAATCCAAGAATATTATAATATTATTTACATGTATTTATTTATTTTAATATTATTTACATACTTACAACACATTTAAATATTCGTATACTTGCAATCCCTACCTCTAATGTCTATAGATATGTCCTTGGCACCATTTTGTTTGCCTGGAAGAGATCGCTAGGTAGCGATAAGGCCGCCAAATTGTACCGACCTGCCTATATTTTGTTTTGCTTTGTATGTTTTTGTGTTAATTTTGCGGTGTACAATAAAAGTATATTCATTCGTTCATTATTTTTATATCAACTAACCAGATGTTGGCCTCCTATTCAAGAGGTCTAGAGTTCGATCCCTGGCACGCACCTCTAACTTTTAAGTTAGGTATGTCCGTTTTTGAGAATGAAACACTTGCTTTAACGGCGAAGGAAAAACATTGTGATGAAACCTGCATGCCTGAGAGTACTCCATAATGTTCTCAAAAGTATCTTAGTCTGCCACACCCAAAATCGGCACATGACCATGACCAGCGTAATGGACTAAGGTCTAAAGTCTAAACCCTTCTGACTGACTGAGAGAATGTACCTTATAGTGGTCCGGGCGATGACTGAGGATGATATTATTTAATTTTTGCCTGCTTTTCAGTCTACGACAGTAGGTAGGTTATTTAGGGTTCCGTAACTACAGAAAAAAAGGAACCCAACGATCACTTCGTTGTCTGTCTGTCGTGTCTATCAAGACCCCTCAAAGGTACAGCGGTCTGTGCATTAGTAACATACTAGAATATCTAAAATCGGGGTTCCAACCACATGTTTACAATGCTATAAATGAAAACGTAGAATATTTAGGTCACCTAATCGATTGGCGCAAATAAAAAGCATTATAAATAGTTAAGACAAATCTCTTGTCAGTGAAAGCGATTTGGCTCGAGCACCGCTATGAATCGCATAGGTACATCTCAAGTACATACCTAGTGAGTTTAGGAGTAAGTACATGAACAAGAAGTAAAGCTAACACGATAGAAAGCTAAGTTCATAAGATGTGTGTAAGAAACAATTGTAGAAATCTTCTATTGACACGAAAGAGACTGAAAAGCTCAAATTTATGAGGAAAATAAATAATCTTTCATTGAAATATACCTACTACTTAGTTTTCATAAAGATCTTGACAAGTGTAAATTAAAAATTTATAACACCCCCGACGATCCAAAGTATTTGAGTTTTCAAAAACATCATTTTCAAATAAATAATTATGTATTGAGGCAACGTCCATCTTGACAGCTTGACATTTGTCTATTGACAT
Source organism: Maniola jurtina (assembly GCF_905333055.1). Classification (NCBI taxonomy): domain Eukaryota; kingdom Metazoa; phylum Arthropoda; class Insecta; order Lepidoptera; family Nymphalidae; genus Maniola; species Maniola jurtina. The sequence continues at coordinate 11,280,743 of NC_060036.1, read as the reverse complement.
AATATTATGAACCTAACGGTTATCTAACCTTCTTTTCTACAAGAAAACTAGAAAAGAGCTGATAACTCTTAAACGGCTGAACCAATTTTTTTAGATTATAGCTAAGAACACTCTCGATCGAGCCACCTTTCAAACAAAAAAAACTAAATTAAAATCGGTTCATTCGTTTAGGCGCTACGATGCCACAGACAGATACACAGATACACACGTCAAACTTATAACACCCCTCTTTTTGGGTCGGGGGTTAAATACACACGTCAAACTTATAACACCCCTCTTTTTGGGTCGGGGGTTAAAAATATGAGGATTTTATGATTAATTTGCCTTATATTTTCCATTTTAAAATGGCCTTATAAGTTAAGCGAATTTTCAGAATGAGATCAAATGTGAAAAATTCGTATAGGAGGTAAACTTGACCAAATATTCCTGAAGCCTAAAAAATACAATTTTGATGGCCTATTATGATACAAAAGGTCAGCAGTTATTGCGCAAACGAAGGGAGGAGGGACGTTCTAAAATTAAATTACCTTAATCGACCAACCGACAATCCGGGACCTTCTGAAAAACAAACATCCGCGATCGCTAAGTTAAAGAATGCACCGATATAGTCAAACATCAAATCCATACTTTTTATTAATATTATAAATGCGAAAGTGTGTCTGTCTGTCTCTGTCTGTTACGTTTTCAGAGCTCAAGCGCTAAACCGATTTTGATGAAAGATACAGAGTTAGCTTACATCCCGCGGGGACGGATATTATAGGCTACTTTTTATTCCGGAAAATCAAAGAGTGTCCACGGGATTCTCAAAGGCCCATCGGTTTAAAGGTACAGAAGTAGCTTGCATCCCAGAGATTGACAAAGGCAACTTTTATCCCGGGAAATCAAAGAGTTCCCATCGGATTCTTAATACGCGAACGAAGTTGCGGGCATAATTTAGTCACACTAATATTATAAAGGCGAAAGTTTGTATGTGTGTGTGTGTGTGTGTGTGTATGTTTGTTACTCCTTCACGCAAAAACTACTGGACGGATTTGGCTGAAATTTGGAATGGAGATAGATAATATCCTGGATTAGCACATAGGCTACTTTTTATCCCGGAAAATCAAAGAGTTCCCACGGGATTTCAAAAAACCTAAATCCACGCGGGCGAAGTCGCGGGCATCGGCTAGTATGAAATAAACACGAACTAAAAAACGCTCGCACGAACGTGGGTACGGCGTACAACGTATTTTTAGTCGATACTTTTAAATAATTAATTTATTCATCATCATCAATACAACGCACCCACAGCTGGGTAGGCAGATACTTTGATCTAAACATGTCGCATACAGAAATAGAGAGACAGAATCTTTATAGATCATTTAAGTTGATGTCGACTTTCCTTAACTAAATAGGTTGTTTATGATCACTTCTTATGAAAGTATTCCCTACGTAAGCGTGCGATCATTAGCGACAAGCCGCACGACAAAAAGTTGCTCTAGCCACTTCTGGAAGGGAAAACGAAGGTGTGCCTACCTACATAGTAATATCGTCACAGGGAAAATTGGAGATGGCCAACTACGCGGGATTGGATGGAATGTCCTATATTGCCTTATTCATTATTTTCTAGAATACCTAGTATTTACCATCAGAGTTTATTTGTGAATGACAGCTAGCGGATACCGCAGACATTTGCTACTACGCTAAAAATAATATGCCTAATGCATTGTTTTAGTGGTCTAAACGCATTTTCGCATTATTGCCTTTCTAATGAAACCGGTTTGGGGCCCATCAGTTGGATGGTGCAAAATTTATAACAGACACAGGTAGAAACATTATCTGTGTTTTATTTATAATATTATTCATTTTGATGGATCTAGGTTTTTGAAAATCCCGTGGGACATCTTGTTGATTTTCCGGGATAAAAAGTAGCCTCTGTCTGTGGGAAGCAAGTTACAAATATCTCTGCACCAAACAAAAAAATCTGTTGAACGAATGAGCCTTGCCTTTAGAATTCCGTGAGAACTCTTTGATAATAAAGAGTAGCCTAGGTTCTTCCCCGGAATGTAAGCTAACTCTCGAGTCTCTAGTTTTCAATAAAACGAGGAAGAAGAAACTTGGAAACCTTTAAGAAGACCGGTGTGAAATATTTTATTAACCCCCGACCCAAAAAGAGGGGTGTTATAAGTTTGACGTGTGTATCTGTGTATCTGTGTATCTGTCAGTGGCATCGTAGCGCCTAAACGAATGAACCGATTTTAATTTAGTTTTTTTTGTTTGAAAGGTGGCTTGATCGAGAGTGTTCTTAGCTATAATCCAAAAAAATTTGTTCAGCCGTTTAAAAGTTATCAGCTATTTTCTAGTTTTCTTGTAGAAAAGAAGGTTAGATAACCCTTAGGTTCATAATATTCAAGTGTTAATTGACAAATGTCAAGTTGTCAAGATGGACGTTGCCTAGATATACATAATTATTTATTTGAAAATGATTTGTCGGGGGTGTTGAAAATTTTTAATTTACACTTGTTTGCAAAAGTCTTTAGTGTGATCCTATGATACAGCTAAGCAGGACAAGAGTGCAATGTTGAATATTGCGTAATTGCCTGAGCGGCGCGCGCGCATACCTGGCAATCCACAAGATTTCTATTCACCACATTTTACCATTGGAATGTTGAACCAGAATTTGCTTTCCAGTGGATTTGTTTAATCTATTTCAATTATCATAAAGCTGATACTAAATAGAAAATCGAAGTAAAGTACTATCTCTTCTGTGTACCACTAAAGGGACATTAAAGAATAAATGATTTCAAATCTTTTCACGATTATATAGACACACAACTTTTAAAACCCGACGTTCTTTCAAGAAACTTATTTAAGTTGATAGTGCATCTAGTTGATAATTATAATACTTAGACGCCATGAGCAAATCTAAATGTGAAAAATGTATCTATAAATAAATAATTAATTGTTTAAATGCATACATCGCCGACAGCAATATGACCGAATTCTATATTAAGCTGCCAAAATCCACTATCAAAATAATATACTATATATTTATAAATATGTATATAAGTTACATTTTAATACATTCCATTAAGAGGTAAGAATAAAAATATCTCTCTCTTATATAAAAATATAGCTCGAATAGTTAACATCCATAAATGATATTTAAAACAAAATACCAGCAACCATTACAAAAATTATTTACCGATTAATTATTATGTATCAACCATTAAAAAAATGCACTGTAAATTATACTAATATTATAATTAGGTAAGGTTTATAGGAAGTAATCTCTGGAACTCCTGAACCGATTTTTAAAATGCTTTCACCACTAGAAAGCTTACATTATTCCTGAGTAACCATGGGCTATACAAAAATTGTAATAAGCTACCCCGTGCGAAACCGGGGCGGGTTGTTAGTGTAAAATATAATCAATATCCATATTTTAAATAGGTACTAAAATGTGTTTGTTGGTCTGTCTTTCATTTACGCCACTACAAAGCAACAGATCGGCGTAATTATTTGGATGGATACCTATATAGTTCAAAATCTGGAGAGAGATATATTTTTATAATATTTCCAATGGAATTTAGGACAAAATCCATTAAAAACATATTGGATCGAAATATATTTCTAGCTAAGACGTCACAATATGGCGGACAAGATTAACCTTTCTTAGTTTGAACGCGTTAGGTATATTAATTATATCCTTTGTACTTTTGATAAATTGTAGGGAGAAATCGACAAAGACGCGTGGATGGCAGAAGTGAGCAAAGATGCAGATCGTCGAGCTCTAGATCGCAAAATCCGCAAAGAGAAGGCTGACACCCTCAAAACTCAAGCAATCAAAGCGTTTCGCCGGCAAGAGTACGACAAGGCACTATCCTGCTACAATCGTGCCATAGAACAAGTCAAGGACAACTCTATGTTGTACTGTGACCGCGCCTTGACGAACATCAAACTCGGAAATTATGAAAAGGTACCTAACTAATAACAACTTTAAAGTGTGTCTTCACTGTCTAAATACAAGTGTAAATTAAAAATTTATAACACCCCCGACAAGTGAAGGTTACAGTAACTAGAAAAGAGCTGATAAGTGATAACTTTCAAACGGCTGCACCGATTTTCTTGGATTATAGCTAAGAACACTCTCGATCAAAAAAAAACTAAATTAAAATCGGTTCATTAGTTTAGGAGCTAAGCTAAGATGCCACAGACAGATACACAGATACACACGCCAAACTTATAACACCGCTCTTTTTGGGTCGGGAGTTAAAAATAAGATATAATATTAAGTGAGTACGATTTTGGAGGACAGGCTCGATAACAAGAAAAAGTGTCACAAGAAATACAGTTACATATCTTAATTTCGAAATAAACGAGGTAACAATTGGTGACAATTGAAATTAATATTCAGAGCGAAGACCGCATTTTGGTATCGTTTACAATTACAATGACTGGCATATCAGTAGTCTTTACACACGGCGACATTTTCACGTGTAGCATCGGACGCAGTAAAACTACTGCGAGTACTGTTAGGTTTTTGACGATCTTCCTAGGTAGGATAGCAAAAAAAAAAACGAGAGTACCAATAATATTGTCTTTGTGTGCAAAGGCTTTCAACAAATATAATTGCTAGCGGCAATTTATCTCTGCAGGTTTTCAACGACTGTGAGTGGGCTTTGCGTCTGAATGAGAATAGCTTCAAGGCACGGCTGTACAAAGCAAAGGCTTACAAGGAATTGGAGGAATTTGACAAGCTGCAAGAGTGCAGGAGAGAGTTAGATGAAATGTTTCCACAGCACGACGATCTTGTTAAATACTTCCTTGATAAAAAAGAAGGCATTGATGAGGATGAAGTAGAATAACAGGTTATTTAGAATTGTATTTTTAGTTGCGGACTGTATTAAGTAGGTACTCATGCCTTTTTTTATTTGCGCCAGTGATTTCCTGTTATGTTGGTGGAATAGGTACATTAGGTTTTATTTTTATTTTCAATTTTTTGTAGGTACTTACTTAAATATGTCTTGAAACAAATATGATATATGTATAATGATAATATATAAAAATACAATGTGATATGACTTTTATTCAAAATAATAATATAAAAAACCGATCAAGTGCGAGTCGGACCTCGCTCTGTTAGTGTTCCGTACATAATTATTATGAACATTACATTTTGGGTGTATGAAATATTTTTTCCTAGCTATAGAACATCGCAATAAACCGTGAAAGAAACCCCCAAAAAATGATCGTTTGTTTTGGTCACGCTTACAAACTATTTTACTTATCGTTGTTTTCAGTATTCGTTGTTTAAATACCGTATATGGTACATAATAGACCGATATTTCATATTCCTAACTAGTTTAGTTTTTTAGATGACCCCCTTAACAAAAATGGTCTAAGACGGATAACTTTAACGGCTCCCCCATTTCCTTATTTTTTAAGATAAAAATAAATAAATAACATATTCGTAATCTACTCAATGAGCTCTAAAACCACGATACCCCACATGCTAGGCTAAGAATTTTGTTTTCTGCTCTTTTTTCTTGTTTGGGAGAAAAAAAAAATATTTCTAGATATTTGGTTGTTGTATACCAAAATTTCAGCTTTGTAACTCATTTAGTCTACGAGCTAGAACGCGCTTGAGATTGACGCGGACAGGAAGACAGCAGAGTGACATTAATAGGGCTCCGTTTTACCATTCGGGTACGGAACTCTAATATTACAAATATTAGAGGCAAGAGGCGACAAAGAACTGAAAGAAGGCCAAGGATAAGTTATATGGATCACATTAAAAAGATATTTAATAATATTGTATCCGTGAAACAAAAGATAAGATATAAAGATAATAAAATATTATGGAAATTGAAGGCAGATATTTTAGAACATACATTGACATGAGAAAAACTCATCGATTAGGACAATGTTTTAAACAAGATACTTGAAAACTAAAACCCGACTACGATAGTCTTAATAAACGCTAAAATCTATACATATAATAAAATTGTAGAAAAGTGGTGTCTGTACAATGGAAATATATATAAAAAAGTAGCAGGGGTTGTTGTTATATCGATGCCGAACCCGAAATTGTAATTATTTTTTTTTTGTCTGTTTGTCTGTGTGTTTGTGCACGCTAATATCAGAAACGGCTTATTCGATTTAGATACGGTTTTCACTTATATATTGTAGTAAGCTTCACTTAACATTTAGTGTTTATTTCATGTCAATCGGTTCATAAATAAAAAAGTTCTGTCAATTTAAAGAAGCCCGAAAAGTCACTATTCCACGCGAACGAAGTGGCGGGCACAGCTAGTATTATAGTAAAATTGTTTTTCTGTCGCTTGGTATATTTTAATGCTGTAGGATGTTTATATTTATGAACTCAAAATTTTTTCCTCTTTCATTTGACACGATAGCAAAAAAATTGTGTGACCCCCACTTTTTTGGGTGCAACATCCGCCATATTGATTTTGTTCATTTAAAATGTAGCCTAAGTCACCCGGACTATAACAAATCGATTGACACGTCATTCATCAAAATCGGCTCAGTAGTTTAGGCGCCACGATGGAACACACATAAATACAAACCTACATACATAGACCTGCTAAAATCATAACCATTCCTTTTCGCTTTGCCTAGTCGGGTAAAAAATAGACGAGTATGTCTGTCTGTAACCTTTTCAATATCTTTCTATTTAACCGATATTAAGCGGTATCCCGGGGAAGGACATACATTACATTATCATACTTTTTGTCCCGAAAAATCAGAAGTTTTAAAAACCAAAATTCACGCGGAGAAGTCACGGACTCATCTAGTTCGCATTTAGAAAAAAAATTGATATTTGGTTTGATTTTGATTTCCGAATTGAATCCTTTAATACTAATAGTAATCAGTATGAGGTGAATTGATAAGAAGATAGGTACCTACCTCCCTAATTAGATATAAATGTAAAGATTGTTTTTGATAACGATTAATCTTGTTAATCAGGATATTCACAGAAATATACAAAATATTATAATATGCCCTATATACAAATGTTTCCATTACTTGATTTGTTCTTGTAGTTACAGTAAAAACCATTTAGGTAAGTATATTAATGTGATTCTTTTTTAGATACAAAATGCAGGTATATCATTCAATATACCAATAGGATCTTGGATTATACTCGTAGTATGTACAATTGTACATATAATAATAGCGGTAGTTTATGGAGCTAGATTTCATTGTTAAAGAGTATAATTAAATAAAAATCATATTTTTTCTTTATTTTTAGGGTTCCTTCCCTCAAAGGGAAAAAAGGAACCCTTATAGGATCACTTCGTTTTCTGTTTGAAAGTGATTCTTGCCCTTTTTAACCCCCGACCCAAAAAGAGGGGTGTTATAAGTTTGACGTGTGTATCTGTGTATCTGTGTGTCTGTGTATCTGTGTATCTGTCTGTGGCATCGTAGCGCCTAAACGAATGAACCGATTTAAATTTAGTTTTTTTGTTTGAAAGGTGGCTTGATCGAGAGTGTTCTTAGCTATAATCCAAAAAAATTGGTTCAGCTGTTTAAGAGTTATCAGCTCTTTTCTAGTTTTCTTGTAAAAAAGAAGGTTAGATAACCGTTAGGTTCATAATATTATGTCAATTGACAAATGTCAAGCTGTCAAGATGGACGTTGCCTAAATACATAATTATTTATTTGAAAATGATGTTTTGGAAAATTCAGATACTTTGGATCGTCGGGGGTGTTATAAATTTTTAATTTACACTTGTTAGTTTTTAGACAGGAGAACTTAAATATTATACTTCTGTAGTTCGGAACCCTCGGTGCGCGAGTCTGACTCACACTTGGCCGGTTTTTAACATAATTATAATTATTAATGATTAATGTCACGCTCGCTGTACGAAAGGCGATCAATTACGTCACAAGGCGATAAATGACAAATATTTTTAAATTTTTTTAACATAAAAATAGAGTAGTTTCTACGGGAAAATATTTTTAGTAGCATTTTAGTTATGTAAACAATGGGCTGATATACTTTTCATAAAACAGTTCAAAAGTACCACAAAAACTAGTACGTAAAAATATACCGTACCGCCCATTTCTCCAAGAATCGTATCTTTTGATATGGTTTTGATTCATTAATATTCATTGTATTGAATGGACCTGTGCTCTCAATAATATCAAGGTCGCTGGTCGAGTTCAATGTCCTCTACACATCGTGTATTGAAAACGCTTAGTCGCAAAACCGTATTACTTTGCCAGCTAGCCAAAAGTGAAACTGGCAGTGTAACGACCAAAACAAACAGACAGAGTGAAGTGGAGTCGAGTACTTCCATTCCATACTTAACAATAAATGCGAAAGTGTGTCTGTCTGTCAACTTTTTGAACGGGAAAATCAAACAGTTCCCACGGGATCTTTAAGAACCTTACTCCACGCGGACGAAGTCGCGGGCATCCTCTAGTGTATGATAATTACTTAAACTCCTTTTAACTGCAGTACTTCAACGTACTGCTGAAATTGGTAAACTGAAAACAGGACAACATAGGAGGATGCGCGCTGCACTAGAGCATGCTACCTTTCTACCATCTAAGACCGTAAGACATCGTCACGGCCTGCATCCGTAACTACGTAGTTGAAATTCCTCGGATACGCACGAAGCGATTTGCTTCCACGTTTCTAATCCGAACCGCTAGGATATGGAACGCCCTTCTGGCATCAGTTTTCCCCTACACTTTTAATATGGGTGCCTTCAAGTCAAGAGTGAATAGGCATCTTCTAGGAAAGCGCGCTCCATTTTTGGCTGTATCATCAAAAAAAATGCTAGCTTGTCGCTCTTGTTGCACCATTTTGGTTGCTTGGAAGAGATAACTACTAGAGAGAGCTACTCGCTAGGTAGCTATAAGGCCGCCAAATTGTACCTACCTGCCTATATTTTGTTTTGCTTTGTATGTGCCTTTTCTGTATTAATTTTGTGGTGTACAGTAAAAGTATATTCATTCAATAATTCATTCATTATTTACCTAGGTATGTATTGTTGTCTATGGACAGCACATTAATAAAATCAAGGGCAACGCCAGTTATCACGCGATGTGCTTATTTTAAACGGACGCATTTTTGCTTTGCTTTAGCAATTCCGGATTCAATACGGCAACGCACATACCTACGAAATTATGCGATCTGATATTATGCTATATAAAACTAGCTTATGCTTGCGAATTTGTCTGCGTCAATTTCAGAAATTACAAATCCCTATTTTACCCGCTTAGGGGTTGAATTTTCAAAAGTCCGGCAGCGGATGTATACGTCACAATTGCTATCTATATGCCAAACGGCCCGATCCGTCCAGTAGTTTGAGCTGTGCGTTGATAGATTAGTCAGTCAGTCAGTCCGTCAGTCAACTTTTCCTTTTATATATATCCATATATTATATAAGTACAAAATGAACTTAATATCATAAACCAGCATGGTAGCCATTAACTATTATCAGTAGACTTGCAACGAATAGTATATTCGGCAGTATACCGAATACCGAATATTCGGCGACGCCCCTGGCCGAATAGCCGAATATTAGGCAAAAGTATTCGGCTGGATTTTAGCGCCAAAAACTTGTACAGACGTGATTGTTTCGCGCTCCTTATTAAATTATGTACCTGTTTTATGTACCAATGACTACTTAATAAATGATTATACAAGAGTAAATTAAAAATTTTCAACACCCCCGACCAGTGAAGGTTACAGAAACTAGAAAAGAGCTGATAATTTTCAAACGGCTGAACCAATTTTCTTGGACTATTCCGCGCCTACGATCCAAAGTATCTGAGTTTTCCAAAACATCATTTTCAAATAAATAATTATGAATATCTAGGCAACGTCCATCTTGACAGCTTGACATTTGTCAATTGACACTTGAATATTATGAACCTAAGGGTTATCTAACCTTCTTTTCTACAAGAAAACTAGAAAAGAGCTGATAACTTTTAAACGGCTGAACCATTTTTTTGGTTCGATCTCGATCAAGCCACCTTTCAAAAAAAAAAAACTAAATTAAAATTGGTTCATTCGTTTAGGCGCTACGATGCCACAGACAGATACACAGATACAGACACACAGATACACAGATACACACGTCAAACTTATAACACCCCTCTTTTTGGGTCGGGGGTTAAAAAGAAGTGAGAACCTTACCCTTATAAATTTTGATTACCACAATAATTCAAATACATAGAATCCTCCATTTTTCCAATTCAGAAGATGATTATGTACCTGTGTTATGCACCAATGACTACTTAAATGATTATAACAGAAATGAAAATATGAATATATGCGTAATCAATCGATTTTAATTTTTCTTTTTTCCAATTATTTCTCTATGACAAAATATATTATTTAAGTATTCGGTATTCGGCCGAATAATATGTAGATATTCGGTATTCGGCCGAATATAAAAAAAGCAGCCGAATAGGCCGAATACCGAATAGTAACCGAATATTCGTTGCAAGTCTAATTATCAGCTCATCAGGAAGCTTTGACATCTCCAAATTCAAATTCAAATTCAAATTCAAAATGTTTTTATTCAATTAGACTTTTACAAGTTCTTTCGAATCGTCAAAAGCATCTACCACTGGTTCGGAATGCCTTTCCTACCGAGAAGAACCAGCAAGAAACTCGGCGGTTGCTCTTTTCAATGATTTGATATACAATATTATGCCATGTATACAAGCAATTGAAGTCCTGCGCATTGCTGGAGCGAATCGAAGTTCAAATCCACGCTTTTTTATCATTTACATAATCTTCGATAGTATAATATGCTTTTCTCAGGAGCATATTTTTAATAGATTTTTTGAACCTGTGTAAAGGCAAGTCCAAAATTGACTGAGGAATTTTGTTATAGAAGATTATACCCATTCCCACAAATGACTTTTGGACCTTCCTGAGACGGAGCGTAGGAGTCGCAAGCCTGTTACGGTGTCTAGTCAGCCTGTTGTGTAGATCGCCAACCTTCTTGTAACTAAGAATATTTTGTCTTACAAAAATTATGTTGTTGTAAATATATTGAGAGGCTACGGTAAGGATACCTATTTCCTTAAATTTTTCTCGAAGTGAATCGCGTGGTTTTAAGTTATAAATTGCGCGTATTGCCCTTTTTTGTAATACAAAAATTCTCCCAATATCTGCCGCTCTACCCCATATTAAGATTCCATAAGACATAATACTATGAAAATAAGCAAAATATACTATCTTTGCGGTCTCCACGTCAGTTAATTGTCGAATCTTTCTAACCGCGTAAGCAGCAGAGCTTAGTTTGCCAGCAAGAGTTGATATATGGGTGCCCCATTGCAGCTTCGCATCTAAGGTTATCCCCAAAAATGTAGTAGTCTCTTCTATTTCCAAAATATCATTATTTATCATTAAATTAATGTTACTTGTGTTCTTAGTATTGGGCAGTGCGAATTCAATACACTTAGTTTTTTTTGCATTTAAAAGTAGATTATTTACAGTAAACCAGTGAGTTACCTGAGATATGGCACCATTTATATCGTCAAAATTGTCCTTATTTCTATCGACTTTAAAAATCAAAGACGTATCGTCAGCAAATAGTACGATATCGCAAATATTTTGGACTACATATGGTAAATCGTTTATGTATACTAAGAACATGAAAGGACCTAGAATAGAGCCTTGAGGAACACCCATTAGTGAGGCAAATGGCGTAAATACTGAAAATATCATCAAGCAAGAAAGCATTTTGTTAATATACATATGTATAAGTAGATATGCTAATTTTTTGACGCTTCTACAGCTGAAACCTATACAATCAAATCGGATCGGATTTCGGATCAACGATATCCGATATCTATAGGATATGTAGAAATTATCTTATTTTAAGAAACTCACCAAGCAGCATCAGAACTCCGACGAAAGATACACAGGAGTACAGGAACGGGAGATATGTCCATAAATCTGCGAATAAAATAAACCAATAAAACAATGTAGGTGTGTATATTTCTTTTTTGGGGCTCCCTACCTCAAAAGGAAAAACGGAACCCTTATATAGGATCGTCTGTCGTGTCTGTCAAGAAAACCTATAGGGTACTTCCAGTTGACCTAGAATCATGAAAGGCAGGTAGGTAAGTCTTATAGCACAAGTAAAGGAAAAATCCGAAAACCATTAATTTGTGGTTACATCACAAAAAAAAAATGTGTTCATGAACAAATAGTAAATACATAATTAGTTTCAATAGTAATTATTTTCAAGGGTACAAACTCTCGGTGCGCGAGTTTGACTCGCACTTGGCCGGTTTTTTATTATTATTCAGATACAAGAAAGCCCTTGACTGCAATCTCACCTGATGTTTTAATTCATATTACTCTTATCAGTTATACACCCTCAGCTGTCAGGTAAGGCTTTAAGGTCTCGGTACGTGGATCAAAGCCAATAGGCAGAAAATGTGTTTTTTTTTTAAATATTTATTTAAATATAGGCTTAATGAAAAGTGAACATTTTACACCAAACTTTGTAGACCAAAGCACTAGATAAAAACTGAGACTGGTGTTAGCAATTTGTAGCCCAAATATACCGTAGTCTGTGCTAGGGCTGACAAAAAATGTTAGGGCTGCCAAAAATATGCGCTCAAACAACTGAGGACACATTAGTATCACACCCCAAGGTCATAACAAAACATTGGCCACGAAACAATAGGCGCAACTGCACAGTCAATTAGGCACAAACAACAAGGAATCATGATCGACTGGTTTACTATGTATTCATTCATTTTAACGCCGCACGCAGTCGACATTGTTCTGCTGACCCTTTTTGTATGCATCCTGCTCAGAGAAGAGAGAAATTGTTAAGCCTCAATAGCTCAACGGTTATAGGAGCGGACTGAATTCCGAAAGGTCGGCGGTTCAAACCCCACCCGTTGCACTATTGTCGTACCTACTCCTAAGTCCTAACACAGCTTTGCGCCTAGTTGGAGGGGAAAGGGGAATATTAGTCATGATTAGCATGGCTAATAAATCTTTTAAAAAAAAAGTGATTTGATTCTATGAGGGTAATACTACAGGCATAACGCATAACTGCGAGTAGGTTCCTGCAGTGTGGAGCGGTGTGGGAGGGTTGTGATGACGTAACGCGAGAGCTCAGTGATTTGTCAATTTGTGACAACCGTCACCCTCCTGCACAGTTCCACTACAGGAGCCTATTCAGTTATGCGCTATACGTATAATTCATTTGAATAACAATCGAACTATTTGATTGTTACATTCATCTTCATCAATCTTTTCATTCCTTAAGGTATCTGTTAAACCGATTTGGACCAAGCTACAGATAGCTTGCATCCCAGAGATGGACATAGGTTACTTTTTATCCCAAAAAAATTAAAAAAACTCTTTCAGGATTTTGAAAAAACCTAAATCCACGCGGGCGAAGTCGCGGGAGCCATCTATAGAGCGAATCTAAATTGTGTTGCTGTTCAACTTGCTAGTGATATTCCAAACCTGCCGATTGAAAGTTTTATTGCTAGTGAACACGCCACTAGTTATAGATGAAGAGGAATATAGGTGTAACAGTATTGATGTGTATTTTTGGTCTCTAATTGCATTTAAATTTTGTTGAAAAATCAATATAGAAAGTTTTCATATTTTGTAACATGCCTATTTAATCTTACTTTGATTGTACATATTGCATCATTATTCATTACCACCCTGTGACATAGCGGTTTTTTACATATTTTTTTTTTACATTGGCTACTTTGTTAATATAACTAACTTTATTTACATTTACATTTTTTGTGGATCTAAATATAGCACCATCCTTTTCCACAGGGATTATGAAAGAGATAGCAATACATTTAGACCTATCATTTTAGTTTAGAGATTGTGTAAAACAGATTTAGCCACAATGTCACTTAATAAAAAAATAGATTTCTTTTATGATGTAGCTACTCATTAGCAAAGAATTTGAAATCCCACATCTATAAGGAAAGGACTGAAAGTTTATCATTTTTCAAGTTATTTATATCACTGGTATTTGGGTTTCAGTCAAGAAAGAAAAATTATGTGTTTCAGGATTTTTGAAAATTCCAGCCCCTCACTGAATTTTAAAAATTTACTTATCATAGCACAGTCAGCTAGGTAGAAATAAATACTTACTTAACAAAGCATCAAGGCTAGATCTGTCCCCTTCTAACCATGCAGAGATGACATAAGCAAGACCAAGCATGACCACTCCAAGAAGAGCCAGCACAATGAAGGTCTCATATACTCGTCCCTTCAAACCTCTGCAGCCAGGAAACCCAGTGGACTCCGAGAATAGATATGCAAATGGCAGGAACACAAACAGCGAGAGGTTTGAGAATAGAAACACATGATTCCATAAACCTAAAACAAAATGTTGAGTTATTTATTGTTTAACACAAACTGTAATTGTATTATCATTGTTTTGAAATAGTTATTAATAGCTCAGTATCTATTATTGCAAAAATAAATTGATTAGTATATATATTAATACTTTATTGGAAGTCATTAAATATGTACACAACATTATTTATAGTAATAAGAATAACACTAACTCATAGTAAGTAAATAAATACTGTTATTTTGAAAATAATTAGATTTCTTATTTTTCTGTACTTAGAAAATCTGTTGTACTTATTACTTACTAGCTTAATATTAACTAATTAAGTTTAGTATCATTTTAGATCTATATTATTCCCCAGATATTCTTTCTAATTATTTCTGTTTATCATTTCTACATTGTTGCAATGACTATATTTGAATAATGTAATCACTATGATATTTGATTAATGCAATCTCTGTGGTTTTAGAAATAATTCCTATTGAAAATACACCTGCAGTGCTCATTTCTCAATCTGTTACATATGAGTTGTCAAGTCCTAGTTTATACATGCAATGTAACATCAATTTTTATAGAGATACAGAGTTTTCAGACCTTACAGCAGTCAACTATTGGCCTGATTGACACAGATTAAGTTTTTGTTAGTAAAAATTCAGTCAACATAACTTACAGCTAGCTCTAGTAATGTGCAAGACTGCAATTACTTAAACATGACATGATTTTGTAAATTTATAAAGAGCAACAGCTGAGTTTCTTGCTGATTCATCTTGGTAGGAAGGTCACTAAACCAGAGCTAAGTAGATTCACTTGTTTGTTTGAATAAAAAATCTTTCTTTCTGTTTCTAAATAACTACCAAATTGGAAGAATTTCAACTATTGTTCTTTATTGTGCTTACCTTGTATAAGAGAGCTGTTCAACCACTTGACATAGTAGCTATTTGGGTACAATATGAGCACTTCATTGCTGACTATTGACACGGGCAGCAACAGTGCCGAACCCACGGACACGGCCAGAGCGAACGTGCATAGCCATAGACTTATCCTGTACACCTTCACTTCGTCTTCATCGACGCTGAAGTAATCTTCACTGTCCCGCCGACGAAACTTCTCGATTAACATGAACGAGAAGAGGTACAGTAGTATAAACAAAAGCAGGAATATCTATGAACAAACGTGTTTAATATTAATCCTGTACCGATAATACGCGTAGAATTATAATTAAAATATACAAAGTGACACGAGTGGAACTTACGATCTGCTCTCGAACATTGTTGTGAAATATTTGCTCCCTTAAGTCGGCCTCCTCATCATCCATCGTTCTTTACTTAACTTTCTTTATCTTCCTATAGATATTCTTTTGGGTTTAATATTGAAATTACTCTTCATTTTTGCAAATTATCGCAAACCATACTTTCCAGAGATCACTAAACAACTTTTGATTTTCAATGTAGAATAAAGATTTTCATTTGTATCACAAGCACTATGCAAGCACTCACTAAGATAAACTTTAGTTTTTTATTTATAGTATTTTTGTATTTTTAAAATTTACATGAAGCACTGACAAATGATGTAAAAACACGACTAATTTCAATTTTCAATTAATTTTTTACTTTTTTTATAGTGCTGTCACGTTGTCATCTGTCAAATACGGTCACAGATCACTATATACCAGTCTGAAAATACGGTCAAATGTCAGTCAACCACAAACAAACTAGATTGTCTATTTATTTTGGCTGTCTAAAACAAGTCGGCTGGCAACACAAAGTATAGGTACTTATTTAACTTTATTTTTGCCATATTTTTACTACCAAAACCTAGTTTGGAAGCTATCACTGTCCCAAAAATGGTGCCTAGATTAATTTTCAAATGCAATTTTAGTGCTTTTTGCAATGTTCAGGTTGGTACATTTTTTTTTTTGGGAAGCAACTGGCAATATTGGTAGGACTATATCCATAAAAAACAAAAAATCACTAAGTATAAGCAAAAAATAATATTATATTGAATAATTTATTATTGGGTCTTGGTGGTCTTGAATTTCTTTGAATTTCATTTGGAATTTAAGTGAGCGTAAAATACATGGACCTATTATACTATTATATCTCTGTGGTAAAATATATGTTCCTTGTTTCCACTCATCCACCCACTACTTGTGTCAGTCTCCGGATTCGTGGTCTGTGGTCAGTATTTGTCATTGTGAAATGTGAATCTTTAGAGTTTAGACTGGTATATAGTGATCAAAGACTACAGTGGGTATAGGGATAGTGATCTGTGATGTGATTTGTGAATTACCTACGTTAAGTAAAAAGTATTCTGTGGAAATAAAATAAAACAATTATGAAAATGGATACGAAAAATCTTTGTAGAGTCAATCAAAGATGCTAGGACATCCTAAAGATGTAAAAAACAATTCGACTGAGAAGAAAATTGACACGGGTATGTAATGTATAACCTTTGTATAACTAGTATAACTATATATAATAGTTAATAATACTCATAGATATATTATAAGACTTCTTCACAAAAAATAAATTAAAATGTGTTCACGAAAAAAATAATTTAATTTAATGATGCAAGCAAGCGCAACTGCAGTCTGTCATTAACTTCCAGCCATGCAGCGTTTTACATAAAAGTTTTAGTTCTAAGTACAAGTCACTGGTTAGTACTTAGGTATATCTTGTAAGATGGTATGGAACCCTTCATGTGCAAGTCCGACTTGCATTTGATTGGTTTTATGCTGGAAAATCAAAGAGGGGATCTTCATCATCATCGCGTGCCTTCTTCGAAACGAAGTTTGGTGAGGGGATCTTAAATAAACCTAAATCCATGTGGATGAAGTCGCTGACATCATCTAGTCTACTCTCTAATTAACCAATGTGATAACTCAGCCCTAAGGTCAAAGGCTGGCAGCACATTGGCATACAAGATTACTTATACCTACACTTGTTTCAGGATTAGATGTAACAAATATAAAACCAGAATTTTCTGTTAGAATAGTTGTCTGTGATCACTATTTAACAAGGCCTTTGCCTGGGATTGATGTTATATATTCAGAATTTAGAGGATCAGATATAAAGCAGGTAATACTATTATCATGTTCTTTAATTATAATAATTTGCTCCTGCTTATAAGTAGATTTAGTAAACATAATGTACATAATATATTATAAATATTTCTCATTAAATATTCATAATGATGTCGAAAGCTGTAATGGAATCCATAAATTAAAAGATAAATGATAAAAATAGAAATACTATAATTAACATAAAAAATGTATCTACGTAATTTTTACAAAAATGTAATGTACTTGAAATAATAACATTTTTTGGCAAAAAATTAGTCATGCACACTCACTATTTTTTTTTTTAATTGGATTAACATTCAAAGTGATAATGTGAAAATATGTGTAATAGGTGCCAGTTTTAAGAATATTTGGGCCTACACCTGAAGGAAGAAAAGCATGCTTGCACATACATGGGGTATTCCCTTATTTTTACATACCATGCCCCACACCAAATCCAGAGCCTCAATTTTTATATCAAGTAAGTAGATAAATACTAACATTCATACATATAATATTAGGTACTCCATCGATGTATATGGATGGGCCTTTCGAAGATAAAACAACGCGCTCAAAAAGTCAATAGAATTTGCAAAAGTCTCTTGACTCTGTCAATGACGATGACGTAAGATTCAAGCGTATTTTTGCGGACGGAATTGTATGGGAAAGGCTAATCCATATACATCGATGAGGTACTCCAATTTTGCTAAATTAAATGTATAGGTTTAAAAGTAGTGTCATAAGTTTTTGGTTCCACAATGTTGGCAAGTAAAAAATTACTTTTCTTTTGTTAATCTATCCTTTACATAATGATTCACTAGTTTATTTGCCCAACAAGTTTTTTTTTTCAAAGAATATTTCTTAGCTCTATGTTTATTAGACTAATATTCCCTGTATCTTTCCCACTAAGCATAAGGTTTATGCTAGAATAGTGCAATGAGTAGTGTTTAAATTGCTGACCTGTCTGATTTCAGTCGACCCCTTTAACAGTTAATCTATTGAGACTTTATTACCACCTACATTATATTTTCTATCATGGAACCTAGATATAGTTTGGGAACTGAAAAAAGAAGCAAAATAACACTAGCTCTTGCTCTTCACAGATAGCAGCCAGCCTGGACAAAGCTTTAAACATTGCTTTAAAACAAGCAACATCAGCAAATCAACATGTGTACAAAATAACTTTAGTGAAAGGATTGTAAGTATATGAACGGTGAATCTTTAGGCTAGATTTATTTTAAACCATGCATGCATGTTAGTACATTTTCAACTGAAGGGGGTATGCGCGTGATACAGTCGAGCATGAATTAGTTTATTCAATGTCATGCCACAATAATGCTTATACTATGGTCACAAGCCTTGTGTAAGGCAAATGCACTCTTAGGCTGAGATCTATAGAGCACACTTTTACTTTACTCAGACTTAAGAAACTGTTAAAACGAGACAGCATTATACTGCTGGCATAAATCTGTCTCGTTTTAACTGAAACTGAAATCTAAGCAAAGTCAAAGTGCACTCTGTAGATTTCAACCTTAAGGTAAACTTTTGAGTTATGCGTTCAAGACATTTGAGAGGCGATAGTTGCATAGTTTTGTAGTCTACCTTATGCATTCCCAAATGTTACATAAAAATATAAAACACTTTTTGCCCTGAGCTTATTTTGCATAAAGTTGTACCTCAGGTTCTTTTAGAATTTAGGGCAATTCTGATATGAAATTGAAGCAGTGTTCATAGCCGGACTATGCTACTGAATTGAGGTTGTTTGATCTCAATCATCAGCCTAGTAGTTTACGAGACTTGCGCTCAAATAATAAGACAAACTTACAAACATAGAATGATTAACTTAATATAGGCAAACTGTTATTTTCAGACCCTTTTATGGATTTCATGATAAAGAACACCTGTTTTTAAAAATATTCTTGTATAATCCTGGTCTCATAAAACAAGCGGTTGAACTATGTAGTAATGGAGCAATTTTGGGCCAATCCCTACAACCACATGAGTCTCATTTAAATTTTACGTTGCAATTCTTCATTGACTTTAACCTTTTTGGGATGAGTAACATCGATTTACAGACAGTAAAATTTCGTAAAAATGGACTATCACAATATAGCGATGAACCTACTAAATCATTTGACGATATGAGTTGGGGTTTGAAACCTGAAAGCAGTTGTTTTTACGAAGCAGATTGTACGGCATCTCATATAATAAATCGTCAAAAAGTAGGCAAAGGTGATGGTATTGAAAACCCTGGTCTTGAGGAAGTATGGAATCAAGAAATAGAAAGGCGAAAACAATTAAATGTATCGATAAGTTCCAAATCGTTATCTCAAGGCCGAATAGGCGTCGAAGAAACAGATACACACAGTAAATTTGAAAAAATCATGGCTTTGAAATTATTGAATTTAGTTGATAAACCAGTAGATGTCAATAGTCTAAAAGAATTAGTGCATTATCCAGCAGAAACTCAAGATGGGTCAGAATTACTGAATGCTACTGATATAAGTAATCATATACAAGATAGTACAATCAATTTAAGTATTAACACAACTTTAAGAAGAGTGCAAGAGGAGTCAAGTTACAATATGGACGATACTGTTGTTAATGAAGATGTTGCATTAAATAGCAGTTTCTCTTTAAAATACAGCCAAGTTTTCTGTGAGTAACCATAATTTAAAAAAAATTAGGTATGCCAAAAAAGTCTTTATTTAGTTGTAAAAAGTTGTGTTTCATTTTAGTGGACAATGATGATTTAGAATTAGTTGATATATTGCAAGATCTAGATGAACAACCAGTTGAAGATGATAGTGTTATGGGTACCCCAGCAAACGATGATGTTAATAACGAAACAGAATCTGATGATGCTGAATATTCACAAATATTTAATGATGAGACTGTTCTTTTGGACCCCTATGCTTGGTACGTTATTTTTGTGACTTATTTTATACTAACCAATCCTTTAGATTGGTTAGATCTTATGTATGAATCGACCAAACAAAAATCGTGAAAACTGTCTTTCTCTATTTTAAATAAGTTGAAATTTTAATAAGTGTGTTGTCACCTAAATATTGTACTTATTTCAGTAAAATAATTACAGCAATAAGGAAAATAACGAGGAATCACCTACTTGGAATGATTCTTTTTGGGAAGGAGCTAATATACCGCAATTAGATGGAACTTTTGATGATGATCGTATGTAAGCTTTTCTTAGTAAGGCAACAATTGAAATAAAGAAATAACTGACTATGAAACGACTTTATTATCTTTTCAGATGTAAAGAAAGTAAGAAAAAGAAAAATGAGACCTCTCAAAGTAGGTTTATCTCGACCTAAAGGTAAAAAGAAAATAGTTTTAAATAAATTATCTGAAAATCATGAATTTAAGACTGATAAAGACAAAGGAAATGAAAGTGAATCAGATGAAATTAATGTGTCTCAAGAAACAATTGAAGATATATCTAGTTTGCATCTTAAGAGAACATCTAACTTTAATTCTCCTTTAAAAGAAAATAGTGATATGGGAATTTATGGCAATACTCAAGATAGTGAAGAGTCTATTTCGAATCCATGTCAAAAAGTAGATAATAAACCAATAGTTGAATGTATTTTATTTAAACAAGACTCAGAGTTGAATTTAGCTAAAAGTGTGTGTGATAAACAAAATAAAGATATTGATGCAGCTACTTTGTACGATATGAATAAAGACTTTGAACCAGTGGCAGGCCCATCAAATATTAATAATGTGAAAAATGAATCAATGAATTTTGAATACAATTATGATTCAACACCTGAAGAAGATGTAGGAATAGAAAGCTTTTATGACAAATCAAAGATATTCGATTTATCTATTGAAGATCGAAACAATGCTGAAAACGAATACATTGAAATGGAAAGTCAAAGTATATTAGAAAGCAAATCAAATATTTTAGAAGTAAAAACTGAACAAAATTTTATACAGAATTTTGCCAGTGATCATAAAATCAGCAAAACTACAAAAATATTAACTCCAAAAATAAGGCCGCCTACTAGAGAATTTATTTTATCGACATTGGAAAAGTATTCGATTCCAAAAACTAAAAATCCCGAACCCTTTTACTCATGTCACAAAGATGTTGGCGATAAGGTAGAAATCGGTCAAATGGTAATAAAACTAAAGAGCAAACTGGCTCGAGACCAAAAACCTTTTGATAAAGTTTTAGACGTAACTAGCATAGAAGAGTGGCGTCAATTACTATTTTTACAAACTAACGAAATCTCTGAAGATACTTCGAAGCCTGATGCACTAAAATTATTACTTGCTAGTAATAGACAATGTATATTGAGACCTTTGAATCGACCGCCATTGCGTAGTGAAGTTGTGAAATGGATTGAAAATAACGAAAACAATTCAAAAGCTCAAGAATTGCGTGATGATAATATTGAAGATATTCGCGTTAATATTGATGAATTAGAAAGTTCTCAAGCTATAGGCCTCAATGAATTAAACAATACGATTAGCTTGGAGTCAACAGAAAAGGTAGGTAATTTCTACTCTAATTAATTTGAAAATGTTAACTAAGTTGAGACAAATGTTTTATTGATACCTATATTTTTATTGTAACAGGATAAATCTGATTTAAATAATACACTTCAAGTCACAATGCAACCTGATGGATCATATCTTTGTTTTGGAAGTAGTGAAAAAAATACAGAAAATTCGTTTTTAACCCCGACAGTTGAGGTAAGGTTCAAAATTATTCTATAATATAAGTACAATAAAGTTGAAAACTAAAACCCGACTGCGATCGCCTTAATAAACGCTGAAATAAATATTAGAGTAAAATTGTTTTCCTATCGTTTGGTATACTTTAACGTTGTTGTACATTTATATTCATGAGCTCAGAATTTTCTCCCCTTTCATTTGACATCCCACTCGATACAATAGCAAGAAATTTTTTTTTGGAGACCACTTTTTTTGATTTAATATCCGTTACGTCAATTTTTTCGTATAAAATATAGCCTATTTCAGCCGGACCTTTACAACGAATCAAATGACACATTCATCAAAATCTGTCCAGTAGTTTAGACACTACGGTGGAACACAAAGAATCTGGATACAAACATACACACATACATACATAGACTGCTACCCTAACCCTTCCTTTTGGTTTTGCCGCACTCGGGTAAAAATACCGATTATGTGTCTAATTTGGAATATATTTTGCAGACAGACTTTCTTACGTTGATGCTTTTAGAAGTACATACTTCAGTCAGAGGAGATTTGAATCCTGATCCAGCTTTCGATCAAATAAAAGCTGTATTTCTTACAGTTACTAATGACTGTCCACCTAATCACCATTTACAAAGAAATGTTACCGAAATATTCGTCGTCGATAGCTCAAAAGAAATTAAATACTTAGACAAATGTGTGTTTAATTACAAAATTAGTTACGCAGACGACGAATTCGTGGTTTTTGAAAAAATCGTTGATTTCGTAAAAGCACATGATCCTGATATAATGTGTGGATATGAAATTGAGATGAACTCTTGGGGTTACGTGATGGAGAGAGCACAAATATTGGGTTTGGAAATGATTAAAGAAATTTCTCGAATCACTGAGAAAAACCGTCAGAAACGCTATAGACATGATGAAAATGAATTAGAGGGTAGAGTGATTGGGAGGATCACATTCAATGTGTGGCGTTTATTCCGATACGAGCTTGCTTTATCAAGCTACAGCTTTGAGAACTGCATGTATGAAGTGTTAAAAGAAAGAGTGCCGTCATACAGTTTTGCTCAACTGGCCGAATGGTGGAATGACCAATCAAGAATATTGCGATGGATTCCTGTGGAATATTACATGACCAAATTGAATGGAACTGTAAGAATGTTAGATAAGCTTGATATAATCCGTAAGTTTTACTCCTTTTTTTAACCCCCGACCCAAAAAGAGGGGTGTTATAAGTTTGACGTGTGTATCTTTGTATCTGTCTGTGGCATCGTAGCTCCTAAACTAATGAACCGATTTTAATTTAGTTTTTTTTGTTTGAAAGGTGGCTTGATCAAGAGTGTTCTTAGTGATCCAAGAAAATCGGTTCAACCGTTTGAAAGTTATAAGCTCTTTTCTAGTTAATATAACCTTCACTTGTCGGGGGTGTTATAAATTTTTAATTTACACTTGTTCAATATTGCAGGCTCTAGTTGAAGTTTACATTTATATGGTTTATGTTGAAAATAATAGTACACAAAACTTGCTTCTCATTTTTTTATTAGGTACATTGTTTACAATTCTATTCAAGATTGCTTGAAGCAAAAAGTTGCTGCATAGTAACTACTTTTGGAACTCTTGACTTCAATTTAGACTTGTAAATCTGTTTTTTTTTTTAATCCAATTTTAATCATTACATGTTTCAGATCGTACATCAGAGTTGGCCCGGCTATTCGGTCTTCAATGGTGGGAAGTGCTATCCAGGGGATCTCAGTTTCGAGTTGAATCTTTAATGCTTCGTGCGGCGAGGCCTCTTAACTTGGTCGCGTTATCCCCCACCGTGAAACAGAGGGCTGCCATGCGCGCTCCAGAATGTTTGCCTCTCATATTTGAACCAGGTATGGGAATAATGGTGAACGCACTTATCCGAGCCGAACACGTCAAAAGAGTCGGACGAAACGAATTCTAGAATTCTCTATATGAAATCTACTTCCGATTCGGACGATTCGACGCGGGGAAGGTTTCATGAGATTTCATATACAGGATTCTAAAATTCGTTTCTTTCGGCTCGTTCGACGCGTTCGGCTCGGCGAAGTGTGCGGTCACCTTTAAGGTTATTATGCGAACTTTTTCAGATGTTTAGAAATTTAATTCAACAAATGACACTAAAAACTAATATTTTATTTTTTGATTACATAATGGGTAAGACTTTAGTTTTGTATTTGGGGGCCGGAGTCCGATTCCCTTAACTTTTTGGAGTTATGTGCGTTTTTAGCAATTAAATATCACATGCTTACACACATCATAACTGTGAAGTAAACCCGTGAAGAAATCTGCATGCCTGAGAGTTAATGTTCTCAAAGGTGTATAGAATAGAATAGAATAGAATAGATTTTTATTCAAATAAACTTTTACAGTGCTTTTGAATCGTCAAATAATTTACCACTGGTTCGGAATGCCGTTCCTACCGAGAAGAACCAGCAAGAAACTCGGCGGTTGCTCTTTTCAATTGTGCAATTTACAATAATATTCTATACTATACAAGCTATTGCAGACCCGCGCATTGCTGGAGCGAGTCAAATCCATGCTTTTTTATCATTTACATAATCTTCGATTGTGTAATATGCTTTTGCCAGGAGCATACTTTTAATGGATTTTTTAAACTTTGGTAAAGGCAAGTCTAATATTGACTGTCGAATTTTATTATAAAATATTACACTCATTCCCACAAATGACTTTCCCACTTTTCTGAGGCGGAGCGTAGGAGTTGCGAGCTTATTACGATTTCTAGTTGGCCTGTCATGGAAATCACCGATTTTTTTGTAGCTGAGGATGTTTTGTCGTACAAAAATTATATTATTGTAAATGTATTGAGAAGCTACTGTAAGAATACCTATTTCCTTAAATTTCTCTCGTAGGGAATCGCGCGGTTTTAAATTATAAATTGCGCGTATTGCCCTTTTTTGTAAAACGAAAATTTTTCCAATATCTGCCGCTTTACCCCATAGCAAGATTCCGTAAGACATAATACTGTGAAAATAGGCAAAATATACAATTTTTGCAGTTTCCACGTCAGTTATCTGTCGAATCTTTCTAACAGCGTAAGCAGCAGAGCTGAGTTTGCCAGCAAGTGTTGATATATGGGCGTTCCATTGAAGCTTTGCATCTAAAGTTATCCCCAGGAACACGGTGGTCTCCTCTACTTTCAACATATCATTATTTATCATTAATTTTATGTTATTTGTCGTCTTGGTATTGGGCAGTGCGAATTCGACACACTTGGTTTTCTTTGCATTTAAAAGCAAATTGTTAACAGTAAACCAGTGAGTGACCTGCGATATGGCTCTATTTACATCGTCATAATTATTCTCATTTCTATCTAATTTAAAAATCAAAGACGTATCATCAGCAAATAGTACAATATCGCAAGTATTTTGGACAAAATATGGTAGATCGTTTATATATACCAAGAACATGAAGGGACCTAGGATAGAGCCTTGAGGAACACCCATTAATGAGGCTGATCCGGATGACTTCACATCATTTACACATACTGTTTGTATACGATCACTGAGATAAGACGCAATAAGACTAAGCGCAGTGTCTTTGACTCCATAATAGCTCAATTTAGCTAAGAGAGTCTCGTGCTCAACGCAGTCGAATGCTTTAGACAAATCACAGAAAATTCCAACGGCATTCTGTGAGTTCTCCCACGCATCGAATATATGCTTTAAAAGCATTGCGCCCGCATCGATTGTTGATCGTCCTTTAGTAAAACCATACTGCTCCGAGTGAAGTAATTTATTCAAGTTAAAGTGCAAGAGCAGTTGGTTGAGCATAATTTTTTCAAATATCTTGCTAAAAGTCGGCAAAATCGAAATTGGCCTGTAATTATTTGGGTCACTTTTACTGCCCGATTTGAAAAGAGGAATCAATTTACTGTATTTCATAAGATCTGGAAAGGATCCTGACTCTACGGACTTATTAAAAATTAGAGCAAGATATGGAGCAACAATATCAATAATATTGCTGATTACTTTTACTGATATCCCCCATAAGTCTCCTGTTTTTTTGTACTGTAAAGATTTGAATACCTTAATAATATCATGTGGGGTAATTTGTTCAAACTTAAATAGTACACTGCACTCAGAAACATTGCCCCTAAGAAGATTATAGGCTTCTGTTGGCGACGAGTTAAGGGAACTAGTAGTGGTAACTGGGATGTTTCGGAAAAAGTCCTCAAATGTCTTTGCAATTTCTATGTCAGAGTCAGTAATGTGATTGTTAATTTTAAGTTCCAATTTATTATTATTTTCCATTTTATGTTTCCCAGTTTCATCTGTGATGATTTCCCAAGCTGCCTTTATTTTATTATCTGAATTAATAATTTTTCGTTTTATGTGAATTGACTTAGCTTGTATGCAAACATTTCTAAATAATTTTGAATAATTTCTTACATATTGAACAAAGGCTGGAGTAAAATTATATTGCTTTTCTGCATACAAGTCAAACAGCTTATTCCTACTTTTATGAATGCCAACAGTAGCCCACTCACTAAATTTAAGATTTTTAAACAATCTTTTTTCTATGATTTTAAAAATAGAATTAAATTGGGAATTTATTAAGTTAAAAAAATCATTATACAGTTCATCCGGACCACCCTGTGTAAGGTCAAGTGAAGGTAAGGTGAATAAAATATTATGTTTGAATTGCTTTACTTTTTTAGTAGTGACTGGCCTATACTTTACTACTTTTATTGTATTTAGTTGACAGCTGGGAACAGATATCATTTGTCCACAGTGGTCGGATCTAAGGTTGGTGATAATGGATTTTTTAATAATTTTACAATCACCAAAAATGTTAATAATGTTAATAAAATAAAATGTTAATAAATAATGGTGTGTGAAATCTACTGATCCATTCTTGACCAGCTTGGACTATAGCCTAAATTCTTCTCATTCTGAGAGGTGGCCCGTGCTCAGTAGTAGGCCGGCGATGGGTTGAGGTCATAATATTAGATACTTTTTAATAATGAATATAGAATAAAGAATAATAATCAGTTTTAGTTTTTGAGCGATACTGTACCTTTTAGTTCTCCTATTGCATTCCAAGGTTATTCTACAGTATATAAAATAGTGTGTGCAAGATGCCTGATGGATATGATAAAATTCCTGGGACTTCAATTCAATTTTCAGAAATCGAAACTATTGTTTCAGAATCTCGTTTCTACACTGATCCAGTCATAGTATTAGATTTTCAAAGCCTGTATCCATCCATGATGATAGCCTATAATTACTGTTTCTCAACTTGCATAGGAAGAGTGCAAAACATAAACGGGTAAGCATACTCTTTCTTTTAGCAATATTTCTAACACATTCTATTGTTGTTAAGCTTATCATTGTTCGCATGCCAGGGCGCGTAGGTTTAATTCGTGTTTAATAATAAATTGTCAACATACTCACCCCATTATTGACATTCTAAAAGTGTGAATTGTACTAAACTATGAAAAAAGAAATAATTTGAATAGTTTACCATTGGCATATTGATAATAGATATAATGGATATGAAACAAAATCAATACATATAAAAAGACAAATCCTGACTTACTCATTGACTGACTCTTCAATGCCCAACCATTCATTTTATAATGTAGACAAATAATAAGGTCAGATTTTCAGAATTCCCATAGAGAATAAAGAAAGTTAATGTTAGTCAAAATATATACCAATATAAAATTATTTACAGTGAAGCTCCCTATGAATTTGGAGCGTGGCGGTTACGAATACCACAGACCAAGTTGGAGACTTTGATGAATAACGGCCTCGTCCATTGGTCGCCCGTAGGAGTAGGGTTTGTCAAGTCGTCCGTCCGTCGAGGAGTCTTGCCGGCCTTGTTGCGCAGGATCCTCGCGGCGAGGCAAGCTGTCAAGAAAGGTATGAAGCTGCAGACAGACGAGGCAGTAAAGAAGGCCATGCATTCGCGACAATTAGGTATGTTCGTATTTAACGTACATACGTATATAGATTGCTAAAATCATAACCCTTCCTTTTGGCCTTTACTGTAGTCGGGTAAAAAAGATTCAAGAAATAAATTATTGTTTGTTTAAGGTTTGAAGCTTATAGCGAACGTGACGTACGGATACACAGCGGCCAATTTCAGCGGTCGCATGCCGTGTGTGGAGGTTGGCGACAGTGTGGTGGCCAAAGGCAGAGAGACATTAGAGCGCGCCATCAGATTGGTGAAGAACAGCCAGTGGAATGCTAAGGTATCTATAAAGACATATATGAAAGGAAAAGCTGACTGACTGATCTATCAACGAACAGCTCAAACTACTGGGCTGATTGGGCTGGGCATGCTTTAATTCAATTCAATTTATTTATTTGCTGATACAGGTCATCTTATAGGTGTAAATCACACTAATATTATAAAGGAGAAAGTTTGTATGTGTGTGTGTGTGTGTGTGTGTGTATGTTTGTTACTGCTTCACGCAAAAACTACTGGACGGATTGGGCTGAAATTTAGAATGGAGATAGATTATACTCTGGATTAGCACATAGGCTACTTTTTATCCCGGAAAATCAAAGAGTTCCCACGGGAATTTTAAAAACCTACATCCATGCGAACGAAGTCGCGGGTATCAGCTAGTACATAATAATACTGGTCCAGCTGTACCACGCCAAGCTGCTATGCAAATACATTAATTTGTGTTAAACATAGTAAAAGTAAATTAAATAAATAGAAAAATTAAAATAATAGGTACTTTTATTTTATTACATATTACAAATTTTCGATTGTTCAAAATAAATGAAGTTATACAATAAAAGGGATTTACAATTTCGCTTTGGCAAGTCCATGCCCTATCAATGGTTTTTATGATTCTTTTTAGATGTGGAAACAGTGACCGCTTTCTCTTTCAGTTAAAATAAGATAAACTCGATTTTCAACATTGACATTTTCAACATATTCCCTAAACTTGGGAAAATTTAATTTGCTGGCAGCCTTTGTTCTACAACTACGCCCCCCCTGTCAATGTCTTCTTCTTCTTATCTCTGGGCTGGTTTCCGCACTTAAACGTTTCCGCCCTGTCAATGTCATTCAAGTGCCAAAAGATTGTTGTGGGACTGTATATCTGGTGGTCCAGGTGGTGTACGGCGACACGGACTCTATGTTCGTGCAGGTGCCGGGCGGCACGCGCGCGGAGGCCTTCCGCATCGGACAGCAGATAGCCGACGCCGTCACCGCCGACAACCCCTCGCCTGTTGCACTCAAGCTAGAAAAGGTAAAAGAATCAGAACAAATCCATATCCATACTAATATTATTAATGCGAAAGTGTGTCTGTCTGTCTGCTAGCTTTTCACGGCTCAACAGTTTGACCGATTTTGATTAAAATTGGTACCGAGTTAGCTTACATCCCGGGGACGGACATATCCCGGAAAATCAAAGAGTTCCCACGGGATTTTCAAAAAACCTAAATCAACGCGTATGTAGTCGCGGCCATTATCTAGTTATGTAATATGTGAAAAGCAATATTTGAATGCTCTTAAGTTTTAGTCTAGTCCCATTTTATTAGAAATCGTCAGAGATTTTCTGATATTTGAGCGGTCTTAAATTGGGGTGGTCAAAATCTTATTAGTAATCATTTCCATCAAAAAACTCAATTACAATGTCCGAAATTTTGAGAGCATGTTTCCGAGAAAGAGCAATACTCGACTTTGAGGTCATGATATGAAGAAGCTACGATATCAATTGTCATCGTCAAATCCATTAAAACACTTTATTAGAGTTGTTCATATTATATGGAATAAATTGTCCAAGGTCCAACAGAGTTGTTCATATATAGAATAATTAGTAACCCAAGGATGTGGTTATGTCAAGCTCTGCTAACCAGCTTAAAAATAGATCAGATACATTTGGAAAACTCGTAACACTTCTGATATAGACGCATCAGCGAAAGCTGCTTAGTCTATCACACTAATATTATAAAGGCGAAAGTTGTGTGTGTGTGTGTGTGTGTTTGTTACTCCTTCACGCAAAAACTACTGGACAGATTGGGCTGAAATTTAAAATGGAGATAGATTATACCCTGGATTAGCACATAGGCTACTTTTTATCCCGGAAAATCAAAGAGTTCCCACGGGATTTCAAAAAACCTATATTCACGCGGGCGAAGTCGCGGGCATCGGCTAGTTATAAATAATAATAATAACAACATAATAAATGCTTAAAACAGGTATACCAACCTTGTATCTTACAAACAAAGAAGCGCTACGTGGGCTATATGTACGAGAGCCCGGATCAAGAGAAGCCGGTATACGAAGCTAAGGGTATAGAAACTGTTCGTAGGGACGGCTGCCCTGCTGGAGTTAAGGTAAGACAGCCAGTTGTTTATATGTTAGTCAATCGGGGTATTTTACAGGTATATGAAACTACTACGATTTGAGTTGTATGTGGAGTGGTACATAGTATGTATGTAGATAATATGAAAGCTGCTGTTGCACTTTTTTAGCCGGCTACAACTCGGTGCAGTACAATACAGCCGGTAGCAAATTGCAGTGGGTGTATCGGTTGCAATTGACTAAAATAGGTTATGTCAGAAAACTTGCTTCGTTGTCATCGATTGCTCGTGTAATCGTAAATGCATGCATTACGAAATTAGACGTTTACACGTGCGATTGATAGTGAAATTAATGTTGTGAAACTAATTTCGTGCCACTAATTTCGTAATGTAAATGTTAGTGTTCCTTTTAAATAAAACAAAATAAAATAAAAAATAAATAAATGTAAATTCCGCTTATGTTAGGTTTACCCCTACCAAGGTGCCGTTACCGGCACTTCGGCTTTTAGCCATAATTTTTACGGGTTGTAAAAATTTAAACATAATCCTGTCTAAGCTGTGAATTAAGTTTAAAAATTACTTTCAGCTGCTCCAACGCTCTTTGTGTGCGTTATTCGAAACTGGCGATATGTCTGTTGTCAAGCGGCTGGTGTGCGGCACTCTGTCCAAACTGACGGACGGCAGTCTGCCGCCGCAGGAGCTGTTCTTTACGCGAGAGTACCACGGCCCGGCCGGGTACCGCCCGGGCGCCGCCGCGCCGCCTAACGAAATCGCCAAGTAGGTCCACATACCGCCTCCCCGTCGGCTTGTCTTAATTTGTGTAATGAGTAATTACAATCTAAGGCTGAGATCTATAGAGCGCACTTTTTGGAACCATATTAAAAAAGCGGATACTCAATCCCACAAAGGATTTCTGTAAAATAAGCCCATGTTATCTGCACGCCACTGATAATGTGGGCGGCTGGTATCGCGAACTGTTTCGCAATGTCGCGTTATCTCTGCATGTGACCACTGCGCGACAAGGATGGAAATGAAAATGATTTATTGATTTTAAAATAGTTATTTTTACAAATTGTGCTGGGGACCCTGAAGCAAGTTTGCAAATCACGTATCATCAGGGGACCCGCTCTGCCTCCTGCGTCCATTGATTGTATTGTTTTGCTAGGCGGCTGGTATCGCGTGATCGCCGCCGCGCGCCGCGTTCAGGCGAGCGCGTGTCGTGGCTGGTGTGCGCGGGCGCGCCCGGCACGCCGCTCGTGCGACTCGCGCACTCTCCGCGCGAGCTGTTGCGCGACGTCGCCTTATCCCCGCACGTGGCGTACTACGCTACGAGGGTGTTGTTGCCGCCGTTACACAGGTGCCTGTCTCTACTCGGCGTCGATGTTTTTAAATGGTGAGTGTACTTAACTGTTGAAATTTCTTACAGCCCCATGACTCACCTGTACACGACATAAAAGTGCAAAATACCAGTATTCGTGAACAAAAGATTTCCTTTGGCAGGTTTGGTCTCTAGACCCAAAGACTGATTTAAGAATTGGAGCCACCAAGAATATGGATGTAAATTTTTGTTGGGGCTTTCTGGTCACCACCTAAAGGTGCTGGATGGCAGCAGCACCCCCCAATTATTCTGATCCGGCAAATCTAGTAAAACCAAAGAAAGTGTAAAATTTCATCACAGGCGCCATGTTTACGCTCCTTAGGAAAATATGGCGGCCCGTTGCCTACCTTTCTAATAAAAGTCGTTGGTTTACTCATTAAAATTGAACAGGTGGCAAGAAATCGGCTGGAACCGTGAAGCGCAAATAGAAAGATCAAACGCAGCGGGTGGTATCGCGCGCTACATGCAACGCGGCCGCTGCGCAGTGTGCGGCGCGCGCGGCTCCCGCGCGCTGTGCGCCGTCTGCGCCGCGCGCCGCCAGCCCAGCGCCGCGCTACTCGCCGCCAGGCTCGCGCGAGCCGACTTGCACGTGCACTACTGTTACCAGGTGAGCGCTCTTTGAACTGCACCCTTGAACGCCCTTTCCAGTACCAGTTTTCTCTCCAAATTTAATTTGGGTACCTTCAAATCAAGAGTGAATAGGCCAATGGAAAGTACCCTATAGGTTTTTGATTCCCCTAGTCTTGACAGACAACAAGACAACAAAGTGATCCTTATAGGGTTCCATTTTTCCTTTTGAGGTATTTTCCGGAACCCCCAGGTGACCTGCCTGCTCGGTATTGCTCATATATATAAAAAAAAACCCAATTATAAAACTTGTGGCTGTATTTTCAATATCACGTCCGCTTGTGGCCATCTAGACACTTCTTAAATACCTAATATCTATCTTCATTTTTTTTGAGGACTTTGTCTGTGGTGGCGTTTGTTGGCGCGCGTGTTGTGACTTTTTGTGTGTTTTTGTGAGTGTTTTTTTTGTTAGAAGTGGCCGGTTTTTGTGTCCCGCTGGTGTTTATTGGTGGTGGAACTGACCGAGGAACTGACTGAGAAGCGCTCTAGAGGGGCGCCGCGTGTATGTCGGCGGGCGCCAGCACAGACGAAGTCCATACTTATACATATAGTTTTCCTAACTTGTAAATAACTACACACTTGACATTGGCTAATCAGTGTAAAGCCAGACGAGAGAAGAAAAAAAAATCTTCATTTTTCGTTTTCAGATTTGTAAGTCTTGTTGCGGTCACCCGCGTCACCGGGAATGTGAGAACACGGAGTGCCCCGTGCTGTGGAGGAGGG
Organism: Maniola jurtina; assembly: GCF_905333055.1. NCBI lineage: Eukaryota > Metazoa > Arthropoda > Insecta > Lepidoptera > Nymphalidae > Maniola > Maniola jurtina. The sequence continues at coordinate 11,247,608 of NC_060036.1, read as the reverse complement.
TCACAGCCCTGCAGAAGGCGCAGCAGATACGAGATATTACAACTAACTTGCCGCCAACCTATATGGAAGAAGGAATCGATTTTTAGACTAGTGAATATTAAAAGAAATTGTGAAAAATCATATGAATTAATGTATACATAAAATAAATTAATTAATCATGTAATAAATAAATCTTTCTATATTTTATGGTCTTTGGTTTTTTCAATTAATAAGCTTGAAAAGCAACAAAATTGAACAATAAGGAGCCTAGCAGGGGCTAATAATAGTAATAGGTAACCTAATAGCTGAAAGATTCTCTGCATATTGCCCCAACACGGAGGAACGACCTGCGACTATGGAGTTCGGATCGTGAATCGTGATGGCTTTGGTAGGTAGGTAAAAAGGAGTACTTCCCCATGTTTTCCCGTATATAAAAAGTACTCTGTGGTCGTGTGGTCTCTTGTGATTTGTGCATTGGCCACCACAGCTGACTACAAATACTATTTGACATTGATTTGATTTATGAAGGATTTCTGTAATAATCAAAGCTATTTGACCTATAATATACTAGGTCTGTGATTTGACCACAGTGGTGGTTGGTACCATGTGGCACTAATGATTTAATAGATGACACACCCCGACACCGTACAAATATTATGTACAAGCGAACTGATTTAATTACCTACATATTCCCATCCGCGTATATTTTGATTGTGTGTTGGGTATCGACATGGAGATGGTGTTGGATCGGTAATATCGAAGACTAGTGTTGTTATAAAGTAAGTAATACCATACAATTGTAGGCCATAAAGGACTTGAATCCAAGGCTGTAAATAAAAAAAGCGGTTACTGTCAGTCACATTGACAATTGACGTCTGTTTTGTTGGGTGATGTCAGATGTTTGTTTTTGCATTTTTTGATTTTTGCAGACCAGTAATCAGGACCATCAGGACTTTTTTTTACCAAAATATGGTTTATTGCCGCTGTATTCTTAATTATCTTCAAAAAAGAATATAACAGATAACAGCTTCATTAATTGCTATATCGAAGAAACGTGAAAACCCAGTTTAAAAGTTATCATAGGTCAACAAATGTTGTGATAAGGGGTTTCCCCAGTATTTTGAGTATTTTCCTCAATCACATATTATTCACTATATTGTGCTATAATCTTTAGAACAAGTGTAATACTGCGTCATGTTCCAAAACGTAGAACTTCGGAAGCTCCCTGCAGATGCGCTGTGCAAAGTTGTCAGTATTTTAGAGATAAACAATGATTGGAAGAGGGTTATGTCTATTATACCAAAAAACTTACAAAGTGAAGAATTTGAACCTAAATACAACAATGAACAAATGCGGTAAGTTGCCGACCAGTCTACATTACAATTTCTATTCTTTAAACATACTAAGTATTATTGTAATTTGTAAATCCGAAACGGTCTCTTTAAACATTCGTGTGTTCATCAACTACTTAGCTAATATTCAAAATATCTGACCTGCACTGACTTGTTATAATACACTCACAGAGAATTCGCGAAAATACCGACTGTCGAGTGAGCCGAAACTGGCATTGCTGAAAATGATACTGCACATACTAACGTTACAAGTCAATCTTTGGTTTGAGTTACAAAAACTTGATACAACCAAAGATAAAATTTATTATATCTAAGAACTAACGGATGCCCGCGACTTCGTTCGCGTGGATGTAGTTTTTTAAAAATCCCGTGGGAACTCTTTGATTTTCCGGGATAAAAAGCAGCCTTTGTGCTAATCCAGAGTATAATCTATCTCCATTCTAAATTTTAGCCCAATCCGTCCAGTAGTTTTAGCGTGAAGGAGTAACAAACATACACACACACACATACAAAGTTTCGCCTTTATAATATTAGTGTGATAGTGTGATTACCCCTAAATAATGAGTACTTTTTGTAGAATGATAGAAGAGCATGCAAAATCTACGAATCAGAAATGTGCTGATATCCTTATGGATGAGTGGGGTACATCAGGCAGGTTCCGACCCACACTGAGCACATTGAAGGAAATTTTAATCAAAGCCCAAATATTCAGGGCTGCTGATGAAATTGCTATAATGTTGAATGGTAAGACTTATTTGGAACTATTGTTTTTACTTTTGCCAAATCAAGCATACATATTTATTAAAATTATTTTTAATAAATATGTATGCTTGATACATTATTATTACTTGTGGTTTATTGCTTACAAAGTTGTAAGTAAATAGGGCAGAATGTTTTATCTGTTTTAGAATGTACAGGTAAAGCCCTTTCATATGATATCCCATTTGGTATACTTTGAAAATTGAAACACATTTTAATTTTATTAAAATGATGTAGCCAAAAATTCGCTGGTTTCAGATTTATTCTTGTACTTGTGCTATAAGACCTACCTACCTGCCAAATTTCATGATTCTAGGTCAACGGGAAGTACCCTATAGGTTTTCTTAACAGACACCACGGACGGACGGATGGATAGACAGACAGACAACAAAGTAATCCCTTAAGGGTTCTGTTTTTCCTTTTGAGGTACGGACCCCTAAAAATTGTATTAAAGATGATAATTAATGTCACAAATGTTTTTGTTAAACAGAATCCTTACCTGTGCGCCCAAGTTACGGCCCCGCTGCACCGGTTGCTACAAATGTGACAGAAACGTTAAAAGATGAAAGTGCAGAACAAAGGTTACAAGACATGAGCACAGCTGTGAAATCAAATACAGACCAAATGTGTAACGGGCCTACAAGGCAGATGAAATCCATAAGTGATATGATGGAATTCACCAAGACATGCAGCAATCAAATGGGACCAGCTCAAGTAAAATCTGCAACTGATTTAATAGAATTTTCAAAACAACAGCAAACCCAGGAGTCTATGAATATACCAGATTTGAGTGCTATGCTTGGCAAGACTAAAAGTACTAGTTTACAATCAGCTACCTCTACCAATGAGTCAATAGACTCTGAAAGTTCTAAACTGAACAGCACACAAAATAATGCAAACATTACTATGCATTACCCAGAAACATTTCAGACCTCCTTTCCAAATATTAACATTTCCACAGAAATAGATAGTGCCATACTCCAAGACACTAATTTAATTCATTTTGACTATGGTGTTTTAGATTCTATTACAGGAAATTTTTCTGAGTTGTTAATTAATGATCCTAATCATGGTCTTAAGGGCAGAATAGGGAGTGGAGGCTTTGGAGATGTATTTGTTGGAAAAGATTCAACTTACGGAATGCTCGCTGTTAAAAAAGCTCACAGTCACTTAGCCATACACCGTAGACCAGAGATTGCAATGAGAATATTTAACGCAGAAGTTAAATACCTCTCACAGTTCAGACACAATAATATTGTTCCTATACTGGGTTTCTCTATGAATGGACCTGCTCCTTGCATTGTTTGTGAATATATTGATGGTGGTTCACTACAGCAGAACATTGAAGCAAAAAGATTGAATGAACTTCAAAGAATTAATATAATGGTAGGAACAGCGGAAGGCTTGAAATATTTGCATACTAGTGACACAGAAAATAAGGAGGGCAGTTCAATATTAGATGTAGTTGGGGAATCTGATTCACAAAACTCTACAAAGCATTTTGTTCATGGAGATGTTAAAACTGCTAATATACTATTGACAACAGATTGTGTTCCAAAGGTAAGATATTTATTCGAAAAATCTTTGTAAAGGTGATTTAGACCAAACAAGAATTGAAGAATTGAAAAGAGCAACCGCCGAGTTTCTTGCTGGTTCTTCTCGGTAGGAACGGCATTCCGAACCAGTGGTAAATTATTTGACGATTCAAAAGCACTTGTAAAAGTCTATTTAAATAAAAATCTATTCTATTCTAAACAAGATTAATAATCCTCCCCCCCCTCTATCAAAATTTGTTTTGCATAGTGACAGCAATATCCAGTCTTTTTTTATCCACGTTAATTTGACAGAGGTGAGCATTCACTCGATTGATCTAAATACACCTTAAACAATCACAGTCATGTTTCACTGACAAGTATGAAGCTTGCTATTGCTAAGATCATGTTAGTCCCTCTGGCTTTCGTTTTTCCTGCCTGCAAAAGTGAGTACTTGAGTAGCAGTAGAATAATATCTTTTAAGTAAGCATGTTTCAACCTAAGCTTGGCTAAGACATAGTAACACTCTTGGCAGAGTAGTAGTGGTCATCACGAACGAAGCAACCTCTTTGAGGGCAGATGTTACCTCACGAGCATTCACCATTTATCCCTGCTGGCCGACATACTGGTGCACTTATGCTAGAGACTGCCCACAGCAGACCATTGTATGGGAGACGTTCCTCTACTTTTCTCTGCATGACAATGCGCTCGATGGAGTCACTCTCCCGCCGGTAGAGACGTGTTCAAAGAACCATCTTAGGCAGCATCACCACTTACAGTCAAGTGTGATTACAGTCTTTTGCAGATTTGTATGCAACAATAATATTAATAATTTTTAAACTTGTTTCAGCTATGTGACTTTGGCTTGGCCAAACAATATGATTCAACATTTGTTACAACATATCCAATGGGAACCTCAGCGTACATGGCACCAGAGGGTCTGCATGGCACCATCACACAAAAAATCGACATTTTCAGTTTTGGTATAGTACTTTTGGAACTACTGACAGGTTTGAAGCCTATTGTCGAAAATGATAGAGAAAATATTAACATAAAACATTATGTTGAAGAGAATGTTGTCAACAATGATATTACGCCGTTATTGGATCCTGTTGTTAAAATATGGGTAAAAGCTGATGAGGTCTATAAATTAGCCAAAATGTGTTTAGAGTATAACAGGAAAAGTCGACCAACTATTGTTGAAGTTTGTGATATTTTGAATAGAATTCTGAATGACTAGGAACATATCGCAGACTTAGGGTCTACTTACTTTAAACCATAGGGTCATATAAGCAAAACTACGATTTTTTTTTTAATGATAGTCAATTTCAATATTAGCAAAAGCGGGCAAAGCTACAGCGACGCGACGCGCCTCTTCGGACGGCTCCCTATTATGATTTCTGCTCAAAGTCAAAGTCAAAATCATTTATTCAAAGTAGGTACAATTGTATGGTCGGAATTGTTAAATTTGTACGATATAGCGGTGATAAAATTAATTACGTAACTTAAAACTAAAGCTACGAGGGTTCCAAACGCGCCCAAGTCATTGCACTTACTTATCTCATAAGCGAGAGAAAGATAAAGTTTGCGCGATAAAAAGAGAGGTCTGCTAAATTTTATGCTGAATATTGTGTGAGCTGAATTGCGTCGAAACAAGAGTCGAAAGTAGTTATAAATCTTTGCAGAGAGAACCTTCTGTATCTGTAAAATAATTAAATACTTAATAGTAATTAGCAACAACAAAGTAATTTAGTTGTTTGCATCTCCTAAAAAATAAGGGTACTGTGAGTAGACCGCTATGGATTGAAGGGCACAATATTGGACTAAGAGCCTGTGAGGGACCTTTGATGTTTTATAAAAGGAGAAAATCTCTATGCGCACCCTAAGGGCGTCTAGTAGGAAATTGGACGATACTAAGTGTCTGGCAATGCATGAAGTGATATCTACTACTATATTATAAAAAAATACACTTTATACTTTGATGAAAGACTTTATACACCTTTGTTACCTGTTATCTGCCAAAGCCAGTGTTTCGAACGTCAGAGTCGCTGATCGTTCCTCCTGTGTTTGGGACAATGCACAGAGAAACTATCAGCTTTCATAAAATAACGCAGGTCTGACCCTCACAGGCTCTTTGTCTATATTTTTTATTCATAATTCTAAATTCGGAATTGTTTAAAATCATGATAATAAATCGCATAAGAATAAACTGTGATCTTGAAACATTTTATTTAGAACTGTGATTAAGAAATGAAATATATTATGTACAGATAAATATACCTATTTGTGAGTTATTTTACTGAATATAGATTTTAAGATATAAATTCTTGTCTTATTTCTTCCACCCGTTTCTTAAAAACATCATTATCAATGGTATTGGCTTTCTCTAAATTGGCAATAAGCTGTTTCTGTTCACTATCTTTACACAGACAAATTAGGATTATAATAAGCCTTTGAACTCTTGAAGCAATATATACTCTCTGGCATGTGTATAAGATTTTTAGAAGGGTTGAAATGATTTTGTAATCGGACGAGAGTTTCCATATACACCAGCAATGTATGATCCATTCGTCGAGACACTGAAAATAAACAATATTATTGTAGACTTAGCCACTGAAATGGACGTAATTTATACATGTATGCTGGAAAAGATGTGCAAAATGACAGTTGCTTTTTGTGGTTGTTGATTAGTGCTTCCCAAATTCATACTAATATTATAAATGCGAAAGTGTGTCTGTCTCTCTGCTACCTTTTCACGGCCCAACAGTTTAACCGATTCTGACGAAAGGTACAGAGTTAGCTTGTATCCCGGGGACGGACATAGGCTACTTTTTATCTTGGAAAATCAAAGAGTTCCCACAGGATCTTCAAGAACCTACATCCACGCGGACGAAATCGCGGGAATCCTCTAGTACTGAATATGTAACCATTGTTAGGTACTCAAAGATTCCTCTGCCCTAAGGTTGCCTGGAAGAGACAGATATTTTATAGCGATAAGGCCGCTTGGCGGTCGATTGCGGTAGCATGACAGCTATACAATGTCACAATCGCAATCTACTCTGATTGATTGACGCTCGCTCACATTAGCAACAATGCATTATTGCAACAAGAATGCCATAAATTCAGTCAATCACAACAATTGCGATTATAATAATGATTGATGCAGGTTTTCCGGAATCAACCTATTGTTATACTCATATCTTATGATGTACAATAAAGTATGTTTTACCATTTACGTACCTCTAAAGTATTCACTAATAAAACATTAGCCACCATTTCATTTGTGCAAAGATCCAAACAGTCACATATAATCATTTTGAAACTGTTTCTACTAACACAATTTATTTTGTGTGTCTGTACAATAAACTGTGTGAACTTCAAGCATTCAGCCTTCCTGTATATGTTTGATTCAGTAATTATCTGATCTAGGATTCCAGAATACATATCATCCATTTTATCATGCTAAAATAAATTGCTTAGTTTAATTATTTAACATCATAACGTAAAAAAAAACCACTTTAGAGAATAGAGATAAGGCTGCCTTTGTAAATAAAATAATCTTCTTATATTGGAAATACCAAAAGTATAATGCGTCGGAACTAGCAAAGCTTAGCTAGAAATATTATATTATTTATCAATGGGTTTGGTGGAACAAATTTTCAATAGATTGTGTAGGATAAAATCCATCATAAATATATTAAACATTATATTATGTATCTTTAAAACAAGAGTGAATAGGCACCTTCTAGGTAAACGCGTCCCATCTTAGCGTCACATCATCACTTTCCATCCGGTGTGATTGTGGTTACGCGCTTACCTATAGTGAATAAAAAAAAATTACTTATATTGAATACAATTTTAGTATTTTTAGTTGGAAGTCACAACTCATCACTCACAGCATTGCAAGAACTTTTCCCTTTGTTAGTTCAGACAGATTATACAGTATTTTAAAAATCTAAATCCTTACAAACAAACCAAATTACTCTCCGAGATAAAATCATAACCCTTTCTTATGGCTTTGTCGCAGTTGGGTAAAAAAGGACAAATATTAAAAATTAAAAACCTAACATCTTTTTTTAAATGATAGACTTACCTTAATATCAGCAGGAAATATTCTACACAACTCTATAAGACATGCGTGAGTTAATGCAGTGATCTTGATATCTTTTTCTAAGAATGTCCTTTTCAGGCTTCTATAAACTACTTCATAGTAATTTCCACCGTCAAAATCCTCCAGTTTCTGTGGATAGAAATGTAAAGTGTAAATGTAAGTTTCAAAAGCATGTATGTAATCTATTATTTTAAAGTAAGTAGCTAATTATAATATACTGTTTATAACCACTATATTGATAAGTCAGGCTCGCGCACCGAGGGTACCATACTAAAAAACTGCCCAAGTCAGGCTCGCGCACCGAGGGTACCATACTAAAAAACTGCCCAAGTCAGGCTCGCGCACCGAGGGTACCATACTAAAAAACTGCCCAAGTCAGGCTCGCGCACCGAGGGTACCATACTAAAAAAAGAAGTAAAACAGCAAGAATCACTTTTGTATTATTTTTCCTTTAAGATATACATATACCTCTATTTATTTTATTTTATTTATTTATTAATTTGCAGACACACAAAATCCTTATAAATACGTCTCGCCAAACTGCATTACAATTTGTTGGCGAGTTAGCGCTCCATACTATTAAATATATAATTACCTAATACTATTTTACAGTTAATTAAATCTATTTTACAGCTTATTAAAAACTACTATAAATAATCAGTCAGCGAAGGAGTCCCTAATAAATACTTCTTTTAGTTTCTTCTTAAGGACTCCTTCGCTGACCTTTTGTTCTATTCTTAACCATTCTACCCTATTAAATATCCTAGGTACTAAGTATTGACGACAATTATTTTAGATTTTCGGTTTGTACACTTCGGAGAAAAAGGGGAGGCGGGCGGAGGAAGGAAGCAGTATTTTTGAACATTTCGCAGGATAAATTCCAATTTATTTTCCTTGAGATACAATTATCATGATGCAGTCCAAGATGGAACTGGGTTAACTTGGATGGCATGGCAGTTTCATTAAACCTATATTCCTGATTGATTTATATGTGGCATTTTTCTGGAAAGCTTCGATCTTGTCCCCCCTTCACCATTTTACCACCGAACCGCAAGACGTCGGGCGAGTTTCCATCCTTATGTCGTCGACATTCCATCTACACGCACGAAACGTTTTGCGTCTTCATTCCTCATACGCATAGCTAAGGTTTGGAATACTCTTCCGCGATCAGTGTTTCCTACCAATTACAATCCGGGTATCTTTAAAACAAGAGTGAATAGGCACCTTCTAGGTAAACGCGTCCCATCTTAGACCACATCATCACTTTCCATCAGGTGTGATTGTGGTCAAGCGCTTACCTATAATGAATAAAAAAAAAAAAGCATGGCTTTGCCCTTGGGTGGTAACTACCCATGGCTGAAGCCTCTTGCCAGACCAGACAAATTAGAAATTATAAATTCCCATGTAGCCCTCTGCGGGAATCGAACCCAGACCTTTCAATTATAAGACCACTGCACCAAGAAGATTGTCAAAAGGTACATACCATACATTGCAAAGCTGCTAAGCAGCATGACAATCCCTTTCTTTTATTTGTCTCTATGTAATCATCAATCAGTAGCAGCGACACTGGAAATACCCTTTGCGGTTTCACTTTGACACTATATTTCTGAAATTTTATAAATAGAGGTATTTTTTTTTGTCTGTAATATACTATATTTTATTTTAGTATGGTGCAATGATTATTATGTTTAAAATATTAAACTAACAGACATGTCTAATACATTCACAACCTTTCAGATTCATTATTATTAAACGCAACTTTTGTAAAATTTATGAGGAACTAAATAGATGATGTGAGGGACTAAGTAGATTATGGTGGCCTATGAGTTCTATGTGGATTTAGGTTTATAATAATCCTTTGGGAGCTCATTAATTTTCCGGGATAAAAATTAGACTATGTCCATCTCCAGGATGGAAGCTATCATGTTAATGAATAGATGCTTGCAACTTGACCATCTCAGAAGCCCTTTACAGTATTGAAAATTTACCTAAGTATTGTATTATATTATTTAATTTAATTTCTAATGATTTCTGTTTGAGTGAGAACAGATTTTGTATACATATTATAACGGTAACATGTCTTGGTTAAAAGTCATTGCTGCAGTCAGATAGTAAAACAATAGGTAAGGAACGTACCATCAAATCTGCTAATATCAAGCAGAAAACTTCAATTAGGCTTGGATATTTCTTAAAATCTTCAGATGTTAACTTACTGTGTAATGCCTCTAAGCATTTATCAAATATTTCTTGCACATCAAAGTTACTCTTTTGAAGCAGCACAACTTCTAAGGGTAATTCACCCAGCACCTCGAAATAAATGTTTAGTTTTTTTGCATAGTCTTTAGTCTTTTCATTGTTCCACGGACATTCGCACTGCAGCTCTTTGTATAAGATATACAATGATGAAATTACGGTTGAAGCTTCTTTGTTTTCTGAAAGCATTAGATCTCCGAGGCATTGCACAAGGAGTTCAAAATTGTGATCTAAATTATTATTACGAAGATCGAATTCTACGTGATTTTTTACCTCGATCTCATCATAATTTTTCGATAATTTTGGTATGAAACAGCGGTTGATACTGTCTAATAATTTGGTAATATATTTCATTTTTCTAATTCTATTAAAAATACATAAAAAGTTAACCTCGTACTCAGCCGAATAATATTATTTTGCTTTTGTTATCTTTCTGAATTTGCTTTGAGGTTATGTTTACACTGTTTTTTTCTCTCTCTCGTCTGGCTTTACACAGATTAGTCAATGTCAAGTTTGTACCTAGTTATTTACAAGTTAGGAAAACTATATAAGTATGGACTTCGTCTGCCCCTTTAGAGCGCTTCCCAGTCAGTTTTACGACCAAAAAACACCAGCAAAACTCTAAAACCGGCCACCTTTGACAAAAAAGGAAAAAACACTCCAAAAAGGCACGGCACGCGCGCCAGCAAATGACAACACAGACGAAATCCACTGTTTGTTTTTGACTTTGAAGAAATTGAAACGTCAAACTCAGACACTAACCCAAAATATTTTTAACTGACTTCCAAAAAAGGAGGAGGTTCTTAATTAGTCGGAATCTTTTTTTTTTATCTTTTTTTTTATTTTAATGTATGTTCCCCGATTACTCGAAGACCTCTGGACCGATTTGGATTTTTTTTTGTTTGACAGGGTATAGTTACTGTGCAGGTGGTCCCATTTAAATTTGGCGAGAAGATCTGATAAATATGTTCGGAGATGGAGAACAGAGCTCCTCAATGGATAAGGGCAAATTGCTCGCGATCAGTGTAATAGTTTAGTAAATAACGTAAAAGCACCGGTCATGGACAGTGAACCAGTAATGATCACTTTCTGGTGAAATCATCGAAATAATCAAATACCTGTATTTTATTACATCCGTTTACACTTTTTATATGTTAGCAACACCTTTCGCCTATTTTTAGCCTATTATGACACTAGCCGGCCATTTCGTTTAGCTACAGTAGCCTGTTGATTTCGTACTGCCGCGCAGAGAAGAAAATATCTGTATTTCTTATAAGGATCGTGATGCGGGTGAGTCCAATAAATGTACATTACTTCAGTTACTGTGTTAATTACATTAAAACTCGATTTATTTCCGGTTTTATTGATAATTTTGTGATGTAATTAGAACCTAACTTATTATGATACGTTAAACACTTATTTATTAAAAGAGCTGTTTATAATTGGTTCCTTCAATACCCCTTGATCCCATGATGGACAATATGGTCTGGCCTGTACATGATTGGTTGTTCATGACTGGTATCGCCAAAATTCACTACAATTCATTTAAGTTTATGTGCAAGTTTCTAATCGTCAAAATTATTTCTCAACGCAGCGATGGCACCAAATAGAAATTATACTAAAGAGCAAATGGCCAAGGCCATTGAAGAAGTAAACCGAGGTGAAAAAGTCGCAGTTGCTGCCTTAAAATATGGTGTTCCTAGAATAACTCTTCGTAATAAAATTACCGGAAAAAGTCCCAGAGACTGTAATTTTGGTCCCGTTACTATTTACGAAATCATCGCACTTCATCCAAACACGACGTTTTTAGACCCTTGAAAGTGTTTTACAAAAAGGAGATTAGCAAGTGGAAGACAGAAAATCCTGGTTGGTCCTGGAATATTTAAGAAAGAGCATTCCGCTCCGGTTCTAGAAGGTGCTTTAGAAAACATCAATAAGGAAACCATAAAGAATGGGTTTCGTAAAAGCGGGATTCGACCATTTAGTGTAGAATATGTGGATCATATAATCGTGGAAAAAATCACCTTGTTCAACCATCTATTTTATTCGAGCAGAGCAGAATTTGAATCTGTTCTGCCGATTGAAGATCAATCACTATACGTTGTTTGGGCAAAAATTAAAGGTGAACTAGATTAACAAAATGATACCTCTCAAACACCAAACACACCACCTTGTACACCGATTACAGAATTACAAGAATATGAGACGAATGTTTGCGATTATCAAGGGGCTCAGGAAAGAGTAATGAGAGAAGAGCTTGTGAAGGAGGTTGTTGAGTTGAGAGACCAGAAACAGAATAGTATTGGCAAGAGAGTTCATACCGAGGAAGAGTATTTTGAACAAGAACATAATAATCTATGTGACATAGATAATCAAAACGATAAGAATGATATTATCATGCGAGAAGATACTGCAAAGAACATCAGAGAAATATAAGATATTCAGAAAAACAAAGGTAAAGAAAACAGTCTAAAAGATAATGGAACGAGAAAAGAAAATGTTCCTTCGCCTTTTAAAAGAGTTTTATTTTGGCCTGAGCCTGAACTGAAAAAACGGAGAACTAAGGAACGTTTGCCTTCCGCAATAACAAGTCAGGTTTAGATAAATTATAGTAAAAAAAAGAAGAAGAGAAAAAGAAAAAAGAAGTTGATAAAGAAAAACTAATGAAAGAAAGAAATGAAAAAAAAATTGTTAAAAGTAAATATTGTGATAGAGAAGCAAGAAAACCAAAATATGAAGAGAGGTGTTAAAAAGCAATGTGCACTGAGTACTTCTTCAGATAGTGATATGGAGGTAGAATACTTGGAGAGTGAATACGATGTAGAAGATGAATACTCTGATGATGAAATTAGCTCCACAGGGACGCTAGAAAAAGTAAAGAAGGAAGAATCAACGCAAGATAAAATTTTAAACTCTTCCTCTAACAGAAATGACGAATCGGACTTACCAAAAAGAGAACTTAAAAGGGGAGAGTATGTTATAGTAAAATACGAGGGTGAATATTTTCCCGGCGTAATATAAAATAGTGACAAATGCCAATTTGAAATAAGTACTATGGTATTGTCTAAGAATAGTACGTTTAGGTGGCCTGACACGGCCGATAAAATTTGGTATGCTGCAAAAGACATTGTAGAAGTAGTCGGCAAACCACCCCCAATAAACAAAAGAGGGTTCTTCAAAGTTGAAGAAATGGCTAAATATCCGTCCGTCGTCGTGTCTGTCAAGAAAACCTATAGGGTACTTCCCGTTGACCTAGAACCATGAAATTTGGCAGGTAGGAAGGTCTTATAGTACAAGTGAAGGAATAAATCCGAAAACCGTAAATTTATGGTTACATCATTAAAAAAAATTAAAATGTATCTCAATTTTCAAAGTAAGATACCTAACTATACCAAGTGAGGTATCATATGAAAAGGTTTTACCTATACATTCAAAAATAATGATTTTTATTTATTTTTATGCATCATAGTTTTTGATTTATCGTGCAAAATGTTGGAAAAGTATACGAGTACGGAACCCTCGGTGCGCGAGTCTGACTCGCACTTGGCCGGGTTTTTTATGTTTGATTGTATGATTGAATGTAATGCTAAAAATAAATAAGTTTTTGTACTTAATTATATAATAAAGCCAAAGCTTGTAATGTAGACTTACCAATTATTATTTTGTTTGTAATAAAAAGTGTCTATAATTGGATGTCCATTACAGGAATTTGTAATAAAAAGTGTCTATAATTGGATGTCCATTACAGGAAATGTACATAACTGGCAGTCCATGACTGAATTTTAACTGTTTATTACTGGTTATTTAAAGAGGTCCCTTTTTTAAATGAATAATTTGGTATTTTCTTATTCCAGTGACTATATTATCATGCAGGTAGATTAACAATAGTATATTTAACAATAGGAAACATGGTTACGTTCAAATTGAAATTTATTTAAGTAACTACAAAGTAAAATTTAATTATTTGTTCTTATACTGTCCACGATTGGTGCTTTTACGTTAGTAGGGGTTTAACTGGGCGTAGCGTACAGTGGGGCCACTAAAAATTGTGAATTAAAAATTTTCAAAAGAAAAATAAAACCACTTCAAAAACACTAAAAAGTATATTAAAGAGCATATCACATCACACTAATCACACTAATATTATAAAGGCGAAAGTTTGTATGTGTGTGTGTGTGTGTTTGTTACTCCTTCACGCAAAAACTACTGGACGGATTTGGCTGAAAATTGGAATGGAGATAGATAATATCCAGGATTAGCACATGGGCTACTTTTTATCCCGGAAAATCAAAGAGTTCCCACGGGATTTCAAAAAACCTTAATCCACGCGGACGAAGTTGCGGGCATCATCTAGTTAAAACTAAATTCGAAATCCAAGAGTGAAGCTCGCCCGACTTCATACCTAGGTACATTACACGTGTAGCTAAACAAAAGTTATTTTTTACTTTTTACTTTTTAGTGTTTGTGGTTTTTGAAGTCGGTTTTACTTTTCTTTTGAATTTTTTTTATTTTTAAACTGGCTTTACGGCTCTGAACGTACTACGTAGCAACCTACTAATTTGTGCCTCTTATTTAATTATTCTATTATAGGTTACAAGTAAAAAAAACATATTTTAGAACCATTTAAAACTAATCTACCCATTGATTTTAGAGCCACCTTTAATCTGAGAACTAAGAGAGAAAATTTTGACTTCTGAGTCCTATCCTTTTCCTATTTTTTTAATTTCAAGGCCGGTTTTTCAAATTCACATAAAAATGTTGCTACCTACTTACCTATTTTCATTGATCGTTTTGCTATAGAAATAATAAGTAATAATAGCGCTTGATAAGAATTATTATTTCCTACTTTCATGGGATTTGCTCAGTAGGTACAATACATAGAATGCAGGCGCGGCGGTTTAATAGATTTCAAAGAGCTTGAAACCAAAACCGTTAAGCCTGTTCCTAAGATCTTAATAAATTTTAAAGGAATCTAGATAAATTTTAATTCGATCCAACCCAATCCATCAGCTTGCATTCACGGGCATAATGCCTTTTCAAGAGCGTGCCGCTAAACACAATCCTCCCGCCTTCCTCATCCAGTTTCACCCGCTTCCCGCCACCTTCTTTGAGTCATTGGTCCAGCGTACCTACTGGAAGTCGTCCCGACGGTTCTGCGACAGACATGGCCTGCCCACTGCAGCCACTTCACAATCCTCTGAGCTATGTCAGTTGCTTTTGTTCTTCTGCGAGTTTTACCGTTCCGGATTTCATCTCTAAAAAAGATAACTAATATAGATCGCTCCATAGTGTAAAAAAGGGGATACAATATGTTTACACCTGTTAACTACTTCTCTTTGTTGGTGTGTCATCATCGGGAAGTACCCTATAGGTTTTCTTGACAAACACGATGGACGGACAGACAGACAGACAGACCGACGTGAATTTGTCGTTACATCACCAAAAAAAAGAATTAAAATGTGTTTTAATTTTCAAAGTAAAAGACGATGACTTTGACTTTACCAAGTGGGGTATCATAATATGAAAGGGCTTTACCTGTACATTTTAAAACAGATTTTTATTTATTTTTATGCATACTAGTTTTTGATTTATCGTGACTTACGCACTGTTAGAACTTCTCTAACGATTTATTGTAGTGTTTCGATTCGTAACAATGATGGGCGAGGCGCTAGATATTCATTATTAATTAATCTAAATAAATCTTGCGGTCTGCCTGCGAGCCAACCAATAGGGTCGAAGCAACATAGATTACATTTTTGTTGTATTTATCGAGAACATGGGCTGCATGGGCTGTGGGAGAGGGCAAAAAACGTTTAGTACAATTATACGACCAATTTTAACAGGCGAAGAAATGTTCGTACTAAACAAGTGGAAGGTGTCAACTTCGTCAGCCGTATATCAATCAAGTCGCCATCATATATTATATTAATTATAGAGTATAATGTTCGGTTTCGTTCTGGGTTTCGCATTATAAGATTATTGTGCTCGGAATTTCTGAGTGTCCGGTCGTCCATCAATTATCTAGAACAATTTAAGTACGCCTTGAGTCCGCCAATAGTGCCTGAAGATCGCATTTTGCGCTTCCCGCCAATTTTAAATGAAGATACACAAAGAAAATTGAGTCATCTATATTGCTCATAGTCGCAGTTAAACTACAATGGAGACAGCTGCAGTTTAAGTGAAAAATTTGTGATAATAGACTTTTGCTACCTAAGTTTATGGTGTTTATAAGCTGATCGTAAATTGAAATATATTTCTATGGAGGGATATTTTATACAACAATATTATGATGCCCGTCGTTAGGGTCGAAAAAAGTGCTGACTTTAGAGTTTCACTGTGCCTAAGTGTGAACAACGTTTGTGATAAAAAAAATTGGTTTGTGATGAACGGAAGTCCGAATATATGCCGTAGTAATTAGTAAACCTGATATTTAGTGGAACTTTGGAATTACTCACGCAAATTATCAGTTATTATTAACATAACTTTGCTACCTACTATTGTGTGATATTATATCTATTTCACCTATGCCTAGTAAAAAGAAAATCAAGTCGCCTCAACAGCTATGGGAAAACATTTCTTCAATCTTTGTTACATTTGTTGAGAGAGTTTTTTTCTCTCTCGGAGTGATTATCGCGAGGAATCCATGGAAAGTGATTGTGGCAACATGGGTTTTCGTCCTATTGTGTTGCGGTGGACTATTTACATTTTATATGGAAAAGAACCCTATGAATTTATGGGTTCCTCCAGATTCAGACTTTTATTATGACACTCATTGGTATATTGATAAGTTTGGGACTGGTTTTAGAATTCAGAAGGTACTGATAACAGCAGATAATGTCTTAGATCCATCTGTCTTTCATTTAGTTAAAAATATTACTAATCATGTTAATGCACTCAGTATAGATTATCAAAATAAAACCTACTCCCTAAACGAATTATGTTTTAAAGTTCCTGTTGTTACAATAGCTGATTCTAATTGGAAACCTAGATCTGAAGACTCCTTAAAATCTAATATTAGTGATTCTGTACATAAACATGATACATATGAAGTAGAATATTTAGATCCTTCTCTTTGGTTAGACGACGGATTTTATTGCGTTTTGCTGAGCAGTTTTCCGTTAGCTTGCCTCCAGTATAACGTTTTGGATATTTGGAATAACAATGAAACAACAATTCGTGACATTACAAAAAATGAAATTATTGATAAAATCAATACAATCAAAATAAATCCGATTACAGGTCATCCTGTAAATTACACGCAAATGTTAGGGGGAGTGGTTAGAGATGAAAATGGTGCCATAGTAGCAGCTAAATCACTTTTAGTAACTTGGTATATGTATGTAAATATGTCACAAGTTGATCTCAATGAAGTTGGAAATTTAGTCGGCACTGAGGAGTGGGTCTCTGTTCCTTTAGCATTTTGGGAACAGGAATTTTTAAACTACGTCCAGAATTTGGATCTCAATGAGAAAATTGTCAAATTGTATTATGAAGCAGGGAGAAGTTTTGGAGACATAAGCGGTCAAGCGATGTTCCAAGAAATGGATAAATTGTCTATTGGCATAATACTGATGTTTTTTTATGTCGTGTGTGCAGTTTCTCGATGCAACTGGCTAGAAATCAGATTAACCTTAGGTAGCATTGGGTTATTAAACGTTGGAATGGCCTATTTAACTGCAATTGGTTTGTGTTCTTTAGTTGGTATCTCGTTTGGTCCTGTTCATTCATCTTTACCTTTTCTTTTGATGGGATTAGGAGTAGATGATATGTTTGTGATGAATGCGTGTTGGAAAATGGTCCAAGATACAGATTCGCACAAAAGCACGGCTGTCAAGGTTGGTTTGATGCTGAAGCACGCAGGGGTATCTATTGTGATAACTTCGTTTACAGACATTGTGGCATTGTTAATTGGCGCTATCACAATATTGCCATCATTAAAGTCTTTTTGTATATATGCAGCTGTAGGAGTGTTCTTTATATTTTGTTATTCTGTTACGTTTTATGTAGCATGTTTTACATTAGATCTTAAAAGAATTAAAGAAAAAAGGAATGGCTTCATATTTTGTTACAAACATAAAACGGAAATAACTTTGTCAACTGAAACAACATTATTTCAGAAATTATTAGCGTATGTCTATAAGAATATTATATTTACAATTTCCGGTAAAGCAATAATTATTTTATTTACACTTATTATGACAGGTTTTAGTGTTCATGCAATATTTAAATTAGAACAAAGATTTGACCCAAAGTGGTTCATCCCCGATGATACATATTATAAGGAGTTTTTAAACATTCACGAGAACTATTATCCTGACGATGGTCAACCTGCAATGGTTTTTCTGGGCGATATGAATTACAATGCGGAGTTTACAAATTTATATGACATGATACAGGTCTTAAGGAATGAGTCCTATATAACTGAAGTGATAACTTGGGTAGAAATTTTCCACGGTTACGTCTTAAAAAATTTTAAACGTGATTTATTAAACGAAACAGAAGCTATACCAGATGAACAGTTTAAAAAATATTTGTCAAGATTTTTGTTTAGCCCTGTTGGTGGCAGGTTTCAAATCAATTTCAAATTTACAGATGATCTTTCTTGTGGTAAAACCATTAGCGACATTACAGCTTCATCTATGTCATTCAGGTTTATCAGGTTTGAAGGACCTGCAGTATATATTCCTGCAATGCATCGTGTTAAAAATATCGTGAAATCGGCTAACATAACTTCAGGATCTGGTTATCGCAGTGTTTGGTCTAAAGTTTTTGGAAATTGGGTCGTTGATGAGATTATTGCAATCGAAGTTGAAAGAAATATAGAGTTAGCTTTATTTTGTGTTATGGTTTGTACAGTTATCTTAATAACGAATCTTCAAATGTGTTTGTGGATATTTATTTGCGTGTTGTTAACTATAGTTAATGTTCTAGGTTGGATGCAAAGATGGGGCATGACTGTAGACATTGTTTGCTGTATTGGTCTCGAACTTGCGATAGGTTTATGCGTAGATTATGCTGCGCACGTTGGTCATACTTTCTTAACTATCACTCAAGGCAGTCGTAATGAAAGAGCTTTTAAGACGGTCACCTCGATCGGTTCTGCTGTGTTGTTAGGTGGTGGATCTACGTTACTTTCTTTATCGCTCCTTAGTATGTCAAAAGCATACACATTTCAATCATTTTTCAAAATATTTTTACTTGTAATCATTTTCGGGCTCTTTAGCGGTTTGCTCTTTTTGCCTGTAGTTTTATCATTAATTGGGCCGACAGGGCACAGGCATCGTGATGAGAATGAATTAAAATGTCCAGAAGCTGTGGAATTAAATGGCAAGATTCACGATAAAGCGAAACAAATAACTGAGGGATAATTTTAGAGAGCATTTAGTCTTTATATAGAAAATAATACCTTCTTCAATTAATGATTATAAGTTTGAAGACTAGTAACTTATAATAAGATAACGAAAAGTACAAAAAATTGGTTTCAATAGGAGCTTCTGATAAAATAGGTAAAATCAATAATGTATGCAAAACGTCCTGAATAATTTTATTACTTAGGTAATGTTAATATAGTAATGTAATATATAATTTATTTAGTATAAGTATAGCTAGATAAAAACAAAGAGTTGGTGCTAGCAAATTATTAATGTACATTTAATTAATTAATCAATTTACTTTTAAATATATTGGAATTGACTAATTATATATATAGGCACGTAAGTATTTTTTAAATTCCAACAAGCCTTTATGTTTTATATAATAATGTTTACATGATGATTGTTATTACATGATGGCACTCTGATATTATTGTCTCAATAATAAATAAAATATGTGCTAATTGGATAAAATTAATTAAAGCTATGATTTAATCAAAGCGTAGGTATGTTACTTTTCCTTCAATATAATTACTTTTCCTTTGTTAGTACATTTTCCGCACAACACTAATGTTTTTGTACCAAAAATGTATCTCGGGCAGAAGACTGGTTTTCATAGAACAGTGGAACTAGTTGAATAGTATGAGGGCATGAAAATTTTGTATATTTTTACATTGTAACCTTGAATATTTTTGTATTACTTAATTATAAAATTATCTTATTATAATTTAAAATGAAATTGTCTGTAAATAGTAATATTGCTAGACAAATTGTAACATCTGTTCACTACATGACATCAGATATAAATTTTTAAAATAAAATAAATTGATTTGATTACGAAGTTGTTTATTTTTAATGTTAACTACCGCCTTGACTCAATTTGTTATCGTGCGGATTTGATAGCGAGAAATAACATATTGCCATTGTGCGTATTTGTTATTTTATTAATAATCTTATCGAATAGGTATATTATAAAAATTAAAGTTCGTGTGTTCGTTGTGTAAGCCGTACTAAAATAAAACTCCAAACATTGATTAATCGCACTATATTAACTTGTAAGATTCGATTATTATTTATCTACAAATCAAATTAACTTTCAATTATTTTGAAATCATCGTAATAATTTACATACCCTTATAATATGTAAAATATTACGTTGATAGTGAGACAGATTTTAAGAAGCAATTTTATAAGAATAAAAACTTGCCAAGTGCGAGTCAGATTCGCGCACCGAGGGTTCCGTACTCGGGTATTTTTTCGACATTTTGCACGATAATGCGTAAAAATAAATAAAAATCTGTTTTAGAATATACAAGTAAAGCTCTTTCATATGATACCCCACTTGGTGTAGTTATCTTACTTTGAAAATTTAAACACTCTTTAATTTTTTTTTGTAATGATGTAACTAAAAATTCACAGTTTTCGGATTTTTTCCTTTACTTGTGCTATAAGAGCTACCTACCTGCTTTTCATGATTCTAGGTCAACGGGAAGTACCCTATAGGTTTTCTTGACAGACACGACGGACGGACGGACGGACGGACGGACGGACGGAAGGACAGACGGACAGACAGACAACAAAGTGATCCTGTAAGGGCCCCGTTTTTCCTTTTGAGGTACGGAACCCTAATAAAACACGGTAACATTTGTATAGTGCGTTTCATCGGATAGTACCTATGGCGTTATGTTGGCTCCCCTGTCTGTTAGGTGGTCGTTGGCACCATATTGGTATGAGAAGACGCAGATTTTGCTTATTTTCATTTGATTTTCCTGAATGAATGTAATAAAAAAATGAAGTTGCATTGCAGCGCATGCCGGCATTAGCTAGTTACCATTAATTACTTACAAATAAAATTAAAAGTATTATGTCAATTCATGTATCAATCAATTTAACGGGGCTATCGCACCACGTGTACAAGTTCATGCAAATAGTGTAATTTGAATTCTGAACACGACGAGACTTATAGCTACCAAACTGCGCATTGTAAACAAGTCGTACCTAATTAAAAAATTTAAATAAAATCTGTCCTGCCGAAAACAAAACTAAAAATTAAAAAAAAACACATTCGAAAATGGCGCTATACAGCCGCCACGATAACTTTTTTTTCAAAATATTTATAGCCAGTGTCACTCGGGAATCGGGATCATGTAAGGACTCTAACGATATTATATATCCAATTTTTTCAGGTGTTTAGAAGTTATTGGAATAAAGGAAGTCACATACATACAACCTTGAAAACGTTACACTCCTTTTTTGGGCAGTCATCTAAAACAGACCTCAGCAAGTGTACAGTGGCGTGCAACTCATAGAAATATAGAAGTACTGCCTACCCTAGCTGTAATAAATCAACACTTATTTTCCATTATGACCTGCCAGAAAATAAGTTCATACCATAATGCTTACCCTAGCTTTAAATTCTATGCAGGCCACTGCTTGTGTATATTTAACCTTTAGCATTAGTAGGTACTACACTTTCAACTTCAGCTTGTTTTGCGAGCACTATGCCCACCAGTGAATACCCGTGAACGACTCGACACGATACATCACAATATAATATGATATACATATACTTACATATAAAAAAAATTACATAACAGTAATATTATGAAGGCGAAAGTTTGTGTGTATGTTTGTTACTCTTTCACGCAAAAACTACTGGACTGATTTGGCTGAAATTTAAAATGGAGGTAGATTATACCATGGATTAACACATATGCTACCTTTTATCCCGGAAAATCAAAGAGTTCCTACAGAACTTTTAAAAACCTATATCCACGTAAACGAAGTCGCGGGCATCAGCTAGTATTTTTATATTAAAACCAACATTTAATATACTTTAATATTTATATAAACACAAATGTCTTTTTACTAATTTTAATCAGCATCGTTCGTCAAAACTAATTTTGACTGTCTTTTTGCAGTAAAAAGTAGTTTTGACTAGATAAAAGTTTTGACTGTAACATCGTCATTCCCTTCGTGAATAAAGAAGTTATAAATAATATTAAGTTGGTTGATATAATATATATCATTGATTTATTATGACCTTAAGTATTTATTTATTTCGGTTTCCCAGGCATTCTCAGATCTAGCGAGGTTACACGCTTAAAAGGCATTTTTTACATTTAAGATAGGTAAATTATACGGAACCGAATTGTACATAATATATTCGATAAGCATTGACATTGTATAATAATTATTATCTTTAAAATCGATATCCTTGGTTGTTAATAAAATGATTAATTGATTAAGTACGATTTTTTGTCAGTTCAGATAATTAAGATTGTTAACATTAACTTGCTGCGACCGCTGCGATTTTGTTTTATCAGATGTCGATATCAGGGATTGCCTTGCAGAAACTCCTTCCTGAGCCTCAGCGTCACGTGATAGTACAGTCAGCACCAAAGCTAGGGTTTGCACCCGCCAGTACAAGCGATTAGCGACTATGGGCGGATGCAATCCTAGCTTTGTTTGCGGACGAACGGACGGACAAGTGCAAATTCTGAGTGAATCTACTTGTGAGTAGACGCAGAGACCTCGCTTCGCTCGGTCAATTACGGTAGAGCAAGACGGTTGGACACTAGAGGCGCGGGCGCGGTGCGCAAGCTTACCTTCGCGCCCGTGCTCGTCTGAACCCACTCATTTTTATCCCCCGACCCAAAAAAGAGGGGTGTTATAAGTTTGACGTGTGTATCTGTGAATCTGTGTATCTGTCTGTGGCATCGTAGCTGCTAAACTGATGAACCGATTTTAATTGAATTTATTTTGTTTCAAAGGTGGCTAGATCGAGAGTGTTCTTAGCTACTCGTATAATCCAAAAAAATCGGTTCAGCCGTTTGAAAGTTATCAGCTCTTTTCTAGTTACTGTACAACCTTCACTTGTCGGGGATGTTATAAATTTTTAATTTACACTTGTCATTATAACAATACAAGTTACAACTGTAATAAAAACCGACTTTAATTTGATAAAAAACTATGTCACTTTGCCCGTGGGCGTTGCGCTTTAGGGCCAGCGCAGATCGAGGAGATCTATAGAGCGAACTTTAACTTTGCTCAGACTTAAGACTATTAAAACCTGACGGCATAAACAGAAACTTAACAGGGCTCTCTTCGTCACTTACTCCATACAATCATAGTTCCAATTTCATTTGAATATTAAGCAACCAGTCCTGCAGACATATTCTAGAAACTAATATCTGTGCCTGTGGTGTTTTAGATTTTTCTAAAAATATGTAGTTTTAAAATTACAGAGGCTCAAAGATTTGTATGTGAATTTTGAAGACCGCGTAACTTTGAAACCGAATATTTTAACAGAAATCTGGAAAAACCACAGGCATAGATTAGTTTCTAGAATATGTCTGCAAAATTTCATGGACTTTAGTTGCTTAATATTCGAATGAAATTGGAACTACGTTTGTATGGAGCGAGTGACGGAGAGACTCCTCTTAAGTCTGAGCAAAGTAAAAATACTCTGAACCTATATGCAATGCAGTTGAATATGACATGACATGACGTGGCGTCTGAATGGTCCCCTATGACTATGAATTCCAGGGTAAATCTGTTCACTTATTTATGAAGGTGTCGGGGGATTTGGTTGAGGTGACCATAATAATTATTATATTATATGCTAAAATCTATAATCGACTGGCAACTCGCGCAGCGCGTGGCCCTGTGATCCGACCTAGGTTCTATTTTTACTTCAGTCAATAGGTAAACAAATATTTCTGTTGGCTGAAATAAAAATGAAATTCAGGCCTCAATTAATTTCGCGTCAAAATAACCCTACCGTAAATAGCCTGCGCCTGCGCAACGTTTTTAGGGTTCCGTAGTAAATAGGGCTTGAAAATCGGATTTTTTTTCAGCTCCGGAGTCGGGTTTTGATGCAGAGCGTTCCAAGCCCGGACTTCCGGAGTTTCAAATCTTCATAAAAAATATGATTATATAATGCATTTAATTTCAATATTACTTAGGCTTAAATAAATTTTCAAGTCTATTAGGCATGAAATAAAACAAATGAGTTAGAAAAATTAAAAGGAAACTTTATTTTACGATCTGTTTGTGAGATTTTTCATTTAGATTTTTTTTAACCTAGTAAATAATCTTACCCTAATTTACCACTGGTTCGGTGAAACCGGCTATGCAAATTCTAGGCGTGCTACGTTCCATGTACCTACCTATCGTAAAATAATCTTTATTGAAATTTGGAATTTGTGTCATTGAGATACTGAATGCACATTCTTCGATACTGTTGATAAGGCTCAAGGCTATTGGTGAAGAGTAGGCTGTAGGAGCGACACTAGTAGCTACTTAAAATATCTTGTGGCTGAGGTCAAGGCTCAGCGCACATTGCGGGAGTTGAAGAGACACAACACATCACGCATGTTGCAAAGAAGATTGTAAAGTTGGCAGATACACAATTTTATTTACTACTACGTAGATTGATAGTTACATGTTTGTTATATTTCTATATTGCGGGTCAATGGAATGGCCTGTAGGTTTTCTTGACAGACATGACAGACGGACAGACGGATATATAGACAGACAGACAGACAACAAAGTGATCCTATAAGGCATCCGTTTTTCTTTTTGATGTACGGAACTCTAAAAATAGCTTTGCAGCCTTTCATAACAAATAACTATTATTGTATCCCTATTTGAATTTGAAAAAAACCTGCAACACACTTCACACTTAGCTCTATTTTGGCCGAAGAAGTATTCACACCACTAGTCAATCGATGCGAAACGTTTTTTTAAACGTTTATCTTTTCCGATTGTGGATGATTGAGCGTTCAGTGACGTTGGGCTGCTAATTTTAAGTTTTAATCTAAGTAGGTAGTGATATCTCTTTTTATAAGTTTTAGTTTACCCGTGGAGACAATTTACTTACTTAGTCTAAAATGTTAATTGATTTTGTCGCTCGGCAAAGGAGTTTTTTATTATAGCTAAGTACCTATTACGCGGAATGCTGCAAAAAAACGCACTTGACTGGTTTCTAACAGCTGTCGTTTTAGGTGTAAACGACCTTTGATCTCGTATCTAAATAGGAACATGATAATTAGGTATATAGGTAGGTATACCGAGCGTAATACTGGCAATTGGTATACTGGAAATAAGCGTTTTTGTGCATATTTCTATGTTTAGATTTATTTTAGACACTAGCTGATGCCCGCGACTTTGTTCGCGTGGATGTAGGTTTTTTAAAAATCCCGTGGGCACTCTTTGATTTTCAGGGATAAAAAGTAGCCTATGTGCTAATCCAGGGTATAATCTATCTCCATTCTAAATTTCAGCCCAATCCGTCCAGTAGTTTTTGCGTGAAGGAGTAACAAACACACACACACACACACACACACACACACACACACACACACACACACACACACACACATACAAACTTTCGCCTTTATAATATTAGTGTGATAGTGTGAAGTGTGATATTGTTCGCGACAAGCTCGGCCATCATAACTACCTACCTAAATATTAGAGGTAGGTGGTGATTAGAAGATTAATAATTTATTATTACCTACCTGCCTGGACCGACGAATTTAATCATTAGTCGTATCCATGTGTATTAGCATATAATTGGTTCCAGATTTAAAGAAAAAAAAACTTTTTATACTTAACTACATATAAGTACGGGTTACATTTAGATATTATTCTCAAGGGCGTCTTGGTAAGCTATTAAAAATTCAAATAAAATATCCAATTTACTACAAAAAATCTTAATTGCATTTATTCAATTAAGGGATATAAGTCGTACGAATAAAAAAAGGTTGGCGACTGTTAATAGGCTATGTTTCCGAAAAAATAACTGATACCTGAAGATAATTGGGTGATGCCTGGTATGATAATGAGCGGCTGAGCAATTAATATATCAAGTGATTTAATGAGCGAATGTTATATATAGTAGGTAGATAAGTAAGTTACTGCATTTCAAAAAAACCCCTTGGGACACTTTTTTTTGAGCTGCGGTAATGGTAATAGTACCTATTGTTAGATACTATAATACTCTTTAGGATTATTATTTTCTCTTATAGCATTATAATTTTTTTGGAAACAACAGAATCTTCCAGCAGCGTGCGTGCGTGCGTGCGCGCGCGTGTGATATTACTCGTACCTATGTGTTTTTATCTTGTATCTTGTGGTCTTAGTTCGTGGTCTAAAAGGTCTTATTTTGAAGATATTTTCAACGTTGTTACCTACTTTCTATTCTGTAGTTTATTCTGGTAGTAGTCGCATGAATCGGTGGTAGTGGTATTACAGGTAGGTACCTATCTAAAGTAGGTACAAAGGTACTTAATAATAGGCAGGTAGAGGTACCCTATTTTTTGTATTTGTACAAAGTAACAAATCATTCCTACTTAACCTACTTGGTAGAGCGTATCTCCCGACATTCGCCACTTCGACCCGAATCGCAGTTTTTATGCCATTTATATTGACGTCAGGTTTGTTGCTCCATGTTTTGATGACCTCTTTCTTTGCTAAATGCGTTTGCATTGTATTGATAAGACCTTCCAGTAGGTATATAACAAGCATCGTCAACCTCTTTTATATATTCAGATACAAGTTGGCTCTTGACTGCAATCTCCCCTGATGGTAAGTGATGATGCAGTCCAAGATGGAATCGGGCTAACCTGGAAGGGGTATGGCAGGCCCTTCCGGCATCAGTTTTCACTTCCAGTTTTATTATGATGGGTACCTTTAAGTCAAGATGTGAATAAACATCTTCTAGGCAAGCGCGCTCCATCGAGATTCGGGTGCATGATCATTTGCCACTTACAAGGTTTGATTGCAGCCAAGCGCTAGTCTATAAATAAAAACCGGTCAAGTGCGAGTCGGACTCTCACACGAAGGGTTCCGTGTTATCTGTACGATGGCATCTGGATATAGTTATCACTTTTTTGTGTAACACTGCAAGTTAATGACGGCCAGCGCCATCTACATATTATAGGTGATTTAGTAAACTAATTTGTTTGTTGTTGATATAAACACAAATTCAAGCTTTTCGGATTTTTTCCTTTAGTCCTTCCTCTTGACCTGCCTTTAATGACTAGGTCAACGGGAGGTACCTACCCCACAGATTTATAATTCTGTGACCTAGCGAATAGGTTTTGATTCCCTTTTCTTGCCAGACATCATAACGAATTAGTGATCTATAAAGGTTAATTTTTCCTTTTGAGGTACGAATACTCTAGAGGTGGCGCTTCCAACATCAATGTACGGAACCCTAAACAAAATAAAAGAACAAATTATAATTAAGTGAGTATGTAAGTTCTTATAGCTACAAAATTATAAACATGATAATTAATTGCCTGATCAATCATCTGATAAAATTGCGACGTACCTATTAGGAATGCAAAATCCCCTAAATGCTGACGCTTTGGAGGTACTGCGGCGATTTTGACCAACCTTAGGTAGGTAGGTATATTATAGCATTTTCTTTAGGATTTATCATCCATACTAATATTATAAATGCGAGAGTGTCTGTCTGTCTGTCTGCTAGCTTTTAATGGTACAACAGTTTAACCGATTTTGATGAAAGGTACAGAATTAGCTTACATCCCAGGAAGGGATAGACAACTTTTTATCCCAGAAAATCAAAGAGTTCCTACGGGATTTTTGAAAAAATAATAGAATATATGGATATGGATATTTTCGTTTGTGTGGAGAAGAGCGTAAGAAGGGCCACCTTAAATATAAAGCTTCCAAGAGTAAGTAAGTAGGTATATTATGTAATACCTAACTATCTTTCTAATGATGTTTGTTTCATTAGAAATGATTAGATTACCTATTCTAGACCTACTCGTGATAATAATTTTTAAATCCTAATTTTATTTCAAGCAAATATTAATAATCTAGTTACTAGGTGTGCAGGTACCTACCTAGATATCTAAGATTAAAATAAAAAGGCTTAGGTAGCTGTGCTGTTATCCTAATGCTAATTAGGTAGGTAGGTACTTACGGTTATCACTTTAGCTATAAAATCTAGATAGCTAAGTAGTTAAGTTTAGCCTTTTTGGGTTCCGTACCTCAAAAGGAAAAACGGAACCCTTATAGGATCACTTTGTTGTCTGTCTGTCCGTCTGTCCGTCCGTCCGTCGTGTCTGTCAAGAAAACCCGTACCCGTTTCTAGGGTACTTCCCGTTAAGCTAGAATCATGTTTGGCAGGTAGGTAGGTCTCATAACACAAGTAAAGGAAAAAATTCGAAAACCATGAATTTGTGGTTACATCACACAAAAAAATTAAAATGGTTTCAATTTTCAAAGTAACATAACCATAACAAGTGGGGTATCATATGAAAGGGCTTTACTTAATTTTTTTTGTTTCAAACAGGTATTAAGGGGATTATCCAGGGGATTTTCAAAAACGTAAATCCATGGGCCGCAATTCCGAGTATCAAGTAACATGCACAATAAAAGCGCGAGTGAAGCGAGCGTGAAATTTTTGATATATTTACGAAAATCTATAATAGTACTATTAATATTAGCGAAAGTGATTTTCAGGGCCCATCTTCTTAGCCAAAATTTGATACTGTTCAGAGCGCAAAATATTCGATATATTAGCTACCTATTAGTAAGTTCTAAGTAGGTATAATAATATTAATATTTAGATAGGTAGTTACTTACTTAATAATCCAAAGCAAATATTTGCTGAACCTAAACCTTCAGTTTAGCATAATATAAAAAAGTTTTAGACCAATCTAGAAGTCACTAAATTCCTTATAGAATTTTGATACATTCGCGGAATGTCTGTAGTTACCTACCTATTTGTACCTAGTCCAAAACCGAAATTCAATTTTACCAATTTGGTAAGCTTTTGGCATTCCTAAGGAAATGTAAGTGATTAAGGTATAAGTAAGTAAATAATTACGAAGCATGGACATAAAAACTAATGAACAGGACCGTTAAAAATATACCTATAATTACGTACTTATATTATGTTATGTATAAAGTATTTAGCTATAATGTTTGCTTGTGCTCGAATGACTTTATAGTCCTCTCTTATCTGGAAAGGCGCAACTTGGATGATGGATCGTATTGCTAACAAGGAAGGTTATAGGTAATTAAACCGATACGCCCGCGTCCATCAGGTCAAAGGCTACCGTTAATCATCCCCGACTATAAAGCTGTTGTTAAAATAACACTTACTTACGATTAAGAGTCCAAATATAAAGATATAGTGCTAAATGTCTAGCTGATGCCCGCGACTTCGTTCGCGTGGATGTAGGTTTTTTAAAATTCCCATGGGAACGCTTTGTTTTTCGGGGATAAAAAGTAGCCTATGTGCTAGTCCAGGATATTATCTATCTCCATTCCAAATTTCAGCCAAATCCGTCCAGTAGTTTTTGCGTGAAGGAGTAACAAACATACACACACACACACACACACACACACACACACACACACACACACACACATACAAACTTTCTCCTTTATAATATTAGTGTGATAGTGCTAAATGTCTCGTGTAGGTATTGTAAGTACCTTCCAAGTCTTTTGCCTCATGTATCCATACTCCTATCTACTTTACAAACATACATTAAGTATATGTACATTACTTGATACATTAGTAAATAATAAAATAATTAATAAACTAAACAACAAAACTAAATAACTAAATAATTATTTTTAAAATAATGAACCTAAAACTAAAAACCTTAAAAATATAATATAAAAACTAAAATAAATTATTATTACAGGAAGTCCCTTTAGGCAAGGTTCCAAAGATACTGGCAGCGTTCCCCCTTTGAATGGCTAGACTAATTCTTTGTCCGAGGTAGCTGCCAGCTCTTCGGTCTCCTGTGATGTCGACTAACCTTTTTGATATGTATTTTCCTAAAAAGACTTATAGCGCTAGGACCCCACGGACCAAGGGTCTCGACTCCGAATGGGACAAAGTCATATTCGGAGCTTAGACCCCTGTAATAATAATAAATACATTAGTTGATTCCATATTTTGTAAACATTTATTGCACTGGCTCCGTACGGGCCTATACAATAGAACAAGTGTAAATTAAAAATTTATAGCACCCTCGACAAGTGAACGTTACAGTAACTAGAAAAGAGCTGATAACTTTCAAACGGCTGAACCGATTTTCTTGGATTATAGCTAAGAACACTCTCGATCAAGCCAAGCCACCTTTCAAACAAAAAAAACTAAATTAAAATCGGTTCATTAGTTTAGGCGCTACGGTGCCACAGACAGATACACAGATACACACGTCAAACTTATAACACCCCTCTTTTTGGGTCGGGGGTTAAAAATAATATGAAAGTGTAAAATTACATACAAATAAGTACAATAGGTGCAAAATATTATCAAATTCTTCATGAAATGTTCTGAACGATAATGAAATCTATATTAGATTACACTGAGAAGTATACTTGCCTAGGTATTAATTTTTTTTTTGCCGAAATCGAACCTGTTCCTAATAAGGAAAAAATAACAAGTGTAAATTAAAAGTTTATAACACCCCCGACGATCCAAAGTATCTGAGTTTTCCAAAACATCATTTTCAAATAAATAATTATGTATTTAGGCAACGTCCATCTTGACAGCTTGACATTTGTCTATTGACATAATATTATGAACCTAACGGTTATCTAACCTTCTTTTCTACAAGAAAACTAGAAAAGAGCTGATAACTCTTAAACGGCTGAACCAATTTTTTTAGATTATAGCTAAGAACACTCTCGATCAAGCCACCTTTCAAACAAAAAAAACTAAATTAAAATCGGTTCATTCGTTTAGGCGCTACGATGCCACAGACAGATACACAGATACACAGATACACAGATACACAGACACACAGATACACAGATACACACGTCAAACTTATAACACCCCTCTTTTTGGGTCGGGGGTTAAAAATGTATATCTACGGAACATCGACGAAAAGAATTATTCCCTCGAAAGAACAATCAGAAGACCCTACTGTCTCAGATCAAATAATACATAGATTACTCCGGTAGAGATTGCTCTAAGCAATAAGGCCGCCTTTGCACACAATTGTTTTTCTGTTTTCTTCTGTGTTGTTCGTTTACATGTTTTTGTGTGCGATAAAGACTTCTATCTATCTATCAATCTACATTGCATTTTTAAAAATCGTCCAGTTTCAGTTTTATTGCAAGTGTAGACAGACAAGAGAAGAAATAAGACGCGTTTTCAGTATGATCTGATTTAGGAATTCCTAAATTTTAGACAGTGCTTTCGTCCAAGGAAACCTGTAGATATGGTTGATATGATAACGCAGCCACGTTATCATTAATCAATGTAGGTACGAGTAAATACCAGTCTTGACGAAATAAAACAACAGTTTTTAATTCATCCAAGTTTTTAATCAATGAAAAATTTGTTTTATTAAAAAAAATTATAAAAGTTAGTAAAGGTTAATAATATTAAAAAATTAAGAAAAGTAAGTAAAGGTGTACTTAATAACTTTATTATTAGAGGTAATTAATTTCATTTATGAAGGAGGTATTGCATTTTTAAGGTAGGTACTTGTAGGTCTATGGTAGACCTTACCTTAATAGTACTTACTTATTTAAGGCGCAATTAAAATGCCGTAAGCCCACTTTATCGCATTAGTTTACAAACTGCGAAAAACCAAATTAAATTTGAATTTCACGAGTAGTGATATGAAAACGATTGTCTATGATAATTAATATAATATTATAATATTATGGATTATTAGTCAGGAATTCGATAATAACTAGTGATTTTTAGGGTTCCTTATATAAAGAAAATATTCGCTAACATCGCTATGCTCAGTCAATTTATCTACAAATCAGAAATTGCAAATGATAGACGCTAAACAAAATGGTTCAATATACTATCCGATTGATTGAAAAGATTTCTAAAAAAATAAAATATTATTATTGAACAGCTGCTGCTCTCATGTTCGATCTATCGATAACACTTTACGTGCGTAGGTATAGTTACATTAACAGATAAACGTATCTTTCTAATAATCACACAAGATTGTAAGCGTTTAGAAAACTTAGATGTCTCTGTATCAGGCTATGCAGATATCTGCTTGAAGTAATTATCCGATAAGTAAGTAGGTATATTATGGACAGGGTTATGAACAGCTAATCATACGGTACGATTATATTATTGACTAGAGGATGCCCGCGACTTCGTCCGCGTGGATTTAGCTTTTTGAAGATCCCGTGGGAACTGTTCAATTTTCCGGGATAGAAAGTAACCTACGTCCGTCCCCGGGATATAAGCTAACCCTGTACCAAACGTCAGAATCGGTTAAACTGTTAGACCGTAAAAAGGTAGCAGACAGACAGACACACTTTCACATTTATAATTATAAGTATAATTGGTGAATCTATTTAGGCAACTTCTTTAATAGATTCCACTGGGCTACTTACATTTCGAATTAAATTAGGTAGGTACCTACTTTGGGTAGGTATGTTACGTTCAGACTTCTACTCATGTGGACCTGCCTTTATTTGTTTGTGCTTTGTATGTGTTTTTTCTGTACTAATTTTGTGGTGTACAGTAAAAGTATATTCATTCATTCAACCATCGATATGCAACACATTCATGTCTAAATTATGGAATAGGTAAGCCCACCCATGAGAAGTCGAAACGTTAATGTATTTAAAATATATATAGGTAGGTATGTACCTATTTAATTAGCAAAGTATATTATGTAGATTAGAAGTAATGCCATAGTTTTTACAATGCTTTATGAGTTACATCGCTTTCTTTTCAGGAAAAAATGCGTCGTAACGAGTACTCCTACAACTAGCAACTTGCAGTGTTCTCACAGTAGGTACCTACAAGGGACAAGTGAGTAGGAAAACTTAGGTACTTAGTCAAGTTTATTGCTTTGCTACAGTACTTAGACATTTAACGTCTTACTATAAATAATGAAACAAGTTGATGACTAAATTGACCTTTTAATAGTTTTTGTATGGGAACTCTGTCAGGTTTAAAATAAGCGTTCAACGCTCGTTTAATTTTTTTGTGGTAAGGCATCTAAGGCCGCTAAAATCTAGGTGTGACGCGGACCCAAAACTCTGGCAACGTGGTGATGATGCCCTGTATTCTTGTCATGGGCTGCTTCAATGGCTTCCCGTCTGCCGTGGAGACGCTGAACGCTTGCATGAATGCGGCGAACACTTGGAACATCGACTGCCGAGCGAAAGTTTCTCCTGCGCAGAGCCTCTTGCCTGTGAAATTGTAAAGTATTCACCTTACATTAAAGATTGATTTGAGTTGTGACCAAACCTTAGTGTAAGATTAAAAGTTAAAGTCAATTCGATTTATTTCGACTCGCTTGGTAGTGCAGTAGCACAGAATATACAAGGTGTAACCAGAACGTTGGCAAAAACTTAAGGTTATAATTATTATACTACTTCAACACAATCCAATGCCAAGAACTATTTCCCTTATTTTGTAGTTTTAGTGATTTAGTATTTGTCCAACCCGCAATGTATAGCGTGCAAAACTCGGGTCAATGCCCCACCTACGACGCGGCATCAACTCCGAGTGGCCTATTTACGTAACGATCGTTGATCTCTAGCATCAGTCAGATGTTTGATTTGCAATATATTGTGAACTTTTAAAAAATACAGGATTTAAAAAAATATCCGCCTTTTTTTTGTGATACCTTATCAGTACTATCACCTGTGAATGAAAAGTCCCTGAGTGATTCATAACGCTCAGTCCCAAACCCTTGGACTCAGAAAGCTGAAATATTGCACAGGGGTTTCCTGTGTGATACAGACAAGGAATAAAATATATTTTTTATGAATTCCCACGGGACAGGGAATAAATAGGATTTAAATTTTCGCCGAGCGGAGGGAACTGTGTGCGGTCGATAGGCTCAATTTCATTTAATACCTAATATTGAAAGTATCAATACTGAAGAGTATATTGTGCTGGATAATGACCGCCAAATAAATTTTCAATGCTATTTGCGATAAAATTGCTGACAGCACACAGGAAGGTCCAAAAAGCCGAAGAGCATCTGAGGACCGAGAAAAATTAGAACGAATGAGATTTAGTTGTTTGTTTAGTTGATGACTTAAACACTCGGGCTCCAATCTAGGGCTCCAATCTCGAAGTCTGATTAACTTCGTTGTAGGGCTAGGAAGATGAAAGGCTCTCGATCTTTCTAGCTAAACAGGATTAGCTGGTCTGGAGCGAGGCACGAGATATTATCGTGGTCAGGTAAGTACTTACCGCCTCTAGTGAGCGGTGTGATGAATAGATGGCTGTTAACCTTGGCGAACACCACTTCCTTGCCGGCCAGGTTATAATATGTAATAACATAGCGATAGTTTAATAACAAGGTATGATATCTAAACCAAGGTGGAACAGCCATTTTAACAGGTTTTCACAGCACTTAAATAAAACTATTAGGTGTTTTCGAATGAAGGCTATCAATTTCGATATTAGTGGTTTTTGCAAACGAAAAAAACCGGCCAAGTGCGAGTCAGACTCGCGCATTGAGGGTTCAGTACTCAGGTATTTTTCCAACATTTTGCACGATAAATCAAAAACTATTATACATAAAAATAAATAAAAATTTGTTTTAGGATGTACAGGAAAAGTCCTTTCATATGATACCACACTTGGTATAGTCAACTCATTTTGAAAATTGAAACACATTTTAATTTTTTTTTAATGATGTGATCACCAATTCGCGGTTTTCAGATTTATTCCTGTACTTGTGCTATAAGACCTACCTACCTACCAAATTTCATGATTCTAGGTCAACGGGAAGTACCCTATAGGTTTCGTGACAGACACGACAGACAGACAACAAAGTGATCCTATAAGGGTTCCTTCCGTTTTTCCTTTTGAGGTACGGAACTCTAAAAATATTGTTTTTTTGCAACCGTTAGGTATTTCCTTATTTATGACTGAATTATCCGCTCGTGTTAGCGTTGTAAATAAATAAATCGTTATCACATAAAGAAACCTGCGACAATTGTCTCGTATACATTCTTGCAACTTCACAGGTGAATGAACGACCCGGGAAGGACAACGACTGTCTTTTTGTCAATACAATACCTTTAGAATAAAATTTTCGAATTACGTAGATATTTTTACCTGACTTGTATTGTCACCGGGTGGATACGGCAAATAAAGGTAAAGATACTGACCAACGACCACTATGCAGTAGGCACGAAGAAATAAATACTACAAACACACACATTTTAATTTTTTTTAATGATGTAACCACAAATTCGCGGTTTTC
Organism: Maniola jurtina; assembly: GCF_905333055.1. NCBI lineage: Eukaryota > Metazoa > Arthropoda > Insecta > Lepidoptera > Nymphalidae > Maniola > Maniola jurtina. The sequence goes on along the minus strand of NC_060036.1, from coordinate 11,212,028 downwards.
AGATTTATTCATCTACTTGTGCTATAAGACCTAGCTACCTACCAAATTTCATGATTCTAGGTCAACGGGAAGTACCCAATAGGTTTCGTGACAGACACGACAGACAGACAGACTGACAACAAAGTGATCCTATAAGGGTTCCGTTTTTCCTTTTAAGGTACGGAACTCTAAAAAGGTAAATCCAAAGGGACGAAGTCGCGGGATAAGCTTGTACTTATATTTAAGTAAGCTAGGTAGTGACAACTTCGTTTGCGCGATTCAGGCTCCGTAGTGAGTAATTGAAAATACCTGTGGCGCCATTTAGTGTCGGTGTGTGGAGTCCGCTACATTTTTAAAAAGACTGACCTTTGACGCGAACAAATACGCGTAAAAAAACTAGTTTTATATAAAGGTTTTCTTACCGGCTCCAAAAGGTAGGGATTTATCCTTGGATACTTGTAGCTGCCCGTCCTCGATGAAGCGCTCTGGTCTGAAGTTCTCTGGATCGCCCCAGGTTTCTTTGTCGTGGTGCAAAGAAAGGTAGTTAAAGGAAACTACGCAGTTCTGAAACAAAAATTCTACGTAAAACTACAGAATACCTAGCAGCATCTTCTAGGAAGGAACATATTTAATAGGAGGCTCACTCCACAGAAGTAGAAGCGTTTGTCTAAATAAATAGCGACTTTTATACCTAACTTGTTAATAATCATCATGATCAACCCATTGCCGGCTCACTACAGAGTATAGACAGGGCACGAGGATTCATGGAATACTCCTTGGCGCCCCCTGATGCTTTGAAATGAAAGAGAAAAAAACCGGCCAAGTGCGAATCAGACTCGCGCACTGAGGGTTCCGTACTCGGGTATTTTTTTCAACATTTCGCACGATAAATCAAAAACTATTATGCATAAAAATCTGTTTTATAATGTACAGATACAGCCCTTGACATATGATACCCCACTTGGTATAGTTAGCTTACTTTGAAAATTGAAACACATTTTTTTATAATGATGTAACCACAAATTCACGGTTTTCGAATTTATTCCTTTACTTGTGCTATAAGGCCTACCTATCTGCCTTTCATGATTTTTGGTAAACGGCAAGTACCCTAGGTAATTAGGTATAGGTTTCTTGATAGACACGATGGACGGACGGGCAGACAGACAGACAACAAAGTGATCATATAAGGGTTCCGTTTTTCCTTTTCAGGTACGGAAACCTAAAAAGACTATTGGAATGAAAGAAAGCTAAATTTACATATTGGTCATAGCCCACCACGCGGGCTAAGTGAGGATTGGCAGACTTCATCACACCTTTGAAAACATCGTGCAGGTTTCTGATGTTTTCCTTCGTTGTTAAGGCAAGTGATACTTTTTTAATTGCACACACATGCAAACGCATTTATCTATGAAAAGTTAGAGATGCGTGCCCGGGATCGAACCTCCGACCTCCCGAATAGGAGGCGGACGTCCTAACCACTAGCATCCACTAGGCTATCATGTACCTAGAAGCTACCTTTTACTTTACCTTACCAAAACTACCTACAATCTCTTCATTTGTTACGACGCGACGCGACGCAATAAAGTAAAATTCAGTGTGCCTAGAGGGAGATTTTTAACCTATTCGATCGCGTAAAAGTTAACTGCGTTTTGTATCAGCGCCATCTAGTGACAAGAAGATGGCGCTGTTTCTATTCCATACAAAACTCAGTTAACTTTTACGCGATCGAATAGGTTAAAAATCTCCCACTAGGCACACAGCTCCCACAGCACAGGCTAGTGGAAACTTCTCAAAAAAACAATTTTTTTCACGGTCTATGTAGGCCAACTAGATACTGCTTTGTTGTAAATTTATGAAATACGACTTAGATTTTTACTTGAGATTCCTTTTCGAATACTAATTTTTCATCAAATTACCATAATATTGTGTTTTAAGTACCAATTATATTTGTTCTTTGATTCTTATCAAAAACCATTTATATCCAGAAATATACTGTATGCGGAAATGCATACTATACGACTACCTGCATTATGTCCGCATTTCTAATTTGAAAATGTTAGAAGTGACGCGATTTTCAAAATCCGAATAACAAATCTAAACGATGTGATACATATTATTATCTAGATACCTATGCAAATTGCAATAGGATATTTAAGCCAATGTAGAAGTACCTACTGTAAAAAATCTGTCAACATCTCATCCTTTTTAGGGTTCCGTAACTCAAAAGGAAAAACGGAACCCTTATAGGATCACTTTGTTGTCTGTCTGTCTGTTTGTCTGCCTGTCTGTCTGTCTGGTCTTATAGCACAAGTACAGGAATGAATCTGAAAACCGCGAATTTGTGCTTACATCATTTAAAAAAAATTAAAATGTGTTTCAATTTTCAAAGTAAGATAACTATACCAAGTGGGGTATCATATGAAAGGGCTTTACCTGTACATTCTAAAACGGATTTTTGTTTATTTTTATGCGTAATAGTTTTTGATTTATCGTGCAAAATGTTGTAAGAAATACGGAACATCCGAGTACGGAACCCTCAGTGCGCGAGTCTGACTCGCACTTGGCCGGTTTTTTCTCTTTCATTTCAAAGCATCAGGGGGCGCCAAGGAGTATTCCATGAATCCTCGTGCCCTGTAAAGAAAATCCGTCACCGTCCACCGACTACGGGTCTAGTCTAACTCATGTTATGTAAAACGCATCGATTTTGGAAGCGCCGCCTATAAGGCCATGTCTTAAAATAATTCATATAATGCCTAATAAGTAATGACCTTATTACTACCATACTTAGATTAAACCAGTTTACATGTTAGATTTAATCAAAAATATTTAAAGCAATTCTAATCAGAAGCTAATCAGTACTTTTAGAAAAAAATCAGTAAAATTCTTAGAAGCTAAGTCGCACCATCGTCGCATCCATTATGGATGAAAACTTTAGATCAACGGAAAAACATTTTAAAGTTAATTAAATTATTTTAAAAATTTAATAATAATAATTAAATTTATTTAACCGTAAATACATTTTCCTTGCCGAAAATATAAATCTTTTATCATTACATTCATTTCATTTCATTACAATCTTGAGAGTCTGAGAATCATTCTCAAAATCATTCATGAGAAATTCTTTGAGAATTTTGGCACGAATTCTTAACTAATGGTCGAGTCATAATTAAAAAGAAAAATAAAGATTATGATTTCGGAGAACTTACTTCCGATTTGCATGTAATTTTCATTCCCCCTTAAAAATATTATTATCTTATTAATAAGTGCAGCTAGCTAAGCTGATTCCCTCTTCTTTGGTACCAATTATCTCATAAACGAAAATTTTTAGACTTGCCAACATTACCTAGTTATACTAATTATATCATTTCAATTAATGAATAATAACAATTGCAGGTATAATCAAGTGCGCTATTTTTAAACATTCTCAAAAATCGTGGGAAGTTTCCCACAAACAACAAACAAAAAAAAACATTTTGTAAAACAAGTTTAAAAAAAAAAAACCGGTCAAATGCGTGCTAGAACTCCGAACATGCTTGAGGTAGAGTTCCGTAGCTTTTTTAGCTGGTTAGAACTTTGGTGGTCATTATTTCCTTAGAAACCTCATAATGATTTTAAAATAATATGTATAGTAACTTATGGTGATACCTTGTTATTATACGTAGGTACCTACAATACCATACTTGAGGCGATAAATAAGTTTTTGTTAATAAAATGTAAATAAAAAAAATTGTTCCGATGATAAACTGTCATCAATTAATTAAAGGGCCTGTTGTGAGGGTCTCAAATATAACATATATTATATAATTATTTTGAACTAAGTACTTAATTAGTTTTAAAATTTTAACAGGATAGATGAAAATCGTGCTTAGGATAGCTCATTACAATCTTTTATCTTCAAAAATAGGGAGGCCAAAATTTTGAAATACTTACAGAAAATAGTTCTTTATTTATTATATTAGATTACAGGAGAAATATCGAATTTCTATGGTCTTAAAATACCTAACATGGTAAATATCTCTCAAAAGTTTGCGTACAAGCTTTTTGTATTTGCATGTGAAGATAATTAATAGAGTGGTGTCAAGTTCAAGGTACGGAACCCTCGGTGCGCGAGTCCGACTCGCACTTGGCCGGTTTTTTAAATAAAAACAGATAAGCTAGGTACGCACTACACAGGAAACTCACTAATTAAGCTATCTTTATCTACTCATTTATCAATCTATAGATATTTTAGTTTTAGCTGCGGCACTGCTAGAATTTTATATTATTGCCTAATATTTTTTACTTATTACCTACTTCAATGAAGGTAAGTAAGGGTAAAAGGAAAAACAGGCTGAGTGACATCCTAGCTATTTACAGTTCAAACCATTACCTATATTTAGAATTTTTGCATGTTTAAGTAGGTTCTCTCCCGATGACTTTATAATAGACCACCAATAACTCTCTATATAAGACCCTAAGAAAGTTTTTTCTATTCCATTGCAAGTTAGCCCTTGACTGCGATCTCTCTTGGTGGTAAGAGATGGTGCAAGCTAAGATGGAAGCGACCTAACTTGGAAGGGGTACCTATTGCAGTTTCATTATACTTTTCAGTTAACTTATTGGTTTCTACACGGCATCGTACCGGATGATTCACACAATCGCACTTTACCAGCAAGGTGGTAACTAGCCAGACCCAGATTAGACCAGTTACAAAATAGAAATCATAAATTCCCAAAAAACTCAATGGGGATTTGTGGAAAAGTACTCATTCACAAATCTCCATTGATGGGGATTGTCAATGGGGGTTAGTGGAATAACCCATTGCCCCTGCCGGAATCGAACCCGGGACCTCCCAATTGTAAGACCACAGCGTTCACCATGGCACTGAACTCTGAAGTCTCTACAAGTCCAGCTGTGGACGTCTATCGGTTGATAATGATGATGATAATGCTGCGAAACTCATCATGCGAATGTGTCTTTATGTCAGCTAGCTTTCATCTAGTTATCCCGGAACACCCCATAGGATTTAAAAACCTAAATCCACGCGGACGAAGTCGTGGCCACAGTCCTTTAACTTGATTGGTTTTGAGATCTAGGTATACCTAGACCAATTAAAACAGAGGAATTAAAATCTTTGATGAATGCTACATTTTTCCTTGATATTACGAAGATTACCTCAGGTATGTCATATCCCCCAAACTTCGAAGCCTTCATAGCTCTATGAGGCACTCCAAGAGGCACCAGTGGCTCATACCTCATGATCTCTCGGATGCACGCTTCGGTGTACGGCATACTAAAAACAAATAGATCTCATAAGGCGCAACGCACATCAGCAGAGAGGAGTGGAGTTATAGTAAAATATATTCTACTAGAGGATGCCCGCGACTTCGTCCGCGTGGACTTAGGGTTTTGAAGATCCCGTGGGAACTGTGTGATTTTCCGGGATAAAAAGTTGCCTACGTCAGTTACAGGGACGCAAGCTACTTCCGTACCTTTCATACAAATCGGTTAAGCGGATGGGTTTTTGGGAATCCTGTAGGAACTCTTTGATTTAACGGGATAAAAAATAGCCTATCCGTCCCCGGGATATAAGCTAACCCTGTACCAAATTTCGTCAGAATCGGTTAAACTGTTGGGCCGTGAAAAGGTAGCAGACAGACAGACAGACAGATAGACAGACAGACCGACAGGCAGACAGACAGACAAACTTTCGGATTTATAATATTAGTATGGATTCTATTGCATGGAAGTTGGAGTTAAATTCTTATCTAAAAGAACTTCTCCACCCGCTCCTGCTCCCACCTGGGCCGCAGATTAAAATAGTAGGTAGGTATATAGTTAGGAAACTCGAGCTACTGTAGTTTGTGACGATTCGTGGCAATCTGACATTTTCGCCGATCACACGCTAAATGCTTATTTAGCATATTTATTCAACAAATATATTTTTAACCCCCGACCCAAAAAGAGGGGTGTTATAAGTTTGACGTGTATATCTGTCTGTGGCATCGTAGCACCTAAACGAATGGACCGATTTTAATTTAGTTTTTTTTTTGTTTGAAATGTGGCTTGATCGAGAGAGTTCTTAGCTATAATCGAAGAAAATCGATTCAGCCGTTTGAAAGTTATCAGCTCTTTTCTAGTTTTCTTATAGAGTTTTAGTGTCGAGGGTTTTTTTAAATTTTAAGTTATATTTTCATTTCTCGTACTTCCGTCTGTCATCTAGCGTTGGCATGCGGTCGCATCCGACCACTCTGTCGATTTCCTCGTGAATTTTGTCTTGAATTTCGGGTTGCAGCAACAGCCTTTCGACCAAAAATGTAAGTACGGCCTGAACCGCGCTGGACGCTGGGAACATGTAGTCAGTACAGACGAGCTGGAACTGGTGCTCTGTAAAAAAAAAACCTTCATTCCGATGGTTATTCATGTTCAAGTCAATAAAAAAGCATATCATCTTGGATCAGTATGTCAATCGATTTGACTCCATATCCCCTTGGTTTCTACACGTATTTGCCGGTAGAGTGGTAAAAAAGCTTCACACCAGACCAGACCAGAGGAAAAGAAATTATACGATTCTGAATTTCCCCTGCTCGGAATCGAACCCGGAACCTGCCACTCTTGGAGCCGCTCTTGCTTCAATCAGGCGGAGTTTCTCAAAATCCTTTGGGGTGGGATGCCTGTTGAGACTTTGTTTTTAACCCCCGACCCAAAAAGAGGGGTGTTATAAGTTTGACGTGTGTATCTGTGTATCTGTGTGTCTGTGTATCTGTGTATCTGTCTGTGGCATCGTAGCGCCTAAACGAATGAACCGATTTTAATTTACTTTTTTTTGTTTGAAAGGTGGCTTGATCGAGAGTGTTCTTAGCTATAATCCAAAAAAATTGGTTCAGCCGTTTAAGAGTTATCAGCTCTTTTCTAGTTTTCTTGTAGAAAAGAAGGTTAGATAACCGTTAGGTTCATAATATATTATGTCAATTGACAAATGTCAAGCTGTCAAGATGGACGTTGCCTTGATACATAATTATTTATTTGAAAATGATGTTTTGGAAAACTCAGATACTTTGGATCGTAGGCGCGGAATAGTCCAAGAAAATCGGTTCAGCCGTTTGAAAGTTATCAGGTCTTTTCGGTCTTTTCTAGTTACTGTAACCCTCACTTGTCGGGGGTGTTATAAATTTTTAATTTACACTTGTATACTAGGTAATAATAACTACCTACTTAATATAAAATTTGTGGCAGCATTAATGGTATTTATGCAACGTCCTCATATATATATTTTTTGTGGAAAATTACGAGGCATTGGCGAAGTGTAAATTCTATAATAATGATAATTTATTAATTCACACAAATTAAAAATTCTATGTCGCCGTGTAGAGTTGAGTCACAAAATAGATAGTGTGGAGTTGTGTAGGCAGGATATAAGGATATAATATTATTATACCTACAGTGGAATATTTTATGTTTTTGGTACGAACTGTGAACCTATATTTTACACTAGATGATGCCCGCAGCTTCGCCCGCGTGGGTTGGTCAGGTCCCCATCAGGATTGAGGAGTTGGAATACAAAGTTTTTATGGAACTATATCGCAAAGTTCCGTTAACGATTAAAAAAAATTACGCAAATTGGTTCAGAAATCTCGGAGATCAATCACATAGGTAGAAAAACACAACTCCATTTTTCAAAATCGGTTAAAAAAGTAGCCTATGCTACTCCTTGGTTAAGCTTCTACTTGTCTGTGAAAGTCCCGTCAAAATATTATGTTTAGCCATTCCGAAGATTAACCCGTTCAAACAGACGCGACCCTTCAATTTTATTTATTAGTATAGATAGCGGGACTGGCTCTACCATAAAGTAAAAGGAACAATCGCTGAATTCTTTAATCCATGGGATAGTATGTCTGTCTGTCTGCTAGCTTTTCACGGCTCATATTGACGTTTGGTACAGCAACAGCTTGCGTTCCGGGGAAGGATATAACCTACTTCTTGTACCGGAAAATCAAAGTTCCCTCTGGTTTTTAAAAAACCACCCCTAAAAACTAACCTGAAAATGTCGTTCGTCTGACGGTCTCTTGCTCTTCTTTCCACTTTCTAATGTAAACATCCAAGAAATGACGATCGTACTTGACGTCATGCGTTGCCATTGCTTGCTTTATAAATTTCTGTCAAAAAATAACTCTGAGTTAGGTAATATTATATACTACTTACTGAGGACGTACACCACTTATTCGTGGAATGTGTTGGTAACAAGGCGGAGAGATGGGAGTTATTTACACTATTTCCCATGCTTCGCCAGATTGGGGGCTGTAACGGCGCCCTATCCCAACCTCTGTTGGATGAGGTTAGGGCTCTGTTACGGTTGTACAAGAAGACCTTACGAAAGTAGGTAATTTAATAAATGTCACGGAGTGTCATGTTCCGAAAGGAAAAACTCCTTAAATTATAGATTTAAAAAAAAAACTTATCCTACTTAATAAAAATATCTTAAGATACTTATCGAAATTGACTATTTTGATTAGTGTTCTTATTACTATAGAAACTAATAGGTACGTACACGTGGAAGTTAAATTCTGTAAAAACAAATTATCTCTTGCATGTAAAGTTGCCGCCAAGGTTGCCACATGATATTCAAAAAACATAAATCCACGCGGGCAAAGACCAGGCTCCATACTAAAATATTCAGACCCCTTTCTGAGCTTCTGATATACCCTATGAATGCCAAGTCTGCGCGCGACGAATGGCCTATCCATGGAGGGTCTATTAACTTGACCTCTACCATTATTCTAAACTTTTCTTCCATCAAGACTGGTTTCTGGTGAACTTATTATAATATTATTGTTATTATAATCTCATTCTATCGTTTGTGTTGCAGTCAAACGCTTATCGAATAAAAATACTTAGGTAGGTATATATGAATCAAAGGTCGTTACCGGTCAAAGCCTCAGTTTGGCATTCTGCTTATAGATACCGTTTTTAGGATTCCGTAACAAAATAGTGATAAAAGGAATCCTTACAGAAATCATGTTTTTGATTATTATTGTGAAAAGATCTATTGTTTTTTTACATATAGGATATAGCTTATTGCTGTTTATACCTATATATATATTATTTATATTATACCTACCTAATAAGATTTTTTTCCTTACTATGTGAAATAATCCTACGAGTTATGTTATTTTTATAAGCTTTTACGAAATAGGTACTAAATAGTTTTAGACAGGTACGGTCTATATACGGTCTAAGGAAATCGCTTAGGATATAGGTGGGCACTTTCATTATTTTAAAATTAATTTGGTTAACCAAGCGAATATAAGGCATGGTTTTTTTAAGGTTCTGTAAAAAAATTAACGACTAGTACGACTTAGTCATTCGTACTGCTTTGGTGCTGAAATTCATGAATTATTGTTTAAAAATTATTATTTATACTTTATTTACCTAGCTTAAAATTGTACAATTAATTTATACTAGCCGATGCCCGCGATTTCACCCGCGTGGATTTAGCTTTTTTGAAATCCCGTGGGAACTCTTTGATTTTCCGGGATAAAAAGCAGCCTATGTGCTAATCCAGGATATTATCTATCTTCATTCCAAATTTCAGCCAAATCCGTCCAGTAGTTTTTGCGTGAAGGAGTAACAAACATACACACACACACACATACAAACTTTCGACTTTATAATATTAGTGTGATTTTATGTTTTCTGATTGAATTATTTTATTTATGACGTTCAAAAAGTGTACATTTGTACCTACTTTGAATAAAACATTTGAATTTGAATTCATTCCGTCTGTCGGCCACATCTGCTTATTTTAGCAAAATAACTAGAGAGCAATTATTATTATATTTATTTGGAAATTACATTCATTTGAAGTGTCAGCTGGGCAGAAAGAGCCCGAAATGCTCATTATCTTTATGTAAAAAAGTGAGTTTGGTCGGAAGTACACATCCGACCTTATGATACTAGAGTCGAGATATGTAAAAAACATTAGAAGAAACTATACTAGATGGTGGTTAGTATGGATAGTTTTAAATAATGCTTGCCTAACTTTATTATAAATTAAAGGATTCAAAAATATTTTTATTTTCGTTGCAAAATATCTAAGTACATACTTTTCCTTCAAAGCACGGAACCTCAATACGCGAGTCTATTCGAACTTGAGTGGTTTTATTTTATTTTTATGTGACAACTGATCTAAAATTAAATATTTTTTTACCAAAATAAATAAAAAACAAGTTTCGTAAGTTGTTTGTTTGTAAGTCACAAGTTTGTTGTAGGTACCTACTTGAGATGAAAGGCTTTCTGAAAAAGTATCTAGACTAGAGTGAAAGTTTGGATGTTTGTTAGCCTGTTCTTCGCGCCACAATGACTGAACCGATTTGGCTGAAAGGAACGTAGGATGGTAGGATGTCTTACCTGACTTAACACTTTTTATCCTGGAAAATTTAAAAGTTCCTGCGGAATTTTGAAAATGCCCAAGTAGGAATAAGTATCAACTATCAACGCGGACGACGTCGCGGGCATTATCTAGTAAGCTATAATATGACGTTATGAAAGATCAGATCCAATTTATCGCGCATAATATGACAAAACGACTACGTAAAAAAAATAAGGTTATTGTAATGGTTCTATGAGATAAGCATGTCGCTGCATGGACTAAATATAAATAAATATCAAATGGAGATATCGTGCTGTTTGCAAAAATATTATAATAAGTAAAGTAGGTAGGCATCTGTTAGAATGAGACTTCCATTGCGTGGGTTAAGGTTACCTATTATATGGTTATTAGATATCCCTCGTGGCCACGTCTTCGAAATTCGGGGATAAAAAATAGCCTAACTCACTCTCCAGGTCTGATTTAGGCAATGCTAAAAAATCGGGTCTATTTCGGTAGGTAGGGACAAACAAACAATCAAACACACTTTCGCATTTTATAATAATAATCGTGAATACAATGATGTCGTTGATAAAAACTACACATAGGGACGATAGGCGACTTTCCGGCCAGGCAATTGAGTTTGGATTATTTAACTACTTTTGCAGTTGTTGGGCGTTGTTGTCAGTGATTTTACCAAAATATCTTTTTCTGCCATTATTATACTCTTTAAAAATGAAAACCATCAAAATATCTTAATAATTGCGTTTTAATTCGATAACAGTTTTGTTATTTACTAAGATCAAAACGTAAAATCCCAGTTGGTACCTAAGTATAAAAGTTATCACAGGTCAACAAATTTTGAGATAGGTAAGTTTTCCCTGTTTTTTCCTCATTCACATATCCATTTAATTTGTTTTAGTCCTTGAAACAAGACGTGTAATACTGCATCATGTACCGAAACGTAGAACTTCGTAAGCTCCCTCCAGATGCATTGCGTAAAGTTGTCGGTATTCTAGAGAAAAATAAAGATTGGAAGAAGGTAATGTCTGTTATACCGAAAGACTTGCAAAGTGAAGATTTTGAACCTAAATACAACAATGAGCAAATCCGGTAAGTCACCATGCAGTTAAATTGTTCGCTTTCTTCTTTATACCTAAGCATAATATTAATTAGTCAAATTACAGTATTAATACCGTAATTTGTAAATTCAAAAGTGTATCTGTTGTCTTTTCTTTACTCCTCAATTTATTAACCAATTTCAACAAAGTCTGGCATAAATGCTGAAGAAGTCGCGGATAATAATATCATCTATTTCTAGTACAGAGGTGGCTCGCATTCTTGAAACGGGTATAGGCTACTTTTTATCCCGGAAAATTAAAGAGTTCCCACGCGAGTTTTAAAAACCCAAAACATACGCGGATGACTTACGAGCATCATCTAGGTTTTACGTAAATATAAAAGATAGTTATACTAATCTTTATGTACCTATGTATAAATACCTATGTACCTACTAACCTAAGTCCTTTTAAACTAACCTAAATCCTTTTTTTAGAATCATAGAAGAGCATGCAAAAGCTACCAATCAGAACTGCACTGATATACTAATGGATGAGTGGGGTACATCAGGCAGGATTCGACCCACACTGGGCACTTTGAAGGAAATTTTAAACAAATCCCAAATATTCAGCAGGGCTGCTGAAGAAGTTGCCATAATGTTGAATCGTATGTATTATCTGGAACTTAAGATTTGGTTTATAAAAGTATAATATACTTCTCATCTCACTCACTCGGAATAAATTCCTTTGGCCTTTGAAATCTGCGTGGAAAATGGTAATTTTGCTCGCTAGCGAGCAAAGTACGAGTTGAAATTCGAACGTGACGAATTGTGGTCTATGGTTGGGGTACTTTCATATCTTTTTACTTTCTATTACAAATACCACATAATGAAACTGATATTTATAGTTAAATTAAGTGACCCGTTAGAACACTTTATTTTTATTAAATCAAATTAAACCTAAAACCTACTTAATCCGTTTATTGTGTGTTCAGTTTGTGTAGGTATGTATTCAGTTTATTGAGTAAACCCTGAGTAAACAATATAAAGAAGTTCAATGAATAATTATGAAACATTTCTCTTTGTTCTTAGAATTTTAAATTTGAATTCTGAGCGCACTTGAAAAAAAATTTATTCTTATATATGCCACCGTAAAATTGAAAATACGGTTAAGTTATAATCTATCTCGCGAGATTGTGAATTGTCGAAAGATTGTGAACCTCTCTATTGTGAGATCTATAATATGTCGCAGCGAAATGGCATAAACTGCCATCTCGCTGACACGCGGACAGACAGACAGACAGACAACAGATTGACATTAATAAGGCTCCGTTTTACCCTTTGGGTACGGAACTCTAAGATAAGGTAATATTCAACTAAAACCAGAAAAATATTAAGGACCAATGTAAAATACTGAGATAAAAAAATTGGTGGTAAAACAACTAAATAATATATATTTTCATTTCTTTAAAATAGCATCCGTACCTGAACGCCCAAGTTACATCCCAGCTGAACCAGGTCGTACAAAGACTAAAATAAGCGATGAAAGCGCAGAACCAAGACCACAAGACAAGGGCACAGCTGTGACGTCAAATAAAAATCAAAAAGAGAATGGGTCTACAAGGCAGAAGGGATGCACAAATGACAATAAGACATACAGCAATGAAATGTTACCAGATCAAGTAAAACCTACACCTGATTTTATAGATTTTAACAAAGAACAACATATCCAAAAGTCTATGAATATACAAAACGCGGGTTACGTGCTTCACGAGAGTTATGACATCACTAATGAGTCAAAAGACAAGAAGAGCCAAAAAATTTACCAACATTATCCAAAACCGTATCAGACCTCCTTTCCAAATATTAACATTTCCACAGGAATACACAGTGCTCTACTTCCAGACACTGATTTGGCTCATTCAGACTATGACAAGAGCACAGCTGTGAAATCAAATGATAATAAGTCATGCATCAGTGAAATGCTACCGGATCAAGAGTTTATGAATATAGGAGGCTCAAGTTACATGCTTCGTGAGAGAAACAATGCTAGCTCACAATCACATAGGAACATGCCCACAGAAATAGCAAGTGCTGTACTTCAAAACACTAATTTGATTCATTTTGATTATGATGATTTAGACAACATAACAGGGAATTTTGCTAAATTTTTAATTAATGATCCAAGTCATGGCCCTAAAGGCAGAATAGGCAGCGGGGGCTTTGGAGATGTATTTGTTGGAAAAGATCCTACTTTCGGAATGGTTGCTGTTAAAAAAGCTCACAGCCACTTAGCCATACCCCGTAAACCTAATATAGCCATTACATTATTTAACACAGAAGTTAAATGCCTTTCTCAGTTCAGACACAATAATATTGTTCCTATACTGGGTTTCTCTATGAATGGTCCTTTCCCCTGCATTGTCTTTGAGTATATTGATGGCGGTTCACTGCAACAGAATATTAAAGCCAAAATATTAAACGAATTTCAAAGGATGCATATAATCATAGGAACAGCGGAGGGCTTAAAATATTTGCATTCTAGTTCCAAAGAAAGTAAAGAAGGTATATTAAATGTAGTTGGGGAATCAGATTCACAAAAATCTATAAAACATTTTGTTCATGGAGATATTAAATCCGCTAATATACTTTTGACAAGAAATTGTGTTCCAAAGGTAAGATGATATTCATAATCCATATTCCACTTCCATAATCACTTATCACGTAATCATATTCCATTGGCAAGACGTTCTATGCCGCCGTCTATAGCTTACATTCTCAATTTCATCGCTAAGATTTGGAATCCCCTTCTGGGTTTCGTTCCTCCATATACCTATATCTTCAAAATCAAAAGTTTTTATTTATTTTTATTTTATTTTTTTATTTTTTATTTTTTATGGAGAAAAAGTTGACTTTAGTATAAGGCAAGCATCGCCATTTGCAAATCAAATAATCACACTTGTGATTGCAGTCTTTTGAAGATTTCTTTCCTAACATTTTAATATACTTACTCGTAACTATATGTATAATTTTTTTTAGCTCTGTGACTTTGGCTTGGCTAAACAATATGATTCAACGTTTGTTACAACATGTCCATTAGGAACCCCAGCATATATGGCACCAGAGGGCATGCATGGCACTGTCACACAGAAAATCGATATTTACAGTTTCGGCATAGTTATTTTGGAATTACTGACTGGTTTGAAACCTATTGTCGAAATTAATGGAGCAGATATTAACATAAAACATTATGTTGAAGAGAATGTAGTAAACAACGACATTACCCCGTTATTGGATCCTGTTGTTAAAATATGGGTAAAAGCTGACGAAGTCTACAAATTGGCCAAAATGTGTTTAGAGTATGACAGGAAAATGAGACCTACTATTATTCAACTTAGTGATATTTTGAATAAAATCTTGTTTGAATAGCACATGTTGTGGGTTCAAACTAGACGGTTCAAACTAGTTCAAAATAATAATGATTTGTGTACAAAATTATTTATTTGCGCATGATCGAAATCGAATCAATAAAGAAGCTATCCAGACTTTCACAACTTTTGTCTATCACTTACATCAAAGAAATCCAACAAAGCTTGGTTTCCCCTTCTCATGTCCCTGTACCCACTGTAGCCGGGTAGAACATCTTTCAGCCACGGCGTCAAAGTTATAGCGCCTCCGAAATCGTTGGATCCTCGTTGGAAGAGCATGACTTCTCTAGCTAGGTCCCATAGAACTTTGTACTCCGACCTGGGCAATGTGGTGCGGGCGAAAATGTGTACCATACCATTCATAAATGGTACGTCGAAATAGTGTTGTAGGCATATCAAGTCCCCTTTCACCAATTCCTGGAAAAAGACAAAATTAGTAAGAATCATATTAAAATTTAATCTATTAGCATTTAGTATAAATTTAGCTAGGAATAGATTTCGGTATCAAAGCCATATTTTTACCAAACCCTCATGAAACTGCATTAAAATGTGTACGTAATTTTTATTTTTATATTCAGTATTTTTATTTTATTACTACTTTAACCCGCAATTAGCTTTAGATTTGCTTTTACACAAGTATAAAAATCTATGAAAAGTATGCTCCTGAAAAAAACCAGCCAAGTGTGAGTCAGACTCGCGCAGTGAAGGTTCCGTACTCGGGTATTTTTTCTAACATTTTGCACGATAAATCAAAAACTATTACACATAAAAAATAAATAAAAATCTGTTTACGAATGTACAGGTAAAGTTCTTTCATATGATACCCCACTTGGTATACCTAGTTATCTTACTTTGAAATTGAAACACATTTTAATTTTTTTTAAATGATGTGGCCTACCTATCTGCCTTTCATGATTTTAGGTCAACGGGAAGTACCCTATTGGTTTTCTTGACAGACAGACAATAAAGTGATCCTATAAGGGTTCCGTTTTTCCTTTTGAGGTACGGAACCCTAAAAACATAATGATTATACCATCGAAGATTATGTAAATGATAAAACCGTGGATTTGACTTGCAGCTCGCCACTTTAAACATGGAATAATATTATTATTATTGTGAATCGAATCTTTGAAAAGAGCAACCGACGAGTTTCTTGCTGTACTGTTTCTTCTCGGTAGGAAAGGCATTTTGAATAATAAACATTTCTATAAATTGTACAGATAACAATAGTTACAAAAATTATTCTTGATACTTAGCAAAATAATACTCCTGCAGTTATCTATATGCAATTATGGTATATTTTTAAAATTTTTGAGGTAAGTATCTATTTATCCTATCTACTACTATGAGTAATTGATCAATTACTATCAGCGTGACGCTGGCCGTAGCGCAACGGTAGCGTGTCTGATTCCTGGTGGAAGGCTTCGGCCGTGGCTAGTTACTGCCGTACCGGCAAAGCCGTGCCGCACAGCGATTTAGCGTTCCGATACGATGCCATGTAGAAACCAAAGGGGTATGGATTTAATAATAACTGCCACACCCTTTCCAGGTTAGCTCGCTTTCATCTTAGACTGCATCATCACTTATACCACCAGGTGGGATAACAGTCAAGGGACAACTTGTATATTATAAAAAAATACAATCTTAATAATGTTAATTAAATTATGTGTTTATGAACACCCAAATTACTTACATTTTCAGTTGGATATTTAGGACCATTTCTCGCCATATCGATCATTTCCTTAGTTTCATTTGCAACAACAGTCTCCAGGCTCTCCGCTCGTCTTCCAAAGCCGTAGTCTCTCATGTATCGCAAGGAGAACCTTCTCTGCACGTGCCAGAAGTAGCCGTCAGTAAAGAAGATACCTGTAAAACATCAAAAAAAAACTTCATTAGTTTACTTCATAACGTTAGTTTAATCAAAATACACGTAGGATCACTTCGTTGTCTGTCTGTCTGTCTGTCCGTCCGTCCGTCCGTCCGTCCGCCGTCCGTCCGTCCGTCCGTCCGTCCATCCGTCGTGTCTGTCAAGAAACCTATAGGGTACTTCCTGTTGACCTAGAGTCATGTGGCAGGTAGGTAGGTGTTATAGCACAAGTACAGGAATAAATCTGAAAACCGCGAATTTGTGATCAAAAAAAAAAGATGTCTCAATTTTCAAAGTAAGATAACTATACCTACCAAGTGGGGTATCATAAGAAAGGGCTTTACCAGTACATACTAAAAGAGATTTTTATTTATTTTTATGCATAATAGTTTTTGATTTATCGTGCAAAATGTTGGAAAAAATACCCGAGTACGGAACCCTCAGTGCGCGAGTCTGACTCGCACTTGGCCGGTTTTTATCTGCTAAGGTCAATAGCGATTACAAGATATTATCATTTATATTCTAACTTATTGTTTTATTATTTTGTTGCATTCATTAATTATTTTATTGTTTATCTTCTCAACACAAGGCAGACGCTTTATCCAAGGTTAGTTTTCCGGTCCACTGAAATGATAATCATAATAATTACCTACCTACCTATTCATCCATCCATCCAGCCACCATCGTTGGCTCACTACTGAGTTCGGGTCTCCTCTCAGAATGAGAAAGGTTTGGCCGTATTAACAGGTATTCAGAGATTGGATAAAAATGATATAGATAGTCAGTTTCAGAGTCAAGTTCAGAGGTTACATGGCGCATAAAATTTATTCTTGCTGATAGATCAGAGATTTACGAATGCGACCCAAATGCGGTATTTTAAGCCCCAATAGCTCAACGGTTATAGCAGCGGACTGAAATCCGAAAGGTCGGCGGTTCAAACCCCACCCGTTGCACTATTGTCGTACGGCGTACCCACTCCTAGCACAAGCTTTACGCTTAGTTGGAGGGGAAAGGAAAATGTTAGTCATGATTCAAATGGCTAATATTTTTAATTAAAAAAAAATATGCTCTTTACTTTAGATGCATTGCATACCTACTACCTATTTAAGTAATGTTGATGAATTAATGATGATGATCTACTTTTTTGCACATAATATAATATTTAAATATCATGTTCGAACATAGCTAACATTGTTATCTATTTAACTATTAGATACAAGTAAACAACAGCTGCGTGTACCTAACAGTCTATTATTACTCGTATATGGCTTGTTGGTTTCAAGTCTCGTCACAACAATATTGCAGTTTCAAAGGTCAACTTGGCGATATTATTCTCCAAATGCAACAAGTCGCAGGCACTCATCTTTGACCTAGGATCATATCATCCATACTAATAAATATCACAAATGCGAAATGTGGCGGAATTATGTCTGTTTGTCTGTCTGTGATATTTTCACCGCCCATCCGTTTAATCGTTTTTGACATTCTGTACAGAGTAGGTACCTTGCATCCTTGCGGTTCAAAATCAAAGAGTTCCCAAAGATTCGGACATCATATACAGGGTTAAATAAAAAATATCAGATTAAGCTCTCGTCACGTACCTAATTGTTATCATTAAAACTAACAACTTTTAGTCTACGAATAATATTATGTTCCCCATATTTAAAAATTTGTTACACTTCATCATGATCATCCCATAGCCGTCTCACTACAGAGTACGAGCTATGTATCTTAGTATGGCTCTCCTATATCTTATGGCTATAGTCCACCACACTTGATAGACCAGATGGGTAGACTTCACACACCTTTGAGAACAGTATGGAGAACTCTCAGGCATGCAGGTTTCCTCACGATGTTGTTGTTTTCCTTCACCGTTAACAGGGCTCTCTTCGTCACTCGTTTCATACAATCGTAGTTCCAATTTCATTTGAATATTAAGCAACCAAAGTCCATGAAATTTTGCAGACATATTCTAGAAACTAATATCTGTGTCTGTGGTGTTTTAGATTTTTCTAAAAATATGTAGTTTGAAATTACAGGGGCTCAAGGATTTGTATGTAAATTTTTAAGACCGCGTAACTTTGAAACCGAATATTTTAACAGAAATCTGGAAAACCACAGACATAGATATTAGTTCTAGAATATGTTTGCAAAATTTCATGGACTTTGGTTGCTTAATATTCAAATGAAATTGGAACTACGTTTGTATGAAACGAGTGACGGAGAGAGCCCTCTTAAAGCGAGAACGCACATACCTACCTACCAAAATCCGAAAGGTTAGAGGTGCGTGCCCGAATCTCCGAGCTCCCGAATAGGAGGCGGACGTCGTAACAACGTAGCGAAATGGCAAAGTTTCCACGGGATTTTAAACCTAAATTTATTCAATTCAATTCATTCATGTCACCAACGACAAAGACGCGGGCATCATCTTGTATCCTAAATATTATGTGGATCAAGTAAACAGAAATATTACAGTTAATAGTATATAATTATTTGTCTACGTTTAATATGATTGCATCGATGATGCAAATTACTGTAGATCGATTTTGTCTCATTGGTACGATTTATAAAGTAGGTATAGCCAGTGTAACATGATTGAAACTATACATAGGCTATAATATTTAATTAGTGGTTTAACATCCTCTATTGCCTTGATGTAAACCACAAGTCATTTAAGGTTAGATATTTGAATAAATAGATGTTTATAAATAAGTGCAAATGAATAAAATTGAAGGGTCGATCAGTGATTTTGAAAAGTAGGTACATAATTAAGCTTATTCTTTCTGCGAAGTACCACAAGTAGATATTACAGCAGCCTTCTATGCAGAACATGACAGAACACGGAACACGTTTTGCTCAAATGCAAAGGAGTATCTAGACGAGGATTGGCTACCCAGCAACACTCCTTGAAGGTTTCAGCGGTTTGGTTGGACATCTAAGAAGGTAAGATTAACAGCTCGTTTACACAGGGTGCGTAATCGTGGCGTAAGCGTAGACGTAGCGCGTACTATTGCGTTGTAATGTATGGAACTGTATGAAACATGGCATACCGCTTGCGTGGCGTGAACGTTCAAATAGACGTAATGCGTGCAGTTATGTCTATGGATTCACGCGCGTCTCTACGCACGTGTCACGTGTACGTGCTGCATACGCAATTGGTGGGAATCGGGCTTAAAAGTGAGCTTCACTGGCTGAATCCGATAGAAAGTTGCACCAGCGGCCCGAAGTAGGTACAAAGGACGGACAACATCTAATACCTAAGTATAGAAACGGACCAAGAAAAAAGAATAAACGAACGAAGAATAAACTTACCTGACCTCTTCTTTAATAATATGTATAGGTATTTTTATACCTACTTGTCTGTCCTTTTTTACGCAATCTTCTATGGTTACATATAAAAAGACTAGCCTGACTGACTGACTGATCAATCAAAGCACAGCACCCAAAGCACAGTGCACCCTGGGGTTAAAAACTTACAATTTTGACAGTAGAGTTCTCTTATGACATAGGCGCTCTCGAAATTTTACTAAGTCGCGGGTTTAACTTGCAGTTGGCTTTTTGCAGCGAAAAAAATTGTTAATTTGTAAATTAGAAATTGTACGCGGACGAAGTTGCGGGCAGCGGCTAGTACGAGTAAGTCTAAAAATAAATAAACTCACCAAGCTTTTTCCAATACGAACGCAGGCGTGCTATGATAATGTCTAAGCGTCCATCAAAGTCCTCATTGTACAGGCCTTTCTTGATCAGTTCTGGATCGTCAATCACTATGGTCGCGTAGGAGCCGAGGTAGAAGCCGAGAATTTTAGTGTTGTAGTCCTTGGCAAGAGTTCTCAATGAGCCACCCAGGTTGTTTATTTGCCTCATGAGAACGATCCAGTATGCGCCATACAAGGGTAGGCTTGGTGGTCCTGGAATAGTGTAAGTGTATTTTTTTAGACTGGCTGAATTACACTAATATTATAAAGGAGAAAGTTTGTATGTGTCTGTGTGAGTGTGTATGTGTATGTTTGTTACTCCTTCACGCAAAAACTACTGGACGGATTGGGCTGAAATTTAGAATAGAGATAGATTATACCCTGGATTAGCACATAGGCTACTTTTTATCCCCGAAAATCAAAGAGTTTCCACGGGAATTTTAAAAACCTACATCCACGCGAACGAAGTCGCGGGTATCAGCTAGTATAAAATAAACTAGCGCTTGGCTGCCATCAGACCTGCTGGCAAGTGATGACATAGCCTATGCAGCGCGTTTGCCTAGAAAATGCCTATTCACTCTTGATTCGAAGGTAACTTATTAAAAACTAGCTGATGCCCGCGACTTCGTTTGCGTGGATGTAGGATATTTTAAAATTCCCGTGGGAACTCTTTGATTTTCCGGGATAAAAAGTAGCCTATGTGCTAATCCAGGGTATAATCTATCTCCATTCTAAATTTCAGCCCAATCCGTCCAGTAGTTTTTACGTGAAGGAGTAACAAACATACACACACACACACACACACACACACACACACACACACACACACACACACACACACATACAAACTTTCTCCTTTATAATATTAGTGTGAAGTGTGATGGAGGGGAATATTAATACCTGAAGGGCGTTTCATATCCTAGCGGTTTCAATCAGAAACTAAGAGGTTTATTGCTGCGTTCGTGTACATGGAATTTTAAGTAAGATACATACGGGTGCAGAACTTGTCCAACCATGTAAAAGTTTGGATGGTTCGATGTTTGTTACCCCTTCACGTTTCCTTTAATAGAGATGGCTTGTAACCTGATTTCACGCATAGGCTACATTTTATCCCGGGAAATCGAAGTGTAATCCCGCGATTTTTGAAAACCAACATCCGTGCGGAGGGTGCGGAATTAGGACCTATTCCGAACTACATGCAATGAATAAATTTTGATTTTGAAGTCACGGACACTAAGAACTAAGTACCTACATGTTATAACATACCTATCAATCTACATATACATTGATATGGTTGAAAATCAACTGTTTACTAAACTAACATTCTGGTCGCGCGCAGTGGCGGTACATATTTTCCATTAGATCGTTAAATATTTGCTAACCTCTACAGTTGTCAGTTCTTAGTTTATTTTACAATTCAACTAGTTGAAAATGCACATAAAATAGTTTTTCTGATTTAATCAAAGGTCAATAATGTATGGATATAATATAATTTAGGGTAGTGGGGTACCATCATCATAATCACTCATCGCCGGCCAACTACTAAGCACGGGTCTCTTCTCAGAATAAGAAAGGTTTAGGCCATAGCATACCATGCTGCACTGGACCAGTGCGGATTGGTGAACTTCATACACCTTTAAGAACATTATGGAAAACTCTCAGGCATGCAGGTTTCCTTACGATGTTTTCCTTCACCGTTAAAACATAAGACTGTACATTAGGTAAATGTGTCTAATAAAATAATCTTTATTGCTCACAGACAGGATTTTAGCGCGACTTTTAGTTGGTAAAATCATCAATGATATTTCTTATGATACATATCTTTTTAATTAATTCCCACTCTACATATACAGTATATGCATAGAGTGGAGTGGAGTGCAGTATACATATACAGGGTGTTTGGTAATTAGTATATAATGACGACACGTACCCATGCTACTTTGATCTGATAAACACAATGCAGAAGTATAATGACGAAATAAAATTATAAAAATTTCCATACAAAATTTAAAAATAAAATTATGTCAAAGTTTTCATGACCCTAACATGCCCTAACTCACTGAGATCATTGGCCATCTTTAGATAGGCCGAGGCCAACGATCTCAGTGAGTTAGGGCACATTAGGGCCATGAAAACTTGGTCATAAAAAAAATTAAAATTTTGAATGGAAATTTTTATAATTTAATTTCGTCGTTTTACTTCAGCATTGTATTTATCAGATCAAAGTAGCATGGGTACGTGTCGTCATTATATACTAATTACCAAACACCCTGTATACAATAGGTACTGATAGCTACAAAGCGTTTAATTTTTCTCATTTTTTTTTTGGGTTTTCTTAAAGCTGGAGACCGACTTGTAATATTTTGTATCGAGATTTTGTAACTCAAACCAAAGACTGACTTGTAATGTATCATTTGCGGCGAGCGCTCTGTGCTCCACTCAACTGTCGGTTTTCGCAAATTCTCTTTGAGCGTTGCAATTACAAGTCAGTGCAGGTCTGCCATTTTGATTAAAAATGAAGCACACAATGATCTTGTTACAATCTTGTAACAAATTGTAAATGGTACATTACAAACAAACGGTACAAGTCAGTCTCCAGCTTAAAGACAAGAAAAGCTTTGACTCAAATAATTTGTCACTGGACCTCATAATATTAATGCCATACGAAGAGATGTCCAAGTTAGGACTTAGGATAAATGTTTTGCCAACTCTTTTTATGCAAAAACCTAGATATGGAATTTCCAATGATTCAGAGTCTGGAATATTTTCCAAAAAAATATTTTGTTTTGTTGGTTTTGAAAATGTAAAGATGCCTTCAGTCAGCCTATAAGGTGGGAATAGAAAATTCTGTGACAACTCTACCTATTGGGGTTTACGAGATACAATCGGTACTAATTATTATTTATCAAGAAATAATTAATTTTCAAAATAGGTAAGTACTTACCGGGTGGGAAATTATCACCAGGCTTTATATATGCATTTTTGTACAAGCGCACACATAATAATATTATTAACAATATCGCTATGGCCACACCAATCATTTTGCTCGAGCACAGACACTGAACTGATTACTATAGTTGGAAATATATACTTTTAAAAGCGGTATATTAAGCTGCATTATCAATTTGTCGATTTGGCTCTACCAAGTAGGAATGTAAGACTGTTTAAGGTACAAAAATGAAAACGTCTAGTCTATTCTGCTCGCTTACCTACCTTAACTAAGAGGTCCAGTCAAGAGCAAAATGCACTAATCAGATCAGCTTTCGAATTACCGGTTGGAAAACATCGATGTTGGAAACCTAGTACTTACAGACTTTTTATAATAAACTCAGGCTTTTTCTTTCTGTCCTATAATGTTTCTTTAGTATGTAACTATCACTAAGAATAATATTCCCTTATTTACATTACCTATCAACCGATAGAGGTTCACGGCTGAGCATAGGTACGTCTCTTGTAGGGACTTGCGTCGCCTGAATGCAGCCCTGTGACTCCTTTGATGTCGTCTGTCCACCTAGTGGGGAGTCTTCCAAAAAGAAATGCTGACTACTAGTCAAATCAGCGACTTTTTATTAAACCTCAAAAAAAGGGAGCTTGTATGAAATACACCTTGTACACAGATGTGACGTCATACATATTTAACGTAATTTGACGTACTCTTTTAATTAAATCGATAGTTTAAATGTTTTGCAAACGTAAAACTTGCATCGAATGTGGATTTTACGAAAATTGGAAGACCCTCTATTTAATAAATACTAATAATAAGAAAAAATAATTAAGACATAATTTATTTTTGACCTAGGCATCATCCCCATTCCAACGCTGCGCTTTTAAGATATAGTTTAAGATATAGTTTCATTCTAGCACCCCGTGCATCGAGTTCTAAAATTCTTTTCCACAAATCTTCGTAAAAACGGTGAAATATAATTGCTTGTATAAAACAAGTACAGTCAATTATAAATATTTAATCTAAAATATTATTACGTTGTCTTTTACTTATCATCAAAAACTTTAACGAGGTCGAGTATTAAGAGTTCAAGTTAGTTATCAAAAGCAGAGGTTATCAGCCAAAATGGTTTAAATTAAGTAAGTATTAAGTACTAGCTGATGCCCGCGACTTCGTCCGCGTGGATTGACGTTTTTAAAAATCTCGTGTGAACTCTTTGATTTTTTGCGATACAAGATGAATGATACAAAGATGCATGCCAAATTTCATCCAAATCCGAAAGTTGTAACAATAAAGAGAAAAAGAAAGAAAAAGTGGACAGGGAAGTACTTATCTTTATGAGAGATTTCTACCAGTAACCCTTGGCAGTTTTTTTTATTTTTATAGACAAAGTTATTCAGATTTTGAAATTATACAAATAATAATATAAAACTGTCAAGCAATTTGATTTGACCGCTACAAACGAAGCTAAAAATACCTACCTTCTTAATCCCATATTCTTTTTAATCTTATCTACATATTCATATCACCACGATAATCAATCGTCAATCAATGCAGTATTTATCAGCTTCTATATTACGAACTAATAATGTACCTAAATTCTAATTTTCGCAACAACGAACGAGTAACACGTTACAGGGGCGCGGCGTTTGCCATTATTCATGATTAGATTTTATCATTACCTATTGATTATTGAGATTCATGGATTGTACTTTGTGTTCGCTCAGACTTTACTTGGAATTAAACGAGACAGACTTAAGTAAGATACTTTAATATCGGTCTCATTTTAACTGTGTCTTGTCTGAGCAAAGTCAAAGTACGCTGAAAGAAGCTACGCCGTTACGCCAGAGTGAACAAACTGTTGCTACGCCGTAGACATGTCGAAGAGGTCATCCAATTAATAATTCATTGGATTTTTTTATTTTTATTTTTAAAACAAATATACATTTTATATATTACAATGATGCAATGGCCATTCCGGTGGTACCTATCATAATCTTTAATAATTTTACCCACGCAAAAAATCACATCGATTCGTTGCGACCTGATAGAAGGACAAACCAACAAATCCACAACACATATTAAGGGTAATTTTAATTAAATATGTATTGATTCTCGTCGTCAAATCCTCAATGTCTGAAAATAAAAGTGTCCTTCTCGTCTTCACCTGTGGTGCTGAAACGTGGACACTGACAAACGGCCTTGTTTACAAATTCAAAGTTGTTCAGCGAGCTATGGAGAGGGCTATGTTAGGTGTTTTCCTGAGGTTTAAGATCCGAAATGAGGAGATCCACAGGAGAACCAAGGTCACTGACATAGTCCAAACTATTGCAAGCTGAAGTGGCAGTCAGTAGGC
The DNA here is from genome assembly GCF_905333055.1 of Maniola jurtina. NCBI lineage: Eukaryota > Metazoa > Arthropoda > Insecta > Lepidoptera > Nymphalidae > Maniola > Maniola jurtina. Next base: position 11,186,357 of record NC_060036.1, on the reverse strand, counting down.
CAAGCCTGTCGTGGAGGCGATGGCCGTTGGAGCCGGAAAGTTCTTGAGTGGAGAAAGCAAGCGTAGTGTTGGACGCCCTCCAGCACGATAAACCAAGAACCTCAATAGCTCAAACGGCAAAGGAGTGGACTGAAAACCGAAAGGTCGACGGTTCAACCCCGCCCGTTGCACTATTGTCGTACCTACTCCTAGCACAAGCCTGACGCTTAGTTGGAGAGGAAAAGGGAATATTTTAATATTCTATAAAAAAAAAAATAGCGGCTGGCGGGAAGTGGCTGGATGAGGAAGGTTGAGGACCGGGTGTGGCGGCGTTCTTTAGTAAAGGCCTATGTCCAACAGTGGACATCCACAGGCTGATGATGATGATGATGATGATATTAACAGAAGCGTCCCGCATACAGTTTTTAGCGCTCCCGTGAAAAACCGAACAGAAATTACAGCGTGCAAACTGTGAACATACCGCTCAGTTTTGCGGGATTAGTAAAAATCTTCTTTCCTGCAGAATTGAATGGCCAGTGGGAAAGGGCCCTTATCCATTTTGAGAAGTCCTTTAATTTGCGCGGACATGCGCGTATAGCTATACAATACATATCATGTTTTAACAACAAAGGGCTGATGAGGAAGTGGCCTCAATGCGACTCGATAGCATATCGAACGGTCATTAGTCTTTAGTGCTGGCATGTGACATATGCAGAAAACTAAATATGTATCTACTAGATAGGTTGATAGAGATATCGAATTTTTCAACCTTTTTATTGCCCTTGGGTCCAAGCTTTTACATTTTAAAGTTACTTACCTACTTTTAATATAGTATGCGAATATAAAAATTTAAAACTACACAATGTTTAGGTAACTATTTACATACAAATATACAAACTATTTACATACAAAGCTGATGCCCGTGACTTCGTTCGCGTGGATATAGGTTTCTTAAAAATCGTTGATTGTCCGGGTAAAAAAGTAACCTATGTGTTAATCCAGGGTAGGTATAATCTATCTCCATTCCTTTCAGTCAAATCCATCCTGTAGTTTTTGCGTGAAAGAGTAACAAACATACACACATACACACAAACTTTCGCCTTTATAACATTATATAGTGTGAAGTGTGAAGTGAGATTCAGCTAAAACACCAAAAAACAGAACCGATCGTTTTTATCTCGTATTGATTTTGAGAAGAGACTGGAGTTCAATGGGGGGCCGCCACTGGGTTTATGATAATATGAATAAATAACAGGCAGTTATTTTAAACCATAGACCTGGATAGATACTTCAATTTTATTTATTTGCATAGATTAGTTATATTAACGTAAAGTAGGTAGGTATTGAAGTTCTATTTAAGTACTTACAAAAGTAATCATAAACAATTTTATTTTATCTTGGGTTAGAAATTAAGAGGATAATCTGTTTGCCAGTTTTTTCATAGCCCAGTAGGGATTTTGTCTACATTTTATTCTTGAAATATTATTTACAAAAACTTTAATCTAGGCTCGTACGATTCATTTTTTTAGTATTTGTGTTTAGTTACATAAAAAAAAAAAACTGAAGAAAGATTTTAGGTCAAGAATATGGATATTTAGACGCTAGTAACTTTTAACATAAGCAATATTTTTTTTTTAATTAAGACGTACGAGCATAGTTCTTCATTATATCTACATTTCTAAAAATTATGAAAATTGGATTACACTTACGGGAAGAAAAACTTTATCGCTTTTTATATGAAAATTTACAACTAATGGCCTAATTGATATTTGAAAAAACTTTGTGCAATGTCATTTCATTATCTGCTAATGATTAAGCTAATGCTGCATTAACTAATGAAGCGTTGATCATGTTTTGTGCTACTGGATACAAGTCATTTTATCCTCTCTACGTATTATCTCTACTATACCGGCGCAGTAAGTTGAAATACGAGTATGCTGAGGTCATTATCTGGAAATGTAAAAGAAACTGTTATTCTTACGTTAACCATCGTTATAATATACAGCCAGTAAAGCCAAGGGGTATAGAGCTAATTTAAAACACGGGTAAACAAAATAGTAGTAAATTCAGTATAGGTAATATCAATAATATTACATATGTTATATTACTATTATACTACTTACTATTATACTATATATATTACTATTATATTAGATATATTAATTTAATTAGTAACATTACGTTAATTGTCTAAATATATTAATTTAAATGACTAAGATTTTTCCGTAACACGGCGTTGATATCGATCGACAATCGATATCGATTGACATTAGATTTTCTAATAAAAAAAAAGTTGAAAAACTATAACCCGACTGCGGAAAAATGACTTTGAATGAATGAACTTGAACCCGACTTGGTAGTAAAGAAAGAAACAAGATCTGTTGTGTCTATTGTCTAACATTATTAAATACGAATCATGTTTTCAAATTATTACAGGATATAAGTTTTTACCTCACACATAGGTACCTACCGATAAAAAATACCGATATCAGCAGGTCGTCCGATGTGATCGAACTGCTGTTGATGTCTATTGTTTTTCCCATTTGTAAAACTGAAAATTCGTTACCTACCAGTAATTTAAAGTTTCCGATGCCACGAAAGAGCCAATTCAGGCTGAGTGCAGGCCGCGGTAGTCGTGGAGGTATGAATTATACTGCCATACAATATGACATATACACCTCCCAAGTTAGCCCCGTTATGAATAACGAGGAAATACTAGACAATATGCAATAGGTAGTTAGGTAGTAGGTTAGTAGGTACCTTCTTGTTCTTTCTGTGTTGTGTTCCTTTACATGTGTTTTTGTGTGCAATAAAGTGTTCTATCTATCTATTTTCAAACATACAGAAATACAAACCGAGCAGAAAGTTTCTAGATCGAGATTGGGCAAGCCCGTGAACTTGATGGTGAGGGGCTGTTGCGTGCGCATGATGACCAGCGTGATGTCATTGCGCAGCAGTCGGCCCAGCGGCGTCGCGTGCCAGCCGCTGCTCCAAAGCGCATCGCCCACAGCGAAGGCCTGAATAAATACATACGATATCATCAGTTGTGCAGTTCCCGTTATATTATTAGACGAGATGATGCCCACAGCTTGCGTGGATTTAGGTTTTTAAAAATCCCGTGGGAACTTTTGATTTTCCAAGACAAAAGAAGCCTATCTATTTTTGTACCGTAAAACATTTAAACGGATTAAAAATCCCGTGGGATCACCAGGATTTAGGAATGCAATTCCTTACAGCATCAGGGTTGAGGAGTTAGGACCTCGAGGTCAACAACAATGTCTTTACTTGGTATAGATCCTTCCATATCAATTTTTAAACGACAGTTTCTAACTCCCACCAGCTTTCCCAGGTCCCCTGCAGCATCAGGATTGAGGAGTTGGAATCCAATTTTTATAGAACAATGTTGCAAAGTTTTTCTAGCAATGTGAAGCTGCGGGCATCATATTATGGTCTAGTTCAGAATATAATATTATTTCAGAGCGTGCAGTGTGTTAAAGTTTAACTATTTCATAATCCTCTTGCTATTTTATTGTACTATAAGATTGCGCGAATTCGTAACTTACATAATTTACTTACTTATAACGTTTTGTTCAATTTGGTTTAGTTAAGTAGCTCGTGTATTCTTACTTTGTCTCTAAACAGTGTCCCGAGATAGCACGGTATCCAAAGCTGCACGCAAGTTGCAACGGAATACATTACAAAGATGACGTTTAAATTCCCATGGTCCAACGACTGAAATACAGTGAACATACCTTTAAGTAAGACGCAACATTGGCCCCGTGTCATATCAGGGAGACAGCAATAAGACCGGGAGCCGCAGCAGAAATGGCTGAAAACGGCAAGCGGCGCAAGTATGCATCTCTTAGTGAGAGTTATAATATTATATTTTTTTTCCGTTTGCCGTGGAGACCCTGGGGCCATGGAGTCTTAGTGCAAAAAAACTTTTACGAGACATTTCCCCGCGTTTAATAGCCTCAGAGGCTGAACTAGTATAACTTTTCAAATGATACATTGACCGAAGCGCGAGACGTCGGGTGAGTTTCCATCCTATGTCGTCGACATTCCATCTACAGTCTACACGCACGAAAAGTTAATTTGCGTCAGCATTCCTCATACACATGGCTAAAGTTTGGAATACTCTTCCGCGATCTTTGTTTCCTACCAATTACAATCCGGGTATCTTTAAAACAAGAGTGCATAGGCGTCTTCAGATAGGTAATTAAACGCGTCCCATCTTATATTAGGCCTCATCATCACTTTCCATTAGGTGTGATTGTGGTCAAGCGCTTGCCTATAATAAATAAAAAAATAAAAAATCTAAGAGTTCGGTTTTGGTATGGAATTCTGTTACGAGTAGATGCCTTCCTATTCTCCAGTCTCTACTACTAAATATAAGTAGGTAGGTACTGCGCTACTTACATCAGCTACTTGGTAGGTCGTCAAGCAAATTAGAAGTGAGCTGAACATCACTTGGTAGACTAGTGGAGGACCGAAGATTGACGAAACTTTTTCGATAGATCTGCCGAATTTAATGTTATTTTTAAAAGCTAATAAGTACCTAATTTGTTTTTGATGCAAGATAGGCTTGCTTGGAATTTGTTATGTCAATCGTTTTAACTGGAACAAGTTGTTTTTTAGTAGTAACACACTTGTAATTTAAGAATAAATATCAATATAGAATCAAGAAAGGTAGTTGATATGGATGCCATTTATTTTTCAAATTATAGCTATCTAATTTTCAACCCCAAAGGGGAGTTCGCAAGATGCTGCCACAAAAATGATTGTGAATACACAGTGTGCCCTAGACGCTCGATGGGTTAAAAGTTGAAACATCGATGGTTAAAATACATAAACTAACTAGATATGGCTGAGGTCGCCACTGTTGCACATACCAACACAATGTTTTAGTATTGTCGAGTATTCCAAAACAAAATATCTTTGGTGTGCCCCTTGCATCTTTACTGTCCCACTTCCCACTAAGGCCTAATTACGTCAGTTTGCTTGTATGGAGTGTCGGGAGTGTGCTTAACTTACCTAATAACCAAATTGTGCCATTTAACAATTCTCCTCATTCTACCGTTAAGCACAAATTGCACTTCGATTCGACGAGGGTCATATTTGGAGAGTTCCACCACGCCGTGGTCGAGGTCATTGAAAAGTACTTCGCAGTCGTAGATTATCATACTCATCATGTAATAGTAATGCAGCAAAATATGAAATAGGATGTAAATATAAACTGAAACATAATATTCACAACTCTGAATTGAAACTAAAAACAAACGAATTCTTAATTGTAATCAATCAGAAATATAATAATAATTGTATTTATCTAGATACCTAATTTGGCTTCTTTACGCGGACTAGATACTGTCAATCAAAGGCAACTTACTAATGTTATTCATTGTAAAACTTTTACTATTATAATTGAGTAACTATAAGTACCTAAGCAATTATTACCACTCAGTGAAACGGTGAACGAAATCACCGTGAGGAAACCTGCATGCCTGCAGGTAATTTCAAAAATTCTCCATAATATTCTCAAAGGTTGCCAATTCCCACTTGGCCAGCATCGTAGACCTGGACCAAACTTTTTTCATTCCATGAAGGATCCGTGCTCCGTAGTGAGCTGGCGATACGTTGACAATGATACCTTCTCTATTACTTAGGTACTATTATCTTAAGTAAGCCTTAAATTATATAATGAGACATCATAGTTCATAACTTCATAAGCGGGCTCTAATTAGGTACCTACGCCAGTTCCGAAAACATAGATGTCGATGGGTGTTGATGGGAGATCACAGACAATCTCTAGTTTCAGATACTTAGTGCATACCAAGTACCTACCCTGTGCAGGGGAGGGCGATTTACAAGCCACGATGTACAGTAGGTAGGTATAATAAGAGGAGTAAAGCTCAGTAAAAAGTATGTAAAAAAGCTCAGTAGCTCAGTAAAATAGCTCACACGCAAACTTACCGCAGAATGCCTGTGGGATAACTATCGCACTGCTGATAATTTGAAGAGTCAAAAACACTTCGTAGTTAGGAGTACGATAAGGGTCGTCATACGGAAGCCAAAAAGGAGATATCAGAGGTCTAATGAGGTGTTCAGTTTGAGTCGCAAATAAACTTTGATACAGAAGGACTGCTAATGTCCTGGAGAAATACATAAAGGAGATCATCAAGATGAAAACAAACCACAATATACACAGTTGCCATATCAGCAGTTGTCCTTTGAGAAAGGTGTTTCTGAAATTTAAAAACTTTATTTTTGCATATAAAATATGTGTCCAATTGTGAATGTGTCCAATGGGCTGTAAAAAGCTAGCAGAACAGACATATAACATTTTCGCATTACTTATTGTATTAGTGTGGATAAAAGATTCCAAATATTTAAAAAAATATCAGTTACCCACATAGTTAACCATACTTTATAAATAGATAACACTAATGGAATTAATACTATTACAGGTAAATTAGGTAAGTATAACAATATTTTTCTAAAAAATAACCATGTAATACCTATTAGGTACCTATCCTATCCCTTATAATGAAGTATTTACTTAGATGAAATATATTAAAAAGAGATTGCGTAATGCGTACAACTACTAAATACCTTTATAATAACTTTTTAAAGATTAAGATAGATTAATACCTTTTTAAAGGTCAATATAACAAAATATCAAAACAACGGAAGTAGTTTACCATACCTGTACTTTGACCCCAAACTGTAAACATACTGAAAGTCCCTGTCCATGGAATATAGGAGGTCCATTAGCTTTCTTCTATTAACAAGTAAACTTGTGTTAATAACGGGAATTATGAATAAAGTAATAAAATAGCAAAATGATTCAGTGGCAAATGCATAATCATTTGTAGCAATTCCGTGGTAAATAAATATCAATTCAAAACCCGTCCCTACTAATGCCAATGAGTTAACTAACAGAGGCCAAACGAATCTGTAAAGTTAAAACAAGATTAAGGTACAATCAATAATTAATTATACTAATTACCTATATATTGTGATATAATATTTCCAAAAATTCAAATCAATTTTTTTAAATAACCTAAAAATATTACAATTTTTTGTAACTAAGTACTACGAACGTGTTAATAATAATAATATCATGCACAGTTATTTTTATTGTTTTTTTTTAATCTGTAACGAAGAATCAAAATGGGGTGAAGAGTAAAAGTGGAAGCAAAATATCAGAAAATTGAAGAAAGTCTAGAAAAAGATATTATTGAATTAAAAACAGGAGTATCCAATCATGAAGAAAATACCAGACTAGAATTGTTTGTTAATCATTTATGGTAGTAGGCACCTACTTTTCTCTCTTACTCCGTGTGGAATGTGTTAGTCAAAAAAGATTTTATTTAGTTTTATTTATTCTACTAACCAAATCAGCAGAAAACAGCGACAGGGATGTCGATAATATCCTTTATTTTTATATTCATATAAGTAAAACAGTTTTAGTATTTAAATACCCTGTCTTGCCCTTCTCTCCCCCTATAAGTATAGGCGAAATTCTTAACCCGCTTCTATACCGCAGAATCTATCGGATGATGTACGAACGCAAAGAATACGAACATACACATATATGTATGTTTTGAGAAATTAGAAGTTTATAAAATATTATAAACCTGATATAAGAATCGGCGTTATGAAAGAAAATTCCGTTCAATATAAGAAATACTCTGATCTGCGGGTGATATTCGAAAATACCGTCACTGGGACAGTCGCGGTCAAAATCGCTCTTAGTGAAAAAATTCTTAAGAATTTTTGTCGTCATAACTGAAAATACGTGAGAATTAACTGAAATACGTTTAGTCTTTGAAATAAAAAACGTATGTAGCATTTATATCCCTAATCCATACTAATATTATAATCCATACTCTATTACTATTTAAAATTTCAAACCAAATTGGAAATATAGGAAATCTGCTTTAAAATTATCAGGTATAAACATAACAATTAAGAGGACAGCTACTAGAAATATTAAAATTTTATTACTATTCATCATAAATCTGATTTTAATCATACACTAACTCGTAAATGCACATTTGGTGCATTCACATGATTAAAAAATAATATGGTCCTCATTTATCTATTCTGAAATTCAGTTAGTAGGTAATAATGTAACCTGTGATTGTAATTTACCTAAGTGGGCTTATTCTTTATTAGATAATTAATTTAATTCTCATATGATAATTGGTAGGTATTATCCTGCAGTAAGATACGTAAAATTACGTATGCAGGGAAGTTATATGCTTGCAATAGAATAAAAAGATATAAGCAGTTCTGATGCCCGCGATTTTGTTCGTATGGATTTAGTTTTTTTTCTTATCCTGTAAGAACTCTTTGATTTTCCGGAATAATATAAAGTAAGATGGCACTCTCCATGTATTTGACTAGATAAATCCATAAAAATGTGTCACAAAATGTCCATACAAAATGTGTGTGAAGTCTGCTAATCCGTATTTGGCTAACGTGGTAGCTATGGCCAAACCCATAAATGATGGGTTAGTGATAAAACCCATGGTCATTCTGAGAAAAGACCAGCGCTCAGCAGTGAGCCAGCATTAGAGTTGATGATGATGATGATGGTATCCATACAAAAAATCACGTCACGACGATTCGTCGCTCCGTTGCGACTTGATTAAAGGACAAACCAACAAAAAACACCCGCATAAGTACCGTGTACCAATCGATAATTGATAAAGTAGGTAACGCTTTTTATCCTATCCCGGAGAATTTTGAAAAATCCTTAAAATCATTTTAGTGATTGTAATTAGCTACTTTCACTCCTTTGAAAGTCTGTTATAATAATAATCATTAAACTGAGAGTCCTAATCCTCAATCCAGATGCTATGCAATAAGCAATGGTAACCGAGAAGATGCTTATTGATTCAGCCAGTGGAAACGAATAGGAAATGTAATCAACGACATTTGTTACATAATATAGTTTAACATAGTTAATTTTTTCCTGTTTCTCTACTTAATAAATTTTTTTTCGAAATAACTTAGCTTTTTCATTTTGACTGGATATACATAAATAGATATACCTACTCGGCATATACAATAAATATTATTCGACTATCAACAGTTCCTGAATTCATATCGTTTAGGAGTGCTAAACCAGCATCATCAGGGTTGAGGAGTTGGGACTTGGACTTGCTTGGTGCATAATATACCTAATCAATTCACCGTGAAAATTTCTGAATCCACACAGCTTAGGAATTCTGTACCTGGTACATGGATTGAGGGTTGGGAGTTGGATTTCAATATAACTGTAGTCTATATCCGGATAGTCCGGAATTTAAAATATTATTTCACCAGGGAAGAGTTCCTGAGTATCAGATGAATATAAAAGGTCGTACATATCTCGTATTGATTCTAAAAAGACTCGTGTTCATTGGTGGACCGGCCCTAGGTAGTAGGTACGTGATGGCGATGATGAATAGAGGCCGTTATTTTGAAATCAAAAACAGATAGATTCTTCAATTCTATTTTTTTGCGTAGATTCGGTACATTGGGTTACATAAGTGGGTATTCAAGTTTCTATTACTATATTATCTAATCTTATACAATTTTATTATATCTTAGGCATATCTTAGGTAAGAAATTACTTATTTAACAAAGTACTAAGTATAGACTGAGTTCAGACAACAGAAGATAACTAAGTAATATAATATTAACTATATTAAGACATCCTCTCTAGTTATTATCGCTACTATACTGGCGCAGTAAGTTGAAATACGAGTACGCTGTGCTCATTATCTGGAAATGTAAAAGAAACTATGTTAATTCTAGTAAGCCATCGTTACGTACAGCCAGGGGGCATAAAGCTAATTGAAATTACGGGTGAACAGTAAATAATATTAAATTCTTGATAGACTAATTGTATTTTTGAATATTAAGATGTAAACGCATTTCCCAGCATTCCTATGGTGAGTGGCGATGAACAACCTGATGACCAGCGGGGTTAGCATGGGAGAAGACATTTTCTCGCCGAGGAAAGGATAAAATGTTTATCCCCTCCCACACCCCGAGCATGGGCACACGGCTGAACAAATGAATTTATTTTTATCACTTGTCAGTGGATATAATCGGGAGATAAAAAAAATTTCTCCTGCCCATGCTAGGTTTGCAAGTAGGCCCCAGAGCGCGGATCGCAGCCCTATATGTAATTGTTTTGTGCTGTCCGTCTGTATTTGGCCTCATTTTAATTCAATTTCACTAAATGTTTCTTTAATGGATTTTACCAAAAAATTCGGGCGGGCGACGACGACTGATTCAAATTCAAATTCAAATTCAAAATGTTTTTATTCAATTAGACTTTTACAAGTTCTTTCGAATCGTCAAAAGCATCTACCACTGGTTCGGAATGCCTTTCCTACCGAGAAGAACCAGCAAGAAACTCGGCGGTTGCTCTTTTCAAAGATTTGATATACAATATTATGCCATGTATAAAAGCAATTGAAGTCCTGCGCATTGCTGGAGCGAATCGAAGTTCAAATCCACGCTTTTTTATCATTTACATAATCTTCGATAGTATAATATGCTTTTCTCAAGAGCATATTTTTAATAGATTTTTTGAACCTGTGTAAAGGCAAGTCCAAAATTGACTGAGGAATTTTGTTATAGAAGATTATACCCATTCCCACAAATGACTTTTGGACCTTCCTGAGACGGAGCGTAGGAGTCGCAAGCCTGTTACGGTGTCTAGTCAGCCTGTTGTGTAGATCGCCAACCTTCTTGTAACTAAGAATATTTTGTCTTACAAAAATTATGTTGTTGTAAATATATTGAGAGGCTACGGTAAGGATACCTATTTCCTTAAATTTTTCTCGAAGTGAATCGCGTGGTTTTAAGTTATAAATTGCGCGTATTGCCCTTTTTTGTAATACAAAAATTCTCCCAATATCTGCCGCTCTACCCCATATTAAGATTCCATAAGACATAATACTATGAAAATAAGCAAAATATACTATCTTTGCGGTCTCCACGTCAGTTAATTGTCGAATCTTTCTAACCGCGTAAGCAGCAGAGCTTAGTTTGCCAGCAAGAGTTGATATATGGGTGCCCCATTGCAGCTTCGCATCTAAGGTTATCCCCAAAAATGTAGTAGTCTCTTCTATTTTCAAAATATCATTATTTATCATTAAATTAATGTTACTTGTGTTCTTGGTATTGGGCAGTGCGAATTCAATACACTTAGTTTTTTTTGCATTTAAAAGTAGATTATTTACAGTAAACCAGTGAGTTACCTGAGATATGGCACCATTTATATCGTCAAAATTGTCCTTATTTCTATCGACTTTAAAAATCAAAGACGTATCGTCAGCAAATAGTACGATATCGCAAATATTTTGGACTACATATGGTAAATCGTTTATGTATACTAAGAACATGAAAGGACCTAGAATAGAGCCTTGAGGAACACCCATTAGTGAGGCTGATCCGGATGACTTCACATCATTCACACATACTGTTTGAATACGATCACTAAGATAGGACGCAATGAGACCAAGCGCAGTGTCTTTGATTCCATAGTGGCTCAATTTAACTAAAAGAGTCTCGTGCTCAACGCAATCAAATGCCTTGGATAAATCACAGAAAATACCAATGGCATTCTGTGACCCCTCCCACGCATTGAATATATGCTTTAACAGCATTGCGGCCGCGTCGGTTGTTGATCGACCTTTAGTGAAGCCATACTGTTCAGAATGGAGTAGCTTATTTAAATTGAAATGCTGAAGCAGTTGGTTGAGCATGATTTTCTCAAATATCTTGCTCAGTGTTGGCAAAATTGAAATTGGCCTGTAATTGTTTGGGTCACTTTTGCTACCCGATTTAAAAAGAGGTATCAATTTACTACATTTCATGAGATCTGGAAAAAGCGCCTGTATCCACAGACTCATTAAAAATTAAGGCTAGATATGGCGCAATAATATCAATAATATTGTTAATTATTTTTACTGATATTCCCCACAGATCTCCGGTGATTTAATTATATTGCCACACATAGCATACTTACACCCGTATTCACAAACGTTACTATGAGGCCTCATAATGCGCTCGAACGCACTGTGTAAGTTCCACCAATCAGATTACTGTATCACGTCAATTTACAATGACCTGATTGGTGGAACCTACACTATGCGTTCGAGCGCACTGTGAGACCTCATAGTAACGTTTGTGAATACTAACAAAGTTAGATCTTATCTCTTTTAGACTGCACTGGTGTGATCGCAGTCAAGGGTTAATTTATCGTCGAATAAAAAGGAACCTAGACTCTTACCCGTATTCACAAACATTACTATGAGGTCTCACAGTGCGCTCGAACGCACAGTGTCGGTTACACCAATCAGATTGTTACGTCAATTTACAATGATCTGATTGGTGGAACCTACCTACACTATGCGTTCGAGCGCGCTGAGAGACCTCATAGTAATGATTGTGAATACGGCCGTGTATGTAGTCGGTACTCGTACAGATCATTTTCCACTGAAAAAACATACCGAGCAGAAAGTTTCTAGATCGAGATTGGGCAAGCCCGTGAACTTGATGGTGAGGGGCTGTTGCGTGCGCATGATGACCAGCGTGATGTCATTGCGCAGCAGACGGCCCAGCGGCGTCGCGTGCCAGCCACTGCTCCAAAGCGCATCGCCCACGGCGAAGGCCTGAATCAATATCAAGTACCTATAGACCTATAGGGCTTTAGGAATAAGCTGTGATGACTGAATAAACAATGTAATGTAGAAAATCCATGAGAGACAGATTCGGTGGATCGTCGCACCACCAAAATTCATTGGTGATCAAGCGCTGTTCAATTCTAAGCTGTAAAGTTCATCGCCGCATGGTTGTCTGTCTGTCGATGTTCAGGATATATAATTGGAGAGTTCAGTTTGAAAGAGCTATTTTATTGATCCCTTCTTGCTGTTTTTTTACTATCGGATTGCGCGAATTCGCATTTGCACCATTTTAAAACTTACCTCCAATTATTTATAGTGTTTCGTTCAATTTTTTTATTTAATTAGATAGTAAATATAGATGGAATCTTACTTTGTCTTTAAATAGAGTCCCGAGGTAACAGGGTATCCAAAGCTGCAAGCAATTTGCAACGCAATGGATTGCAAAGATGACATTGAATTTCCCATGGTCCAACGACTGAAACACAGTGAACTGAGTTTTTAGGAACAATAATTTTCGGAACTCAGAAACTGTAGTGATGATAGACTGTTTCAAATGATAAATGTCGATAAAACGAATTGCTAAGTTTTTGATCTTGATATCTTTTAAATCAATATGTACAATACATATTACATTATACACAAGCCTCCTCGGCTTCCGCTACTGATTCTTTTTCGCCTTCGCTGATTCTACAACAGTGAAGCGAGCGATTGTTCAGTGATCATCGGCCATGCCTAAGTATTTATTCGGTTTCACTTCTCGATCTTTACATGGCCTTATACTTAGGTCTCTATTATTATATTGAAAGCAGCTTTGTGTTACAGTTTCTTTAGGTAATGAATATTAAGTATATAAACACACCCGACGAACGTTTCGGTTTGACGTCGGAGCATCCTCAGGAAATGTACACAGTTAAGGAAAAATTGCATTTGTGCATTGTGTTACATTTCCTGAGGATTCTCTGGTATATCAGAACGAAAGGTGAGTCGAGTGTGTTTTTGGGGGTTTGTGTGGTGGTGTGTATTACTTACTTGGTCGCTGGCTTTTTTACAAGTTTAGCAGTGGGAGGGCGGGTGATGCATATCGCATGCGGCATGTTGCACCATACAGATTTCTCTGTTTCAGCGGATTATAGCAAATAAACCTTTGGGTTCCTTGTACCAACAGACATTGCTGGATCGCACGAGCAGCAGTGAAGAATTCATAGCTACGACCACTCCGTCAAAAGTGAATTATTGAGAAGAAGAAGAACTCGTACATCAGAACACACTAACGAGGAAATGCACAAAAAGTGATCTAAGGCTGAGATCTATAGCACACTTTGCCTTTTCTCAGACTTGAGACAGTGTTAAAACGAGACAGCGTTATACCGCTGGCATACCTACCTACAGTCTCGTTTTATCTGAAACTTAAAGGTGCCCACGCACTTGAACTGAACTGAAGCTGAACTGCGCGTCGCGTCAGCGCCCCGCACGATATTTTCTCCAGCCGCGACGCGCGTACGACGTACGCGCGTTCAAGTTCAAGTGGGCACCTTAAGTCTGAGCAAAGTCAAAGTGCGCTCTTTAGATTTCAATCTTAGGGTGAGATCTATACAGCGCGCTGTGCCTTTCCTTAGACTTAAGACAGAGTTAAAACGAGACAGAGCTATATCTCTTACATAAATCTGTCTCGTTTTAACTCAATCTTAAGTCAGAGCAAAGTCAAAGTGCGCTTTATAGATTTCAGCCTTAGAGTTCCGTTTTTGATATGGAATCCTTTTTAATACCTTTCTACTCTCCAGTCGCCTACTAGGAACTTACGAAGTAGGCTACTTACGTCAGCTACTTGGTAGGCCATCAAGCAAATGGGTACTGAGCTGATCATTACTTGGTAGACTAATGGGGGACCGCAGACTGACGAAACTGTTTCGATAGATCTGTCGAATTTAATGTTATTTTTAAAAGCTAATTTTTTTTAAGGTTCCCTGCCTCAAAAGGAAAAACGGAACCCTCATAGGATCTTAAGAAATTAGCTCTAGTGTCAACTAATTTGTGAGAAGATTTGTGATACTAGAGCTAATTTCTTTAACTGGTCCCTTTCAAGCAAAGATTTTTATATAAAACTGTTAGGGTGATACTGTCGCAATTAAAATACCATAAGCCTACGTTGTCGTATTAGTTTACAAATTGCGAAAAACCAAATTAAATTTGAATTTCGCGGGCAAGCCCGTCGCTTCCACCTTAAGGCGAAAGTTTGTACTTATGTGTAAGTAGTTGTGTGTCTGTGTGTATGTTTGTTTCACATAAAAATTGGCAAACGGATTTGGCTGAAATTTGGAATGGAGAAAGATTAACACATAGGCTACCTTCATCCCGGAAAATCAATGAGTTCCTACGGGATTTTTAAAAATTAATATCCACCACAAAAGCTAGTAGAAGAATAAATACCTGCCTAAAGAAATTATATTTAGTGAATCAAGAAGGGTATTATCTATGGATGCACTTTCATTTCCTTTTTAATTTAATCTCATTTCCAACCCCGAAGGAGAAACCGATGGGAAGGGTGCTAAGTATCCTATATGGATACCTATCTATATCTATCTATATCTATATGGATTCTTACCGCTATTAGCTAGTAACCGATACTTCTACAAATCACAAAAGTCGTATAACGTTATACTTGTCCCGGTCGATTTGCTTCGCTCAGACCTTAGCCCAGCTCTACAGTTACCCACACTCGCACAAATCGTGTGCAGACAGGCCGATGTCCGGTAGTAGTAAAATGTAATGACGTCAGTTCGCTTGTATGGAATGTCTAGGATGTGCTTAACTTACTTAATAACCAAATTATGCCATTCAACAATTCTTCTCATTCTACTGTTAAGCACAGATTGCACTTCGATTCGACGAGGGTCATATTTGGAGAGTCCCACCACGCCGGGGTCGAGGTCATTGAAAAGTACTTCGCAGTCGTAGATTATCATACTCATCAAGTAATAGTAATGCAGGAAAATATGAAATAGGATGTAAACATAAATTTCAATTTTGCCAACACTGAGCAAGATATTTGAGAAAATCATGCTCAACCAACTGCTTCAGCATTTCAATTTAAATAAGCTACTCCATTCTGAACAGTATGGCTTCACTAAAGGTCGATCAACAACCGACGCGGCCGCAATGCTGTTAAAGCATATATTCAATGCGTGGGAGGGGTCACAGAATGCCATTGGTATTTTCTGTGATTTATCCAAGGCATTTGATTGCGTTGAGCACGAGACTCTTTTAGTTAAATTGAGCCACTATGGAATCAAAGACACTGCGCTTGGTCTCATTGCGTCCTATCTTAGTGATCGTATTCAAACAGTATGTGTGAATGATGTGAAGTCATCCGGATCAGCCTCACTAATGGGTGTTCCTCAAGGCTCTATTCTAGGTCCTTTCATGTTCTTAGTATACATAAACGATTTACCATATGTAGTCCAAAATATTTGCGATATCGTACTATTTGCTGACGATACGTCTTTGATTTTTAAAGTCGATAGAAATAAGGACAATTTTGACGATATAAATGGTGCCATATCTCAGGTAACTCACTGGTTTACTGTAAATAATCTACTTTTAAATGCAAAAAAAACTAAGTGTATTGAATTCGCACTGCCCAATACCAAGAACACAAGTAACATTAATTTAATGATAAATAATGATATTTTGAAAATAGAAGAGACTACTACATTTTTGGGGATAACCTTAGATGCGAAGCTGCAATGGGGCACCCATATATCAACTCTTGCTGGCAAACTAAGCTCTGCTGCTTACGCGGTTAGAAAGATTCGACAATTAACTGACGTGGAGACCGCAAAGATAGTATATTTTGCTTATTTTCATAGTATTATGTCTTATGGAATCTTAATATGGGGTAGAGCGGCAGATATTGGGAGAATTTTTGTATTACAGAAAAGGGCAATACGCGCAATTTATAACTTAAAACCACGCGATTCACTTCGAGAAAAATTTAAGGAAATAGGTATCCTTACCGTAGCCTCTCAATATATTTACAACAACATAATTTTTGTAAGACAAAATATTCTTAGTTACAAGAGGGTTGGCGATCTACACAACAGGCTGACTAGACACCGTAACAGGCTTGCGACTCCTACGCTCCGTCTCAGGAAGGTCCAAAAGTCATTTGTGGGAATGGGTATAATCTTCTATAACAAAATTCCTCAGTCAATTTTGGACTTGCCTTTACACAGGTTCAAAAAATCTATTAAAAATATGCTCCTGAGAAAAGCATATTATACTATCGAAGATTATGTAAATGATAAAAAAGCGTGGATTTGAACTTCGATTCGCTCCAGCAATGCGCAGGACTTCAATTGCTTTTATACATGGCATAATATTGTATATCAAATCTTTGAAAAGAGCAACCGCCGAGTTTCTTGCTGGTTCTTCTCGGTAGGAAAGGCATTCCGAACCAGTGGTAGATGCTTTTGACGATTCGAAAGAACTTGTAAAAGTCTAATTGAATAAAAACATTTTGAATTTGAATTTGAATTTGAATTTGAATTTGAAACATAAAACATAGTTAATTGTATTCAGAACTCATCATCTATTTATTGTTGGCTTCTTCACGAGAGCTAGATAGCTGTCAATCATAAGCACCTTTCATCGTATACGTAACTTATAATTTAACATTGAATAAGTAGGTCCTTACTATAGTAGGTAGGCGAGCCCAAGCGGGGATTTTGGGATTACTCAAGGTAAGTTAATTACAAGCAGAACAATGTGCATAAGGCGTGACATAAGGAAATGGGAGAGTCACAAAGTTGTAAAAATCGGCCATGACTTTTGGTCGCGTCCAAATCGCCAGTCTTTTGTGCTATTTGAGGGCTCACTTAACATCCCTTCTCAAAATCTGACGCGCTCGATAAATATTTTTGTTTCTAAGTATTTTTTATTTATAGATTAGTGCTTGACTGCAATCAGACCTGGTGGCTAGTGATGATGCAGCCTAAGATGGAGCGGCCCCTTTTACCCCTTCGTACGGCCACCCCCACCCAGTAGTGAGCCGGCGATGCGTTGATAATGATACCTATTCTATTAGGTACCTACCTACACCTTACATACATCATAAGACATCATAGTTCATAAGTGGGTTCTAATTAGGTATGCCAGTTCCAAATATCTTGGTGTCATGTCGATAGAGGTTGATGGGAGATCAGTGAAAATCTCTCTGATAAGTTTCAGATAGTACCTACCTAGCCCGTGCAGTGTGCACGGGAGTGCGATTTACAAACCAATCACTACCGTTATACTTAAAAGGCAAAGTAGCAATTGACGCAGCCAATACCTAATAGGTACAAAGGAATAATAAGCTCATCAGATCAATAAAATAATTCACACTGTGTTAGGTACTTACACAAACTTACCGCAGAATACCTGTGGGACAATTATCGCACTGATGAATATTTGAAGAGAAAGAAACACTTCGTAGTTAGGAGTACGAAAAGGATCGTCGTTCGGAAGCCAAAAAGGAAACATCAGAGGCCTTATGAGGTGTTCAGTTTGAGTCGCAAATAAGCTTTGATACAAAAGGATTGCTAATGTTCTGGAGAAATACATAACGGCAATCGTCAGGGTGAAACCAAACCACGATATACACAGTTGCCATATCAGCAGTTGTCCTTTGAGAAAAGTGTTTCTGTAATTTAAAAGAAATAACGTAAGAGAAACCCTATTTTTGTATATCTACCAACGCATAGAATTTATTTTGAAAGAACTGTAGGTAGGTTGCTAGTCCAACGAACAATTACCTAGTAGGCACCTACTAGGTACCTTACCTGTACTTTGACTCCAAATTGCAAATATACTGAAAATCCTTATCCATTGCATACAGCAGCTCCACAAGCTTTCCTCTATTGACAAGAAAACTTGTGTTAACAATGGGGACTGCAAACAAAGTAATAAAATAGCAAAAAGATTCAGTGGCAAATGAATAATCCTTCGTAGCAACCCCGTGGTAAATGAACATCAATTCAAAAGCCGCCGCTACTAACGCCAATGAGGTAACTAACAGGGGCCAAACGAATCTGTAATCATAAAACGTAACAAGATTATGGTATGGTATTATAAAATAATTTGTATATAACTTGCATTATATTATAACTTGCATATTTGTAAGTAATTTGTATAAGAAAGTAAGTAATGACTAATGATAATGATATTTCTCTATAAAATATAACCGGGTGGACCCGATTTTCCGAGAATCAATCCCAAATTATACTTGATCAAAAAACTAACCCAATTATAATCGGAAGAACTAGGTAGTAATTTTCCAAAATCAAATCTAATCCAATTATAATCGGAAGAACTAGGTAGTAATTTTCCAAAATCAAAACTAATCCAATTATAATCGGAAGAACTAGGTACCTAGTAATTTTCCAAAATCAAAACTAATCTAATTATAATCGAAAGAACTAGGTAGTTAGTAATTTTCCAAAATCAAAACTAATCTAATTATAATCCGAAGTACTACGTTTTTTCCAAAATTTTGTGTCAATTATCACGTAGATAGGTAGGTACTTACTTAAAACCTAGGGGAATCAATCTCATTATGATGTACGAACTTATGTACAAATTTTATTTTCGTAGGTATAGGTATTAGGTACCTACGTTTAAAAATATTAGGTTTATAAATCAACATAATAAGAACCTTATATAAGAATCGGCGTTATGAAAGAAAATTCCGTTCAACATAAGAAATACTCTGATCTGTGGGTGATATTCGAAAAGACCGATATTTGTACACTCATGGTCAAAATAGCTCTTATTAAAAAAAAACTTAAGAGTTTTCGTCGCCATAACTGAAAATACGTAAGAATTACCTGAAATACGTTTAGTCATTGAACTAAAATACGCATGTAGTTTGTATTTATATACCTACCTATTATATTATTATACCTTCATATTATCTGTACAATAGGTACAAATTAAAATAATTAATTGTCTCTAATAAAAACGGCTTTATTATGTGGGTAGGTATGTCCATACCTACCTACACAATAAAAACATAGGAAGCTCGCTTTCCTTGGGCACTTTCATTTACAGAGGACAATTCTCATTCCCATTAGTGTTGGAAGGGAGAATTGCAGGCAAGAGCTCAAATGCGGATTAGCAGACTTCACACACCTTTAAGAGCATTAGGGTGACTTTCCACCAGACATGCGCTATGCAGCTATGCTACGAAGATGTGAAATCTACGCTACGAAAATATGTGACCGTTTCCACCAATACTAAGCTATGTAGCTGTGCGAGAAAGATGCGCAGCTCAAGCTATGCGATGTATCGATAGTAGAGAAGCGGTGAGAGCGACGCGGTGAGGAGAGAGGCGCTCACACGTCCTGCCGTGCCTGCATATAGCTACACCACTCGCGACGGCCCATAGCAGGCATCCATAGCACGCATCCTTCCATATAAAAAACATATCTTAGTTAAATCCGTTTCCACCAGTGCTATTTTTCTTGATTGGCTGTGAAAAAATGAGAACAGCGAATTCAACCAATCAAGGGGGAGAATTTGCTGTTGATTATGATGAATACGTTTTTCTTACACAATCGGGGTGGGTCGGGTCAACGAACTAGTACCTAATATAAAAAAATAATTCCTAGTCATCATAACTTTAATCACACACTAGATGCACATTTGGTGCATTCACATGATTTAATAAAATAATGATTCTCATTTATACTGATATTCAGTAAGTATCAGGATTCAGGGTAGACAGGTATTATTGAAACCTATGGTTGTAACTTAACTAAAAAGTGTTATTGCTTATTCAGTTCATCATGATCACCCAACCGCTAGCCAGAGCACAGGTCTAGAATCAGAAGGGTTTAGGCCATAGTCCAACACGCTGTGGCCCAGTGCTGATTACCAGACTTCACATAGGTACCTTTGAGAACATTATAGAAAACTGCCACGCGTGCCGGTTTCCTCACGATGTTTTCTTGTTTATTAGGGTTCCGTAGCTCAAAAGCAAAAACAGAACCCTTATAGGATCACTTTGTTATCTGTCTGTCCGTCCGTCGTGTCTTCAAGAAAACCTATAGGGTACTTCCCTACCTAGAATCATGAAATTTGGCAGGTAGGTAGGTCTTATAGCACAAGCACAGGAATAAATCTGAAAACCACGAATTTGTGGTTAAGTACCTGTCATTTAAAAAAAAAATGCGTTTCAATTTTCAAAGATGAGTACCTATACCAAGTGGGGTATAATATGAAAGGGCTTTACCTGTACAATTCTAAAACAGATTTTTATTTATTTTATGTATAATAGTTTTTGATTTATCTTGCAAAATGTTGGAAAAAATACCTGAGTACGGAGCCCTCAGTGCGCGAGTCTGACTCGCACTTGGCCGGTTTTTATATTGATAGGTTTGCTAGTTACAACTGAACAAGTACCATGCCCATGGTTTTCTCAATTAACTGCATACTTAGTGTTTTTTCATCATCATAACCGACCCATCGCCGGCTCACTACTAAGTAGGCGCCGGGTCTCCTCTCAGGATGAGAAGGAAAGTATGTAGGTATTTTAAGTATCTAGATATCTAAATAAATTAAAGTGGATCTGATTTAAATATGTATAAGTACATTTATTTAACAACTTAATAAAGCGATCCCTTATCTTCTGGTAACAAAAAATAAATAGTAACAGGTCCTTTGGATGTGTGCACAACCTCTGTATGTCGAATCAACCGTGTAGCTGCAAGACCATAGAGCAGACAAGGAATACCTGAAAAGTGAATATTGGAATTATTTTCAATTGGTATCATAGGTTTGGTACTTGGACTGATGACAGTCGAACAATCAAACATAAGTTCGATTTGGTGTTTCAGGCTGTATGGTTTTTTAAATAAAAATAACAAGCTTACAAGCAGGCAGGTCACCTGATGTTAAGTGATTACCACCACCCACGTGTGACTTTTCAAAAATTCATTGATCCGCCTCTTGAATAACTTCATGTTGTAATCTAGTAGGAATATGGTTGAATGGAGTTGTTAAGTTTTTTTATGTTTCCTTGCAAATGAGAGTAAAGCACGATACAAGTCTCAGCTGAAATAGCAATTACCAACATCAACTAGTTTATTACTAAATCACTTGAGAAGTCCTCAGCTTGGTCTCAGCCTTCCAATATTACTCAGCCGGTAATTGCTGTATTTCATGCTGTTAATGTACTATTATTTATTAAATAGTATTAGTTAATATACTATTCTCACCTAAATTAATGACTTTAATAACTCTCATAAATTTATCAGATGCTTCCAAGTTTTCTGCAGGTTTCCTGGAACAATGGTATTTGATGTACGGGTAGCATCCAGTTCTTAATATTTGATAGTTTGACTTTCCAACTTTCCAGTTGAAATTCGACATGCCAAATTGATCATTTTTTACACTTCTATACTGCAACAAATTAAATAATTATATTTATATTCTACAATCCAAGAATGCAAGAATGCATAGGTACATAACGTTACATTTTGTCTTAAGGCATAGGTAGGTAATAGTGTGCATTTATATTATACACACCAGTATGAGAAGTTTTTAGAATTCAAGCAGAGTTTAAGCATTATGTCAGAAGTATGTAATGTTATATCTGGTAGTGGTAAGTTGGTAAAAGATGAAGGTTGGCTTACCTTAACAAAATAGGAAGTCCAAGGAGGCTCATTACACTGTGTTAAATAAGCTGTCAATACTTCTGAAGATGTAGGTTTAGATGAGAAGTAAGCTAAGGAAAGTGGAATAATGTTTCTTCTTCTAAATAAACCTAAACATAATATCATATTTTAATATGACTACTCAGTTCTCATAGTTTCTTATTACGTAAACTTGGGTATCTATAATTAGTTTTTTACTTGAGTAGGTACGCGCTTAGTATCTTTTATAAGTAAGTTAAGTACCTAATAATGAAACTTTTATTCAAACAATTAAATGCGTAGTATTTTTTATTCGAAGAACGTTATAGAGTTCGTTTTAATTTTAAGAACGTTATAGCAATAGAATAGACCGCCATCGCCATGTGTCACAGTCATATGACATCCTACAAAGAGAATATCTTGGGAGAATATTTTTTCTTTTTTTTTCTTTAAATCTGGCTTTACTCTGATTAGCCAATGTCAAGTTTGAGATATTTTCAAGTTATTGAATTTATACAAGTATGGACTCCGTCTGCGCCGGCGTCCGCCAACATACACGCGGCGCCCCTTTGGAGCGCTTCCCAGTCAGTTCCACCACCAAAAAACACCAACTAACACAAAAACCAGCCACTCTTAACAAAAAAAAAAACACTCCAAACAAGCACAGCACGCGCGCCAGCAAACGCCATCACAGACGAAGTCCAAAGAGAATATAATCACTACGTTTTACATCCTACTCTATGGTCATATGCACCACAGACCAGGAACCCGGGCCCCATTGTATAAAGCGGTATTTACATTACGAAATTAGTTAACGTCTAATTTCATAATGCATGCATTTAATTTCGCAATGCATGCATTATGAAACTAAACGTTTACACATGCTATTGATCACTATTGATAGTGAAATTATTGTCGTGAAACTAGTTCTGAGTCACTAATTAGTAATTTCCTAATGTAAATTCCGCTTACTATGGGTGTGTCTATTTTTCTCTTGTTTTCTCCCCGTCTTGCTGACATGACTGATCTGAAGTCAATGATCTGTGCACCCTTTTGTACACATGGATTTGCATAGTGATTACCACAGACCAATAGTGATTACATAGTACATACTCTTTGTGGATTCGTATTTTTTATTCTGTGTTTTGTTTATATGAGATGATATGTTTGTTGTACAGATTACTATAAAAATTATATTATCTCCTCATTAGAACTACAAAAATACTTACTTTTAACAGCTAATTAATGTAATTTTTGTCCGAGCTATAAGATGTGGACGACAAAAACATTTCTTACTAAAACAAAACGCGGCAATGTTTTGAAGGTGAGGTTATTTTTTTTTTGAGTATGGACTTTAAAGTTCCATTTAATACATAGTAGAAAAAATATCATAAACTTAGCATAATAAATCGTAAAGTAAAATAAAAGTTACCTTGTTACCTTTCTGTCCCGCATTCGAAATTTGGAGTTTACTTTGAGCCACTGTAAATCATAAGTATTTCATTTTGTGTTAGTAATTAATGTGATTTTACTATTTTAGATTGTTAGGGAGCATTACTTGCGTGATGACCTACTATGCGGCTCGGCTGCGTGTAACGTTTGTCCGCAAAAAGACGAAGACTACGTTTTGGAGGCAAACCCAGAATCTATCTGTGCCCTATTTGACTATAATCATTATTTAGTGCTTGATACTAATGTGGTATTGCACCAGATAGATGTATTAGAAGAAGATGCTTTGAAAAATGTAATAATTTTACAAACAGTGCTAGAAGAAGTGAAGCACCAGAATACTGCAATATTTCAAAGATTACTTGAGATCATTGGGAACAAGAAGAGGAAGTTTTACTCCTTTGTTAACGAACATCATAAGTAAATATTACTATTATATATACATATATTTAATTTTTTAAGTGCATATTGTGCGATCAGTCCTCTGGTTATGAGCAGATGTGTTAATTAGAATATCTATAATGCTTTTTCTTGTTTACTAACAAAACAGCAACATTTAAAAGTGTATTTCTGTAGCTAATATCAAACCATATATTATCTGTATAAAGCAAAGAAATCATCTCTTGCCCATATAGAGATACATATGTGGAACGAAATCCTGGTGAAAAGCAAAATGACCGCAATGACAGAGCTATTCGCAAAGCTGCGGGGTGGTACTCCTCTCATCTCTCCATTAACAATGTTGCTGGACAGTTCCCGCAGATAGTCTTGATGACTGATGATGAGAACAACAGGAAAATCGCTCAAGAAGAGGGTATTGTGTGCTGTTCAGGTATGCATAATATATATTTATCACCATCATAACCAACCCATTGCCGGCTCACTAATGAACACGGGTCACGGCGCTCTCGCATAACTCTATATTCTCTTCTTCTTCTTCTCTCTGGGCTGGTTTCCGCACTTAAACGTTTCCGTCTGTTGTGCGTGTCTATATTCTCTTATAAGAGAAAGAAATAAGAGTATGCGATAGAAAGAGAGACTCTTATTAAATTTTAGGCTGCAGGCTGCAGCTGTTGATCTGAATTGCACTTTATTGCATTGTTGCAACTAGAACCACTATAAACTTAAATGTCAAATTGACCTAGAATCATAAAATTTTGAAGGTACGTAGGTCTTATACCACAAGTAAAGGAAAAAAAAAATCGTCTGTCGGTTTTTCACTTTCAATTACTTATGCTCAATTATAAACAATAAATAAACTTTTCAGTAAAGGACTACATTGAAAATGTGAATGGTTTTGTGGGACTAGTAGACAAGCTGTCAAAGAATGTTATACCAGAAAGTTGCACTAAAGATGCCTTGTACCCAGCGCATTTGACACCGAGTCAGATCCATGCAGGCATAAGGAACGGGAAACTGCACCAAGGGACTTTCCATGCTTCTAGGGATAACTTCTTGGAAGGGACAGCTTCTGTTAGTGGGCAAGAGAAACCTGTAAGTAATAAGAATGTCTCATAACCTATCACTAGCCCACTACTGAACGAAGGGCTTAGGCTATGGTCCATCACACTAGCCCGTGTGGATTGGTTATTTAATAGCTTAAAATGCACATAACTGTGAAAAGTTAAAGGTACATGCCTGAGATTCGAACCCAGGACACCCAAATAGGAAGCCGAAATCTTAACCATTAGGCTATTATCACTTTTTAAGCAATAATCGTTCCCATTATATACTAATTCTATTTACACATGATGTAGTGTGCAAGGTATATGTATACCACGTAAGTATACCAAGACACTAGATGTAGTACGTGCCATACAAAATGATGGTTATATTTTTTTGTACGAATTTGAAGCACCCCACTGAATGTACTGGGAATTAAAATTGAGGCTTTGTGTCAGTTGATGGTTGTTACGTTGTTGACAAATGTATGTACAGTATGTAAATGTATGTGTTGACACTAGTGTTGACAAATGTATGTACCAAGAATTAAAATTGAGCCTTTGTGTCAAATAGTTGTTGTGTTAACAAATATCTCATCACTAATATAGCGTAGTATGTTATAGTATATATATTATTATATATCTATAAATATTCCCTCCGTATTCAGTCGAAAATAGAATAATAAACCATGTTTCAGGTTCTTTTACAAGGTCATATAGGTATAAACAGAGCGATAGATGGAGACATAGTGGCCATAGAAATATTGCCCAAAGAAGAGTGGAGCAAACCTAGTGACATAGTTCTTGAAGACAAAGCGGAAGATCCAGGAGATTTTCTAGAAGATTCCACATTGATCAAACCTAAGGTTGATACTGCAGATGATGATATAACTCCTACGGGGAAAGTTGTTGGGATTATCAAGAGGAAGTGGAGACAGTACTGCGGTATATTGCTGCCTAGCAAATTTCCTGGTATGTATACTTGCTATATTATGTTCATTATGAAATATAAAGTCGAGATAATAGGTGAATGTATAACAAAATATAGTCATCAATTGCAGCAAATGAAAACTATTATCGATCACAGGAACTCCCAACTCGAGTTGCTACATATGCACAGTTCCATTGCGTAAATAACTTAGTTGCCAGTTGCTAAATCTGCAAAGCCCCTAAGTCT
This sequence comes from Maniola jurtina, assembly GCF_905333055.1. Classification (NCBI taxonomy): domain Eukaryota; kingdom Metazoa; phylum Arthropoda; class Insecta; order Lepidoptera; family Nymphalidae; genus Maniola; species Maniola jurtina. The sequence continues at coordinate 11,159,944 of NC_060036.1, read as the reverse complement.
ATGACATGTCCAGACGGCCAGCCATGTTGTGTTGTTCAGCCCCCCGATTGTGTATTCATGGTAAACGTAACTGTGCCCATTGATTGGCTGTGGAAAAATGGAAACAGCGAATTCAACCAATCAAGAGGCAGAATTTGCTGTCGATTACGATTACGCTGAGTAGTTGAGTACGTTTTTCTTACACAATCGGGGGGCTGAACAACACAACATGGCTGGCGGTCTGCACATGTCATAGCATAGACTAAGGCGCTTTGCAGATTTAGCAACTGGAAACTAAGTTATTTACGCAATGGAACTGCGCATACGTAGCAACTCGAGTTGGGAGTTCCTGTGATCGACACTAGTTTTCAGTTGCTGCAATTGATGACTAAGTTAGTTTCTAATTGCTGCAACTAGCAACTGTCGAATTTGTATCGGCTGTGAATAATTTGTGACATAGTAAAATGAGAACAAGTGCTGCTTCCTCGATATCCATCGTCACTCTGTACGTAGACAGCTATCACAGATTGCCATAAAATTGCGGCAACTGTAAATCTGGCTATTTGGTAACTGGCAATTTTTAAAAAGTTGATAGTTTCTTCAACTGAAGTTGCTCCATCTGCAAGGCACCATGTTCAGCAGATATTTTCAATAGGACATAAGTCATATCACAGTATAAGGCCAGAGGTCCTATACTGTAATTATTATAGTATGTATTTGTATAATAAGATAAAATTATAGCATTTTCATTATGAATGGGCAAGCATCCAGCCATGCTTGGAAACTTGGAAAGTAGCCATTGACGTCTGTTTCAATTTCTAGGCATGTACTTATAATAAAATAAATACTTTAATTTTATACTGTTTAGTGAAAATTATTTTTTAGAATATACAATTATTAACAATACAGTTATTATTTATCAGTGCATTATGTGTAGATTTATACAATATGATAAATATTATAAAAAATATTGAACAGTTGGGAAAATGTGGCTTTCTATGTTTTTCTCAGTATTTTGACTGCATATTTGTGTGAAAATTGTCTAATGATTTTTTTCTATTTGTGCTATTTGGCGAACTTTCAACTTGAAAATGTGTTTTGTAATGTTTCGTTATTCAAGCGTGTGCTCTTTTGAGAACATCTGCTGTATAAAGTGTAAATAACGATATTTTAAAAACTCTTGAGCCATTGAGTCTTAGGACAGATGCATACAGACGGAGTGGAGTTAAACTGAGTCTCTTTGATAACTTAATTTCAGCTTTAGGTCTTTTAGCATAGGGTTGAAATTAAACCACACCGGAACTCCTTGCGCGGCCTCGGAGTTTGTCGCGCGCTGCCTACATCGTTATAGTTATAAAGCTCAACTACAAACGCAAGTTATACAATTATAAAGCTGAATTTAAGTTTTCATAATTTTTATAGTAGTGTTTTTTTTACCTACTCTTCAATGAAATTTCTTTAAATAAATATAAAAATTGCCGAACCAGTAGAATTCGAAATTGCGTCTTCTGGGTTCGCGTCCGCAGCCCTGACCGCTAGGCCAGGTTGATTCCTTGCGCACAAAAAGGCCGAGCCCTTATTATTATACTTATATAAAAATCAGAACCAGAGTAACCAACATAGCTATGATATATGCTAGCATATGTAGACGTTTGGGTCCCAATGAAATGGGGACAGCGATTGGAAAGCGCATGGTTGGACTACTCCCCACTAGGTGGACAAACGACATCAAAGTAGTCGCACTTGAGCCGCTGGATTCAGCCGATGAAATACCGTGGCGTGTGGAAGTCCCTATAAGAGATCTACGTCCAGTAAGAATTTTTTGCGTTAATAATAATGATGATGATGATATTTAAAACGTTCATTTCAAAACAGGTGCAACGCGTCACTTATTCACGCCAGCTGAGAAACGTATACCAAGAGTGCGCATTGAGACGCGTCAAAGCGACATACTGGTGTCGCAACGGATTCTAGTTGCATTGGACTCCTGGCCTAGGAACAGTCGATACCCTTTGGGCCATTTCGTAAGATCTTTGGGGCGTATTGGTAAGAAATTTTTAAAATACTAGATGATACCCGCGACTTCGACCACGTGGACTTAAGTTTTTAAAACTAAACATGTTGATTTTGCCAGATAAAAATCTTTGCAAGTATGCAATGATGCCAGTTACCTCTGTACCAAATTTCGTCAAAATTGGTTCTGGGCTGTGAAAAGGTAACAGACAGTCAGACAGACACTCTTCCGCATTTATAATAATTAATTAGTACGGTTTATGAATTTCCGCGCGCGGAATTCTACTAGATGATAATTTCCTAGACTAAGGCTTGTTCAAAATTCAAATTCAAAATATTTCTATTTAATACTTAATACTTAATACTTTTGCAAGTAATTTTGTTATATATGTTAGTATTCAGTAGTTGAATCGCCCATCGATAATTTATCGATGGGCGATTGTCGAAAAAAAACCCATCGAACGATCGATTGATGATTTATTCATTTTCACAAAAACATTCAAATAAAAATCGATAGTCGAAAAATAATCGAAATACGAAAAACAATTGAAAAAATCAAAAACCGAATGAATAATTGATTCCTTCGTCCCAGACCTGCGCGCTAAGTAACAATTGAAAAATCGTAAACAATCGATTGTTTTTCGATTGTTATCGAATATCAACAATCAAATAATTCGATTGTTTTTTTTAATGAATCGCTCATACGTAGTTGAAATGAGTGTATTGGCAAATCAATGTTTTCCAGGCGACAAGAACGCGGAAAACGAAGTGATATTACTGGAACACGACGTTCCTCATGCGCGGTTCAGCGAAGCCGTGCTTGCTTGCTTGCCGCCTAACGATTGGACCATTCCTGAGGAGGTAACTATGACTGTTCAATACTATTGACAAGGATGCGGAAAACAATACTTTTTGTCATAATTACAATATTTTAGCGTTGAAACTATCGTGAGTGACATCCATTATAAATATCTTAGGTCAATTTTTTTCGTGTAAAATATAGCCTATAGTCTAGTAGTTTAGGCGTTACGGTGGGACACACAGAATCTGGTTACAAACATACATACATACATAGACTGCTAAAATCATAACCCTTTTGACCTTTCCACAGTCGGGTAAAAAGTGGTTTCCATGCTGAGGGCAGCATCTATCCATTGTCACGAGAACGCGTAAAACGAACTTATTCTTGCAAGGTTAACTATAAAGTTCCATAACTTTTCTTTGAGATATTTTAATGATTCTTTTATATGAAAATATGACTGTTTCTTATATGTATTTTACGTATTTTTTTAATTAGTTAAAAAATGGATACTTTTCCATTGTTCTAGGAGATAAAAAAACGCGTGGATCTCCGTTCGATATGCGTTTGCTCGGTCGACCCTCCCGGCTGTACCGATATTGATGACGCTCTGCACGCGCGGGCGCTGCCCACTCTGACCAAAGACGGCCTCCGGAAGTACGACGTGGGAGTCCATATCGCTGACGTCACGTACTTCGTCAGACCTAATACTGCGCTGGATAAGGAGGCGGCGGCACGATCGACAACTGTTTATTTGGTCGATAAAAGGATAGATATGGTTCCTGGTAAATATTTTTTTCGATCATACAGAGTGTTGGGGTGCGTTTCCACTGTGTTTAGTAGACCGGTGATCAGTAGTGAGCCGACATCGGTTGAGCATAATGATGAAGCTAAATAAAATAGTTTGAATATAACTATAATCATTTCAGATCTGCTTAGTTCCAATCTATGTTCGTTGCGCGGCGGCGAGGAGCGTTTGGCGTTTTCTTGTGTTTGGGAAATCGATGAAAACGCCAACGTTTTGTCCACCAAGTTCCACAAAAGTGTCATAAAGGTAACATACTACTTATTTTATGTGTTTTACTTAATTCTTCTTTTCTAGTTGTTCCTACTTAATTTTTCTTTTAAGTCTAATTTATTTAAAAAAATCAAAGCACTTTTGAATCGGCAAGTGGATTTACCACTCGTCCGGAATGCCTTTCGTACCAGAAGAACCAGCAAGAAACTCGGCGGTTGCTCTTTTCAAAGATTTGATATACAATTTTTTTTTCTCTCTCGTCTGGGTTTACAAAGATTAGCCAATGTCAAGTTTGTAGTTATTTGTAACAAGTTACTACTAACTAAGTACTATACAAGTATGGACCCCGTCTGTGCCGGCGCTCGCCGACACACGCACGCACCTCCTTAGAGGGCTTTCCAGTCAGTTTTAACAAAAAAAAAAAAACACTCCAAAAAGGGAGAGCACGCCCGCCAGCTAACACCAACACAGACGAAGTCCTATACAATATTATGCCATGTATAAAAGTAACTAAAGTCCCGCGCATTGCTGGAGCAAGCTGCAGGTCAAATCCACGCTCTTACCTGTCATACCTTTTCCAGGTTAGCCCACTTGCATCTTAGACTGCGTCATCACTTACCACCAGGTGAGATTGCAGTCAAGGGCTTGTAACTGAAAATTGAAAAAAAACGTTGGAGTTCCAGGGTACTAGAATGGCGGACGAACTGACACCGCAAAACGCAGCCTTGGCAGATCCCTCACTAACTAATTTTCATCCATTATTTTCTCTCCCTTCATGCCTGAGATTTCTTCCTAATGTCATTAAAAATGTGTGAAGTCTGAGACTGCACAAACTCTTGTCATTCTGAGAGGAGACCCGTGCTCAGTAGTGAGCCGGCGATGGGTTGAGTATAATTATCTCTGAAAACTTCCAGTCTCGTGCCGCGATGACGTACGAGGAAGCGCAAATAGCGATAGACGAGAAATCGCGCAACGACGAAGTAGCGGCCTCGCTGCGCACTCTCAACGCGCTGGCCAAGAAACTGAAGCAGAAGCGCCTCGACAACGGCGCCTTGCTGCTCGCCTCGCCCGAGATACGGTTCCAAGTAAGCTAAGCAATACAATATGACGTAGGTACGAGCCAATAAACAATATTTTCCGACATAAAAAATATTTTTCGACTTTTGATATTCTGAATCTGAAAAACTGGTCAAGTGCGACTCGGAATTGCACACGAAAGTATCCGTACCATTGTACAAGAAAAAACAATTTTTTTGTAATTATTTATTAACCATTAATTCGCGGTTAGCACAGATTATTCTATCGCGGTTATTCAGAACAAGATATCACGTGGGACTAATAAACTATATTGATCGATTGAGTTATTTGTGGGGCGACGATCTTGTTTAAAAAGACCCGCACCCCCGAAACCGTTGTGCACTAAAACTTAAAATACTTATGTCCTAAATTGAATTTCTCAGACATTTATTGATGGATTTCAATTTTTTTTACTGATTCATTAGTTTTGATCTATATTTTAATTCCATTGCGTTAAATATGATATTAATAACAATATCATGAAACTTCCCCATTTATAGCTTTAATTTAAAATTGACTCGTTAAACTCCAGGTGGACTCTGAAACACACGACCCGGTTGAAGTGCAGGCAAAGAAGATCGTAGACACGAACTCGATGGTGGAAGAGTTCATGTTACTCGCGAACGTGAGCGTTGCAGAGCACTTGGCGGCCGAATTCCCGCAATGTGCGCTGTTGCGCAGGCATCCTGCACCCCCGCCTGCCAACTTCCACACTTTCCTCAAGGCCGCTAGACAACAGGTAAGCCGTGTTTAACCATTAATCAATAAAGTAATTATGCTCATACAAAAAGTACATCATGCAATCGAGGATTGTGGGTTTTTGCATACTTTATTATTGTGAAATATTGGATCCCCTACAGGGCTTCGAATTACACATTTCAACAAACAAAGCCTTCTCAAAATCCTTGAACGAGGCGGTGATACCCGGCTGGCTGTTTTTCAACACGCTGCTGCGTGTTGCGCCGAAGCTTGTTGGTGGTTGTTGTAGGTCTTGTTGGAAGCTTAGTTTTAAGTAACGTAATTAATTATCACCACTATATCGTACAAGTTTAACAATTTCGACCATCAAAAGGAGTACAATTGTACCTACTTTGAATAAATGATTTTGACTTTTGACTTTGACTTTTGTAGGTGTTGTGGTTAATGTAGTATTTGATCTCCTGCAGGGTTTCGAATTAGACGTTTCGACGAACAAAGCCTTCTCAAAATCCCTGAACGAGGCGGTGATACCCGGCCGGCCGTACTTCAACACGCTGCTGCGTATAATGGCGACGCGCTGCATGCAGCAAGCGGTGTACTTCTCGAGCGGCACCAAGACTCAAGACGAGTTCTATCACTACGGACTGGCGTGCCCCATTTATACGCACTTTACCTCTCCTATACGAAGGTCAGTACTTATTACTTAATTTTTACCTAAATAATATAACTCGGTCAAGCTAAGTGTGCACCTCGCTGGAATGCGGCGCCTCTTCCACTTCATGTAGCCCATCAAGCCCATAATGCTACGAAACTACTATTCCGTCCCTATATACTCTACTCTCGTCTAGTTAATAGTTATTTAAGGGATTTCTGGTGTGTGATAAAAAGTTGTTACTCTATCTTGCTGTTGTTATCAGATACGCAGACGTCATAGTGCACCGGCTGCTGGCCGCGTGCATCGGCGCAGACGTGACGCACGCAACACTGCTCGACACCAAACACGCGGACGCACTCTGCGACAACCTCAACTACCGGCACCGACAGGCGCAGTACGCCGGCCGCGCGTCTGTGGCGCTCAACACTCACGTAAGTAATCTATGGCCCTCTATATCGGGTGAGGGTCACTTCATGAAGCCCTCGGCAACCTGGGTGGTCTACTCGGCTTCTGGAGCGATCTTGGATGGCTGAAGTGAAGACTTCGGGGGGGAGGGGCAACGCATACACAACAGACGGAAACGTTTAAGTGCGGAAACCAGCCCAGAAGGAAGAAAGAAAAATGGGGTAAGGGTATATACAGTATTGCGCCATTAATTTAAATATACCCTTGTTCTACGCCATTCATATCCCTGCGCCCTCAGAACCATACAACGCCAATTTATTTAGGCCCGCCATACCTTTTCCTCTTCTACTTCTTTTCTTGTTTTATGACTTTTGAAGTTCCAGGCCAATGAACTTTTTCAGTATCAAGACGTAAACGAAAAGGTGTATTTTATGAATTCTATAAAAGTCAGTTAGTATTTAATGTACGTTTGTCGAAAATACTAAAATTTAGAGGAAACAAACACGTTCGTATGTTAGGAGCAGTGTGAATCTATACTTAGGTCAGCGTGATGTAATTGCCAAAAAAGATAGACGAGGGGTTTGAAATATATTTATGTGCGTTCGAATACGCGTCACAAGGGCCCTTTATTGTAAATGTTTCTAGTACTAGAACCCTTTCGTCCGTTAGCACGACACACACTAATTAAGTTGGATTTTAAGTACTTTTTTAATACTTGTGTGCTTATTATGTGTCGAATGAACGAATAAATGACATTCGGTTCTATTTTCTAGATCTTGTTCAAGAACCGTGAAGAGATCGAGGCGGCGGTAGTGCTGGCAGTTAAACGCAACGCGCTGCAAGTGTTGATTCCCAAGTACGGGCTCGAGGGACCGCTCTATTTGCCATCCGATAAATTTGTCTACAATGAAGAGGTAAGTTTCTCAAAATAGATCATTTTTGAAAAATGATCCATTATTTAATTTTTATTGGACAAGAAGTCCATTTATTTATTTTAATCGAAGATTTTATATTTCTTGTCGCTCACTCATACATAACAATACGCGCTGACTGTTCATAGTTTCATAGCTGTGTTTATTCGTTTGTTTCACTTAAAACGTCCGTGAAGATGTTAATGTTCAATCAATTTTTCACATCAATGGAGTATACATCTAATACTAAACAGTATATTTTCTGCGTACAGCAATGAATACAATCAAATGTATATTACAGGAAAACGTACAGATATGCGGCGGCACCGTACTCAAAACCTTTGACGAACTCACAGTGAGACTGACTCTCGACAGTTCAAATTTACAACACAGAAAACTAGTTTTCCAACTAGTAACACCGTACATACCCGGCGTTAGTTACGTTAAAGAGAAATCGCAGAGTACACAAGAGTCAATGGATGTCGAAATTGTAAATATAACGGAGAGTGTCCAATCGGAGAAAAAGAGAAAAAAGAAATCTAAAAATATAGGTGACACAGAGGGTGAACAAAAGGCAGTAGACGTCGTAAGGCAGTCGACTGTAGATACTACGGAGAGTGTCCTATCGGAGAAAAAGAGAGAGAAGAAACCTAAAAATAAAGATAGCCAAGAGGATGAAAAAGAGGCAATGGACGTCGAAATTGTAAATATAACTGAAAGTGTGTCAATGGAGAAAAAGAGACAAGATACAGTAGATACTAAGAGTAAAAAGAAGAAATGTAAAAACAAAGACGACTCAGAGGATAAACAAGAGGCAACAGACGTCGAAATCGTAGATATAACGGGGAGTGACGATTCGGAGAAGAAGAAAAAGCAGACGGTAGATACTAAGAGTAAAAAGAAGAAATCTAAGAAATAAGACATTGTAACTAGTTGTATAGAAATAAATATTGTGTAAGTTATTTTTATTGAATTTTTATTTTAGCTAGATACAATATCAAAAGACCCATAGGTGGGCAGACAACATTCCAGGGAAATGCTGGATTCAGTGGCATGTGGAAGTCTCAACAAGAGTCCAATATCCAGCTTCTATCAGTTGATAATGATGATGATGATGAATATCCAAAAGTCAGAGTCACTCAGTGGGTCAGGAAGAGAACTATGGTTGTAGCTTCTCTACGTGATTTTTTAGTTTGACGAACTCTCTGACCCAGTGGTAAGTGCTGTGGTCTTATTAGTTGGCGGTTCCAGGTTTGATTCCCGGCAAGGGGTTCGAATTTTATAATTTCTAAATCTCTGGTCTGGTATGGTGGGAGGCTTCGGCTGTGGCTAGTTACCACCCTACCGACAAAGCCATGCTGCCAAGACATTTAGTAAAACCAAAAGGGGTAGTATGAGTTAAATAAAAACTGCTATACTTCTTCCAGGTTAGCCCGCTTCCATCTTAGATTGCATCATCACTTACCACCAGGGGAGATTGCAGTCAAGGGCTAACTTGTATCTGAATAAAAAAACATTAAATCTTCTGCCGGGACATCTGTAGAAGAACCAAAGTACCTAACACAATTTGATTATTAGACATAGGCTGCTGTCATCGTAAATGCAATATGGCACAATTTTATTTATTTCTTGATAATATGGGTTAAAATAATAGAACAATGCACTGCAATAATGATTTATTATACAAGAGTATATTTCACATAGCAGCACTTATTTCTGTTTTTTCTTCTTTTCACCTACTTATAAATTGTATCACATTACTTTGACTCAAAAATAAAAATCATTATTACCCTTTGTAAGCGTATGTCAAAAAGAAAGAGTCTAAGGTTGAAGTCTATAGACCGAACTCTGACTTTGCTTAGACATAAGTTTCAGTTAAAACGAGATAGATTTATGCCAGCGGTATAACGCTGTCTCGTTTTAACAGTGTCTTAAGTCTGAGCAAAGTCAATCTATACATCTCAGCCTAAGGGTCTGTTTCACAACTACCCAATAACCTTCGTTTGCCGAATAAATTCGTCATTTTGACAGATATCCAATATAAAAACCCTTTCATAAACTTTACGAAAATTTCCAAAACATTATTCATCAGATAAAGGCGGTTTTGATACAGGCTCTTGGTATCACGTAATGCCAATAAAAAGGTAGCTTTAAATAAACCTAATCTCAAAACAGTATTGAGTATAAAAAGTGTTGGTTCGATATAATACGTTAGAAGTAGTGATTGCTAAAATTGCAATTTTCACAGAATTATCTCGAGGTTAACTTACTATAGAAGTTAGCTATAAATATTCATATTATCTTGTCAAATCTTTCCTTTACGCTCCGGCTACACGCTTCGTCTTGCCTGCGCAGTCAAAACTGCACAGGCAAGACCGAGAACTGCGCAGTCCAATTTTTAGCAGGTTTCGGGACTGCGCGGGATACCGTTTTGTCTTCCACACGCACGCACTTAACAATGCAAACTGGCCTGTGCAGGTAAGCTCTCAGGTAAGACGGAGTGTGTAGCCGGAGCTGTAGATGTCAAATAAACTAAATACGTCGCGATCGAATAATACATACATTTTAAGTTCCGACTCGCCATTTTAGCTCTGTGTCAACTGTCATGGCAAAACTCACCTTTAAATTACGGACTAAAATCGTACTTTTGACATGACATTTGACACATAGGGCTAAAATGGCGACTGATACACTGTATCTTGTCGGACTGTATGCACTATACAGTCCGACAAGGCCCTTTTGACACTTGAGTGAAGGCGCAGTTGTCGCTTTATGCATGCTTTATGCCGACATAGCGAACTATCTATCAACAAGTGCACTTTTCAAGATGGCGGCTTTAGTTCTAATTTTGGCTACGCGCCAAAAGAGCCTTGTCGGGCTGTACTTATGTTATGATCACTGCACTTTCTATGTCTAATCCCTAAACACATATTTCGTCACCCAAACGAACGCCAGCCCACTCAAATTTTATATTTCTACGAATTGTGTCAATTTTACACTGACAACACAGTTCACTTTTCAATAACACCTTCGCGTTCAGGCGGTGGACTATACGCAACAGGGCTGGGTGGTTTAAGAGAACTTTGACTAGTTCCTTGCATGCTTCTTTCTATTTTTTCGCGTCTTTGACTAGTTTGCTGAACTTCCTCGGTACATACATCAGTTTGAATTATACGTGGTATGTGTTGCGCTTGCGCGGCAATTCGAGCGATTTCCTGGTCGACTTTGTTCACGAGACTGTCAATGACGACAGACCAGCGCGCGGCGGGGACTGTGTGCACGGGAGCCAACCGTGCGTCCGCCATGACGGCCAAACGCACGGTGTCTGCGTACTGGATCACTGTCAGTGACATACCTGAAATTGCATTAAAGGGAATGCTTAAATACATTATTATGATAACTGGTCAAGTCCGTGTCAGAACACAAAAAGCTAGGTATCATTATTTTGCAAAAGGTGTTTTTTTCCGCCCCGATCCAGAATGTTCTTTCTGTGAACAACTAGTGTTCACAGAAAGAACATTCTGGATCGGGGGCAGTTATTTGGTAGCTGATGCCCATGACATCATTCGCGTGGATTTAGGTGTTAAAAATTCCTTAAGAACGCTTTGAGTTTCCGGGATAAATAGTAGAAAAACCCGGAGAGCGCCATACACGGTACTCTCCAGGCCTTTATCTATACCCATGCAAAAATCACAACGATCCATCGCTCCGTTGCGACGTGATTGAAGGATAAACCAACAAACAAACACACTTTCATTTTTGTAATATGGGTAGTGATTCAAGTCATGATTAGCATGGCTAATATTCTTAAAAAAATGTATTATTATTGTATTATAGTTAAGTATGGGTTGGTACTAACTTATGTTGGCTTGCGGTGGTCTCCAATAAATCACATAATCTATAGTCTTGTTCCACATCGTTGTCCGCTCCCTCTTGTCCACCGGAGCGTTTATTTCGGCATAAGAAACGGCGAACTTTCGAGACAAGACATTCATCGTGAGTCTTGCCAGCGGCGAAGGTACTGATCTGGTGAGCGCTCCGCTTCGAGCTTGAGCGGCCCAGCCAGCGGCAAGTAATCCTTGGCGCTTGCACGCTTCGTCTACTACTGCTGCTATACGCCGCGGAGTGGCGCCCACGGGAAGGGACAAGCAAACCATGCCTGTTAAAACAAATTCAAGCTCAAAAGCGGAAAGAATAAATTGAGGATTGAGTGGCAGTGCTCTTAAAAAGTGAGTAAATTTTAATGATATTAGAAAATAAATGTGCCTTTGGTAAGTAACCTAACTGTTAATGAAGTTTATCTTCAGTGAAATGGGTGACAGCAGCCCTGGAACCATACTGCTTTCACAAATTGAAGCAAATTTATGATGATGTCGTGCGACACAATAGCGAAAAAGCTTTAAGCATGTTTTGACACAATTGTACCTCCTGTCTGCGACTTTTTATAATCCTTCCCATTGCCTTCAGCGAATGTATAAAGGAATTTCTCAGAAGCAGCCCTGGCCGTGATGAGTATGGCGTCAGGGGTGTCGCTGTGAGCTTGCTCGAAGAATGCACGCAGAGCCTCCGTGGCGGCGTACAAGGCCAAGTCTGTGGTGGACACACCCAGCGCTCGCGCCGCGCGCTCCACTCCGGCCCGGGAAACAGGCCGCGACCACGAGGTTACCTGCAAGGTAAGATGCCATAATACCGCTTTGCTTTCACATGATCAACCCATTGCCGGCTCACTAATGGATCTCTTTTCAGAATGATAAGGGTTTGGATTCCAATGAATTTAGAACCTCCTCCTTTTTGAAGTCGGTTAAAGAAGAATTGAACTTAGCAGGAAATGCAAAACCGTGTCCGTTATCGTATTTTACTATCAAAGCGTTTCACATGTACCTAATACCTATACAAGTATACATAATATAAATAATACCTATTATGCGCTTTGGCGTTATGCGATTTGGCATTTCACTTTATGGCGTTATCCAAAGGCATTCAGCCTACTGTTTTACATCTTTCGGCGTTTTGCGTTTTTATGGTTGCGCGTCTAATTATTATTTATCGTACCTTTACAAACAAATTTAAATCTTGATATCTACCTTTCTTCCACATAGAGAGACCGTCTGCAGTAAGTGTCGTTTCCCACCATCTGCGGATATAGTGTCAGTCCAAAAATTTGCCGGAGCTCGATATATTTCAAGCAGGCCTCGCAATGCTTCAACCGTTGCTTTTACCCATAGTAGTCCAATGTCTCCGTACTTCCAAGTCAATGTGTTTATGTGCCTCACTTGCCCCGTCGTTCGGAGATCATTCAGTGCCAAAACCTCATCCCGAAGGGAAGCCGGTAACCTTAGAAACATTCGAGTGGTTGAATATGTTGTCTCAAAAAATTTTCGGGGCCACTTCCGTGGATCGAATGTTACGAGCGGTGATATGAACACCTAAAAATTAAAATTCTTTATTAATATTTTGCAGAGGAGATTTCGCTTAGAATTGAATATTTTGCCCAATAACTTTTTGACCTAGTTCCTCCTTCACTTTTCTACTATCGTACCGCAAGGCATTGCCAAGGTCTGAACCTGTAGTCCAACGCATGTGTTTGAAGCGAATTGCCTGCAAAGACATGGAACGCCCATGGCGTCTGTTTTCCCCTCCAAATTCGATATGGGTACCTTCAACTCAAGAGTGAATAGGCAACCTCTAGACAAGTGCGCTCCATCTTAGGCCAGATCAACCCCAGCCAAGCAGCCTGATTGCCTGATTGATGGCATAGGCCAGAAGGTCTGATTGCGCAGCCAAGCGCTAGTTTATAAATTTAAAAAAAAAACTGATTTTAGTATGATTGAGCACCTTGGGAATTGTTAAATTTCTCCTCTTGCATTCACGTAGTACGGCGGACAAAAATACGCCAGCATTTCTTGCTAACTGTGGATCCCTTTCTTCTGATCGTTTTTTAGTAATATCTCTTAAAGCGTTAGCTGCAGATATTAATACAATACCCGCGACATGAAATATTCCAGGCAAACTTTTCATCGAGTGCGTACTTTCCGTGGGATCATATTCAAATATGAATTCGTTCCAAATGTTGGACAAATTTTCATTCATTTTATCCCAAAGTTCCAAGATTGAAGATGGCTTTGGAAATAGTTTTGCCAATGGGCTTTCCTGGGAGTATTCAGTTTGGTCGAATATCCGGCTCGGCGGCGTGTATCGTACCAGTAATAAATCCCCGATGTTAAGGGATTTTTTGCCAGTCAGAAGTAGATGATGGACTCGAACTAAAATGTAATACTTTGGTTCAATGGAGACGCAGGGTATGATAATATACTGCCACGGCGGTTGGTCGCTTGGGAAGTATTTGGATATAATTTCGCTGACATAATCCTGAAACATAATGTTTGTGTGGCAGTGGAATTGTACAAGTATTTTATATTCAAAAAAGATTAGTTTAAATAGGAGGCTATTACCTGAATATTACTGTCAGATACTGGACGGCCTCGGTGAACGCCGGTGGCCATGACGACGTGGTTTTCGAGTCTGAATGGTATATTGGCATCCCACGCGTAGTTCCCCCAACTTGATACCAGACATTGCCTTAATCTGGGGAACAATAATTCCCCTTTGTGGTCCCGACGATCAATCACATGTTGCGTCAGTGCATTTTTTATCTCCTCGATATCTAACGCACCTAAAAAGTATTGAGAAATTAATAAGCATTAACATACTTTACGTTTGTTGTTGGCATATTTTGAGTTACTTTAAGCTGCCTTTCTTCAAGGGATTTCAGTTATAGCTTATCTAATTTTAGCTATTCTGTTAAAATTGTTCAATGAGCTATTATATAAGTATGCAATCCTATGCATTGGCACGACACATTTTGGACGCTGTTTAAGTTAAGTTAGACATGTATAAGTAACTGCTTTAAATCAAAAATTCACTAAGACTGCAGTACTTTTATAAACGTATGTAGGTCTCGTTAGCGAAAATAGATCTTGTAGTTTTATGATCAGCAAACGACATTCAACCTACGGATGGTAGAGCAATTTTATGGTCGTTACACTCTGCTCTAGGCATTTTCGTCCATCCCTGCTGAAAAGGCAGCCTAAGTCCAAACCTACTTACCTTTTATACATAATAACACATTGATTATGCCCTGGTTTCTATGTGTGTCTAACAGCGATCGGACCGTGTCTGTTCTGATGAACTCTAGACTAGGATACCTGCTTGACAGCAGCTTCAACCATAAATGTTTACTTATTCGCACCACTGAAACAATTTCAATTGAGTTATTAATATGAAAAATTGTGAGATAAATAGTTTTTACCCCAAATCACATTAATATTATAAAGGCGAAAGTTTGTATGTGTGTGTGTGTGTGTATGTTTGTTACTCCTTCACGCAAAAACCACTGGACGGATTTGGCTGAAATTCGGAATGGAGATAGATAATATCCTGGATTAGCACATAGGCTACTTTTTATCCCGGAAAATCAAAGAGTTCCCACGGGATTTTAAAAACCTAAATCCACGCGGACGAAGTCGCGGGTGTCAGCTAGTGTCATATAAATCGTTAGATGCCCTAGCTTCACGTTTATATGGCTCATACCCTTGTAAGTTGTAGCATTATGATTGACGAGTTTGGGACGCAAAGTTTTATTATCAAGTCTACATTTGGGGTCCACAAATCACAATAGGTATATTGTATTCATACGCGGTAGATCATATTAATTAATTATTATTACCTACTCCTAACTCCTCGCGGTTAAAAGTAGCAGCATCACGATTGAGAACCTGGAGATCAGAGTGTTATTATGGAACGAAAAACTAATTAAAATAAAATAATACTCATACCTTGTATAAAATGTATTTAACATATACAAGTATTTTGCGTAACGTACGGTTAACGCTTTGTGCAGAAGTTGCTTCATATAAAGATGTTTTTTCTTTTTCCATAAATGTACAAAACCGAAAATAATAATTACGAAAATATTTGACCTTGAATTTAATAACCTAATAAGTTTGTCCATTTGTCTATTGTAACAATTTTAACTGTTATCAGGAATTATGTGTTACAACACTATTTAATGGCCACTGATATAATTTAGCAACCAAGTAATTTAGTAACAATTATAATATTGGTTCTTACTTATTAGGTAGGTATGTGGAGCAAAATATTTTACTGATTGTAAACAGACAGGCCGAATCGACATGAACCTTCATATCGATAAGGGGAGAGAGTTATAAGTTCGTTTTTTTAATTATGTATGCGACTGTACCAAAATAGATAATATTCGTTGAAACCAATTAGTAGTGATGTTTTTATTGACGTTTTGATTGTTTTTATTTTGTCTGCTGTTTGTTGTCGTTTTGCTAGTTGAGTTTCTCAATGTTATCATAAATAAAATATTGATGTATGTAAGACTGCGTGGTGGATGCATATAGGTAGTTTTCGATACTAAAACTGAATTGTACCAAGCCAGGTTATCACACGAGAAACAACTTAGTTACGGTCTTATCTAAATAATGTTATCGATGTCGTGAGTCAATGCCCGTTGAATAATTTAATTAATATTATGTATGTTAGATATTAGGCTTTTCGTAGTGTTTCTTCTGTTCAATTCAAAGATCTGTCATTAGTTGTCTGTGAACTTTTGAGAAGAGATCAAAATATAAGCAAGGAGTAGGTAGGTATTTTCTCTTACATTCAATCAAATCAATTTTAGATATCCAGTGTATTGTATCAATTTCAATGATAATAATTATGTAGTTGGTGGATGTTCGAGGATAAAAAAAAATTATATTACGACGTGAATTATTATTCTTAATATTCTCATTTTCATTATTATTTCTCATAAAAATCCAGGTTTCAGTCTGATTTCACTGCTAATAATAATAATAATATACACCTCCGGTATCCACTAAGTTTGCCGAAGTTTGTGAAAGTACCACTAAAAGTAAAATTGCATACCAACGTAAGATAAGGCCAGTGCGGGCAGCGCGGAGACCGCTATGCAAAAAGCACAGTAGGTAAAGATCTGCTCTCGTAGCCGCATGCGCAGGCCACGTTTGCCTCGCACCATCTCGAATACATTCACTGCAACTGAATACATAAGAATACATAAGTCTCATTGCTGAGGGTTGTGAGGAATACACCTACCATTATAATGACAGACGTTCATGTCACGGTACGTAAGGACCGACGCCATTGATTTGTTATATATTATATTTATTAATCTAAGGCGACGCATACAGACGAAGTGGAGTGAAGCCTAGTCTTTTGATAGCAACTTAAACTCAGCTTTTATACTGTGCCATAAGGTTGAAATTGTCATACTGAATTTTGTTGGTTGGTTGGTTGTTTGTTGTCTGGTAGGAAAGGACGAACGGCACGCTTATCCGGAGCGCGACACGCTGTCGGTTTAATGAAAAAGTAAATAAAGTTTACTTTGGCTATTTGATAATGACCGTAAAACCTAAGAGTCGAAATTTCGTTCTCTTAGTGAGTTGTATGGAAGGATATAGGGATTAACGAATACAAAATTATAAACATTATAATAACCGCGACCGACCGCTTACAGCGGTTACGCACTCATCCGATCCGAATCCGTGTAAATACTGATATAAAAATCTCGGACCGAAGTCGGATATTGCTCACGTAAGTACTAAAATCCGATCTCCGATCCAAATCCAAGCTCCGAAAATCTGAGGTAATGCTAAAACGTTTTTTACAAACAGTACTACGGCTACTTAGTCCGAATATTTCTTCACGGATGATGAAGAGAAATTAGATGACAGAAGTCGGATCCAATGCGCAAACTGCCATACAAATAGTTCTATGACTACTTCGGAACGTACTTTCACGGTTTCGGATCGGACTCCGCTGCACGTATGGGAAGTTAATGTTTTTGGGCCTTCAGAATCGGTCACCAATCGATTTACCGTCTTGGGCAAACGTTGCTTAGTAGGTACCCTTTCAACCGACTGATAGGAGGCTGCAACTTGCTCTGTATTTACATTCTATTAATTTATTCTGTCCTGTTACATTCATTATTTTAATAAGTAATTGAGTAGAATGCACTACTTAGGTATACCTATTGTTTTATCGCGAATCGCGATTGACAATGGGTGATAAAATTGGTTTTAGAAAGTTTAATAACCTTTGTTGCCATTGAGGTTATGTAAACAATAACATTGTAGAAAATAAACTTGGTTTGTCCGAGTAAAGATATTCTTACAAGCAGACGAACTTGGTACATTTTGTACTTTTCTATAGGCACATAAAATTGCAAGTGACACACTGGATGGACTGCTGGATTTTGATGCTATGTTTATTAGGTTTTAAGATATGGGTATAGCATACAATCCTAGTGTGTGAAACTGTACATAACTAGGTACGTGTGAAACTATTAAAAACCTCGCCTACGGCTTGGTTTTAAACTCTCACTCGTGTTTTGATAACCGCAAATATGCAACAACGTAAACTACTATTATTAACCTAATAACGTACCTAAGTATATATTTGTATTAATATATAGGTAGGCATGATCTAACGGTTCAAGATCACTTTATATCTTAGCAATAAGTTTATCGGTACGTTTGATATCTGTATTTTACCGCAGTTTTACGATGTGCTTTTACTATGCACGCCGATATCATGAAACAATCAAACTAGCACAGAGCGATAGCTTTAATGGCTGTCATTTTCTTGATAAGTTCCAACCTTTAACTTCTGTTCTTAACCTATGACTTTAACAAGGTTTCACAGTAGAGGACAATAGTTGGATGATGTAAAATTATTATCAGTGGGTTGCTGGATAATTTTTTTTTAAGTAGCTACCTAAGTACTACCTGATTCTAAGTGACCTTCTCATGATGAGGGATTTTTAGTAAGTTTTTTCACTAAGGCTTGTTACTGTCACTAGTCATAAAACTAATATTAATAAGTTTAGAGGTTCGCGACGCGCAACGAGCTGAGTCCCTATGAAAAAGGACCCCGGATGGGTTCGAAACTTGGGCTTACATCGACTAAATACGTGAGTATAGCCTTTACATCCTATACTTAAAATGGAAATCACTCACGATAGTTTAAACATTTAAAGTTGCTGTTTCGCAAATTGTTAACACTTAACTTTCACTTGTTTCCTTTTAATGTACAGACATGATTCCTTATATAAAATATTATTATAAGAAAACTGTGATTTACCAAACAGTTTGCAAAACGAAATTAAAATTGTAAGTAATGAAACTGTTGCATAATAAAGGTGGTAAGAATGTGATTTTAAAAATTCACATGGGAACTCTTGTTTTTTTTTTGGGATAAAAAGTAAGTAGCTTTATTATTATGTGTGAAATATGAGCAACACGTATACTCTGTATGCATAAAATCATGGAGCTAGGATCAGCTCAGCTTATTAATCTGTGCCTGAAATAGTTAATATTCAAGTTTTTTGAAAATCCTGTGGAAACTCTTTGATTTTCCGAAACAAAAGGGATGCAAGCTATCTCTGTACCAAACGTCAAAAGCGGTTAAACAGATGGACTATAAGAAGCTAGCGACAGACAGACACACTTTCGTATTTATTATGTTATAATATACCTACATAGTATGGATGAAGTAGACTTTGACCATAGCAGTCCGTCGCGCATTCGCATTGAACAATATAAGATATCAATTTTTGTCATTTCTAATAATAATTTATTGTTGTACAGATATTTTATTATTTTATACGTAACGCCTTATTCCTATGACTTTTGTTATGTTGTCTTAGTTGATTTTCATTGCAGTTTTCACTATAATTTAAATCATTTTAAGTAGGTCATTATTATTTTTCATGCTCATTTTTAGCCAAGTCTAAGTGATTATAACTGTAGGTAAAGCATATTCATATAATTAAATATATACGCCGTAATATACGCACATACGCACCTACCTAATTAAATATTTCAGGCTAACCTAGTTAACTCTTCATGCAATATTGAGCAAGATACGAGTATAATCTTGCAACATAAAGAATTGAATATGTAGGTTGCAGGCTTCTTCATATTCGAAATCAATATAATTTGATACCTACTTTATGTACCTACCTACGGTCTACATATGAAAAAAAATCCGTCAATTTCTTTAGTATGCTTTTAAATCCTTTAAAATAGTACCTATGGGTACCTACTTAGTTATGAATTTTTTTAGTACACTTACATGACACTTACCTACTTTATTTAATGTATTTTTAATACTTAATAGGTACCTACTTAGTTTTATGAATCGTCGCTGATTATCTCTAAGCCTATATATATTTAAATCTGCCACTTTCTTCATTAGGTATATTTTTAAACAATCTAAAACAGTAGGTAAGTAGGTAGGTGTATTTTTTTTTCAAAATATAATCGTCGTTAATTTCATATTGTATCGCTAACTATCTCAAAAAATTTAGTGATAATAATTTTCACTCTCTCAACCTCACGAACAAATCGATTTTACACAGCAAAACTAACTTACCCTAAAATTATAGAAACATCCAATCTCTTTAATAGCAGACACGGCTAAATAAAGTTAGTTCCAAATAAAAACACATAGGAACTTGTGCGAAAGTGCTTAACAAAACACAAACAAACACTATTTTGTTTTGACACCAATACCGTCTCACACAACCGCATACCGGCGGAGCAGAGTGAGTAGTGACCGGCCGACCATCCGCGTGTATATGCCTGCCTTATCGCGCCTTGTCCAAGGTTCAAGATCGAGAGTGGACATCAACAAGATGTCATGATAGAAACTTACGTCCTCTCGCTACATCATCGGGGTAAAATGTACTCATTGAGAAAGGTATAAGTAATCAAGAACGATTTACCCACTGTGCCTGTAATAAATAAGTGCAGCTGTACCTAAATACCAGATATTCGTTCCTCCTTTGGTATAAAAGAAAGGAAAGCGTAAATAGGTAGCCTATTTACGCCTTTTCTTTCTTTTATTTATGCTATTTACTTAAATAATATTCTTTGACTTCTATTCCAATTTTGTCTATAGAAATTTATACCTATTAATCTGTAGGGTATCACCATCAAAATCCACGGAAAATCAAACATGAGATAAACAAACGAAAACATTAATTTTGATTTTCATAAATACTCTTATCGTAGAAATATGTGCCTAAGGTATATAAAAAAGTTTTAAACTTGTTATAATTAATGACTTTCATTTAAAACAAAATGCGGAAAAGTACATAATATTAACAATTTCATTTGATAGGTATCTAATAAGTGAAGCAGGTCAACACAAAGAGATAAAACGAGAAGTACCTACCTAAATTGTTTAAGTAGGTTCCTGACGTTTGCATAATACTTAAATTGTAGATTATGTAATTTACGTTCGAAAAACTTAGTCCACAGCAGAAATAAGACTTTATTAATATTGTACCTACGTGAAATATGTACCTACAGGTATGATAATATGGTCAATTGCCAATTGGTCAACTCCTCAGGACTCTAGACTGACTGACTTGACTTTTTCGATGTTGCCATGGGTAGTCGTAGGTCATCTTTTTAACCGACTTCCAAAAAAGGAGGAGGTTCTCAATTCGTCGGAATCTTTTTTATCAATTTAGCTTAATCAGAGTTTAGCTTTTGAGTAGGTAGGAAGCGGCGATAGTCTAGTGGTTTTAAGATGTCATACGGTACGTCGGGTTTTGATCCCGGGCACACACCTCTAACTTTTCGGAGTTATGTGCATTTTAAGCAATTATATATCGCTTTTTTTTAACTATGAAGGAAAACATCGTGAGGAATCAGGAAACCTGCATGCCTGAGAGTTCTCCATAATGTTCTCTAAGGAGTGTGAAGTCTGTCCATCCACACGAAGCCAGCATGGTGGACTATGGTCAAACTCTTCTCTTTCTCACAGAAGACCCGTGCTCAGTAGTATGCCGGCGATGGGTTGATGGATTTAATTTATTAATGGAGTTCTTACTTAAATGATACAATGGAAAGCTGTTTTAGGATGAGTTGAAAAATATAGATCCCTGCGGGGATACATACATATTTTTCAACCTATTCAAAAACCTAACTAGCTCATCATAGTCATAGTAGCTAACCGATTAGTTTAACTGTTGAACTAGTAAGACTTTTTTTCCAGTAGATCAAAATCATGTAAATCAATTTTAAGAGTTCTACTACTGGTATAAAATAGTTGAACTCAGGTAGTTGCCGTGTAGGAGAACCTTAATAAATGTTTTTAATAAAATAAAAAACGATGTCAAAATTAAAGTTATTTATTGAAACAAATATCGATTTTTAAATTAATAATTATTATATTTTGTTACTAAAGCTAGTGGGCTTTGACTTATATAACTAATAGAGGAGCGATATAACGCAATGAACCGACATAAGTAGCTTAAGTACACAATTGTATGCGTATGTATGACGATATAGTATGATAACACTAGGTATCAATATAGGATGTTATGCTTTCGCATTTCGCTGGGTTACGACCTGCCAGAGCTCTTGTAACACTGGTTTTCTCTATTTACATGAGAATGTCTAGCCGATGCTGAAACCTTGCTATTGAACGCTTTACACGAGTCATCCCGTATTTGATGTTTTCTATTTAGTACTTAGGACAGAGTGAGGAAATCATTCCGTCTCTTTCCAAAACTTATAATGATAACTGTATGCCTCGAAGTTCAATGCTGGTTAATCATCACCAGCTATTCTTCAATCACAATTAATTAGTACTTATTTCTTTATATAAATAGCCAACGAGAAAGCGGGTTACCTGATGTTAAGTGATTACCGCCGCCTTTTGCAGCACCAGAGAAACCGCCAATAATACATTGACGGCTTTTCAGTATAAGTTTATTGTGAAATTGTTGACTTTAATATTGGCATGTTTTTACAATGTTGCCTATGTAAATTAGGTATAGGAACAATGTTATTCTTAAACTTAAAACTGAAAATAGTACATTTGATATTGAAATAAAAATACAAAACTCAAACGAAATCTTAAATCTTAATTCAACCCATTACAATCACAAATATAATTTATGTAATTAGTAGCAAATTCCTTATCATAATTTAGGCATGTCTACTTCAATTGTTACAAGAGATCCGGTCAGTGATAAAGTTAACATTAAAGTTCAATTATGGAAGATTACAATTTCACTATATTCAAAACACTAAAATACATTTAACATTAAAATCCATTAGACAAATGCTTTCAAAATGACATTGGGGATATAAAAATGCCTTATAAGCGTGTAAGTTTGTACCTATTTGATACCTAACTATTTCTGTGTCTAAACTTTAAATGGGAAAAGGGATAAATTACAGATACTCTTTGAAACTATACAATTCATCAATAAATTCAAATGTATGGATGACAAAAATTAAAGTCAAGTACTTACAGCCACTCTTATCACATCTTACAGCATCATCTACTATTATGTCTACAATAGAAAATCTAAGATAACTTTTACCGCCAGTATACAAATTTGTAAATTAAACTCCACAAAAAATAGCTCCCGGTCGAGTTTATCCGCTAACTGTAATGTACAGCAGGGGTCAAATTGTAGATAGCTTATTGTATAAAAAAAAACAAAAAAAAAAGTTGCGCAAAGCAATCGGCTACGAAATGAAACAATAAACATTTCATGTCAATCATTCAAAATGGATATATTCAATTCTGAATATAGTAAATCTTAAATATATTAAGATTATAATTTGGCATCCAAAAGTAAAATCTTAATTTAAGCCTCGCGAGTGTTTAAATGCGAACAGGCAGTACAAGCGTCTGGTTGACTGTTATAGCATTCGACGATGGCACAGCTGTGTTTGACTCCCGGGAATCTAAAGTTAGACCCTCTATTATATTTTTACAATATTTCTTCAGGCTCAAAATGTTGAATTCCTAAAATGTTGAATCGTAAAACAAACACAAGATTCGGTTTGAGGAATTGATTCAGGGACGAACTTAACTTTGTCATCGGATATTCCTATCTCGTTTAGTTTTTCAGATAGCCCCCGTCACAAAAATGGTCTAAAACTGACAACTTTGATGACAAAGTCCTTGATTCTTTTTATGTTTAACATTCAACATTTTGCGGATTCAACATTTTGGGATTCAACATTTTGGGAATTGAAATTCAACATTTTGCGAATCTAACATTTTGGGATTCAACATTTTGCTACTCCGAAACTCAACATTTTGCAAATTCAAAATTATGAGAATTCAACATTTTAAGAATTTAACATTTTGAGCCTGAAGGACAATATTACAAATGTGAAAGTTTGGATGATTGGAATTTTTTTCCTCCTTCATGTCACCATGACTGAATCTACTTAATTGGCTGAGGAATTCAAATAGTTTATACCCTGAATTAACACACAATATTGTTGTTTAAGTCCTAATACCACGTAAGTCATTAGTAACATTACAGGAGAGGGAAAAAACTTTCTGTTTCAGAGGATATGATGTTTTTTTATTCTTTTTAAGAGTTTCTATTGTTTGTGTCCGTATGGTCGAATCGATGCGTCTCGATTCTCTAGCAAATGGCTACAAGGCGTTAAAATCGCCAAAATATTGATTATCGTGTTGATAGATCTCGACTACTTTTTGTATCGGAAACCCGAAAAGTCTCCACGCGGACGAAGTCGCGTGCATCATCTAGCATTGATTTATTAATCGTGAAATCGAAATTAGGAACTAAATCTTGTCATGAGAATACTCAGTCGTCTACTACGATCCCGAGAATCTTACACAAGTTTACAAAACATCACAGTTATCTCACCGAATTCACCGTGGTTCGTTTCGTTACTCATCTTATACATACTGGTGATCATTATACATATTAGCTGGCAATGCTGTCAATCACGTTGAAGTCGATGTGTGAATTTAAATTGCGCTTGCTCTGACCTGTTTTGGGGGAACTAGTTTTTGTTCGATGGACCTCCGAGGAATGCCGCTCACCTTTTTGGGCGAACAACCATTATAGTTTATCGACGAGGGAAGGGACTTGTAGCCCCCGTCGGAACTGTAATCCGTGTCCGTCGACTGACCGTTCAAACTTGGACTGTGTCTGTTGCCGTTCACGCTTTCCTTGCTACTTATCCTCCCGTTGTACAAGTCGCCGTACGATGTATGATGTTTGATCGAAGATTCTTCTATTACGGCAGTTTTGGCTAGCAATGGCTCAGTTGACAGATAGTGCTGGTTGTGGAAGTTCTCTATGGATCGGGATCGGCCCGAGTAGAGGTTCTTCCTTTCAGACTTCTCGCCTACTGAAGAATCGCGTTTGATGTATCTCCTGGTTTCTGTGTTGGTGGCTAAGGCTTGAAGGTATTTGGATCCGACTCGACTATTTGACTTAAGTTGAACCGAGTCCGTTCTTTTGTCAGTCTGTCTGTTGTCGTCGTTGGTCACACCGTTCACTTTCCTCGCACCGCACTGACATTTCACGGTCCCGTTGGTGACAGGCTTCTTTGTCTTTTGTGCTTCACTATACGACGGCAGCTTTCTCCCACTAGCTTGTTCATTCCAACTGTGCGAACAAAAGAAAATTGATTAGAATATTATTTTGTCGCTTATGATTTCTAAGTACAGGCTCAAAGATTTACATACAAATCTCTGAACCCGTGTAACTTTGAAATTCCATATTTTTAGGGATTTTAAGACATTTATATCTAGCATGTATTTACAAAATTTCATTGAGTTTTTTTGATTTGTACGTTTGTACGAAGAGCGCTGAGGAAAACTTCTCTTAATATTTTCTAAATACAAATATATCTGTTTCATGTTTTAGTTTTATGTTTTACTTGCGGTGTCTATATTAATGTTCTCACCTTTACGTTCTGGTGTGGCAGCGTGTAACACACATATTATCTCATAATCAAGGAATGTCACAGATTAGTTTCAAATTGTCAGTAACATAAAACCACACTACTACGGACAAATCACAATACACAACAAGTACAAACATCCTAGCTTAACGGTCAGTAGGAGGCATGTATTAGACTGAAGAAAGTGAGTGGGTATAATATCTGTTGTTTGTTATGTAGGTACCTAGCATAATAATAAGAAATATTTTTTTTTACCTTATATCGGAATATTATAATACATATTTTTAATAATTTTAATAAATATTTTATGTAACTATTGCACTAATTGACAATTCGTTCATGTTATAAAAAGCGTATCGCAAAGTCTGTAAAATATTTTAGCACAAAATATTCTTTTTTGCATTGTAATATGAATATTGAATATAATATAAAAATATAAATATGTATTGACTATTGATATTATTAGTGTATCAAAATCATGAGGCCGCTTTATAATTTTTGTAAAGCTTTCTTTATGACTAATTGAAAATTCGATGGACACCACCGATTCAAAGAAATCTCAATAGATATTTTATAGTATGGTTACCTAACTAAAATGTTATAAGGCAAAGGTTAGGCCCGAACATTCAAAGACACTCAATTAAAGACACATTCATGCTTTTTTAACAAATCACTTAGGTAATGTGAGGTAACTGTGACAGTATTCGTCCATGTCTATGTCAGCAATAAGAACGTCTTCAGAGCTTTTGTACAAAAGATGCAGCAAGCACAGTACATTGATTGAGCACAACAGGCAAAGAGCGAGCAAGCAGTCGATCCACGCTACCTGATCCGACGGACGAACCCGCGAACCACCCAAGTGAAAACTGCTCCCATCAAAATCCAAACATTTTCAATTTATCAAATCCAAATCGAATCGAAAGCAGCATGTGAGGGAATTAGAATAGTATGATTACAAAAATGACTGAAGGAGAAACGGTGCGGGTAGAATTCAAATTATAACTTATGATTTAATGAATTGAAAAAAATTAAATTAGATCTATTCAATGGAAATATCAACACCCCACTTTTGACCCCAAGGTTAGCGACAGAACATAATTATTATGAAAAAATAACTAAAGGAATATATTAAGAGGTAGAGACGACATTTTTGACTACATATGTGTTTTTGATAATAACGACGTGGTGTATGAAATAAGTTCAAATGAAAATACCAGTAAAATATGGTGTTAAAGTAAGAGTGATTCTGCACATAGAAGTGGGTGTGAATGTCATTTTCTTATTCATGTAATCTCTGAAAGCGATAATCCATTTTGAACTTCGTGAATAATTCGCTAGAGTTTGGATTTTAGACATCGAATATTTTGCTATCGAAGTGCATTTTTCCTTGCATTTCGATAAACAATATGAGGGGGTATACGTTATGTAAATTACGACAAATGATGTGTGCAACATGTGTAATAATGATTTCAGTGATTGTAGCGAAGCGAAGTATAACCTAAAACAAATACATAAATCGTAGAAACTATAAAAGGGAAATAGCTACCTAAGTATATTATCAGCACTTCAAAAAAGATGACTTGAATTCAGTGGTAGTGTTACTTAACAACTTAAATCATATTTTACATTTATAAAGATCCATTAACTGCACGTTGATGTTATCTTTTTTAAAGTGCTTTCGGACATAAAATGGATAAATCAATTATATCATCTAAAATAGAAAATAGGGCTAAAATAGATAAAGGTACATCATACGAGAGAGATGGAATGAGAGGATAAATAGATGCTACTTATGGGTATAGCATGTTAATTATATAGCAAATGACACAAAAATATCGGGAACTTATGATAAATAGATAAATTATAATAATTTTGAACAGGTTACCTCACTAATCCGGAATTTTCAGAACTCGTTAGTGTGGTGCCGATCGGCGGCCGCAACTGAAATATTAAAATAAATTCACATAAAGCCTCATAAGATAAAATTGATTAATATTTTATAAAGAGAAAAACAAAATCGCTTCAAAAGGGAAGATATAGGTTTGGGTTTGTAAGTGGATCAATCAATCAGCCTATTCGCGTCCACTGCTGGACATAGGCCTTCCTGGGAGCGCACCACCACACACAGTGCTCTGCCTTCCACATCCACCCACTGCCTTCTTAAGGTCGCTAACCTGGTGGGTCCCACATTGCGCTTGCTGGTACGTGTTCTCCATCCCAGAACACGTCTGCCCCAGCGGTCGTGTCGGTTCTGCGACAGACAAAACCTGCCCACTGTTACTAACTCGTTGAGCTATGTCAGTCTTTTTTGTTTTCCTACGGATTTCCTCATTACGAATATTGTCACTCAGTGAGACACACAACAAGCCCGTTCCATAGTACGCTAAGTGACTGAACTTTTGGACATGGCCAACTGTCAGTGTCCACGTTTCAGCACAATTAGTTATCACAGATAGGGGACACTCGTTAGACTTTCGTCTTTAGGCTTTGATTCTCCTACGAATTTCGTATATAGAATATAACGTAACGGTTGTAAGTCGATACACTTACCCTATTCCTATTCTGCTTGGTAACGTTGCCACTTCAGCTTGCTAATTCGTTGAGCTAGTGGGTCACTTGTTTTCCTACGGACTTCCTCGTTCAGATACGTAGCGGTCGTAAGTGGGTCACTTACCCTATCAGTCTGCGTGGCGACGTTGCAGGTGTCATCGTTGCGCGGCTCGTGGCTCTCCGCCATGCGTAGCATCTGCTGCTGCAGCACCCGCACCAGCCGATCGCGCTCTTCCAGTTGACCCTGGAATCGATACAATGTGACAGTAGTGTTACTTGTTATAACAACAAATTACATGATTTTTTTGGAAATTGTCATAATAAAGCCAACCTGCGGCATACAGGTTGGTAGATATTCATCAACAATAAGCTGAATAGTATAATACTGCACCGCACCGCACATAATAATATAATAGACCATACATAGCACAGTGCGCAGGTTAATGCTAACGATATCAGTTTTTCAGCAAACTGCGCAAGACACGTGCGTATACAGTGCACACTCGTAAACGTAACTTTCACCTAGATACTCGTGGGAAAAGCCATGACGCGGACTTGCACCTAGTGCAAGGGAACCCAACTTTACGGTCCCGAGCAGGCGCTGGTTTCAAGATGCTGGAGCGGCTACCCTCCACCGGAAAAGGCAGCGCAGAGACTGTTCATTAGTCCCCTTTCTTACCCATTAAAACCAGTTTATTGCCACTCTCATTTTACCAATAATTTCTAACTATACGAATAATATTATTATTATTTATTAGGTTAGTTCCACTTGTGTCTGATGCTACCGCAAGGGTGTGGTGTTTAATTAAAGTTGATTGATGACAATCAATTAGCGTTTCAACTAAGCGACCTATAAACCTAGTCCACAATGACTAATTGTTCGTATCTGCTGCCAACATACATTTGGTTTGTGATCTGTATGGACCCAGAAGCTGTTCCATATCGAATTAATATGAAATAACGTCCAGCCGAAAATCGAAATTTAGAGCACAACCGATCCTCCGGTTGGACCCGTTTATGACTAGATATGCAAACATCCAGCATGGGGATGAGCCGTGAAGGCCGCCTTCTGTGATGCTCAAGATGGCGTTGGGATGCGTGGATTGATCAGACTTGACTAGATACTGTGGCGTGAGCTCACGTCCGAGTGAATTAGAAATTGGAAACCTCGTAAAGAGGTTGTAGATATTAATATGTAGGTACTGGCGTGCAAAATAGGATGCATTCTCGGTTGTGCTTTGGTCATCGAGATCGTTAAGGAAGTGTTTAGGGTGTCTTTTATCGGGGGTATCTTTATAATATATTTACCTGCAGGTAGACTATCTGTCGACGCATTTCGGCGCAGGCGTCGGGGTGCAGCGGCGAGGCGGGGGGGCGGCGCCCGTTGCCGCGCGCGGGGCTCTCCGCGCACGCCGCCAGCAACGGGTCGAGAGTTTCACTCTGCAATATAGAAGTACCCTCATTATATACTCACTTTAACCTCGGATCCAAACTCTCACGAACTTGGAGAGTCCTAGGAAGGATTTGCCCTGGATTTATTGAGTTGCCCGTGCCTCACTTCGACCAAACACCAGCTTAGAAGGTGAAGCAAGAGCAATAACCACACTCTCATACTCGCGTCGCGTCTTAGTGAGTAGGGAGAGTATTTTACACGTTTTTCCAAACAAGAGTAAGCACCTATTTACGAGTAAATACGTAGGTACCTAGTATCTAGGTACGTATAGCCATCATGATGTACAGAGAGAGCTGCAACGTTTTCGTTTAATTTGAACTAGAAACATAATAATGTTCGCGTTTTAGCTGGCTTGCGTGAAAACTCGAAGCGCGAGGATCTACATTGGCATTAAGGTCGTTTAAACAGAAATGCGTGAATGGACTCTTTCGCAGAACCGCTTGCGGCACTCAATTGGGTATTACTAGATGAATAAACGTAATACACCAATGGACTAACGGATACATTATATTATTACTATTATAATATGTTATACTAGCTGTGCCCGCGACTTCGTTCGCGTGGAATAGTGACTTTTCGCGCTTTATATAGCCACGGACGCTCAGGCGCGAGGCGCCGTGATTCTTTAAATTGACATAACTTTTTTATTTATGAACCGATTGACATGAAATAAACACTAAATCCTAAGTGAAGCTTACTACAATATATTAGTGAAAACCGTATCTAAATCGAATAAGCCGTTTCTGAGATTAGCGTGCACAAACACACAGACAAACAGACAAACAGACAAACAGACAAACAGACAAAAAAAAATTAATTACAATTTCGGGTTCGGCATCGATATAATAACAACCCCTGCTACTTTTTTTTTATATATTTCCATTGTACAGACACCACTTTTCTACAATTTTATTATATGTATAGATTATTCAATACCCGGCTGAGTTTGTTGAGGGCTCTTCTCAGACTTGGTCGCGTTTGGAACCCTAGTAGCTTTAGTTTAAGTAATTAATTATCACCACTTCTTACAAATCTAACAATTCTCCAGCAAAAGGTGTACACTAGTACCTACTTTGAATGAATGATTTTGAGTTTGAGTCTATACACTTATTTACACATAGATTCCAGCCCGTTGCCCACAAGGTAGTGTTACATATTGTAACTTTTTACAATATGAAAAGAGCAACTGCTGAGTTTCTTGCCGGCTTTTCTCAGTAGTATCTGCATTCCGAACCGCCAGTGGTCGTATGCTTCATCTAACTAATCTATAATGTCTCCTAGAACATTTTTTCTCCAAACATAAGAGTACAAATTGGAACACGAAAACCTCTTCTTTCATATCAGTAAAGAAAAAAGTTTGTTCCGTTTTTTTCCTTTGTTCTGGAAGCTTGTGTATTGTGGAGGGTGGTTAATAACACACACATTGCCGCCAAAGCCACTTGAACACGCGCATCTCTGCAAAAGTCACTGAACTTTTGATTTTTTCCTTTAGAATTTTTCTTAACTCGTTTGAACTTTGATCCTTCAACCTTCCTGACCATATTGTGAAGCAAAGAAAATACATACAGAACTGTTCGGTAGTAACGTATAGTTCGAGACAGTTCGACATGGCAATCGGGGTATAAGGGCGGGGGAGACGCCCCACACACTTGCATGTGACCCGCTCTATCACGCAAGTGGCTGTGCGCGTGTAAAAATTGATATGTACCTACCTAGTGTAGGCTACACCTTTTTTTTGTTGAAATGATTCATTTCAACAAAAAAAGGAGAGAGTGGAAGAAGAGAGAAAAAAGGAGGGAGGAAACAAAAATGCGGAGAGTGTGCACAGGAACTTTTCGATCCTGGCCCCCCCTTCACCATTTTACCACCGAACCGCAAGACGTCGGGCGAGTTTCCATATCATCTACACTCACGAAACGTTTTGCGTCATTATTCCCCATACGCATGGCTAAGGTTTGGAATACTCTTCCGCGATCTGTGTTTCCTAACAATTACAATCCGGGTATCTTTAAAACAAGAGTGAATAGGCACCTTCTAGGTGAACGCGTCCCATCTTAGACCACATCATCACTTTCCATCAGGTGTGATTGTGGTCAAGCGCTTGCCTATTAGTGAATAAAAAAAAATTGTTTTTAAAATTGGTCTTACAAAATTGTGCCGGGGGCCCTGAATTAAGTTTGCAAAACTTTGTATCTCAGGGTCCCCGCTCTTTAGATTTAGATTTTACTTAGTTAATTCATAAATCAATACACGTAAACAAATCTTTCCTCTTCATAAAGTTAGTTTAAATAGATTTAGATTTCAATAGCGTAAAGTTCAAGCATTAGCTAATAGTAATGTAAATAAAAGAGCCATACTCATCGTACTGAGTTGGTTACTTACACTCATCGAATGATGCTCCTCCCCGGGCTGCTTGCGTGCGGCAAACAAGGCAATGCAACGAAAACATAAACAGTTACAACACAAAACAAATGTGCAATATAAGCAAAAACAAATAGTAAACCAGCATTCACAGTTAAAAATAATAAACATAAGGCCGTGTTAATTAAATGCCATTCGCATAAAAAATTAAGTAAGTAAGTATACCTAGTCACACTTCACACTAATATTATAAAGGCGAAAGTTTATGTGTTTGTGTGTATATGCGTGTGTATGTTTGTAACTCCTTCACGCAAAAACTACTGGACGGATTTGGCTGTGAATGGAGATAATTAATATCCTGGATTAGCACATAGAGTACTTTTTATCCCGGAAAACCAAAGAGTTCCCACGGGATTGCGAAAAACCTAAATCCACGCGGACGAAGTCGCGGGCATCAGTTAGTTAAGTAATATTTTTGCGTCTGTTCCAGTTAAAATAATAAATGGATCGGCACCCATTTATCATCGAAATCGAACATAGGAAGAAATAATCTTCATTCATTGTCGAAATCGAATATAGGAAGGACGTCAGAAAAGCCAAGGAAGTTTGAACAATTAAATATTGAATACGATAAGAAACAGTTTTAAGAATGGGTTGCTGCTTTTATATAATCTTCATTAAGTCGATAGATTTACTGAGCCACAGAACAGGGAATAACAGGAGACAATACAATACAAATCATGAGCAGGGGCAAATTCAAATTTTACCAAGTAAGGTAGGTATTAAAAATAACGGTAGGTTAGTTTTGGTTAGGTACTAATTAATCTTTGCGAAACGAAAATTGCCTTCGTTCATCCATTCCACATCATGTGAGTAATATCTATTGAAAGCTAGAACTAATGTACGAGTAGGTACTAGGAATATAACAATTTTTGATAAAAATCGTGACTGACTACGCCTATTCGTTGCAAATCATAAAAAGGTATAATCAGACCATCTACGTGAGTTTATTACAAAATCAAGGTTCAATCATCTAAAGCACTACCCACATGGAACAAGTAATTTTCCCATGATTGTCTTTGAACGAGTTAAGATCTGAATGAATTAGCATTATAATATTATGTTAGTACTCATTACTAACTGTTTATGAAACGTTAGA
This sequence comes from Maniola jurtina, assembly GCF_905333055.1. Lineage (NCBI taxonomy): Eukaryota > Metazoa > Arthropoda > Insecta > Lepidoptera > Nymphalidae > Maniola > Maniola jurtina. The sequence continues at coordinate 11,127,055 of NC_060036.1, read as the reverse complement.
TGTGAGTTAGATACTCTTACTAATTATACAGTTCCACTTGATTAGAATATAATGCATGCCACAATCAAATTACGGATCTTTTTAAAGAGTTTTTATGATTTCTACAATAATTTCCTTTATTACGAAAGCAACAATATCCTACTACGAGTATAATATATGAATTCGTTACGAGAATTGGCTCTTATTTCATCAAAGTGAACGCCATTAAAAAGTCTGAATTCACTCCTTTCTCTAAATTTTAATTTAAAACACCGCATTGTGTTTTATAGACGCTAATTCGAAACGTTGGTATTTTGAAACATTTCTATTTTGGCATTTTGCATATTTGGTGTTATGCTTGTTTGGTATTTTGCGTAAGAAATCTTTGATTATCGCAAAACGCTACAATTTTTGACTTATTTTGTAGTTTCTAAACGAATATTATTGTAAATTGAACAATTGAAAAGAGCAACCGCCGAGTTTCTTGCTGGTTCTTCTCGGTAGGAACAGCATTCCGAACCAGTGGTAAATTATTTGACGATTCAAAAGCACTTGTAAAAGTTTATTTGAATAAAAATCTATTCTATTCTTCTATTCTAATCAAAAACATAGACTATCTAATTATTAGGTACCTATCTTATCTCAACTTAACAGTATAGGTAAAACAAATGATTATAATATTGTACCTACTTTTGCAAAGGCTTGTAAAAGGAAGCATCTGTTCCAAAGAATTTAATAACGCTTCGCTGTAGGAATACATTTGAGTGAAATCATTAGGAATGTTAATAATTAAATTAACCACGTAGGTAGTTACCTTACATACAAAATTCTAATAAGAATAATTGTTCTTATTTTTATTAATTTAATCCTTTTAGCCCCTTGGCGGATTTATTATAATACTAGTTCTAGTAACAATAAATTCAATGTTTTAGCTACTTTTCGGCAACCCTTTTAATAACAAATATGAGGAAGCCGTGGTAGCCTGGTATTGTATTCATGCTGATTTTCATACGTAATAATAACATGTTTTTTAACTATTTGTGTTATCACGGTCAGGCTAGATACGCCTTTATAATTATTTTATTTCTAATTTTTACACATCAAAACGTAACTGAACTCGAACCTGGTGGAAATTTCTAAATTCATAAAAAATCTTAACGCTGTATGCACTCGCAAGACTGTAAAAAGTAATAATTAGTGTTCTTTGTTCTAACTACTCGAAAATCCTATTTATATAACAATATATTTTTAAACTTTTTTTACACAGCTTTTTATATATCTACGTTGACTCAGCTCCAAACGAGTATAAGCGTGAAGCTTATTGAATCATTGGGCAAAGAATTCCACGGGACGAATTTCCCTTCCACAGGTATCAAAATTTTTGCTTGTAGGTACTAAAACACCAGAAAATAATAAAAAAAACTAAATTTCATTACTATGGTAACGCAGTGTTCGGCCATAACGAAATAATTCATGCAAAGTAAGTTAGGAAGTTGTGGAAAAAAAATGGAGGAGGTCTACAGTCATAGAGAGTAATTAAAAGGCTAAGTTAGTAAGTAACCGACCTCCTGTAGGACCCGCTTGAGTTGCAAAAGCAAAGTCTTGATATCGACGACATCCTGTAGCAGCGAGGACGGGGCGGGCGCGGGCGACGCGCTGCCGTCGCTGGCGCCGGCGTCGGACGGCGTCTGCGTGCGCGAGCGCTGCAGCAGGCGCGCTGTGCGGACGGGAAGACTGGCCCTGGAGACAAAATAGACGATAGATAGTGAAGACGTTACGTTGAATTTTGGCATCAAGAGAGTAGTACATCGTGTAATTAGAATGCTAGCAAATCGAAGACCGGTTTAAAAAAAAAAATAGCGAGCAAACGAGTAGGCGGGTCACCAGTTAAGTGATTTGCCAGGGGAACTGCCATTCCATTGGCGGTTTTTCAGGAATTTGTCGGTCCACCCCTTGAGTAACCCCATATTATAATCTAGTAGGATTGGTTCCACAATTTGCATGTGTCTGGAAAAAAGGATCTGGTGATAGTACTGATGAAAAGATACCGTAAAAGAAAGGCAGAAAAATAATTTAAAAAACCTGTATTTTTTTAAAAGTACGCATTGTATTGCAAATAAAACATCTGACTGAGGTCAACGAACGTTGCGTAGTTAGGTGCCGGTTAATGCCGCGTGGCCGAGATAAACAAAAATGTTTCATCCATTTTCATCGCAGACAATTGCATTTTGGCAATACTGCTGTAGCATGAAATGCCTTGACAACAACCTATACGATGAATGTAACTTTAGCTGTAAAACTGAAGCTGCTTAGGTATTTAGGTACGGGTATGTACCGCGTGCTTCAGAAGAGATGATTTGTTGCAAAAACTCTGTTTTGTGTTTTAATCACATGCAATTAGGTCTGATTTTAGCGTTGACTGGCCTTAGCGTCCTCAATTAAAACTTCTATAGATAGGGCCAACCATTATTTTGCAGTTCAATGAACGTAACAAGAACTCAAGGTTTTAGTTAGCTAGGGAAGCCGCAATATTCAGATCGACTTGGCCTTAGTTTAACAGTGGATTAGCATACAAGGCAAGGACATAACTTGTTCTTTAGAGCATAAAGTAGTCGTGGTCTTGATGTTATAATATGACGTGGTTGCTGGTTGCTGTACTGGTAAAGGTCAAATTATGATTTCCAATATTGGAATTGATTCCATTAGAGCCTTTCCCATTTGGAGCATTTGTTTTTCCATTTTGAGCATTTGTAAGGAATTCAATAAGTTACGTAGTTTTTGTCCTTCTTGTTGTTACCTTCTAACACTGAGTACAATTTACTTCGCTAAATTCACCCAGTAGATATAGAATTTTTTTATGTATTGATTGGTAAATTGGTAATAAGAATCAATCCTATCAAGAATCATCATTTTATTGTCTTCGTTTGGCAAAAATTTATAGTAACTCAAATGGGCAGAAAAAATTACAGTCCTATAAACATAATATCATATTACAGGGCGTGTCGCGTCAGTTAGAAGGCTAATTTGCGAAGTGGAACGACCTAATTTTATTTTTAATTGTAACTGAGAGGCAATAGAATAAACATTGGCTTTTATCAAATTATGTTTGACCTTATTTTGAATATTTGATTTTTACAAATTTCATGAATTACTTACTTAATAACAGATAAATAACTCTTTCTCAATAAAATAATACTTTAGCGATTTTCTATTTTGTATTGCGCGTTAAGAGGGGTCTCTCCGTCACTCGCTCCATATAAACGTACCTAGTTCCAATTTCATTTGAATATTAAGCAACCAAAGTCCATGAAATTTTGCAGACATATTCTAGAAACTAATATCTATGCCTGTGGATTTCCAGATTTCTGTTAAAATATTCGATTTCAAAGTTACGCGGTCTTAAAAATTCACATACTTACAAATCTTTGAGCTCCTGTAATTTTGAAGAATCCATATTTTTAGAAAAATCTAAAACACCACAGGCACAGATATTAGTTTCTAGAATATGTCTGCAAAATTTCATGGACTTTGGTTGCTTAATATTCAAATGAAATTGGAACTACGATTGTATGGAGTAAGTGATGGAGAGAGCCCAGTTTATTTAATTAAATTACTTAAGACCTATTTCGCACAAGACTTGTTAAGTTTCGTATTGAAGCTAAGACATTCAAGTTTAATGGTAAGATATGGCCATGGTCCATGAACAACTTAACGAACACGATTTAAAAAACTGGTTGCTGCAGATCTAGTTTCATATGCAACGACAGAATACCTATGTTATGGCAATGACTAGTCTTGAATCAGTATAAACAAAGTATAAAAAAGAAAGAATGCATCTGTTTAGATATCTAGTGTAACCTCCATTAGACTGGCTTTAGGTAGGTTTACCTTGTCGGAGTTTTTCTGTTTTGATTTTGGAAAATATTTACTTGTACCTATCTAGTATTAATGATAGGTTTTTAGGCGAGTTCCAACCTAGGTCTCATCACTGCTGCTACTGCATGATTGTCGTCAAGCGCAAGCCACAATAATAAAAAAACCGGCCAAGAGCGAGTCAGACTCGCTCACCAAGGGTTCCGTACTCGGGTATTTTTCCCCCATTTTGCACGATAAATCAAAAACCATTAGGTATGCATAAAAATAAATAAAAATCTGTTTTAGAATGTGCAGGTTATTATGATTGATGATGATAGACAGACAACAAAGTGATCATATTATAAGGGTTCCATTTTCCTTTTGAGGTAAAAAGGTATGAATGTGATATTATGATTTAAATTAAACTGTTTGAATTCGTGCTTCCGTGCGTAGTATAGGTAATATGTATATAAAATTCGTTGGTGCATCTTCTTTGCTTGGTGGATACCTACGTGACATTTGTAAAATAAATTGTGCTTGTATGGCTGAAAACTGTGTTAAGTTTGTTGAAAAGTATAAACCAAAATATTATGAGTAAATGAGAGTATTATGAGTGTTTCAATAATTAGAAATTATGTGATTTTTGTTAAGTTTTAAAATGGCTATAGCCTAATACTTACCTACTAACAAATTAATGTCTGTTAGCAGATTACAACCGATCAAACTCAATTTCAATAACAATGACTTGGGTGTTGATTAAATTTTTCACTTGTTATACTTACCTACCTACATTTTAGATGGATACTTAATTGAAATGGAACCAATTTCAGTTACCGATGTATAACGAGAAAATGTTATACTGAGTAGTAGAAGACGATGTCGCTTTATCTATGATGTTTAATAAATAATTGATACAGTACCTACATAGTTAAAACTTATAACAATAGCGAATGACAATTCAAGTGAAGTGTTTAAGTACTAGGTATGCTGCATCCTATCATGCATGTTTCTTTAGATTTCCTCAAAAGATAAGTTAAGTTTAAAGCAAAACATTAGATTTATTCGATTACGACAAGAAGCAATAGAGCGTGAAGGAAATTAATGAAACAGTGCAATTTCGTAATTTTAATGGCCCATAAGCGGCTTGCAAAACTTTATACATTTATGCCACAAGTCTAGATTTGTTGTTGATCCAACTTCATTGTATAACACAATAGGTACCTACCTACCTATAATTAAATCGCGGGGAGTAAAAATACAAGATTTGTGAAAATGGCTACATAATAATTACTTATATTTTGTTAACGTGGGAAAAGTCTTTAATATTTTATTTAATAATAAATCATTTTTAGGGTTCTGTACCAAAAGGGTGCCAACGGATCCCTATTGATAAGTCCGTCCGTCCGTTCGACCGTCCGGCGTCCGTCCGTTCAACCATCCTTCCGTCCGTCTGTCTGTGAGCGGCCTGTATCTCGTTAACCAAGGTAAACGGTTATTACCGCTATAACAACAAAAAATAAAAAATCAAAATTGCCACCATGAAAATTAAAAAAAAAACTGTTACGGATGGTACGGTACCCTTAACGTGCGAGTCCGACTCGCACTTGACCGGTTTTTAATTTGGCCGTCGAAACAGTTCGCACGGAAAGCGTGCACAAATTCCAATTCGGCCTTGCATTAAAGCTGTCCAATCAACATACAAAGTAACAGGTTTTATAACTCTTATTACTTTATTAACATAGATTAATATAGATTATAGACAATTCTATAAAGAAGAATTATCTACTGTAGGAAACATTGAACTGTCATCCGCGGATACAATATCAAACGATAGACACTTGTTACTTGTTACACTGATAAACATTTGGGAAATCTGATAAAGATTGATATAGGTCCGATATACGATTGGATTAAGCAACTGAATACTATTTATTGGGTATGGGTATAATATAAATTTTTTAAATGGTGAGTTTCTTGTACATAAGCACGAACAACGCGTCGAAAATATAAAGAATTAGTTTTATGAAACTACGAGTATAATATGACACGCGATCTCGTAGATTATTTTGTAACTGCACCTGTATTGCTTGGCTCTTTGGCTGCGCAGACTGGGAGCTGGGCTCGACGACCGTCCGGCTGGTGCCGCGACGTGCAGGTCGGTCTTCTGACGCCTCGCCCCCAGGGCCTGGCCTGCGCTGGACATGGACGATGCAGGACGCATTGCGAGAGAATTTCACGGCGCGCACGCACTCGGCCGACTGAAGTTTGCGCGCTCGCGCTATCGCCGCCGGTGCCACCGCCAGCTCGCCCGGAAAAATCAGATCTCGCGACGACCCTATCCATTCACGCCGAACGAATCACAATCATTGCACAGATTTCTTTTGTTACACTCTGTTTCAAACCACCTGGATGGCGCTTTAATTGAGAAGTAAGCACTCGTAGGTGTTGCGAACACCACCTACATATTGCTCTGATATCTGGATTCGTTGACATTTAAAGAATCTCGTTCGCGTGTCAACGTTCCAAATTGCCCGTGCGCCTGTCACCGGTGATTGCTTTCAGTTTGCCAACAGGGGCATGTCGACTACTGACGCAGCCAGGTGTGTCGGCACAACTGAACGTCGAATAAAACTACTAAGTAGCGGCGTCACACTACGTCACGCTCGCTGCTTCTCACAAAACACTTTCTTTTGCTCACGAGTCTTGGAAACACACGAGTTCACTGTCATCGTTCGGCACAAGGAGTGACTTGGCAGAAACGTCTTTATTTCATTAGCACCTTCACGGATTACACTAAAGGTATTATCCTTAATTATCATTGATATGGCTTGTTTGTCAAGGAGCTTGTAGGTCAGTGTCACGGATTGGAAACGATTGTTTATTTTGTCCAGGGTCGCCGGTGCCGGCGTATTCGACTGCTCCGAATACGTCCATCGCGCATGCGTTGAGCCGTTCAATAATTGTAACCCTGCTCCAGCTGAATCATAGTTAATGATCCTCGAGATACGCGCGTAACAATAGCTTTGTGAAATCACACAACTAGTTGCACTGTATTATTACGTGCATCACATTCTGCTAGTGGTGTTTATTTGCAGTAAAATCAAACTGCCGTGATCTATTCTAAGGCCGTACTTAATTCACCTATTAATTAGCTATTTTTTGTTGACGATAGTCTGCGGATAATCTATTATCTTATATCATGCAACATACAATTGTACTGAGATACTGTCACGATGTTTTCAACTCAATATTAGTTCTTTTAAATCGTTAATTGATATCACTCATTAATTGAGCGATGGATCCAAACATGTTTGTCAACATAAAACCAAAGCTACGTGGGTACGCGCCCCTAGTCTGAGAAGAAGCTTGCAAAAAACTCAGCATCATTATAACGCTTAGCGTCTACGGCAACTGAACCTAAATAACAGCTAGACGTGTTGGGGCTCCTTTTTAAGGTTCCGCATCCGAAGAGAAAACCCCGTCCATAAGGCAGAACAAATTACAGGCCTGATACATGCCTGATATATTTGATTTAGACCGTCGACCAAACAATGAATATTGAATTAGACATTTCGCTTCAGTACTGAGTAAACATGTATTATAACAAAATTTATCACTAGCAGCAAGCGAACCGTGGCTTAGTGGTCAGTGTGTCGGTTGCGAACCCAGAAGACGCAGGTTTGCCGGTACCACAACTTTTGATGTGTTTAAAAATGATTTTGATATTTAATTGCTTATAACGTACATATTATGTAACTCCGAAAAGTTAGAGGTGCGTGTCCGGGATCGAACCCCCCACCTCGCGAATAGGAGGCGGACGTCTTATCCACTTAAAAATATATTAATTGATCATTTTGTACGGAATCCTAACATCTAGGCCCGACTCGCACATGGCCGGTTTTTGTTCGTGCCCACGAAGCGTGTGACAGTGTTGTCGGCCAAGCGAGACTGTCGTAAGCTCAAATCCACTTCAAAATTAACGGTACAAACTACAACGCGTGTCGAGTATACCACAATGCTAAAATAAAGTAGGTAGGTAGGTATATCGCAAAGATAAAAAGCCTGCTTTTATTTAACTGGCTCAGGAGCAACGGTATTGCAAGCACTAACATTTTCTTAACGTCTATAGTCTTAAATAAATAAATACTCTTTTACTTGGGACCCAAAGCGCATCACAGTACACCAAATAAAACACAGCAGCAACATAACAGAGAAAAAATACAAAAACTTACAATATTGACTTAAAATACGGCTTTCCATGCATTTCAGCCGAGAAAACCACCGTCTTGTTAAGTTAATGTTAGGTAACAACGGTAACAATGACCTTTTTCTTTATTAGACTTTATTTATCCATTGTTGGACATAAATACTTCTTTTCTAGCTGCAAGGGTTTGGACTGTGAATTGATAGAGTCAGTCAGAGTCAGGATTTTCTTTTTAATATTTAAATGACTCTGATCTGAGACGTGCTTTTCTCTTGAAATTGATCGTAACAACCTTCTTCCAATGGACAGGTGGCCTCAGGTACGTTGTATGTTTTTTTTAAATATATAAAATCAATAATATATTTTCTTTTTAAAAAATAAGCAAGTATGAACCAAAATCAGACTAGTAAGATAAGGCAAATGCTGTTTTGTTAGCAACTAATTTCGTTGGAAGTTGGAAGCCCGAGTTTTTTAAACCTGCCACAAATACAAATTCAAATTATTTTTATTCAATTAAACTTTTACAAGTGCTTTTGAATCGTCAAAATAATCTACCACTGGTTTGGAATGCTGTTCCTACCGAGAAGAACCAGCAAGAAACTCGGCGATTGCTCTTTTCAAATGTCAAGCACATCACTGCAAGCACAGCATGTCACAATCAAGCAGTGCTAAGCTTTCGACGTGAAATTCTTGTGGAATCAACTTTATTTAGATTTGCGTCATATTGGTTTGTCCATGTATGTCGGTTTACAAAACTCATATTTCCTTGCGCTTGCGGTTATTGTTTTCCAATATTTTGAAAGCCAGTAACACTATACGTTTGGATTACCTCAGCAACGGTGAAATCAAGGTTTAATTTCGAAATACATAATATAAGTAAGTAGGTATATGCCAATAATTGTTAACGAGTAACGGTAACAATTATTGGCATATACTTATGTTATGTATTTCGAAATATTTTGTATGTGCCTGCCAATAATGTGATCTTAATAAAACTGCAGCCATATTGACCTACTGTATTGACAAAATTAAGATTCTCATATTTTGATTTCAAAGTAGATACTTAAGATGAATGTGAAAGCCAAAGATTTTTGAAAAAGAATAGACATAGTAGGTACTTACGCAGTAAATCCGAAATATGAAATTGTGAAATGTTTTGAAAGATAGAAAGAAAGATGGTTCACTCTGAAATAAATCGGAATTTATTTCGGATGTGAACCATGTAGGTAGGTACTTGATTACCTACTTACGAACAGCGTAGACCGGAAAACTTAAACTCAAGCTCAAAGTATTCCTATATGAAATGGGTACCATTGTACACTTTTGATTGTTAATTGTTGAATTTGTAAGATATTTGTAAGGCTTACGTGAGTAAAACTTACAGGTGTAAACGCGGTCTAGTGATGATAACTAATTACGTAAGCTAAGAGGGTTCCAAATGCGCTCTGGTCTGATAAGAAGCCTTCAACAAACTCAGCCGGGAAAAATGCGAACAGCGCTCGGAAATAATAATTTAAATTTAAAAAAGCAAAAGAAATGAAACATAATAAAAACATATAGGTACCTACCTAAATAAAGAACTCAACTGGGAGATCACTTTGATCTTAAACTGAAAGCCACAATCAAACTCTCACAGTAAGCATTTAAAACAATTTAGGCCTTAGGGGGATAATATATGAAGGGGAGACGACAAAAGATATAGAAGGGTCGAAACTCATAATGCATCCACACTTGTGCGGGCTCAATAGGAACACGATACATATGAAACTTGGTAAGTACCTAAGTTAGGTACCAAGTTTCATATCTATATCCATGTTATTTATTATATCCATAGGATTCTTAGATCAATTCTTTGGTCCATCCATACCTATCTAGATCAACGCAGCTCCACCACTTTCACACTTTTACATAATTCGCCTAATCCTTAAAATAATTACTTACATAATTTATTTATAGATGATAGCATAATATCAATTCATTACATTAGATGACGCTATCAATAGTTGTTAAAAGTGATACATCATTCGAGTACAAAAAACATTGGGCCATGTAACGGTAAATCTCCACAGTCGCCAATCTACTCGGCGCTTTTAATTTTGTGCTGAGATTATATTGAACTCATCCGATTGCATAACGGTCATCGAAGGCGTCGTCACACTGGTATGCTTCGTGGTAGCGTTTGTTGTTTCATTTTAGTTGGTACAGGCCACGTAAGATGGTGCCAGTACCATCTCTATCTGAGATTGGTAAACAATAAGTAAATCACAGATACATTACTTTTATTTATTTATTCAGATACAAGTTAGCCCTTGACTGCAATCTCACCTGGTGGTAAGTGATGATATAGTCTAAGATGGAATCGAGCTAACCTGGAAGTGGTATGGCAGTTTTCAATAAACCCATACTTCTTTGGTTTCTAGGGCATCGTACCGGAACGCTAAATCGCTTGGCGGCACGGCTTTGCCAGTAGGGTACCTAGCCACGGCCAAAGCCTCCCACCAGACAAAGGCTGATCAAATTAAGTGGAAGATCAACTATCAAGTACTTACCTACCACCTCTATATCTGAGATTGCTAACCAATAAGTAAATCACAGATACAAAAATTTACTTACGAACGACGCTGATCAAATTAAATAGAGGATTAACTAACAGATTTCGAGAATATCGGAATAATTATAAGTTTCTTTTTCGACCAGCACCCAGATGTCAGAGCACCCTAGATAAGGAATACCTAAATATAATATACCTACTGAAGTTTTCAGTTTTATTTTTCAGAACATTCCTTACCAGTGGTAGGATCCACGACGATTCAAAATCATTGTAAAAGTTTATTTGGATAAAAAATCTACAATGGATGTGAATTAAACGCATGTAAGTGTGAAGAGCCATTTATCTCTTGGTATTCAATCATGGCACGGTGGTTGATTCTTTTTGCTCGGATACCAAAAATAATTATTACTATCAACGTTTTTCAACGTAATCATTAATTAACTAGTGCATTATATTATGTATCGAGGACTCGGAATGTTGTCAGAGGTTAGATTTAAAGATAAATAGACATGCCTAACTTAGATACATATTTTGAAAGAAAGGTCTAACTGGTAACAGACAGGCAGGGGTTGAGGCTGGATAAGAGCAGTACAACCATATTATTTTACAAGTGTAAATTAAAAATTTATAACACCCCCGACAAGTGAAGGTTACATACAGTAACTAGAAAAGAGCTGATAACTTTCAAACATCTGAACCGATTTTCTTGGATGATAGCTAAGAACACTCTCGATCAAGCCACCTTTTAAACAAAAAAAAAACTAAATTAAAATCGGTTCATTAGTTTAGGAGCTACGATGCCACAGACAGAATACACAGATACACACGTCAAACTTATAACACCCCTCTTTTTGGTCGGGGGTTAAAAACTAGGTAACTACAGGCATTTTATTATTCGGAGCTGTATGCCAAATTTTTACCCGTTCCGTCCAGTAATTTGAGCTGTGCGTTGATAGATTAGTCAGTCAGTCGTTCAACTTTTTTACATGTATGTATTTAGGTTTTAAAATGGCTGTGACTCACAGAAGTTACAGACGAATGAAACTACAAGGGTTCCTCATACTACGGGACCCTAAAATTAAGATAGAAGGTATTTTTTTGGGGCCACTCAGTTCAAGTTAGGTATTCGGTTACGCGGGTAGCCGGGTAGGCTTATGTATACACCTGTGGTGCTTGTATTATATAATTTACTTAACGGGTAACTCAAGTATTAATGCATGATTAATGCAAATATTATGCATGGTGCTATTTCTGTGGTCGTAAGGAAAAGGGGCATAAGTCAGAAACGCGGCTACAGCTCGTTTCGCCAGTACGGGCCAAAGAAAGAAATTAGTCGAGACACCGTTTCTTAAAATCAAGATACCCTTTGAAATATACATTATATTGTGATTTAATTTATAGTTTTCTTTTGTAAATGAGCTCATATAATATATAATCCAATTTTTTTTTTAATTTATTATTATATATTTTAAAATAATGTGACTTGTGCCTCTTTTCTAAACCCAACTTCGGCTACCAACCTTACGTCATACTAACTTAGGCCATTTTTTTAGTAAGTAGTTATTAATAAAAACGAACAAATTAAGATAATTTGTTTGTTATACTATTCATTTATTAGATAAAAATACTTATAATCTTAGATCACCGGATGTAGCTGGTTCAAATCTCAATAATTGGAAGTATTTGTGTTATTAACACAGATTTTTAGATGATTCTATGTTTATGTAAATGTGATTTTGATATTATATTATATTAAATATTATATTATATTAGATTTAGATTTATATTACGTTTAATTTTTGTATGTCTGTAAATTATTTTTAAAAGTGATGTTAACAAGAATTGCTGCAAACCAAAGGTTAATCTTTCATTGCTGAAGGTTTCTTTGTTTCTTCAATTTTCTAGATTAGCAAAATCTGCATTTATTTGATGACTGTCAAGTTGGTGTCTCTTTTTCAATGGGCTCTACTATATGTATCGCGTCATAGGTATTACACGTGCCTAGAACTGGCTTTTGAATTTAATACCAGTGCTCTTAAATATTTTGCCAAAGTGTAATCTGGAAACTGGATTTATGTCTTCTTTATACATTTCGTACCCACATAAATTGTTAAGTTCAAGCCTAATAGAACATAGGTTTTGCCTGTGTGTCGTCGTGAATAATGAGATCTATAAGTTAGGTAAGTCATAAAGTAAGTAGCTTATGTGGTCAAGAATTAGTTATTCTTTTCTTCCGAAATTTTAGAAGGTGGAGTTGTAAGATCTAGTTTTGTCATTACTTGTAATAATGCCAGATATTTCAAAGAAGGATTTTTAATAACTTTTCGCATAAATTTGTCTGTCTCACAAAATGTCTGTTTGAAAGATTCTTATTTTAACTAAGACTTCTAAACTCCAGACAATCTAATCCCGAAATACATGGTCAATGTAATTGACATTTCTTCCAAAAATAAATTTTGTCCACTGATCGTTAAACGGACCTACAATCTTTTTAGGACCATGTGAAATCAGTTGTACTAAATATAAAACTCTCTTATTGAAATCACTATGGTTTCAGTACCCTTGAAATATCTGACTTTGCTGCTCAAAGGTAAATTTTATAAGCAGATTTCTTCCTGCAATCTGATTAATGTTTTACTCATAGATATGTGTTTTACTTTACTCGCACTAACTATTCTTCCTTTTTGGTTTATATAATGTATCCTCTGTTTCTTTTAAGTTTTATAATGGACCTTATATTGTTGGTCTTCCTCTTTCTTTCGTTGTGAGTAAGATGAGTCTAGAATAAGAAATATATTTCTGAATTTACCGGTAATATACAAATTATACAACAAAATTATAGGAGTAGGGCGTAGGATTACGGACACGTTTTGACAACAAAAAATAACAAATAAGTTATAACTAAACCGTTAACTAAGTAATAATAAATTAGAAAACTTATTACCTACTTAGGTACTTCCGAAGTGGTACAAAAGAATCCATAACTGACTTAAATGAAACAATGGTGGTGGAATCTTGCGCAAAGGTCCAGGTGCCTAACAAACAGTGTTGTCCTATAATGGGATCGGTTACCTAACGGTTCGATAGTAATAATTGGCCCAAAAAAACACCAAAACAATTAAACAGTGCAACTTTGGTCATTTATCATGAGCTTTTTTTGTTCTGAAACGCAACGATTTGAGAACTAAGTAGACATGATGCCATATTCCAAACCAAAAATTTTGCGAAACCTTGTTACAAGTAGGCATGATTTAAGTTGTGCCCCTATTCTTTGTTAAGAAGTGGTTAAGACAAACGATAATCGACTTGTGCCCAATTTTTGTTTAGTTTTTATTCTGGAATAAATAAAGTTTTCGTAAAATATGCCTTTTTCCCTTGAAGCTTGAAATAATATATTTCATTAGTGAGTTTTTGTAATTTTAGTGAAAAATGCGACTTGTGCCCCTTTTCCTTCCGACCACAGATTTATTCAAACAGTTACTTGAATTATTTGCATTATGATATAACAGGGTAGGTATGTCTATGTATCTATTGTAAGAAGTAACAAGAAATGCTTTAACCTAAAATAATATGGTTAGGATGGAATAATAGTTTTATGCGCAACTAATTGATGCAAACAAACCATTCATCTATAATCTCAAATCGCTGCGACAAATCATCAAACAAGTGTAAATTAAAAATTTATAACACCCCCGACGAGTGAAGGTTACAGTAACTAGAAAAGAGCTGATAACTTTCGAACGGCTGAACCGATTTTCTTGGATTATGCTTTGCTAAGAACACTCTCGGTCAAGCCACCTTTCAACTAAAAAAAACTCGGTTCAATGTTTAGGAGATACGATGCCACAGACAGATACACAGATACACACGTCAAACTTATAACACCCTCTTTTTGGGTCGGGAGTTGCAAAATGCAATTTCACATTTAGATAACAGTTGTTATAGTGAATGGTGATAGATAAAGCAACGCTTTTCGTCCTATTATTTAGTCAGGGTTCTTTAACTTTCGCTTACCCTCTTATCCTTAGCCATGGACTTAGGAATACTGACATCTGCGAGTCTGCAGGTGCGAACACTTTTTTGTGGTAGTCAAATAAAATTTTTACGGTAACTTAAACCGCCTTCAACTTGCCTTGCCCTAAGTGTGAATTTTTCGAGAAAATCGATAGTTCTGGACAGAAAATTGGAGAAATCAGTGTACATACCTACCAACATTCAAAAATTGCACCGAATTGAGAACCTCCTCCTTTTTGGAAATCTGTTTAAAAATAACCTCGACGCGAAGTCAATAATAGCTTGTAGATTAGAAATTGAAATGTGTTCATACCTTTGTGCCTGGCCGTTTAGCATAGTGACAACTTGTGCCACAATCCCTTTGACTGGTGCCTCCTTCTCCGAGACAACACTGATCCGTTCCATCGTCATCACAGCACTGATTGTATTATTCACTATTCTCACTTTTTAACACTAGAATTCTGATCTATAAGATTCAGAAGTCAGAACAACCACAAAATTAAGTTACTTTCATGTCCGTAGTGGCGTCATTAGAACTTAGAAGTGCTTATGGAAATTACTGAGAAGAAAGACCTACATTTATTTAAATATCTTGATTCTTAGTGAATTTAAGCAGCGATTCTAGTAATAGCTGTAAACGTTATTTTTTAATTACTTGTCTCAAAAAATGGTCTCCTAAATAGCTATAAGTACGTACCTATTTTGTTTTTAACTTACGAACTTCACTATAATTATCTACTACATAATTACTGAAATAGGTAGGCAGGTAGGTGTCTACAGTGACAACTAATAAATGACAAAATCTATATGTCCATAGTACTAGTAGGTATATTCATTCATCTGTGTATATGACAGTAAATGTTTTCAAGACTACCCTCTAAAGTCATTCAGTAAGTTTTGTTTCAAATCTTTGTACGTCATGTACCAACTTACGTAATATTATAAGTATACCAGGAATAATAGCGAATATTTACGAAACTATTAAAAGTTATAGCTAAGTATCTAATCTACTTATAAATTACCATATTAATAGCAAAAAGCGATTGTAACGATGCCAATGCTCTTTTAATGAGTGTTTTAATTAATATAAAAAATGCTATTGCTACCGAATGAGGAATATTAAAAATCTTTTCTAAATCCATAAAAAAGAAAGTCTGATTTTAATGATCCATTCATGATACGAGGATCATTAAAATAAGAATAAATATTCTGGGTCATGCTGTTGAAGTAGGGAGATAATTTTTAAGTTGTAGCCATCGGCCAAGATGAGTTTTCGGTATCTAAACCAAGATATACCTACTCACTTAATGAATAATGATGAACATAAATGCAAGATTCAAC
Source organism: Maniola jurtina (assembly GCF_905333055.1). NCBI lineage: Eukaryota > Metazoa > Arthropoda > Insecta > Lepidoptera > Nymphalidae > Maniola > Maniola jurtina. Next base: position 11,111,111 of record NC_060036.1, on the reverse strand, counting down.
AGTGCATTGTGCTGGCTTGGACCTACAAAAAGCCACCAAATACGAAAAGAAGATGTAGAAGTTTCAACAGTTTGACCAATTTGAGATCAATGGTATACCTACCTACTAATATTAAATGTGAAAATGTGTTTGTTTGTTGGTTTATCCTTCTATCATGTCGCAACAGAGCAATCGATCGATGTGATTTTTTTGCATGGATAAAGTTGAAAACTTGGAGAGTACAGACACTACCCAGGTTTTTAATTTTACCACCAAAATTTTACCGAAAAAATCAAAATATTTATAAAAAATAAATCCACGCGGACGAAGTCTCAATCATCTAGTTAGATATACTTAAATAGTTACAAAGAAAATAGTTTCACTTACAAAGAAACCTATTATATATATATATATATATATATATATATATATATATATATATATATATATATTATACCTACCTAGTTACCTACTATATCTACATATAGTAAAGTTTTAGATAAAATTTTGTAGTAGGTCGTACCTAAGTCCAATAGATATGAGGAATGGTCTCATTGGGATCATCTCATTTACCTTGGAGATAAGTTATCATCAATTCCAATGCAATTTATCACTCTCTACGATTGCGAAGTTGACTAAAACTCAATAATAGATATAAAATTATGTGAAACCACGCTGCCAAAAGTTGTTGTCAGTTGATTTCTCTATAATTGAGATTTTGACCTTTAAATACCTTCGCGTAGTAAGACTAGGTCTTTGTAATCTTCACATCAACAAAACATTTTAATAAAATGATGAAACTAGAGACTAGACTGGTCGATAGCGTGACTAGTCCATATATTCAAACATACCTAAACGTATAGAAGGAAAAGATGACTGACTGATTGACCGATACATCGACGCACAGCTAACTACAGGATGGATCGGGCTGTGGCATGCAGATAATCTGTACTTAGCTATTAACTATGACGTGGACATTTTTCAAAAAAGGATTTTTGAAAATTTAGGAAAAAATGAGGGGTTGAAACTTGTGAAGTCCACGCACACGAAGTGGCGGTCATAAGCTGCCAAACATAAATATGCGCAAGAAGAGTCATACTTAGTGCTGTGAAGAGAGCATGAAGAGAGAATTTAAAGAAGAAAGGACTTTTTGAGAGATCCATGAAGATAAAGTACAAGAAGACGTAGCAATTAGCAACGTAAAGTAACTGACGTAGCTCTAGCCTCTAACGCTGAAGTGGTAGTGCGTTTGGTCACGTTTATTATGATATGAATTAGGAGCTGGCACTTCGTTGGCGAAACGTGCCCCGAAGAAAACCTTTACCATTATATATTGTGATTAATGAAAATGGGGCACGACTCTCGGCAATGAAGAATGTGATGCAAAGAGAGAGCTCAACAGATGATAGAATTTAAACATAATAATTTATTAATTAATAAGCAAAATAGTTAATTTTTAATTACGAAACACTAAAAGTAGGTGACAAAATTAATTCCGAATGGAAAAGTAGAGTAAAGAAATTAAACGCTGCGCCGTTAATTTTATTTTAATGTTAATTTCGTAATCAAAAATTAAAACTGATAAATTAGGTAAATGTCTTTTACGAGTGTAGTTACGATGTTAATTGATTTTAATATAATTATAATACGGATATTGAGGTGGGTTATGTAATTTAATAAAATTCTTTGATATACTCATAACATTTAGGTAGGTACATGATCTAGGTGGATTATTGAAGTATACTTCAATGAGGTGGATAGACGATATCAGAGTCGAACTAGGGCCTTATAGGGAGCTGTTGGATTCAGGCGCTCGGCACAGAACCGTGGCGTGTGGAAATTCTTAAAGAGGCCTATGACCAACACTGGAGTCCTCTCTAGACGTCTATCAGTTAATGATGATGATGAAGATTTAACAATCGTCAAATCCGGGTTTTGGTATCTCGGTAAATGGTACCTATTATCTACAAAGTTGAGTGGTCATTTGAGAAAACACAGGCTGTGGTTTTCATGACAAAGGGAAAGTGTCTATCTACCTAACTTCCTGACTATTGATACAAGTTATTAGAAAAATTATTTATTTAATTTTGTCGTGACTTTTAATATCATCTAGACTACAATTCTGATCGTATAGGTATAGGTACAGGTACGATAAAATGGCATTTTAACTAGTTACCTAAATAATATGTTAATATGTACTTAGTATTTTTATTTACTTGATACTTATAAGGTAAAATTAATGAATCAGAAATTAGATAAAACTAGCTTTAACTTTTTAGACATTTTTAGATAAAAAATATCACACTAATATTATAAAGGAGAAAGTTTGTATGTGTGTGTGTGTGTGTGTGTGTGTGTGTGTGTGTGTGTGTGTGTGTGTGTGTGTGTGTGTGTATGTTTGTTACTCCTTCACTCAAAAACTACTGGACGGATTGGGCTGAAATTTAGAATGGAGATAGATTATACCCTGGATTAGTACATAGGCTACTTTTTATCCCGGAAAATCAAAGAATTCCCACGGGAATTTTAAAAAACCTACATCCACGCGAACGAAGTCGCGGGTATCAGCTAGTATTTTCATAAATAAATAAGGACAAAATATTTTCATAACACGCTTACCCGATATAGGCACCTACAAAATTAAGGTAAGAACCTATTTTTTACAATTAGGAATGCAAATAATTATATTTTTATTAAATTCACTCTCAATTGAACAGGTAGATTAAACTTTTACACATTAGATACCCAGGTCCGAGACTTTAATAAAGAAGAAAACTTGAGGTCTTCTATTAATAAGAGTCAGTGAACCTGATTACCAGTGGCACCATGAAAAAAACCAAAAAAGGATTTTAGCGAAGCTATTCAATATTGCTATGGTAACGCACTTTTCAACAACAACACTACAAGAGTGCTTACCGGTAAAAGCCCGAGTTGAAAGCTCGGGAGCACATTCAAGACTGAGTAATGGAAAAAAGGGAAGAACATTAATTATATTCGTACTGGTTACCGAGCAACAAACAAACAGTCAGAAAGTAGGTAATTTATCTAACGAAATAAATAGGTAAATACTTACCTACCTATTATTTCTTTAAATACTATTGAAAACCAATACTTCATTTGAAAAACTGAGAAATAAAATAGAAATTAAGGTTGTTTTCATGAAAGATCATGAAGAGATCATCATAAAAAGATTCTATAAAAGTGGATTATGGGAGTTTAAGGAATTAGTAGGTGATAGGATAAGTAAACTCTCATCGATGTAAACTCTATAGGATGCCACTCCAAACCAGTAGTGCCTACTTACCTACCTACTAGGTAAGTAATTATTATTAAAATAAAACAAACGAGCGAAAATATAAATTAACTCTCTTGTATCTTCAAAGGTATGATACAGGTAAATAACACTAGTTTATAAGTCAATTGTGGATATAATATATTCCACAAAACTCTGTGCCTAAGTAAAATTTAATTGATATCTAGTTTTATACCTACGAGTGAAAACCGCGGAAACTAGACGGAGCGTAGACCTTAGTGTTTTTGCAGCATTTTTTCAGACGCAGGTATAAAATACTTAAACAGTGAAATCAATGCTAGAAATAGCAATTTCTACTATTTTAAATTTCTAATGCGTCTATTATATTTTATTTGTGCGCGTTTCATACAAAACTCACTAGACCTCGAAACATTCAAAAATATACTTAATCGTCAAACAAGTCTTATGATCTTAAAAAAGGTTTTCTAAAAATCACTGCACTAAAACATGAAATACATATAGATGGATCTGAAACATGAAATTCACGCAAGCACTGAAGTACAAAAGGTCATACATACCATGACTGTAAAAGGAACGCAAAGATTTCAGAGATGTATTAGACAGATTGTGTCATTTCCTTTTTAATGAACTGGGCAATCTTAAATTATAAATACGTGTGTATCTGCCTTTTTGTTACTTTTTGACTGATTTTGATGGTTGGTTGGGTGGTTGCATCCCGATGAAGGACATAAGCAACTTTTTATTCCGCAAAAGCAAAGTTCCAACAGGATTTTTAAAAACCTACCTACTTGAATTGCGCATGCTTCATCCATCCATCATGGGTATGTCTGATCTGTGATTTTTAAAACCCCTATCAAAATTCGTTAACGCACGTGTCTTCAAAATTTTGAAATCATACAAGTGAAGCGATCTGTTTTAATACTGGCTCTTTTGTTGACTACTATGTCGAAATAACTACTATACTACTACTAATAGTAAATAGTACTATGTACTACTATAATGAAATGTAATGAATAGTACTATGTGCGTCAGGCGCTAGTGATGTGGACATTTTTCACGACAAATTAAACAAATTTAAAAAGAGAATAGTTTTAATTAGTGATCATTGATAGTGGATATTTTTGTGTTTCTTAAGTTTAACTGTAAATTTACTTTCCATTGTTTTAAAAATATATACATAGTTTAAGAATTTGTACTTTAGGTTAGTGTTAGATTAGTTTTATTATAAAGTATACACCTGTAATTGACAACCATACTGAAGTTATTTTTGTAAAAATTTTTGTCTTATTTGTATGGAAGTTGTTGGTGTAATAATTAATAAATAAATAAATAAATAAAAGGCGGCCGAAAATAAATCTGAACACAAGAAATCTTTTAAAGAGACAACATCTGTTACTGAACAGCTGTTTGAAACGCTGCACAGGAAGTGATTAAGTACTGGGGATCTACTATTGACTAATGCGTCTCAATTTAAGTTTCTAAACTGAAATAATGTTCTTTTGGTAGGTGGGTATCATTTTTATCTCCGAATTGCCAGATGATTTCGTTTATTCAACGACGTTCATTTATAAATAAATATTCTTAGGAGTAAATACAGATCGCAAATAGGTCACCGATGTGTTTTACTTCCAGACACAATATTTTGATGGTAGTTCCCGATTCCCGAATAAATCCGAATCTTAAGTTAGGTACGTACCTACCTACCTAAATTGAATTAAATAGAAAAGAAAATAATATAAGAAAAATTTTGAAAGAGGTACCTATAGGAAGGAACAAGCCAAACAAACAAAAACAATCTATAGATATGAAAAAATCCATTGATTTTTGTGAGTAGATAGATATCCCAGCAATCGTTCATGATAAAACTGCCTCTAATAAGGTTACAAAGGGAAATGATACGTTATCAGAATTCTATGCAATTTCAAAACTTGATAATAGTAGTTAAAATGGCAACGAACTCAATTGAATTCATTCAGACATTAGTGATAATATTTAGCACACACTTGCCGGCATATCGAAGGTAATATAATTATAAGAAACGACAAACGTGATTTGCTTAATCGAATTAGTGGTTGCACTGTGACCTACGTACCGTAGGCTACGGTATAGTTACCGGGTACGCACTGAAGAACATATGAATGGTCGTAAAATGAAAATGTTAATCCAGTTACACTAATAGCTTTTCGATCGTATTTCAGCGTTCAACGACCGGCGTATCGGGGATAAGTTCGCAGTGGAACACGTGTTGGCTTTAACTTTAACCGTGGTTGCAGCGTACGAACGCGCGCGCGACTCATCAAAGACTGGCATCATTGGCACGCGGGCGCAGGCGGACGAGATGGAACCGAGGCAAAAGCCATCTATAGATGTGCCCGCAAGTCGGCACAGAGCTGCGTACCCGCTCCAACAATAGCGTAGCCAGATAATTCCTGAGGGAGGATTGAAGCTAGGTAGATTGGGTACAGCTTTCAAACTTTCAAACCGCTCATCAGTCCATCTATGTCATTTGATTACACGACAATCCAAAGTTGAGATTGAAAGGAGATTCTCCAATAGGAGATTTACAAAAAGAGGAAAATGCTGGTTCATTCCTAGTTATTGGTTAAATCAATAGATACTAATGGAGGATTAGGAACTGAATAATGGTGGCTGGTGCCCTCATGGACGTATAAAAAAGTGCCCTTTAGACATAAATATAATTAATTATGTTAAAATGCTTTGACTGTGATGGAAAACATCGTGATTCGTGAGGAAACCAGCATGCCTGAGATTTCTCCATAAAGTTCTTAAAATATGTGTGAAGTCTGTCAATCTCACTGGCTAGTCTCACATGGCAATCTCACAATCACACTCAATGTCATGGCAGATTGTGATACGTACCTACTTAAAATTTATGTAACATCTTTTTTACTTACAATCTTGCAATAAATGAAATACTAAATAGGTACTAGCTAGCAGACTATCCCTGAACTCTTCTCATTCTAAGAGGACCCGTCCTCAGTAGTGGGCCGGCGGCGGTGCGACGGTGGGTTGATAATGATGATGATAACTAATGTTGTTTAATAATACAGAATATTATGTGAACTTAATTAAAGTGCGTTTCCGAGTAGGTACCTATCAATCGATAATATAAGGTCCGTAGTTGAAGACCACAACTAACCCACAGAAGTTGCAATAAGTTAGATGAAGACATCTCTAATCAGGTAAAAAACTTGGTCTAGGGCTTTGTTGTCTGGCCTATTAGCGACGCGATTATGTGAACAGTCGGATGCCAACCTTTGCTGTTGGAGCTCAAAGTTGGCATGTCTATTAGCAACAAAAACCAGCTGCTTCGCTTCATCTGATTACCTCATGGTGCAAGGACCTTTCAACACCAGAGTTCACCGTAAAATTTACCTTGAAAATCGGGGCAAGAGACGTGAAATTTCTTTTGCGAAACAGAATTACTAAACGATCATTCCGATAAATTAATTAAAAATCTCGATGATTTATTGGTTCTGCTCTGTAACTTAACCCATTCTAGTTAATATTTTTTTTTGAATCACTAAAGTTATGTCATTTATTCTTTTGAAATTCGCAAGATATTATTGAAAAGTTAAATATCATGTCTATATTCAGAGTCTAGATATAAATATTTATCAAGTCATCCTTCGAAATAAATAAAAATGCTAATTCAACTAATAAATAAGAAAATGAAATTTGGTCAGTAGGTCCTTGCCGTAACGATATATCATTAAAAATAAGATGTGGGTTTAAACAAGACTAGATAGACCTGTCTATAATAAGTAAGCGAAAGGTGAATTAAGTTAAAGATTTAAAGTTTTTTAGGTAATACATAATTTAATTATTTAAGTAGTATTACTAATTTTATTATTATTGGAAGTCAAATGGGTATTCCAATAGTTACATAATGGGCTACATGCAAATTTATTACAATAAACTGATTATGCAAATAATTGTTACATCTAAAACAAGTTTCAAGTGTCTAATACACAATTATTTCGAAGCACTGAATGCCATCGTTGTTCACCATTTGTTCACGTGCTACAAATTCAGATAGCTCGTCCTCAAGACGCTAGGGAACAAATACATAAATCCTATTGTTGTGTAATTGCTATTGTTGCCGATTGCGATGGAGGTCAAACGAATACCCACAGTTTTAGGATTGTGACCTACAGGCTATAACATATTTTATGTATCTTTTTTCTGTATATGTAATATCTATGCCTTAAACAAACCAATGATTGCTATACCATATGGAATTTTCAACCATGAAATTATCGCGATCAGATTTCTGGGTTAGTTGATGAATTTTTGAGCAAGATTAGGTATAAAATTGTAGGCCTCATGATGAGTCCGCTAAAATACTTTGGATAGTCTTAATACTAACTAAGCGAACGACATAAGAAAGACCACTAAAGTGCAAGATATAATTGAGACAGTCAAAAGGTTAAAATGGCGGTGGACAGGTCATATGACAAGGGAGAGCAACGAAAAATGGACACAGAAAATAACCGAATGGTTACCTCGAGATGGACAAAGGAAAAGAGGGAAACAATACAGGCGATGGGAAGACGACATTAGAAAAGTAGGAGGAGCAACTTGGAAAAGGGTAGCGCGAGACAGGCAAAGGTGGAAGTTGCAGGAAGAGGCCTATGTGTCAACAGGACACGCTGATAGTTGAAAATATTCAACTACCAGCAATAAAGGCTATAATAATAATAATAATACTAACTTAAAGATTTTACAGGAGCACTAAGAAGAAGAGATCTCCGAATTTACTCATGTAGTTCAGAGGCGTAGGTACTAACTTCTGCAATGTAATTCCATCCCACGACGATGCAAGCAAGGTAAGATCGGAAGGAGATTCTCCAAATAGGTAGGTACCTACTTAGTTAATCACAATATAACTTCGCAGAAATAAAAGCCAGCAAGCCTTGCATATTGCTTGCCGTTTTAGAAAGGCCTCAATCAAAATGTACGCTCAAGACCTCACAGATCTCAGAGGCTTTTAAATTCTAGGGCTTTGATTGAGAACAGTAGATCACTGTTGAATATTGACAAGCCAGCATATTAGTAGGGACTAGGCACCGAATGTCGCCAAAACAGCTTTCCATAAATTCTGATCGTTATAATGCACAAGCCAGTAAAATTAAAAAAAACACGCAAATATGTACTTAACAATCACGCAAAACAGAAATATAAACGCGTTTACAACTGTGTAAACATTCGTTGCAAATTCCAGGTTAAATCCAACCGCTTTGTTTAACGAGGAATGGTCGTTAACCATTAAAAATGCGTTGGCGAATAGGCAGACACGAGTTAACTTTATGGCTTAAAAAGCGGTAGACCTTGGCATTAAGCGGATACCGTCTTTCTTTGGAATTGGAATATACCTTATTGCACTTTGAAAAGGAGCTTTTTTGAATTAAGTTATGGAATATGGACGTTAGGTGATTTGCAAATGGATATTACTCCGACAAAGTAAACACGATAGCACATTCTAATACATTATGTAGATCGTACTGCAATTAATGCGAATTGCACATTTAATTGATTCTAGACATGTATTAGATCTTCAGGTAAACAAATGTCTTTTATCAATATTGCAATATTGAATACAATATATTATGTAACCAAAGGTGGCCAGTATCCCTTGCGTACATGACTTTCCCACTGATCTGTTTGTTTGAAAAAAAGCAGGCATCCTCAATTTCAAGCCCGAATCTTGTCTCTAAGAATTCTTAATAGATACAAATATATTGAAAATATGTAATTTGTATCGGAATGCAGCCAAAATCTGGTTCTTCTGGCCTGTAATTAAAACCTATAACAAGCTAGAAATATCAACAAAAAATATACTGACTACCACATAATTTTATTTCCCAAGTCTTTAAGGCACAAACGTGGGATGGTGCAAAAAATATATTGGACAGGTTTATAATATGACTGCGCTGGGCGTCTCATCCAAAATGATATTCTTATTTTTTAAATCGATAATTTGTGGATCGGTCCATAATTTGAGTTCTGGATATAGGTACTGATGTTGCAGAGTTACCTATCTTTACGGTTTATCTGCGTAGAATATTTATTTTCCAATGTGGCCAAGACTTTATTCAACGAAAGAAAGTAAGTAAATAATCCATATTCTTCTCCAGATTTCAGGCAATTGCTATGCCAAATTGCACCAAGATGTGACAATAAGCAGACGCTAAAAGAAAGTTCGAGTTTTTGTCTGTTCATTGAAACTTTCACTGGGTAGGTAGTACCTAACACGAAGTTTATCGTATCTAAGTGTAAGTCAAATAACCTGGTTCAAAACTTTTTAGTTTTTTTAGGGTTCCGTACCTTAAAAGGAAAAACGGAACTCTTATAGGATCACTTCGTTGTCTGTCTGTCTGTTTGATTGTCTGTTTGTCTGTCTGTTTATCTGTCTGTCAGTCTGTCCGTCTGTCCGTCGTGTCTGTCAAGAAACCTAGAATCATGAAATTTGGCAGGTAGGTAGGTTTTATAGCACAAGTACAGGAATAAACCTGAAAACCGCGAATTTCTGGTTACATCATCGTATCATCATCATCATCATCAGCGGGGCCGGATGGCATACCACCTTATGTTTTTAAAGACTGTCGATCTGTCCTGGCCGAGCCGTTACTTCACATATACAATCAGTGTCTGAAGGCAGCTGTGTTTCCCGAGAGGTGGAAAGTGACACGAGTCGTTCCAGTACCGAAAGGTGGAGGGGGAACACAAGTGGAGGGGTACAGGCCAGTGGCAGTGTTGTCGGCTCCGGCGAAAGTATTAGAATCGGCCATTCACAGCAGTATTTACACTCAGGTTAGCGCGCAACTATCCGACTCTCAGCATGGATTTCGTTCTTCGAGAAGCACTACCAGCAACCTCCTCAGCTATATGTCTCATATAGTTCCAGCAGTTGATGGTGGGGCCCAGGCTGATGTAGCATACTTCGATTTTCGAAAAGCCTTTGATTTAGTCGATAACGATGTATTGCTCAAAAAGTTAGCATCAGTCGGGTTCACTCCACATTTACTTAACTTTTTTGCGAGTTATATGAGAGATAGGCAGCAATATGTGGAATATAAAGGCCGCAAGTCCGAACGGTATTTCACAAGGTCTGGTGTCAGTCAGGGCAGCAACCTAGGACCCTTGCAGTTTATTTTAATGATAAACGATCTGCCGCAGGTGGTCCAGGATGCTAAATGCTTGTTGTTTGCGGACGATCTCAAGCTCTCTCTGGCTGTACATGGCGAACATGACTGTGTGAAGCTGCAGCAGGATATAGACAGAGTAGTGACATGGAGCCAGGATAACCTTTTACAGTTTAATAGCTCCAAATGTTCAATCATCACTTTCTCTAAGTTACGGGCCCCTATTTGTTATAATTATAATATGGATGGGACACCAATGCTGAGAGTTTCAGAAGTCAAAGACTTAGGAGTCAGGTTAAATGCTGAGCTTTCGTTTCGTGATCATATTATTCAATGTTGTAAGAAAGCTTACAGAAATCTGGGTTTCTTGCTTCGTACCGTTGGTGGTTTCACTAACATAAGGGCTATTACTGCATTATACAATGCGTTGGTAAGGAGTCAACTGGAAAGTAATGCAGTCGTTTGGGCTCCACATGAAGCTAAGTATAGCCTTATGTTAGAGCGGGTGCAGAACAAATTTGTCAGGTTCTTGTACATGAGGCTTTATGGGGTTTACCCATTCTACCCATTGATGTACCCTACGCTATTTGTTCTGGGCATGGTCGGGTACAATGAGATAAGGTCTAGAAGGGAACTCGCGCTTGTTCTATATATTTTTAAAATAATAAGAGGCAAGTTATTTAATGCGGACGTATTAGGACAGGTGAGCCTTAGAGTGCCGGACCGGTACGTGTGGCGGAGGCGCAGGCCGCCGCTGCTGGCGCTGCCGCAAGGGCGCACCAATTTGCTGAACAAGGCGCCGCTGGCGCGCGCTCTTGGTACTCTTAACGTCGTGGCGGAGCGGATCGACCTGTTTTGTTGTACTCGGAGTGAACTCACAAGGGTGGCAATGTGGACTATTTGTTACGATAGGAATACTCTTTAACTTAGCTATCGCATTAGGTTAGCCTGTAATGATAGTTTTAAGTGGTGATGAAAATAAATAAATAAATAAATAAATCATTAAAAAAAAAATTAAAACGTGTTTCAATTTTCAAAGTAAGATAACTATACCAAGTGGGGTATCATATGTAAGGGCTTTACCTGTACATTCTAAAACAGATTTTTATTTATTTTTTATATATAATAGTTTTTGATTTATCGTGCAAAATATTGGAAAAATACCCGAGTACGGAACCCTCAGTGTGCGAGTCTGACTCGCACTTTTAAATACATGTATGTTTTTTTTTAAATACATAGGTTTTTTTTAAACACACATATGTAAATCAAATTCTGTTAAAATTAAAGATCGATATAAAATTTTCAGCACTCTCGTACAGGAACCCTGATACTACATAATAATAAACGCTGTGCGTAATTATGGATTTATTTCCCAAAGGAATTTGTAAATAATTATCATTATTGGAAAGATAAAAGCGATTGTTGTCTGTCAATGTTTGACGATATTCGTAGAATCTCTTGTTGGTATCTTTTGTTTGATAATTTCAACAAACAAACATACATTCAATTCACTGACAATGCTGAAGCTTATGACTAAAAGGCAAAGATTATTTTCACTGTTCGCTAACAGAATAATGTGGTGCGTTTCAAATTAGTTTTAGTCAGTAATTAGAGAATACTCAAAGTCAAATTACACTTAATTTGACTTTTTATCGCTTTAACTGTTGTGTCGATGGACCTAGTATCTACCTACCATACATACGTTATTTATTTATTGTTTAATTCTATGCGGATATTGTGATATCATTTTTTGCTAGGGGTGAGCCGTGAGACATTTATATTTCGTACAAAAAGCATTGTTAGTTCATTTTTTATTTATTTTATACTTAGATTATTACATTGCTAGTTAATTTTATTTTTTAAATTAATTAATTTATTATTTAAATCTATGCGGATATTGTGATATCATTTTCTGTTAGAGGTGAGACATAATTATATTTCGTACAAATTCTGTTAGTTAATTTTTTTTGCTTTTTTTAAAAATATTTTTTTAATTGATATTTTCGATAGATAATCATCGTGTTATTTAGAATCTGAAGTTAGAGCATCTAATCAATGTATATTTTAATTTTATTTAAGTGCTTACGATCTTTCGATTCGCCGCTAAGTTGATGTCTTGAGTTAAATGTATATTTTATGTGAAACAATAGATACTTAATTATTAATTTACATATTAATTGACCATGTAGCATTATTTTGTTTTGAAGATGTTCTAAGGTAATTAGGTATTCGGGCTAAGTGGCACTTGCTTCTTATCTGTCGTCATTAATCCGAATGATTTTCATATAGTATGGTCAGAAATTTGATTGCGGTTGTTCTGAAATTGACTTACTACTATCGAATTTAATTCTGTTCAGTTTACCCAAAAAATTAACAACTTTCAATAGTCGCATCTTTTAGCACTGTCACATCCGTTCCATATCTACAAAATAATATGTTTCTTCCATACATCCGACATAACAGCTCTTGAGATTTTTCGTTGCTTCTTTTTCCTAGCGATTTCCAGGCCTTAACTTAAACAAAAAAACCGGCCAACGGCGAGTCAGAATCGCGCATCGAGGGTTTCGTACTCGGGTATTTTTTCCGACATCGTGCACGATAAATCAAAAACTATTATGCATAAAAATAAATAAAAATCTGTTTTAGAATGTACAGGTAAAGCCTTTTCAAATGATATTCCACTTGGTATAGTTATCTAACTTTGAAAATTGAAACACATTTTAATATTTTTTTAATGATGTAACCACGTGGTTTTCAGATTTATTTCTGTACTTGTGCTATAAGACTTATCTACCTACCTTTCATGATTCTAGGTCAACGGGAAGTACCCTATAGCTTTTCTTGACAGTCACGACGGACAGACAGACAGACAAAATGATCCTATAAGAGTTCGGTTTTTCGTTTTAAGGTACGGAACCCTGAAGATCTGATGAATATCTTCGGAGATGGAGAACAGAACTCCTCAATGGATAAGAGCAAATTGCTCGCGATCTGTGTAGTAGCTTAGTAAACAGTAGGGTTTTAACTGGGCATAGCTGGATTTCTAATTTTGTTTTATTATGCTCGCTCGACTTCATACCTAGGTACATTACACGTGTAGCTAAACAAAAATTATTTTTTACTTTTGTGTTTGTAGTTTTTGAAGTCGGTTTTATTTTTCTGTTATTTGAACTATAATCCGTTTGTTTTCCGTGAGTATCTTCCTATTTAGTCCATATTTCGAAATACATATAGGTAAATAATATGGTAAACTCACCCTAAGTTGGTAAGACTTGTCGTGCTCCCAGTGAGCGAGTCAGCGGCGATCTTCCCTTGCGCCATCGCGGCTAGCTGCATGTCCAGCAAGTTGTTCTTCTCCAGCAATTGGCTCCACTGTCGGATGGCAGTCTTCGAGCTCGACAGTTCCTGGTGGAGTTGCCTCTCGTCTAGCGAGTTGAGGCCACTGCGGAGGGAGGTGTCGAGCCTGTGTGATTAAGGAAATAACAGATCTTTAGCGACTGGTGTGTTAAGTAAGTATACCTAAGGGCTATTTTCAGCGATCGGACTTAGCTTACTGATATTTGTAAGAGATAGTTGGAAATTGGAATATACTTCCAAAGATGTGTGAAGTCTGTCAATCCCCACTTGACCTGCATGGGGGTTAAACCCTTCTCATTCTGAAAGGAGACTCGTGCTCAGTAGTGAGTCAGCGATGGGTTGAGATGATCAGTTGGGAAGATGGAAAATCTTGCGGGATCGGAAAATATAAGAGAAATAAATATCTACACTTTTGCTCTAGACAAAAATATTTCACAAAATGTTTCAAAGCCAATGGTTTATTATGAGAATACGAATACATAATAATAGATAGTAAAATTTTCGATATTGATTTCATTTTGTGAAGTCGTCCGAACATTACTAAGCAGGATTTTCGTAACGAAAATAATATTTTGAGTTGCGTAAATACTATTGTTGTAGGCATCTGATAGTTATCAGCACTTAACACATCTTGTCGACCTTACTCAAGATTATAGAAGTGTAAAACATGACTCGTCTTTTTACCCAAACGCAAACAATTGTTTAGAGCGATAAGCATCAAAGAAGGTAAATCGTGCTTTCAATCAAAAAGAAATCTAACCATTTCGTCAGCCAGGAAACGCCTACACATTTTCAATAATAAATAATTTTTAGTTGTAGTCTTTAGCATAAAGATAAAGAATTTGAATTTTATATTTCATCGGAAGTTAGTGACAGCTACCGAGGAATATGCAAAACAATAATATGTTCACTTATGTAATATCTATGGAATGCGATCAGACTACTCTTCTTTTGCTAAGTGCATTGATCAGGTATTTTAAATTCGTTATTCAGTGCAACTTGATTTCAAGATATAAATTTGACACTCTGCAGTACACTGTGATAATTGCAATGTCCTGTGTTTGGATTTTGGTTGTCATTCTCCCATTATTATTTGCTTAAATGCATTGCGACAATGCATTTCAGCCAATAATGAGAGAGCGCCATAAAATATAAAGCCAATCATAACAATTGCGTTTGTAGCAATGTTTTATGAAGCTTTCTCACAATTGACTTGCTGGTCTCTGGTAACGGATTTCATTACCAATCGGCGTGCATTGTCCTGTACTACTCGTAAATCCGATATATAGGATAATAGGACATATTTTGTTTTACCTGCAATAACAATAATAATAGGTATTTCTCGCGTTAGTAAAAATATCAAATCTACTACCTACTACCATTTATTGCGATCACCAACCCGTCCCAGTGTAGTTATTATGGCCTATGAGCAAACTGTCCCCTTGGGAGAGGCATTACCTGTCTTTAGTTAGGACCGTTATAGGCTATTGACGATGATGATAGCAGCTAGCAGCTTACCTTTCAATATAATCGTCAACGCTTTGTAAGCTGGTGATGGATTGTGCCAAGTCATTATCCATCATAAGATCATCAGAGGCGAGGCTTGACAGAGTGTCTAAGGATGGCGTTCTCTCTGTTGCCGGGTTGCGACCTGCGCCTGTTGAGATAAACTGGGTTTAGATTTTTTAATAACATATGTATTTCTTTTCAATATACAGGTTTTAATGGCTGAAGTCAAGCGCGACAAAATATGACGTGGTTCGAAAAAAATGTCACACTGAATTTTTAATGACTTTTGCTTGATATACTTTTTTCTGGTATGAATTTGGTACTGTACCGTACGCGAAGGGGTGCCTCGCACTTGACGCATGTTCTGCTGTAGGTAAACTTACATTTTCGACTCCTTTGAGCTTGTGGGCTTGACAAGACGTGTTCTCTTGATTTTCTCAGGTTTTTAGTTGGGTCTGAATCTGCCCTTTTGACTGATGGACTCCCGTGGTTGTTTTCTGCACAATAAAGAAATCAATTCAAAATAATTTAGCTACTTATCACATTCGAAATATGTACTTACAAATTTACACAAGTGGCCCTCCAAAACTACTGAATGAATACAATGAAAGTTGGACTAAATAATTTTACTCTTTCTTTATGAAACTTACAACCTATACCTATCGCTTTCAGACAATTTAAAATACCTACTTTTTGATCATCTGTCATTTTTTAATCGCGTAACAAATTTTATCTCACGACTTAATAATATTTAGACATCATAATCATCAACTCATCGCCGGCTCACTATTGACTGACTGACTGACGCACTTGACCAGCGTGGACCGTGGCCTAAACCCTTCTCATTCTGAAAGGAGACTCGTTTCCAGTAGTGAGCCGGGTTGATAATGATGATATTGGACTTTACTTACTTCTAAAGAGTAATGCAGGTTGGTCGGCAATTTCATCGTCGAAAAAGTCTCGTCCATCGGAGAGGGACAGGGATCCAGAAGCATGGGTGGGCGTGCCTGGTGAGGGTGGAGTTATGTCCTTGCTGCCGCCGCTGTCCCCACTGCCTGAGCCGTCACTACTGACAACATATTGTTGCGTTAATATGAATTCGTATAAAACGTTTTTGCTCAACGTTTCTGATTTTAACTGCTAAGGGGAATGCCCTTAAGGCATACGTGTTTCCTGCAAAGTACTTATACCTTGAATACTCTCCAGACAAGAATGAAGGTGTTACGACCCTCCGCAATGAGGAATACAATGCAGAGAGAGGGAGAGAGAGAAGGAGATGAACCGTGGGAGACTTTATGGCTAGCACGTTGCGTTACTGACAAAGTCAAAATATCACTATTGCGGGTATTCGATAGTTAATTGTATTTGAAATATATTCTTATTATTAAATTATCTTGGTAGAGGTCTCATTTAAACTATAACTTCCAAAACTCACCTTCCTTCCTTGACTGGTTGTAGAATCTCGCCATCAACTCTATCATCTTCCTCTACAATTGGTTCCGGAGTTCTAGTCTTAGTGTTTGCAGTTTGATACGCACTCGATATGGACGGAGGGTCCCTCTCAATATGCAAATCGTTATTAGAATCACTCGTGCTTGTGGATGAGATCAGGCTATCGGCGGGAGACGTTTCATCATCAAGCAGACTTTGTGTTGAGGTTTCCAGAGCAGATATATCAAATTTGGATTCTTCTAGCGTCAGCGTCAAGTTATGCTCCGCACTCTGGTTCGTACATGTACTTGTCGTGCTGTAGTTTGAACTTGTCATTGAACCTATAGATTGAACCATTAAAAATCATATTTTAATTTTGCAATACAAGAATACTCGACTTTATGTTCCTTTGTTGCAAAACCTACAGACTACTGAATTTAGAAAACTTTGTAATTGTGTAGTTAAAAAATCACGATAAAACTTTCGGGCTATACTTCCTTTGAAAATTAAAAGCTAGTTGCATATTCGAAGATAAAAACCACGCCAGAAAAAACTTTTTATTTCTTACAATAAAATAAATATATTTTATATTCAATTAGACTTTTACAAATACTTTTGAATCGACAAATGCATCTACCACTGGTTCCGAATGCCTTTCCTACCGAGAATAACCAGCGAGAAACTTTAGAAAAAATCCTGACAGAATCACATTCTGTAAAAGATTCCAAGAAAGGAAGAATTGCACTATGAAGTTAATTACAAGGATAAAAGAAACCAAGTTACCCATCATAGTTCCTCGAAGAGCGTCATGTTGGCTCAAAGTAAGCGATTTCATCAATAAAGGATGCGGCACGGGCGGTTCATCGGCAATGACTATGGTCTTTGTTGGGACTTCTGGTTCAATCCTTTTAACTTCTACTTCCACTTCCTTTGCTTCTAGTAGTTTAGATTTGTCGTCTTCGCAACTTGACACACTAAGCGCGATTGATACGTCGTCTTGGGATCTGTGGTGATGTAAAGAGAATACATTTAATTAATTGTAGGGGAAAGTCGATCTATATTATGGTAATTTCTGTGACGGCTTTAAAGAACCTATTCTACTTTTAATGTCGTAAAACCATACATGCATACTAAATTTTCTCAAGCTTAGAGAATATTTTTCTTATACTTACGTAAGAAAAATATTCTCTTTAAATTTCTCAAAATTATATTTCTTTCTCTCAAAATTATATTTGTCATATTTATTATATAATTGTAGAGAATATTATATTATAGAGGTTTCGATTAGGTAGTATTTATCAAGTGGACCAATTTTGGTAAAAGTTGGTGTAGTATTAAAGTCTAATTAGTCATATTTCATTCAGAATAAGTACCACTGAACACTTTTGGATTGATTGTCAATCGTTGAATTTGTAAGATTGAAGATCATTTATTAGGTACGAAAATCATAAGCTAAAGTAACAAGGGTTCCAAACGCGCTCTGGTCTCAGAAGAAACCCATATCAAAGCTCAGCTGGGTAAATTTTACTAATAGGTCCAGTGAATTTTACGTGACGCGCAGATAGACAAACAGGCAGACAATTATAGTATTAATAGAGAGGATTTCGAAGGCGAAAGTTTTGTCTCAACGAAACGGTCTTTATGTGATACTTACACAAATGGCTACACAGACAAACTTACAATTTTATAACAGAAGAGTTTGAATTTACCTCGTAGCCATTGCTTCGCCAGCTGCGTGGCTTTGCCAAGCGCTGCTGTTGCCAAAGTTGCTAGCTTCACTTTTGCAAGACGGACTGGATTCCTTACTAGAGTCCACGGTGGCTGGCGATGCTACACCGCTTGACGATTTGATAAATGATTTCTGAAAGAAATTGATTCTTTTATAACCTCTTTTCCTGTTTATTTTCTACCATTGCGTTTATAGCGTTTTACACTAGAACTACCGCAGTAATAATTCAATCTATTTCCATTCCAGTAATCTATTTGCCCATTAATTTCTCTGCGCTCTTTTTGTTATACTATTAGTTAATTTTAATATCATTAGTCATTGAGAATTCGATTTTCTGAACAAAATCGAGTAAAGATATTTCCATCTGTAGGTATGTAAAGCTTAATACTATGCTGTTTCCTTGCTGCACTCGAAAAAGTCGTGAAAAGCTTCCTATTCACCCGAGGTTGCTGACAATCGATTTATATTTCGACCAGAAAGAGTATTTTGATCAGAAAATTTCAACGACTTATATTTTGTCGGTTTTAATCGCGCCAAAACTATTTTCGTCTGAATCGTGCATAAACGGAGAGTATCAATTGTCGTCAAGATGTTACACAAACGAGTGGAATCGGTTATTTCGTGAATACCCCTAGTACTTATTCGTGAAATGACCGGAGTGCAATTTTATTATATTCGCTAACTTAATGCTAGCTTGACATTTATTTACCTGCTTATTAAGTATTTCGGGTTGTGCTCTATCCAATACGAACTTCTCTTCATCTTTGTACTCAAGATTAGTTTGAATCCTACTGGGCCTAGTTCTATTTCTATAGCGTTCTAAAGTGGACATAGGTGAGTTTTGTCTTTGGCTGGGTTCTGGTATGGGTGTGGGCTTAGGAACGATGGGCGACGGTGGCATGTACGTGGGTATAGGTTCAGACTCCGGCGACGATTCGTCATTGAATGAACTGGGCAACTTCGGTAAAGGTATCACCGCGTGGCCGGTTACTACCGCCTCATCTGAAACAATAACATAATTTTTTGTAACGTACTATTTGACTGATGTGGTCTACACAATCTGAGTTGCATTTAAGTGGCGAGTTGTTATAGGTGCCAATATTGTCTCCACCATGCGAGATCTTGAATTTCAACTTTAAAACAGTAATTTTTTGATCATGTCGTGATTTTAGTGAAACTAGCAACGAAGAAGGTCAGTCTAGATTAGAAACTTACGCCAATGTTTTGACAAGTACATAAGTAAAATCTTTATTTACAGCAGTCTCGAAAGCTTTAATTGGTCTAATGATTGTTAAGTTTAGTGAGGTGAGGATACGCTGGGAAGATACGCTAGGAAGAAGGGGCCCATTATCCAAGTCATCACTTGTACCTCTCGCCGGTAGAAGCTATGTAAATTAATGTGATCTACGCATCACCATCCCCAAATTACGGGTTAGCCCTCCCCCTCGCTTCTGTCCAGACCAAAGATCACCAGACCCTTGAGACCATGAGTCAGACGACACTGTTGAATCTGTTCTTATCAAGCACATAGTGTTAAGGAGCTCACCCATAATATCCAAATCGGCAACTTGCAGTTCTCGCAGGTGGAAGCTGTGTGAGCCACGCATCACCATCTCCAGGTTGCGGGGCCGGCGCCGTGAGCGTGGAGACAGCTCCCCGCCCTCACCACCTGTCCACACCCCTGAGTCCGATGACACTGCTGAACCTGCTCCTAGTAAAAATATCTGATGATTAATAACTGGTAGCAGACTATGGCTAGTTGGCGCAAAGCCTGTGGAATCCCTACAAGAGAAGCATGTCCAGCAGTGGGCGTCTCTTGATTGGGGACGACAACAACGATCATTCTTTCAGAACTTATCTAACCCATGTGTCGCAAAAAGAATCACATGATGAGATAGTCCAGAAAAATCTTTGACGGAAACTGGAAAGTGAAAACTGCTATTCGCAACAATTAGGGTTACAGATAACAACCTAATGGCCTGTAATTTGCTGCATTTCTTTAAAGGGGTTAGTCATAAGGAAGGAACCAATTGAGCAAGTTATCGAAGGAGGAAAATTGCTGTAGCAAAATTGCGGTTGTTTTCATTTTTATCAAAAACATTTAAACAATTTCAAAAGAAACTCCACTCCAGTAATCGTGTGATACCTACCTACTTATGCGAAAGCTTATAAATTGTGGATCGCTTTAACAATACTTTTGCTGAAATATTCCGATTTAATCTGATGTCACGCTGAATTGTTTACTGTTCAATAAATTCTTTTACGAAGAGATTTTGCCTAACTTAATAATCTAAACATTATAAAGTCGTACCTTCTCTCCATCCATCGACAGCACCGGCCTTCCTTGTGTTATTGACTACCTGAAAATTACAAAAAAACACTCATTACACGTATCACTTTCACTCTAATTTAAACGTCATTATGTAAAAGTTATTATTTATTAAAAATGGATATTAAGTTATTAACCATTTTAACTATTCCAAAAACATGTTTCAAAACACGAGGAGACTTCTCAACGTCAATACACGTTAGCGAAATGTCCCGTAACGTAGAGATAGCAAAAGATACGAGAACAATATCGCGGGATTTATCTGAAGATATTTCGAACCACTCACTTTGACATCACTCCAATAGTAACCCCGATCTATGTTTTATGCTTTAGAATTTTATAAATAATGTTCTAAGTCTAACAAGTAATTTATATACGAAATAGTATAACCAACAGAGTTTAGATTACAGATTTAAAAAAAATTACTTATAAGACGTGCTGATTAAAACGAACTCTACCTTATTCTAAAGTAACTTGAAATATACGGACAATTAATTACTACAACGTAGTAATTAAGTTGCTAAATAACGAGGAATATTTACGCAATATAAGTACGCTAACAATCTCTTTTTAGTTTTATTCATATAATTATGTAAATGTTATAATTTTTCCGTCTTGCTTTTTTAATGATTTGGGAAGTATTTTTTTATTAAATTAAAAACATACCCTGTGTCTAGTATAATTTGTTTTCTGTATTAATTAAAAAGTGAAATTAAATTACTTGGTACGTTATAACCCTAAAAATACCTAGATTTTGCGAATAAATTGCATTTTATTTAATTCTGCATCTTCTATGAAAATATTTATAACCATCCATGATTTTAACGTAAGTATCTATCTAATACCTCCGTGAAAATAAAAATCATTTATGAAATTGGCACCATTAAAACTAGATTTAACGGCTAATGGAATGTTTCAACATTCATGTAAATGAATGAACAAAAACATGAACAGAATTGAACAAGTGTAAATTAAACATTTATATCACCTCCGCCAAGTAAAGGTTACAGTAACTAGAAAAGAGCTCATAACTTTCAAACGGCTGAACCGATTTTCTTGGATTATAGCTAAGAACACTCTCGATCAAGCCACCTTTCAAACAAAAAAAAAACTAAACTAAAATCGGTTCAGTAGTTTAGGAGCTACGATGCCACAGACAGATACACAGATACACACGTCAAACTTATAACACCCCTCTTTTTGGGTCGGGGGTTAAAAATGAATGTACAAAATAAAATCTCGAGTGTATTATCTCGTGTGTTACTCGTGAATGCACACTGCAGTGCGTGATATTTTAAGCCAACGGCACTCGGTTTCAAAACCAACAGCCCTGAAATAGGCGAAGGATGACCCACTTCAGACTTCATAGCAAAATATATCTTTTTGTATAGCTTTTTAGAGTATAAAATCGCTTGTCAGACATGCATGTGGAGTAAAAGAGAATTCTTGATGAGTTCATTAGGTAGTGGTCAATGAAAGTAAATTAATCGTAGAGTAAGCCTACTTAAATGTTGTCTCAGGAAAGTAATACATTCTTTCGACACTAACAGCAATATTTTTAACCCCCGACCCAAAAAGAGGGGTGTTATAAGTTTGACGTGTGTATCTGTGTATCTGTCTGTGGCATCGTAGCTCCTAAACTAGTGAACCGATTTTAACTTAGTTTTTTTTTGTTTGAAAGGTGGCTTGATCGAGAGTGTCGTTAGTTATAATGCAAAAAATCGGTTCAGCCGTTTGAAAGTTATCAGCTCTTTTCTAGTTGCTGTAACCTTCACTTGTCGGGGGTGTTATAAATTTTTAATTTACACTTGTAGGACTATTAGGTTTCGTGTTATTAGTTTTTGGTTAGGAAGTATATAAAAGCCTTTATTATCTA
Organism: Maniola jurtina; assembly: GCF_905333055.1. Lineage (NCBI taxonomy): Eukaryota > Metazoa > Arthropoda > Insecta > Lepidoptera > Nymphalidae > Maniola > Maniola jurtina. The sequence goes on along the minus strand of NC_060036.1, from coordinate 11,088,461 downwards.
ATACGTTTCCTAATACTTATAGCTATCTTGTGTTACAATTGATACTGGTTAGGAAGTAGATATGTATTTGAATGAATTATTGAACTGCAATCTTCCTAAACTCAGATTTAGATTTTTTTATTGTACTTAGAGCGCCGCCCGACCGTCACCTGATTTCAGAACAGTGTTAGAATTGGCACCTTTGTAAAGTTCGTTGGGAAAGTACCTACCTACGAATAAATTATTGCTTTCGTGCCAAGTAGGGAACTGCAAGTTTACTTTGCATTACAGCTTTTGGCTGAAGTCGTGGCCAAAAGCCGCTCTTTTTGTTAAAAAATGGCTCAAAGTAATAAAAAGTGGCTATAGAGTCTCAAAAAGTAGTTTTTGTTTTTGAGTGTTTTTTCAAATAACTCAAAATTTAAAACCCCTGACACAAAAACTCTACAAGAAAACTAGAAAAGAGCGGATAATTTTTTAAAGGCTGAACCGATTTTCTTCGATTATAGCTAAGAACACTCTCGCCACCTTTCAAACAAATAAAACTAAATTAAAATCGGTTCATTCGTTTAGAAGCTACGATGCCACAGACAGATACACAGATACACACGTCAAACTTATAGCACCCCTCTTTTTGGCTCGCGGGGTTAAAAACGTAAGAAGTTAGAAAAACCGATGTTTTTAAAAAGTATGCTAGGCATCTTAGGACCAAGGTTTTTTTAGTTTGGTTTTAATTTGGTTGTCGTCTGTTTTAGAAACATCAGTTTTTCAAAAATCCCACGCTTTTTTGAGATAACTTAAATCTGGTTTTTGGGGTTGGCCGCTTTTTAAATTTTTCTAACAAAAGAATGCCAGACTACTTACCTATAGGTAATTTCCTTAGGAAATAAAAACGCAAAGTAGTAAATATACTTACTTGTTTTGCACTTTTAGAATCAATATTCTTCACAGAGGGATATTGAGGTCGGGGCAGCTGGTTGGTTTGGAAGGTGTACTTTCCAGGAGGCTTCTGAGGGTCTAGAACTTGACGAGGAGTTGAGGTAGCTCTAGAACCAGACTGATCTCCCGCCCTTGGCGGCTTCCTTAAGTCCTGTAAGTTAAATAGGTAACTTGATGAGAAATGACCACTGTGATCGCTATTTAGATAGCTTGAGTTTGGTTCCCGGCTAGGTTAATTTGGTAAATTATAATTTTTAAAACCCAGGTCTGGCCTGGTGGGATGGAGGGTTTTGTCGTAGCTAGGTCCTACCCTACCAACAAAGTTGTAAAGACTTTGAAGCTATTTAGCATTTCACAGTCGAATGTAGAAATTGATTAGGGTATTGCAGTTCATTATGGTCCGTTCACTTAAACAGGCGCGGAGAGCAAAATAAATTTTTATTCTATCTAAAGTTAAGTTTTAGGACACTGAAGATAGGTTTATTTTTATATTTCTTTCCTTTGTCAAGGATGCTCCTAATGCACTCAACACCAAAGAGCAGCTGATTTGGCCGCTCTTACTACTACAGTCGCTAGTACCTACTGAATAAAGTGAACCGTGGCATAGTAGTCAAAGGGGCACCGGGCGCAATACCCGGAGACGCAGGCGCGAATCCTGCCGGTTCCAAAATTTTTGATGTGTAGGTAATTAGGCCTTTTTTAAAATTGACAAACTAGCGCTTGGCTGCAATTAGACCTGCTAGCAAGTGATGATGCAGCCTAAGATGGAGCGCGCTTGCCTAGAAATTGCCTATTCACTCTCAATTTTATTTTATTGCAATAAGGCATTTGGTTTGTCTAGTTTAGCGGATAATAGCAAATTAAGCGTTTGGTTCCTTGTATAATGGCTAAAAGGGCTTACTTGGTGCGGATACTGCTGTGGCTGGTAGGTGAGTATAACGGTCTGCTTGGTGACCGGCTTGGGCACGCCGGCGACGCCCACGATGCTGGTGACGCCCGTGGACGACACTTGGGTGGCCAGGAGTGGCAAGTTGTATTGATTTGTACTTTTCTTATCTGCAAGCGGAAAGTTTGAGTAATCCATACTATCCATATTAATGTTATAAATGCGAAAGTGTGTCTGACTGTCGTTCTGCTAAACTCTGCTACCTTTTCACGGCCCAACAGTTTAACCGATTCTGATATTTGGTACAGAGTTAGCTTATATCCTGGAGAAGTCACGCCGCAACAGAGCTACGTATCGACGTAATTTTTAGCAAGGATATAGTTGAGGACCTGGAGAGCGACATAGACTAGGTAAGTACTTTTTATCCCAAAAATAAGCGTAATAAGTACGAGATAAGAATAATTTATTTCAACTTTCAATCACCACGTTAAACCTGAAATAGGAACTAGGTAATAATTGATAACGTAGGGTCTTCGGTAGATACAAGTAGGTAGGTACAAAAAGCAAAACAAATCGGTAAGCAGGCAACACAACGAAGCATTATGTGTGTGCATAACTCGTTTACTTATTATTTTACACCTATCTCTCTTTAATGAATTGTCGGTCTCTTTTCACCATACCTACTTGCAATAATTACAAATTACATATTTCGCTGATTTCCTCACAGCAGGCACTAGGTAGTATTGCCGCTTACCCACGCTGATAGAATCCGATCGTCGAAGCACAATTATGTCAGAGTAAAATGGCCTTAAACCACCTTGAGATAACGTCTAAAATTCACGACTTTAATTAGCAGTTTTCACTTGCAGTGCTGGCTGTAGATATGTGGACGAATTTAAGCTTTAAAACAAGACAGTTAAGGTCTATTCATCACTGAAATGTTTCGAACCCACAAAACGATAAATTATGCGGTGTAGGTATACCTATAGATTACAGAATGGCAATATCAAGTTGATGTCCCATTTTTTAAATCTACCCTACCTATTTTATAAATTATTGTCAAATAGAACTTGAGCACGCGGATTAATAGATCCTAGTATGAATTCATTTATGGTGTATTGTGTTATTTTTCACACTGAATAGTTGAACTTCTCAACTGAACTTCTCACCACCATGGAACATTTATTTATCTTTGTTTAAAAAGCAGTGATTGTTATTTGAGCGGAATATTTCGATAACCGAAATCGATGATATCGGTAAGTAAACAAATATAACCTACTCGTATTGAAATTATGTTTATGGTTTTACTTATGTGCATTTAGTATTTTCTAAATGTTAGCGTAATGTTTTTAGTCCATTTAATACTTTTAATCAGACGCATTATAATATAACAATGTAACCAATATACTAAATACTAGTTGATGCCCGCGACTTCATTCCCGTGTATATAGGTTATTAAAAATCCCGTGGAACTCATTAATTTTCCGGGATAAAAAGTAACCTATTGTTAGAAAGGAACGTCTTCTCTATTCCCTCCATTGGCCATCTCTCGTCTTTCGATAATAATCGGTTAGGGCTTAGGTAAGTTCAGTGAAATGCAGATACTCCATAGTAAACTTTACTAAGTCTAATCTCTTTACATTAGGCCTCTACTAACACAACTAGGTACTTAATTACTACTGCTCATTATTATAATTATTCGTCTTCCCGACAAAACCCTTGTTAAATTCGACTCGCTCAGTCTCGTCTCCCCTCTTCCCGTCTGACGTCCCGCTCTATCTGTCAGTCGTTTTTTGACACTCCGATGACATGCATTTCAGGGTTGCTAACAGTCGGCCTCCTGCTAGTCTCCAGGGATGTCCTCATTCCTGGGCTCGGCCTTCCAACTGAGGGTAATGGACCCCATACCCGCAAAATTACAAGCAAAATAAAGTCATAATCCTAAATTATCGATACTATGATTATCATAATAACTTCTCTAACAGATCAAGGCCAAACTGTGTTATTAGTACTATCCACCCAACAAATGCCCGTGAAATTTATACAATGCTAGTAATAATTGGGCGATTGAGATCAACTTGCTCAAATTTATTTACATAAAAGCTTGATATCATAATCGTATTTACACACTTCACTTTTGTTTTTGATTAATACTTATTAATTATAAAATTTGACTAATACTTATAAATTTTCTAATTAAATTATTATTAATATATATTATATAATTATTAAATTCTAATCATTGTTTAAACCTGAGTAACATGCGGTCGCACTATTAAATTATTCCTAATGTATGCGAAGGAGAGAGCTGGTTGTCCTTAATACAGATTGTCAAAATCTAGCAAGAGCAACCACTTTTGATCTCGAATGTTCAATAAGTACTGAATGTCATTTTACATTAAATTAATTAATTATAAGAATTGTCAGATCTAATCAACCACAACTAAACTCTTTGTCTGTACGACTAAGTATATAATAAGTCCTCTAATAGATCAAAGTTGTGCTATGCATTTGCGTTGTGTTATGCACAAAACCAAATGGCAATGAGACCTACACAACATCAGTAACAATGATTTGAAATTGAGATAACCATGGTTAAGTCTAATTCATATGAATATGAAATAAGTTACATTGTGAATTTATGATCAGCGCCTAAATAATATTAGTCATTCCAAATTCAAACCGATATAGAAATAAATCTAACCACACAAAAAACAAAGAGAATAGCAGAAAGGGAAAATTAACTTTTAAACATTTTAAAATAACAACTCAGTTTGATTGGTACATACTCTACGAATTTATATACTATGCTCAAGGTTGGCGTCCAAAATCACGAGGTTTGACAGATTTGAGTAAAAGTACGTTTATCTATCCTATCCTTATTACACTAGTAAGAAAAGGGATGCTAATCTTATATAATGCCCTGCTACATGAATAATAATACGTTCATTAAGGTCAACCCTTTAATTTAAGGGATCGAAATCATGGTTGTTGAATCTTATTTCTTGGTTGGTTATCGTTAAAATTAACAGGTAAATTCAGAACATTAATGATACTATGTTGCCGACATTAAAATAAGCTTAGTTAGAATTTAACTGATATTAAGTACTGAACTCAAAACGAGTCACAATAAAATCAAAATGACGCTGATAATCCTATCGCTTGAACGACACTGATCTAATTTTTAATACTAGTACACACAATCGGATTACTGAGATCAACAAGGTGCTGATAATGTTACCTTTTGAAATAATAGAAGTGACTAATATTATTAATAAAACTGTACACAACATCCTAAATCACAATAGTCTTAGGACAGATATTATGTAACAATATAGTTATAACTTATAAGCATTATAAAAATCTTAAGGCGCGCTTTCATGGGTAATTTTCAAAACTGTTGTTCAGCAAGACATTTGAGTCAATGTGGAATGGGGAATTTCATTTGCCCGTGTAAGCGTATCTTTAGTGATAGTGCACATAAATATATTACTATTTTGTCAGGCATCCGACCCGAAGATCCGACATCGATTTAACGTACGATATGTACCATACAATTAAGCCAAATTTATAGCAACGCAATGCATTAATGTCTACGCTTTTGTAATTTTTTTTTTTTTTTTGAGCGCGTGGGACGAATGATGCCAAAGTCTAGTTCATCACTCCTTCCTTATAGATCGTCGCAAAGCGATAAGGCTGCCAATTGCACTTGAACATGATGAGTAAGGACAAACAGCGCAGAAAGCTGCTCCAAGTTGGCGCCTCCAATCCAGTGCCGTGCCACGCCGTGGGTTGCCGCCTCGTTCTCGTGCGACTCGTGTCAATATGGGGACAAATTAGTGGCACAGATGTAGGAAATTATTTAGTAAATACATTAGTATACCCTGATATGCTTTAATAACGGGTAAGCGTTACTTGATAATATAATGTCACATCATTATTTAAACTCTGTTATAAAGCCGCAGTACAAAGAACCATCGAGAAGAAAAGAAGATTTAAACTCTGTTCTTCATTCCCAACATAGTATCTACATGACGCAGAGGGTTGACTAGGGAAATGTACCTACCCTCTAATAACGGTAGGTACTCATTTACTATTTTAGAGATTCAGTCAGAATGAAAAGCTTAAGTTTGTCTACAATGCAATAAATACGGCTCACTCACACCCTCGAGTGGGAGCAGGAAGAAATCTCTGTTTAGAGATAAGCATTTCCAAAGTTACTTAATTTATTATTACTTTGTAACTGCAATAAATTTTGGTACCTACATGAAAATAAAAATATAATAACATTCTGCTTTGCGTTTAAAATAATAATATTCATTTTTCCTGATGTCAGTATGTATGTATACATAATATTTTTTTTTTTTTTTTTATTAGGTCTTGTGCTGACATTGAATCAGTACGGTCTGGCAAAACAAGAACATGTACATTACTCGAAAGCGATATTATTATCGTTCCTAATCAAAATATCTATTAAATCTCTTTTTCTTTAAAGGATACATCAACTTCGACCACTATAGGTACTCGTATGCCAACTTCAGCCTTTTTGTCCATGACGTTCAACCAATCGTCGCTATTCTTCAAGAAGTCCGAATTGTTGTTCAGACATCATAGGTTGTCACCGCCATGGCACCGAAATTGTCCAATAAGGTTTTACCAGACTATTATTGTTCGTCATTTTCCAGCCGCTCTGTCAGCCGTTTTCCAGTTCGTTTGCTGGTTCCAATCATACTCTAGATTCCTCGTTCTTGGGTTTTTATTTTAATCACCGCGCTACTCTCGTTTGTCACACGTGGGACAAAGTCAAAAATTTCCACTTGCCGTATGTCACACTTGGGACATAATCAAAATTTCCATCTGCCGTATGTCACACTTGGGACATCATCAAAATTTCAATCCACCGCATGTCACACTTGGGACATAATCAAAATTACCATCTGCCGTATGTCACACTAGGGACACAGGTCAAAATCCTACCACGTCACACCTGGGACGTTTAAAATAAACTACCTTTGACACACTTGGGCCAAAGTATATTCAATCAAATATTCTTAGCAACCACTGCTTGTCACACTTGGGACAAGTCTATACATAAGCCAGTACTCTTCTCTCTCGGTTGTCAGTTGTCACACCTGGGACATCATTTGTTTGAATTTATATTATTCTTTGCACGACATCTACTAGGCACCTCATCATTACATCGCTAATCTGCAAATATATTGTATGTTATTAGAACAGAGACAAGTGCATATATTTTACTAGCACATTGATTGAAGTGATGTCCACGTCGCTTCAATATGATCGACAACATAATCTTCACTTTGTCACAACTGCTACTTCTGTTTCGTCACTACTTCTACCACTGCAACTGGTATAATCTTTTACAGTTGACCCCGTGTTTACACCGATCAGCAAGATATGATAATATAATATCTTTCCGGAACAACTATGAAGAACAGCTCACGAAACTTCCATAGCCGTAACCCGGCCTCAATGCAGAACTTCTACTTTTCATCAAGTGTTCTATTCAGTTGCTTCGGTTTGTTTAAAGAGTCTAGAAATAATAATTGCATGAATAACAATAAACATTATACCATAACAATATTAAAATGTTATAACATTTGTAACTAAGAAAATTTTTACCCCCCAATAGGTGAAAAATTTAAAATAAAATTTATTTAAAAAAATTAAACAATTGAATTAATTCCTTACTTTTACTTCCAGCTGACAAAATATATATATATAAAATGGATGTAGGGAAAACCTTCGGGCGCCAGCCAGCTGGATAGAAATCTCCACAGATAGACTTGCCGAGGCCTGGACTTTTAATCGCAAGTCAGAGATTCGGTCCACCTAGCCGTGCTCTCTATTCCGGGACGCCAAATATCCACAAGAAATAAATATTGGTGAATAAAATCAAAGAATTTAAAATTTATTATTAAAAATTAATTTATTAAATTTCTAAAGTTTTATGCAAATTTTATTTATTAAAGAGGAAAAAAAAAATATGACAATTTATAATAGGTATCGCCCCTTTGTTCTTGTCTTAATTTTATATGTCTTATATATAATTATCAAAAATAAACAAACTTATAGTACCTGGGCCACATGGCCACACACTAGGTTATAAAAAAATAAAGTCCAAATTATCACAAAATTTGTTAAAATAGAGAATAAGCTAGGCACATGTCGAATATCTAACTAATTCCACAGGCCGAAAACTGTATTCCATCACACCAATTCCGGGATGGAATCCGATATAACACGTAACATGTACGATCCAAAATGAAATTTACGGGAAAATTCCCATGATATATGATCAAATGAGGCGTTAAATGATAACAATCTAGGATCAACGGCTGTAACAAGGAAATGTTAGGTTAAAATTTTCATTCATTTTCTTGTTGGAAAATTCAATGTTCTAATGGCGAGATTGGGTAGAAAAATGAACACTTACCGCTAAAAGCGCCGTGTCCTACCACTCTATAGCCCTCTGGCCCATAAATATGTATTATACTTATTTAGTTTAACTTTCACATTTTTAAAAAATTAATAATTGACGAGCAAATGTTTGCGTGTCTATGTAGGAAGAAAAGTGAAGCTTCAAAATGGCCACCGAAAGATGCCAACTTCATTCGGTAAACGAGCTGTCAAAAATGTTACTAGTTTTTTTTCCAATATGAAAGAAGGTTTGACAGATCGTTGAATTACATTCCCAAACGTCACGCCTTAGAAACGTCATGGTGAAGTTTGGGACACTGACATATGACGTATAAAAGGTCTACAAACAGATTTCAGGTTATGTTAATAAAAATATGCGATCTAAATAAAGGATGTAACGGGACCGCTAAGGTACACGTTACAATTTCCCCTTTCTAGAGAAAAGAAAAAAAAACCTTTTTTTTTTCTTTACCCTAAACAATTCTATAAGACAAAACAAAGGGAACTACCAAACAAAAGGAAAGTTAAATATCTAAATTTATGTAAGCCAAAACAACCAAATAATCATTAATAAATACAGATTGAGAAGCAATCCATTAAAACAAAATTCCTAAACTAGATTTGCATAGTATTGGTATACTACTGTCAAAGACACTAGCATCAACGCTGTGAAATGGCAAACCAAACTAGCGAAGAAGGGAAGAAAACTTTCTAAAGAGTGTGTGATTAGGATTGGTATACTACTGACCAAGACACTAAGCATCAACGCCGTGAAATGGCAAACCAACCTAACACAACATAAGCCAAAATAAAAAGAAGAGTCTAGAGTTAGTATGCAACTGATCAATCCACTGAGGCACCCTCGCCGCGTATTGACGAACTAACCTAGCTAAGGGGTTTTCGGAATGGTATGCAACCGAACAAAGCACTCAGGCACCCTCGCCGCGCATTGTCGAACCATCCAAAATAAAGATGCGCTACAAAAGAGCAACACCTAAAACATCGTCCTGCCTAAAGCAAGGACCTAGCGAACATGTCCACATGTGTGAGACAAGGCCAAGGATGAGTACTAAAGACCCACATAGAAAAAAATATATACATCTACTTGCCCGATAAAACAGACACAAGCAGGAGGATAACATGGAGCATGTGCCAACCATGATCCCACAAAAGATCTGTACATATTTACAAAACTACCTGACTGACTATAGCAGAACAAGCAGGAGGATAATACGGGGCATGTGCTAAACCGTAATCCCTTAAAAGAAAACTATACATATTTACAACAAAATTAGGTAATACGGTGCAAACAAAGGCAAAACCGCAACCAAAATGAGTTCTTCAAGAGCCTGGTAAAACGAAGCAACTGCATAACCGCTACCAAAAGATCCCTTATAAACAGAACTATAAAATCAAAAATATACAATATATACAAAAAAAAGGGAGGTAATGCGGAGCAACTGCATAGCCGCAACCTATAAATCGGTAGGACTGACAAAGGAGTCAAAAAAATCCTACACAAAATAATAATGAGTCCTTATTGTGTTAGCTTCTGCTAGATTCTTTTCCTGTTAAAATTAATTTTAAGTTTTAATTTTGTCAAATTTTAAGAATATCTTTTATATGGTATCTACCTGTACTATTTTTTTCCAAATCTTTTAATAAATATACATTATCTGAAATTTTCTTTATTATTTTACATTTAACAAATTTAGGGGCTAATTTGGCGGAAAAGAAAGAAGCAGCATTGGATTGCACAAAGTTGCGCCTCCAAACTGTGTCTCCAACACAATAAGAAATGCTTTTTCTTCCTTCATTGTAGTATTTGGCATTTCGTCTATATGACTTGGCCAGATTACTAACAGTTTTATCAAAAATATTACTCAAAGTAAGAAGTGCGTCCGAATAATCTGAACGACTACCAATAGTTAACTCTGAAGGGTCAGAGATAGAATAAAATTTATGTAAGGATCCATCAAGGAAAACTTCCCTACCAAACATAAGAAAATTAGGTGTGTATCCTGTAACTAAATTAATAGTGCCATTAATAGCTGCCTGAACATGGGGTAAATACCTATACCACGTTCTATGATCGTTCTCAACATAGCATGCTAGACAAGTCTCAATAGTCTTATTAAAACGTTCAACTGGGTTATTCTGAGGAGTATGTTATGAAATATTTTTGGAATATTATATTCTTTAGCAAAATTCAAATTTATTTAAGTTATTTGCAAGTCTAGAATCTTTTAATCTTTGATATTTATTTATCTAAAATGCTGAATGAATTTAAAATCTTTTGAAAGTAAAATAATAATAACATCTAGGTAACAGGACTTAGTTATCAAAATCTGGTCCAAACAAACGATCAGAAAGTCTGTGTAATTCGACGGTGCATTTGTCATACCAAATAACATCCTAACGAATACAAATATACCACGACCTGGGACTACAAACGCTGTCTATTCTCTAGAAGATTCTTCTAACAAAATTTGGAAAAAGCCTAAAAAAAATAGATAAAATTAAATAAAATAGATTTTCCATCGTCGTGCACCTATCATTTTCAAGAGAAAACGGGTCACAGCGACACCTATCAAGTTTTTAGCTCCGTTTCTTACAAAGAAATGGCCTTTTTAGGTAAGTAGCATTTTCACTAGTAACACATAAATAATAGTAGTATAAAAAACCTCAAAATAAACTACGCTTATTAACTAGGCGAGCACACTTAAATTAGCTATGCTAAAACAAACATCTTAGTATCTAGGCATACAATAGAAAAAAAATAAGTTACAAGAATACAATACACCTTAAAATATTACAAAAAATACAAATTAAGACAAGAACGAGAACAATTAAAATATTTATTCACTAATACTATGAGAATCAACACAACTAGGTTCCCAAATAAAAATCAGGTCCCTGTTCGGGCGCCAATTGTAACTAAGAAAATTTTTACCCCCCAATAGGTGAAAAATTTAAAATAAAATTTATTTAAAAAAATTAAACAATTGAATTAATTCCTTACTTTTACTTCCAGCTGACAAAATATATATATATAAAATGGATGTAGGGAAAACCTTCGGGCGCCAGCCAGCTGGATAGAAATCTCCACAGATAGACTTGCCGAGGCCTGGACTTTTAATCGCAAGTCAGAGATTCGGTCCACCTAGCCGTGCTCTCTATTCCGGGACGCCAAATATCCACAAGAAATAAATATTGGTGAATAAAATCAAAGAATTTAAAATTTATTATTAAAAATTAATTTATTAAATTTCTAAAGTTTTATGCAAATTTTATTTATTAAAGAGGAAAAAAAAAATATGACAATTTATAATAGGTATCGCCCCTTTGTTCTTGTCTTAATTTTATATGTCTTATATATAATTATCAAAAATAAACAAACTTATAGTACCTGGGCCACATGGCCACACACTAGGTTATAAAAAAATAAAGTCCAAATTATCACAAAATTTGTTAAAATAGAGAATAAGCTAGGCACATGTCGAATATCTAACTAATTCCACAGGCCGAAAACTGTATTCCATCACACCAATTCCGGGATGGAATCCGATATAACACGTAACATGTACGATCCAAAATGAAATTTACGGGAAAATTCCCATGATATATGATCAAATGAGGCGTTAAATGATAACAATCTAGGATCAACGGCTGTAACAAGGAAATGTTAGGTTAAAATTTTCATTCATTTTCTTGTTGGAAAATTCAATGTTCTAATGGCGAGATTGGGTAGAAAAATGAACACTTACCGCTAAAAGCGCCGTGTCCTACCACTCTATAGCCCTCTGGCCCATAAATATGTATTATACTTATTTAGTTTAACTTTCACATTTTTAAAAAATTAATAATTGACGAGCAAATGTTTGCGTGTCTATGTAGGAAGAAAAGTGAAGCTTCAAAATGGCCACCGAAAGATGCCAACTTCATTCGGTAAACGAGCTGTCAAAAATGTTACTAGTTTTTTTTCCAATATGAAAGAAGGTTTGACAGATCGTTGAATTACATTCCCAAACGTCACGCCTTAGAAACGTCATGGTGAAGTTTGGGACACTGACATATGACGTATAAAAGGTCTACAAACAGATTTCAGGTTATGTTAATAAAAATATGCGATCTAAATAAAGGATGTAACGGGACCGCTAAGGTACACGTTACACATTTTCCCAAAATTCGCTTTACACACCCGCCGAAAGCGATCACATGAAATAGATAAAGGTGTCAACGATTATGCCATAATGTAATCAAGTAGTACTCACTTCATTCTCCTATTTATTATACATAAGCCTTTATTCCAGTCGGTATTCCAGCAATAAAACTACGAATAATAAATAGTTAATAAATCAACACTTATTTTTCATTATGACCTGCCAGGAATTAAGTTCATACCTTAAAGCTTATCCTGACTTTAAACCCTTTGCACGCCACTGTATACGTTTATACAAAACTTGCTACGTGTTAGCTCTCTTGTACCTTATTTGATTAATGAACTGAAGAACCTAGTTATCAAGCCTTTTTATCGTCATTAGCCTTAATACTCAACTATTTGTGGAGTACCTACAGCCATAATCATCTTTAGTGCACGGTGTCATGTCTGAGAATTTTTAAAAATTTATTGAGCAACTTGTTCCAACTTTTGACATAATATAAAGGAACACACCCTTCTTGTAAAATCTCTTTCCCAAAGTCGATCATTTAGTATATGTATTTACCCTCTACATAACAATATCGCATGCTTGATAAGGTAAACTGCTTCTAGCGTGTAAATCTATTTAAGATCTTCAATATGTAACAGTTAAACAATTTGAATAGATGAAATGAAATTAGCTAGTCAACGACAGGGCATTACAGGGAGAGAATATGTCCCCTTACTGCTTACATGGTGGATCTCGCAAGTTTAATGTTTCCACTTGTTATTCATACTCTATATTGTAAGGTTATTTTTAAAAATTGATTTGAGTTGTCAAAAATAATATAAAATTATTAATTTATCTAATGCAGGTAGTTTGATAAAATCGATATTTGGCTCATTCGATGTCATATAATCTGTTGCTAGGAAGCCAACAAGATTGAACTTGCATAAATACGGGTGTTTCAAAGGTTTTAGTTTAGTCTCCTTCTGAGATACGGAGCGATATCGCATATTTTCGGTATTTGGATTGTGAACTGAATAATTAGATGTTGTGATAGCAACCACGCTCTAATTAAATTATTTATTTTGGCATTAGTTTGTTTAGATTAAAACTCTCGGATAACCTCTACACATTTAACTTGTGTTTTTTGTGTTGGTTATGGGAGGACATTCCAATAATTCGATAAAAATATTTAAATAATACCTGCTTTTCTGAGTGACGCCAATAATATGCTGATAATAATTTTATCAGTTGTCATTCCAGATCTAAACCTAAGTCAGATATCGATTTATTCGTTTATTACTTATATCCGAGGACAGGGATATAATAAAATTAAGTTTGAGTGCCTATTCTGAACCTAGAGCAACCTCGTGTGTTGATAAGCAATATAAGAAAATAAAATACAATTGGCACAGTTACTTTATTTTAAGAAAAGATATCTTCATGTCTTTTTTTTTGTTAGATATTGCTTAGTCCTTCATCCCTTAACCCTTTGACAGCCACGGGACCCATTTTCCCCCTCCTGTATTTTTGTGTATAAAAATCTATTTTTGTAAATTCAGGAAACCCAAAGAAAAGGTGCACGGCGTCCCTCGTAGTAGGGAACCCTACGTGGTTCATGTACTATCAACCGTGTGGAATCGCACATTCTCTAGACATCACGCATCTCACTCTTGAGCCTGTGTTATGCGTAAACTTTGATTCTCTATTCTCTATGAACTATTCTCATGGGCAATCACACGATACTGAAGAGAACACCACTGCCATCTCCTCTCCTTCTTTTTTTTTTTTTTTTTTAATCCGTTTATTAAAATCTTTTGCTGGTTTATCAAACTGAGGCATAATCAATTATTGATCAGTTACCTGTCAATCCGGGCGATTCACTTGTATAAGATGTAATAATTTGTAATAATGCTCACATTTTATACCCAAATTACATGATAAAAGCAAGATAAGAACTACAGAACCCTAAAGAACCCATACTCTGCAGAAGCTTAGCAAGTGAAACTTCTGTTTTAAGCAAACTATCAAAATTGAAGATTGATATTATTAAATAATTTTATTACCTAAATTACACATAGGTTTAATTAGGTATTATTATATTTTCGCACAAACTCTGACTACTGCCTTTTATGCTGTAATAATCATTTAAATGATTGTAATAATTTGTTCTATTATTTCTTAAAGATTCTATAAGTTGTGCAACTTTCAACCATTTTCATTGTATGTAATAAGTACCTATGTATTGGGTAAATATATAGTATGGTTATTTTCTCAGTCATTCAATAGATCACATGGATGATTCCTTATATAGATAAAGTTCTCTCTAATTTTCAGCTCAGATAACTTTTACTTAAGTAGGTATAGAAAACAGTATATCACCTATTAAATTGATATTGGTACCAGTAATAGCTACAGTAAATACAAAATATGATGTACATACTTGGCAGTTCAGTGAGTATGTTTTACAAAGCCTAAAGATAAATTCTAATAATCACAAATGTACATAATCTATTAGTGCAAGGAGGTTTCAGTTACTTAGACTTCATTGTGATTTGATAGTGATAATTCAGAGTTTAAAAGAACACTCTCGGACCCAAAATGTGATATTTAACACCTACTTGCTGAAATAGGAATTCTCTTGATACAAATTATTTATTATATTCTTGCAGCCAATATTCTCACTGTCTAAATAGTGTAAAACATTTGTGAGTGCCACCATTGCCTGATAAATAAATATCTAATTCAATTCTATTTGATATTTTGATTTGATGTAATCAGTTTTTGTTTTAGTTCAATATAGGTAATCATGATTCAACTCCTTTTCCTTTCATAATGCACCTCAAAGCTTGGTCGTAGCAAATTTAATTTATAATCTACCCAAAGATAACTTACAAGATAAAATACAAGAATCCACATACCTATGTGCTTCTGCGAACATGTGTGTTTTATGTCTTTCTGTTCCTGGTTTGTACATACCTAGTCAGATATGAAACCTGAAATGTTTTCATCCCCTATACCTACTAGGTATTCAAAGCAAATTAATGATTCTAATTCGGTAGGTACTTCCAGATTCAGAATGGGTTTAATGTTGCGCCAGCATAGTCTGGATTTGCCTAGTGAACCTAGAGTGGGCCAGTTGATCTGCCCCAGGTTTAATTTCTTAAAACCTCTCCTTTGTGTCCAGTATCAATCCAGTAGAGAACTCATCAAATATCTGTAAGGCCATGTCTGCCACGGGCTCAAACCCAAAATTTGATGTGAGGTGGTGGGTAATGACACACACCCACACATATCTCATCACATGAAGTTTCTGCAATCTCTTCTTTATACTGAAAGCTTGAAACTGAAACATTATTGTGTCCTGTGTAGATATGTAATCAATAACCATACATATTATAGGTAAATATACCTCCAAATATTGTAATTATTTAATTCAAAGTTAGAAACCTTGATTACATCTACTAGATAAAATAAATTTGTATCAATTAACCTTAAAAAAAGAAATTGTCACATTCAAATGTAATACTGAATGATTAAGTATGAATGTTCTATTGTATTTTATAGATAGCATAGAGGACCATATCCAAACTCTTCCTCCTCTAAGATGGAACCTGTGCTCAGCCATAAGCCCTGACAGGTTGATAATGCTGATTGAATTTCCCAAAGATACATCATTAGACAAGCCAAGCTCATACATTCTGTATTTTTCCAAATTACGTTAACTAAAAGAAAGTAGGAAGTTTACAAGTATGTTATTATATAAAACAACCATAGCAAGACTGTATATTCTTGTACTTTATAGATACTCATGCAGTGCCTGTGCAGGACTACATCTTAGCAATCTGCCAGCCCTCTATATGTCACTAGTATTTCCATCTTAGCTGTATGTTATAATGTGACTGCCATCGATACATCCTTAGAAGTTGCATAAAATTCGAAAGCTTGGTACAGCTTAAACAATTGTTATAATTTTACTAACACCCTAATTTTTACTTAAACTATGTGTTTCAATCAAGGGTTCCACCACTTGTAGTCAATGCACACTTGTAGACACCCAAATCTTAGACTTTATGTCTTTTATTTCTATTTCTGCACTATTTTCCTCATATTAAGAGTAGAATAACTAGTAAATCTTACTGAAATAACTGAAAATATGTCTACACAATACTCACACATAAAAATTACAACTTACTTTGCCAATATTTCTCCTATTTGAAATGTAAAGTTTGTGTAGGTAGGTACTGGACACCATTTGTGACTGTCTGTAGGAAGTTAGGAGCTAATCTCCACTCTGTACCTTCCTTCACTGATGAGTAGGTATATTTACAACTCCAATATCCCAGTGCTATCAACTACAAACTAGGTATAGTAACTATTATGTAGTTGTATTCGCAGGCAAAGCTAGTGGCTAGTGAATAAATCGAAATAGGTAGCTTTTGCCACACATTTGGTGTAACTATAGATACCGACCTTTGTACAATCCAACCAACTAATTTATAACATTACATACCAGCTGTGGGCTGAGGGTTTTCCTTCATCTCTTACCACACTTCGGATGTTAGAAAGGAACGTCTTCTCTATTCCCTCCATTGGCCATCTCTCGTCTTTCGATAATAATCGGTTAGGGCTTAGGTAAGTTCAGTGAAATGCAGATACTCCATAGTAAACTTTACTAAGTCTAATCTCTTTACATTAGGCCTCTACTAACACAACTAGGTACTTAATTACTACTGCTCATTATTATAATTATTCGTCTTCCCGACAAAACCCTTGTTAAATTCGACTCGCTCAGTCTCGTCTCCCCTCTTCCCGTCTGACGTCCCGCTCTATCTGTCAGTCGTTTTTTGACACTCCGATGACATGCATTTCAGGGTTGCTAACACTATGTATTAATCCAGGATATAATCATTTACAGATGAATACCGTGCGCTTGTGGGTCTGTCACTACGGAGAAACGGGGCATGTAGACAATTGTTGACCTGGGCCCAAACCATCAGCTTATAAGATGGAGTCACATCACCACCAAGAAATCGTTGCAATGCATAGCGTGGATTCCTTTTTAAAAATTTGGTTGACAGCGACCAAGCACAATGTAGTTCTACAAACTGTGCGGAAGCATTTGCGTGCGGCCGGAATACATTACGAAGAAAATATTACGAATGGTTTGCACCAGGACCATAGACTTTCATTTTGCAATGAAATATATAAACTTTGACTGATGTAATTACGTTGTTATTTTTAATAATGAAAAATCTTTTGAGTCGGACAAGGATGGACGTAAAATACCATAATAATAGAACAACAGGTGAACGATATATTATACTTTGAATAAAGTGGTAACTTCAACCTGGG
Source organism: Maniola jurtina (assembly GCF_905333055.1). Classification (NCBI taxonomy): domain Eukaryota; kingdom Metazoa; phylum Arthropoda; class Insecta; order Lepidoptera; family Nymphalidae; genus Maniola; species Maniola jurtina. The sequence continues at coordinate 11,070,716 of NC_060036.1, read as the reverse complement.
AGTCTCTGTGGGGCAGCATAGACTTGCTGGAATATGGTTACTAACATGACGAGTCGATTACAAAAAGTAATAGCTTACGAGGGTGGCCTACCTTTATACATTATTAAATAAAGTATAGGTAATTAATTTAATTCTATTTGTGAGTGATGTTATTGTTATTGCAGTTAGAAGTTATAATTGATTTTGATTTCTAACTAAGTAATTAACATGTTGATTCATCTCACAAACCTAAAAGTAACCCAAAACGTAAATAAAACATTACGTTCATACTTGACCGACTTTTAGCATACTTCACATCGATATTGGTTTTAAATTACTATAGGAGTAATAGGAGTAGATAAAGTATGTCAATTTTTTTTCCTCTTTTGTATACCTTCTGTTAACTTGATGTGTTAATTTTTTGACAAGCGTCTTATTTATTTCTTGCTTATTATAATAATTTATGAACTGCACAAAAGACAAATAAATAACTTCTAAAATAGAAAAGTGTTATTATTTTTGTTTTTTCTTGCTTATAATTATATTGTTTGAAAGTATGATAATTTTGACTGTATAAAGAAGACAAAATAAATAATTGCAAAAATAAAAAAGCAATCCCCCACTAGGATTAGAACTCACGCCATATTTAAGAACTTCAACACTATTACCACTCGGCCATCAGAACTATGTTGACGAATGTGAAATTTGCAATCCTATACGACTGGTAAGGTTATCTAGAAGTGTGAGTGAGTGTAGTAAGTGTGAGTGTATCTATTATCGGATAGCATCGGGTCGTATCTTTGTGTGTTATACATACGCGCGCATTAGTATGCTCTGCCAAGCGAATTATTTTTCCGAGTGTACTATTCTTTAAAAATAATTGAGTTACATCAGAACAGCAAATATGTATTTGGATGTCTGTTGTCGGAAAACTATAGATTTTCAAAGTCTAACAAACCTATTGTTCTACAAACATGGTGCCTATCATTAAATCTAATCTTGTAGGTGCATAAAATTTCGATAGCTTTATTCGGCTTACACAATAGACAATGTAAAAGCGAAACTACAAGGATAAAATATACAAATACATTAATTTTGTTATATAATTCATTAGTATTCATTTATCGACGCCATGGTCGTATTCTATATCTAACTCAGTTTCAGTTTAAAAATAATAGGAAACTAGGAAACTAAATTCAATCTAATCACAGATCTGACCAGTTAATTATTACAAAATCATTTTTATAGGGTATAGTTGGTGGTAAGTAGTAAGTACTAAGTTCTTTAATGTTATTTAAATGATTTAGTTTGCTACGTTATCAAGCCTAAGCCACCTGACCCTTATTATTTAATTATCGCCTTTGTTGATATCAGGGGGCACGGCAGTGCCCCCGCCAAGACGAGCCAAACGGCGGCCGGGGCGCTACGTACCTTTTTCTCGAAGTGTTTCGCCGTATTTTCGACCCGTCATAACTTCGGTCTGGATGACGCTAGAAAGCTGAAATTTTCAGTATAAGGTGTCCTCAGCAAATTTACCAAATATACCAAGTATCAAATATCTAGCTTTTATGGTTACATATTTATTGATACCTAAAATACGCCGATTTCGTCCCTCACTGATGATCATCAAAACCTCTACTCAAAACCTCTAAGGTACTTCCCGAAGTCCTAGAAGACTGAAATTTGGTATGTAGACTAGAAATTGACTACAAACTACAGGAAAATTAAGAAATTGGAAATGCCCCCCCTCTACGCCTCTTATGGGTGAAGCAAATCTGTAAATTCTGTCGCTAGAATGCTGATATTTTCAAGATAAGATGTCCTTGGCAGATTTATTAAACGCATTGAGTATCAATTGTCTAGCTTTTATAGTTTCATATTTATTGACAGTCAAAACTTCTAGTCTGTAATTCTAGGGTACTTCCCGAAGTCCTAGAAGACTGAAATTTGGTGTGTACACTAGAAATTGCATACAAACTACAGGAAAATTAAGAAATTCAAAATTTTTCCCCTCCACTCCCACGTATGGGGGAAGCAAATTATTTGTAAAGTCTATCGCTAGAATGCTGATATTTTCAGGATAATATGTCCTTGACAGACTTATCAAACGTACCAAGTATCAATTGTCTACCTGTTATGGTTTCAGATTTATTGCCATTCAAAACCCCTCTAGTCAAAAGTTCTAAAGTACTTCCCTAAGTATTAGAAGACTGAAATTTGATATATCTGCTTTAAAATTGAGTTGCAAGATTCCACCCAAACAAACATAGTTACATACATTGCAAGTGGAATAAAAGCTTTTAAAAAAAGAGGTAACGATAGAGAGCGGGCCATGAAAATGATGTAGGTAGGTACCTACAAAAAATAGATCAAAAAAAAATCTAGGGCACCTGCCAAAAAGAAATGAAATCCCACCAAAAACATTTCATGTAAAATGTTGCCAAGACTCACAAGTTCATAATGCTTTCACTGTTAAAAAGTTATGAGATCTCTAGTAGAGCCAAGCCCCTAGCTGAGCTTAGAATTGCGCTGCCCATGGGACCTATCCCAAGTCCAAAGTATATAGCTCTTAAATGCTCTTGAGTATATCACATTTATAACAATAAAGAACAAATAACTCTACTTAGAAGCTCTGATTTTACAAACCCTAAATCTTGGTTAAAAAAGTACGGCTTGGCCGTTTAATGTTCGTGAAACTATTACATGACATAACATATTATATTAAGGTCATAAGGAATAGTTTGTTCGACAATTACTAATTTGTATTATACTTCATGATTGTCGCACAAGATATTCCGGGCTTAAATGTCATATCAGATAAAAGTACCACGAACATTAAACGGCCAAGCCGTCCTTTTTTAACCAAGATTAAGGGTTTGTAAAATCAGAGCTTGTAAGTAGAGTTATTTGTTCTTTATTGTTATAAATGTGATATACTCAAGAGCATTTAAGAGCTATATACTTTGGACTTGGGATAGGTCCCATGGGCAGCGCAATTCTAAGCTCAGCTAGGGGCTTGGCTCTACTAGAGATCTCATAACTTTTTAACAGTGAAAGCATTATGAACTTGTGAGTCTTGGCAACATTTTACATGAAATGTTTTTGGTGGGATCATGGATTTCTCCTTAGTTAAAGATACCAACTATTTTTTGTTTAGTTCCTTCTATTTCAAACTATCTCACTTACCTAGTTCTAGATCAGTTAGGTACAGTCAGCAACAAAGCTAGGTTGGCAACCACCAGTACAAGCAACTATGGACGGTTGCAAACCTACCTTTGTTGCTGACTGTACAACAGGATACAAACCTAACGTATTATTATTGATGGCGGTCTCCTTATCCTTAACTGGTGCGCTGAAGGCCTCCCCAGCAGGCACGTTCACGTCGGCCACCTTGGCTGTCTTGCTGTGCGGTTGCCTGAAACCGAACCTAGGGAATTAAGGAGCCATGTCAAACTCAAACAAGAATGTTGTTAAAAGTTAATTCGATATTAAGAGCACATAAGTGCTAGAGCACATAATTAAGTGCTAAGTACCTGCCTACTCGTTTTTTTTGTGATGCAATAAAGTAGATATAGGTACCTAACTACTACCTACCTTCTAAGAGACACTAAGTACGAGAACAATCTAATAGTCCTTATATTAAATAGGAATGAATAAGGGATGCAGATTCGGTTATCTACATTAGGTACCTACGTACAATGGGTATGATATCTATAGTGCGATATATAGGTACGTACTACAATAAGCAGGTACGAGAAAAAAATGGTATTTTAAAACGCCTACTCAAAAACAGTAGCAACTTTTATCAAGCACTAATTAGCATTGAATTTATTCTAAGGACTTGTTTCACGCTAACGAATAAAGACGTTATGGCAGTTTTTGTACTGAATAATTTGTTTATCCGTTACATAAAACTTATCTGGTGGTTGAAAACAGGCCCTAAGGTTAACATACCTAATTTTGTAATTCAAATGCAAATTAACGTATGAATTATTTCCACTGGTAAATATGTCTTTAAAAGTTTGCTTTTGAATAATGTGTCAATCAAAGAGAAGTTTATTTAAATTGCTAGCTGGAATACCGTCTTCTTATCTGTTAATTACCATAATACCTATGTATTAGGTATCTTATGCAAGTTCCAAGGCAGGTGATGTAGGTAGGTAGGTAACTTTCAATTTTAACTTAAGATTAGCGAACGCCGATCAACTAATTAATCCTATGTGGTAATACAGAAAAATTGTTTTCGGCTGATTTAATAACAGTGTACCTACCTAATAACTAGTCTTTGACTGTCAGCTTATAGTAAATTCTATTTCTCAAAGTTACATATCGCTTGTATCTAAACTATTGCCCCTGAGCTGCTGAGGAGTGAATATTGTAAGAAATGCCTTTCCAAAATTACTATTACTACCTACTTGTACCAGTATCTTGTAATTACATAATATTATTACTTGTACCAGTAGTACACAATAATATCATATTAAATATAAAAACGTACAATATAAATAGTTCCGCCGAAAGAGCTTTCATAGTTTGAACATATAGTGAATGATATGAGACGGTAAGATACGTACTTAGATAAAAAAAAATGTAATTTTTAATTTTGTCATCACAGAGGTTTATTAATATAATTAAATAATAAAATTATTCAGTTATTGAAATAATATTAAAGTAAAATTTTGTATTATAAGAGCTTCAATAGCTTGTTTTGGGCGTGTTTACAAATGTAACGTGTAAGTAGGTAGGTACCTACTTGTTAAAAATATTTACTTTTTTTTACCCACCATATCGAAAGTGATTTATAGGATGTAGATTTCCTTTTGTTTATATCATGTAATATCATGTCACTTCTTGACTGACTTTCTACCTACTTCCTGTTACCTAATCAAATGCAATTTGAATATAAAACTTTTACTCTCTCTACCCAGATCAGATTTTGTTCTATGCGTAATCTGTTTCATGAACATAACAGGTCATCTTTCTCATCAAGTCTTTTTAGTTTACATGCGCATGGTGAAACACAAAATTTACCTATTTGTACGAAGAGGTTGCCCCGATATTTCCTTCCTCGGCCGCGCGAGGGGCGTCGAACGACCCGACAACACCTCTTCTGGACGAAGATCTTCCGTAGAACCTGTAGAGGAGGCACTAATATGTGTACAGCTTTCTAGTACCTACTGAGTCTCTAAGCTAGGCCGTGGACAGACGAACGGTTTTAAGTTCACGTAATTAGTTATCTCTACATCACTTGACTTTTGTTGAAATGACTTTTCTATGTCTTATGAGAATAAATATCTTTAAACCTAACCTACATCATCTTACAAATCCAACACAATAAAAAAGTTTAAGGTAATAACTTTGCACAAATTATTTGACTTTGATTTTGACTACGGAACCCTAAAAAAAGGATACCGTACCTCCATTTCCATTTTTGTCGTGAGACTTCTGTTTTCGGCGCGCGTTGTCGTCGGCGCGCGAAGTGCTGGCGGGACGGCGCCGAAAGCCGAAAGACGTGGCGACGCCTCGGGTTGGCTTGTTGCCGTTACCGCTTGTACTTTTCTCCCTCTTCTTTGCACCCTTCGACTCAGAGTGACCCTGTAAATAAATTTTTGATATGTAGTCTTCTATACTTAGATCTTACTATCAACTAGGTAGGTCAAAACTCCTTTAGTTCCAAGAGTCTATGTACCAAAAAAGTTACAGTATTACTACATAGTAAATTGGTACATACCAATAAAGGACCTAATAAAATAGCCAGCGTGCTGGACTATGGCCTTCTCATTCTGAAAGGCGACCCCTGCTCAGTGGTGGGCAGGCAATGGGATAGTGATGATGGAATTGGTGGGTAATCTAATTGAATTTGTTGAAAAAAACTCATCATACTCTCGTCATCCTACTCCTCCTCATATCTCCTCATCATACTCGTTGGTTTTAAAAACTTGCATTGAATATCTTGCCATATATGTAAAAAATTAAACTTACATTTATGTTAATAATTCAAAAATAATAATTTATTTGTAATTCATAAAAAATAATACAATTCTAAGTAGATAGGTAGGTATATGTCTAGAAATTAGAAAAAATCTGATTACCATAGGTCGATGGACCCCGCGGCTGACTGGCAGAAAGCGTTCATTGTATGTAATATAAAATATTAATATAAAAATCATCTAATAATCCGTCAGTATTCCGAATGTGCCTGGTTTAATAGATATCCGGTAGGTACTATAGGTACTTATCATTAGTTATACTGATTAACAAAAGCATTGAGAAGAAAGCCTTTATCTCACCTAAAAGTACTTATTACCTAAGTATAATGTAGAAATCGTGCAAAACTTACTCAATTACATAATAATAAAATAATATTATGTATGTAAGTATACCTATATACCTGAAAGGAGAAACTGATGACATATCAGCGTACAGCTGAGAGTTGCCCTTTATTTTGTCTATTTTTTATTATTATCCTATATTACTCACTCTCACGCCCGGGTACAAAATAGATACATATTAAAGCCAAAAGAAATATTAGTACTAAATATACCTACTTACATATATAACAAGTGTAAATTAAAAATTTTCAACACCCCCGACAAATCATTTTCAAATAAATAATTATGTATATCTAGGCAACGTCCATCTTGACAGCTTGACATTTGTCAATTGACACTTGAATATTATGAACCTAAGGGTTATCTAACCTTCTTTTCTACAAGAAAACTAGAAAATAGCCGATAACTTTTAAACGGCTGAACCAATTTTTTTGGATTATAGCTAAGAACACTCTCGATCAAGCCACCTTTCAAACAAAAAAAAGTAAATTAAAATCGGTTCATTCGTTTAGGCGCTACGATGCCACAGACAGATACACAGATACACAGATACACAGATACACAGACACACAGATACACACGTCAAACTTATAACACCCCTCTTTTTGGGTCGGGGGTTAAAAATAAATAAAACTAGCGATTCTGCGAAATTCCAACGGGATTTTCAATGCGTAAATCCACGCACGAAGTCGCGGGGATCAGCTAGTATATAAATATGTACCTTACTCATTCACGAGAAAGGTATTTTCTATTTTATAACATGAAATTTCTCAAGGTCTGGGCGGTCACATTATCAAGTTTTAAATTTTTATTAACGGATGTTATGTCGGTTGGAACAAACATTTTTGTAGCCTGATACCGGTGTTCTATATCCTGCATGATTGTGGAACTGTTTTTTATTCGGAAATAAAGCAATAAAAGCCTAGTAGGTACCTAGAAACCTAAGTAGTGATTAAATTCCAACGTGCGAAAGAAATCAGATTACATATTATAACGTAGACCCAGGTATAATAATGATAATGTTATCCGGATCAAATTTCGGCCATGGCAACTAATTACGCAAGATAATATTATAAAAACCGGCAAAGTGCGCGTCAGACTCGCGCACCGAGGGTTCCGTACTCGGCTATTTATTACGACATTTTGTATGATAAATCAAAAAATTATTATGCAAAAAAATAAATAAAGGCAAAGCCCTTTCATTATGATACCCCACTTGGTATACTTATCTGACTTTGAAAATTGAAAATACTAATCATTTGTTCATTAACACATGAGAGAGATCAGACAAATTGGCAAGATCAGCCTCAACCTCCCAACTTTGGTCTGCTGCTGAGAATTTCTTGAAAGAAAAACCTCATTGAGTACTAAATTATTTGCTGATCCTGGACTTGAATCGAACCTGGGACGTCATGATTCGTAACAGAATAAACTAGTCACTATAGATCAACGAGGAAATCCTTTCGTCACAATTCCTAGTGAATGAGACGACCGCATTAACAAACCAATGGTACTAAAATGTACCTACTTTGAATATCTAAACAGTAAATGCGATTCTCATCGTACTCGAGCTTTGAATAACTATCTAAGCTTAGTGAAAATTTCTTTAGAAGCAGAATTGTTGTTCGTCTGTTCGTATTTATACTTCTGCCTGTGTACCTATGTCTGTTCTTTTTTTACTTTTTTCCTTATTTTTTAATATCACACTTAATTTTATAAATGCGAAAATTTGTAACTAAGCATTGTGTATGTTTGTGTGTGTATGTGTGCGTGTGTATGTTTGTTACTCTTTCACACAAAAACTACCTGGGTGGATTTGACTAAGGATGGAGATAGATTATACCTTGGATTAACAAAGCTTGTAGAAACATATATCCACGCGGGCGTCATCGATCTACTACTTAGGTACCTACTTATATTAGAACTGTCTTACGACACAAAATTATCTTGTCGTCTATCGTGTGAAATATTCTCACGGGGCTTGGAAGTCCAAAACTGTTTTTATTTTGTCTGTTTCTTTAGCGTTGTACAGTAAAGTCAAATATATAAAAGTTCATTATGTACGTAGTCCAGTCACTACTTTCGTATTCTAACGCATTACGAAGTCCGTCCTCGTGTATTCCCATAAGAGACCGCCGGGTGCCGACCCCATATACAGCACCATTGGGCCAAATACAGAACCAAATAATTTACATAGCTTTAAAGATTAATGTAGTGATAGTAGCTCGTAAAGTCGTACAAATATAAACCTTAGCTTGGTATTATATCTACCGAGTTTAATATCGCATTTCTACCGGAGGCACGTAAAAAAGCGTAAGCATAATTTGCTTCTGTTATAGGTAGGCACACTATTCAGTCAGATCATTGACATCACACTAATATTATAAAGGCGAAAGTTTGTATGTGTGTGTGTGTGTGTGTGTGTGTGTGTGTGTGTGTGTGTGTGTGTGTATGTTTGTTACTCCTTCACGCAAAAACCACTGGACGGATTTGGCTGAAATTCAGAATGTAGATAGATAATATCCTGGATTAGCACATAGGCTACTTTTTATCCCGGAAAATCAAAGAGTTCCCACGGGATTTCGAAAAACCTACATCCACGCGGATGAAGTCGCGGGCATCAGCTAGTTCCATATAAAGGTATGATGGTTTTTGTCTTGATCGTAGTGCGGAAGCTCAGCTTTCAAAAAAGATTCTACATAATATTAGAATTCAGGACTGAATTGGTTAATTTACCTCCTGTTGTAGATTCAACAAATATTATGACCCCCAGCAGTCCGAAATTACAAGCACTGACACAGTCGAACTAACTCAAATCTGATCAAATGTTGAGTCCATCGATGGTTGAGTCACAGTCTGCCATCTATGAAAATAACAAAGGTTTGCGTCTACTACCCATAAATATACTGGTAAATTCGGTATAGTAACAATATTTTCTTTCCGAACTTGTTAGATAGAGCTCTAGCATCATGCACTTACTTATTACATTTTTTTTTAATTTAAGGAGCAGGAAAATTACCGTCTGGCATTCCTGACTCCATTGCAGATGTTGCGCAGTGACCTACGGATTAAAAACCTCCTCCACTCTTCGATATCTTCGCTTTAATTAATTACATAATATATGAAGTACAGGAGTAGGAAATATGGAGTACCTCTCCCAGGTGTCCGGTCTGCAACTTGCTCTTATCTGATTAGCGTTATGGAACAAAAATGTAGTAGTTACTCAACATCGACGTGAGAACAGCAATGCAAATTGTACTGATACCATCAGCACCTTTGTGGGAGATATCATGATAATTAATTTTCGGTGCTAAGTACTGTATATGTACCGACTGCTCATTCACCATACACAAGCCCATGGTGTAACAAGTTGCCAATTTAACCACAACGTTATCTGGTGCGAGTATCGTCTAATCGGAGCGTACTGCGCCAGTATGCCTCCAACACATGAGAAACCTCGAACGACAGGCTGTGTCTTCACTCTTCAACTTCAAGAACAATTTTTTTTCTACAGAATGCGATCTACTTATTTCATATTTATAAAACGTATGTATGGGCTTCGATCACCTTCTGTTCCGACATAAAAAGTTGTGAAGTTATAAAGATCCAGTTAATGTGTTTCCGGCTTTATAAGTTTATAGCTCGTGCAATGGTAGGTATTGCTTCACAGTCACAGGTCAAAACATCGCAACTGTTCTCGAAAGGTGAGAGGAAACATTTTATTGTTTAAAAAGTGACTAAGTGGATCCGTGTAATTTTGCAAGAGCCAAGCTCTACCGCTGAACCTTATTTACAGTTTTGAAAAAATATATACATAGGTAAATACTTCACCAGTGACGGACTCTGGGATTCGAGTCTAGGGTCCCGTCGAACCTAAAGATATCCCTTAGTGAAATACCAAATTAAAATATTATATTCAGAAGGATAACTGCTAGTTCGGAGTTGGAGGTACCCGTAAAGAAATCAAGAGTGAAAACGCAATGAATAACATAATATTATCAAGGATAAAAACCTATCAAAGTCATGTTTTATTAAAGACTAGAAGATGCCCACAGCTTCGCCCGCGTGGATTGGTCAGATCACGGCAGCATCAGGCTTGAGGAGTTAGAATCCAAATTTTTTATGGAAAAATATCACAAAGTTCTTCTATCGATTAAAAAAAAATACACAAATCGGTTGAGAAATCTAGGCGATATTAGTGTACATATATGTAGAAAAACACAACTCCTTCATCTTTTAAAGTCGGTTAAAAAGTAGCCTATGTTACTCCTTGGTTAATCCTCTACTTGTCTGTGAAACTTTCGTCAACATAGGTTCAGCCATTCCGAAGATCAGACCGTTCAAACAGACATACGTATTCAGTATCTGGTTGTCTATTTTCCTTGTCTTACTCTCGCGTATTTTTTGGATTCGTTCTCTCTTGGTCAAATCACACTAATATTATAAAGGCGAAAGTTTGTATGTGTGTGTGTGTGTGTGTGTGTGTGTGTGTGTGTGTGTGTGTGTGTGTGTGTGTGTGTGTGTGTGTGTGTGTATGTTTGTTACTCCTTCACGCAAAAATCACTGGACGGATTTGACTGAAATTCAGAATGTAGATAGATAATATCCTGGATTAGCACATAGGCTACTTTTTATCCCGGAAAATTAAAGAGTTCCCACGGGATTTCGAAAAACCTAAATCCACGCGGACGAAGTCGCGGGCGTCAGCTAGTACGTGAATAAAAATCATAATAGTTCGAGAACCCCCATCCAGTAATCTCGCTCCGGGCCTCCAACGAGCTTCGGCTGCATCTGTACTTCCCTTTTACTTACATAATTACATAATTATACCTTTAAATACTTAATTCAGGGCTGTACGACTTCAACATTACGCAATAATTGTCGGAAAAGCTCAGATTACTTAAATTATATTTAAAGTAAAAGGTCTGATCGTCAAGAGTCGTAATCTAGACAGACATGTCTACTTCTGAGAGTGTCAAAGATAAGGATTGCGTAACAGACTTTTACTTGAACATAACATCAAAACCAATTTTTTGGTAATTACGACATTTTTATAACTGACTGCCAAAGGTTCTTTATAACGGACCTTTGGCATTTGGTTTTTTAAAGGACCCAGATATTTAGGTAGTTTTAACATTTAATCATCTTGGTTTTTCCACATTATTTTCTGCAGGATTAGGTAGGTACTTTGGTTCTGTACTAGAATATTTCTTAGGATTTCACGTTACTATGTTTTGTTTAGGTATATCTCTGCTATATTATAAAAAGGTATTTGTGAGTCTGTTAGTTCATACATATGTAACAGAGAATATCCAGAACTAACGATCGGTTTTTCAAAATTCTTTCAACGATAGATTAGTCACATTATCCCAGAGGGTAGGCTATAATTTTTAAATATCACCCGGACGAAGTCGCAGGCAAAGGTTAGTTTTTCTAAAATAAAAGATTAGCTGATCAGTTAATATCTACTTAAACCAATTTATAAATACTATTTAATTATAATAATAAGTTAAACATAACTAACACGTGTGGTGACTTGAAACCGGTTATTAACAAACCGAAACTAAGTAAATTCATATGGAAGCTCAAAATAAAGGTCACGAATAGCCCCCGCTTAGCGCGGTGATGATAATGAGCTCAAAGTAGCTAAGGCTCAAATATACCAAGGTTAAATGAACGTTAAATAAAAGCTGCAGCTTGTGGTAAGCCGCTTACATCGTATTGTGAACGTTTAGTTACCTTTTTCTATCATTTTTATTTATAACATAAAACAATTATTGTTTTCGTTGTTAACTGAGCTGTTTTATCGTTGACAGCATGAAGATTAATTAAAGTTATTGTTGTTGATGTCATTAAGTAATTTATTTAAACTCTTTTTACTTTATTAACTGAAGCCCGCGCGGGTCAGCCGTACAGATTTAGTATTTTTTAAATCCCTCGGGAACTCTTTGAGTTTCAGAGTTAAATAGTATCATGTGTCAGTCTCCAGGATACAAGTCATCTCTTTGCCAAATTATGTTGAAATCAGTTCAGGCTTTGGTGTGAAAAGGTAGAATACACAAGAGTTCATTTTGCGTTTATGGTTGCATATACAATCTACGGGCGGCGGTTCTAGTAATTCGAGTACATTTTTGTGTGAATGTGAATATACGAGTAAAAAAAATAAAAATGTTTTAGGAATGAACTCGGTTTTTTAATCGATCCCTTTGGTTTAAAAAGAGTAGGTAGATAAATGCAATCACTGAAGCTATGCAGACCGACCAACGCATAAAAGGCTTTGTAAGTCTGCACATAGCGTAATCAGGCAGGAAACCTGCTCGAATGGTAGTACCTACTTAAAGAGCTTTGATCGAACCTTTTGTCGATGTAAAAGCATTGACGTTGTTGTGTTCAGTCACACACAAAAGGCTTCACGGCCTATCAAAGTTAATGTGACGCTCGAGATCATTCAAATGGAGCCCTTTCATGGGCACGAATAATAATCACGATTGTAACAGAAGAAGCGAAAGTTGTAACAAATCATTGTACCTAGTTACGACTATCTAGGATCACATTTCACGATCAATGAAAGTTGGACTGCATGAAGCAAATCTGTACGAGTCTATTAAACGTAATTTATTGCAAATAATGATCTAAGGTTTAGAAAAATCTACAAAAGTGGCAAACTGCGTTTGTAGGTATTATTCTAATTATAATAAAATACCTATGACATCGAAAACAGATTCTATCGCAAGAGATTCTACCACATACATCACAGTACCTACCTAAGTAGGTACTCTTAAATCACGGCGAATTTTTATAAATCCGATGCACTCTGAATGTCATTAAATAAAATTATAGTAAATATTTATGCAATTTATTCGACCAAGCAATGTATGTTAATCATCCGATATTAAGTCAGCAGTTTTTCAAAAACTGATAAATTATGTGACTGTATATTACGTTTTCAAAAGGCGTTTTTCTCCCATCAGCGCTTGATATTCTTGATAACCAGTCCTAAGATTGTGCAGGCCCTATAACGGGTCTGGGTATAGCTGTAATAAATTGATACTGACCGTTAGTGAATACCACACATGCCTTTCATTCAAGGGACTCCAACAGGAATACAGTTAAGTATAAGCAAAACAGACAAAATGCTATAACTCCTTGATTACGGGAACTCAACAAAGTTCTACTCTCATAAATATAGCTCCATAAAAGTTTACAATATAACTGTAGAGTTAAGAAATCAAACAAATAGATATCTAATTTATAGATTTTTTATGTAGGCCGTACACCTGCGTAGACCGTTATTTAATGTGTTAACTGTAACCAATTGTATTGATTTGCCATCGTAAGGAAGTAGAAGATATTACTATGGTGAAACTACTATTTGGTATGAGTTGAACAAGAAGACTGACTACGTGTGAAATTCGTAATGATATAGCATCATTGTTTACATTGGATATAGGTAATGTTTTATTGCTTCATACGGTATCTACGAGAGACGTCGTGTTTTCTCCTTATTGCATTCTGTTGGCTACTGCATATACTACTTACCTAGATGAATACAAACTACTTTATTAAGTAGGTAAGTAGGGTAAAATTGGGAGTTGTAGCTCACGTCTCTAGATAAAGCGCGGCGCGTCTAGCGGTGTAGCTGCGCCGCGCCGCGCATCGTATAGACGTGAGCTACAACTTCCAATTTCACGATCGATGTTAAATATAATCAGTAACAAGAGAATGATCAGGTTGTCACAAACTCCTCGAAGATGATTCAATGGTGATATTATTCTTGGATAGCCTACTTATCACTATTGACATCTCATTTTAGAATTATTTGGATTTATATAAGTAATGGTTTTTTAAATCGTTCAACAAATTACTTTTAATGTGTCAATTTCAGATAAATCCTAATGACTCAGCTTTATAAGGTTATTTATGAAAATCAGACGGTTTTAGTTACACATTAATCAGCTGATGGTATCAAGTCAACATACTTATTATTTATTCTTAATACGCGTGCGGAAACTTTAAGACCTTTATAATAAATGTTGGATTTCTTTGAGATCGTTGATATCAGAATACCATCGTATTCCTTATAGTTTAATATATGTACATGATGCAGCCCACACAAATTCCATTTTACAATAACAACGTCAACTAAATCATTAACTTTTAATATCATTTTTATTTGTTTATAATTATGATGATTACTTTGAGTTTTTGAAAAGGAATGACTTTCTTAGACCATGTACATGAATAAACTAAAGTCGTATTAATCAACAACTAATAAAAATATTGACTATACTTTGCTAGTCATACTTATATTACTAATCAACCCTTAACAAAAGGAAAGTAAATAAAAACTACTAGATATATATTTATTAGAAAATTTTATTATCGAGACACCATTTTCTTAAAACAAGCACGTTTTTTAATGCACATATTGAAGGATGGTATAAACAACTAAACACATCACTATTCGTTTCGTATTGTTCATACAAACTTAATAAGCTAGGGCAAGATTTATCTTCCAAATTATAAACACTATCGCAACCAAACATTTTCGATATCCACTGCACTTTTTCTACACCTTTAGCATAAACACGTTTATTATTTAAATAATTATTCATGTTTACATATCCTTTGTAGTTTAAGTATGAAATAAAACCTTCTTTCCAATGTATTCCTCTGTTTCTTTCTATCCAACAAACTTGTTTTCTTTCCGTTTTCGTTAAATTATAAAATGGGTATGGTGGCTTGATTAAATAAGTCTGGATATGGTTATTACATAATATAGCTATTTCTTTTACTATAAACTCATTGGAATCCGTCTTGAATCCTTGTACATCAATGATGACATTCATGACAACTTGCGGACAATATTACTTAAGGGTTTATATTCAAAGAGGCGATCGTTTATTATAAGACAATATGCTGATGTTTTATCCGGGATTTCTTGCGAACTTTCAATTTCCAAACGTACGTCTACAGGTCCTGTCTTTAAATTCTCGTTTTGTCTTGAACAGTCAATTACAAACAGTGGTGCCTTTTCTTTAAATGTGATCAGATCAAACAACGGGTCAACAGGAAGATTATAATAAGACTGACGAAATTGAGTGTACATTTCGTATAATATACTGTATTTATTTTCATCAAATTTCAAATTAAGTGAATCGTATGGGTAATATTGTGAATTTAAAAACAGTGTTACATTTGTTAATTTGCAATGATCAAATATAGAACTATCATTAGTCTTACTGTTTTTCCTATTAGTTTGTAGACCAAAAATAACATATCGAGGCTTTTCAAGTTGAGAAGTAGTTTTAATTGACCACGAATGTTTTGTAGTTTTAGGAAGTAAAGGATATTCATATAAATCCCAATTTCTGAATGCTATTTGAATAGGTTTGTCTTTTTCTAAATACTTAAGTAGTGAGAGTCTTTCACGATCCGAAACTTTTATATGCGGCACACGCCACTGAATTGTTCGTACTTCTATATGTATATTATCATCCTTGTGAATTGTTACACTATTTAAATTACTATTACTTCTATTCAGAATAAGTTCATGTTTACAGTTTATAATAATTTTATTATAATCCTCGGCAAATCCCATTATTTTATTCAATGGTATAACAGCATTAAAATATCCCTCTGTCATTTTAAAACCATCCATTTGCCAACCCCACAATGCTGCGACTTTGCTATCCCCCTCATTCATCGATATGTATGATTTTAATGTTGTGGTTATTCCAGGGTTTCTTACGCGATCTATTTCAATACCGTTCATTTCATACCTAATGTCTTGAAATAGAAACATAACAGGGTTATTAGTAAAATTTACAGGTTTCTTTATTTCTTTCCCCGATTGATCTTTTCCAGTCACTGTGGCAAAGCCTTCAACATAAATTGAACTATTACATGGTAATATGTATATGTCTTGCTGATGTATTGGAATGCGAATTTCATCATTTTCTTTGAAGCTGTTATTGTATGGATTGTACGTGTGGATCTCATAACTTTCGATAGAATTATCGAATACTGGGGTGTTATTAATATTTAGAATATTCATACTTTGAATCCGAGTGATCGGAGAAAATCTTTGTTTCTTTTTGTTACAATATTACGATTTGCTTTAATACGTGTACGCGCTTTAGTAGCAGGCAAATGATTGATTCTTTTCACCTCATATCCAAGTGTTTTATTAAACACTATCATTTTGCTCTACGTAAATGAAGTCTCAGTTGGATATTTTCTTCTCTAAAATCAATATTGTTACCGTTTTCGTCAATGATTTTAACAGTTATGGATGATATATTACTCTTATTAACAGGAAGATAAATAATATTTTTTGGAATTTCTATATATCGATATCCTGGAGGAACGTTAGGAATAAATTCATGAATAATATGTGATGCAAACCCATTATTAAATGATCCGAATATAAGATCACATTCGATCCTGATGACAGACAAGGGAAGAATGTTAACTGGATTAACAGACTCATGCCATTTATTTGCTTCAAGTTTTACATTTGGGAAACCAAGTAAGCGTCCTAAACTGTTTTCTACGTCAAAATGTACAGTTTTGGAACAAAAAAGCGAGCATGTTAAAGTATTATTATTTGGTTTTATTTCAATTTCACAGTTGTCTAACTTACTCGCAAGATATTCTCTTATGTCATATAAATCATAAGTACCATATGGAATTTTTAAATATTTACATTCATCACCATATGCAAATATGTTATTGCTATGATTTATGTTTGGTATTGAGTTCAGAGCAGAAAAATATAATAAACCGCATTCATATTCACCATCGAGAATAAGAGGAGGTTGAAAAAATGATTCCAACACAGATTTGTGCCCGGTAATAGTGATTGTTACAGACATGATCGTAAACTAAAAATTTACTGATTTTACTGAACTATTTATACATTTTATTTTGTGTATTCCAAAAACTTCTTAAAAACTTTATACATAGATGACCGCAGTTATAAGGATGACTACCTTGAAAATTTTTGTAATTATAACTCATACCAGTTCCTAAATATTGAATTAACTCTTTAGGTGGTTTTAAATTTCCATAGCTGTCAAAGTATTGAATTTCATTATTTACTTTTGCATAGGCTACCCAATGAGAGCCAGGATTATTGGAGCTATCCAAATTAACTATACCACATTCTTTTCGAAAAGGATGTTTTGGCATCTCATCTCTCATAAACACCCCTCGAAAGTAAGGAATGTCTTGCGAATGGTTGATGATGTCGATATTGGTGAGCGCTCGTTTGGGTAGCCTTTCTCTTAGTTTTTTTCATTTGAAATGTAAATTCCTAAACTACCTCTATGCGGTTTGATATGTAAACCTTTGCCTATATGGAGGGTTTCCATTTTTTCATGATGCCTCTTTAATTCTGTAAAACGTTTTTTAGCGTCTTTCAAATCATTTATAACTTTAGCGATTCCTGCAGCACCACCAGCTAAGCTACCCGCAGCAGATAATCCGGCAAAAATAGGTATCAAAGGAAGTACTCCACCAGTTTTTGGAATTGGTATAATTCGAGGAAGTTTTATTGACGAGTCTTTAGTCAATTCTTTAGCCGCTGCTATGGCTAATTCTATAGCCATTTTCTTACATTTGGGTTTCATTTTTTGCACATGCTTTTTTGCATGAGCAACAACATGTTTAAAGTGTTTTTTCAAACCAGTGCCTGAAGCGGATTTTTTTGGCGACACTGTTTTAGAATTGTTGGCTTTACTAGTCAGTCCCGACCCGGTATACAATTTAGCTATCATAGCTTTATTAACTAAATTTGCTGCTATCTTTTCTCCCAAAGTTGCATCAGATGCTAAAGCACGTTGCTTAGCCCTTTTCATCAATATTTTATCAGCCTTATGACGATCACTTAATGAAGTTGACAAGTCGTATGCAATATCGTGTTGTTTACAATATTCATCCAATTTATTTACACCTTGATCTCCCCGTGCAAGCCTTTTATACAATTTTGTACCAGCACCACAGTAATTATATCCAGGTAGATGAAGTTCAAATGGTAAATGATTTATAAACCAATTGAGAATACTGCTCTCTTTCATTACTTTTATTACAATGAATGTAAAATAACTATACTATCACTTAAATAACAATAAATAAATTGGGAACTGGTTAGTTATAAAATATTCGTTCTATCTATCCAACTATTTTCACTCGATGGAAATCCTAACCACTTTACAAATATCTTGTTTCCTTTTCTTTTTAAAACTTTTTCAATAAGATAGACATTAGGATTTTCTGTTTTTTGAAGTTCTTCTGCATAAAATGAGCCCAAAATTGGCTGATGTTTAGCATCTTCTATAAGGTAAGTAACAGGATTCGTTTTCTGTACTTTTTTAATACGGAATATTTCGGTGGACCAATTAGGAGTGTAACCTTTTTCAAAAACACCTTTATACTTACTAATCCGCACAAAATCTCCAACTTTTAAATTTCTCTTCTTAAGGATTTTAAACTGTTTTCCTACATTAAATCTTTGAAGTATAAGTTTCTTATTATTTTCATTAACTTCGTTAGGAGATAAACCGATCGTTCTGTGTTTAGAGGTGTTATAATTTTCAACTATTTCTTCTAGCACACCTTTAATCCAAGTGTAGTTTCCTTGGAAACTGAATTGTTTATACATTTTATTTTTTAAAGTTCTTATAAGTCTTTCAACTATAGAAGCTTTTTTAGTGGAATATGTAGAATAATGATTGATGTTAAATTTTTTGACTATCGTTTTAAAATTTTCGTTGTAAAACTCAGTTCCAAAATCAGTTTGAAGGTTTTTTGGAATACGTCCTTTCTTTAATATAGATTCAAACGCTTTAGAGACCTGATCTTTATTTTTAAACTTTAGTGGAAATGCCCAAGCATATTTTGAGAATGTATCAATTATAACTAAAATATATTTATAACCTGAATTTTGTTTCGAAAGAGATTTCATATCAATCAAGTCAGCTTGCCATAAATCGTCTATATCTCTCATGACAACATGTCGACGAGGAAAGTTTACTCTTGCATTTTTATGTATTTCATTTACGACGCTGTTTTTGCTCATGTTTTACTTTACTAGCCTCGGTGATTTCGATCAAATTACTTACTTTAATATTTATTTCTGTAATAAACTGATTAATTGATGATATTTTTTTTGAAAGATTGTCTGCCAAAACATCAACGTATTCTTTTGTAACACAATCGTTAGAATCTACCGGTTGCGCAAGATTTTTTACTCTTTTATGCTGAGCATCCAAATTATTGTTTGTACACTTCAAAGCGCATTCTAATAACACTCCTTTCATTCTTCGCATCTTATTAACATGATGTCCAAACTTATCAACTTTCATGTTCAACCTGCTTATCAATACTGAACACGCTCCATAAATGTGCTTTCTTTTATTCTTTTATTATACCCGCTTCTTTTAACTCTTCAATAATCGAAAGAATTTCATTATCATGATTAGTGTTGCCAGCGTCTCTGGACGCAATAATCAATCTTAATCTTTCAATTAACTCATTAGGATCATCCCAATAGATGAGATCAGTATCAGTTTTGTATTTCTTTAAAACTGGTAGCCTACCACCGTACTTTAATTTGTTTGTTTCACACATATCCTTTTCATAAAATAATGGTTTGATGATTTGAGAATATTTTTTTCCTTTGTCACCTTTAATTTGATTAGCAGGATTGTAATCTCTTTTATGAGCACTAGTACTAATTAAGATATCTTTATATGTGATTTTATCACTTTCAGTTACTTTATTCAAGTTTGGTTTATTTCTTAATAAAAGTTCTATTAAACCAGCAGTTAGTTCATAACTTTTATCATCAATAGTAATAAACGTTAATTTGTTTGAAGACATATCATCTACAGTTGAAAATTTGACGGGGGTATTTCCTATCATCAATTTTTTGTTAATGCGACGTATACCAAATGGTATAGATACATTGCTTTGCTCGCCAAACAGATCATTGTCTGCCAGTGTTTCGGAAATGTTGACTTCATCATTTAGAAATTCCAAAGGTTCAGACATTTCCTCTTGTTTTTTCGGATTTTCTTCAAAGTTATTATCGTTGTAAGTAATTTCAATATCACCATCTTGTTTTGAGTTTATATTTGGAATTTCAGGCGATTGATTATTTCCAACACTTGCGTTGTTACAATTAGTTTCGTGATAAGATTTGTTTGTAGCATATTTACTTAGTGTAACAATTGCTTTCAAAGGATCAGACAGTGGTTTAAATATTTTTTTCCGCCTCAGTTCTAACTCTTCATCTTCATCACGTAATCTTTTTACTTTACTTTTAATAGCCTTTACTGATTTAATTAACTCTTTTTTCAAACTTGTTTCCATTTCTTTTTTTTAATTATTTTACACAACCATTGAACTATGTAGTAAAAATTAAAATGAAACTAATTTTAAATTACAATCTGTTTAAATAATTTCATTCAAAATTTTACAAAAACGTCGAAAGATTTTCTATATCTACCGTTGTTTAATTCACAATCTTTGTTAATTATTAAACATGTGTATGGATCTTTCCATATATCTGAACATAATTTTTTGAAGTCTGACCAAGTCATGTCAGAATTGACATGTTCGTTATAGATGTGTTTCAAATTTATATCATCTTGTTTAAAAATTATTAAAAAATTTACGTTATCTCGAATTAATTGTTTTGGTATCTTAGAATATGTTTGAGTCAAATAAAAACAGTCGATGTTCTTATGTCTACCCATTGAAAAATAATCTCGGATATTTACTTGGTTCTCGCAAGTAACATCATCAAAAATAAATACAGAATTTTTCAAGGCTTCAGTAGGAGGAATAACCTCTTTATCATCTTTGAAGGTAAAGAGCTTAACAGCTGGAACCATGCTTAAAACTTTATTCAAAAAACAATATTTTGGTTGAAATGTTGTTTTAGAATATAGGTAAACATTTTGAAACTTGAGACCATTTTGATGTAGTAATAAGCTTAACATTGTGTTTGTTTTGCCACAATTTGACGGTCCACATATTATACAGCGAATCGTATCGGGCAACAGCAAACTATGCCTTTTTTGGATTGATGACGCTTCTATATTTAAATTGTTAATTTCCAATGTTACTGGTTGTTTGATCAACTTCATTGTGTTTTCTGTTAAAAAAGATAAAATCCTGTTATAAAGTCTTCACATTATATTCTATATAATTTTATAACTAAAATGTAACATAATGTTAATAACCAATTTAAAGAAATGACACCATACACGTGTAAACTCGGAATGCGTTGCTGTGTCACTAAAGATTTGTTTTCACTTTGCTCAAATTACCCATTTGAGAATACAAGATTATATAAGATTTTACTATCGATGCATGTTCATTCCTGTTACAGCTCTCGGGAAAAACTTGGAATGTGATGCTGTGTCACTAAAGCATTATGTTTTCGTTTTGCTCAAATTACATCGTTTTAGATCGCAAGGCAGTATTAGATTAATTATTATTTATTAAAGCTTCATTCCTGCTACAGCTCCCGAAGAAAACAGTAGCCGCGCTCATAATTTTATCATAATAAATATCGAGTATTTTACTTGGTAAGTTATTATAATTATTTTATAACAATGTGCTGACTTTTAATAAAGCATGTATTTTTTTACCGTTATTTATTAATTATTTTTCTTTTTGTTTCAGAATTATGTCGACTCCTATCTTACCCAACGAAAATCTAACAAATCCTTTTTACTACGCACAAGATGTAAACGGGTTCGCGGAAACTGAATTTCAGAGACTTTGCGAGGATTTAGCTCAAAAACAAGCAGCAGAACCAGTTCAAGCATCTAGTAAGGAGATGAAAAAAAAGAAAAAATGCAGTTTATCACTATTGAAGCCTGTTTCACCCCCGACTTCTACATCAACATCCTATGTTATTCGCAAAGCAACTGGAAGACGGCTTCATTTAATAAAAATAAATATTTATGGACTAAATGGAGGAGAACAAGATGAAAATATAAATGGTGATACTCCTAGTGTTAGTGCACAGTATGTAGTCAAGGATAATTACGATGAAGTTATGGATGCTACAGAAAATTTGATAGGTAAAATAATGTCAAAAATTACTCACTCCATATAAATGTGAACTATTGTTGAAATGTAATTTGCTTATTTTTAAATATCATCATATTTTTTGTTTATAAAAATAGTGTTTTTTAGAGTAAGGAGCTGTAGCATGAATTCATTATTTATGAAATAAACGTAGTTTAAAGAATAAAATTGTTTTTTTAAATTTTAAATTATTAATTGAAAACATTATGATTGTACTAAGTACCTAATAATATTAACGTATTCCATGTAAATATTAGGTAGTACAATCAAGTTTTTTCAAATATTTCAAGGGTTCGATTCCCTTAAATGTAAAGGTTTTTTTAATTTTGCTTAATGTTTGCTTACTGCATTTTCATTTCTTGACCAAGGTGATAAGGATATAATGTTGAAATTGAAGGTCTATATAAACAAACGTAAAGGTCAGTAAGCAAACATTATCACCTGCTATGATATCACTATAACTCAAGTTATTGATCTCGATAAATATAAAAATAAAAAACTGAAAGGTAAAATAATAAAATGTCGGTGATGATGAGTAGTAAATATTTATTTCAATATTTGCATGCATACATGAACAATCAAAATTGCACAGTAATGAATAACATAAAATCTAGTACAAATTAACAACTAAAAAATTGTACTGTAGTGCCCCCACGGCAACGTTTTAAATTGCTTCTTTAAAATTTGTCTTTTATCATCTTCACTATTTAAAACTAACTTATTAATTTTTTGGGTATATACATTATGATTTTTAGATCTAATAACACACATATTCTTTCTGACTGATTGATTGTAGTATAACACATTTTTGTATTTATCTATATCCAACCTTTTGGTAACAGATGTTGTCACTCCTTTTGCCTTTTTAATAGACATTTTTTGTGATTCAATACAATACAATTTTGCTCGTAAGCCAACAAATTCAACAATAACATCTCCACCCATCTCATCTTTAAAAAACCCCGGAATTTTCATATTTGCTTGAGGGATATTGTAAACATTTTTATCGCTAAAATTGCTGGTATCGAAAAACTTAATATTCTTTTTCATGTCTGAATAAAAATCATCAGTATATATGCGATATAGTAAGCTATCAGTATCAGTATAACAAAGTTCAATATTTTCTTTATATAATGGTTTCATTATAGAATAGTGAAAGTTATATAAATGTGTTTTAGCTAACTCTAAAACAGTAAACCCCACATAAATTGGTCTATCCAAAATTAATTTCGTTTGTTCTAATTGGATTGCTACCAAATTATCTGTAAATATCGACAAACATTTAAAGTTAGGCGCACTTACATACTTTTCTGCTCCAATAATCCTGTTTGTCTTATTATTCTTATCTGTCCATGTATTAACAAGTTTTACATTTACTTGTTTTCTTTTATTTTCTATGGTTTTACCAAAAATAGCATTATTTTGTTTTTTGAAAAAGTCTTTTTCAAATTCAGACTCTGCTTTTTGCCTCAAAGAGGTATTCAATTCAATATATGGTTTCAAAAATTCTTTTTGTTCAAATGATAGAATTCTATGAATTTTTAACAATTTTAGACCGTTTTTAAGACATTCTTTTAAATGGATATAGTGAATAACATAGGAACATTTGTCGTATAAATTTGCAATAAGCTTGGCATTTCTATGACCAAAAGGTGTAAATTTTTCAGCAGCAAATGGTAAATCTGAGTGAGCGTCATGTATTTCAGATGGATAACTAAGATCTACTTCAAGTATATACCCAATGTTACTGTCAACAGTAATAGAATCAATTTCAAAAGTCTCAATTTGGTCTTTGTTCAAAAATTTAAAATTACTTGTAGGAAGTTTCATCATCATTGCATAACCATACAGGTTCACACAGTCTAAATATACCAAAAAGCTACTTGATTTGTTGATATCATAGTCAGACATATATTTATTGTTAGCTTTAGCATATCTTAATGAACACTGAGCTAGACCACCTCGTATACCTTTTTCAATCATTTGATACATCTCCACATCAGTTATAAGGTCTAATTTTACATTGGTATGCAAAAGCATTGCATCCCAACTTAAAGAAGGTGAAGAAACATAATAGCACGGATCTAAGCAATAGGTTGCTAAGCTAATTTTCCTGAATTTTTCAAAACTATCTGCTAGTAATAGTACATCACATTTTAAATATAAATCTGTATATTCGCCTAAATTTTTTATTTTAAAAGTTTTCCAAACTTTCAATGCATGTTTATAATCTTCTTCCGAAATAAGTTCTGAAGTAAGTTTATTAAAAAAATGTTTTCGTTTTGGTAACTCAGTTTCATCGTAACGTTTTAAAGAGTCTATATAATCATAGCAGTACACACCCTTTCTGCAAATCAAATCAAATAAATACTGATCACTGTAATACCTACGCAAGTTTACGAAGTCGTCTTGATGTAAAGATCTAGCTAATTTATCTAAGCTACAACTGAGAAAATTAAAAGAATCGATGAATTTCAGTTGAGCAGCAGTTTTTGAATCAACTGATATAAATTTTGTGAACGATATGTATTTTTCTTTATTTTTCGGAATAATATTTATACGACCGTTAATACTCGCTAACTCTTTAATAAAAAGATGGCAATCGTAATTACTTAAATTATGAAATATAATAGGTATAAAAGGACATTTCTTTGCACTCAACTTGCAAATGTTGTGAGCCGCGCCTCTATATTCCCCTGTAAAATGATCATGATCTGCCACAATTTTATCTGTGGATGTAAATTTTTGTTTACATATACAGCAAACTTTTGCATTATGAAAACATTTCTTTTCAGTTTCAGTAAGTAGTTTCATGGGATTATTTTCTAACAAAATTGCATGTAATCGTTTGACATCATTTGAAATTGTTTCTACAAATTTTTGAGCACAGTTAGCTCCTATGTATGAAACCAGTTCATTAAGTTCAGGTTTAGATTCACAACAAATATAGTACGCGAAAGATGTGGCTTCATGAACCTGTATGGTTTCAGTATGACCAGATTTACTTTTATCAGAATATTCTCTTAATAAACTTTCAAAATCACCATAAATCACAATTGGTATTCTTTGAGTTCTTTCATAATTATCAAAATATAATTTACTATTTTTCTCTGGAAGAACAGTTTTAATTCTAGCACAATTATGTTTGCATAATTTTTCTTCTGAATTGAAATAAATGAAGCACTCCTCACATAAAAAAATTTTAGACTTATTTTTAGTAAGTTGACTATGAACCAACCGTTCAAAGTTTCTTATCAAACAAAAATGTCTTTTATTGTTTTTAGTAATGTAAAGCAAATTAACATGAACAAGTTTACGCTTGCTGGTTTTGTACAGAGGTCCGTTAATATCACCATTTTTTTCTAAACTGTATATATTAACACTTATGTCAGAATTATTTTTTTCAAATAATGTGATATCCTCAAAAGATGGTGGAAACGACATACCATCTATTTTTAAAACTTTTGAATAATGAGGATATGAAGATACTCTATTAAAGTTTTTATTGGTGGGATACATATGTGCTAATATACTCCACAGAAAACACTTATCATCACTATTTTTAATATTTACACAAGATCTAGTTTTCAGAATTTTTATTGGTAGTGGAATATAGGAGCCTGTCCTTAAAGGATTGTATTTATTAATGTTTACTTCTAAATTATTCAAAGAGTCAAAAGACCAGCCTGATTCTGAATGTTCAAACTCTGATAATTTGTTAAGCAGGCTTTTTACACACTCTAAATATATATTTTTTATGTTTGTGGATTGAAAAATTTGTACATATTTAGTATTAAACGACTTCAAAGATTTTTCATTATTTTTTGGCAAAGTAAAAGTCGCAAATAATTCAAAATTTATTTTAAGAGCATTATGTTTCTCAAGACTTCTTTTTACTAAATTACATATCGTATTTACAACTTCAGATAAAAATTGCTCAGGTAACAAAAATTTTTTTGATGGACATACACGATAGCTTAGTATTCTGTTCTTAAAAGCAGTTCCAATTATTTGAACATTATCGAATTCTGTGCGAAGTAAACAATTAGACTTATGAATATAACTTTTCTTGTGTGAAAAGTATTTTGGCACTGTTATATTACAAATATCACAAAAAGTCATTATGAGATTATACTAAGTAAGAGTACTTATTATTTGAAGTTAGTAAAATGCAGTTAAAATTTTCATGCTGGGTATAGTGTAGGTTTAACCCCTTTAAAATCTTCCTTAGCAGCAGCGACCAAGCGATTCGTTGCCTGCCAAATTTCTGAGTTGGTATCCATACATGACTTATAAGTAAAAAGGGCGTGACGCCATCGATTACCCGGGCTTATCTTTGATGCTTCAGCAGCGTTATAGATGCGGAGTTCTAAGTAATAATCGCCTTCCGTTATTAATTTCTCTGGTTTTCGCTGTGTAGAATACCCTGATGCTATTTTCTTGGTGATAAAATTTTTAAGTGGTTCAAGCTTTTGCACCACTTCTTCTTCGTACTGAAAAGACAAAAATAATATTTTTAGTTATTAAAAAATATTAACTCAGTTAATAAAATGTTTATTAATAAATTGTTTATAGGTTTCCATCAATAAATTCAACAACCCAGAGTTGAGTTGCGAAACCTTCCCTAAAGCTAACAATTTATTTGATCCAGCTCAAGAATCGAACTTGAGACCTTAGGCTCCATATTCAAACGTGCTAAGCTAATATTAACTAATAATTAAATAATTAAATATAATGATGTAAAAAACCATTGATATCTTCTTAAAGGGTTTAGTTGATGCTTATATTCAGTCAGAATTCTAATATTTCTTGAAAAAAAAGTAATAATATTATATTTACAGTAAAAATAAAGTGTAATAACTCACCTCAGACTCCCATGAAGGACGTGCAGCCTTGACAGGCTTTTTTTGAAGCGCTTTCTTACGCTTTACAGGTGGTTCCGGTTCAGATTCTGAATCTGACTGCCGCTTTTTTGATTTCTTCAATTTATTGAGTGATTTACTCTTTGAAGTTGAATTTGAAGTTATAGGTAATTCGTCATCCGAATTAAAAGGATTATTACTAAAGTTCGAAGCCCTGTTATAGAAAAAACATTTTTTTAATGTTGTTACATCATACTATTATCTAGTTCTGAAACAATTAAAGATTTTTTGGTGAAATGAAATTTAAACATGTATGTACTTAATGTAACTTTTTAAAATACTATTAGGTAAGAAGTTAATATTAAAAAAAATATTATTTCTCTGTAGATGCAACAACTCTTTCATTAAAATATGTAAAAAATAAAAAATAAATAAAAAAATACATACATACTGAAGCTAAACAACTGCTTTTTGAAATTTAAAAAATGATTTTTTAAGTGAATTAAGTAAACGTTTGCTCGTTGAAGTGCTCACAAAAGAAATGCGTAGTGAAAACAGTGCTTACAGAATTTAGGTTCTTCTAATAGTCAATCAATAAAGTCAAAAGTTCATAGTATTTGCATAGAATAATGACTCTTAAACATAAAAGTAATTAGAATGACATTCAAAGATCTCATTATTACACACATACATAAGATGCCGCATGCATGTTTAGGATTCCCTATTAGGAAGCAAACTGCAAATATGCAATCCTGCAATACGAGTCATTAGACACCGAAAAAGAATCACTTTTAGTTAACACATGATGTATCCCGACTATACCTACTTTGATATTATTTTTTAACACTCATGGCGTCTGTTCTGTATTTCTACATTAGATAAGTATGCATATTATGCACTATGTAGGTAATGTTTACAGCAGTTGAAATAGTGTAATGCCAAAATACAATATAATATTTCATTAGTTACTTACCAAAAGCGGATCGATTAATAATAATTTTATAAAAATTATCGTCCATTTAGAGAATAAAAAGTACTTATACTTACTTATATGAAATATGACTTTATCGGCAAAAATAGTTAGGTAGAAAGGTGTTAATGTAAGTATTTTATGGAATAGTAGGTCTATCAACCGAACTCGATCTACTCTATGAGTCATGATAGCATAGTGATTAAGACGTCCGCTGCCTCCGGTTATAAGTCGGGCAGGGGTTCGATCCCGGGCATGCACCTCTGACTCGGACACTTGCTTTAGTGGGATACCATAACACTAGAATGAATGAATGAATTGGATGAACCTTAATACTACAACACTTGAATTTTAACCTTCTATTATAAGAGTGTGGTTAGTAATTATTATTATTGATACTTATATACCGACATACTTACCTGTTCCGGCATAGCATGCTTTCCATCCTAAACTGACACACCACTTACCATGTTTTGAATACTTGAATAAATGAATGAATGAATGATTGAACGATCGTCTTTGAACCTTTATACCGCAACACTTGAATTTTCGATAAGGGAGTGTGGTTACTAACTATACTTATATTAATAAACTGACAAACGTACCGGTTCCGGTTTAGTATGCTTCCATCTTAAACTGACACACCACTTACCATGAGTTGAATACTCGAATAAATGAATGAATGAATGATTGAATGATTGATCGATTGTCTTTGAACCTTTATACCGCAACACTTGAATGTTCGGTAAGGGAGTGTGGTCACTAATTATACTTATATTAATAAACTGACAAACGTACCTGTTCTGGTTTAGTATGCTTCCATCTTAAACTGACACACCACTTACCATGAGTTGAATACTTGAATAAATGAATAAATGAATGATTGAATAATTGAACGATCGTGTTTGAATCTTTATACCGCAACACTTGAATTTTTACTTTACGATAAAGGAGTGTGGTTACTAATTACTTATATTAATAAACTGACATACCTGTTCCGCTTTAACATGCTCCCATCTTAAACTGAACCTCCGCTTAACATAAATTTGAGATGAGTGCTACATTAATTGCATTAGGTAGGTTCTTAAGGGTTCCAGTACAAAATATAAATTATTCTAAATAATCTAATCGATGCTTAAGAATAGAATTTCTATAAAATATTCCAACTCAGTATCGTAACTAGTTGCATCACTTGAGAATGTGCTAAATCAACCATTGAATCATCTTTCTACATGAGTTAGTAACAATAACCTGATCATTCTCTTGTAACTGATATCTATTG
The DNA here is from genome assembly GCF_905333055.1 of Maniola jurtina. Classification (NCBI taxonomy): domain Eukaryota; kingdom Metazoa; phylum Arthropoda; class Insecta; order Lepidoptera; family Nymphalidae; genus Maniola; species Maniola jurtina. The sequence goes on along the minus strand of NC_060036.1, from coordinate 11,041,184 downwards.
TGAAAATATTGTGTGTTCTAGCTTAAGTCTTATAGATCCGGCGCGCGCTGGCGCGCCGCGTCATCTAGAGACTTGAGCTAGAACACACAATATTACCCTACTTAGGTATAATATATATTAGTTGAATAGGCATTTCGTTACAGAAGTGTAGGACATTAATTTTTTTTCACAATGATCAATAGATATTACTTTTACATTTCTAACGAAGCATTTCTACGAGTACATAGTTACATAGAAATACATAAGTAGTTGATATAAAAAATTTGATAGTAGGTACGTAGTACAAAAACAGATAAGCAGATGAGATTGGGATAGACCAATTAATGAGCTTGGGTAATAATGTAGTTAAAGTATTGAAATAAAGAATTCTAAGTAAGTATTTTGAGTCCTATAGACGTAACTTTCACACTCATTGTTAGTGAAGTTTAAGTTTAACCTTAGGAAAAGTTAACAAATGATGACGATAAATGAAACAAGATGGCAAATAAGTTAGCGAGGAAATATGAGCTGTAATCCTTATCTATACCAGAGGCGGCTCGTGAAAATTTTTCATGGGTGTTCACAAAAAAAAAATAGAAAATGTCTTATCTTCTAAATACTCACTTTGCTAGGTCACTTCTTTACTTTAATTGATTGATGCGCTAAAATAAGAGTTTAAGGTAATTGCTATTTGACAAATCGCAAAAATGCTGTACTTTGAAGTAAATTGTTTATTTTTCTAAAGCATTAACAGCTATTAAATACATGCAATTAAAAACTTCAGTTTGTGAAGATTATAAGGGCCTCTTTTTATTTAGTATACATTATCCCAATAAAAAAAAAACCAAGTTGAAAACATTGCTGTTCGCAACTTGTTCTGTAAAAGTTTTCTTTAACATCTTGATACTTTGAAGCCAACCTCCAGAAAATGATATGTTTAGGTTTAGCAATCAATTTTAACTGTTAGTTTTATACTAAATGTTTTTCGTTTCTTAAATAATCTAAAACTAACCAAAAAACTTCCTGTGCTATTTATTTTCTTGCAGGCGCTCTATGGAATTCAGTGTCCACTGGACTCTAATGGCGGACGGACTGCGCGCGTCATTTCGTCGCAAAATATTATTTAAAATGAATTTAAGCTTATTATTTTTGAATGAAAGTTGTGTTTATAATCGTTGAAAAATAAAATAGGGATTTTTTCATTTCTAAATGAAGCCTGCTTATATACTAAATTTGATTCTAAAGTTACGGTTTTACCAGGTAAATACTCGGAGGTTGTCATAGATTATGATGACAGATAGTAAGTGTTCTAAATAGGTATTATACCTATGTTAGGAGATAGCGCGCCTCGTTCCGGGTGCCGTGTTCCGAAATGGATTTCGTAGTAGTGCAAGTTTGGTGCAAGCCCCACATGACGGAGGGGTATGCGTCAGGCATTTCCTGTGTACAAAAAAAAGACCTATATTTCGGATCCATATTTCATCACTGACAATATGCACTATTCAAAGACTGTTCTTCAAGCATTGAGGAATTTTGGACAGAGACATCTCGAAGGTTCCCGAAGGCTGCCTGAGTTAGATTTGTCGGCTAGCTAGCTTTTTTCGAAATTGGACTTACTTAGCTGGATTGTGTGTTAGAGCTTTCTTATGAGATATTATATGTACATAATATAACCATGGGTCTCATAAGAAAGCTCAGATTCATGCTGCGGGCAACGGGGAGAGCCTAAAGGTTGGAACGCCATTTCGGCGGCCGTGTTTCCTGCCATATATACCTTAGATACCTGCAAGCCAAGAGTGAATAGGCATCTTCTAGGTAAGCGTGCTCCAACTTGGACCTCATCATTGCTTTCTTTAAAGCATGATTGTCGTCAAGCGCAAGCGCAAAGATTCAGGCGGCGCAAACCCGTAGCATGTGGAAGACCCTATTAAAGACCTATGTTCACTGTGGACGTCTGTCGGTTGATGTTGATGATTATGTCTTTAGTGCAAGTAGTTCAGTAGTTTCAGAGTTTATCGATAACAAACAAACAAACCTTTCCTCTTCATAATATATGTAGTTAGTAGCGCAAACTTGGAAAAAAATCTCGTGGACACTCTTTGATTTTCCGAGATAAATGTCATTTTACCTGGCAGCCCTAATCAATTTTATCACTGATATTAATAACTAATTCATAACCGTTAAACCTAAGTGTCAAAATCTCGTTTTTCTAGTCGAGTTCCGTAGGCTCTTTGAACCCACTGCATTATTATCCCAAGAAAACCTACCATTAGATGTAGGAATAATGGAAAGAGGTCACAACCCTCAGCAATAAAGAATACGATGCGGAGAGAGATGTCACTCTCAAGGTCTTTAAATGTATCCATGCAAAAAACCACGTCGACTGGTTGCTCCGTTGCAGCGTGATTGAATATTAAACCAACAAACACACTTTCGCATTTGAAATATGGCCAGTGATTATAAGAAACAGTTTAAATCTCTCTCTGCTCTCTGAGAGACGTTAGGCAAAGTGAACACGAATTATGACACTTCTGTGTTCTTATACAAGCTTAGGTCTCTCAATTTTGTCAATTAATGTCAAATCTGGCATTCCAGCTTTCTCAAATCAAAACCTAGTAAGCGGCTTAAATTCAAAAGAAGTTTAGGCCGTAGTTCTTTCTGGTCCAATGCGGAATGGCATACTTCACACACCTTTGAGAACATGGAAAACTTGCAGGTATGCAGGTTTCCTCACGATGTTTTCCTTCGCCGTTAAAGCAAGTGATATTAAATTGCTTAAAACGCACATAACTGAAAAGTTAGTAGTGCGTGATTCCGGGATCAAACCCCCGACCTTCGATTAGGAGGCGGACGTTCTAACCACTAGGCTATGACAGTTTTTAAATTAAAGGGGTTTAAATATTTTAGTGTGAAGACTGGCCAACACATTTATTCATTACATGTGCATCATTTTCTTTTTTAGGGTTCTGTACCTCAAAATGAAAAACGGAGCTCTTAAAGGACCACTTTGCTGTCTGTCCATTTGTCCGTCCGTCCGTCAAGAAAACCTATACAGTACTTCCCGTTGATCTAGAATCACGAAATTTGTTCTCGGATTTATTCTATCTACCTGCCCATAATTCTAGGTTAACGGGAAATACCCTATCGGTTTTCTTGACAGACACGACAGACGGACAGACGGACAGAAAGACAGACAACAAAGTGATCCTATAAGGGTCCCGTGTTTCCTTTTGAGATATGGAACCCTAAAAACATTATGTAAGTATGCAAAGTATTTCCCTTGCAAACCATATTTTAACAGTTGACATGTAGAGGTCATTGACTTTTCCTATCTTACTTTTAAGTTTTAATGCATTATTAAGTATTTACTGTTTTGACGTGATATTTAGATAATGGGTGATATTTATTTTATTTAATCTAATTCCTTTTAAAAACTTAGTAAGGCGCATTAATCTATAAAAACCTAGCCAGTTCAAAGACTTACTATGTTTTAAAATGGTCAAAGCGACTTACTAGCTTTTAATTTTACTTTAATGTGGGTGTCCTTACAATACAACGGGACATACTATGAAAGTTAGGCTTATGACATAAAACGATTTTCGGAAAAATGACATTTACTTTGTTTTGATATGGGGCGGTCGATATAATTAGGTACTAGGGTAAAGGCTCGAGTAAATGAACAGATTGGACGTTTTTACATGTATTAAGAGCTGGAATAAAAAACCGGCTGATATACCTTTTTTAAATATTTTCTTACAAATTCTTACACTTTTTTCAATTTCAATTTCAAAACCGTGTTCCGTTCAAACCGTTCAAAAGTGCGTGTGCGTGCGTCCATGTGTGTGTGTGAGTGTGTTGTATGTTTGTACGAGTGTTTGTGAGTGTGGTATTGCGTTGTATAACCACATGAGTAGCGAACAGAGTCAAAGCTTCATACAAGCGCGCTACGATAGGTACACTACTACAAGCTTGAGGCGCGTGTGTGCGTGAGCACAGGCGCTACGTCGCGTACGGAGAGAAATCGGTTTATACCGGCTCGGCCTGTGCTCAAGTTCAGGGGCTGCAGTACACGTCGCGCGTCGTGTTTTCATTTAATTTAATGTTAATGATAATAATTTAAATAGTGTTTAAAATCTATTTTCTTGAACTGTCATAGATTTTGTTCAAAATCAATATCTGAGGATCCCTAGGATCACAAAACAGGAAATTGTTACCAAAATTTAAAAAAATCGACGCCATTTTGAAATTCTTTGTTAATTGACCGATTTCGTTCAAAATCGATATTTAGAGCTCCCTGGGATCACAAAATAAGAAACTGTTACCAAAATTTAAAAAAGTCGACGCCATTTTGAAATTCTTTGTTAATTGACCGATTTCGTTCAAAATCGATATTTAGAGCTCCCTGGGATCACGACATAAGACACTGTTACCAAAATTTAAAAAAGTCGACGCCATTTTGAAATTCTTTGTTAATTGACCAATTTCGTTCAAAATCGATATTTAGAGCTCCCTGGGATCACGAAATAAGAAACTGTTACCAAAATTTAAAAAAGTCGACGCCATTTTGAAATTCTTTGTTAATTGACCGATTTCGTTCAAAATCGATATTTAGAGCTCCCTGGGATCACAAAATAAGAAACTGTTACCAAAATTTAAAAAAGTCGACGCCATTTTGAAATTCTTTGTTAATTGACCGATTTCGTTCAAAATCGATATTTAGAGCTCCCTGGGATCACAAAATAAGAAACTGTTACCAAAATTTAAAAAAGTCGACGCCATTTTGAAATTCTTTGTTAATTGACCGATTTCGTTCAAAATCGATATTTAGAGCTCCCTGGGATCACGAAATAAGAAACTGTTACCAAAATTTAAAAAAGTCGACGCCATTTTGAAATTCTTTGTTAATTGACCGATTTCGTTCAAAATCGATATTTAGAGCTCCCTGCAATCACAAAATAAGAAACTGTTACCAAAATTTAAAAAAGTCGACGCCATTTTGAAATTCTTTGTTAATTGACCGATTTCGTTCAAAATCGATATTTAGAGCTCCCTGGGATCACAAAATAAGAAACTGTTACCAAAATTTAAAAAAGTCGACGCCATTTTGAAATTCTTTGTTAATTGACCGATTTCGTTCAAAATCGATATTTAGAGCTCCCTGGGATCACAAAATAAGAAACTGTTACCAAAATTTAAAAAGTCGACGCCATTTTGAAATTCTTTGTTAATTGACCGATTTCGTTCAAAATCGATATTTAGAGCTCCCTGGGATCACAAAATAAGAAACTGTTACCAAAATTTAAAAAAGTCGACGCCATTTTGAAATTCTTTGTTAATTGACCGATTTCGTTCAAAATCGATATTTAGAGCTCCCTGGGATCACGAAATAAGAAACTGTTACCAAAATTTAAAAAAGCCGACGCCATTTTGAAATTCTTTGTTAATTGACCGATTTCGTTCAAAATCGATATTTAGAGCTCCCTGCAATCACAAAATAAGAAACTGTTACCAAAATTTAAAAAAGTCGACGCCATTTTGAAATTCTTTGTTAATTGACCGATTTCGTTCAAAATCGATATTTAGAGCTCCCTGGGATCACAAAATAAGAAACTGTTACCAAAATTTAAAAAGTCGACGCCATTTTGAAATTCTTTGTTAATTGACCGATTTCGTTCAAAATCGATATTTAGAGCTCCCTGGGATCACAAAATAAGAAACTGTTACCAAAATTTAAAAAAGTCGACGCCATTTTGAAATTCTTTGTTAATTGACCGATTTCGTTCAAAATCGATATTTAGAGCTCCCTGGGATCACGAAATAAGAAACTGTTACCAAAATTTAAAAAAGTCGACGCCATTTTGAAATGCTTTGTTAATTGACCGATTTCGTTCAAAATCGATATTTAGAGCTCCCTGGGATCACAAAATAAGAAACTGTTACCAAAATTTAAAAAAGTCGACGCCATTTTGAAATTCTTTGTTAATTGACCGATTTCGTTCAAAATCGATATTTAGAGCTCCCTGGGATCACAAAATAGGAAACTGTAACCAAAATTTAAAAAAGTTGGCACCATTTATAATTCTTTCTAAATTGACTGATTTCATTCAAAATCGATATTTAGATCTATTGATCGATATTTAAACTAGGCAATCACAACAAAAACAAACTTTACCATCTTGTTGAACAAATAACTATTGTTAATTAAATTGTATCCTCCAGTGCCAACCCTACCAAAATAGTTATAAAATTTGCTCGCTTCTTAGAAGCTTTGCCTCTGTTTGCTACTCTGTGGTATAACACCATGTTAGTAAATCTTAGTATATTTTTAACCGACTTTAAAAAAAGGAAGAGGTTCTGAATTCGTCGGTATCTTTTTTTTTATGTATGTTCCCCGATTACTCAAAGACGCCTGGACTGATTTGGATTTTTTTTTCTTTGATAGGGTATACTTTGCAAGTGGTCCCATATAAATTTGGTAAAGATCTGATGAATATCTTTGAAGATGGAGAACAGAACTCCTCAATGGATAAGAGCAAATTCAATTTTTTTTTAATGTATGTTCACCGATTGCTCAAAGACGCCTGGACCGATTTGGAAATTATTTTTTTTGAAAAGCTAGGTATCAGTGGCGAAATGTTCATGTAACCCGATTCCAATCGGCTTCCCTTTAAGAATTCGCATAATATAACGTAAGCACTCACGACGTACTTAGTGACAAATGTAGGGCAAAAGTTCGATTATTATCATGCAGGCTACCAGAGTGAATGATGCTACCGTACCAAAGACGCCTAAAAATTTATAAGTGTCAGGGAAAATCTATCATCAATAGAAAATAGCTTCGATAACCCGTAACCATCCCGGCTTACTACTTAGCATTCCATCTCTTTCATTTCTTTATGAAGCGAACTAAGTCTGTCTCACTCTACGGGTCGCCAATATGGAACCACCAATTAAAGTGGCCCCGGAACGAATACGAATTCGTCTCTCTGACAGGTCAGATAAATATGGTTCATAAGCCGATGCTCACCGGCTTATCGTACCTCCAAATTAAAATTTTTATTTAAACTACTATTTTAATATTTTGTTTTTAAGGGTGATTTAATACATTCGTTTACCTACGTGAAATATACATGCGTGCTTGAATTTAAAGTTTAGTGATTCTTTGATTTTGATATTATAATAAATTGGGGTTAGTGATTTTTAATAACTACCTAATAAGTGTAAGTTAACGGTGATTTAGTTTCAGTTTGTTTAGTGTAGGTATGTGTTAAACTAAAGACTAAAATGATTATAGTTTTCAATTCCGTGTGGGTTATGGGTCGTATTTAATAAAGCAAGCAAGCATGGATGTATTTCACAGCTACATTAAAAGATTTTTTCAAAGCCACAGAGGTTTTCCAAATGGCAGTGCTTTTTATATTATTAATGGTAAAATTGGGTCTTTAAGCACCATAGAAACATCAGTGACGACGGTGCTAATATTCTGTTAGGTCAGAATTTTTTTTGCTCCGGCTTCCCTTTTTCAGATCTCCACCCTTCGCCACTGCTAGGTATACTTTGCAGGTGGTCCCATATAAATTTGATGAAGTTCTGATGAATATCTTCTGAGATGGAGAACAGAACTCCTCAATGGATAAGAGCAAATTGCTCGCGATCAGTGTAATTGCTTAGTAAACAGTAGGGTTTTAGCTGGGCATGGCATATTATTATAGTACAGTGGGGCCACTAAAAATTTTGAAATAAAAAATTTTCAAAAGAAAAATAAAACCGACTTCAAAAACCACAATAACTTAAATTATTTTTTACTTTTTAGTGTTTGTGATTTTGAAATCGGTTTTATTTTTCTTTTGAATTTTTTTTATATTTATTCTGGTATTCTTCTTTCTTGGATATGGATCCCTCTTGGGTATCCCCATTTCTCTCTGTCTTTGGTACTATCAAGCTAATTTTCTCTCGCGATTTGCACAATAGCATTAGACCAACGCGTCTTCGGTCAACCTACCTGTCCTTCTTTCATCTGTAAAAATCGATACAATGTGACCATTTGCATTGCAGTTTTAGGGCATGTCTCAAGGTGTCTGTAGGCTTTGTCTTTTTTCTTATGTCTTCAATTCTCACTTTGAATATTTTTTGCTTAATTTATGCAACTTGCCATCGCCCTTTAGCAAGTTACTATTTCTTTTTATATTCTTTGTCTGGACCCATGTTTGGCTGGCATAGGTAAGGCATGGCAGGATGCATGTATCTATAACGGATTTTTTAAGATGTACTGGGTAAGCTCCTTTCATTCTTTCCTTTTGTGCCCAGTAAAACAAGCATACTCGGGCTACTTTGAGAACCCATTAGCAGCTAACAGCAAGGCCTGGACTCCAATTTTTATATGTGGAAGCTGTATTTCCTCGTTGCGTTTATGAGCAAATAAGAATAGTTAACTACTTTTACTAAAAAAAATTTTTATTATTTGGCGCGAACCATCTAAACACCATGATGATTATTATTTCTGCGTTGTGAATATTACCAGAAGAAACAGCAAAAAAATTGTTCCAAGCGGCTCTATTGTAACTTGCAGTCTGCAATTTGAACGATTCTGACTTCTGGTGATAAATCTGTACCTCAGCCCCAACCCAGTACCTCTAATCTACCATTTCAAGAACTTTCAGAAGGTAGTGACGATGTAGTGACTTTTTTACATCTCAACTTAGACCATTCAATCAAAATTATTTGGATCACTTAATGAGAGATCTTAGATTGTCTAAAAAGCATCAGAACATGTGGCTTCTCGGCTCAAAGGAACAAATCTGATAACATCAGACACTTGTGTTACGGTATATTATTCTCACTACTCTTAACACATTCAGTAGCTGATGTTGCACTTCCAGCGACTTGGATGCAACAAGGGCGTTAAGTTTCATTTTCTCTGTAGTCATTTGGACTGTTTTCCAGAAAATTTAGGTGACTTTCAAACTAAGATAACTATACCAAAGGGGATAATATCATATGAAAGGGCTCTTTTATACATTCTAAAACAGGTTTTATTTATTATTATTATTTAAAAGAGTTTTTGATTTATCGCGCAAAATGTAGAAAAAAATATACAATAAGTCAAAAACTGAAAATCTGACATTTTTTTTTAAATTCCAAGCCGAAAATATACTTAAGAATTTATTAATAGGAATCGAGAGTTTATGCACTAGATAGAGTTCGTTCATTCACTGAAATTTCCAGTTCATTTACTGGCAATTTATCCTTTTGTTAAATAAAATAATTTATAATAATTAATACCACGCATTTTATTTGATTTTTTGATATACTGTGTACAGATACACAAAAAATAAAAATTATATATAGAACAATTCTCATATATCTTAATTTTAGGTGAAAGTCAGGGTAATCCTTATTCGTTCATGTACTGGATCTTTTACCCTCCTACGTCAAAATACTAAAAGTCCGCGTAAATTTCGCAGATTGAAATGTCTGCTTGATTAATTGTCAATAGAGGGTCATGACATGTCAAAATTGCTAGTTTGAAGGTGAAATCGTCTAAGTCATTCGAGATGGTTTTCCTCTTAAATACTAAATCAGTTGATGACTTAGAGTTCCTGTTTCAAGCGCCAGGGGTGGAAGATCCAAACACAAGTTACACAAGACACGGGGCACGGGAAACTAAATAATTTTACACACCACCATGGTGTATTAAATTTTAATTGTTCAGATTTAAAAACACGCGTGTAGCTCATAGTTGTCACGTTACATTTTTGTAGGCCGTGGTGGCCACCAGCTCATGTGCTTTTAGTTCGAAACGTCTCTCTAAAGTCTATTCACTTTTTTTCATAAAAAAAAAACACATAATATTGTTCCATTTTAACAATAAATAACTCAACAAATAACGCACATTTTTTTAAAATTATTAAATGCCTTAAATGCTACCTAATTATAATCCGCCTTCGCGCGCAAAGTGACTATGAGGTCAGAGATGATACGACGCCGGCGACGATTCAGTTTCACGAATGTTTGTTTACATAAAGTCGGCAACGTCGCATTTTTGACCACTCTGCTTGACATGATCCCTGAGGATTGTTTTTAATTTCTAAGCTACGAACTCTACGAGCTGGCAACGTAGCGCGGAGCGGCGCACCATATTTAGCTAATTTCTCATACAAAATCTTTTGTTTCACGCGTCGGAGCTTGCCGAGATTTCCCTTTCGCACTCCTTGAGTTCGGTACTGTTGGTTGTATGGAGATTTGTTTCATAGGAGCGATATTGCTAGCGCTCCCATTCAGCTGTAGTCAGTGCAAACACAAGTTTGCCTAGTTAAATGCGAACTAATTATTTATAGGTAGGACACGTGAAATAATGTGTCACGATAACCAACTAAGTACAAATATTAATATTGATTAAAAACACATTTTTCTATAACTTTTGTGGGGGTTCACTGCACCAGCGCTCCTTAGGAGGAGCCGCCTGTGATCTATACAATGCATAAAATACCTACTGTTAGGAATAGATACCATGTGAAAGAATTTACTAGAGCATAAAATACTAGGAGAAATATCAGGTGAAAGAATATTGCATTTTAGTTCTGATTGACGTTTCTGGGTAAACCGTTTGCAATGGCGTGATAATGGCAGCCCTTCAAATGTCTTGTAAGTTGTATTGGAACGCGTTAGTTCCTCACGCTGCATGTACTCTCCATTATGTAGGAATAAAATATGAATCTTTGTTACGTACGAATGATAGAAGGTATGAATAGATAGTAAATGAATTAGCGACTTTAATTAGTAGCACGTCCAATATTAAAACGATAGGAGAATTTTTGTGGTTAAGGTGATCCTTACATATCTATGGTGATCCTATATTATATGCTGCATGCATGCTGTGGGCGTACCTTATAATAATAAATAATAATAATAATAAATAATAGCGTAATTTTGGATTGCTTTTTGTATGGTTCTATACGACGCAAAATGCGTACTATGAGGTAACTACCTATACCTACTTGAGAAAAAATTAGCCAATGCAGGATTTAGTATATCACATTAATTAATAGTCAAGTTGGTATAATTAAAGATTGTACCTACCTACTCTCTTATTCAGGGATTTTACTCATGCAAATTCTTGGAATATCACGATTTTTTAACAAACCCGAATTTATTTTATAATTTTCTTATAAATTGCAACTGATTACCGAACTAACTGATCTAGTAAACACTTTATCTTAAAGTTCACAGCCTTCTCAATGTTTTACCTGGAAACCGTCGTAAATAAAGGTGTAAGCAATTTGATCCACATTTCTGTGTTAGGTGTCGATTCTCAAAGGCCGAGTTCCGTTCACCACGTTCACCATAATCGAGGCACCTATCTACCAGTTCAAAGCGATCCCGTGTCAAGAAATTTGATCCAGTGCTATGAATTTTCTGCTTTCTACTTTTGGTATTTATAGAATGATTGTTACTTATATACGAGGTTATATTGACGTATGGATACACAAGTGTAAATTAAAAATTTATAACACCCCCGACGATCCAAAGTATTTGAGTTTTCCAAAACATCATTTTCAAATAAATAATTATGTATTTAGGCAACGTCCATCTTGACAGCTTGACATTTGTCTATTGACATAATATTATGAACCTAACGGTTATCTAACCTTCTTTTCTACAAGAAAACTAGAAAAGAGCGGATAACTCTTAAACGGCTGAACCAATTTTTTTAGATTATAGCTAAGAACACTCTCGATCAAGCCACCTTTCAAACAAAAAAAACTAAATTAAAATCGGTTCATTCGTTTAGGCGCTACGATGCCACAGACAGATACACAGATACACAGATACACAGACACACAGATACACACGTCAAACTTATAACACCCCTCTTTTTGGGTCGGGGGTTAAAAATAGCTATACTGACTCTAATTTGCTCATTGGATTAATTTAATATTTTTCCCCTATTGCTAAATTTCTTGAAATGATAAATAAGGAAGACTTTTCTATTTAAAGTCTTCCTTATTTATTCAACAGTGGATGCAAGCAGGTTGATTCATTATAATCAATCAATTGGACATATCCGAGGACGCTCGAGTTTCGACCACACACGGCCCTCCGTCTTCCTCATCCACCCACTTACTGGTACCTTCTTCAGGTCGTCCAGCGGGTTTAAGTCATCCCACCTTTAGGTATATAGTAATCCCACAATTATTAACGCAGAACGTTCTACCTCACAAACTTTTACGAGTAGCCTTTTATCCCACTTCCCCAAAGTTACTTTAGTTCTTGGCCATTAGGTTTAACCTGGGACTTCTGCCAGAGGCCATCAAACCTTAATAATCTATTATTTATTGACTCTTCCATATATTTTTTATATTTGCCAATTTTCAGCGCACATTCATTCAACTGAAAGCTATAATTTTATTATGGAAATTACACATTCCGTAACCTTTTCTATAATACGAAGTTTATGGCTAATGTAGAATGAAATAATAATAAAATACACATCGCAAATTAATGAATAATAACACAAATTAGACCCTTGCAGACTGATAGCCATCATGTTTTGCAGCTAATGAGCTGCCTCATCAGCACTGATTGCCAGTACCGTTGGTGATCATTTATCACGATGGATGTATGTGTATAATGACGTTGCAATCTCAGTGCAATAGGTAATATTTAATGAATTCTTCATCGACGTTGGGAGTTGGGTTCCCAATGTCTATGGGTTCTGTGAACTATGTAGCCCCACCCATTGCCACTACAGCTTCGATTCGTTTAGTTTATCGTTTATTCTGGTTCTCCTACGGATCTCCTCATTTTTGAAATGATTACCTAGGGATTCTCCTGGGCTTTCGTAATGATCATGTTTTGGAGCCATAAGTCATGTGACAATACGCACAGTTGGAAAATACAACAAACATTTCTAGCACAGAATAGGTACTTAATCGTACATATTGTTGTCGAAATAATTGTCTATGTATATGCCTTATTTAAAAGCCTTTATATTCAAAAGTGTTTTTGTCGATAATAATTTTGAGTTTGAATGTTCACTTTGGTGGTTTGATGATGTAATCTCAGAGAGTAATGACTGATCCCAGTCCAGTGGAATTGATATCTATTGTTGTTAAGATAATTATTATGTTATCTAAGGCATCCCTTTATAAAGGTATAAATGAATAATTTGAATATTTTCTTGTCGAATCGAAATCATAGAAACACCGGTCCATAACTGCGTGACGAATCGTGATGGGTATTTTTAAATGAACCATTCAAATTTCAAGTTCTTATAGTTTTTTTCTGTTTCTGACTGAGGCTATTTAATGGCACGTCGACATGCTACAATAAAATGCGGTCTAGGTCAAAGAGAACCCACAGTAAGCCCGTAATATAATAATAGGTCAGCGCTTTTCCATCCGCATCGCGTGTCCTGGATATAAGCGTCCTCATTATGTCGCACACAGTACAAGAAGGAAGTGCAACCGGTAGCAACCTGCTTCATACAAACCTTAGGCAGAATTTAAATAGCTTTTACAATAAGTAGCTAATATATTTTGAAAAAGTCTCCTTCTTAGTCCGAAGGCCGGGGAATGCAAGGGTGTACTTAATTAGGTCGAAATATTGCTAGTTTAAAATCATCATATTCATGGTATGGAATAAAACCCGGCATGCCTGAAAGTTCTCCACCTAATATCATAATATTGGCTATGCTAGATTATGATCTACGAATTTTGATCCCGAATCGTCATATTGACTGCAGCGGGCGCTTTAATCAACTTGGTATAACAAATTGGTCTAAAATAAAAAATAAATGAAAATAAGTGTACTTAAATTAAAAATTTATAACACCCCCGACAAGTGAAGGTTACAGTAAAGAGCTGATAACTTTCAAACGGCTGAACCGGTTCATTAGTTTAGGAGCTACGATGTCACAGAGAGATACACAGATACACATATCAAACTCATAACACCCCTCTTTTTGGGTCGGGGGTTAAAAAGACGTCATAATATCACACTTTCGATCTTGAGCTACGCGCTCAAATCAAATTTGTTTCTTCCATATCTAATAAATCGCATTATGTTAGTCCTGAAGTAGCTGTTACGGTACCTAATAAATTGCATTCATCGATGATTGCATTACGTTCGGCGCAAGCGACCTTTGCGCTTTCAACTGTCTCTATAAGAGTTACAAAATAAATTGAGTTGCTCTTTATCTTCTAAATTATCCCCTCTGTGGCTCTTCCATTCCATGTGACATTGGCGTAGGGTATTGTGCTGGTGTGGTGATAAAAGTCTAAGAGTTAAAAAATAAGAAGAGTAAACCCTCTCTTACATTTTGGCAAAACTTTAACCGCCATCGTTCAAAATATAAATACCTAGTAATGTTGTGTATTTCAATTAAAGAGAAGTGTAATCATAAAATCATTTTACGAATGATAAAACATCACGGTTTCAATAACTTTGTCATCATTGTGATATTGATGATAATGGAAAATAAAGTCAATTTAAATCGAATTTTGAATGCTTGAAGTTGTGTAAGTGTAAAGGTATAAAAACTGTTATTTAATGGATGTAAAAAACATATAAAATATACATACTTACTAACGGAAATCACAAGAATTAAATACTAAAATATCGATTCATTTTGGGGCATTCTACACTTAGGTAGGTACCTATAATAATAATAATAATTAATATTATTTTTGCTGATGTTTCTACTGCTAAAGCCGTCTAGGCTCTAGCCCTTACCGCGATTTCAAAGTTTGTAACCATTAAAAAATTTAATATTTTTTTTGGAATATAAAAGACCAATCTTATCTTTTGACAGGCAATCGTCTTCATTGATAGTGTTTTTTAACCCCCGACCCAAAAAGAGGGGTGTTATAAGTTTGACGTGTGTATCTGTGTGTCTGTGTATCTGTGTATCTGTGTATCTGTCTGTGGCATCGTAGCGCCTAAACGAATGAACCAATTTTAATGTACTTTTTTTTGTTTGAAAGGTGGCTTGATCGAGAGTGTTCTTAGCTATAATCCAAAAAAATTGGTTCAGCCGTTTAAGAGTTATCAGCTCTTTTCTAGTTTTCTTGTAGAAAAGAAGGTTAGATAACCGTTACGTTCATAATATTATGTCAATTGACAAATGTCAAGCTGTCAAGATGGACGTTGTCTAGATACATAATTATTTATTTGAAAATGATGTTTTGGAAAACTCAGATAAGTACTTTGGATCGTAGGCGCGGAATAGTCCAAGAAAATCGGTTCAGCCGTTTGAAAGTTATCAGGTCTTTTCGGTATTTTCCAGTTATTGTACCTTCACTTGTCGGGGGTGTTATAAATTTTTAATTTACACTTGTAGTACGAGCTCGTTTATCTGAGACTGCATTATCCATTATCAAGTACAAATTCAAACCTTTTACCTTCCTTTAAACATTTTTCCTAATAAAACAATCATTAATACAATTGGGATACGTGATGGTTCAGACATCGAAATTACATTGTGCTTCAATTCGTTCATCTGTATTACCAAACTAATATTAAAAAGCCTTTCTAAAAAGAAACATCATGTTTAACAAATTACGACTAACGCGAATGAAGTAGTAATTGTTGAAACACGGTCTATAGGTAACTACGTTTTAAAAAGCTTTTTACAAATCTATTTGCGTAAACAATGTTTACAATAATTTAAGTTAGTAGTTTGATTATTTTATTTCACAAGGAAAGCTCCGAGCCGTAATGAAAAATCAAAGCAAACAGCTTATGCAAAAGTTCAAGCAAAGTAAATTCTAGATTCTAATATAAAACGGTAGAGAATATATATATAGGCAGCATCGAAAAATACCAATAAGCAATATTGAGCAAAAGCATCAGGGAATTCAAGGAGGCTGAAGAGCATTTAAAACTTGAGAATTTAGTACACTATAAGATGAATATTGGTCTATCGGTGATATTTTAACTATATGATTAAATAACAACTTTAAACTTACAGTAAAATAATTAAATAGTTATGTTATTACTAAGAATCCATAGGTTCAGAATGTAGATTCAACTGAAGAGAAGCGAACCGAATATTTCTTATATAAAAGCAGTCTAACAGCGTGGTTATAAATAAAATGGCAAAAGGTCATGCCCCTTACTACGTCATTCCTGATTATGATGCCTCCAGTTCTGTCTCTATTCTAATAAAATAATTCAATGCACTATGACTATAAGTACCTACAGACTATTTTAGTATTGTTTATTAACGGGACCTGGATGACCTTAAGGCATAGACTGTATTTGTACAAGTACAATAGCAAACGTGGGTGAAGGCCTAGTACGAGCAATTGATAACATGATGCCTTTACCACTTTCACTTCACTTGTAGTCGTAAGAAATGTTGTGCAAGTCATACATGTTACTATTAACATGCATTATAATACAGGTTTCAATGATACACCTCTATTCAGGTTTTGGACTGCATAAATAAGACACAATAAACCAGATGCTTTAAGATTGTCATTCAACTCTCAGCAACGACTTTTCTAGAGTAAAATGTTTCCAGTTTAGGTTGCATTATCACTTACCAGCGATATACTAAATTCATAGCTTGTCACTTGCCATTGAATACACACAGTAAAAGAAAACAACTACGATCTATATCTGTGGTTAACTTAAATATCCAACGAAAATAATACTAATATAGTTCTTTATGAATGGAAGACACAAGCAGAACACAAGATTGTTGAAAATGTAGAATAGTCAAAAAGTTTTGAATCCCTCATTAACAGTAGGTACCTGAGAAAAATCAAAAATAGAATTACAAAGATCCAAAAGTACAAAGCAAAAAAAAAATACTTCAGACGTAGGTTAATGACGCGAAAACAACGGAGTAGATATTGCACCATGGCGAAATAGGACGTCCATTTTGTGAAAATTTCGCGAATGCTCTTTTCGTTGTTATATAACATTGAACTATCATAACGTGAAATGATCGATGAATTTTTATGTATTCAAATAATCTGAGGATTATGAACGATAAAATAATAGTAAAACTAGTTATGATTTAACTGCAATGGGCAAAAATTGCTCTATTAGGTAACAAATACTCACCATATCGCACTGAGCTTCACCGTCGTCGTCATAGAAGATGCTGCAGTCATCCATCCCTTCCGCTGGTCCGCTGGTTGGCCTCCCTAAGCCGGGTCCCTATACCCGTTCATCAAAAGGGTCCGGATCGGCCGCACCAGCGTCATCCGAAAGCACTGTCACTCACGCCACTAATTCTGATATCAATTAACAAAGCAAATCTAACAGAGTGGGATAATCCTATGACTCACGCGACGTAGACCCGACTGAACATCAACTGCTCGGAGTACGTACGGGTGAGTAGGTGTCCTTAACGAGCTAAACCGTGTCTAATAATCCCGTAGTGAACTGTTCTCAATGAGGATTTTTGGGCACTAAATATAATAAGACAATTGTTTGGAAAAAATGGCAAATTCACGAATGTTTTTTTTTTCTCAAGGGCGATACGATGAGCGAGTTCGGCCAAACGGATGGTATTTTTTGTGGCGAACTGCGTAGATAGCCAAGTTGAGGCAGGGTGGCGCGCGCACCCCCGGCCCCCGGGGTGCATTGATCGAACCTCCATTGCGCATGTCACCCCTGAGAAATTCTCCACTATTTTGACATTTGCTTAGCCGGTAAGGTTACTTGATGATAAAACGTCGGCAATGTGGTCATGCACTGCGGAACACTTGACATCACTCCGTGAGACTCCATGACTGCACATTGAAGAAATTTCTTTTAAAGATCCTTTCTGCCTGAGAATTTCTTTAGCATAGCAAAATATGCAATGTAGTTGGTGAGTTATTTGCTCAAGGAAATGGAGTTAAACGTTTATTCTCACGTTCTTTCCGGTAAAATGGTTTTATGAGGCTTTTCTTGCATAGAAATCTTGGGAAAGTATGATTAGAATTCCATTCGTAATATCGTCGTAAGGTTAGGTATGAATAGACCCGTCTTTTCATAACATTTCCTTTATTCTACCTGACTCTTATATTAATTGCTGTTTTAGAGTTGAAAGGCTGTACCATTACGGACTCATAAATCATAATAGCAGAATAATGAAGTGGCCATGATACGTGAAATGGTAGTTATTTAGGTTGATGTGGTAATGGGCTGGTCACGAGTATAGGAGGATCGATGGATATTGGAGTCGAAAGGAACGCAGTAACTGCAAACGGAGTGTAGAGTTAGCAAGGTGGAGCGGCGACATTAGAAAAGTTACTGGTACAAAGATTATTATACTATTATTAGGGTTCAATTAAAAGGTTCCTACCGCGGGACCCTATTACTGAACCTCCACTGTCCGTTTGTCTGTCTGCGGGCTGTATCTCATGAACCATAATAGGTAGAGAGTCGTAATTTTCACAGAGTGTGTATTTCTAATGCCGCTATAACCAAGATCGTTTATTTTTATTTACTTGGACTTAAATGCAGACCACGTACCGAAAAAAGAAACGTTGGAAGACAACTATTGAGTCGGTCTGATGATATCGCCAAGCTTTGGACTTGGAAGAGACTCGCCCAACACCGGGAAGAATGACATGTACAAAAGAATGCCTATATCCAACAATGGATAAGTAAAGGCTGATAAAGAAGTTATCACACTTCACACTAATATTATAAAGGCGAAAGTTTGTATGTGTGTGTGTGTGTGTGTGTGTATGTATGTTTGTTACTCCTTCACGCAAAAACTACTGGACGGATTTGGCTGAAATTTGGAATGGAGATAGATAATATCCTGGATTAGCACGTAGGCTACTTTTATCCCGGAAAATCAAAGAGTTCCCACGGGATTTCGAAAACCTAAATCCACGCGGGCGAAGTCGCGGGCATCGGCTAGTCAAACATAGGAGGCATATTGACTGTATGGGGGTGATGATGGATAGTACTATAGGCGCTTGGTTAGTGTACCTAGGTATGAATGAAGTAGATTGTTGTCAATCTGTGTCAAGGCACTTGGGAGTTGAACACATTCACTACACCGTCTTTGTAACAGTCTTCCTTATACATAGCTTGGATAACCATAGCGTAAATGAAACTGTGCAAAATTGCAAAACCATTTAAAGTAACTTTGCTTGCAGAAGCTAATGGGAGTGTTTTTTTTCAATTCTCATAAAACACTCCCATTAGCTTGAATAGCTTGTACCTATATACGCGAAGCACGAAAACGAACTTAAATATTTACCTATTTATTAGGCTACATCGATGGTATATATGTTTGTATAGATGTTTTTATTGTAATTTTGATGTACGCATCCTACTCATCTTTAAACTAAACTTAAATCTAGTGCTAAACATCTCCACAGTGAGTATTATGGAAATAATACCAACACATTAAAGACCTGTTGTTTTAGTTTACTTTGGAGATTGTATAACATAAATTAGCAACAATTTGTAGTCTTTACCAATCAGCTATCTATACCTACCTCCAATAAGGAGCTAAGATCGAAGAAGGATGAATTATTCAGCAAATAATCAGCTAGACATTGTAGATAAAAGGCGTTACAATTAGTTAATTATTACATAATGAAATGTCTCTATTGACCTGGTTATCAAGACTCAAAGGTAAACGATTATCTGAAGATAATTTCCATAATGGATCTAATTTAATAAATAAATGGCGTAAGTAGGTTGGTTACCTCAGCTAAAAACTTCATAATATCATGCGCCTTCTTTGCCGCCAAGTGCCGTGTGGAGGCAGCGCGGCTCTTTGCAACAAAGAAGGCGCCCTTAGTCTTAATATTGTCACTATTAAAATAATCACCGATAGAAGCCAGTTTTTCTCGGCTATTATAAAACAGATACGGAAACAGTAAGTGCATTGTGTAGCATCTCGACAATTCTGTGACGAATGAGTCTTTGTATTGTTGCTTCTTGCATAGAATGTCCTCTGTTTGGTGTCAAGGCTTACATTTCATTGAAACTACGAATCTATACTAGCATGTTAATGAGCTGTGAAAAATCAATAACTTAGTACTTAGGTACTTAAAAATTATAATTGCGAAAGTGTTGTCTACATGTAAGTAACTGTTTTACAACTAAACCGCTAAACCAATCTAGATAAAATTTCTAACATGCTTTTTGCCTTCAGGGAGAATACGGAATTCAAAAATTTTAACTCTGAAATAAAACGCGCGAACGAAATCATTAGCATCAGGGAATGCTATGATGTACCTTTTCATATAAAAATTGGATCTCTGATTATAATAAATATAGATGATCCCGGCTGTACTCACGTTGGTTATAGTTGACATAGTACTTAGGCCTGACTAGTTTCTCTATGTGATATTATGGATCTCTTTTATGATTGTTGAATTATTATAGGTCACATTTCTGCTCTACAGTAAGTATTACACCACTGCTGCTCGACTGATCCATACTCCATAATATATTGTTAGGCTAGGGTCAAATCTAGCGGAAATTCAAGCACGGAATTTCGCATTTAACATAATTTGATGAATTCTAGGCGGAAAGACGCTAAAGTAAAGCGCCGAGACCGATTTTCCGCCCGCAAGTTCACGAGATTGGCCCCTTATAATGCGAATTGCGATTGTTTCTGCTTTCTTTCTTTCTATTTAACCCCCGAACCAAAAAGAGGGGTGTTATAAGTTTGACGTGTGTATCTGTGTATCTCTCTGTGGCATTTTTTTTATTTTTTTATTTATTTAAACCAAAGTATAGTTTTACATTATTGTTTCCACTTGACACCCTGAAACTCTCTTGAGTTTATATGGATGTAGCATATTCCTTAAATATATTTATACAAATTGCTAAACAAATCGAAACTGAAGTTGAAATTAAGTAAATATTCTAATGTAGTTACTTGTAATTAGATAGCTCCTAAACGAATAAATCGATTTTAATTTAGTTTTGTTTGTTTGAAAGGTGGCTTGATCGAATGTTCTTAGCTATCGAAGAAAATTGGTTCAGCCGTTTCAAAGTTATCAGCTCTTTTCTAGTTTTCTTACAGAGGTTTTTGTGTCGGGAGTTTTTTAAATTTTGAGTTATTAAACACTCTACTTTGTTAATTAGGTACAATACCTATTTCATTTTCTAAATAGACTTGTTTTACTTACGTCATGTGTTTAAATAACACACCGTCTTCCATCAAAATTGTGTAAGTCTAAGAAAAACTTCTAAGGCTTCGACGCGCGACGCATAAAGACAGCCTTGGTTATTTGCAATATGCATTTCCTCCTCATCATAATTTGTGACACACTCTTGAAGACAAAACACTCAATACTGTACGCTGTACGCTATTTACTGAAGAGTTTATATTTTTTTCTATACTATGTAAATAATACCCGACATAGCAGTATAAAAATTGTAAATTGCACTACTTATTTCCCTACAGTTTGTCGTTACATACCAGGACTTACTATTCTCACCTTCTTTTGGCGTTGTGTGTGGTGTCAGTGGCAGTTTCCCTGGACTATATAATACTTTTACCCCGGGAAATCCGAGATACACCCGGAAAATCAAGGGTCACTGGTAGAGATGGAAAGTCACTCACACAAATTATTAATTTTTTCGAGAAAATCTGTGATTGACCTTGAAATTTGCGTTTAACTTACTGTAATATTTCGCTATAGATTTTCTTATTATAAAAAAAACCCCTGATTTACGCCTTTAGGGATTAAATTTACAAAAATCCTTTCTTAGCGGATGTCTACGTCATAATAATATTTCAGTCCGATCAGTCCAGTAGTTTGAGCTGTGCGTTGATAGATCAGTGAGTCAGTCAGTCAGATTT
Source organism: Maniola jurtina (assembly GCF_905333055.1). Taxonomy (NCBI): domain Eukaryota; kingdom Metazoa; phylum Arthropoda; class Insecta; order Lepidoptera; family Nymphalidae; genus Maniola; species Maniola jurtina. Next base: position 11,019,421 of record NC_060036.1, on the reverse strand, counting down.
TCTTTTATATATACAGATTTGTGGCAGCCCTAGCCTCAGATTACAATGTTGAGATGCATCAGTGCGTGTTTGCGTAATGACTTGGGGTCCACCCGCGGCCATTCCCGGCCCGCGTGACCACATTCCACTGGGAGTAGTTGCGTTGGCTGTACCACAAAGATCACGCTCAATTCAAACTCTTAAGCTTTTTAGGGTTCCGTACATAATAAGAAAAAATGGAACCCTTATAGGATCACTTTGTTGTCTGTCTGTCTATCTGTCTGTCGTGTCTGTCAAGAAAACCTATAAGGTAGGTACTTCCCGTTGATCTAGAATCATGAAATTTGGTAGGTAGGTCTTATAGCACAAGTAAAGGAAAAAATCCGAAAACCGTGAATTTGTAGTTATATCAAAAAAAAAATTAAAATGCGTTACAATTTTCAAAGTAAGATAACTATGTATACCAAGTAGGTAGGTATCATATGAAAGGACTTTACCTGTACAGTATAAAACAGATTATTATTCATTTTTATTAATAATAGTTTTTGATTTATCGTGCAAAATGTCGGAAAAAATATCCCAGTAGGTACAGAACCCTCGGTGCGCGAGTCTAACTCGCACTTGGCCAGTTTTTTTACTAATGGATATCTTCATAATATATAAATATAGATATAAGTACCTAACTCTGTATGAAGGTAGACACCTATTGGAAGGTCGCGCTCTATTACTTTCCATTCAAATTGAAATTGAAAAAAATCTCGGCCACCTTCGTAGTAAGTTGAGTAGACAATATTTAGGTCACAGAAATTCAGTCTACCTAACTTAATCGGTCTAGTAGATTCGGAGCAAATTAGCTGTGACAGACGGACAGACAGATATAATATGAGTGATCCTAGGGTTCCGCTTTTTCATTCGGATGTACGGAACCTTAAAAAAATATTTAAATACCTACGTACCTCTACCTACTATGTTTCAGAATGCTCTTCAACTTGGGGATTTTTAAAAACCTAAATCCACGCGGATTCGTAGCCACACGTACATATATCCATACTTTAATATTATAAATGCAAAAGTGTGTCTGTCTGTCTGCTAGCTTTTCACGGCCCATCCGCAAAACCGATCTTGACGAAAGGTACCGAGATAGCTTGCATCCCTGTGAAGAACACAGGCTTTTTTTTTATCCCGAAAAATCAGAATTTCCACGGGATTATGAAAACCCTAAATCCACGCGAACATCGTCTAGTAATAATAAATATAAGCTCGCAAGCTCGCACACTTTGCGGTCATTCCCTCTTACGACTAGGTAGGTACATTCCAATGGGAGCTGGTTAAAGCAACTCGTTGCGCGGGTGTCAACGTCTATAGTGCGCGACAGGTCGAGATGGCAATCGAGTGGAATCGCCCCGCACATCCGCACAGCCTCCGCGCTAACCCGGGGAGAGCGCAGATGACGAGGCGTCCTCCCGCGCCTCATATCCCGATTGCCATCTCAACTTAATTTAAATTAATTAAATAAATAAATAAACTTATTGTGTCCTACAAATCTTTTTCTATTTACCTATTACCAACTTCAAGAAGAATTTATTCAATTCGATGCCTACTACCTGCCTACGATGATTGACAGACAGATGCTCTTACTTGTTTTAGAGATACTATACGTACCTGGGATTGAACCTCCGACCTCCTGAATTGGAAGCGGACGTCTTAATCACTAGGCTATCACGGCTATACTAAACATAGAATTGGTACCAATATTTTCATGTAACGGTCACTAGTAAACATGAACTCTGACAACGTAAATTGGCTTTGGACCTAGTAGGTATGTAGGCAAATAAAGTTCAAGGCCAAACACATAATAAGGCCATTGTCAATGTACTGTGAAACGAGGTAACTTAGTATTGTTCTTGGTCTAGGTAATCGATTTATTTCATTTACATAGCTACTTAAGCCGCGTTGCCAGCATGCAAGTAACTTGCTTGCAAGTTAAGTAGCTTGCTGCTTGAGTAGTGGAAACGTAAACCTCCTTTCACACGCGTCCTTTACAGAGGTCACCACTTTAGGAGAATTATGTTTGAGGGTGTACAGGCTCACAAAAAACTCTTTCGAAAACACTTGCTTGTAAAGCTTTTATTCAAGTTCTGGCAAATATATTTGGAATGCAAGTAACTTGCTTGCAAGTATGTTAATGTTATACCTGCACGCAAGTACTTACATAATGGAAACGTGGCTTAAATTGAAGTAATGATTGTCATACAAAGTTGCAGCTGCAATAGAACCAGTTTACACTAGTTCGCACTCACTGCAAAGTTCAAGGCTAGAGACTGATCACTGAAGTATTGGCTTTACACATTGATGCTGGATCAGCCACCCCTATTATATGGCTTTACATCAGTTACATACAGTTATATATTTTCCCGACTACGGCAAAGTCAAAAGGAAGGGTTCTGATTTTAGCATTCTATGTAGGTATCTATGTATGTTTGTATTTATGTGTGTTCCACGGTAGCGCCTAAACTACTGGGCCGATTTTGATGACTGAGGTGTCAGTCAAAAAATCGACCTGACAGATGTTATCTATATCCAAAAAAGTGGGGGTCTCCAAAAAAATTTTTTTGCTATCGTATTTTGGCATCGACTGGGACATTTAAATATGAAAGAGAAAAAATTCTGAGTCTTCATAAATATAAATATGCTTAGTATAATGCTAAAATACACAGATCGACAGAAAAACAGTTTTACACTAATCGCTGTCTATCTATAATCGTGGCTTTGGTTTCCTTCAACCTTTTTTAAATTCTCAAGAACTGGGTAAGTATAATTTGGTAAATTTGCTGAGGACACCTTATACTGAAAATTTCAGCTTTCTAGCGTCATCCAGACCGAAGTTATGACGGGTCGAAAATACGGCGAAACACTTCGAGAAAAAGGTACGTAGCGCCCCGGCCGCCGTTTGGCTCGTCTTGGCGGGGGCACTGCCGTGCCCCCTGATAATTTACCAACGGTAGCCACAGTCTGTCTAGGCGAGCTGGTTCTTGTCCCCCGCGCCGTAGCTGTTGCAATACACCATGTGTTGCAGGGTGTACCGATCCACGTCCAAATACCCTTCTTCATATATCAACTCTTTACATTTCGTGGGGCAGACTGGTGGTGACATGGGTGGAGTCAAGTGGAAATAGTTGTATAGGAGGGTTATCGTCTTATTGTAGCAAAGAACAACAGATTATTTTCATACTCGCCCTTGATTTATTAATGTTATAACAGGAAGACGCAGTTTTTCATACATTTTACATAAAATTATGCACATATATTATTAGAATTAGCTAAGCTTGTACAAAAACTACAAATAATTTACAATATTATATATACCATACAATATAATATAGCTACTTACATACTGGATACTATTATCATATTTACATAGGTGCTACTCTTCAATGTTAGGAATGTATTGAAATCAAACAAAGATAAATATGCTGTTCAATTATTTTGTAACACCTTGGACCGGTTGTATTCAAATTGCAAAGGCCGCAGCAGGCCCGCAGGGTTGTCGACTTTACCTGCCTACATTTAGGTATAGAGACCTTCCTCAAACTAAAGCATGCCAGTTGCCATCTTGGCAAACGCTAAATCCTATGCCATGATTCCATTAGCAATTATCATACCATTGGCAATCAAACTGGCAGAAGTGTTCGTGTTTGTGTGTGTGTGTGTGTGTATGTGTCAGTGTCTTTGTCAAAAGCTCAGTTCTAGATCTCATTGTGTACCTTTGTTACATTTCTACGATTGAACCCCTTCACTGGTCTTGATATGCACAGAGCTAAAAAAGCATTTTAATTTAAATATACCATCCGCGATACCCTAATTTTTTTTTTAATTTATGTTAATATTTCAGTCTTTCATACTTAGTACTTACCTAAATACAAAGTTAAATAAAAACGCTACCGTATCTAATCGATTTTTGCTACCGGTTAAACTTCCTTTTGTTAATTAGTCGCTAAATAAAAAGATAACTTTAAAAAATTCAATGTTATACCTACTTATGCAGTGTACGTAAATTCGACCTAATGTGGAATGGGATTGTTACCAGTCTCACCGGGTGAAAGAAGGGTTGTCTCATTTTTGCGCAAAGGATCAGCCTGGCTGTCCAGCGCGGAAATGTAGCCAGTATTCTTGGCAACATTCCCCGAGGGCGTGATGTAAATACAATTAATGAGATGATTTTTATTGTAACATTTTTAATAAAATAAAATAAATTAAGTATAACAAAATAAAAATGTGTATAATTCTATTCCATAGATGTTTTATATAATTTAACATATACATATAGATACAAGTGTAAATTAAAAATTTATAACACCCCCGACAAGTGTACAGTAACTAGAAAAGACCGAAAAGATCTGATAACTTTCAAACTGGACTATTCCGCGCCTACGATCTAAAGTATCTGAGTTTTCCAAAATATCATTTTCAAATAAATAATTATGTATTTAGGCAACGTCCATCTTGACAGCTTGACATTTGTCAATTGACATAATAATATTATGAACCTAACGGTTATCTAACCTTCTTTTCTACAAGAAAACTAGAAAAGAGCTGATAACTCTTAAACGGATGAACCAATTTTTTTGGATTATAGCTAAGAACACTCTCGATCAAGCCACCTTTCAAACAAAAAAAAGTAAATTAAAATCGGTTCATTCGTTTAGGCGCTACGATGCCACAGACAGATACACAGATACACAGATACACAGATACACAGATACACAGACACACAGATACACAGATACACACGTCAAACTTATAACACCCCTCTTTTTGGGTCGGGGGTTAAAAATAACATCGATCATACAAATTCCTCCGTCCGTCCTCAAGCCGGAAGCTGTCAGTACAGCCTGAAGGGAAAACAATAATTGACTTTCACGTTCTGAAACTTTGCAAAGTGAAAATTATTTTTTACGTAATACTTACATATTTTAAAATTTTCTAAAAACATAAAGCGTTGTTTCTCTGCCCCAAAACAATCTACTTAATCTCTTATGACCTAGGTACAATGAAACCATAAAAAATTATGTGAATTACGTTATGTGAATTTCTTATTAGGTATCTAAGGCTACATTTTTCTCTTACAATTTTCGCAGTATAATAATGCTTGATATGATTGGATATTTAGGTAAGTAGGTATTTTACTAAATATAGGTATTATAAGCACGGACAGTAAAAGCACCTACAAGTCGTCAGTGAAAGGGCTTGCAAGTTTTTAAAGTGCCTAGGTCCAATATGATGCTACCACACTAAGCTGATACCTATAATGTTATCAAATATCATAGGTCAATATTTTAATTGATTAGCTTTGACATAGCTTTGAATTTTGAAGAACTGGAACAAAACAAAAAATTGGTTAATTTTTTAATTTTCTTTGATATTATACAAACAATCCTTAGGGCCGTCCAACTACAAACAGCTGGCTTTTACCTACTTAATGTTAATTATTTGGTATAGTTTGGAATTTGAATAATGAAGATTTTTCAAGGCTTGAAGGCCCCTCTAGACCCGAGTCTATACTCGTAGGAGTGGAACCCCGCCCCAGTCTTAGTCCGCCACTATGGTTAGAACTATGCCTAGCTATAATGGTCTGAAAGCTCAAAAGGTAATAGCCAGCTAAATTGGTTAGTATACAAGTAACGTGTACATTAGGGCCGCAATAACTCCTGTTCCATGTGGCAAGACCATAAATACGCGAATTTCAATTATAGCCACAATTCAATTGCTTAAGATGAACAAGTTTTCTTTTTATCGCCATGAATGGGCAGTGCCGTTTCATGCACTGGTCGATGACATAAACATTAAACTGACAACCGTGTCTACGTTATACAGTCAACTGCAAACTGGAAAATTACGTTTTATAAATTGGGACAAAAATATTTGTCACATAACCCAAGCACATAACTTTAAAATTTAATTGATTGTTAAGACTGCATTTGGCTAAAATTATTTATTTATCTAAGGTATTTAGGTAGTAGGTTTATTAAAGTTGCAGAAGGTAAGACTACATCATTACATCATTGAACATGAAAATGCAGGCGAGATAAAAAATCTCAATATTTAACCACTCGACACCAACCTTTATATAAAGTCATCGTACCTTTAAAAAATTATGTTTTTTCTATATTTATATTTATAATTATTCTCATATAAGTGAACATTGTTCTTCTGAGAAATAAACTCTTTAAACCTAACCTAACCACCTACTCGTATAACTCTGTCGGTGTTAGGGAAGCCTTTGAATATTTTCATACGCGCCAATTCTACCGGCAATGATCTTGTTCCGATTTTAAACTTTTGAAATAATCGCGCATTCCAAATTAATAAATATCACGTGCACCTGAAAATAACCTATTTTTGTGATAGTATGCGCTTAAGAGGAAAACCATCTCGAATGACTTAGACGATTTCACCTTCAAACTAGCAATTTTGACATGTCATGACCCTCTATTGACAATTAATCAAGCAGACATTTCAATCTGCGAAATTTACGCGGACTTTTAGTATTTTGACGTAGGAGGGTAAAAGATCCAGTACATGAACGAATAAGGATTACCCTGACTTTGACCTAAAATTAAGATATATGAGAATTGTTCTATATATAATTTTTATTTTTTGTGTATCTGTACACAGTATATCAAAAAATCAAATAAAATGCGTGGTATTAATTATTATAAATTATTTTATTTAACAAAAGGATAAATTGCCAGTAAATGAACTGGGAATTTCAGTGAATGTACGAACTCTATCTAGTGCATAAACTCTCGATTCCTATTAATAAATTCTTAAGTATATTTTCTGCTTGGAATTTAAAAAAAATTGTCAGATTTTCAGTTTTTGACTTATTGTATATTTTTTTCTACATTTTGCGCGATAAATCAAAAACTCTTTTACATAATAATAATAAATAAAACCTGTTTTAGAATGTATAATAGAGCCCTTTCATATGATATTATCCCCTTTGGTATAGTTATCTTAGTTTGAAAGTCACCTAAATTTTCTGGAAAACAGTCCAAATGACTACAGAGAAAATGAAACTTAACGCCCTTGTTGCATCCAAGTCGCTGGAAGTGCAACATCAGCTACTGAATGTGTTAAGAGTAGTGAGAATAATATACCGTAACACAAGTGTCTGATGTTATCAGATTTGTTCCTTTGAGCCGAGAAGCCACATGTTCTGATGCTTTTTAGACAATCTAAGATCTCTCATTAAGTGATCCAAATAATTTTGATTGAATGGTCTAAGTTGAGATGTAAAAAAGTCACTACATCGTCACTACCTTCTGAAAGTTCTTGAAATGGTAGATTAGAGGTACTGGGTTGGGGCTGAGGTACAGATTTATCACCAGAAGTCAGAATCGTTCAAATTGCAGACTGCAAGTTACAATAGAGCCGCTTGGAACAATTTTTTTGCTGTTTCTTCTGGTAATATTCACAACGCAGAAATAATAATCATCATGGTGTTTAGATGGTTCGCGCCAAATAATAAATTTTTTTTTTAGTAAAAGTAGTTAACTATTCTTATTTGCTCATAAACGCAACGAGGAAATACAGCTTCCACATATAAAAATTGGAGTACAAGCCTTGCTGTTAGCTGCTAATGGGTTCTCAAAGTAGCCCGAGTATGCTTGTTTTACTGGGCACAAAAGGAAAGAATGAAAGGAGCTTACCCAGTACATCTTAAAAGATCCGTTATAGATACATGCATCCTGCCATGCCTTACCTATGCCAGCCAAACATGGGTCCAGACAAAGAATATAAAAAGAAATAGTGACTTGCTAAAGGGCGATGGCAAGTTGCATAAATTAAGCAAAAAATATTCAAAGTGAGAATTGAAGACATAAGAAAAAAGACAAAGCCTACAGACACCTTGAGACATGCCCTAAAACTGAAATGTAAATGGTCATATTGTATCGATTTTTACAGATGAAAGAAGGACAGGTAGGTAGACCGAAGACGCGTTGGTCTAATGCTATTGTGCAAATCGCGAGAGAAAATTAGCTTGATAGTACCAAAGACAGAGAGAAATGGGGATACCCAAGAGGGATCCATATCCAAGAAAGAAGAATACCAGAATAAATATAAAAAAAATTCAAAAGAAAAATAAAACCGACTTCAAAATCACAAACACTAAAAAGTAAAAAATAATTTAAGTTATTGTGGTTTTTGAAGTCGGTTTTATTTTTCTTTTGAAAATTTTTTATTTCAAAATTTTTAGTGGCCCCACTGTACTATAATAATATGCCATGCCCAGCTAAAACCCTACTGTTTACTAAGCAATTACACTGATCGCGAGCAATTTGCTCTTATCCATTGAGGAGTTCTGTTCTCCATCTCAGAAGATATTCATCAGAACTTCATCAAATTTATATGGGACCACCTGCAAAGTATACCTAGCTTTTAAAAAAAAAATAATTTCCAAATCGGTCCAGGCGTCTTTGAGCAATCGGTGAACATACATTAAAAAAAAAAAATTGAATTTGCTCTTATCCATTGAGGAGTTCTGTTCTCCATCTTCAAAGATATTCATCAGATCTTTACCAAATTTATATGGGACCACTTGCAAAGTATACCCTATCAAACAAAAAAAAAATCCAAATCAGTCCAGGCGTCTTTGAGTAATCGGGGAACATACATAAAAAAAAGATACCGACGAATTCAGAACCTCTTCCTTTTTTTAAAGTCGGTTAAAAATATACTAAGATTTACTAACATGGTGTTATACCACAGAGTAGCAAACAGAGGCAAAGCTTCTAAGAAGCGAGCAAATTTTATAACTATTTTGGTAGGGTTGGCACTGGAGGATACAATTTAATTAACAATAGTTATTTGTACAACAAGATGGTAAAGTTTGTTTTTGTTGTGATTGCCTAGTTTAAATATCGATCTTTAAATATCGATCAATAGATCTAAATATCGATTTTGAACGAAATCAGTCAATTTAAAAAGAATTATAAATGGTGCCAACTTTTTTAAATTTTGGTTACAGTTTCCTATTTTGTGATCCCAGGGAGCTCTAAATATCGATTTTGAACGAAATCGGTCAATTAACAAAGAATTTCAAAATGGCGTCGACTTTTTAAATTTTGGTAACAGTTTCTTATTTTGTGATTCCAGGGAGCTCTAAATATCGATTTTGAACGAAATCGGTCAATTAACAAAGCATTTCAAAATGGCGTCGACTTTTTTAAATTTTGGTAACAGTTTCTTATTTCGTGATCCCAGGGAGCTCTAAATATCGATTTTGAACGAAATCGGTCAATTAACAAAGAATTTCAAAATGGCGTCGACTTTTTTAAATTTTGGTAACAGTTTCTTATTTTGTGATCCCAGGGAGCTCTAAATATCGATTTTGAACGAAATCGGTCAATTAACAAAGAATTTCAAAATGGCGTCGACTTTTTTAAATTTTGGTAACAGTTTCTTATTTTGTGATCCCAGGGAGCTCTAAATATCGATTTTGAACGAAATCGGTCAATTAACAAAGAATTTCAAAATGACGTCGACTTTTTTAAATTTTGGTAACAGTTTCTTATTTTGTGATCGCAGGGAGCTCTAAATATCGATTTTGAACGAAACCGGTCAATTAACAAAGAATTACAAAATGACGTCGACTTTTTTAAATTTTGGTAACAGTTTCTTATTTTGTGATCCCAGGGAGCTCTAAATATCGATTTTGAATGAAATCGGTCAATTAACAAAGAATTTCAAAATGGCGTCGACTTTTTTAAATTTTGGTAACAGTTTCTTATTTTGTGATCGCAGGGAGCTCTAAATATCGATTTTGAACGAAACCGGTCAATTAACAAAGAATTTCAAAATGGCGTCGACTTTTTTAAATTTTGGTAACAGTTTCTTATTTCGTGATCCCAGGGAGCTCTAAATATCGATTTTGAACGAAATCGGTCAATTAACAAAGAATTTCAAAATGGCGTCGACTTTTTTAAATTTTGGTAACAGTTTCTTATTTCGTGATCCCAGGGAGCTCTAAATATCGATTTTGAACGAAATCGGTCAATTAACGAAGAATTTCAAAATGGCGTCGACTTTTTTAAATTTTGGTAACAGTTTCTTATTTTGTGATCCCAGGGAGCTCTAAATATCGATTTTGAACGAAATCGGTCAATTAACAAAGAATTTCAAAATGGCGTCGACTTTTTTAAATTTTGGTAACAGTTTCTTATTTTGTGATCCCAGGGAGCTCTAAATATCGATTTTGAACGAAATCGGTCAATTAACAAAGAATTTCAAAATGGCGTCGACTTTTTAAATTTTGGTAACAGTTTCTTATTTTGTGATCCCCAGGGAGCTCTAAATATCGATTTAGAACGAAATCGGTCAATTAACAAAGAATTTCAAAATGGCGTCGACTTTTTTAAATTTTGGTAACAGTTTCTTATTTTGTGATCCCAGGGAGCTCTAAATATCGATTTTGAACGAAATCGGTCAATTAACAAAGAATTTCAAAATGGCGTCGACTTTTTTAAATTTTGGTAACAGTTTCTTATTTTGTGATCCCAGGGAGCTCTAAATATCGATTTTGAACGAAATCGGTCAATTAACAAAGAATTTCAAAATGGCGTCGACTTTTTAAATTTTGGTAACAGTTTCTTATTTTGTGATCCCCAGGGAGCTCTAAATATCGATTTTGAACGAAATCGGTCAATTAACAAAGAATTTCAAAATGGCGTCGACTTTTTTAAATTTTGGTAACAGTTTCTTATTTTGTGATCCCAGGGAGCTCTAAATATCGATTTTGAACGAAATCGGTCAATTAACAAAGAATTTCAAAATGGCGTCGACTTTTTTAAATTTTGGTAACAGTTTCTTATTTTGTGATCCCAGGGAGCTCTAAATATCGATTTTGAACGAAATCGGTCAATTAACAAAGAATTTCAAAATGGCGTCGATTTTTTTAAATTTTGGTAACAATTTCCTGTTTTGTGATCCTAGGGATCCTCAGATATTGATTTTGAACAAAATCTATGACAGTTCAAGAAAATAGATTTTAAACACTATTTAAATTATTATCATTAACATTAAATTAAATGAAAACACGACGCGCGACGTGTACTGCAGCCCCTGAGCTTGAGCACAGGCCGAGCCGGTATAAACCGATTTTTCTCCGTACGCGACGTAACGCCTGTGCTCACGCACACACGCGCCTCAAGCTTGTAGTAGTGTACCTATCGTAGCGCGCTTGTATGAAGCTTTGACTCTGTTCGCTACTCATGTGGTTATACAACGCAATACCACACTCACAAACACTCGTACAAACATACAGACAAGTATATACTCGCACACACTCACACACACACATGGACGCACGCACACGCACTTTTGAACGGTTTGAACGGAACACGGTTTTGAAATTGAAATTGAAAAAAGTGTAAGAATTTGTAAGAAAATATTTAAAAAAGGTAATTCAGCCGGTTTTTTATTCCAGCTCTTAATACATGTAAAAACGTCCAATCTGTTCATTTACTCGAGCCTTTACCCTAGTACCTAATTATATCGACCGCCCCATATCAAAACAAAGTAAATGTCATTTTTCCGAAAATCGTTTTATGTCATAAGCCTAACTTTCATAGTATGTCCCGTTGTATTGTAAGGACACCCACATTAAAGTAAAATTAAAAGCTAGTAAGTCGCTTTGACCATTTTAAAACATAGTAAGTCTATGAACTGGCTAGGTTTTTATAGATTAATGCGCCTTACTAAGTTTTTAAAAGGAATTAGATTAAATAAAATAAATATCACCCATTATCTAAATACCATGTCAAAACAGTAAATACTTAATAATGCATTAAAACTTAAAAGTAAGATAGGAAAAGTCAATGACCTCTACATGTCAACTGTTAAATATGGTTTGCAAGGGAAATACTTTGCATACTTACATAATGTTTTTAGGGTTCCATATCTCAAAAGGAAACACGGGACCCTTATAGGATCACTTTGTTGTCTGTCTTTCTGTCCGTCTGTCGTGTCTGTCAAGAAAACCGATAGGGTATTTCCCGTTAACCTAGAATTATGGGCAGGTAGATAGGTCTCAACTCTCATAGCCCAAGTAAAGGAATAAATCCGAGAACAAATTTCGTGATTCTAGATCAACGGGAAGTACTGTATAGGTTTTCTTGACGGACGGACGGACAAATGGACAGACAGCAAAGTGGTCCTTTAAGAGCTCCGTTTTTCATTTTGAGGTACAGAACCCTAAAAAAGAAAATGATGCACATGTAATGAATAAATGTGTTGGCCAGTCTTCACACTAAAATATTTAAACCCCTTTAATTTAAAAACTGTCATAGCCTAGTGGTTAGAACGTCCGCCTCCTAATCGAAGGTTGGGGGTTCGATCCCGGAATCACGCACTACTAACTTTTCAGTTATGTGCGTTTTAAGCAATTTAATATCACTTGCTTTAACGGCGAAGGAAAACATCGTGAGGAAACCTACATACCTGCAAGTTTTCCATGTTCTCAAAGGTGTGTGAAGTATGCCATTCCGCATTGGACCAGAAAGAACTACGGCCTAAACTTCTTTTGAATTTAAACCACTTACTAGGTTTTGATCTGAGAAAGAAATTTGACATTAATTGACAAAATTGAGAGACCTAAGCTTGTATAAGAACACAGAAGTGTCATAATTCGTGTTGACTTTGCCTAACGTCTCTCAGAGAGCAGAGAGAGATTTAAACTGTTTCTTATAATCACTGGCCATATTTCAAATGCGAAAGTGTGTTTGTTGGTTTAATATTCAATCACGCTGCAACGGAGCAACCAGTCGACGTGGTTTTTTGCATGGATACATTTAAAGACATTGAGAGTGACATCTCTCTCCGCATCGTATTCTTTATTGCTGAGGGTTGTGACCTCTTTCCATTATTCCTACATCTAATGGTAGGTTTTCTTGGGATAATAATGCGGTGGGTTCAAAGAGCCTACGGAACTCGACTAGAAAAACGAGATTTTGACACTTAGGTTTAACGGTTATGAATTAGTTATTAATATCAGTGATAAACACACACACACACACGCGCGCGCACACACACACACACACACACACACACACACACACACACACACACAACGATTAACATACTAACAAATACAATAGAGACATTAGAATAGATTAAATTAGTTAGAAACCACGTAAATACTAGTAATTGATAAGGAAAATAAAGGCTTAATAATAATAATAATAATAATCAGTGATAAAATTGATTAGGGCTGTCAGGTAAAATGACATTTATCTCGGAAAATCAAAGAGTGTCCACGAGATTTTTTTCCAAGTTTGCGCTACTAACTACATATATTATGAAGAGGAAAGGTTTGTTTGTTTGTTATCGATAAACTCTGAAACTACTGAACTACTTGCACTAAAGACATAATCATCAACATCAACCGACAGACGTCCACAGTGAACATAGGTCTTTAATAGGGTCTTCCACATGCTACGGGTTTGCGCCGCCTGAATCTTTGCGCTTGCGCTTGACGACAATCATGCTTTAAAGAAAGCAATGATGAGGTCCAAGTTGGAGCACGCTTACCTAGAAGATGCCTATTCACTCTTGGCTTGCAGGTATCTAAGGTATATATGGCAGGAAACACGGCCGCCGAAATGGCGTTCCAACCTTTAGGCTCTCCCCATTGCCCGCAGCATGAATCTGAGCTTTCTTATGAAACCCATGGTTATATTATGTACATATAATATCTCATAAGAAAGCTCTAACACACAATCCAGCTAAGTAAGTCCAATTTCGAAAAAAGCTAGCTAGCCGACAAATCTAACTCAGGCAGCCTTCGGGAACCTTCGAGATGTCTCTGTCCAAAATTCCTCAATGCTTGAAGAACAGTCTTTGAATAGTGCATATTGTCAGTGATGAAATATGGATCCGAAATATAGGTCTTTTTTTTTGTACACAGGAAATGCCTGACGCATACCCCTCCGTCATGTGGGGCTTGCACCAAACTTGCACTACTACGAAATCCATTTCGGAACACGGCACCCGGAACGAGGCGCGCTATCTCCTAACATAGGTATAATACCTATTTAGAACACTTACTATCTGTCATCATAATCTATGACAACCTCCGAGTATTTACCTGGTAAAACCGTAACTTTAGAATAAAATTTAGTATATAAGCAGGCTTCATTTAGAAATGAAAACATCCCTATTTTATTTTTCAACGATTATAAACACAACTTTCATTCAAAAATAATAAGCTTAAATTCATTTTAAATAATATTTTGCGACGAAATGACGCGCACAGTCCTTCCGCCATGACAGTCCAGTGGACACTGAATTCCATAGAGCGCCTGCAAGAAAATAAATAGCACAGGAAGTTTTTTGGTTAGTTTTAGATTATTTAAGAAACGAAAAACATTTAGTATAAAACTAACAGTTAAAATTGATTGCTAAACCTAAACATATCATTTTCTGGAGGTTGGCTTCAAAGTATCAAGATGTTAAAGAAAACTTTTACAGAACAAGTTGCGAACAGCAATGTTTTCAACTTGGTTTTTTTTTTTATTGGGATAATGTATACTAAATAAAAAGAGGCCCTTATAATCTTCACAAACTGAAGTTTTTAATTGCATGTATTTAATAGCTGTTAATGCTTTAGAAAAATAAACAATTTACTTCAAAGTACAGCATTTTTGCGATTTGTCAAATAGCAATTACCTTAAAGAACCTCGCTGACACATAAAATTGTCCAGCAATTACCTATTATTGTCGTATTGAAAATTGCTGGCGTTTGACGTTTTACTTTTGAAGCTGTTTCCTATATCAAGTAGGAGAAAAAAAATAAGCAAATATGTAGATTATCCTGTCGTAGAGGCGATGGCAGTTGGAGCCGGAAAGTCCTTGAGTGGAGACCGCGTTTAGGCAAGCGTATTGTGGGACGCCCTCCAGCACGATGGACCGAGCGACGATATAAAGCGGCTGGCGGGAAGTGGCTGGATGAGGAAGGCTGAGGACCGGGTGTGGTGGCGCTCTTTAGGGAAGGCCTATGTCCAACCGTGGACGTCCACAGCCTGATGATGATGATGATGATGAAATACATTATTATATACCCCTACACTAAGTGTAAAGTGTTCCTGTATCCATAAAATATACCTACATACAATTTAGCTTGCAACATTACTCTGCGAAGTTTATAATGCACTTAGGAAGTGCACAAGCTATCAGCGTCTACGGTGAAACAGTTAATGGTCCCCTGGTGCAATAGACCAGCTTTTTATGAGGCTGATTCAATTTGTAGTTTAAACTGCAAGTAGCCTGTAAACCTTTCTAGCTACTGAAAATAAAAATACATAAATAATTCTAGTCTACTCGGATTCTAATAAAATTAAGTTCGGCAAACGTACCTACTTACTTAGAATTAGGAAGGATTCTTGATTTATTTTTTATTTTTCAGTCACAGACCTAGTTTTTAGTGTTTTTTTAATACCTTTTGCGAATTATTTATAGTACCTAATTAGTAGATAGTATAAACCTTTGTCTATGCAGCGAAATGAATTGTGTAACTACATGATATTATAATTTTCAAAAGCTAATTTTGCTTTTAAATGTCGTTGCAACTTTGCGATTGACTCACCGGGGTTGAAAACTTGCAGGTACTGGTGAGCTTTTCTTGTTCTCAATTCTCAAACGTCATAATATTCTTATACTAGAGTCTGGTGTGTAGTCAGTGAATTTATCTACCTTTCCTAGGATACCACCTACCACCGACCGCAAGACGTCGGGCGAGTTTCCATCCTTATGTCGTTGACATTCCATCTACACGCACGAAACGTTTTGCGTCTTTATTCCTCATACGCATGGCTAAGGTTTGGAATACTCTTCCGCGATCTGTGTTTCCTACCAATTACAATCCGGGTATCTTTAAAACAAGAGTGAATAGGCACCTTCTAGGTAAACGCGTCCCATCTTAGACCACATCATCACTTTCCATCAGGTGTGATTGTGGTCAAGCGCTTACCTATGATAAATAAATAAAAAATACCTAGGATAACATCACAAAGCTCTATGACTTCAACCCTACAAAGAGATTTATTGCACCAAGTTACAGTACTAGAAAATGCTTTCTGAAATCGCGTCATCTTGTTCCAATAGACAACGACCCAGTACCTAACGTCATCATAGTCAGCGATAACCCACCGTTAAGGAAACTAGAGTTTTAGGAACACCTCGCTGATCATTGCATTCTAAAACGATAACTTAACTAAAACTTGTTATTTAAATCGATTTCACCTCATCGCCAGCAGGAATGATAAGCGCATCTGCTATATTACCAGGTATGCATAACTGCACAGAGCTTTCTCTTAATCTTTAAGATCATCTCCGAGCTAAGTGTTCAGTCTTGTAATTTTAACTTAAATATACGTTGGGTGAAACAGATAAGGGTAAAGCACGCGAGCCGGGGTACAGCTACCTAGATATACTATAGGTAAGTACATATTATCTTGAATCTCTGAAAGCTGGTTCTAATATCTTTTTTTTTTAATGAAAATATTATTTTTCTTTCATAATACATTATTATTAGTAAGTGCCTATTAAGTTTCTTTCTTTTCAATGTAAATGTTATTAAGCACCTAACTTGTAAATGGGTATGTAGGTGTATCTACATACCTACCTTTCTGAATACACACCAGGATAGAATAATAGTATGATCACTTCTCTGACGCTCTCCAAGCTTTCAAAGTTCTATTAGACGAAATGTTAACAGGGCTCTCTCCGTCACTTACTCCATACAATCGTAGTTCCAATTTCATTTGAACAATAAGCAACCAAAGTCCATGAAATTTTGCAGACATATTCTAGAAACTAATATCTGTGCCTGTGGTGTTTTAGATTTTTCTAAAAATATGAGTTTTAAAATTACAGGGGCTCAAAGATTTGTATGTGAATTTTTAAGACCGCGTAACTTTGAAACCGAATATTTGAACAGAAATCTGGAAAACCACAGGCATAGATATTAGTTTCTAGAATATGTCTGCAAAATTTCATGAACTTTAGTTGCTTAATATACAAATGAAATTGGAACTACGTTTGTATGGAGCGAGTGACGGAGAGACCCCTCTTAACAGCTACGACAACTTTGTACATTCGCACTATTACCTATTTTTTGACATTCAATATAATATCGTTGGACTTAAAATAAAGCCACAATAATATCCTCAATACAAAAAAAAATCTTTATAAGGTTACTAAGGTTTAACGTTTAGAAGCACTTATTTTTTTTTTTTTTTTTTTTTTTTTTTTTTTTTTTTTTTTTTTTTTTTTAATTCTAATATTTTTAAGGGGCTTTTATAGGTGTCCTATATGCCAGCCCCATCGGTACAATCTAAATTAAAATTAAACTAGGTTTATATCTAAAACTACAACAATTTGAGAGAATCACTAACAAATTCATACACTTTCATTGCCGAAACGCTCAAAGGTTTGTTTAAAATACAGTTGAAAATACCAATATTCATAAAATTTAAATTTAGTTCACACATTAGTGTTTCTCTCAAATTGTGATTCCGAACAGCACTTATTTCAAACGCTTTTAAAGCTTTTCAGCTTCTATAGCAACCAAGTCATTAATTGTACGTAATGTACGTAAATAATTGCAGTCTGCGCGAATACGGAAGATTGTAAACGGAATGTTGTGTTTGCCTTTTTGTCCCCGGTTGACAATACGATTCATTTCAGCTTCCCGAACAATGCATTCTGCATGATTACAGTGAAAGTCTAACTGCGCTTTTTGCGCAGTTGAGCAAACTAATATGAAGAAAATGCTGATTTATTTATTTACTGCTGATTTATGTAATGATTACTAAACTCTTTCAGTGTTCAGAGTTATGTGCGTTTTTGACAGGGCTCTCTCCGTCACTTACTCCAACAATCGTAGTTCCAATTTCTACTAGACTAATATCTGTACCTGTGGAGTTTTAGATTTTTCTAAAAATATGTAGTATTAAAATTATAGGGGCTCAAAGATTTGTATGTAAATTTTTAAGACCGCGTAACTTTGAAACCGAATATTTTAACAGAAATCTGGAAAACCACAGGCATACGTATATTAGTTTCTAGAATATGTCTGCAAAATTTCATGGACTTTGGTTGCTTAATATATTCAAATGAAATTGGAACTACGTTTGTATGGAGCGAGTGACGAAGAGACCCCTCTTAAGTAAACATCCAGTAGTCCCTTGCTTTAACGGTGAAAGAAAACATCGTAGGGAAACCTACATGCCTGAGAGTTCTTTATTTCATCAAAGGTGTGTTTAATAATGCCAGCATGGTATTTGACTATGACCAAATCCACATTCTAAGAGTAGACCCGTGCCGAGTCGGCGATGGCTTGATACTTGATGAATTAAAGCAATACTTTTTAATGTGAGAACGAGAAGCAACTCTTTATGCCTACGTGAAAGTAAGGTATGGAACCCTCGGTGCGAGAGTCTGACTCGCACTTGGCCGGTTTTTTACCATTGTGCCCGAAACCCTAGAAACACCTTGTATAAGTAGGTATCACACTCAACACTTTATAGTTCCACTTTATGAAAAATATCATGTCTGCTGGGCCTAGGCTGGGTTGATATTCTAAGTTAGATATTCAGTGTCTAGGACGATCCGCAAAATTCAAAATACCTCGTGACCTCAGGTATCGGCGATGTTATAAAGATGCATTTTATCGTTATTGTGTAGCGGTATCGACTATCAGCTAACAGGTCTAAGCAATTCGTATTAAGGCCACGAGCGCTATGACGTCGATTATGACCATTATTGTCTGGGAAATGTATTGGTATTCAATCTATTAGCAAAGTATTCCGTAGTCCGTACTAAGTACAGATGGTTTTAGGTAAAAAAAGAACTTTGCACGTAGGCGCTGTTCTTTCATACCGCGCGAAAAACGAACATGTGGCTGTTACTATTAATAGATCGATAAATCACCAACCTACCTGTGATAGCCTAGTGGTTAGGATGTCTGCCTCCTAATCGGACGTCGGGGGTACAATCCCGGGCACACACCTCTAACTTTTCGGAGTTATGCTCTTTTTATGTAAATGATTAAATATCACTTGCTTTAACGGGAAGGAAAACATCGTAAGGAAACCTGCATGCCTTAGAGTTCTCCATAATGTTATCAAAGGTTTGTGAGGTCTGCCAATCTGTACTTGGGCAGCATGATAGACTACGGCCAAAATCCTGCTCACTCTGAAAGGAGACCCGTGCTCTGTAGTGAGCCGGTTACGGGTTGATCATGATGATGATGATGATAAAATCACTTACTGCGCAGGTTCAATTACACCAAGTGTTTCTTTGTATCATCATGGTCAGCTTACTGCTTGCGCACGGGTCTAATTTCAGAATGAGAAGGGTTTGGCCATAGTCCACCAAGTTTGTATGTATATAAAACATGTATAAATTGCAAATAAAACATCTGAATCACGCTAGAGGTCAACGTGCGTTACGTAAATAGGTCACTCGTAGTGCCGCGTAGCATGTGGGACACTGTACCGAGTTTTGCACGTTATACAGTGCTGGTTTGAAAAATACTAAAACTACAAGATAAGGCAAATGTTTGCTGGCATAGGATTGTGTTTAGGTAGTATAAAAATAACCCTAAGTTTTTGGTAGCGTTCTGGTTATAACTTGTATAAAGCAAAACCCTGCTGCTTCCACCAAGACGTCAAAGATAACGCGCGTCTCTGGTCGTCAAATACACGTACCTAGTCTGTATAGACCCTAAGGCATAAACCTCTTAGCACTAGGTCTAGAAACTCGACACCCGAGGTGAGTTACAGGTCAGCTCATTATGGGATTGGATTAAACCGCGATACAAACCGCTAATTTTCATTTTATAGACAAGCCTTATATTTATGCCAAGATATATTTATTTTATCTTGTAAAGTGGTTTCACTTTACACGATAAAATAATAATGAACATGTCAATAGTGTTTATTATGCTGTGGTGTGGTGTCATTAACGATCAAGCTATCATAATGTTAAGGTAATTACTATTTGACAAATCGCAAAAATGCTGTACTTTGAAGTAAATTGTTTATTTTTCTAAAGCATTAACAGCTATTAAATACATGCAATTAAAAACTTCAGTTTATGAAGATTATAAGGGCCTCTTTTTATTTAGTATACATTATCCCAATAAAAAAAAAAACCAAGTTGAAAACATTGCTGTTCGCAACTTGTTCTGTAAAAGTTTTCTTTAACATCTTGATACTTTGAAGCCAACCTCCAGAAAATGATATGTTTAGGTTTAGCAATCAATTTTAACTGTTAGTTTTATACTAAATGTTTTTCGTTTCTTAAATAATCTAAAACTAACCAAAAAACTTCCTGTGCTATTTATTTTCTTGCAGGCGCTCTATGGAATTCAGTGTCCACTGGACTGTCATGGCGGAAGGACTGTGCGCGTCATTTCGTCGCAAAATATTATTTAAAATGAATTTAAGCTTATTATTTTTGAATGAAAGTTGTGTTTATAATCGTTGAAAAATAAAATAGGGATTTTTTCATTTCTAAATGAAGCCTGCTTATATACTAAATTTTATTCTAAAGTTACGGTTTTACCAGGTAAATACTCGGAGGTTGTCATAGATTATGATGACAGATAGTAAGTGTTCTAAATAGGTATTATACCTATGTTAGGAGATAGCGCGCCTCGTTCCGGGTGCCGTGTTCCGAAATGGATTTCGTAGTAGTGTAAGTTACCAAACTTAATCTCCGTCATGTGGGGCTTGCACCAGCAAGCCCCACATGACGGAGGGGTATGCGTCAGGCATTTCCTGTGTACAAAACAAAGACCTATATTTCGGATCCATATTTCATCACTGACAATATGCACTATTCAAAGACTGTTCTTCAAGCATTGAGGAATTTTGGACAGAGACATCTCGAAGGTTCCCGAAGGCTGCCTGAGTTAGATTTGTCGGCTAGCTAGCTTTTTTCGAAATTGCACTTACTTAGCTGGATTGTGTGTTAGAGCTTTCTTATGAGATATTATATGTACATAATATAACCATGGGTCTCATAAGAAAGCTCAGATTCATGCTGCGGGCAATGGGGAGAGCCTAAAGGTTGGAACGCCATTTCGGCGGCCGTGTTTCCTGCTATATATACCTTAGATACCTGCAAGCCAAGAGTGAATAGGCATCTTCTAGGTAAGCGTGCTCCAACTTGGACCTCATCATTGCTTTCTTTAAAGCATGATTGTCGTCAAGCGCAAGCGCAAAGATTCAGGCGGCGTAAACCCGTAGCATGTGGAAGACCCTATTAAAGACCTATGTTCACTGTGGACGTCTGTCGGTTGATGTTGATGATTATGTCTTTAGTGCAAGTAGTTCAGTAGTTTCAGAGTTTATCGATAACAAACAAACAAACCTTTCCTCTTCATAATATATGTAGTTAGTAGCGCAAACTTGGAAAAAAATCTCGTGGACACTCTTTGATTTTCCGAGATAAATGTCATTTTACCTGACAGCCCTAATCAATTTTATCACTGATATTAATAACTAATTCATAACCGTTAAACCTAAGTGTCAAAATCTCGTTTTTCTAGTCGAGTTCCGTAGGCTCTTTGAACCCACCGCATTATTATCCCAAGAAAACCTACCATTAGATGTAGGAATAATGGAAAGAGGTCACAACCCTCAGCAATAAAGAATACGATGCGGAGAGAGATGTCACTCTCAAGGTCTTTAAATGTATCCATGCAAAAAACCACGTCGACTGGTTGCTCCGTTGCAGCGTGATTGAATATTAAACCAACAAACACACTTTCGCATTTGAAATATGGCCAGTGATTATAAGAAACAGTTTAAATCTCTCTCTGCTCTCTGAGAGACGTTAGGCAAAGTGAACACGAATTATGACACTTCTGTGTTCTTATACAAGCTTAGGTCTCTCAATTTTGTCAATTAATGTCAAATTTCTTTCTCAGATCAAAACCTAGTAAGTGGTTTAAATTCAAAAGAAGTTTAGGCCGTAGTTCTTTCTGGTCCAATGCGGAATGGCATACTTCACACACCTTTAAGAACATGGAAAACTTGCAGGTATGCAGGTTTCCTCACGATGTTTTCCTTCGCCGTTAAAGCAAGTGATATTAAATTGCTTAAAACGCACATAACTGAAAAGTTAGTAGTGCGTGATTCCGGGATCGAACCCCCGACCTTCGATTAGGAGGCGGACGTTCTAACCACTAGGCTATGACAGTTTTTAAATTAAAGGGGTTTAAATATTTTAGTGTGAAGACTGGCCAACACATTTATTCATTACATGTGCATCATTTTCTTTTTTAGGGTTCTGTACCTCAAAATGAAAAACGGAGCTCTTAAAGGACCACTTTGCTGTCTGTCCATTTGTCCGTCCGTCCGTCAAGAAAACCTATACAGTACTTCCCGTTGATCTAGAATCACGAAATTTGTTCTCGGATTTATTCCTTTACTTGGGCTATGAGAGTTGAGACCTATCTACCTGCCCATAATTCTAGGTTAACGGGAAATACCCTATCGGTTTTCTTGACAGACACGACAGACGGACAGACGGACAGAAAGACAGACAACAAAGTGATCCTATAAGGATCCCGTGTTTCCTTTTGAGATATGGAACCCTAAAAACATTATGTAAGTATGCAAAGTATTTCCCTTGCAAACCATATTTAACAGTTGACATGTAGAGGTCATTGACTTTTCCTATCTTACTTTTAAGTTTTAATGCATTATTAAGTATTTACTGTTTTGACATGGTATTTAGATAATGGGTGATATTTATTTTATTTAATCTAATTCCTTTTAAAAACTTAGTAAGGCGCATTAATCTATAAAAACCTAGCCAGTTCATAGACTTACTATGTTTTAAAATGGTCAAAGCGACTTACTAGCTTTTAATTTTACTTTAATGTGGGTGTCCTTACAATACAACGAGACATACTATGAAAGTTAGGCTTATGACATAAAACGATTTTCGGAAAAATGACATTTACTTTGTTTTGATATGGGGCGGTCGATATAATTAGGTACTAGGGTAAAGGCTCGAGTAAATGAACAGATTGGACGTTTTTACATGTATTAAGAGCTGGAATAAAAAACCGGCTGATATACCTTTTTTAAATATTTTCTTACAAATTCTTACACTTTTTTCAATTTCAATTTCAAAACCGTGTTCCGTTCAAACCGTTCAAAAGTGCGTGTGCGTGCGTCCATGTGTGTGTGTGAGTGTGTGTGAGTATATACTTGTCTGTATGTTTGTACGAGTGTTTGTGAGTGTGGTATTGCGTTGTATAACCACATGAGTAGCGAACAGAGTCAAAGATTCATACAAGCGCGCTACGATAGGTACACTACTACAAGCTTGAGGCGCGTGTGTGCGTGAGCACAGGCGCTACGTCGCGTACGGAGAGAAATCGGTTTATACCGGCTCGGCCTGTGCTCAAGTTCAGGGGCTGCAGTACACGTCGCGCGTCGTGTTTTCATTTAATTTAATGTTAATGATAATAATTTAAATAGTGTTTAAAATCTATTTTCATGAACTGTCATAGATTTTGTTCAAAATCAATATCTGAGGATCCCTAGGATCACAAAACAGAAAATTGTTACCAAAATTTAAAAAAATCGACGCCATTTTGAAATTCTTTGTTAATTGACCGATTTCGTTCAAAATCGATATTTAGAGCTCCCTGGGATCACAAAATAAGAAACTGTTACCAAAATTTAAAAAAGTCGACGCCATTTTGAAATTCTTTGTTAATTGACCGATTTCGTTCAAAATCGATATTTAGAGCTCCCTGGGATCACGAAATAAGAAATTGTTACCAAAATTTAAAAAAGTCGACGCCATTTTGAAATTCTTTGTTAATTGACCGATTTCGTTCAAAATCGATATTTAGAGCTCCCTGGGGATCACAAAATAAGAAACTGTTACCAAAATTTAAAAAAGTCGACGCCATTTTGAAATTCTTTGTTAATTGACCGATTTCGTTCAAAATCGATATTTAGAGCTCCGTGGGATCACAAAAAAGGAAACTGTTACCAAAATTTAAAAAAGTCGACGCCATTTTGAAATTCTTTGTTAATTGATCGATTTCGTTCAAAATCGATATTTAGAGCTCCCTGGGATCACGAAATAAGAAATTGTTACCAAAATTTAAAAAAGTCGACGCCATTTTGAAATTCTTTGTTAATTGACCGATTTCGTTCAAAATCGATATTTAGAGCTCCCTGGGGATCACAAAATAAGAAACTGTTACCAAAATTTAAAAAAGTCGACGCCATTTTGAAATTCTTTGTTAATTGACCGATTTCGTTCAAAATCGATATTTAGAGCTCCCTGGGATCACGAAATAAGAAATTGTTACCAAAATTTAAAAAAGTCGACGCCATTTTGAAATTCTTTGTTAATTGACCGATTTCGTTCAAAATCGATATTTAGAGCTCCCTGGGGATCACAAAATAAGAAACTGTTACCAAAATTTAAAAAAGTCGACGCCATTTTGAAATTCTTTGTTAATTGACCGATTTCGTTCAAAATCGATATTTAGAGCTCCGTGGGATCACAAAAAAGGAAACTGTTACCAAAATTTAAAAAAGTCGACGCCATTTTGAAATTCTTTGTTAATTGATCGATTTCGTTCAAAATCGATATTTAGAGCTCCCTGGGATCACGAAATAAGAAACTGTTACCAAAATTTAAAAAAGTCGACGCCATTTTGAAATTCTTTGTTAATTGACCGATTTCGTTCAAAATCGATATTTAGAGCTCCCTGGGATCACGAAATAAGAAACTGTTACCAAAATTTAAAAAGTCGACGCCATTTTGAAATTCTTTGTTAATTGACCGATTTCGTTCAAAATCGATATTTAGAGCTCCCTGCGATCACAAAATAAGAAACTGTTACCAAAATTTAAAAAAGTCGACGCCATTTTGAAATTCTTTGTTAATTGACCGATTTCGTTCAAAATCGATATTTAGAGCTCCCTGCGATCACAAAATAAGAAACTGTTACCAAAATTTAAAAAAGTCGACGCCATTTTGAAATTCTTTGTTAATTGACTGATTTCGTTCAAAATCGATATTTAGAGCTCCCTGCGATCACAAAATAAGAAACTGTTACCAAAATTTAAAAAAGTCGACGCCATTTTGAAATTCTTTAATTGACCGATTTCGTTCAAAATCGATATTTAGAGCTCCCTGCGATCACTAAATAAGAAACTGTTACCAAAATTTAAAAAAGTCGACGCCATTTTGAAATTCTTTGTTAATTGACCGATTTCGTTCAAAATCGATATTTAGAGCTCCCTGCGATCACAAAATAAGAAACTGTTACCAAAATTTAAAAAAGTCGACGCCATTTTGAAATTCTTTGTTAATTGACCGATTTCGTTCAAAATCGATATTTAGAGCTCCCTGGGATCACAAAATAAGAAACTGTTACCAAAATTTAAAAAAGTCAACGCCATTTTGAAATTCTTTGTTAATTGACCGATTTCGATCAAAATCGATATTTAGAGCTCCCTGGGATCACAAAATAAGAAACTGTTACCAAAATTTAAAAAAGTCGACGCCATTTTGAAATTCTTTGTTAATTGACCGATTTCGTTCAAAATCGATATTTAGAGCTCCCTGCGATCACAAAATAAGAAACTGTTACCAAAATTTAAAAAAGTCGACGCCATTTTGAAATTCTTTGTTAATTGACCGATTTCGTTCAAAATCGATATTTAGAGCTCCCTGGGATCACAAAATAAGAAACTGTTACCAAAATTTAAAAAAGTCGACGCCATTTTGAAATTCTTTGTTAATTGACCGATTTCGTTCAAAATCGATATTTAGAGCTCCCTGGGATCACAAAATAGGAAACTGTAACCAAAATTTAAAAAAGTTGGCACCATTTATAATTCTTTCTAAATTGACTGATTTCGTTCAAAATCGATATTTAGATCTATTGATCGATATTTAAAGATCGATATTTAAACTAGGCAATCACAACAAAAACAAACTTTACCATCTTGTTGAACAAATAACTATTGTTAATTAAATTGTATCCTCCAGTGCCAACCCTACCAAAATAGTTATAAAATTTGCTCGCTTCTTAGAAGCTTTGCCTCTGTTTGCTGCTCTGTGGTATAACACCATGTTAGTAAAGCTTAGTATATTTTTAACCGACTTTAAAAAAAGGAAGAGGTTCTGAATTCGTCGGTATCTTTTTTTTTATGTATGTTCCCCGATTACTCAAAGACGCCTGGACTGATTTGGATTTTTTTTTGTTTGATAGGGTATACTTTGCAAGTGGTCCCATATAAATTTGGTAAAGATCTGATGAATATCTTTGAAGATGGAGAACAGAACTCCTCAATGGATAAGAGCAAATTCAATTTTTTTTTAATGTATGTTCACCGATGGCTCAAAGACGCCTGGACCGATTTGGAAATTATTTTTTTTTGAAAAGCTAGGTATACTTTGCAGGTGGTCCCATATAAATTTGATGAAGTTCTGATGAATATCTTCTGAGATGGAGAACAGAACTCCTCAATGGATAAGAGCAAATTGCTCGCGATCAGTGTAATTGCTTAGTAAACAGTAGGGTTTTAGCTGGGCATGGCATATTATTATAGTACAGTGGGGCCACTAAAAATTTTGAAATAAAAAATTTTCAAAAGAAAAATAAAACCGACTTCAAAAACCACAATAACTTAAATTATTTTTTACTTTTTAGTGTTTGTGATTTTGAAGTCGGTTTTATTTTTCTTTTGAATTTTTTTTATATTTATTCTGGTATTCTTCTTTCTTGGATATGGATCCCTCTTGGGTATCCCCATTTCTCTCTGTCTTTGGTACTATCAAGCTAATTTTCTCTCGCGATTTGCACAATAGCATTAGACCAACGCGTCTTCGGTCTACCTACCTGTCCTTCTTTCATCTGTAAAAATCGATACAATATGACCATTTGCATTTCAGTTTTAGGGCATGTCTCAAGGTGTCTGTAGGCTTTGTCTTTTTTCTTATGTCTTCAATTCTCACTTTGAATATTTTTTGCTTAATTTATGCAACTTGCCATCGCCCTTTAGCAAGTCACTATTTCTTTTTATATTCTTTGTCTGGACCCATGTTTGGCTGGCATAGGTAAGGCATGGCAGGATGCATGTATCTATAACGGATCTTTTAAGATGTACTGGGTAAGCTCCTTTCATTCTTTCCTTTTGTGCCCAGTAAAACAAGCATACTCGGGCTACTTTGAGAACCCATTAGCAGCTAACAGCAAGGCCTGGACTCCAATTTTTATATGTGGAAGCTGTATTTCCTCGTTGCGTTTATGAGCAAATAAGAATAGTTAACTACTTTTACTAAAAAAAAATTTTATAATTTGGCGCGAACCATCTAAACACCATGATGATTATTATTTCTGCGTTGTGAATATTACCAGAAGAAACAGCAAAAAAATTGTTCCAAGCGGCTCTATTGTAACTTGCAGTCTGCAATTTGAACGATTCTGACTTCTGGTGATAAATCTGTACCTCAGCCCCAACCCAGTACCTCTAATCTACCATTTCAAGAACTTTCAGAAGGTAGTGACGATGTAGTGACTTTTTTACATCTCAACTTAGACCATTCAATCAAAATTATTTGGATCACTTAATGAGAGATCTTAGATTGTTTAAAAAGCATCAGAACATGTGGCTTCTCGGCTCAAAGGAACAAATCTGATAACATCAGACACTTGTGTTACGGTATATTATTCTCACTACTCTTAACACATTCAGTAGCTGATGTTGCACTTCCAGCGACTTGGATGCAACAAGGGCGTTAAGTTTCATTTTCTCTGTAGTCATTTGGACTGTTTTCCAGAAAATTTAGGTGACTTTCAAGCTAAGATAACTATACCAAAGGGGATAATATCATATAAAAGGGCTCTATTATACATTCTAAAACAGGTTTTATTTATTATTATTATGTAAAAGAGTTTTTGATTTATCGCGCAAAATGTATAAAAAAATATACAATAAGTCAAAAACTGAAAATCTGACAATTTTTTTTAAATTCCAAGCCTAAAATATACTTAAGAATTTATTAATAGGAATCGAGAGTTTATGCACTAGATAGAGTTCGTTCATTCACTGAAATTCCCAGTTCATTTACTGGCAATTTATCCTTTTGTTAAATAAAATAATTTATAATAATTAATACTACGCATTTTTTTGCGTTTTTGATATTTAAATAATTTAAGAGTGTATACCTACTGTGTATAGACACAGATCAAAAAAATATATAAAAATTATATATAGAACGATTCTCATATATCTTAATTTTAGGTCAAAGTCAGGGTAGTCCTTATTCGTTCATTTACTGGATCTTTTACCCTCCTACGTCAAAATACTAAAAGTCCGCGTAAATTTCGCAGATTGAAATGTCTGCTTGATTAATTGTCAATAGAGGGTCATGACATGTCAAAATTGCTAGTTTGAAGGGGAAATCGTCAATGTCATTCGCATAGGTTTTCCTCTTAAGATGGTCCACACCCCTACGAAGAACATTTTCAATCTCGGTTCTTACAAACCCCTAGCAACTCAGTGAACGCATAATTCATTCAAAAGATGTTATGATTTCAACTGCGAAATATATGTAGGTACCTAGGTACTATAAATCTTTATGATTTATGCTCCTGCCTCTCTTGAAAAGTGTCTAATTTGCACTGTACACTGAAAGCTTTAGATGAAATAATATCATCTCTGTGCTGAAGGCACTAAAATGTACCTATGTTGCAGTCATAATTCTTAAATCCGGTCAAAACTACATTTAACTGAAAAAAAAAACATAGTCAAAGCTAATTTTGACGATTGACGTTGGTCACGAGTAGGTAGTTTGACTAGCAATGAATAAATGGTAAATTTTAAATATTAAAAAATCCTACTAAAACTTTGCTTGCTAATTTTTAACCTAAATACCTTATAAAAACTATTCCAATTCTTGCAATAAAAGTTAGGTAAATTCGTTTTCTTATAGGTAGATGTTTAGACTCTTACTAAATATTTAAATAGAAACAACAACAATAATAATATTATAAGAATAGATCAATTTTGATTGGGCATTCTTACTTGTCTTACTTATAATCGTAATTATTTTCATTAGACTCTGTTTCACGCTGTTTAGTTTTAAACGTGGATATAGCGCTGCGATGCTTATAATTAATTAAACTATTATAGCAGAAGAACAAGCCTAAATTCTAAGAGGTACCCAGTTACCTACCTACCGCCTACCTACTAATAGCAGGCACCTAGTCAGGTCTACGTGTCCATTAATTAAATAATTATTATTAAACTCTCGGTGCAGTTAAAAACACTCGCCTGCAGCCGGGGTATTGAAATTTTTCGTCAACTTTTGCCATACCATATCATATAACACACTTTGACCAGAAATGCTCGTTTGCTCGCTATTGTATATTTAAAGAAAAAAGATTTACAAAATATTCTCCAAAAACAAACATGAATGTTGTTTTCAATTTGTTTTAACCCCCGACCCCAAAAGAGGGGTGTTATAAGTTTGACGTGTGTATCTGTGTATCTGTCTATGGCATCGTAGCTCCTAAAATAATGAACCAATTTTAATAAAAAAAAATTGTTTGAAAGGTGGCTTGATGGAGCTATAATCCAAGAAAATCGGTTCAGCCGTTTGAAAATTATAACTCTTTTCTAGTTATTACTGTAACCTTCACTTGTCAGGGGTGTTATAAATTTTTATTTTTCACTAATTGTTCCTTTATTAGGTAAGTACACAAATTACATACACCGTGCATCTACGACGATTGCTAAACTAGGCACAATTCGCTTCTACAATGAGCAAACAATCTACAATAATATCATCACGACTCACGACCCGTCCGCGTCTGCCAGTCGTGAGCAATGCCTTGGAAAAACTATACAAGAATAAAGCCTTGGATACACAGAACGCGATGGCAGCGGTGATGGGCGACAGTAACGTATCCAATGCGGCTTCTAGAAGTTGTGAAATCGTCATCGTCATCATCTCAACCATCGCCAGCCTACTACTCTAGCATGGGTCTCCTCTTAGAAT
Organism: Maniola jurtina; assembly: GCF_905333055.1. Classification (NCBI taxonomy): domain Eukaryota; kingdom Metazoa; phylum Arthropoda; class Insecta; order Lepidoptera; family Nymphalidae; genus Maniola; species Maniola jurtina. Next base: position 10,989,322 of record NC_060036.1, on the reverse strand, counting down.
CAGAAGGTTTAGACCCAACACGCTGTCGAATGTGCAGATTTACAGATTTCATAGAGAATGTAGAACTCTCAAGTAAGCAGGTTCCTCACGATGTTTTTTTCGCCGTTAAAACAAGAGATATTAATTAATCGCTTATAGGTAGCTAGAAGCTGTATTATTTAGTTACCTATACCTATTATCTAAATCTCATCTAAAAGTTAAGGCTAAAGTGTCTGCTAACTTCGTATAGTATTTCCATACTAGTTAATTAAAATAACTAATCGAACATATCTATGTAATCGAGTTATTCCTTACCTTCTAATAAAGCTTTGAAAACGTATATTTTGGGGAAAAATATCCGATCTATATAGCACCGGGTCCGGCTTTTATATTTCAGGACCTGACAAAACTGTGGGGATGCAATAGCGTCTTTGCACTTTTTACATTTTCTTGTATTGCACAAGTACGCGCGCTTTCAGTGTAAGGTTATCTCGTTCAGTTGCACGCTTAAAGTGGGTCCAAGCCTTTAAAACAACGTATAAGCAATAGTTCGAATATCTTTTGTCTGACCGAATAACGGTTTCAAAATTACGTTTTTGATTAAAAAAATAAATCCTCAACGAGTTATTGATGAGCTAAAACAGGTCAGCTATCTAAAACACATAAATCTAGGGTCTAGAAAGTAGAAATGAAACACAGAAATAGAATTGAATTATCGATTTTTACTGTACCTACCTACAGATTTTTCGAATTCAGTGAAATATTAATTCTGCCTTGGATGAAAGTACATTTCATATCTAGGCTTATTTTCTATGAGAACTGCAAGTCAGATAAGAGTTTGTGCAGTATGTTCCTTAATAATCGTAATTTATAAAATAGGACGGTTCCTTGATTTCATCTGAACAGTTTTTCTTTACCAAACCTAATTTCATTTCAAAGCTTTGCTAAAAAACACTCTTTCTAGCTTCTTATGGCGTCTTTATGGACCTCTCCCATAATTTTATACAAGGCACGGGCTATAGAATAAAAATCAAATAGCTATTCAGTAGATAGTTAGGTACTTATGTACCTACAGCAATTTCATTAATATCAAATAACGACGAAACAATTTTTCAAGATACGGTTAGATGTGAATTGAAACTTGAAAGTATGAGAAACATAAATAAATCTCCTCTCCGCCAATACATAGCCGATTCCCAAACGTATCCGATTACGCCCGTGAAAGTCTCAGTAACAATATCCACATAGCAAAACATAACTTTTTTTATTTCGAAGTAACCGCATTCGCATATAAATAGTAAATACAAAGGTGAATTAATCCACCACAAAGGCGAAAGTTTCGCATGGTTCACATGTTATGGGAGTGGCAGATTTTATCTCAAGTAAACAGGACAAAAAGTACCATATGCCTATTGTGAGTACTGAAACGTATTTTTTTGCCATAATGACATTGTTTTAAAAACTATAATTCTTTTTTATTGAGCCCCGAGGTTAAAAGAGGGGTGTTATAAGTTTGACGTGTGTATCTGTGTATGTATCTGTAGCATCGTAGCTCCTAAACTAATGAACCGATTTTAATTTAGGTTTTTTTGTTTGAAAGGTGGCTTGATCGAGAGTGTTCAACATAATCCAAGAAAATCGGTTCAGCCGTTTGAAAGTTATCAGCTCTTTTCTAGTTATTACTATAACCTTCACTTGTCGGGGGTGTTATAAATTTTTAATTTACATTTGTAATTATTATTATGTTTTCAAAATGCAAATAGGGGCACTATTTGTTTGTTGTTGTAACTTTAACAACTTGCAAAAGCAGCAAAGTTAAATTAAAGGTAAGGCCCTGTAGTGTTTGAATTTTGGATATTATGCCTATGTCTACCTAGGTACTTATATAAACAATAAGTATCAGTTTATGATTGATTAACTAGTAGGTTATGTTTAACACTTATAATATTATAGCTCCTAACTGCATAGGAGTTGGTAGGAAGTTGCTTCTGTCTGCTTCCGATGAAGTTTACTTGACCACCCTGGGCTATACCCACTCATCATCAAAGCGGTATAGTCACAGACCACCTCCCTTATATATATTCCAATATGTATTAATATTTCTAAGAAAATTAGGATTTAGAAATAAGATGGAGACCTGCTCCACTACTAGATTTATTTTAACTTTCAGTGAAATAAATAGCAGGTAGGCTAGTGAGGCAGGCATAGACTGCATAGTACAATTAATGCTTAAATATATAGTAGCCTTTTTTTTTTTTTTTTTTGTTGACGCTGGGGAATGCATTTACGCATCCCCCCCAGAGGGAGGGTATGTGAGACTCGCCGGCCGAGAGGCGACCGGAATACCCACTAAACCCCAGCGGCGCTACTGCGCGTCGCCTGGCGACTGGGTCACGGGAACGGCCGAAGCAAACAACCGCGACCCAGCCAGCGACGTCTGCCGAGGCAGACACTCCACTGGGGACCTGCTCGGTCCCCACCACCGCACCTCCGGGACGCACCAACGAAGTGCGTTCCCCGACCCTGGGACGCGCACGTCACCCGTGTCCCGTCCTACGCTTCGTCCACTTTGCCCTTTGCTAGTCAGAGGGACACGCGGAGAAACCTCCCCCCCTGCCAGGTCATTAGCCATAGCCAACAATATCTCCGAAAAGAAATTATTAGCCATGTTACCGGGGCGCACCGGCCCGAACACTGCTCTTCCCCTCGGACGCATCCAAAAGAGACCAGCAGCATCCAGGCACACTGGGAGGTTACCTGGCTGGCGCCCCAAATATATAGTAGCCTAATATGAAAAACAATTAATACAGTAGGTATATAATTATCTTGTTGAAATAAATTTGACAAGCAACAATCAAGTCTTATGTAAACAAACGAAATTACAACAATTTGGGGTAAGCAACAGATTTGTTAACAGTCTAGAGAATTATCTACTTATCACCCTCTCACATCTACTAAAGTTACGATTTTAATGAAATTCGTTTGTTTGTTATTGTAGACTATTACAACAATAGAGTTTCAGGCATTTTTGTTGAAACCAATTGTTATTTAAAATGGATACCTACCTGCTTACCTACTATTTGAAAGTACAAGGTCATGCGTCTAAAAACTGAGGTTTGCAGAGATCATTTCAGTGAAACCAAAGACGCGGAAATAAATCTGCAATTACAATGAACATCTACGTTCATACATGATATTTAAAAAAAAAATCTTCGATGGACGTCCAGTGACTAAGGTCCAGTGGCCAAGTAGGGATTTCCAAAAAAATACGGTTATGTGCCACTTGTGTCCATTTTCGTCTGTCAAACTTGGGGGATCAACCGAAGTAATATTTTCCGGTACGGGGTTGCAATTTCAGCCCCTAGGGACCCCAACGTTCAATCCATAGTCCATCGATTTCCAGAGCTAGTGCTTGTCTCGCCTATTGCCATATCACATTAGCTTCGCGAGGCGTTCTTTAATTTATAATTTTGTTGGTTACTTTGTTCTTTATCTAACGATTCCCTTTTTGGTTTTATCACATTTTATTTCCTTCTCTTCTTTCATATTTTCTATGGTTTCGTCTTCTTTTTGGCTTATTCCGTATATCCACCCTAAAACAGCTACCCTAGCTGTAAGTATACTCGGAAACGCATGTCCGTAATACACCCCTGACGGCGAATTTTTATACTTATTAGTTTTTAGACCTGGGTGGACAGACGGACACACATTGTTAGTGTGGATAAGCGGAATAAACCTGTTTTTCATCTCCATACGTTGTTTTAGGTGTCCCACCTCTATAATTATTATATTTCATTCTTGAAAATTTTAATTATCTACTTAGCAAGGTATCTAATTATTGTTCTTATCTGTCGCATATACTCTGTTGCACCTACACAAGTTTTGAATTTACGAGAAAAACATGTGCAATACCCTTCCTTGGCATAGTTTTAGAAACAGTCGTTTTCCTTGAAAACAGGTTGTCACACAGCCTTTAATTATAATTAACGAACCAATTTATCTTTTGTAGATTTGCTTATAAACTTTAATAGATACACAAAGACCGGTAGATATTGCAGAATGAAAACTATAGCCGAGTCCTCTATCAATTAATTTAGTTCGAGAATTTAATTAACTCTTACTACGATTGTTAAATCAAGCGAATGAAAGTTTATGTAGTTTTAATCGATAATTTAAATAACTGTACCTTACGTTCAGCTTTGATTCTAGAACTTTTAAAATTCACCACTCTACACAACTATAGGAAAAGACACTCGATCTGACAAAAATGAAAAACTTTTTCTGATATATCTTTCGTCATTTATTTGAATAAAATACAAAAACCACAAAGAAATCACATTAGTAACATGTGACGATTAAAGGGAGCATCGAGTTGGAAACCAGCTGCAGCCCGTGACGATCGCGATGTGAAAACGTAATTACTACGTAACACTCGTCAAACTCACTGTACTCGTGAACAAGATTAAGCTATTGAGTTAAAGACTCTCTAGAGAAGCAGACCGCATACATCAGGCGATAGAAGCGCCCGATAGAAGACATAAATGGAACTAATACAAGTGTAATTTAAAAATTTATACCACCCCCGACAAGTGAAGGTTACAGTAACTAGAAAAGAGCTGATAACTTTCAAACGGCTGAACCGATTTTCTCGGATTATAGCTAAGAACACTCTCGATCAAGCAACCTTTCATACAAAAAAACTAAATTAAAATCGGTTCATTAGTTTAGGAGCTACGATGCCACAGACACACACGTCAAACTTACACCCTTCTTTTTGGGTCGGGGGTTAAAAATATGTTTGAAACATGTTCAATTAAAAAAATCAAAAACACACCTGCGATAACCGCAATTTTTGACTGCCTGAAATTTTTTCAAAACAATTATAGCTCGTGCTAAGGGAAAAATCCAATGAAAATGTGAGAAGTCAAATCACGATGTTTCCCCGTCTATTTCCCGTTAATTTTTCAAATTTTTCAATTTTTCAATTTAATTTGTCAAAATTACGTTAACTAGAGCCTCAAAGTGTGGCTTTTATCGCTGCTTTTAACCTTAATGTTGCTAATCTGCTAATAACAATGTTTCCGATTACAATTTGGTAAGCATTAGTTATTATAGTAACCAGCAGGAGATATTGCACATCGAACTTTATTTAGAAACTAGCTGATGCCCGCAGCTTCGCCCGCGTGGATTGGTCAGATCCCCTGCAGCATCAGGATTGAGGAGTTGGACTCCAAATTTTTTATGAAACAATGTCGCAAAGTTCCTCTATCGATTAAAAAAGAAATGACGCAAATCGGTTCAGAAATCTCGGAGATTTCGGTGTACATAGGTAGAAAAACACAACTCCCTTTTTGAAAGTCGGTTAAAAAAGTAGCCTATTTTACGCCCTGGTCAATCCTCTACTTGCCTGTGAAAGTCCCGTCAAAATCGGTTCAGCCGTTCCAAAGATAAGCCTTTTCAAACAGACAGACAGACAGACAGACAGACAGACAGACAGACAGACAGACAGACAGACAGACAAAAATTTTAAAAACGTGTGATTCAGTTATGGTATCGTTCAAATAACCATATGAGCTTAATATGAGGTAGTTATTTCGAAATTACAGACAGACACTCCAATTTTATTTATTAGTATAGAGTATAGATGAAAAAGGATTACGGCTTCGTAGAGCATCGTCTCCGTCACTCATGTCTATGTGACGTCTTGTCGGTATCAACGACAGAGACAACGCTCTACGAAACCACTATTTCTTTCTAAGGTTCGATGTGCAATATTTCCTGTCGGGTACAATACACCAAATCGATTACCTATTATGACTAACATTGTATTTCGCTTTGCTGGCGAATTCACGTAACGTAATACGAAATACACAATACAATAAAGATTCGTGAGAATTTCATAATTTTAACCATTCTTTATATTTAAAAACAGTTAAATCAAGAGCTTTCCACTCACTTTACGCAACGTTATATCGTTGATCAAATTACTTAGGGAACCTATACCTACTGAAAAGAACCTTTGCATTTTGATTTTTGAGTTTTAAGTTAGAACTCAAAGTTTCAAATGCGCAGGCGGAAAAAAGTCACTATTATTCGGAACTGAGTAAGTACTTAGTACATATTTTTTACTTTAATACCTATTTCCGATTCGTTATAACATATCGACTTTTAAGAAAGAAGAGCCTCATGCTAAGGTGTTCGCAAAATACCCACCTAGCTAAGGAATAAATAATAAAAACAAAACTATACCTACCTAGGTAGACTTCAACTAGGTTTTCAATAGTCTTCTAGAAATGCTAAAGCTATAAGAATAAAAAGAGTATCGTCATTATCAGAAATGGCAAAAACTTGAAAATCAGCATGCCCATAACGACATTTATTAGACCTCGTAAAATAAGAGCGGTTACGCACTCATCCGATTCGAGTCAGTGAAAATACCATATAAAAAAACTCAGACCCAACTCGGATATTGCTTACGCGTGCTAATCCAATCCTTGATGCAAATCCAAGCTATTCAGGACATCTTTGACACATTATCTACGTCAAATAACCGATTTAAATCCGAGGCACATCCGAGATATTCTCACGGATGACGGAGAGAAATCGGATGACGGAAGTCTGAACTAGTGCATAAGCTACCATACCTACAGATAGTTCTATGACTACTTTGGAAAGTATTTTTTCGGATAGGATGAGTGCGTACCCGCCCTTAGGTGGCTAAAATAGGTAGGCAGGTACCTACCTATTTCAATACAAATAATAAACATTTACGGTGCCAAACTGGTAAACTGTTAACCTTACACTATGCTACGATTGAAGGGGGATAATCGGGTCACTGCCCCCCATTGTGGCCATCGCGCAACAATCGTACGCCAGTTTAATTGTAAAATTGTAACTGCGCACGAGTATTCTTTCATAAAATCATCTACCTATCTTATTTGTATTTTTGTAGTAGGTACCCTTCGTGAAAGTTTATACATAGGTGTACAGTTTACGTCTCAAAAATCGCTGGTTTTCGTGAATTTCAATAAATATCGTACATAGTTACTATACTTTAGAACCTAAAAGCTCCATGATATTAGAATTTAAATACTAAGTATTTGTGTAATTTCATTATGACCTTAAAATTTTGTTTTCAGATACCTACCTACTTACTTACCACCAGGTGAGATTGCAGTCAAGGGCTAACTTGTATCTGAATAAATAAATAAAAAATTACTTATTAAAAAGAAGTACCTAGGTTATCTACTACTACCTGCCCAATTTCTCATTTTTCGTTAGAGTTGCTTGGAACTTTTATTGTAGAGTTCTAGTAATAAGCAATTTAGTGACAAGTTCTTCCAAAATCGTTATCGAATTTCGTTTAGAAACCTATGTATAAACAATTCATACTAGGGGTATTGAACGAAGCTCCATTCATCCCTTGTCACGATTCGAAAGCCCCGGAGATCTAGAACGATATTTTATTTAATACAAGGTTGTCTGCAGCGCATCCAACCGATTCCACATAGATAAAATATCTAACTTTTAAAGGCCATCAGTTCTGTTTGCTAGAGGTTAAAAATGTTCCTCTATCGTTTTTAGGGTTCCTTAACTCAAAAAGAAAAGCGAAACCCTTATAGGATCACTTTGGTGTCTGTCTGTCTGCATAGAACCGGTGGTAGATAGACACATAATATGAGGTACCTACACATAAGCTGTGATAGCTTAGTGGTTAGAACGTCCGCCTACTAATCGGAGGTCGGGGGTTCGATTCCGGGCACGCACCACTAACTTTTCAGATATCACTTGCTTTAACGGTGAAGGAAAACAATGATGAGGAAACTTGCATGCCTGAGAGTTCTCCATGTTCTCAAAGGTGAGTGAAGTCTGCCAATCCGCATTGGGCCAGCGTGGCAGACTATGGCCTAAACCCTTCTCATTCTGAGAGGAGACCCGTACTCAGTAGTGGGGCGGAAATGGGTTGATCATGATGACACATAACACAGTGTACACTCAATATGGTAAAAACGAAATTAATTTGGGTAGGTTCCTATAAGTACCTAGCTGTATTTTGGTACCTTATCTACCTACTTCCAACCACCTACTATCCTACCTACTATCCAAAAATTAATGAAAAGTAGATATTTTCATTAATTTTTGGATTGAAGCAGGCGTTACTTTGCGGAAGTCTCATGTTAAGCATACAAGAAACCACAAGCTGCGTAATTCGTTATTTAATCCGCCCACGAACATATTTCACGAATCCCCCAAAACTGTTAGGTAATTGGTGGACTGCTTATAGCGAATTAAGATTGTGGTCCTTTTAAATCATATCAACCTATGACAGCCTAGTATGGCTGTAATGAGTTGATCATGATGATGATGAAGTATGAAAGTAGATATTCATCATTCATCAAGAATTTCATCATCAGGCAGAAGGTAGAAATCAATTGCCTCGTCTATGATCTACCCAAGGCTATTTGTCACCTATAAAATCTTATTGGTCATCTTCTTCTGTTGTGCCATGTGACATAATATTGTTTGTATAGTACTCATAGATAGTACTTAAATCCTTAAAATTTCTCTACATAAACCTCTAGAAATTGCATGCTTTAACTAATTATTCAAGATCTACGGATTAATATAATCGCCGCGGGGTGTCTAAAGAAAGTAAAATACTACCCACATAACAGGCTTCTCTACATGACTGTTATAAACGTTTCCTTGTTTTGATCTGCTACATACCTACTACTCGGTACGTAAAGTTCGTACGAACAATAATCTCTCGGCTACTTTTCATCCCGGAAGATCAAAGAGTTTCCACGGGATTTTTAAAGACCTAAATCTACGCGGACGAAGTCGCGGGCATCAGCTAGTAATATATAAATACTGTATTTAAATTATACCGTAAAACTTTGTACTTTGTCCACCCCTATGGAAGACTGAAAAAGTCGTCCGCAAAATAACTGTTATCGTATTGTGTAAAAGGATCTTAGCTTACTGAACTTTTAACTGATAGAGTAATTATTGAAAACGGTTCAATTACCTAGGTATTCAATCTGTGATTAAGTTACTTAGGGCGGATTTTCATCAAATAACTTTTATCTAAGGAATAAATTTGAGGCTTTGACAGTTATTGTATAGGAAATATGTCACGTCAACACGTCAAGAGCTTTAGCCCATCATGAATTAACGATCGAAAATTAATTAGGTCTTAATAACGTTATGTAGTATTTTTTTTATAGTCTGCCAATCTACACTTGGCCTACAATAAACAGTATTGAAGGCTACGGCCTAACTCTTCACATTCTGAGAGGAGACGTTCTCAGTAGTGAGCTGGCGATGGGTTGATCATGATGAGACGTGAAGCTGGTGAATTAGTTTCTCTAATTTCGTACAATATGTTGACATAAAAGCTTATTCAGGATAGTTTGTAGTTTGTAATTCCAAATTAGATAATAAATTAAGTAGGCTGTATTATTTTTTGATAGTGCAGTACGAGTACGGTTGTGAGTTGTGACTCATAATAAAAACATTCTTTCGATCAGCTTTAGATGATCTAATCGTGAATTTGTAAACTGGTTTCTTTGTTGGCAAGCTTTAGAAAGATATTTCGAAATAAATACTTTATAGATTAGAGATGTTATATGCAAAATAGAGAAATTGTTTTTTCCAAATTGAAATGGAAAGAGAGAGAGTCTGCTTTATTCACAAGTGCTAGTACAGATTAGGAAATAATGTAGTGAAGTAGTATTAAAATAATATTAGGTATAATGCCCGGCATAGTCCAAGACTTTCTGTATAATACTGATGCGAGAACACGTATGAGCAGATCCGTCCATATTGCCAAAGCCCATTTGCTCAATTACTATAATAGAGCTTTAAACTACTCTAATATTCTGCGCTTGCTTCCGCGCTGACGTTGTCCGCTGTCAATGACATGAGAACACGTACGAGGCTGAAAGCGCCTGGGACACATATCACCCCATAAGTCCATACCCTTAAGTATCAGGACATGCTTCTATTTACTCTACGCGTGATCCTGCTGACACAACTTGCAAGACTCTCTTCATAATGACGCGAGAATGCATCCAGGCCTATTTACTCCCAGAATAAATATACAGATTGCCCTATAATCCTGCTACCAGGAGCCACAAAAGACGCGCATTCTCCTACTGATGCTGCTAGGAAAGCTCTTTGCATAAATTGATTGATTGAATGATTGATTGATTGATTGATTGCATAATAATGCTGCAAGAACGCGTACGGGGGCTACGGGCCCGAATGGTTCCAGTACACATATTGTCCCATAAGCCCGCTATTAGGATACACAAATTAAACATAACTCTACTTACTCTGCGCGTGCTCGCACTGATGCTGCTCGGAAGGCTCTCTGCATCATAATGCTGCAAGAACGCGTATGGACTCGAATGGATCCGGGACACAAATTGCTCCATAAACCTGCTACCAGGATGTAAAATGAAACTCAACTCTACTTACTCTGCGCGTACTCCCGCTGATGCTGCTCGCAAGGCTCTCTGCGTCATAATGACGCGAGAACGCGTACGGGCCCGGATGGTCCCGGGACACACATTGCCCCATAAGCCTGCTCCCACGACACACAAATTAGAAACAATTTCACATCTGTCACTGAGTATTAATATTTATTGTATTCACTTCAATACACTGCACACTAAAATAAAAATAAATTTTATGTTACATATTTATTTTTACTATTATTATTGCATACCTAGCTAGATGAATTAGGTAAGTACTATTAGGTATATTACATTATAAATATAGTAAGTAGTTCATAAAATATTTCTTATACATATTTGTTTTTGGACCTAATGACTAATCCAGCTGCACAAGGACTTTTAGCGATATTTTTTTCAGGGATTAATTTACTGAAAAATATACCGCCAAAATGATCCAATTGCTGCAAGCTTCTTTCATCTAACTTGGGTTCCTATCGGAACTATAAAAGTTCATCAGCTATATCAGATAAAAATGTTAAGTTAGCGAACTAGTATAACTTTATTAATCAATGCAAAAAGATCTTTTGTTTATAAACATTAGTGCGGCATTTTAATTTAGTGCAACTTTAGAAATAATTCTGCATGTAGGTAGGTAATAATAAGAATGCCAAGTAGATAGAAATTAATGTTAGTACTTCATATTTAATTCTGTAATATGTACTGATAACGACCTTATAAGGTTCACATGTGATCGAAGCTAAATATTCGCGGTCAACGCCACCTGCTACCGGCCGGTGGGTGGGTGAACGGGCGCGTAGCGCGCACTGCGCCTGATGTGCGACTGCGACGTGCTATGCTATAATACATTCAGTGGTCTGGCGCGACCGGCGCGCGCGCACCGCCGCCGGCAGCCGGACCTTGCACAGCTGTTGACTGACTCATGCCATGCCATACGTCTTCACGCGCCCTTTGCTAATGTAGGGCTTTGAAGCGGACCTGTCGCTCCCTAACTTCAAAGTTACGCAAAAAAACTGTTTGTTTACTAAATTTTCGTACAACAAAGTTATAAGTGAACGCTCGTAAACCAGTCAAGCTAACTTAGTATTTCAGCTAACATGCGCAAGTGGCTTCATGTCTGAAATGCTTCGATCAATCCCAACTCCCATTTCCAGCATAAGTCGGGTCGCCTAACTAACATTTGAGGAGGTGAATACTGCTGTTCCAAATTAAATACATTTTTAACTGTTCTCAAAAATATCCGATCCGATTGTATGTATGTCCATATGATCCGTATGTATTATCTCAAAAACTAATAAACTAATTTCAATAATTTTTTTGATGCGAGGTGCAAGCATTTTAATAAAGTTTTTCTTATGATCAAGCAACAAAGGTAATGCGTTAGTTTATGTTACGGTAGGTTGTCAAACAGTACTTAAGTTACTGGAAGTAAGCAAGGAGCCGGAGGCTTCTGCAAAGTTGTCCTTGTAAACGATTAGTGTATCGACACGACAAGTATGTTGGTCGTGTCGTATTCGTATCGTCAAAATTAAAATATCAATTGTTGTCAATGTCAAAATAAAAAATATGTCATTGTCAATCTGACAATATGATAACCTAACCTTGGATCTTGTGATTTGTTATCGGGCTTTACTTACTAAAATAAATTCTAGTTAAGATTCGACGCAGTTTCTTAAAACTTAACCATTTTACAGTGTTTTGCATACAAGTTCCATGTCTGGGATGATAACACGCCTCCGAGCCTTCTCCACGCAAGCGTTGAAGGTTGTCAACAATGTTGCTAGGCAACAGTTTGTGGTAACTCTGCAAAGCGGTACGCTAACAGGTTTTTAGTTTTATTACCACTAATAAAGATCATTAATATCATTATTAATCACAAAGTAATAGTGTTTCCGTAAAAGACCTTAAATTTCAAATAGGTAGGTGCTTACCGAGTTTTTATTTTTTTATTTTTTTTATTGAAAATATTACAATAAAACTTAAAGCTAGCCTTATCTAATTACTATACAAATCATGCCCGCGTGGAATGGTGCCAAGAATACTGGCTGCATTTCCGCGTTGGACAGCCAGGCTGATCCGTTGCGCAAAAAATGAGCCAGCCCTTCTGTCACCTGACCTGTTACCGAGTTCATAATTGTAATTGTCAAGTTGTCAACCCATTCGCCAGTAGACTACTGAGCACAAGTCTCCTCTCAACGAGAAGGGTTTGGCTATTAGTCTACCACCCTGGCCAAGTGCGGCATGGCAGATTTCATACACCTTTGAGGACATTATGGTGAACTCTCAGGCTCAGGCTTCCTCACTTTGTTTTCCTTCACTGTTAAAGCAAGTGATAAGGTGATAAGTGCTTAATTGCTTAAAACACACATATCTACTGTAATCCAATAAGGTACTAGGTGCATAACCAGGATGGAAACCCAATATTATATTTATATCCACCTTGTTCAATAAAATTATATAAATAAATTATACCTGTAATATCAACTAAGCCTATGATGTCTTAAACCTGTAATAACTTATGTCTACATTTTTGTAGTGTATTAAATAATTATATTTTTTCGTCAGCAGAGGCGACAATAGATTATGATAAGCAAGGCAAGAAAATAACGTTCCTCCACACAAATGTACCGAAAGAGTTTCAAGGGAAAGGTGTTGGCAAGTTGTTAGCTGAGGTAAGAATTCCGTGAAATCCATACTAATGTTATATAAATACAAAAGTGTGTCTCTCTGTCAGTATTATTATGCCTGTTACTTTTTCATGGCTTATCTGTTTGACCAATTTAGACAAAACTTGATACACAGATCATTCTGGAGGACAGACATAAGCTACTTTTTATTCCCAAAAATAAAACAGTTCCCACAGGATTTTAAAAAACCTAATCCAAACAGATGAAGTCATGGACATCATCTAGTATTTAAATAATTTTTAAATACATATCAAAAATTAGGGGCAGGCAGGACCCCAGCCCGGCCTGTGATCAGATCCCAGGAAACACAGGTTTGATTCCTGCCTGTCTGCAATTTTTGGTATGTATTTAAAAATTATTTAGTTTCCTTGAAGTATAAGTAAAAACATTATCATAAAAATTGTAAATAGAATATCATCTACCATATAATTTAATTTTTCTATTACTTATGTAATACGTGTTGATTAATGTAATATATTTTTTTTACAGCATGCATTTACTTATGCCTCAGATAACAGCTTGGACGTGATATGCAAATGTCATTTCCTTGCTAAATTTTATGAGGACAACTTAAATAAATACAAGAATCTTCAAGTTAAATTAGAGTTAGATTAGTTCAAAATGGATCTTATGTGGTATAGGTGTAACATACATTATTATTTATGGGAAAAATGCTATGGAAAATCAAAGAAAATATCTCAGGAGGCATCAACAAAATTTGCAGAAAATGCAGAATTTTTATTTTATCATGGCTTAGCCAATATACTAGAAGGGCAAGTACAAAAAGGCTTAAATGATCTATCACCATTACAATCTGATAAAAATTTACAATTTGCCATTGTAATGGCCCTCATCTATGGCCACAAATTACTAAATAGTTATGAAAGAGAAGAATTGTATAGCTTAGAATCAAAACTTAAAGAGGAAAAGAAACAAGCCAACTCATCCTCATTCTATTATGCTGGTTTATTTTTGTCAATGGCAGAGAAGTATGAAAAAGCTTCTGAATATATCAATAAGTCATTAAGAAAGGATCCTAATAATTTAGAAGCAATAATTTTAAAAGGCTGGAATGATATGTATATGAATATTGGTGAAGTACAATCATCCATTCTGGATTGTTTAGAGTTAGCTCTTCAAAAAAGTGACAGACATATTGAAGCCATTTTGGGTCTAGCAAAATATAGATATTTTGCAAAAGATTATAATGCTTGTAATCTATTGTTGGATAAACTTATAGTTAATAATCCTGGTCAAGTAGTGCCCCTTACAGAGAAATTGAAAAATGAATTTGCAGCTTCTAGGTGGGAGGCTGTATATGATACACTTGAAAGAGTCCTTTCTTTAGAACCTACAAATTTAGAGGCATTAAAAATTAGAATATTTATCGCACTTTGTAAAAATTCAGACTATATTGAAGCAGTAGATCAACTGAATACATTTTTTACTGTGCTAGAGAATGAAGAAACCAACAATGGCTATCAGTTTTACTTTACAGCACAAGTGTTTTCTAAAGTATGTGGGAGATCAAGTGCAGTTCTCTCTCAGGTGTTTAAATTTGCACAATATGCATCCGAAATGTATTCAAATAATGTGGATTATTTGAGCGAAGTTGGTTATCAGTGTATTCTACAGGGAAAATACAAAGATTCCTTGAGTTTCTTCAAAGCCGCTAGCAAAATTGACAGTAATTCTATAACTGCTCTATGCGGACTAACTCTATGTCAAATGTTTGATAATGGCCCAACAGATCAGATTGCACAACAGGTCGAATTGTTATTTGAAATGCAGGGGACCCAAAAATTTCCTGTACTATACTTACTATCAGCACAATTGAATAGTAAGAATTCTAATGCCGTAACATTTCTTAATAATGCAATTGACACGCAAATATCATCAGCGGCTCGGTACCCATATAGCTTGTCGTATATTAAGAATCTGGACCCAGATTTTCTGTTGGAGGTATATAAAGAGTACAAGAAACATTTACCAAGGAAGCCATTTATAATCATTGGATATATCTTGTACTCTCAAGAAGGAAACAATGCTTTGGTAGCAAGCTGTTTTAAACTGTTAAGCACAATATGTAAATCGTGTCCTGGATTGATAACAGCTTTGTACGAATTGGCAAAGCTGAAATTTCTGTTTGGATATTCAACTGAAGCCCAAACATTGGCTCAGCAGATAGGTGACTTTGATAACACTCACGCTGGAAGCCAGGTCCTCCTAGCCCAGATTTTCATTCAGCAAGGTGCATTCACAAAAGCCACTCAAACGTTGGAAATGTGTTTGAGTTACAACTTTAAAATACGGGATAGTGTAATGTATCATTTCCTGAATGGGATAATTTTGAAAAACATGAATCAACTGCAAGACGCACTGTCGAGCTTCGTCACAAGTCTTCAAATACTTACGAGCAAGAGTAATGTTAGTAGACAACAAGAATCTGACCTGAATATAATAGACAAAGCAACATTGTACTTACAAATAATTGAACTACAGACAACACTAGGCCAGTTCGGTGAAGCGGGAAAAACAATGCAAGTAAGTTTTTCTTGTTAAGTACCTTAGAAGCGTTAATTTAAGTAGGTAGGTACATTTTTCCATTCCATAAAACAATAGATAATTTCTTGCAGGAAGCGATACAAGAACTTTCATACACATCCGAAGAAAGCCGATTACTTATAGCACGCGCAGACTTGGCTTTGAACAAAGGCGATGTTGATAATGCCATCGAAATCCTCAATGAAGTGAAAGCGGGACAACCCTACTACTTCCAAGCTCATAGTAAAATGGCGCACATCTATTTAAAGGAGAAGAATGATCGAGCAATGTTTACTTCATGCTATAAAGATATAGTTAACAACCATCCAATGACAGATGCGCATACTATGATGGGTGATGCCTTTATGTCAATTCACGGTATGTAAAACTTACCTATAGATTCTCGATTTCTTTTATACTAGTTCCCACGAAAGTCTCAGTGAATACGTAAGTATATCTTTAATGGATATGCATTATGCATGCATGCAAACAAAGCGAAGCATTGAAGAAAATTGGTGATAGCCTATTGTTTAAAACGTTGACCTTCTATTTGGGGGGACCCGAGGTTCGATCCCGCGATCACATTTTGACTTTTCGGAGTTATGTGCGTATTAAACAATTTACCACTTGCTTTAACGGTGAAGGAGAACATCGTGAGGAAACCTGCATGCCTGAGAGTTTTCAATAATATTCTCAAACGTGTGAAGTCTACCAATCCGCACTTGACCACCATGGTGGACTATGGCCTAATCCTTTCTCATTTTGAGGCGAAACCCGTGCTAAGTAGTGGGCCGCGGATGAGTTGAAAATTGAAATAATTATAATGAATTAGAAGATATTCCCAATACTTAGTTTATTCGAAATTGATCAGTCCTTTAAAAGTCCCGTTAGAATCGGTTTAGCTGATTCTGAATTCTGAAGATTAATAAATAGGCCGACAAATATTTCGAAACTAATCCATAAAACCTATAGCATGCAAAATGCAAATCAACATGAGAAAAAGGCGAAATTACATACTATTTAAAATTTTATTTAGTTGTAGCAAATCGATACCATTTCAGAACCCATACAGGCAGCTGAATCTTACGAAACTGCACTTAAAGGGAACCCTAAAGATATTCAGTTAGTGAAAAAACTGGGGTCAGCTTTGGTCAAAATGCACGAGTACGATAAAGCAATGCAACATTATGAAAATGCTATCAGATTATTGAACGACGATGAACTTAAGTTTGAGTATTTAGAACTTCTTATAAAGGTAAGTTTAGACTTTGGAAGAATCGTGATATAAATAGAAAACCAATTATTGAAACGCAATTTTGGTTTAGAGAGAGAAAATCTTATAAATTGAGCCATTTGAATAGGCCACTGATAAGAACGTGGAAGAAATATTGGTAGAAAGATTGTAGTGCAGATTGGTTTCTCACCTAACATAGAAAGAAAACTTTCTATACTTGTAGGTATTCTTTGTTATAGACCTGTCAGTGTCCGATAAAAATGTGGGCTGTGTGATAGTAAAATTATGTTGTACACAATCTATAAACTAAATTGACAAGCCGTAAGTCTCTAGTGCTATCCTTTTCTGCAGGGAGCATTATGAAAGAAATAGCAATACATCTGTCATTTTAGTTTAAAGATTGTGTACAACAGAGTTAGCTGCAGAATGTGAGCAAAGTAAAGTATTGATTATGTAAAATGTCCAAAGATGGCTCCATTATTGAATTGCAACAACTCCAGACTCCGAAAAAGATGAAATAACTCAGTAGACATGTAGCTGGCAACAATGAAAGTTATATTATATAATCTATTTTTAGCTCAAACAGTATGACAAAGTTGATTCATATATATCGTCAGAATTAAACCAACTATATAACAAAGAAAAAGACATACCATCTTTCAAAAGACGTATACGATTTCTACTGACACAAGCGAAAGCAAGAAACCTAAAGAATCCTGCCGCGGGAAACACAAATCTAATTCTAACCGAAGCGAAAGATTTACAAGTGGCTGTTGTAAAAAGAGTTGAAATAGATTCGAGAGGAGATTTAGAGGAAGAGAAAAAGCAGTTGTCAAGTATATTATGCTCTTTAGCTAAAGTTAAGTCTGCGAAGGAGCCGGCAGTTGCAGCTAATTTGTATTCAGAGGCCTTGATACATTGTCCGAGAGATCCGACCACTTTATTGGCGTTGGCAAAATTATATGCTCAGGTAAAATTTTGTTTAACGTACATACTTCTATTCCCAAACGGTTTTAATTAACTTTAACAGATTCAAATTCAGTTGTACATAAACCCTTTTGTCAATGGAGAGGTCTGATTTGAAAAATCTTAATTTTAGATGAACAATCCAGAAAGATGTGAGCAAACATGCGCTGTCCTCCTCAACACTGACCCAAACAACGAATCAGCTGCAGTTATGATGGCAGATTTGGCTTTCCGTAAGGTAAAGAGCTTTTGAAAGTTTCAACATTCAGGTCTTATTTGACTTAGAGCGCGTCGGTGCGCGCGTCGGTGCGATCATTTTTCATTATAACAATAATTCCTGTTGCTACGAAAGGTTTTTGTTAATACGGGTGGTATTTAAATAAGGGATAAAAGTTTGTGTAAAATTCCATCATTTTAGGTTCAATAGTTCAATTATATCTTTGAAAATTGGTATTTGGACTTTTGTTACTGTTTCAAGATTTTTTCCACAATCTCACTTCACCAATTTTCGAAAATTCCACTTAAGCGAAGCCGGGATATTTTAGCTAGTAAAGTTGCAAAAAAAAAGTAAAAGTAAAGTAATATTAATTGTGCAGGTTGATTTCGAGACAGCCCAACGTCACTTGGAGCAGATATTGTCTGTGAAGGCGACGAGCTGGGAGGCGCTCGCGCAGCTCATCGAAGTGCAGTGGAGGCGCGGCAAGCTGAGTGACGCGGAACAGACGCTGGAGACGGCCAAAAATAGCTTGGACAATCAAGATGATCCCGGTAAGCAACCTACACAATGATTTACATCGTTAAAGTGTGTTTCTGTTCATCGGGTTGTCTTCTTTTCAAAGCTAAACAGCTGAACTGATTTTGATGGAAATTGACACTGAGGAAACATTTATTTTGGAAATTTGAAGATAGTCACACTGTACCGCTGTAGCTTTTAATAAACTAACTACAAACAAATAGTTGGAAAGCCTTTTGGGGATGGGGCTTAAAAAATTAGACACTTTAGTTTTACTCATTTTTTGGTGGACTTAAAATGCTACCTTTTCTGGTTTTTGTTTGCAGACAGTATTGAATATTAAAGAATTAAGCTGGCATATTTCCAATCGGTAATACTTACGTATATATTTTTTGGCATCTTCTGTTATTATCAAGGGCTCGATTGCCGTAGTTTGATAGCTGCATTTTGACGATCGCAATCACTTTTTCGCTATAGACAAAATATGCATTGTCTCAATCAGAATTCTATAAATCCAGCCAATCACAACAATTCAGACTATAGCAATGATTGATACAGGTTTTCTGTAATTGAACAGCTAGACTCCATTAAAATGACGATAATAATGTTATCAAACTCTGAATGTATCCCAACTTTGTCAGGTTACTCATACTGCCTGGGTCTATACTCCACGTATGAGGGCAAAGTGAATGCAGCCTTACGTCAACTAAACCAAGCGCGGCGTTCGCCTCTTTGGGGACAAAATGCCGCGAAAAGGATGGTGCTACTGTGTCTTTCGCAACACGCTCCTGACACTTTACAAGAAAGCCTGACTGCATACGATGACTCGTACGTATTTACATTTCTACTCTAACGTTTTTGGTGACTTGGTTTTTGAACTGGGCAACTTGGGTTTGGAACTGGGCAAAGTATATTATAGTACAGTGGGGCCACTAAAAATTGTGAAATAAAAAAAATTCAAAAGAAAAATAAAACTGACTTCAAAAACCAAAAACACTAAAAGTAGAAAATAATTTTTGTTTAGTTCTACACGTGTAATGTACCTAGGTATGAAGTCGGGCGAGCTTCACTCTTGAATTTCAAATTTTGTTTTAATATGCTCGCTCGACTTCATACCTAGGTACATTACACGTGTAGCTAAACAAAAATTATTTTCTACTTTTTAGAGTTTTTGGTTTTTGAAGTCGGTTTTATTTTTCTTTTGAAATTTTTTTTAGTCGCAATGATTTGAAAAACACTAGGCGAATATTCATCAGTGCACATCCACAGGCTGATGGCTGAGGCCATAAAATGATGATGATGATGATTGGAATTATTTTCGCCTACCCTTGTCTATCCCTGGTTCTTTCCCCTACCCAGATTTTAATGGCTTACTCATGACTTTGAAATTCAGCTATAAATGCAGCACTATTCGGTTATAGTAACATATCCTTTTTCCAGCGATACACGTCTTCTAGCGCTAAGAACGGCGGAGAAGCTTCTAGCAGAAGTACCGCATACAGATCGTAAAGCGCTTCAAGCGCTCCTGCAACTGGCCACCAAGCACAAATCACAAGCAGACAAAGTTCTACAAGACATCTTGCCATTAGCCACCGAGGACGGCTATCAAGACGACCCGTATCTTATCCTTGCCATAGCAAATGCGTGAGTATTCCAGTTGCTCGTAAGTTTAAAATTTCAGGATGAAACGTAGATATATCATACTTACGGCCCAAAATTAAATCTCTAAAATCTATCGATAAGTTACTTAACAAGTGTAAATTAATTATAACACCCCCGACAAGTGAAGGTTACAACAACTAGAAAAGAGCTGATAACTTTCAAACGGCTGAACCGATTTTCTTGGATTATAGCTAAGAACACTCTCGATCAAGCCCCCTTTCAAACAAAAAAAAAAAACTAAATTAAAATCGGTTCATTAGTTTAGACAAATACACATATACCCACGTCAAACTTATAACACCCCTCTTTTTGGGTCGGGGGTCAAAAACATTGTTATTTGTAAAAAAGACCATTATAACATGCTAAATAATAACGTTGCTAAAGTAACTATAGTACACTAACAATAGTTACTTTAGCAACTCGCCTCATATCCCGATGGATATGAGGCGGGAGGACGCCCAGCACACCCGCGCTATCCCGCACCGGGTTAGCGCGGGGGCTATGCTGGTGTGCGGGGCGTCCCCACACTGATTGCCATCTCGACCTGTCGCGTACTATAGTTATCGACAGATTACAGTTTGTAGGATTGATTGATTTCGATCACCAGCCACTTAGCATTTCGAAAGCGGTGATAGCCTATTCACTAGTGGTTAATACGTCGGCGGCCTGATATTCGGGGTATGTGGGATGATGAATACACATAATATATAGTTGTGACATTTTTTATATGCCTTTATCATTTTTCAGGTACAACATTATGAAACAGCCAACTCGAGCTAAGAATATACTCAAAAGGACCATAACATCTATTCCTTGGACACCAGAAAAAGCTGATGGTTTAGAGAGGTAAATATTACCTACTGTTGACTCTGAAATTATGTTCAAATGATGGAAAACATCAGCGTGTTAAAATCTTATACTAGAGTATAAAAATATATGATATGAAGTGCGCATGCGAAATTTTATCGAGCGAGGTGTAAAACGCACCATGATCCTCATCTTTTTTTTATCCATTTTAAGAGATTTTAAAAATAAAACTGTTTTCTTGTAATTTTTTCTAGATCATTTTGATACCTTTAACTAAAATTGATGGCTAATTTAATTCTACACAAATAAACCTATAATTTAAAATGTCTTTTTTGAAATGTTATGTAGGAAGTGTTTTTAAGGAGAAAGCACTACTATTCCATTTCCAATCAATTCAGTTAAAATATTTACCATACTCGTCATAATAAATTATTTTAGATGCTGGTTGGAAGTGGCAGATAGTCAAATAAGTTCTGGTCGGACGGAGGCCGCGAAAGAAATTCTTACTAAAATTCTGAATCACAACAATTCCTGTGCAGCTGCTTATCAATACTTGGGTAAGTCTTCAATCCTTCAAATCAAATCACGTACACGTGACACGCGCGTGGTTACGCGCGTGAATCCGTAGACATAACTGCACGCATTACGTCTACGCGAAGGTTCACGCCACGCAAGCGGTATGCCATGTCTCATACAATTCCATACATTACAACGGTACGCGCTACGTCTACGCTTACGCGAGCCTTACGCCTACGCATAAGCAGCCTGTGTGGCCGACGCTTTCGGTAGTTCAAAATGCGGTAACAAGAAAACACAGCCAATGAGATGAGAAAAACCAGCCCACCAAAACAGTAAAGTGCCAAGAATCAAGATAGCTATTTTTTTCTAACACATTTATTACATATGGTATTTTAACAAAACTGTCATATAATAATACTGAAAATTCAAAAACATCCAACAATCAAAAATACTCTCGCATTTATGTATATATTAGTATGTATTTATCATTGACATGCATTACGTTTTATTTTAGGTTTCCTATCCGAAAAGGATCAAAACTACAAAAGCGCAGCACACAACTACGATAATGCATGGGTACATACGGGTAAGAACGACCTAGCTATCGGATACAAACTGGCCTACGCATATCTGAAGCTGAAGAAGTATCCTGAATGTATAGTGGTCAGTCGACATATCTTGAAGATTCACCCGGAATACCCGAAACTCAAGAAGGAAATATTGGAAAAGGCGAAAAGTAACTTGAGGACATAGGTTTGAGATCTTAACTATTATGTTAACTGACTCGTTTTCGCTTCTTTGAGTGCACTTCAGCGCTTTCTTTGGTGGAGAGAATGATGTATGATTATTAATTATTGAATTTAATTGATGTTCTTCTAGTTAATGCATTTAAGATAATGAATTTTCATAACATTTTTGTCAATACATAATATTAAGTACAAATCAAAAATGTAACGACCCGATAAAGAAACTAATCGAAATGAAGCGGCGCTAATCATTCCATCTTACTCAGCCACGAACACAGGTATAGTGTGCGAGTGAGATGAGAAGATTAGGCCACCATTTTCGATTCATTTCTTCATTGGCACGTTGTAAACCAATTGTATGATTTGTAAAAAATAGCTCATCAATTACTCGAATAGATCTTAGCAATTTTTTGTATTTATATATACAGACTATTATTGATTAGAGTAGTCAAAATAAAACATTCAAAAAAATGCACAAATATTTATTTAACGACTATGCATAATTGCATATTGTGACCTTTGCACCTATTTTGCATACAAATCATATGCCAATACTGTTGCAATCTACGTTAGATTTTTAATATGTAATTACTTATAATGAATTTATTCGTCATCCTCTTGTTCGAGGATTGTCTTGAAGCAGAATGGCTGGAAGATGTAACCCAGACCGGCGTAGAATTTACTCATGAACTCCACCCTGAAAGTAAATACATTGAATTTTATACGTAGGCTTTAAATATCCTTAAAAAAACTCCTAAGAGACGTCATACAAACTAATATGGGATTAATTAATACAAACTGGCCTTTCCTCGGTTTCACTTCGTGATTTTCGGGTCAATCTGTTTTCTGGGTCCTCTTAGACCGATTTTGATCCAAATCTGACTATTTACTTACTTATTTGAGTACTTTTAAACAGCTAGAGTTTCCATTCTATCGTTACAGCGGAGTAAAAAAGACTGTGATAAATTATAGTAAGACATTCCCCCAATACTACGATATACAAAGGAATAAACAAAAACATTCAAGCCGACAACGCATTGGCAGTTTGATTGATTGAAAAGGTGAACTGTGTGGTCATTTAATAAGATGAATAGGTCTAGAAGAGTTAGGAAGTTTGCGGTGTTACTCCCTTATGCCTCCTCCGGCCACCTTTCTCTGCGGTTGTATGGCATTGCTGTCCCATCGGGCTGAGGGAGTGAGGAGATAAAGAATTCATACATTACATATACTTGGGCATTATAATATCTACCTATTGCGTAGTCGGCTTGTCTCTTGAGATTGACCGCTTTGCCCGTTTGGTCGTTAAATATAAATAGTTGTGCTTACCAATGCAAACGCAATGTGTGCAAGAACGCAGAGAGGCCCTCCATCATGACGAGAATGGCGAGCGTGAAGAAGGCCCAGAAGAAGAACGCCACGTACAGTTTGATGGCGCCCACGTAGTCGTGGTCTTTGAGCCCAAAGCTCAGCACCATGCTCCACAGCACTTCCGATAACTCTGTGAAGAAATAGACCAATTACGAAGAGTTAACTTTGGAATTTTCGAGGGAGTACCGCTGAGGAATGGAACATCCTTTCCGCGTCCATTTTATAACTTGATTATACCTTCAAGGCGACAGTGAATAGGCATCTAAGCGAGCGCGCATCATTACTTTCCATTAATCATTACCTACTCATCAAACGCAAGTCTCTCTTGTAACAAGTTTCAAACCACATGAAGATCTTTGAGAATGGCGGATGGTTCTCGTCAAGGCTGTTATCCTTTGAGTAGTTACGATCTCCATCTCCAAAATGAATATCTAAATCACTGATCAGAATTCCACAGATGGAGTAAGGTGGCCGTGTGGTACTGCTCACGTATTCAATACCTTGCTTTCCTTCTTCGTACATTGTAAGTAACGGCATATGCACCATTTTGGTCAGTATACACTAACAATTTCGAAATCTTTCAAGAGCTCGTTGTGATGCGGTTCGAACAAATTTTGTTATAATTTCCATAAGCTACGATGAAATAATTTAGCATAAACAGCGTTTACCTGCGTGAGCAAGAGATAAGGCCCACAACCGAAGGTAGGAGGCCGTGTGGGAGATGGTGCTGAGCACGTATTCTATCGTGTGGATGCCTTGGTGGATCATGATCTCGCTGAAGGGCTCATCGTCGTGGTCGTGGCCGCCGGAAGACGCCGGCTGAGGCTTGGGCTGCGCGTCGCCGATGTCGGTCTGTTCTTGCAGTTCGATACCCTGGTTCACGTTACCGTTAGATTGCTCAGGCTAAAATTGTGAAGTTTTGGGAAGGTTTTAGTACGTGAAGTAATGACAATTTAAAAAAGAAGATGGTTTCTAAAGCTGCTAAAGCGTTATGAAACGAGCCGCAAGCAAAATACAAATGCCTAAGTATTTTTAATGCGAATTTAAATCTAGAATAGAAGTTTGCGGCGTGCGATAAGTTCGGCTGAACATTCCCATTTCATTTATTTTTTATTTAAACCACTTTATTGCTTAAAACTATGAACAAAGAATAAAATACAGGATAGATTTACAAACAAAGGGCGACCTTATTACTATAGTAATCTCTTCCAGGCAACCCATTTAAAAGATCTCTATTTTTGTTCAATTTTGCAACTTAATTTTTTTTGATCTGGTGAAAATAAGTGAATAGTTAGTATCGAGATTAAACATAAAGAGGAGGAAGAAATCAATTATAATTCTTAGCTCATGAACTTTATTATTATTGCTCAGGAACTTCACAACTTTGTGTCAACGTTTCTGTTACGAACCACTAAGGTGTGAAATGCCCTACCAATGTCCCGTGGTACATGCCACGTATAACCTTAATGCCTTCAAAGTGAATAGGTATCTTCTACGCAAGCGCGCTCAAACTTAGACATTGTTTTTTTTAAGCATGATTGTCGTCAAGTACAAGCCTATCAACCAATTAGAAAAAAACTCGTCACTGCTTATTTAGGCATGATTGTCGTCAAGCGCAAGCCTATCACTGAATTTAAAAAATTCTAAGTCAACGGGAAGTACCCTATAGGTTTTCTTGAGGTACGGAACTTTAAAAATTCTGGATGGTAGAGGAATACCAACCTTAACTTGTTTCTTCTTAGCCGCCAGAAGATATAAGGGCTTGCCCAGAAGCATGACAGGTATACAGCAGAGCGCGATGAGTACGAACACGCGCTGAATGGTGCCCTGGCCTTCGAACATGAACTCATTGCAGCCCTCCTCCGGCGCAGTACTTGAGAACAGCATCATGTTGATGAAGAGGATTAGCACGGACGGCGCGCAGCCTTGCGTGTACGCTTGTTCTGTGGATAATGGATATAAAAATAAAAAAATAAATTTATTCAAGAATGTAGCCGGTTCGGAATGCCCTTCTTACCGAAAAGAACCAGCAAGAAACTCTGCGGTAGCTCTTGTCAAAGAATCGATTGACAATATAATTACAATACCCATCAATTTTTCACATTTTAGGGTTAGAATAGTTTTGTGATTTCACCTACTGGTTGAAGTCAGCCTCCTATACGTGATATCCGGCGTGCACCTCTAACTTTTCAGAGTTATGTGCATTTTCAGGAATTAAATATCACTTGCTTTAACGGTGAAACTTGCAAGCCTTTTGCATAGTGTTCTCGAAGTGTGCATAGTCCCCATCCGCACTTGGCAGCCTGGTGGACTACCTAATCCCTTCTCATTCTGAGAGGAAACCCCATACTCAATAGAGGGTCGGCGAGATGAGATTCTAAACAAAGTCAAAGATTATCTTACCTGTAGAGAAAGTGCTGTAGGCAACCCACTTGAAGAACATCATGAACACCATGTATAAGAAGAGCAGGAGCAGGAACACCACTTGTGGCAGAAACTCCAGCAAAATCGAATAGCGACGCTTGAAGAAGCTGTTGAATTTTTATGCTATTAATGTTCTTAAAGTTTTGATGCCGTTAACTGATAGACGTTAGGTTCTCACGGTGCTGGAATGGTGGACTCGCAACGAAACTACAGTATTGGCACAGCACAACAAAACTTACAGCAAACTTGGTTGGACTTAGCAAAAAAACCTAATCTTATAACACATACAAAAATAATGATTTTATGACTCGATTTGTCACAAATTTTTTATCTTATCTATATTACAGATGAAAAAATGTAGAAAAAATTGAATATCGACAACATTTTTGATGTTCTGATGTGCATTTCAAAATCCCTAATCTGTTTTACTCTTTTAAAAATAATAATTAATAGGTAATAATATCAATAATAAAAGAACTCACTTGTAATTAACGACACTCATACAGACGCCAAAGATCATATGGACGACGCCAAAAATGATGGACAGTTTCATTTTGTATGAGTTCAAGAAAATGATTTTGTTTTCGGCAGTCTGAAAAAAAATCAGAAAACGTAAATCTTGATGCTGTAATACCATAGAATATACGGACTGCTTGGCATCGTAGTTTTTAAAAAGAAAGCTGTGCAGTTTCTTTCTGATTACTTTCTGATCCAGCAGAAAGGGCATCCCGACCAGATGGTAGACGATACGAAAGCACTTTATAAAAGTTCATTTGAATAAAAAACTTGTCAATTCTATTATAATATTGATCATTAAGGATTTACCTGCCAAATCGGATCAATACCGATGAAGTACGGCGTGTCAATATACGAGTCTTTAGGATCCAGGGTGAAGGCTTTATTACTTTCTAGAGTGTGGTCATCGTATGGAGAGAACCACGACGATTGGAAGATGTTCATCGATTTGGAGAATATATCGTTATACACGAGTCCAGTGTACATGGAGAAACAACCCATGAGTAAAATGATGTAGCGGCCGGCGAAGAAAATGTTCCAGATTTCGTTGGTGGATTTCTTAGCGGAGAGCGACTTCTCTTTGATGACCATCCAGAAGCCGAAAAGAGCCATGATCAAGCCGTGGCCCAAGTCTCCGAACATCACAGCGAATAGGAACGGGAATGTTATTATGGTGTAGAGTGCTGCAAGAGAAAAGAGAATACTTTTAACGGGTGAGTGAAAATTGGTAGATTGTCCCATCCACTAAAATTTATTTTAAGTGCACACAAGGATTTAGTGTTTGGTTCTAATAAACGTTGGGCAAGCGTGTACAACCAATGAACTTTTTGTAGCTAAACTCTCAAGGGATTTAAGTAAGACTGAGTTTAAGACTTGCACAAGAATGTTATTCTGTAGAAACTTGTCATGCTGACAGCGCTGATATTTTGTCAATATTACAAATTCTGAAGAGATCACGGATTGCAACCAATAAGTCAGGAAAAACAACAATTAAAAACAGGCATGAATTGTTATTTGTTGATCGATCACAACTTTCGTGCTATAGCCCCCCCTGGAGTTGCTAAATGTCAAAACCCTTGAACATGTTAGTCCAATTAGTGCCTCAGAACATGGTCTAAAGTGTACAAAGCTCATTATGATCGCTTTTTCATACCTGGATTGCATTCCCTGTAGGAAGCCACACCGTAAGCGTCGATAAGGTTTTGGAAGCCGCGCGTGAAGCGGTTGGTGCGGTTGAACGTGGGCGGGACCTCGTCGGATTCGATGCAGTTCAGAAAAGATGGGATTGAGCTTCCGCAAGCGTTCTGAAAGGAAACAAAACAGAGTTAGCCAGGGATACGATAAACAATTTCTTAGAGGCTGGGATTGCATTGGAAATGTTATAAATGTATCTGGTACTACAGATTTTACCTACATGACTGTCTTGTGTGTTCACGCCAAAAGCGCATTATAGTTCACAAGTGTGTGCAGATGCACAGATGCACTGTCTATGCCCTTATGCTCAAAGTCTGTTGGGACAGCAATCCGACACGACCGGAGAGAAATCAGGCCTAGGAGCAAGTGGCACCAGCGCTGCCAACTTATCTCTGGAGCTGCTACTGAGAATTTTTCGATGGATTTTTTTTTTGATTCATGGTGCGATTTCATGATCCGTAATCGAATAAGCTGACTGGCTCAACGAGATAATCAATATATTGTTTGTCGATATAAAACTTAAGATTTTTTATCCAAAGCATTCTGCGTAGTCGCATGTCTTCATTCAAAATGTAACTCTAATTGACTTTCCACAACACGCCACAAGTCAATACAACACTAGAAGATTGTTCGGTACTTTCAACCTTATAAAAAAATCTACGTCTAAAACTCACAGATCCGTCCGCCAAAGCCTTCTGCACGTTGGGCAAGTCCGCAGTGGGCACCCAGCACTCGCCGATGAGGCACTTCTTGGTGACGTCCATGTTGAACAAGTTAAGGGTGTGGTAGATGGCCTTCATCTTGCGCACCATGATGGACCAGCTCGCCAGCTCCTTCGCCACGCTCATCAGCACGCGCTGTCTGTGGTCACGAGTTTGGTTTAGCACCTATAATTAGATAAAAAATGTGGTATGAAATGTGGGTCATCCGACAGTAGCCAAGCTGTACTGTCTTTCTCACTCATCAGTGAGGGATCAATGTCCTCGTTGGAGGACGGGCACGGGTACAGCGACGCATGGAAATCTGAGCTGACTGTCTCGATGCAATATTCAAATTGTTCTCCTTTATCAAAGACTTGTGAGTTCCGGAGTATACCATGTCGAGATCCTCGAGGCGTGTCCGAATCCTCTTGACCATGTCCTGTTGCTCGGTGTTGGAGGGCGGGCATGGGTACAGCGACGCGTGGAAGATAGAGCACACCGTCTTGATCCGGGACTTGAGTTGTTCCCCTTTAACAATGAGTTGTGGAACTTACCATGTTGAGATCCTCGAGACGAGTGCGGACTCCCTTGACCATGTCCTGTCGCTCGGTGTTGGAGGGCGGGCACGGGTACAGCGACGCGTGGAAGCCGGAGCACACCTTCTTGATCCGAGACTTGAGTTGTTCTCCTTGGAAGAACGCGACAAAAACCGTCTTGTAGATCTCATTACCCTGGGACATGGTAAAAAAAGAATTGCTACAACGTTGTCATTATTTCGAAACATTATAACAAAGTCAAATGGTACTCAAATGTAGAGGTGCCTTCTGATTGCCATACTCATCTATCTACTAAATAAGCACGTATAGATCGCAATTCAAATAATTGCTTGTGATTTATTATGTAAATTTTTTTAGTGTTTCAACAAAAGAAAACTTACATAATAAATCCCAAGTTTGGTATATAGACCTATGTTTGATATTAGATAATTGAGGCTGATCATCTCTTCTCTATAATTCGAGTTAAGATTGAAACCAGGAAAACTTTGTTGCAAATATGGAAGCGATAGAAAAGTCGTAAGGACATGAATTTCAAAACAGGTTTAGTTTTATTGAACAGCGGATTATAACCGGATATAATATAGGCACCTCCATTTTTTGAAAAAAATCTCTAAAACTGAAGCATATAAAAAAATCAGACATAATGTATTAGTTGTGCATAAAAAAAAATGAAAATTTACAGTGTTGGGATCTTCAAGAGGCTTATCAAGCTCGGCGCGGCGCAGGAACACGTTTCCTCGTGAAATACGCCACAGCATTCGTTCGAAGGCCGGCACTCGCTCGCGCTGGACCACGCCAGCCACGAAGCCCAAACGACCCCGTGTGGCGGCTTGCTGGCCAGCTTCATCCGATATCAGCGACCTAAACGCAAAGATTCAGTTCAGCCACAGCTCAACGAACTGCGAAGCTGTGGTGGCAATGAGCGGAGCAATTACTTCGAAGAACCGATAGACGTGCGGTCTCCATTCTAGCATCTTGCAGCATCAAAAGCAGCTGTTGGCAGAATCACTATGTGATGGACATACAGTATCAGGAAGTAATCTTAGGTTGTAATCTATAGAGCGTACTTTGACTTAGCTTAGACTTAAGTTTCAGTTAAAACGAGACGGATTTATAACACTGTCTCGTTTTAACAGTGTCTTAAGTCTGAGCAAAGTCAAAGAGCGCTCTATAGATCTCAGCATAAGACCATTATCACTTTCCATCAGGTGTTCATCATAATCCACAAGCGTGTCTAATATAACCTATCCCTTATGTGACTAAAGGAAACTAAAGACCGTATGTCTACTCACTTGGTCAGGGAATCCATTCCAATTTCCTCTTGGGCAGCAAAAAAAGCTTCGGTTTTTTCGAGGACATGTTTCAATTCGGTCAACTCTAAATAATTTTGTTTCAAGTTGATGGCGTTATGCGAAAGTTCTAGGATTTCATTTTCGGTCTTTTCCAAGTGCGCCTGAAAATGGAAAAGACAACTTGAATGGTCGTAATCAAAGAGTATGTAATCACTACGTCTTAATGTCATCCATATTTTTAATTACAAATCATTACAAAGATTTGGATATAACAGGACTTGACGTGTGTATGAAGACATTTAGTAGGTTTGTGTCAATAGACTAAAATTTTACCTACACGTAAATCTTATTATACTGCCAGAAATAGGCATGTATGGAAATGCCTTAAAAATACTTTTCTTTAAAATTAGTCTATTCTCGTTGGTAGCTTATCCAACAGTTCTTTAAATCTAGGGTTTCTTTTAATTTCATTAGGTTAGATTTTCTTAATACTGCTTATCTTTATTACCGATTGGCTACGAGACGTGCGCAAAGGAATGGTTTGGGTTTTCAATCAGAAGTGGGATTTACCACCGGATCCAAACTTCAAAGTAGGTCCTATCAGTCGATTAACCTGTGATTTTCATACAATCTGTTTCTAAATGTTTTCATTTTTCATGTATAAAGCAGATTACAGACCAAAGCCGGCGGTCAGAGCAGTCCCGCTCAAGCCGCGAGCCGCCATCGCGGCTTTTAATTACTGTGCAAACCTTTGCAACTACTGCATCACTAAAACCGGCGGCGCGGCGCGTCCAAGCGATGTATGTTATTCTAAGAATCCTACCTCCAAATCAATGATCTCTCTAGGGTTGGGCGCACGGGGCATATCCTTGACCTGCGGCACTGGCACTTTGTCCTTATGCACCTCCGCTTCGATGTACCGCAGCTTGCGTTCCATCTCATCGCAACGACGCACTTCGTTCACGAATTTACGTTGGAAAGCGTTCACCTCGGCATTTAGCTGTAATAAGGGAAAAAGAAAATGCATGAAAAGCTGTTTAATATGGCTAATAATGAGGAAATGGTATCTAGAACAATTTTTTTCATTGATATGGCAAGCGTATGTAATACCTACAGCAGGCTGGTTTCGCTTGGTCATGTGACCCGAGAATACCTACCTACCTACTTACCTAAGGCGGCGCGCCTCTTCACAACACTTATCTCTAATTACTAATTACAAAGGAAGAAAAGGCCACATGATCGAAAAGGAAGGTGTTTGTTCAATTGTAAGTCACAGCGCTGTGCGACCTGAATTGCACTT
Source organism: Maniola jurtina (assembly GCF_905333055.1). NCBI lineage: Eukaryota > Metazoa > Arthropoda > Insecta > Lepidoptera > Nymphalidae > Maniola > Maniola jurtina. The sequence goes on along the minus strand of NC_060036.1, from coordinate 10,957,615 downwards.
TACCTATTGCGTCGTTATAAGAGTCGTTATTTATTTTTAACCGATTTCCAAAAAAGGAGGAGGTTCTCAATTCGTCGGAATCTTTTTTTTTGTGTATGTTCCCCGATTACTCAAAGACCCCTGGACCGATTTGGTTTTTTTTTTGAAAGGGTATACTGTGCAGGTGGTCCCATATTTTGGTGAAGATCTAATGAATATCTTCGGAGATGGAGAACAGAACTCCTCAATGTATAAGAGCAAATTGCTCGCGATCAGTATAATAGCTTAGTAAACAGTAGGGTTTTAACAAGGCATAGTCTATTATAGTACAGTGGGGTCACTAAAAATTGTGATCAAAAATTTTCAAAAGAAAAATAAAACCGACTTCAATAACCACAAACACTAAAAAGTAAAAAGTAACTTTTATTTAGCTACACGTGTAATGTACCTAGGTATGAAGTCGGGCGAGCTTCACACTTGGATTTCTAATTTTATGCTCGCTCGACTTCATACCTAACTAGGTACATTACACGTGTAGCTAAATAAAAAATATTTTTTACTTTTAAGTGGTTGTGGTTTTAGAAGTCGGTTTTATTTTTTATATTCATTAGTCCTCTTAAATGAAACATCTGTTAGGCACCTACCTTTTTTTTTTTTTTTTTTTTTTTTTTTTTTACACAGGAAATGCCTAACGCATACCCTTCCGTCAGGGGAAACGGAGGGGTTATGTGGGGCTTGCACCCACTAAAACCTGTGTTTGTTCCTCAACGGACTGGCGGTTGCGCGGGTATCACTAATGTAGTATTCACCGCACTCCCGCCAGGACTTGACCCGCCGCCAAGCGGACGGGTCCCTTCGCTAGGCTGGCTGCTACCAGCTCCGTCTCAGAAGCGCACCCGGAACACGGCGCGCTACCTCCTGACCTGATTATGTATCGGCTGACGAACGCCCCTTACGCCCGTCAACCGCAGGTCGGCAACTCATGGAGGCCGGAGGTCATCATTCGCCCTTCGGCGCCCGCTGCGTCTCCTGCGAGAGGGATCCACCATCAAAATTTCCCTCTCACGTTCCGCCGCCTCTTTTGCAGACATCACCTCCTCGCAAAAGGAGGCAGCGGCACTCCACGCTGTTTCACTCCGAACCATCGCTTGCACGATGTTTGGGAGCGAGAGACCACCAACACCAACTGCCGCATCGAGTGTACGGCGCTGTTCTGCCCAAGCTTGGCACTCCTCCAGGGTGTGCTGCGCCGTGTCCTCAAGGCTGTCCTCACAGTGGTGGCAATCGGGCGATTGCTCCCGACCTATGCGATGCAGATACCTACCGAAACAACCATGTCCGGTAAGTATCTGCGTCAGCCGGAAGGTTAGGACGCCATGTTGGCGCCCCAGCCAATCCTCCATGACAGGCCTTACCGCCGCTATCGTGGCATGCCCTGCGCTGGGATTATCCAACCGCTCCCTCCATTCCACTAATAAGACCCCTCGGAGCTGGGAGCGATGCCGCGCATATTCTTGGGGCATCGGTAACTCACCCCGCCCGCGCACCTCCTTATTCCACTGGTACAAGGAAACGAGAGATTTTGCCTCAAGATCCCAGGGTGGACATCCGGCAAGGAGGCTCGCCGCCTCGAAGGAGATCGTGCGGTACCCCCTTATTACCCTGACGGCCATCGATCTTTGCGGTCTCCGCAATATTGCGACGTTGCGGTCCGTCAGAGCTTCCGCCCACACAGGAGCCCCATAAAGGGCCATTGAACGCACGATCCCAGTGTAGAGCTTCCGACAGGAGGCGTCTGGACCACCGAGATTGGGCAGCAACCGAGCAAGCGCTCCCGCAGCTCCCATCAATTTGGGTAGAAGGTGCCTGAAATGTGGCCCAAAATTCCACCGGCCGTCGAGGATGAGTCCCAGATACTTCATTGTTGACTCGACGTCGATGCGAACGCCACCCACGATGATGTGGGATCCCGAAGGTGGCGCGCGTCGAGGGCCATGAAAGAACATCGCCTCCGACTTGTTAAGCGCCACCTCGAGACCCAGGCGCCGGATCCTCCCTACGACCTGTGCAACCCCAGCGGTTGCCAACAATGTCGCCTGCCGGTGTGTCTCGCCACACGCCGTAACCAGCGTGTCGTCAGCGTAGCAAGTGACACCGACGCCGGGCAGGAGTGCCCCGCGCAGCACCCAGTCGTAACCAATGTTCCACAGGAGTGGTCCCAAGACAGACCCCTGCGGAACACCGCACAAGCACTCTCGCCGACCCCAGCCATTCCGACCCGGGTACATGACCGCCCTATCCGCCAGATAAGCCCCAACCACAAGACGGAGGTTGTTTGGTACGCGATGGTAAACAAGCGCCTCCCTGATACAGCTCCAGGGTAAGGTGTTGAAGGCGTTCGCGATGTCGAGAGAAACCGCCAACACCACCTCGCCCCGGAAAACTGCTTCCTCCGCCAAGGTTCTCACGCGCATGATTGCGTCCACTGTGGAGCGCCCCCGGCGAAAACCAAACTGATTGTCCGCCAGGTCCGGCCCCACACTCGCCAAGTGCTGGACGAGGCGATCCGCTACAATTCTCTCGAAGAGTTTTGCCATCTCGTTCAACAGCACAATGGGCCGATATGCAGACGGAGTATCTGCCGGGCGCCCCTTTTTCTTCAGCAAGACCAGCTTTCCGACCTTCCAACTAAGTGGAAACTGGCCCCGCTCCAAGCACGCGCTAAAGAGACTTAACAATCGAGGCTCAAGAGCCTTTGAGGCCAGGACCAGGGCACGGCCAGGTATGCCATCGAGTCCTGGGGCGGTGTTTTTGGCCTGAAGTCTCCGCAACACTGCTCTCAATTCTTCCGGGGTCACTTCGTGCACGTCATCGTCGTTGCCCGCGTCAGGCAATGCAAAAGGCACCTACCTAGGACAAAGTTCTTCATTTTACGTTTTGGAAATTTTGTTACCCAGATCATAATGAATAATAATAGAGCTTAAGGAAAAGTCACAATCTTCAAGTAAATTCAAATAAGTAGACAGGTAGGTACCTACCTAAATACTTCAAGTGGAAATACCTACTACAATGATTTGATTCTAATTTCGCAATTTATATGCATTGGGTTTTATGGCTAATTTACCTCCCATAAAGTGTAGTAGCCAGAAGGAAAACAAAAGGTAATTACAAATAATATTAGTAATAATATTATTATTATTCATTTCGTTGGCTTGTGGCGTAGATCGTAATACCTAGAGTAGAGGTAACCGCTGAAAGCGAAAACATTAGTAAGCATAAAGCGTAATATTATACAATACAACGAATAATAACAGTAGTAGGTATCAGATAGCAATTTTCAATGTAGGTTCAAAACACAATTGCCAATATTATTTTATTGGTGTACTAACTTTTACCCGTGACTTCGTTTGCGTGGAATTAGGTTCTTAAAAATCCCGTGAGTGTCACTCCTTGTATAACCCTTTATACATGCCTGTTAAAATCTCTTTCCCTTCACTCTCCCTTGGAATTTCCAAAAAATAGAGATACGAATTGCCTTCTGCGCAGATAGATACAAGGCCCTTACGTGAACATAGGCGTACTACTGTAACATGCAATGACACCTATTACCTAACTAGCTGACGCCCGCGACTTCGTACGCGTGGATTAAGGTTTTTCGAAATCCCGTGGGAACTCTTTGATTTTCTGGGACAAAGAGTAGCCTATGTGCTAATCCAAGATATTATCTATCTATATTCAGAAAAATCTATCTAGTAGTTTTTGCGTGAAGGAGTAACAAACATGTCACAAACGTTCGCCTTTATAATATTAGTGTGAAGTGTGATTAGTGCGTTAGTGTGATGACTAATGATTAGAATCTTTTAAAATTGAAACAGCAAACATAAAAACGCATAGGCAATTTCCACGTCAGTTCGATTAAAAACTTAAAAAATAACTTCTAAAAAGAATCTAAAAATAACTTCTAAAAAGAAAAATAACTTCTAAAACGCTGCTCAAAAAGAATTTATAAACTAGGTAGGTACTTAAAAAGGGCGATTTAAGAACATTGAAGGTTTTAAACCCGAGCAAGCCACTGGCATGGCGGTGGAATTCATTTAATCATGCGAAGCTGGTTTTTTTGCTCCGAACGACGGATCCCGTTTCTGCAGGGTCAACCTCTCGTTATGGCCGCTTGCTGTCGGGATGCTCTTATTGATAGTGGCACAAGGCGAACTAGTGACAAAACGCAAACCTTCATTGCTCGAGTTGATCATAATATTAAAAGTGTAAATTAAAAATTTTAAACACCCCCGATAAGTGAAGGTTACATTAACAAGAAAAGAGCTGATAACTTTCAAACGGTGGAACATTTTCTTCGATTATAGCTAAGAACACTCTCGATCAAGCCACCTTTCAAACAAAAAAAAAAACTAAATTAAAATCGGTTCGTTCGTTTAGGAGCTACCATGTTACAGACAGATACACACGTCAAACTTATAACACCGTTTTTAAAATCCTGTGGGAACTCTTTGATTTTCCAGGATGAAAAATTCGTTGCTCCGTTGCGAGTTCCGATTGTAGGACAAACAAACACACTTTTGCATTTGTATACAAATTAAATTTGTATTTGTATACCTAGCAAAGTGCTCTACCTACATATTATGTCTAGTGTTACTCTGTCTACTCAATACTTATTTACTAATATACTTCTGTAATTATATTATAATTTCGAATGAAGGCTTTATTGATAAGGCATGAGCCAATGGTAGACAAGCCTTTTCATTCATAACCTAATCGCTATTCAACGTTATGGCTAACTGACTTATCAATCGAGGTTATTGCAATGTCGAATAAATTCTGCAATTTACCACAATTTGTTGGGTGCCACAGCATTAACGTAGTAGACAGGTAGGTACTGATTTTTTTGAGGCAAATACCTAAGTTTTTTTAACAGATTTTTAAGAAAAACTGAATACCTATCAGATAGGTGGTAGGTACTTCGCAATAATAATATTTTTATTGTCTGATAGGACTCATATAGGAATCATTCGAAAATAAAGTTTTAACGTAGACTACCTAGGATTATTCGAGAGGCAGATCAACGAATTCCTGAAAAGAGTCGTCGGAACGCATTGACGGTTAGTTACTTGTATGTTAACGGGCAGCGATAATCACAGTGACCCGCCTGCTCGTTTGCTCGTTATTTTAAGTTTTTATATTTTTTTTAAACAGAGTACCTACTACATAAAAACATTTTCAACGGATCAAATTAATAAATCGGTTTTTAGCAACTGTCTAGAAATGTTACTAGCAACAAAAAAGCTACCAAACTAAGCGCGAAATTGGTTCATTTTTTATTTAAAAAGCTACCGTTACTACAAGTATAATAGGTAGATACCGAAAAAGTATGTTTTTCCTAAATCCGAGCATTTTAAGCAATGATCAAATAAATAGCGAAGTCTCTAGAAGAGGTAACAAAGATAAGGAAAGTGTGCTGTGAGAATTCAATGCCATATGAGATTTATTAACCCACATACTTCTGTGGACTAAGCGATTTTTAAATGATTAATATCTGCACATCTCACCCAATCCGCACTGCTAATGTCGCTACGATGCCACAGACAGATACACAGATACACACGTAAAACTTATAACACCCCTCTTTTTGGGTCGGGGGTTAAAAATAATGTTCATCCATGTAAGATTTAACAAAAGAAACAGTACCTATTGCCTCTTGTGAAATGTATTCGACAGCTGTATCGTTAATTTACAGAAACGCGCTTTGAAACTAGATCAAGTGTCCTTTACTATCATTTAACTAAGTATTACACATTCAGATTCATAATAAAATTATACTTGGGTATATATTATTAACAAAATGCCTAAAGTAAAAACATTAAGTAGGTAGGTACCTACGCGTGCATATTTTATGTTACCTATTTTATTATTTATGTTTTAAGCACAGTGCTTGGACATTTAAATTGCAAATTAGGATTGGAAAAATGTGTCAGATCCAAAAAAGATAAAGTTTCGTAACTTATGTTGGCTGGTTTCGTAAACATATTTAAGTATGGTAGTGTAAGCTAAAATTACGACTTTTATGCCCTAACTTAGAGAATTTGCTTCATTAGAATGGTTCACAGGCGCTAGCAAAGATGTGTTCAAAGCTAAAAGGATTCTTTAATGGTTAAGTCTTACTAGAATAAATCGCTTCAAGTACGCTGCATACTTGACGGTAAACTTGATGTGGGAGAGTATTGTGAGAGAGTATCGGCCAAAGGCGATTGAGGCGAGTCACTTTAGCAGCAGGAAAGAATACTCACATCTCTAAACTGCACGCTGCCTGCTTCGCCCAGCTCTGAGACGGAGGTGTACGCCGCCTCGGGCTGAATGAAGAGCTGGCACAGAGCCATCTCTTCGCTCCGGAACATCGCCCCCATCTTGGTGGACTACACTGCCTCCTTTTGTTCTGGAACAAAAATTAAATAAAATAAACTTCGATTGGTCTTCCTCTTGGAACTAGGCCGAGTTTCTTGCTGGTTCTTCTCGGTAGGAACGGCATTCCGAACCTATTAAATTACTTTGACGCTTTCAAAGCAGTTGTAAAAGTTTATTTGAATAAAAATATATTCTATTCTACCTATAAGTTCCATTTCGTTAATAAGAATTGTGTACAACAGAAATTTATTTATGTGCCCAATTTTTTTTGCATCTGCTTGGAATATAGCTTCAAAGATTTTTTCTTTGAAACAAAATAATTGATAATATATTATCAATATATAATAATTGAACTGTCTGAGATCAAAACAATTGAGTCAGACCAACCTGGAGATTCAATCGTTTTTAAAAGTATTAGGAACTTGGAATATTTCTTTCGCTTGATGATGGTTTGATATGTAACAGAGCACTATTCTGTTTTGTAAGTGTCCAAAGCAGGAGTAGGAGAAAACTATTTAGAAAAATATTTTCCGATCTAGAACCTCTTGCTTATGTATTGGACATTTTATTCTTGCGATATCTTACCCTTGTGCAACCTTGTCAACAACTGCACACTTCAAAGCAATTTCTAGATCAAGATATAATATGTAGATACTAACCATTGCATCGTACTAAGATACTTATCGGAATGAGAGCAAGATATCCAAGCGGATCACCTTTCTGCATCACGAGGACTCAAGGTTAGCAAATTATTACTTCATTTATTGTTCTGTTTAGCTTTTCTCATGTGTAAGTAACTCGTAGATAAGTTGGATGTGATAACAAAACATAATAACTTCGATTGAGGTAATCGCGTCAAGGTCCTGCTCTCAATTAATTTTTATCAGAAGTTAGGCCTAGTTGGAATCACTTAAAAATTATCAAGAGTTTTCGCAGTTGTAGCTAACTATAGATAAGTAAGTAGCTACCTACCAATCATAGTTTTACCACAGTTTCTAGTACCAATATCGTTAAACTGTGGATTTACTAAACTTAACACTGCTTTGATTGATTTGGTATGATGTAATTTCACGGAGGTATCTGGGTAGGTAGTCGTTGTAGGTGAGTAATGATGAAATTGTCGGTGAGTCATCCACCACTTTACCATGAGATCGCCTCTTACAAAAATTCAATTTCAATTCAACAAAATAAGTGAGCGAGCACCTTCTCACTTATAACTATTGATTTTTGGTTATAGATAAATGGCGCAATTTTCCTATTCTGTTCATTTTTGTCGAGTTATTTAAGTTGCTGATGATATTTACAGCAAATACCTAGATTTAAGATCTAAATCTCCTACCTAATACCTAAGCTAGGGTAACTAAGTACATAGAAGTTTGAAGGTTTTAAGGCTCCAAAATTGCTTTCGAAGAGAAAATTTGAAGTTTAAAGACCTATCCAATGTCCTAGGGGATAGTTAAGGCTCTGTGCCATTTCTGTCTAACTTTACGGTTCTCAACTGCTCACCCTTAACGCCATGTTGGTTCCTAAAACATCGGAAAAAATTAACTAACAACTTGAACTAGGGCCTTGGAAGGATCTCCCTTAATAGATTTCATGCCGCAACGAATGCTCTTATATGCCAAGGATGATTTACGGCGTATTGTTTCAAATTAATCTCGCATACTCAAAGTAGGTTCGTAGACAGATACCAGCTGTTCTATTGTTTAAGGAATCTCGTAACGAAAACTTGTTTACCAAATTACTTATTATTTCACATTTACCGTATAATTTTATGTATTATGTAAAATCCATGACGTGACTTTTGATCTTCGTTCTGTAATCTGTTAGCTTTGCCCAGACGCAAGGATGAACTGTCCTATAGGTGTAAGGGAATGGGTATAATTGGTTCTCCCAGAAGACTATACTCTGCAGTATACGGTAGTTATCATAATCATCGAGTACCATGCTAGAACTTAATTTTGTTGATCATAGACATGCGAAAACTATCTAAATCAGCTTCTTTTATTTTTTGGTAGCTAAGCCCTGTCCACTCCGTTCAATTGCGTCTTTGGAATATTTTTTTGTGCCAGATAAGAATATTGCTGCTACTGAGACTGTTTTTTATCTAAAATCGGAAGTTGTCCAATCGCTCAAGCGTGTAAACTTCTATAGCGCGATGTAGAATTGTATTCGCATCCGTTGTGCAAGGTTTAATATCAAGTAGCAGTAGGTATCTAGCTTCGAATCTGCTGCATCGGCGTTCAATGTGTATTTTAATAAGTATAATTCGATGTAAGTACGTTGCATCGAATTATATTTAACTATTTATCATGGCGTTCTTACGTCTCTTTGGCCAGTTAGTGAAGCAGGAATTATATCCCAACCTCATGCAAGGTCAATGCCATTTTTTGTAGTCAAGTCGCTCTGTCGTGACAACTTGCAAATCGCTTTTTACTCTTAAAAATACTTCGGTGAATGCACATACCTAACTGGCACCTGCTTAGGTACAGTTTCTTTTATTATTATCGTTTAGGCACCTAGGACCTAGGTGTGTTTATAAATGTTAATTGTTCGTATTTTATGCGTTCGGTCATCTTTAATTCGGGTGAGTTAAACTTGATGATGTAAATATTAGCACTCACGTTAACATTTCTGACAAAGTATCTACCTACCGTCAACGTATAATAGCGCGCCGTCATGAGGCTTCAGCCTGGCTAGCATGGGCAGTATATAAAAATTATATCCCCGATTTTATCCACTGATTTCTATGACATCAGTGGATATAATCGGGGGATATAATTTTTATCTACTGCTCATGCTAGCCGGGCAGGTAGACAGGAAACTGCCACGACCGTTTTGATTGGCGTCCTTGCGTCGCTGCCCCATTACTGAGGATCGTAGCTCCTTTGTGATAGCACCCTCGTTTTTCCAACATAGCATTTCGCCTCCAGCACATCTTGAAGTCATCTATTCTTCCCCGGTCAGCAGCCTCTCAGCTCCATAAAGATGGAAAAGATTAGCTTGCTTACAAGGTGAGTTTTCGTTCATAGCGAGATGTTTCGATCTTTCCACAATTGTATGTTTAGCTAATAATTACCAAAACAGAAACCATTGTGGCAGTGATTTAACTTAATAATAGGAGTTATTTTTGACTCCTCAATAATATTATTACCTATACGAAAAGCTGAATATTATTGTTATAGGTACGAAAAGCTCATTTGGGATTTTCTTCAAAATTCTTTTAAATTCCTGCACAAAAGGCTCTCATCTCATACAAATCATTAAAGCTAATTAGTACCTAACGTTGTGCATATACGCAATTACTAAGAGACAAACACGTCAACCTTTTGTGGAAAAACTCATTGAAATTCCAAAAACGTTAAACTGGCTGTCTGAAAAATCTTTGTTATTTTTATGTTGTAATAAAAAGTGACCTTCTAAACTAAAATGAACAGCGACATAGAACCAATGCACATACGCTTGATAATAATACCATTATAGACAGGCCTAGCATATTATGTCAGTATATCTACCTAAGCACAAAATAGTTTGTGGTATACGTAGATATTTACAACAGAAAAGACTTTATACTTAATATTTTCTTAAACATAGCTCAATGAGTTGCGAATTACGAAGCTGAAGTGGCAAGTGGCGGAGCACATAGGTACCTAGTTCAAAGAGCCAATTAGACGTTGGGCTACCAACTACCAAGGTGCTGAAATGGCATCTTGCACACCCATTGATTTTGAAAGAGCCACTGCACACCAGACAGCGTAGTGTTGGCAGACCCTCAGGTTGGTTTCACAGCTGTACGAGAGATTCGTATAAATATTGCATAGAAGCAGGCGTTGGGTACTTTGCGGAAGTCCATGATATCAATAATTGCAGATCTCTTTGTGGAGTTTATATCTGAGGATGCTCCTCGGAGTGAAACATACGTTGACTGTGTTCTAGAAGAATTATGTAGTGATGTGTATTGCTTGCTTTTCCTGCTGTAGAGGGAGGGCGGGCGGTGTGCATATCGCATCCTGAACGTGCGTTGTACTCTAAGATTTACATATTTTAGTGGATTATAACAAATTAAGCTCGTGGTTCCTTGTATCTCAAATAATGCATATTGGATGTGAGTATGACAATGTTTGAAAGGCCACGGACTCACATACGCAAATACCAGCGACCCATAAAGCGTATTTCCGGCATGACTTCCCTTCCCGCTTCCGACATACCTACTGACCTTTGTATTACACTATTGATACAAGCTTTTTAAATTAACTTTTACTTAGTTACATACATCAAATTTTTATGAGCTATAATGATATCAAGCTATCATCAGAACTTATGGGACATTGTCATGTCGTGGACATGGAATTGATCAAATTAGAAGAGGTTAATCTGTTGGGCCACGGAACGCTAAAAGATAGACATACAGACACACTTTCGCATTTAAGTATAATGTTAGTAAATAGCTGTATGGATAATGTTGCAAATTATAGGCAACAAAGTAAAAGCGGAAATTCCAAATTCCAATGCATTTCAATGCGTAAACAACGATAAACAATAGCAACAGTAGGTACCTACCTAGGTAAACAACTGGTTAGTGTTCTGAAGTACTAAATTTAGGCGATTAGGTAGGATAGGTACCTACCTAATATATATCTATTAGCGGTTAGGTTGGTATTAGATTCTCGCATGTTTGAGAATTTTAGCACAGTTAGGTAACCTAGGTTTCATAATACCTAGATATTCTTACCTTCCGACCTTCCTAATGCTTGCAGACTATAGAGCTCAATAAGAAAGCTCAGAGTCACTTTCATTCATTCTCTACGTGTTTAAGCCAGTAATGAGGAGATCCGTAGAAGAACCCATAACGGGATGCAAAGGTATGTGGTAAATGGCAACAGGCTGTAAACCCATCGCATACAATTTAAGAAAGTATTGGAAACGAAACAAAAATAATGAAAATGTAAACATTAAGAAATTAGATACTAATTGGAACAACAATTGTATAAATACTATCAACAGCTGTAGGAATAAAGAAAAGATAAAAGGTATATTTCGAAAAATACACCAAATAGTGACAGATACCAACATGGACAAACACGATGAAACTGTAAGAGTTCCTTGTTTCAATAAAAGGAACGCTTCCAGTTTAAGTTATAGCGGCAAACTCTTTGGCACACTTCGGGTATTAAGAACTCTAATAATAAAACATAACAAGTGTAAATTAAACATTTATAACACCCCCGACAAATGAAGGTTACAGTAACTAGAAAAAAAGCTGATAACTTTCAAACGGCTGAACTGATTTTCTTGGATGATAGCTAAGAACACTCTCGATCAAGCCACCTTTCAAACAAAAAAAAACTAAATTAAAATCGGTTCATTCGTTTAGGCGCTACGATGCCACAGACAGATACACAGATACACACGTCAAACTTATAACACCCCTCTTTTTGGGTCGGGGGTTAAAAAGGAACAGCCACGAACATAAAGTAGAGAATGAAACAAAGATAATGGTATCAAGAGTAGATGAGATAACACAAACAGAAACTTCAGAAACCTAGCTCAATTTTTTAATAGGTATCTACTTGAGAAGAAACTGGTCCAAATACGGTCCACATTAAAGGTGAAATCTGATATTATAAAAAATCGGCCAAGTGCGAGTCGGATTCGCAAACGAAGATTTGCTTACCATCGTACAAGAAATAACACTAATTTTCACAGCAGCCATTTTGAAATTTTTATCATATTTTGTTGTAGCGGAAATAGGAATTCTATGAAAATTTCAATTCTCTAAGTTACATAGCTATTATTTTTTGAAAGTTATATCGGAATACAAGCCATTAACTCCGATCTCACCTGTTGGTAAGTGATGATGCAGTCTAAGTTGGAAGCGGGCTAACTTGAAAGGGGTATGGCAATTTCAGGGGTATGGCGGTGGTGGAGATACAGCCCAGTCACAGAAATCCAAATCCCAGTATTAGGGTCCCGTTGACACCCTTTGGATACGGAACCCTAATTTAATAAAAAGTAATCTGTGCTGTGTTTGCATAAAATTATCACTGCGCCGAACCCTAGTAAAATATTTGTTTTGAGTTGGTTACGACATTAGTCATTTTACTCCAGTGTGACTTTGCGTAGCTAAATATTCATTACTAGAGGATGCCCGCGATTTCGCCCGCGTGGATTTAGGTTTTTAAAGATCCTGTGGGAACTGTTTGATTTTCCGGGATAAAAAGTTGCCAATGTCAATTACAGGGACGCAAGTTACCTCGGTACCAAATATCGTACAAATCGGTTAAGTGGATGGTTTTTAGGAATCCCGCGGGAACTGTTTGATTTTCCGGGATAATAAGCCTATGTCCGTCCCCGGGATATAAGCTAACCCTATACCAAATTTCGTCAGAATCGGTTAAACGGTTGGGCCGTGAAAAGGTAGCAGACAGACAGACACACTTTCGCATTTATAATATTAGTATGGATAATACTTATATGATTACGAATTTATGATTTTTTATTCTAGTAGTTTTTTAAAGGGACCGGAAATGATGCCATTTTATCACGTACAGATAACCTACATCATTCAGTAAATTTGATGATGAAGAAGAATAAAAGATGGATTATTATTATTGTATAGGACTCTCTTAATAAAGAAGAAGAGATAAAGTAACACAGAAAGGAAGCTCTCGTAAAACAATCGATAGTAGGTATTTCAAAGAAAAATAGGAATCTTAACGTTTTTTGCCGACATTTCGATCACACAATTAATGATTTCATCACATCACATCAATCACATATGATTTGATTTGATGAATACTGACTGACACAGAGTACCGAATTCAGTATTATTAAGATAAGATTAAAGAGCACTTGACTTAGTTATCTTGCTGTCATTAGCCATACAATAATTATGTTTATTGTAATCTAATGATGCTGAGGGTATTTCAGTGCCTACTGGGATTAACGTTATCATTTTGCTATCATTGATGGGCTAAGAGCCAGCGTGTGCCAGACCTTCGTTATTTTATAAAAACTTAAAGTTTATCTGCGTATCCAACACAGGGAGGAACAATCAGTGACTAAGAAGTTTGCATGAGTTTTGGGAGATAACAGGTAATAAAGGCAAGAATATCTTACGTCAAAAAATAAAGTCAATATTTATTATATTTTTTTCGGAATAGTATTAGAAATCACGTCATGCATTGCTAGATACTTACACCCGTAATCACAAACGTTACTATGAGGTCTACTATGAGGGGGTTGCCACGATACTGGCGCAGGCCACACCTGAGCAAACCTAGCTCTCTTGCATCCATAGAGAAGAGCTAAAGGTAAGCCTGACTCTGAGACTAGACCACTAGCTTCACGGAATCGACTTTTTCAGCATTTTAAGCCAATCATAAAGAACTTGAGCCAATTAAACATGATCTTGCGATTGTCATTTCAATTAAAAAAATTGTACATATTACACATTTTTTTTAAAAATCAACGTTATTTGAGCCACAAAAAGGTAATTTTGTTTTTGTGGTAGATAAAGATGTAACTACGATGAAAATTCTAGATACCTACCTACCTAGCTAGGTTTTATTTCTTGCGTAGGCACCAGCTACCTATACCCTACTGTGCTAAACGCAACATTATTAATTTGTAGATCATTTTCCGTAAGATTAAGACCGGTTTAAGACCATAGACCTTACGTAAGATCTTAACAAACTTTTGCCGTCAAACGTGCTGTTTTCTCGCGATAACACGTAGATATCTGTCTTCAATGAGACTTTCCAATCAATGTCAGATTGTGACATCATGTGAAGATGAATTACATCTCTTCCAAGATACGAACATACAGATAGATAAGTACAAAAATATCTTAACAAGTGGCCTTGAGGACAAGCGGTACTTAGATTCACTTGCCTTTTCGTTCTCTGAATTCTAATAGGTTCGATATCGATGAGTAGGTAACTAGTTTATAGGTACTAACTAGAGGATGCCCGCGACTTCGTCCGCATGGATTAAGGGTTTTCGAAATCCCGTGGGAACTCTTTGATTTTCCGGGATAAAAAGTAGCCTATGTCCTAATCCAGGATATTATCTATCTTCATTCCAAATTTCAGCCAAATCCGTTCAGTAGTTTTTGCGAGAAGAAGTAACAAATGATGTAGGATATTACCATGATATTACCAACCAACGAGTTTATAGGCCAACTTGTTTATTGGTATAATTTCCTTGAGTATTGGACATTGAGTAATTGAGAAGGAAAATATTGTGAGGAAATCTACATGCCGAGAGCTCTCCATAATATTATAAAGGCTGTGTGAATACTGGCAATCCACATTTGGCCAGCCAGACCATTCTCATTCTGGGAGGAGACCTGTGCTCAGTAGTGAGCCGGCAATGGGTTGATGAGATGATGATGCTTGGAAATCTCTTGCCATGCCGTGCCGCCTGTGTGGCGCAGGCTTTGCAGACGAACAACAATCTTAGAAGCAAGAGTCCTCTCTTTGTCACGGGACTGCTACGGTGTTGTGCAAAGACCAACTGCTCAGCTATATGGCTGCTCTATAGTACCTACTCGTAGGTAAGTGTATCTAGGCACTAGGTATTATGACGTAGGTAGGTAGCTATTCTATGACGTAGGTGCATAATATTATGCAGGTGTATATACCTGGATAGGTACTATACTACAATAACTTATAATACAGATACTTACTACTTAGCAACTTAGCAAAACAATCAGTGAACATACGGAATAAATTGTATGTAACATTGATCCCGATACTTAATTTTATCTATGTGTTGTTGAAAATATGATAAAATAAAAAAAAAGTAAAGTTTAAATTAGCCGTCGATAAGGCAGCGCGGCGGTTATAACTTCATAAAGGCAACAAGGCACTACCTAACCATATAAATCTATTTAAAAATACCAAGTGAAGCAATCGGACCTCTATACTTACTAAAGTTTTTAAACCCAATATCCAAAACTAATAACTTTGATTAGTCTCACTTACTTAACTTACAATATAAAACATTTTTAACTACTTAAAACCGAGATAAAAATTCCATTATTAAATAAATAAAGTTGATCAAAAATTTATACTTCAAGCATATTATTTTCATTGCACTGCATATTATGCATTAGCATGCTTGGAGTGCAATTTTATTTTGTAGAAAGCATTAATTAACACGACAAAATACTGATAGCACACCTAATACGAACGCGGGCATAACTTAGTTCAAACATCAATGCAATTAAATAATAATTAACTCACATTCCAAATGAAAACGAACTTTATTGCTAAAGGATTAAGTAGGAAAATTGTAAATAAAAACGCACCAGTCCGTGTATTCAGCTTGGAATTCACTCAATACGTTGAGCGCGACGGGCGCGCGAGAAGAAACTGAATTGAATAGGTCTGTGATGTTGGTGCCGCCGGCATGTGACCGTGCTCGTTCACGATCAACGAAAATTGCTCATTGACTAGGTACATAAGGTACCCTACAGACTTTAGACTAAACGATTGGCTGAATAGTTTGACAGATTTTTTCAATTCAGATACAATTTAGCCCTTGACTGCAATCTCACCAGGTGGTAAGTGATGATGTAGTCTAAGATGGAAGCGGGCTAGCCTGGAAGGGGCATGGCAGTATTCGTTAAACCTTTGGTTTCTACACGTCCGTCCTCAAAAATTGCTGAAAAGTCATGGGTGCCTACTGTTTCGGAATAGAGTCCACATCATTTGGTCATTGTTTAAATGCGAAAGCGTGTCTGTCTGATAGCTTTTCACGGTCTATCCGTTCAACCTGTTTTTGGTATAGAGATAGCTTGATAGACCAAGACTACTTTTTGTCCCGGAAAATCAAAGAGTTCCCTTCCCACACGGGATTTCCAAAAAAGTTAATTCAAGTCGAATTCGCGGGCATCTCTAGGTAGTTTTACAGAGATAGCTCGCTTACCGGTCACAAATAAGTATAGGCTAATTTTATCCCGGTAAATCGAAGTTTCCACGGGATTAAAGAACTAAATCCACGCGGACGAAGTCGCGGGCATCATCTAAGTAGTTATAAATAAAAATATTTAAAGATCCAGGTCACAGTTGCCCGATTTCAATTCAGTGAATTTCAAAGTCGGCGGTTACAGCACAGCAATAAGTAAGTATTATGGATGGGTTAAAACTCAAGTCTCTAGTTTGCGGGAGACCTAAATAAATACCTGGCAGTTGAAAACGGAAAACAGTACCTACTTCAATTTAACTGTGACTAAAGTCAAACCAAATTAAATGATTTGGTGATTAAGTTGAACTAAATCAAAATAAAATAAACAAAAAAAGTACCTAACTACTTACATGGAAGGTTCTTTCAATTCGCCAGAAGGTGGTAGGTAAGTAGAAATGTAAATCGTGAGTCTATAGTTATCGTATCAGCTGATGATAAGGAAGACGGGAGGCATCTCGTGATCGCGCGGTTGGCAGCACTGGGGCGACTCCTGCGCAGCCTCCGTGACCTCGACGAACGATTGTGTAAACAATACATTGCTGGTTTAATAAACTCGCATTGCATTAGTTATAAATAATAAAATTATTGTGTGACGTCGAACATAGACCTAGATTTAGCATTTTTGGGATTCCGTATTAAGTTAATGCCTACCCACTATAAACTAGGCATGTTTCATCTTAAGCCTCTTAAGAAAATTTATTACAAAATATTATAGTGTTTATTTCTATGCCTTGTGATGCCACACAAACACAAGCCAGTTTAAGTATTAGCTTTTAACCAAATAATAATTGTCTGTCTGTTACTTTGTCATGGCCCATCCGTTTAACCGATTTGGACGCCTAGGTACAGAGATAGCCTGCATATCGAGACAGACATAGGCTACTTTTTACATGGAAAAAGCAGTGTTCCCAAGGGATATTTAACCCATTATAGCCTGAATTATTTTAAGGTCTCAGAATTGAGTTTTTCATTGATATGTTGTTATTATGGACCCTATTAGTCAGATCTAATCATCAGAATTTTGGTGCAAGTCTTACTTCTGGAAATAACCATGGATGCTGCATGGCACCGCTAGGCTCCTACCGTGTCTTTTCAAATGTCTCATAAATTTCTTATAACTGATTGTTACCAAAATGTTCTACCACAATTTGATAAGAATTATTAAGGTATTAACTCTTGTATAGTTCAAGGTTCAAAATTGATTAAAAGATCCAATATATTACATGAACATTTACATATATTTCCATAAAATTACATATTATTTGTAGGAAGCTTGTAGGTTGCAGGGTGCACAGAGCCCCACGATGCATTTATTGCACTGTAATCTAGTATGACTGACAATACTGTTACCCACACTTGCGACATGACTCGCTGGGTACCAATAAATGATTTTTGCTGTCATAACATATGCTGTCAGACCCGATTTCCAGTATTTTTTAGATGTTTTTGCTTGGTGTTTGAAGCTGATAGACGGCCATCACGTCGTGGCGTATTTTTTAACTGAAATAGGTATGAACAGATGTAGAGCCTAGCACCACTACACATCTAGCATTGAGTTGCCGACCAGTGGGATTATTTATGAAACCACCCTCATATTTGTCAGATGGGATTCTAGGATCTGGAGCTTCAATTTATAGCAATTGACGCTTGAGTTCATGGTCTTCTTCTAGTATAGCAAGTGCCTCATATAATGTACAATCTCCAATGAAACAAAAAAGCCATTACATAAGGAATAACCAAAGAAAAGACATAAATTAGATTTTTAGTATACATAATAAAAAGACAACATAATGACCTAGCGGTGCCGTACGGCATCCATATCTTTTAACATGCTATAATCCAAACAATAAAACAAAATACGACAGTTTTATGATATGAACAAGTCAATGCAAGGTTTGGCATCAAGTGTAAATGTATAAAAGTATTACATTACTCAAAATAAAAAAATTATGATCCCCTTACTGGAATGTTGCATCCATTATTGGCAGCAATTTCACATCACTGATTTACAGATGCTCGTGCAGGTCACAAAAAGCTTATGGGACAAAACAAAGTAAATGGAGTAATGGCTATGTCCCTCTAGCTTGGCATTGACAACAAACCACTTGACTTCACCTCTTATTACAAGGACAGGGCCCGACAATTTAAACATCCGAAATTGGGGGCCATATAGCACCGCTAGGCTATAATGGGTTAAATTAACGCTTTTAAATCCACGCGCGCAGTCGCGACTCGCGGTCTTCATCTACCTATGGTATTGAAGAGCCGAATGAAGCTTTAAAATTTGCCAGCACTTCTCATGCAGCGTCCACACTCTACAATAATTTGCAGTTCTAATTACTTACCTTTTAAAATATTACACACAAATAACACTTCTACGTGTTCCCTACCTGTTCTTCGAACCCTTGGGACGTAATCTAATTCACACTATGCGTATTTTTTATAACAATTACCTACGTAATTAGGTACGCCGCATGTCGTGGCTTTATAGATTAAAAAAACTGAAACATAGCGCGTGAAGACAACGGCAACGTGTCCAAAGCTGCTCCCAGAAGTTAGAAAATATGTAGGCACAGTTGATGTACTTACGTAAGAAATTAAATTAAAAATTTAAAAAACCCCCGACACAAAAACCTCTAAAAGAAAAAATAATATCGCCATCAGTCATTGAGTGTTTCAAGCTTTAGAACTATTGTATAGTCCATTTTAATTGACTCGCCTTTATAGATTAAAGACTGAAACAAACATAGCGCGTGAAGACAACGGCAACGTGTCCAAAGCTGCTCCCAGAAGTTAGAAATGTAGGCACAGTTGATGAATTACGTAAAAAATTAAATTAAAAATTTAAAAACCCCCGACACAAAAACCTCTAAAAAGTAAAAAAATAATATCGCCATCAGTCGCCATCACGCATTGAGTGTTTCAAGGTTTAGCACTATTGTGTATTCCATTTTAATTGACTCGCGTTCTCAGATCTCGATCAACAAGTTTTTCTCAAGAACTTCTTGTTAATGAGAAATATTATTATGTCACGGCCAGTCGGAGTCGCGTGCACTCTAGTTTCCATACGGGCAACAAGATAAAGTTGAAAACTAAAACCCGACTGAGATTGTCTTAGGAAACGCTGAAATATTAGAGTTAAATTGTTTTTCTGTCGCTTGGTATATTTTAACGCTGTTATACATTTATTCACGAGCTCAGAATTTTCTCCTCTTTCATTTGACATCCCACTCGATACAAGATACAATAGCAAAAAATAAATTTTTGCAGACCTCTACTTTTTTTTTTTTTTTTTTTTCTTTATTTTTTTGGTGGGGTTTTAGTCTAAGAAGACTATGTCACCCCCGTAGGTTCTACAATTAACAATTATAATGCGTACATAAAACATAACAATCAAAAAAAAAAAACACAAATCATATATATATTACAACAATATTAACACATTTTAAGAAGCGACCGCACGTCCCTGGCCAGCGGGGCAGCTAATATGGTATTGCACATACCCACGCTGTAGTTGTTTTTAAGGACGCGCGGCCGCTCCGACCCGCTCCGTGCACATTCCATCAAAAGGTGAAAAACGTCGTCCACTTGTGTGTTTCCACATTCAATACAATTTTGTGTGGACGACCTTTTCACCATAAATTTGAATTTATTTGATGGGATGTGCCCGGACCGAAGTCTTAACAGAGTTATAATCTCTGCCCTTTTAAACTTGGACTCTGCGAACCATGGACATCGAGGGAGCTGACACACTATTGTTTTATACCATATGCCTTTAACCCGAGACCTTTCGTCAAAATATTCTTGCCATTCTACTACACATTCCTGTTTAAATTTTATCAAAATTTCATTTGGTAGTGGTATACAGTTATAGGGTATACCATCGCTGATGGCACGTTTGGCTGCCGTGTCTGCTTCCTCGTTGCCCATGATTCCTACGTGGGAGGGTAACCATTGAATTATGACAGTTTTATTATTGTTGTTAATTTTGCATATGGAGTCTAAGATGTCATAGGCTATCGGGTATCCTCGAATATTCGAGGTTAGCCGAGCCAAATGTAGAAGGGCGCTCTTTGAGTCTGATAAAATCACAAACTTATCACCCTCAAGTGACAATATATAAGACAGGCATTCAGATATTGCAATCAGCTCAGTGTGCATAATATTGATATTCGATTCAATTTTGAATTTCATGCTGATTTCTGCCTGAGGGTCAAAGATCGCCGCTCCTGAACCTGCCACATCTTTAGAGCCATCGGTATACAATTTATAAAATGAATTATATCTATCGTAAAGAAGTTTTTCACAATAATTGATCATGTTCCATCTATTAAATTTTCTTTTGGGCCTATTTAATCCCTCTATAGTCGTAGTGATAATCTTTGACAAATCGAAACTACCAATCCATGTAGGGAGACAATGAATTTGAAGTTTTTTAGTGGATTTGATAGAATGTTGTTTTAACTTTTCATGGACTATGATTAGCAACGGTAGTTTTTTGTTTCTCCAATATACATTATTACACATGTCATTAAGTGACTTTAAAACTTCTATAGTGATGTTATCTTCAAAAGATCTAGACTTCAGCCAGAACTTACCCGCCAAATATTTTCGACGGATAGGTAAAGGCTGAAGACATAATTCACTCTGCATGACATGGATTGGTGTGGACTTGATGAAGCCTCCAATGACTCGCATAGCCTGATTCTGTACTTTTTCTAGTTTGCTCAAATGACTATTAATACTATTATCGTATAAAAAACTTCCATAATCAAGTCTACTTCGTATAACTGATATAAACAGCCGCCTAAGGTGTTTCGGATGAACCCCCCATTTACTGCCAGCTAAAACTTTGAAAATATTTAAGAATTTGAGCGTTTTATCTCTTGTCTCGTTTATATGTCTACCCCATTTTAAACTCCTGTCAAGCCACATTCCCAGATATTTGACCTCTACTTTTCTTGATGTAACATCCGTTAGGTCAAATTGTTTCGTATAAATGCCTATGTCACCCGGACTTTTACTACGAATCAATTGCACCTCATTCATCAAAATCGGCCCAGCCGTTTAGGCGCTACGGTGGAAAACACAGAATCTGGATACAAACATACATACATACATATACAGACTGCTAAAATCATAACCCTTCCTTTTGGCTTTGCCGCAGTCGGGTAAAAAGACAGTGGCTAAATTCTGTTGTACACTCCAAACTGACATGTCTAAATCTATAGTGTCATCTTTTTCCGGAAAGGGGTAGCAATAAATTTTGCGAGAATGTTTTACGGATAAAAAAGTAAAAATCAGACACTGAAAACTAAAGCCATTTTTGAGCGCAAAGAGACGTTTTTGTATTCGATCAAAGTCCCAACAGAAAAAAAACAAAGAAAAATACATAAGTTGGGAATGAAAATGAGAAAATATAGATGGATATTAAAAAGAATTATAAACTTGAAATTACCCGTTTATTTGTCATTTTTACAACCTGGACACTTAAGTACCTAAATTCTAAAACTACTAACATAAGAACAAATGCTAGGAAAAATACTATTAAGCTAGAGAAATAATGCACACTTTACAGTAGGTACCTACCTATCTAATTTTAAAACTAATTACAGTACACTTTTATAAGTCCCATTGGCAAAATTCGTTTCCTAGAAAAGCGCAACCTAACACAGACTAAAACCGAATGTACACCAATGAAAAACAGACCTTATTGCTAAACGTTAAGATTTTAAACACAAGAACAACAGAGACATGTGCTATCTCGCTCATAATTCATAGAACATGGCGCATTAATAACAACAAATAGCGGACGACGCGCGCTATGATTGGCTGGGATATTTTTGCGCCATTCAAAATAAAGTTGCCTTCAAACTACGAAAATACTCACTAATCTATACTAATAAATAAAATTGGAGTGTCTGTCTGTAATTTCGAAATAACTACCGCATATTAAGGTCATATGGTTATTTGAACGATACTATAACTGAATCACACGTTTTTAAAATTTTTGTCTGTCTGTCTGTTTGAAAAGGCTTATCTCGGGAACGGCTGAACCAATTTTGACGGGATTTTCACAGACAAGTAGAGAATTGACCAGGGAGTAACATAGGCTACTTTTTTAACCGACTTTCAAAAAGGGAATTGTGTTTTTCTACCTATGTACACCGAAATCTCCGAGATTTCTGAACCGATTTGCGTCATTTCTTTTTTAATCGATAGAGGAACTTTGCGACATTGTTTCATAAAAAATTTGGAGTCCAACTCCTCAATCCTGATGCTGCAGGGGATCTGACCAATCCACGCGGGCGAAGCTGCCGGCATCAGCTAGTAATAATTTAAAAGTAGGGTGAGCGATATTTATATATTATATTATATTCCGTAGTTAGAAATCAACTTAAGATTTCGGCGTAACTTATAAAAGTAGTAGTATTGTACGTAGATTGGTATCTAATTAAGTGACTTACTGCATCACACACCACACTATATTTTTGATCATAAGTTTACGTATAGTTTTTAATTATTATTTGACTTTTGTGAGACTATATTTAACGATGGTTTTAAATTAAGAAAGATCTCATCGCTCGAATCTATGTTTTAGAGTTAAGACTATATTTTTTTATATAAAAAACTAAAAAACAGAATAAAAAATATAGAAAGAGAATTAAAGCAATAATTATAGAAACACAACCTGAGGAACACAAATACACCATAAATATACCTATATATAAAGTTAGAAATGGTGCAAAATTCTGTTGTAGGTACAATATAAAGAGATTGCATTACTTTTACATTGAAATTTATAGAGAACACTTTGACTTTGCTTAGACTAAGTTTCAGTTAAAACGAGACAACGCTATCTCGTTTTAACAGTGTCTTAAGTCTGAGCAAAGTCAAAGTGCGCTCTACATATACGGCCCTATTCACAATCATTACTATGAGGTCTTACAGAGCGCTCGAACGCATAGTGTAGGTTCCACCAATCAGATCATTGTAAATTGACGTGATACAGTAATCTGATTGGCGGAACCTACACTGTGCGTTCGAGCGCACTATGAGACCTCATAGTAACGTTTGTGAATACGGGTGTTAGCCATATAACATATTCTACTTGTTTTAGGGAATGAGTACTATGAAAATATTATTGACTAATATGCTGAATTACTAGAAATACATTAAAATGTGTATATGGGACGACAAAAAATAGTAGGAACCTATTAAATAATTACTAATTAAATATGATTATATTCTAGAAGCTACAATCATCATACAGATATACCTACAATTAAATATTGGCACTGGCAGTATGTATATACCTACTTTAAAAAACGTACGAATTTCCGACGAAGCCAAAGACTTCGAATAACAAACGTGGTGGGTTTATTTGCCTGCAACAAACAAAGGTAATGAGGATTAAGGCTAAACTACACGGGTCTTTAGTCTCAATTTCTTAAACTGGACACTTTCAAGTAAAGATTTTTATCTAAACCTGTGGAGATGATATTGCCATTGGCGCTATTAGAATGCCATTAGCCTACTTGGTCGTATGAGTTTACAAATTGCGAAAAACCAAATTAGAATTTCGCGGTTAGACCCGTTTAATGCACCTTAAAGAAAACGCATTTGCAAGCAATTCTGTTGTACAAAATCTCGGGACAAGTCTAAAAGTCTGGAAAGGTCTTTTCATGCTAATATCCCTTTCATAATGCTCCTTGAGGAAAGGGATAGCACGAAAAGACCTAAGCCACTTTGTGGAAATGTTCATAATTCGATCTGCGACTGAATAAAGGATTGGGAGTTGAAAATATATAAGCACATCATCAACATGATTATCAATCTCAACCCATCACCGACCCACTACTGAGCACTGGTCGCCTTACAGAATGAGCAGGGTTTAAGCCATAAATCACCACACTGACCAAGTGTCGACTATAAAAACCTTTGAAATGGCAATTATTTTTGGTTTTACATCATTCAATAAATAAAAGTCATATTTACATAAAAATTTGCTCAGTATCGGACATAATTATGCTTCTGCGAATTTCATTCAATATTTATTCATTTACTCCTACTTAAGTAAAAAGCGTTGATAATACCTAATGGATAAGACGTCTGCCTTCTTTTCGTGAGGTCGAGGCATGGAAGTCTTGCTTCAATGGTTGAGGAAAACATCGTAAGCAAACCTGCAACCTGAGAGTTATCCACAATGCTCTCAAAAGTATGTAAAGTCTGTCAATCTGCTTTGGGCCAGCAGGACAGGCTGAAGACCCATGCTCATCAGTATGTTGATCAATTGATCATGATGATTGATTTTCATTCTTTCTCTATTAGGCAGGTCTATTAATTGCAGAATCTTCTATAATACTCACCCATTAAACTGGGAACTTTCATGGACCACAGTAATGTGTGACTGCACTTTATTTTCACTTGTTCAGATCCATCGAAGGCGTTTGACGTGCTCACCAGTTTACCGAACTTTAGCTCTTGATTATCTGGAATCAAGAATAAAATTCATCATCATCCTCATCCTCAGCCTTGGACGTCCACTGTTGGACATAGGCCTTCCCTAAAGAGCGCCATCACAACCGGTCCTCAGTTTTCCTCATCTAGCCATTTCCCGCCAGTCGTTTTATATTGTCGGTCCATCGTCCGTCGTTTAAGGATAAAATTAATCTGGGGAAAATATTGTGGTTCACAGAAGGAAGTCTCGATCGAAATTGGTTTACTGAGTCAGGCAAGGTTCTTTAAGTAAAACAAGGATCCATTATAGTTTCATCCAGTCTTTGTCTGTGTGTTTCAGCCATTTCAAAAATAAACTATAGAGTACAGTTTTAGACACTTATTAGGTACCTACCTACTGTGGGACTAAAAAATTTTTTTTGTATTATTTGTATAATTAATTATATTTTAAAATGATCAGGGGGGTTTTAGACAGTTCTGGAATAGTTTTTAAACAAAGTTTTTAACAGCTAGCATGGCTAGGATTAGATAGTTTTTGGTAATTAAGGCTTAACTGGAGGTGTAAAGATGTGGGTGGGAAGGCATAGTGCATACATACATACATAAAGTAAAAGATCTCAGGGTCACAACTGTAGCAGAGATTTGTCTGTTATTTCCTTCCCTATAAAGCGAAAGATTGAACGCACACACACTCCCGCCAGTATAATATATTAATTTAAATCGACAAATCACTCAATGCACAGGTTCAAGGTCAAAGTTCTTTTTATTTGATGGTATACTGTGTACTTACCCAAATTCCACTTAAGTCCACTAGTAGTAACACTGGTGCAGGGCTCCCCCACTGGTATCAAAGAGCAACCTGCCCTTTTGTACCCCCTACTTTCTTCTGGAATGTCGATGATATGATCACCCGGTTGAAGCAGCCAAGATAAACTGTCATCAGACATTATATAAATCCTAGTCTTTGGGTGGACGAGGCCATTTTCTTTGACTAAATGCAAGGTTTGTATGTTGCCTAGAATTTGGTCTAATCTGCCTGAAGTCTGCGCTATGACTAAGACTTCATCCATCTGTAATAAAATCACACTAATATTATAAAGGCGAAAGTTTGTTTGTATGTGTGTGTGTTTGTTACTCTTTCACGCAAAAACTACGGAACTGATTTGGCTGAAATTCGGAATGGATATAGATTATACCCCAGATTAACACATAGGCTACTTTTTCCGGAAAATCAAGGATTTCCTACGGGATTTTGAAAAATGATGAAGTTGCAGGTGTCAGCTAGCATTTACATAAAATGTATAAAGGCCTACAAAGCCCTTGAGGTCATTGGACAATTTACCTTTGTTTGATGCTCTTCACAATAATTATTTAGCTCAATCAATGCCTTCGTGAAATCTGTGTGACTTTGGTCTGGAGTGTGTATTGTCTAAAAAAATAAAAAAGTTATTTCTAGGAGTTCTTAAGTTGGAAAATACAACAAATGACAATTTTTAATTTTATGAGTCAAACGAAAAGGACACAAACTATGCCTGTGTATTTAATTAAAATAATATGTAGGTATGTATTATATGTAAACTAATTGACCATGCCTAAAAGGATAGTAATGTTTTAACTTTATTTAACTTTACTGTTACAGGCACATAAAAAGACAAAAATTACATTCATTATATTTATTTCTCACACTATCACCTTACAACCTTTCTTTTTATACTTCTGCAAAACATCTTCGGTGATGGAATCAAAGTCTCCTGTGATTAAGTCTGGTATTTTCATGATTGTTTGGTCATTTTCTGATAAACTGTTGACAAACCTGTCCCAATGCACTGTTCCTCCATCTACTGTTATCCTTAACGAAGCTAAAAATTTAAATTATGTTTGGATAACCAAGACAAAGTTCACCTACTGAGTAGTAATCTTAAAATACTATGTACCCTTTAGTCTAGGGCTCATTCAGGAAGACATGAGGCATTGCGCGGTGCGTCACACGGTTGAATTAAACTTATGCTAATATATGAGAGTTTATGTAGAAGCTTATCTACTTGCGTTTTGTTAGATATATATATATATGTTTTGTTTGCTAGCTGTAATTACATGAAATAAAATTTTATAGAACCAAAAAAGAAGTTTGTATTCAGTGATCAAAATCATGAACTTTAGACTCATTTTCAGAAAGTTTTAGGCAGTTTTGCTCGAAAATAAGATCAGATTTGTATTCTTTAGAAGGATTTTGATCAGAAGTGTAACATTATGCTCACCACTACTAAAATAAGTAAAATTTTAAATAAATACTAACCATTATTCCAAACCTTTTTAATCACCTCTTCATTCTGACTTATTGTGCGATTTAGAACAACAACTGCATATTTACTGTGGTATTCAAAAATGTCATTGACATTCCACTTCCAACATTTCACCACACTGCAAGACTGGCCACAGGGACCCTGCTGTACATAGAAGACATTTAGTAATTTTTTCACCTACAACATAGATAGGCACCTACAAAAAAATCTACACAGATAAATAAATATATATATTTAGTAGCAATTAGCGTGGCTTATACCTATATTTATTTTTGAAGTAAACCCATACTATATAAAGTATAACAAAAATGTATGTGTCTGTCTGTCTGCTAGCTTTTCACGGCCTATCGGTTAAACCAATTTTGATGAAATTTGGTAAAGAGATAGCTTGTATCCTAAGGAATGACACTGGAACATTTGGTCCCGGATAAACAAAGAGTTGCCACGGTATTTTAAAAATGTAAATCCATGTGGATGAAGTTGGGGTCATCATCTACTTGGTACAGTGATATCTTGCATCCTGGAGATGGGCATAGATTGCTTTTTATACCAAGTCATCGCGGGCGTCATCTAGTTTCCAATAAGTGAACCACAGGAACCACTGCTGTTAGGTTAGAACGCCAGCTGTGGTCGCAAATATTTGCAATTTGCCATGTAAGTACTATTTTTTTAGTGGAACTTACTACAGCTACATATATATTATTTAGGTAACTTACCTTACTCAAAATACCATTCACTGCCATTTTTTCACACTCAATTTATTAGCTACTAAGTAAGCAATAAGAGTTCAAGTTGAGATTTAACAATTTTACTTATGTTCAATGTTGAAGAAAAATAACCTAAGATTTTAGTTTGATAGTTATTACTTATTAGTTTTGACAAATTGACATTGGCATTTACAATGTGTGTGTCAGATGATATTGACATAAAGGCATGTCCTGCCATAAGGCAGAGTGAACTCTTATATGGTGCCGCCAGAGACTTGCGAGTTGTGGCAAACAACCTAGACATCAAGCATCAGCAAACATCACAGCGTACCTACTTTTTATCATCTTTTTATACGCAGTGTTTGGCTTGTAGCCAATCGGATCGTACGAAAAGCGTTGGCAAAACAAGCATACACAAACGTCCATCCACAAGCATCTGGCGGCACCATTAAGAATCGGAATCATCACGGCTAGGCAGCGACACCATAGCGACACGATGACTTAGAGCACTTGTGCACTGCCT
Organism: Maniola jurtina; assembly: GCF_905333055.1. NCBI lineage: Eukaryota > Metazoa > Arthropoda > Insecta > Lepidoptera > Nymphalidae > Maniola > Maniola jurtina. Next base: position 10,929,254 of record NC_060036.1, on the reverse strand, counting down.
GAGATTTGAAATGGCAAACTGCTAGAGCGGATCGACGAATAGAAAAAAATGTTGAATTGACTATGTCAATTGTCAAAGTCAAAGTCAAAAATCAAAATGTCAAAGTTGCTCTTTGCTCTATGGATTTGCAAAGTTCGACGTGATTTGTAATAACTCAATTTGATACATATTTCGTACTTTTAAACATTAAAATTGGTTTAATATCTGACCAATATAATAATAAAGCAAGATGAATAGATTATTTGGTAGAGGCAAACCGAAAACCCCAGGACCCAGCATTTCGGACTGCATAAGCAATGTAAGTTCTATGCAGTTATTTTACACAACAGTTTTGTTTGGGTGAATCACCGACGCTGCAATAAATATAATTGTGATTTCAGGTCGATAGCCGAGCGGATAGTATAGAGCAAAAAATTCAGAAGCTAGATACTGAACTAAGAAAATATAAGGAGCAAATGTCCAAAATGCGGGAGGGTCCTGCTAAAAACTCAGTTAAACAAAAGGCAATGAGGGTGTTAAAACAGAAAAAAATGTATGTATGTTTAAAGATGACGCCTGACCTATTTGAATGTATAGGTCAAGCCATAGGTTTTGCCTCATTAAAGGGTACCTACCTAACCATTCGTATGCAAGTCCGACTCGCACTTGACTGATTTTTAATTAGTTTTTTTGGCAGGACTGTATGTTTTTAATTTTTGTAATTAGTACCTGTTGATCAATAATATCAATGATTGTAGGTATGAACAACAGCTTGACAGTTTGCGTGCACAATCGTTCAACATGGAGCAGGCAAACTATGCCACACAGACTCTCAAAGACACCCACACTACTATTTCTGCCATGAAGGATGGTGTTACTTCTATGAAAAAAGAATTTAAGAAAATTAACATTGATGAAATTGAGGTACATATTTATCATTCTTGTATCTTTTAATAAGCTGGGCTAACTTTGGTCACTTGACCGGAAAAACATACCTCACAAGGGTGCCTGCATAACTCTTTATGTCTTATGAGAGAGTTGGGGGTTTACACGATAGAAAGAGAGGCATATAATGAATTTTAGGCAGCAGAAGCTGCTGAATTGCACTTTATTGTCGTAATAACTCACTATTATTTAAACATCTTTGCGGAGTAATCCTTTGGTACCTAGAAAGCATGATTAAGCTAGGTGATTAGTTGTGAAGGCTAATATAAAAGTTGTCTCAATCTGATAATCACAATGATGTAATATTTGGTTTTTCTTTTTTTTTTGGGTTAACTAAAGTTATATACGGTGTGTTTGGTAAATCATTTTACATGACAAAGAAGTATGTCATGACACATGAAGATAGCGCAAACAGTCCTTTGAGTTCAAAAGTTCTTTACAAGTTCATTTCCACAATGCAATGAGCTATAGGGTTGTTACATTAGAATTTTGAACAAATTCTTAACTCCTCATAGCTCCCATACTATGCTATGAGGTTCATTATTTGTTTGGTTTTGTAAAGAAGCATGAATGATGTAATAGTCTGGTTGTTATGGGCATTATCCTTTAATTCTTAAATTGCAGGATGTCAATGATGATTTGGCCGACATGTTGGAGCAAGCCGACGAGGTACAAGAGGCACTGGGTCGCCAGTACGGCATGCCAGAGATTGATGATGATGAATTGGCAGCTGAACTTGATGCACTAGGTAACTTTTGTATTTCTATTTACTTTATTTCACCTGTATGGTGCCGTTTGGTTTTTGTTTTGATATTATACTTTAAATTATTATACTTACATAATTATTATACTTTTGATATTATATTTTAAAAAGTCTAGAAAAATCACTCATTGCCGGCTCACTACTGAGCACTCAGATCTCCTCTCAGAGTGAGAAGCGCTTGGCCAAAGTCTACCATGCTGACTATGTGCAAATTGGCTGACTTCACACATTGTTGAGAATATTATGGAGAAACTCTTGGGCATGCAGGTTTCCTCACAATATTTTCTTACAGTTAAAGCAAGTGATATTTGATTGCTTAAAATATGCATGACTTTGAAAAGTCAGAGGTGTATGCCTGGGATTGACCTCAGACCCCAAGTAGAGGCTGCATCTTTAACCACTAGGCTAGATATCACCACTTTTACTATTGCATATTCTGTAATGTTATTAGTTATTATACAGAGTGTGATTTGTTAAGCTAGTATAATAATACCTAATGCTAAATTTTTGCTAGCATTCTGGTTACAGCCTGTATTGATAAGGTTTTTATGTTATCCATGTGTTTGTGCTCCAGATACCCGGTTTCATCAATTTATAACTTATCTTTCAGGCGACGAGATAGCCCTCGACGACGATACGTCATACCTCGACGATGTAGTGAAGGCACCAGCAGCGCCCGACAGGGAGCCGGGCGCCGACAGCGTGCGCAACAAGGATGGAGTACCCGTCGACGAGTTCGGCCTGCCGCAGGTGCCCGCGCAGACCACGCGTTGATAGCTACGCCTTACTTTGTGTCCCACTCAGGCATGGTTAAAATTTTTTTTGTGTAAATTTTTTAGTTTTTTACTACCCTACTTTTATGTCGTTTATAACTTTATTTTAATACAACAGAGGATAGAGTATAGATATTTATGTAAATGTATTTTCATGAAAGTCGCAATATTGTTTTATAATCGTTTATAAAATGCTGAGCGCTGACAGCGTGCGTGACAAGGACAGCATGCCAGCCGACAAGTTCGGCCTACCGCAGGTGCCGCCTTATTAATATGAACTGTTAGGATTTTGTGATTTTCCAATGAAAAATCAGCTTCGGTTGGACACAGCAAAACATAAAATGGACGGTTATATGGTGCTAGTGGATTATATACTGATTGTAATACTACAGCATTTGACAGGTCAATTTTAATTTGAAATTCAGTACCAAAGCAAGAGTGAATAAGCATCCTCTAGATAAACACGCTTAACTGACATCATTGCTATCCATTGAGCATGATTCTCAAGTGCAAACATATTTTGCAATAAAAAATATACTTATGTCTTATGTAGGTAGATTATATTCTCTAGCACCATATCTGTCTGCCCCTATTTGCGTTAAGAATTTAATATTAACTACATATTATATTATGTAAGTAATAATTATGCACAGTTACAATAGTTTTTCATTAGTTCAAAATTTTATGTATGTAGCTCTAAGAAATATTAATATAGAAGAGAAATGCAAGCAAAATAATTGAATATCTTTAATCAACAAACATCATTTTTTCTGGTTTTTGTTGTCATTATTTTTCTTTATTCCTAAGATCCATAGTTACTCAGTCCTTAATAATTTCTGCATTTATTTTGTATCGCTTTGTCATAAAAAGTATATATAATCGAATCGGAATTATATGCATGAAATGAAGAGTAAAATATAAATTTATCAGTTGTTAAAGATTATAAATAAAATTATTTGATAACCAGTGTTACATAGAAAGCTATTATTAAAAATTAAAATCATAAATGCTGAGTATGAACTTTGAAAATATCCTGTAAGATAACTCTAAAATGTGATTTAATTTCTCTTTGTATGTTATTATAATTGCCATTGTAATAATATATTTTGTTGCTTTAACTTTAGTTTTATTCTGTAATACGTCTATGTACCTTTGTTCTTTAAGAAATTACACTTTTGCTAATAAAATTGTTACTCTATTATTATTATTTCATTATTCAAATATAATTATTTCATGAAGACAAAAAATATTATACAAAATATCACATTATTTAATTACTACAATCGGACCCTATTTGGCTATTTAAAAATCTTATTTTTCAAATCATTTGTGCATTGTGCGATTCCATTGAAGTGGAGTGGAGTCGATACGTGTTTGCGACCTATCATATTAATAAGGAAGGACGTAATAAAATTATCACAATACATAAAAAAAAAACATAATTATTATCCGAGATGACGTGATAAAATTAATCAACTATCTAACAATCTAATCTGAATGGCTGAAGGCATACGTTTCCGCTCCGCTCCGCTTCAGTGGAAATCCACCCTTACTGCTTATATGCTTATTATGGCTTCAAAATAAAGTCTTAGCTGTTAATATTGACCTTAACAAAAAGCAAAGATACGATTTAAAAAGAGCTTTGGAGCTTGATTAATTGACTGGAAAAGGTGTCATTAAACAAAAAAAGCCGGCATTTATTATGAACTATTTATTTCACTTAAGTTTCAATGACATCAATAAATAAAACAATTAATTTCATGGAAGGCAAATTAAACCTTTAATAACAATAATTAATTAATAATTTAAGGACAATTAAAATTATTATTATATTATACAGTCAACTCTAAAATACTGTTTCTCAATCTTAAATTCAATAGCTGAATACTGAATCACAGTAATTAATTGGTAACAGGGTTGGGGACATGACAAAAAATATTCTAAAGGCTTGTGCTAAGCGGGTTTTGTGCGTAAAATCACGGTGGAAAAATCATATAAACTACCCGCTTTAATTATACTTATTGAACTTATACTTCTTTACTTATCTTGAAAACATAAGGGAATCCTTGTATAAGGCGCCTGTTCACTAAAATGGAGTGCAGCGGAAATATGTTCAGCAAATCAAAAAATTTATCAAACAATAATCTGATTGGCCTACTTCATAGGTACATTTCCGCTGCACTCCTCTTCGGTTCGCTTCAGTGAACAGGTATCTTAATGCCGAACGCACATTACAAATGAGCCGTCTGCGTCGAAAATATAGGGCGAGGGAAAATATATCTTTGATGCGGCGATGCGCCTCCTGTAGCAGCTAACGTCATATTTAATTTCAGTACCGAAATATGATAGTTTGGCCCGAATGGGCGATCAGCATAACTTTATCCTAAATGGGAAATCCTTGCATAAAGCCCACGCGTGGGCTACGTCCAAAACCCGCTTAGTATATTTAAAGCCGTAACCGACAATAAATAAGAATACTTAGTCCACATATTTACATCTTATTATGTACATGTATTTCGGAATCCGTGACGTCACTAGGGTTGGCACTATGTTAACAAACTATTTCTTTTTCGATGATCTCATGTAATTCTTGTTCTTTCACCTTAATGTACTTTCACCACTAAAATTGAACCACGACATGGATCCAAACACTGAAATAGGCATATACAAGTACGCTGGAAAAGGCGTGCCGTACAAAATGACAGTTCTTTTTTGTGGCGATTTGAAGCAACCCACCGAGCGTACCAGGAAATAAGATTGGCACTTTGGGTCAATCGGTCTTCTTCCGAGTACGCTCACATGATGCTCACTCTGCGATCAGTACCAAAATGGAGAAAATCCAGTCCTAATACAAATCCAGCGTACTTGTATTAGTTGAGGTCAGCGAATCCAACTCACTGGTGATCATGACGTGTGCTTTACTAATAATTCTGGGCGTCGACTGCTGCAGTTTGCATCTACAGTGACAATAGCAATCACCGCAGACTCTTTCGTTATTCGCCAAAGCACTATTGCAGCATGAATACCATAGATTCAGCCATTCACAACTATTGAGATTGTAGCAAGGCTCACAACTTTCACAATCTTCACAACTTGCGACTTCCCCAAAAATTCTTTAGTCTACTTTTTATCTAAAGTAGTGTATAGAATTATCCGTATCTCTTCTTCACTTTCTTTCACCCGTATCGTTTTCATTTTCTTCTCCAACATAGTTGTAGCTTGTAAACTCTTGGAGGGCTAAAACGCCCTCAGCGCGTTCCTCCAGCAACGTCACTTATGGTCTCTACACTGACATTTCTAATTGTACTATCTAGTTTTGAGTAAGTTTGGATCTAGTCTAGTCTAGTCGAGAGCTTCTTGTCCTGTCTTTGGCAAGAAGAAGCAAAGTATTGCAGCAACTGAAAAAGAAAAAATATTGTAAGTATGGCGTCCATGTTTCCTGCCATGAATACCTGACCTAAATATCTTCAAGGCAAGAGTGAATAGGCATGTTCTAAGCAAGCGCGCCATAACCTAGACCTTGTCCATTGCTTTTTACTAAGCATGATTGTCGTCAAGCGCGAGCCTATCTTGCAATGAAAAAATTCAAAACTTTTTCTTTATAAAGAATATTAGCCATGCTAATACATGACTAATACTCCCCTTTACCCTCCAATTGAGCGTAAAGCTTGTGCCAGGAGTGGGTACGATAATAGTGCAACGGGTGGGGTTTGAACCGCCGACCTTTCGGAATTCAGACCGCTCCTCAACCGTTGAGCTATTGAGGCTAAGATATTTTAACCCAATTATAACTAGGCTTCTGTCCCTTTTCTACAACCGCACCGCACGCTACCGAATTTAATTTCACCTTCACTACATGGGTGCCTGGTAACACACGTTGTTTTGTGGCAGACCTTTTTCCCACACACATGCAGCACCCACTAGATTCCAACATGGGATTATTTAAAGAACGGGTTAGTGAATTCCTGAAAAGTCGGCAACAACGGTACGGTAGGTACTTATATGGAACGGTAACGGTAGTAATTATTTCTGAGGAGATTGATAAAATTCTTTTTGTTTTAGATATCTATTGGGTAACGTAACATTTTGATAGAAAAATTAAGTTAAGTATATTTTACCCTAATGGAGTAACCGTACAATAAATATACTCACTAAACAGGAATGCTGAGAAGACCACGATGGGTATAACGCAGTTGATGTCTATTAGATAACCGAAGGACAGGTTGCCAATGAGACCTCCTCCTCGACCGGCCGTTAGTGACAGCGCAGCAGCCATTACCCTGCACAAATGTTATTTATTAATTATAAAATTAACCTTGAGGAAGTTACATAATAATTCAATGAAAATTAATACGTTTTTCTTCGTCAAATAGGCAATGTTCCGGTGATATTGCTTTCTTGAAGTCGTCTTTAGTGCGTGATGAATGATAATCTGTACAGTAGGTACCTATCATCAAGTTAATGCTCTCCTTTGATTCCACAAACATTTGTGTCCGTAAACCAAGATAATTAATTTTTCTACATCCGTTATTCTACGTTCAATACATGAAAGTGTATTTAAAATTTACAAAAAGTTCGGATTGTTTTCGGCCGTCGGAATTCTAACTAGGGGATGCCCGCAGCTTCGCCCGCGTGGATTTCGATTTTTTTCCCGTAGGAACTCTGATTTTCCGGGATAAAAAGTAGCCTATGTCCTTCCCCGGGATGTATCCAAAGTGTGTACCAAATTTCATTAAAATCGGTTCAGCGGTTGGGCCGTGAAAACGTAGCAGACAGACAGACTGACACACTTTCGCATTTATAATATTAGTATGGATTTTCTTCGAACGTAAGGAATTTTAAATAATATTTCTCTCACCTAAGATTCGTAGGGAACAGATCGACAAGCACACAGAACACAAGACTGATGGCCAGTGAAGTGAGCGCTTCAAATATACAGGAGAGCACCAAATTCTGGATTGAGTTCTGCACGAAGTACAGACCCACCGTGACTACACCGGCGAAGCTAAGCGAGAAAACTGTAAAAAAAAAAAAACAGGTTTGTAATTCATTACGTCTTCGAGCTAGAGATCCGTGAGATGTGGACAGCTCTACTTGACTTTAATAGGGCTCCGTTTTTACTTTTTGTACCCAAAGGGTAGGTAGCTAAAAAATAAGATCTTAGGTAAAGTTCGCGACAGGTTGACATGGAAATGGGGGTGGGGGTGCCCCGCACACCCGTACAGCCCCCGCGCTAACCCGGTCCGGGATAGCACGCGTGACGTACGGGTGTGCGGGGCGTCCCCTCGCTTCATACCCATCATATTCTCTGATCGATCGACTTCTCGCAGTCTTAGGGATCGGAACTGGTCGAATCCTTCACCACGATGCTGGACACGTCGCATACTGACGCAGAGTAAGTCACCTTTTCCTTTTATAGGTTTAGATATCCAAGAAGTAACTTACTGAGGAAAAATTTAGCACCGAGGCGATGGACACAGAGCGGCAGCCACAGGGACGTTGGTATACACGCCAGGCCGACGATGAGCGTGTGCATGTACACACTCTGGTCGATCGACTTCTCGCAGTCGTAGGGATCGGAGCTGGTGGAATCCTTCACCACGATGCTGGACACGTCGCACACTGACGCAGAGGTATTGGGGAAACGGTGTTCGTACTCCTCGTAACGGTTGAACAACTCGGGGAACCAGATCATGAGGGTGTAGTAGCTGAAATGTAAATAATTATTTTGAATGGCAATAATGTAAAATAAAATATGGAAAAGTTACATTGAGATGACAATGATAGCAACTTCGGGAAGAAAAGTTGCCACTGAACATGTGGCCTTAGGGAGTAAGTGACACTTTACTCATCTGATTAGCTACTGAAATACTGTTTATATTGAGCCATTAAATACTCCCATTGCATCAAAATTTTGTGAGAACTATATAGCGCCACTTAACTCCCACATTTTTCACAGAATGCAAATGTTTGGTACCGGGCAAGCGTCTCTTCCTTTCCTAACTTACAAATTACAATATATCACTTGCTTTAATGATGCAGGAAGTCATCGTGAGAAACTCTGGATTTCTGATAGTTTCCCACAATGACGTTTCCGGAAGTGTGCCAATCCGCAATTGGAAAGCGTGCAGACTGCAGATGGACTATTGCCTAAACCTTTTCATTCTAAGAGGAGACTAATTGTACTCAGAGTGTTCAGCGATAGATTGAGATGAATGACATTACCTGGTAGTTAATCCGAACTGGATAAGGCATGTGAGTACGGTGTATTTGAGGTAGGGAGGTCGGCACAGCGCTTTGGTCTGGACCCAGATCTCGCTGAACAATCGTCTCAAGTCCTTGGGCTTACGCATGCTCAAACTCCTTACAGATTTCTGTGAGCTCTGCGACGCCACTGAAATGGTCCTAACTTTCTCTTTGAGGCTTTTAATCTGAAAAAAAAAATATGATACAAGGTATTAACTACGTATACCTACCTAACCTATCCATTTTTTCAAATAAATTATTGAGCTGCTTTCAACAAAATGGGCTTTGTTTGTATTTTTGTCAGTAAATTATTACCCATCTACGAATCATCGAATTATTGGATCGATTTCCCGAGTTCCACGTTTTTCTAATAGAACAAGGTGAGGTGTCAAACTCTGTCTTGTTATCAGTCTGACACTGATAAATAGCTTTTAAAATTCGGGTTATAGCACAATTTTGGTAATAGAAATGGGCCGTCACTATGCAAATAATATAGATCTGTCCGTTGTGCAGTTGGTTTTGAAGCCAACTTTGAAGTACTTGAGTACTTTGCACGACATTCACTTGATGGGATGTTCCTGGTCATGGATGCTGTACTTTCCTACAGCGCGGGAATAAAAAGTTTGACTCATAAGCTTCCCCACCATCATGTCTTATGTGCCACCAAATAGAGCAATATAATATTGCCCACTGCATTGGTTTTTAAGGTCAGGTTTAAACACATGCCGCCAACTGTCTAACAAAACGGATTACTATAAGTACACGTACAGGGTAGTTATCAGGGTCGTCTCCGGTGTTCTGCTTGTATATCGACTTGAGGACGGCGAGCGCTTCATCGTAGTCGCCGCATTCCATCATGAACTTGGGGCTCTCAGGGAACGAGAACAGCCAGAAGCCCAGCATGAGCGAAGGCACACCGCAAGCTGCCACGAACCAGTTCCACGAGTCGTATGAGAAGACTCCACTTTCTATGCGGATGCCCTGGATCGGAATGATGCCCCAAGCGATCACTGCAAAACAAATGCAAGTATTGGTTTAAGTACCATATAGGTAGGTATTAAGTAGATTCGGACGTGTGTTCTACCTATTGTAATAGCGCATATCAGTAGATATCGAGTCATCAAGCCAAGTCAGTTACTGGATGGGTGACTAGAGATCGGTTCGAGTTGAACATTTTCGTTTCTTGCTTACAGTCGCACGGTTCTGATTGTTATAATTAATTAACATCTGGTAATAATCGTTAGATAATCATAAGTGTCAAAATCACACTCCAGTTGAGCTGTAAGATTCCGATTCTGAAGAACCCACCTGGGTTCTTCAGTTACGGTAGGGTCATGACCCTCACCTATGAGGAATTCGACGCAGAGATTGAGGTTAGTGCCCAGGTTCATTGGTTATCAGTCCATTACCATTTTCTTAGGATTGGTTAGATTGGTTTTTCTTTGGTGTTACTACACAATTTTATAGAGTGAATTTTGCCACATGTCATGATCTTTTTCTATCAGGTCTGACCGTAGTCAAGAAAAAGTAATAAGAACAGATAGGTGGAACGATTTAAAACTTACATGGAAGTAAGATGACACCGAGTGTCCAGAACATTTCCATCCAGCAAAGGATCTTCTCTCTGTATTTGGTTTGCTGGAATTCTCCCAAGTACGGGAAGCAGATTCCCATAGCGCCGGCAACACTAAAATTGATGTAAATAAATAGATCATAGACTGGGTTTCTTCGCGTAAGGTTTTTCGTATAAGCGTTTTTAATTATATCGTTTATATTTTAAATTTTTTGCCTAGGTTCCTACCTACTACCTACTAACTAAACTAACTAGTTAGGTATTTAGGTAACCTTTTTTTTTATACACAGGAAATGTCTGACGCATACCCCTCCGTCATGGAAACGGAGGGTTTATGTGGGGGCTTGCACCCACTAAAACCATATGTTTTCGTCCCTCGACAGACTGGCGGTTGCCAGTATTACTTAACCTTAGTATAAGTAGGTAGATACTAGAGTGGTAGGTACTTACGCGAAACCATTAATAAATCTGCATGCCATAAAAATAGGCAAAATTTGGACGAACGAAGATAAAATCCCGATGAAGCCGTCCAGTAGAAGTGTTGACACCAACACCACTTTTCGGCCCTTCGTGTCCGCTAAGCAACCCCAGAAGTACGAACCGATAACCATACCTGAAAGTAAAGATTAGTTCCAGTTTGAATCTTTTGAAATGTTTATAGAAAATTAGTCAAAGGATGTCTACCTAGGTACCTACTTGAAGCCATTTTGTAACAAGGTCAAATTACATATTTCACCTTTGATGAAAAATTATTCTACTTATCGGTGCATTTTACAAGTTAGTTAATTGGGTATCTACCTACCTATAGGAACATTATTTAGCGAAAACCAATACAATAAAATTAGGGTTTCGCTAAATCTTATATCACACCAACAAATTGTCGTTGAAGCCTTTTCATTGTCACTCTGTGAACTGGTAGGTAGGTAAGCCAGACATTAGGTACACTTTGTAAATAGGTGCACTCTTAGGAACAAGACAACCAGACTGCGTGGGGTTGGTTAGGGTTCAGATTATTTTTGGTTAACATTCGACGTATTTTAACGAGGTGAGAACGATATCTTAACACATTCTCATACCTATCTACCTCCTTAAAACAAGTTATTATTTTTCAAGTCAAATCCCGATTTCATAAAATGGACTTTTAAGTTTTTGGAACTTCCAGGATTTACATAAAAAATCGCTAAGCAAAGGTCGAAAGTTTGGCCTTTGACCAATACCTATTATCTTGTGCATTACTCAGGATTATACATACATTGTATGGGCAAACGGTGCGCCGGTATTTCAGCGTTTGCTTATAATTACTTATGCACCATAGACATAAGTAGGTATACCTAGACCCTAGTTTAGTCAAGTAGGTTGACTCAGCTTGTTATGAATATATACCTAAGTTATAAATAAATCCAGTTCATGAAATTAATGAAGATAGCTGGTTATCATATTAATAAGAAACAAATCAATTGGCACTTGTGTCGAAACAATAGGTAGGTAGTGGGTAAGGACTAAGTCTATTCAAGAAATCATTATTGGGTTCACCCTATCTTTTCCCAGAAGATAAAAGTATAGTTCTAATTAGATAGGAGCCTATTATTTGTGTCGTTATATTTAATGCTAAGTAATTTATTGTACCTAGTTCATTAAAATAAATTACAACAAAAAGTGGTTAAGTGCGTATCAGAACACGCCTATGGTAGGGTTCCGTAATTTGAAGTCAAGCTATACCTACCTAATTGCATCTAGTTACTAAAAACTTTGACGATCATCAAAACGGTAGTTTTTTCTCCAAAATTGTCTAAGAATGTCATATGTGTACTTACCCCTTATTGGTTTCTGCACTGCACTAACTAAATCGCTTGGCGGCACGGCTTTGCCGGCAGAGTGGTAACTAGCCACGAAGCATTCCACCAGACCTTCATATTTAGTAGGTAGTGTATAGGTAGTGTTTATAGAAACTTACCTAACATAGGGGCGGCTGTGAGCCAGCCTTTATCAGCAGACGTCATTTGGAAGTCGCATGTCGCTGACGGTAGCACGAATGACACTATAGTGATGCCGATGGCTGTGTTGGCGTAGATGAGGCCCGCGATGGCCAGGAGACAGAAATGGAAGCGCCCGAAACCTGATAACATGAATAAAAGCTGTATTAAGTATATAGCATATAATGGCAATCCTTACTCTACCTATGACTTCTGAATCTGTGACCCTAGTCTTTACAAGATAAAAAGTTCAGTCAATTCAGCAGGAATTGTAGCTAATTCTGACATCTGTTAATGCGATCTCACCTGATGGGTAGTGATGACTGACGACGTAATCAAAGATGGAATCAGACCAACTTGGAAAAGGTATGGCAGTTTTATTAAACCTACAAGTACCTATTTACCACTTTATCGGTTTCTACGTAAGTATAATCGTGCCGGAACGCTAAATCGCCGGTAGGGTGGTAAATTATTACCACCAGACAAAATATTAAAATCCCTTACCAAAGTCCTGTCTTAGAGTAGGCATGAAATATTAAATTACATCACTTTAGAGTTTAGATTATAAAGAATTATGTAGGTAGACGGACAAAATTTTGTACAAATACAGACTGTCTGTGTCAAGTAGACTACAAAAATCGCAGTTGGTTCAACTGCACGATAACTACATTTCTTGCACTATAATCATAAAGCTTGAAATCTAAATACAGACCTTCATGTCTTGATCATGATATTTAGGTAATTAAAGTATATTGACAAGCGGTGATAGCCTAGTGGTTAGTAAAACGTCGGCGTCCTACCACTAGGTACCTACCACTACCACCACCTCTAGGTAGGTGAGGAAACCTGCATACCTCAGAGTTCTCCATAATGTTCTCAAAGGTGTGTGAAGTCTGCCAATCCACACAGACATGGCAGACTATGGAATAACTACCCTCATTCCGAGAGCAGACCCGTGCTCAGTAGTGGGCCGGCGATGGGTTGATCATGACGATAAATGAAACTATTCACAGTATTATTCAAAATGTTTTCAGACTTACCGGTAGCCGAGATTGCGGCTTCGAAGTCCGCCCCATGTTCTAAGAAGTCTAAACCTATAACAACGAATAAACCACATAAATATTGTACTACATATATACACTTAATGAATATTATAATATTATTACATTCACTTGATTAGTTAATTATCACAGTGCTTGGAGTACTTAACTGATAATACTGGCCTAATAGTTCTAGTTACAGTCATATGAACTTCAACCGGCATGTTTTTAGGTTTTCCGTAAATTAATTTTGCAATATTAAAGAAAGTTACATTTCAATGCGTTGGAACTTTTATTTATTTACAGTTTTTAATCGCGTATGGTTCGCCTAACCTGAAAATGATTATTTGATCAGCACTACCTAAATGTCACCGAAAATAACGCTTTGACGATGTCAAAAGTAATTTATTTCAACTACCCGCATTTTTGTTTGTCAAGCGTTTGTTTCTATCGTAGGTAAGTAATATTCACGTCATAGGCCACAGCGTAGGTATATGAAGCATTGTTTTTTCCTTTACACGTAGCATCTTTTCAAAAAATAATAATTTGAGGGATGTAAATTGGTAAATATTAGGTAATTACGAACATTTTCTGCTTACAAAATAATAGACTCTAACCAATCGAATAAAAATTGAGCATGATTTTAGAAATTCCTATTTACGATTTTACAATTTCATAATATTATTATGTAATAGGTAATTTTAAAATAATATCTAACGTTCAATAATAAGTAGTTAGGTACCTAAGGCATTAGAAATGTCACAATATAGATTAATTATTTAATTTTATTTTCCTTTCTTCACAATCCAAACGCGGTTTTTAAATAGTTAAGCATCGCCACAGATCAGGCTAAGGACACAGACTAAATAAATAAAACATTCTAATAAAAAATATAATAGAAGACTTACAAATTATTTTATTTATTTAATTCTTCCTAAGTTTAATAACAACCATTACTATTATTGTATTCTTTCTCCCATAATATCATGTACCTATCTAATTAATCTACTACCGACTGGTAATTAATATCTACTAATACCTATCGATTAAGTAGATATATGAGAAAGTGTGTTTGCTATCTGCTAGCTTTTCACGCCCCACCGTTTGACGTTTTCCCGATTTTGACGTTTGGTACAGAGATAGGGGAAAGTTATAGGTTACTTTTGGTCCCGGAAAATCAAAGAGTTCCCACGACATTTAAAAAACCTAAATCCACATAGCTGGAGTTGCAGGCCTCATCTACTTGGTAACAAAGAGTATGCAATCACTACTTGGTAAAGAGATAGCTTGCATCCTGGAGATGGACATAGACTACGTTTTATCCCGGAAAAATCAAAGAGTTCCCTCGGGATTTTTAAAAACTTTAAACCACGAGGACTAAGTCGCGGTCATCATCTATATTTGGTACAGGGATAGCTTGCATCCTTGAGACATAGCAAACAGAAAGACAGACACACTTTCGCATTTATAAAAAAAATAACATAAACTGTATGGATAGGTACTAAAGGGAGGTACAATTCATGGGCTTCATTATAATAGTTTTTTCGATACATATTCGATAAGACTTCGTCTGTGTTGGTGTTAGCTGGCGGGTGTGCTCTGCCTTTTTGCAGTGTTTTTTTTGTTAAAACTGACTGGAAAGCGCTCTAAAGGGGCGCCGTGCGTATGTCGGCGAGTGCCGGCACAGACGGGGTCCATACTTGTATAGTTTAACTAACTTGTTACAAATAACTACAAATTTGACATTGGCTAATCTTTGTAAAGCCAGACGAAAGAGAAAAAAAAATCGATAAGAAAAGTAGGTATAAAGATTTTTATTTTTTAGTGTCTTTCAATCAAGGGCATAAACAAAACCCGGTCAAGTGCGAGTCGGGCTCATACACGAAGGGCTCCGTACCATCGCACAAGAAATAACACTGTTTTTGTGATGTAACCACAAATTCACGGTTTTCGGTTTTTGGATTTTCCCTTTACTGGTACTATAACGCATACTGCCTGCCAAGTTTCATGATTCTTGGTCAACGGGAAGTAGGTACCTACCCTTGACGGGTTTTGATTCCATTAACGGGTATTGATAGAATTGATAAAAACAGACAGAAAGACAACGAAGTGATTCTATAAAGCAGGGTTTCTTAGTGGGGTCCACGGAGTACGGACCTCTTAGGCCTTAAGCGGTCCGTGGACCCTTAAATATAGTAAGAGGCTTTCTTTTTTTCTTTGGAGATATGGAACCCTAAAAATTATCGAGATAAAGTATTTGACAGCTAGTATGAGTACAAAGCGGCTTGGACCATAATATTATCTGCCCACTTTGGTTCTGCTATCGAAGTTTGTGAAGTGTACTTGGTATATGAAGATCATCTTTATCTTTTCTGTTTTCAAATGTGATAAATAAAATAGTGTTCGTTTAGAAACGGAATTGCTTTTTATATGATTTTAGACATGATATCTTCTGAAATCGAGGCGTATGACGGCGCATTGTAAAAAAAATTACCCAACTGCGACAAAGCCAAAAGGAAGGGTTATGATTTAAGCAGTCTATGTATGTATGTATGTATGTTTGTACCCAGATTCTGTGTGTCGACTGGGCCGATTTTGATGAATGAGGTGTAATTGATTCGTTGTATAGGTCCGGATGACAGGCTATATTTTATACGAAAGAAATTGACCTAACGGCATCTAAAGGATGTTACATCAAAAAATGTTTGGAGATCTCCAAAATTTTTTTTGCTGTTGTATCGAGTGGGATGTCAAATGAAAGAGGTGAACGAAAATTCTGATCTCATGAATACAAATGTACAACAGCATTAAAATATACCAAGCGACAGAAAAACAATTTAACTCTAATATTTCAGCGTTTATTAAGACGTTCGCAGTTGGGTTTTAGTTTTCAGTTCAGTTTTGGGTTTCAGTTTCATCTTGTTACCTAATCCATAGAGTCTACTAGATGATCCCCGCAACCTGATCAGCGTGGATGAAAGTTTTAAAAATCCTGCGGGAAGTCTTTGATTTTCCGGCATAAAAAGTAGTCTCTTTATATTAAAAAGGAAAAGGTGACTGACTGACTCGCTGATCTATCAAAATCAATGCACAGTTCAAACCACTGAATGGATCGGGCTGAAATTTGACATGCAGATAGCTACTATAACGTAATGCATCCACTATGAAAGTGTTAGCGAAAGTTCAACCCCGAAAGGGGTAAAATAGGGGTTTGAAATGTGTGTAGTCCACGCGCACAAAGTTACGGGCATAAGCTAGTTCGAAAATAATTACCGTATGCGAAAAAGAACAGCGCTAAAGTTGCGATTTTCGTAAATCGTGTGTCCCGTTCTTTAACTATTCAAAAAATTGAAGAGCGTTAGCATATTATAGTAATGAAATTAGAATTACAAATCTATACTAATAAATAAAATTGGAGTGTCTGTCTGTAATTTCGAAATAACTACCTCATATTAAGCTCATATGGTTATTTGAACGATACCATAACTGAATCACACGTTTTTAAAATTTTTGTCTGTCTGTCTGTCTGTCTGTCTGTCTGTCTGTCTGTCTGTCTGTTTGAAAAGGCTAATCTTTGGAACGGCTGAACCGATTTTGACGGGACTTTCACAGGCAAGTAGAGGATTGACCAGGGCGTAAAATAGGCTACTTTTTTAACCGACTTTCAAAAAGGGAGTTGTGTTTTTCTACCTATGTACACCGAAATCTCCGAGATTTCTGAACCGATTTGCGTCATTTCTTTTTTAATCGATAGAGGAACTTTGCGACATTGTTTCATAAAAAATTTGGAGTCCAACTCCTCAATCCTGATGCTGCAGGGGATCTGACCAATCCACGCGGGCGAAGCTGCGGGCATCAGCTAGTAATTAATAAATTAGAATGAAAATTATTACAACCATGGAGGGCCAACACACGTCGTTAATCTATTAGTCAGATTTTTGAAAAATAACTCAATATTTATTCACGTCATCTATCAACATAAGTATCTCCGCATATATTATTATCCTATAAAAGTAAAATTACCACAGATTAATTGTTGTTATTAATTTTCCGATTCTAAAAATTCTTTCACTTATACCTAGGTACCTAGATGCCTTTTTTATTCCCGAACACTATAGGCTAAAAAATTAATTGTATGAAAGGGACAAAGCCGCGGGCTAAAGTTAGTAGTAAAACCAAACATTCACCTAGATCTCTAGATACTCCAATTTGAGTTTTAATTCAGAAATATTTCAGAAGGCTTCACACTAAATTCTAGTGCTAAATAAACCAGCACTCACCGTTATCTTATCTTATTACACTAGTAGCATTATTTGTTGGAACTCATAGTCATGATTAATCAATTTTATGAAACAAGATGAAGGGTTTTACCGTTGTAAAACTCGTAAATAAACTGCTCGTTGACATGTCTAAACATCGGCGCGCGTTATCAGTATGCGCTTGGCTTTACTGCTCAAATAAGTGTGACAGTGACACAGACGGTATACGGCATTGTATTTATAAGTACGCCAAGGATTCTTTTTCGAAACTGGTTTTGGTAAATATTGTTTACTTACTAAAAGATGTATCAACCCCATTCGGCGAGTGATGCATACAAATATATTCTCTCCACGGATTCAACTCCCAGTTGCGTCAGTTTAGACATGTAGTAAAGTAGATCTTATTCGAACTTGGCTTTGAAACACTGATGTGTGTCCTTTGTGTGTCTTGATATTGGAAATATCTGATGTGGTAGGGTTCTTAAGGTGCGGAGTGTTCTTTTACGTTGCTAGAATTTTTGTTTTTCAAGCTAACAGTTAAACTAATTATAGAATTAGTTTAACTGTTAGTTCTCCTCCGGCGAATTTCTCAACGTGTGTACGTACTGTGCATAAATCTGTAGGTGATTCGGTGTAGGTAATAGAAATAAGAACAGAAATAGAAAAAGAAATAGAAATATTTTCATAGTGTTGGGTCTTTTTCCGTCCATATTAATAAATTACCTATACCTAGTCGTATTGCGCTCCAAACGTATCTCATTTGAATACTAACCAAGGACATATTACACAATTAATATTAGCTTGATAAGTTAAACTAGAGCCTCTGTACTGAAAAAATACATAAAATTACTAATTTTACAGTTGCCTTGTAAGAAATAACTAAAAAAATGTATTTATATCGATACTAATATTAAAAAGAGGTGAGTTTGTTTGTAGATGGTGATCTCTGGAACTACTGAAATGGTATTGAAAATTCATTCACCAGCAGAGAGCTACATTATTCCTGAGTGACACAGATTAATTTTCAAACAAGTGTAAATTAAAAATTTATAACACCCCCGACAAGTGAAGGTTACAGTAAGTAAAGAGCTGATAACTTTCAAACGACTGAACCGATTTTCTTGGATGATAGCTACGAACACTCTTGATCAAGCCACCTTTCAAAGAAAAAAACTAAATTAAAACCGGTTCATTAGTTTAGGAGCTACGATGCCACAGACAGATACACACTTCTAACTTATAACACCCCTCTTTTTGGGTCGGGGGTTAAAAAATTAGAGATCCCAACGAAAATTGTAATAAGCTAAGTTGATAAATAATATTAAAATGTTACTGATCTATATTTACTGTTCCATATTTCAGTCTTGAAGAAATTTTCTTGTATATTATAAAAGAAATAATAGAGTTCGAAACTAATAACAAATGATGTAGTTTTTCATAGTTTGTTAGTTCATTTGTTAAACGTTGCTTATTCATTAAATATATGAATAGAGACTTTGAGTTGTTATAGTCAAATGAGCGCCAATTTTTAATTTAAGAGGAAAACCTATGCGAATGACATAGACGATTTCACCTTCAAACTAGCAATTTCGACATGTCATGACCCTCTATTGACAATTAATCAAGCAGACATTTCAATCTGCGAAATTTACGCGGACTTTTAGTATTTTGACGTAGGAGGGTAAAAGATCCAGTAAATGAACGAATAAGGACTACCCTGACTTTGACCTAAAATTAAGATATATGAGAATCGTTCTATATATAATTTTTATATTTTTTTTTATCTGTGTCTATACACAGTAGGTAAAGTAAAGTAAAAGTAAAATATTCTTTATTGTACACCAACAAAACAGTAATATATAAATAACATTATAGATTTATGTACAAAAGGCGGCCTTATCGCTAAAATAGCGATCTCTTCCAGGCAACCTTAGGGTGAGGAGATAATAAAAATTAAAGCAAGTGGAAGGGGTGTACTAATAAAATAAAGTAAATAAACATAATGTATATATAAAATTTAAAACAAATAATTAAGTATATAATAATAATAATATTACAGTAAATAAGAACGGAATAAGGATAGGAATAGACGACAGATACAAGGAATAAAAAGTAAAAATAAATAAATAAACACATCAGATTGAGGATAAATAGAATAGTTTCAGTTTCGTTTTGAAAATAGACAGAGATTTAGACTGTTTGATATCCAAGGGGAGAGAGTTCCAGAGTAGTATAGCGGTAACAGTAAAAGATTTAGCATAATAGGAGGAGGAGTGTGTAGGTATTTTCAGCCGTAGATTATTTTGAGAACGAAGAGATAAGGAGTGTGTGTTACATAGGTACTCAAATCGTTCTTTAAGATAAAGAGGAGTGGAAGGATTGAAGAGTATACAGTAAAGAAGATGAAGAATGTGAGTATTCCTGCGAAGTCGTATCGGGAGCCACTTGAGCTTTCGGCGGAACTCGGAAACGTGGTCATACTTTCGTAGCCCAAATATGAACCTTATACACAGATTTTGAAGCCGCTCAAGTTTGTTCAGTTGCTCCTCAGTCAGGTTAACATAACAGGTATCAGCGTAATCTAGGATTGGTAGAAGTAGAGACTGAGCCAGCGCAACCTTAGTAGGTATGGGAAGAACATTACGTAATCTTCGGAGGGAGCCGACTGCACCAAACATCTTCCTGCTCAGCTCACTCATTTGCGGTATCCAAGATAGAGATTGGTCAAAGGTAATGCCCAGATTTTTGACTTACAAACTTTTTGACTTTTTGATTTTTGACAGTAGGTATACATTCTTAAATTATTAAAATATCAAAAACGCAAAAAAATGCGTGGTATTAATTATTATAAATTATTTTATTTAACAAAAGGATAAATTGCCAGTAAATGAACTGGGAATTTCAGTGAATGAACGAACTCTATCTAGTGCATAAACTCTCGATTCCTATTAATAAATTCTTAAGTATATTTTCGGCTTGGAATTTAAAAAAAATTGTCAGATTTTCAGTTTTTGACTTATTGTATATTTTTTTCTACATTTTGCACGATAAATCAAAAACTCTTTTACATAATAATAATAAATAAAACCTGTTTTAGAATGTATAATAGAGCCCTTTCATATGATATTATCCCCTTTGGTATAGTTATCTTAGTTTGAAAGTCACCTAAATTTTCTGGAAAACAGTCCAAATGACTACAGAGAAAATGAAACTTAACGCCCTTGTTGCATCCAAGTCGCTGGAAGTGCAACATCAGCTACTGAATGTGTTAAGTGTAGTGAGAATAATATACCGTAACACAAGTGTCTGATGTTATCAGATTTGTTCCTTTGAGCCGAGAAGCCACATGTTCTGATGCTTTTTAGACAATCTAAGATCTCTCATTAAGTGATCCAAATAATTTTGATTGAATGGTCTAAGTTGAGATGTAAAAAAGTCACTACATCGTCACTACCTTCTGAAAGTTCTTGAAATGGTAGATTAGAGGTACTGGGTTGGGGCTGAGGTACAGATTTATCACCAGAAGTCAGAATCGTTCAAATTGCAGACTGCAAGTTACAATAGAGCCGCTTGGAACAATTTTTTTGCTGTTTCTTCTGGTAATATTCACAACGCAGAAATAATAATCATCATGGTGTTTAGATGGTTCGCGCCAAATTATAAAATTTTTTTTTAGTAAAAGTAGTTAACTTTTCTTATTTGCTCATAAACGCAACGAAGAAATACAGCTTCCACATATAAAAATTGGAGTCCAGGCCTTGCTGTTAGCTGCTAATGGGTTCTCAAAGTAGCCCGAGTATGCTTGTTTTACTGGGCACAAAAGGAAAGAATGAAAGGAGCTTACCCAGTACATCTTAAAAGATCCGTTATAGATACATGCATCCTGCCATGCCTTACCTATGCCAGCCAAACATGGGCCAGACAAAGAATATAAAAAGAAATAGTGACTTGCTAAAGGGCGATGGCAAGTTGCATAAATTAAGCAAAAAATATTCAAAGTGAGAATTGAAGACATAAGAAAAAAGACAAAGCCTACAGACACCTTGAGACATGCCCTAAAACTGCAATGCAAATGGTCATATTGTATCGATTTTTACAGATGAAAGAAGGACAGGTAGGTAGACCGAAGACGCGTTGGTCTAATGCTATTGTGCAAATCGCGAGAGAAAATTAGCTTGATAGTACCAAAGACAGAGAGAAATGGGGATACCCAAGAGGGATCCATATCCAAGAAAGAAGAATACCAGAATAAATATAAAAAAATTCAAAAGAAAAATAAAACCGACTTCAAAATCACAAACACTAAAAAGTAAAAAATAATTTAAGTTATTGTGGTTTTTGAAGTCGGTTTTATTTTTCTTTTGAAAATTTTTTATTTCAAAATTTTTAGTGGCCCCACTGTACTATAATAATATGCCATGCCCAGCTAAAACCCTACTGTTTACTAAGCAATTACACTGATCGCGAGCAATTTGCTCTTATCCATTGAGGAGTTCTGTTCTCCATCTTCAAAGATATTCATCAGATCTTTACCAAATTTATATGGGACCACTTGCAAAGTATACCCTATCAAACAAAAAAAAAATCCAAATCAGTCCAGGCGTCTTTGAGTAATCGGGGAACATACATAAAAAAAAAGATACCGACGAATTCAGAACCTCTTCCTTTTTTTAAAGTCGGTTAAAAATATACTAAGCTTTACTAACATGGTGTTATACCACAGAGTAGCAAACAGAGGCAAAGCTTCTAAGAAGCGAGCAAATTTTATAACTATTTTGGTAGGGTTGGCACTGGAGGATACAATTTAATTAACAATAGTTATTTGTTCAACAAGATGGTAAAGTTTGTTTTTGTTGTGATTGCCTAGTTTAAATATCGATCTTTAAATATCGATCAATAGATCTAAATATCGATTTTGAACGAAATCAGTCAATTTAGAAAGAATTATAAATGGTGCCAACTTTTTTAAATTTTGGTTACAGTTTCCTATTTTGTGATCCCAGGGAGCTCTAAATATCGATTTTGAACGAAATCGGTCAATTAACAAAGAATTTCAAAATGGCGTCGACTTTTTTAAATTTTGGTAACAGTTTCTTATTTTGTGATCCCAGGGAGCTCTAAATATCGATTTTGAACGAAATCGGTCAATTAACAAATAATTTCAAAATGGCGTCGACTTTTTTAAATTTTGGTAACAGTTTCTTATTTCGTGATCCCAGGGAGCTCTAAATATCGATTTTGAACGAAATCGGTCAATTAACAAAGAATTTCAAAATGGCGTCGACTTTTTTAAATTTTGGTAACAGTTTCTTATTTTGTGATCCCAGGGAGCTCTAAATATCGATTTTGAACGAAATCGGTCAATTAACAAAGAATTTCAAAATGGCGTCGACTTTTTTAAATTTTGGTAACAGTTTCTTATTTTGTGATCCTAGGGATCCTCAGATATTGATTTTGAACAAAATCTATGACAGTTCAAGAAAATAGATTTTAAACACTATTTAAATTATTATCATTAACATTAAATTAAATGAAAACACGACGCGCGACGTGTACTGCAGCCCCTGAACTTGAGCACAATACCACACTCACAAACACTCGTACAAACATACAGACAAGTATATACTCACACACACTCACACACACACACATGGACGCACGCACACGCACTTTTGAACGGTTTGAACGGAACACGGTTTTGAAATTGAAATTGAAAAAAGTGTAAGAATTTGTAAGAAAATATTTAAAAAAGGTATATCAGCCGGTTTTTTATTCCAGCTCTTAATACATGTAAAAACGTCCAATCTGTTCATTTACTCGAGCCTTTACCCTAGTACCTAATTATATCGACCGCCCCATATCAAAAGAAAGTAAATGTCATTTTTCCGAAAATCGTTTTATGTCATAAGCCTAACTTTCATAGTATGTCCCGTTGTATTGTAAGGACACCCACATTAAAGTAAAATTAAAAGCTAGTAAGTCGCTTTGACCATTTTAAAACATAGTAAGTCTATGAACTGGCTAGGTTTTTATAGATTAATGCGCCTTACTAAGTTTTTAAAAGGAATTAGATTAAATAAAATAAATATCACCCATTATCTAAATACCATGTCAAAACAGTAAATACTTAATAATGCATTAAAACTTAAAAGTAAGATAGGAAAAGTCAATGACCTCTACATGTCAACTGTTAAATATGGTTTGCAAGGGAAATACTTTGCATACTTACATAATGTTTTTAGGGTTCCATATCTCAAAAGGAAACACGGGACCCTTATAGGATCACTTTGTTGTCTGTCTTTCTGTCCGTCTGTCCGTCTGTCGTGTCTGTCAAGAAAACCGATAGGGTATTTCCCGTTAACCTAGAATTATGGGCAGGTAGATAGGTCTCAACTCTCATAGCCCAAGTAAAGGAATAAATCCGAGAACAAATTTCGTGATTCTAGATCAACGGGAAGTACTGTATAGGTTTTCTTGACGGACGGACGGACAAATGGACAGACAGCAAAGTGGTCCTTTAAGAGCACCGTTTTTCATTTTGAGGTACAGAACCCTAAAAAAGAAAATGATGCACATGTAATGAATAAATGTGTTGGCCAGTCTTCACACTAAAATATTTAAACCCCTTTAATTTAAAAACTGTCATAGCCTAGTGGTTAGAACGTCCGCCTCCTAATCGAAGGTCGGGGGTTCGATCCCGGAATCACGCACTACTAACTTTTCAGTTATGTGCGTTTTAAGCAATTTAATATCACTTGCTTTAACGGCGAAGGAAAATATCGTGAGGAAACCTGCATACCTGCAAGTTTTCCATGTTCTCAAAGGTGTGTGAAGTATGCCATTCCGCATTGGACCAGAAAGAACTACGGCCTAAACTTCTTTTGAATTTAAACCACTTACTAGGTTTTGATCTGAGAAAGAAATTTGACATTAATTGACAAAATTGAGAGACCTAAGCTTGTATAAGAACACAGAAGTGTCATAATTCGTGTTCACTTTGCCTAACGTCTCTCAGAGAGCAGAGAGAGATTTAAACTGTTTCTTATAATCACTGGCCATATTTCAAATGCGAAAGTGTGTTTGTTGGTTTAATATTCAATCACGCTGCAACGGAGCAACCAGTCGACGTGGTATTTTGCATGGATACATTTAAAGACCTTGAGAGTGACATCTCTCTCCGCATCGTATTCTTTATTGCTGAGGGTTGTGACCTCTTTCCATTATTCCTACATCTAATGGTAGGTTTTCTTGGGATAATAATGCGGTGGGTTCAAAGAGCCTACGGAACTCGACTAGAAAAACGAGATTTTGACACTTAGGTTTAACGGTTATGAATTAGTTATTAATATCAGTGATAAAATTGATTAGGGCTGTCAGATAAAATGACATTTATCTCGGAAAATCAAAGAGTGTCCACGAGATTTTTTTCCAAGTTTGCGCTACTAACTACATATATTATGAAGAGGAAAGGTTTGTTTGTTTGTTATCGATAAACTCTGAAACTACTGAACTACTTGCACTAAAGACATAATCATCAACATCAACCGACAGACGTCCACAGTGAACATAGGTCTTTAATAGGGTCTTCCACATGCTACGGGTTTACGCCGCCTGAATCTTTGCGCTTGCGCTTGACGACAATCATGCTTTAAAGAAAGCAATGATGAGGTCCAAGTTGGAGCACGCTTACCTAGAAGATGCCTATTCACTCTTGGCTTGCAGGTATCTAAGGTATATATGGCAGGAAACACGGCCGCCGAAATGGCGTTCCAACCTTTAGGCTCTCCCCATTGCCCGCAGCATGAATCTGAGCTTTCTTATGAGACCCATGGTTATATTATGTACATATAATATCTCATAAGAAAGCTCTAACACACAATCCAGCTAAGTAAGTCCAATTTCGAAAAAAGCTAGCTAGCCGACAAATCTAATTCAGGCAGCCTTCGGGAACCTTCGAGATGTCTCTGTCCAAAATTCCTCAATGCTTGAAGAACAGTCTTTGAATAGTGCATATTGTCAGTGATGAAATATGGATCCGAAATATAGGTCTTTTTTTTGTACACAGGAAATGCCTGACGCATACCCCTCCGTCATGTGGGGCTTGCACCAAACTTGCACTACTACGAAATCCATTTCGGAACACGGCACCCGGAACGAGGCGCGCTATCTCCTAACATAGGTATAATACCTATTTAGAACACTTACTATCTGTCATCATAATCTATGACAACCTCCGAGTATTTACCTGGTAAAACCGTAACTTTAGAATAAAATTTAGTATATAAGCAGGCTTCATTTAGAAATGAAAAAATCCCTATTTTATTTTTCAACGATTATAAACACAACTTTCATTCAAAAATAATAAGCTTAAATTCATTTTAAATAATATTTTGCGACGAAATGACGCGCGCAGTCCGCCCGTCATGAGAGTCCAGTGGACACTGAATTCCATAGAGCGCCTGCAAGAAAATAAATAGCACAGGAAGTTTTTTGGTTAGTTTTAGATTATTTAAGAAACGAAAAACATTTAGTATAAAACTAACAGTTAAAATTGATTGCTAAACCTAAACATATCATTTTCTGGAGGTTGGCTTCAAATTATCAAGATGTTAAAGAAAACTTTTACAGAACAAGTTGCGAACAGCAATGTTTTCAACTTGGTTTTTTTTTTATTGGGATAATGTATACTAAATAAAAAGAGGCCCTTATAATCTTCACAAACTGAAGTTTTTAATTGCATGTATTTAATAGCTGTTAATGCTTTAGAAAAATAAACAATTTACTTCAAAGTACAGCATTTTTGCGATTTGTCAAATAGTAATTACCTTAAACAAAGCATGTCATTCGAGACAATTTATCTAGATATAGGTAGTTTTTAGAAATAATAGTACCTAATATTTTTCAAGAAATCACCTTATTACCTACTATATAAAATAATTACTATTAATGTTCAATTTAGTGGTTAAGATGTAAGCCTCCGATTCGGGAGGTCGGGGATATCGACCCTTCTCTAACTTTTCGTAGAAGTTAAAAGCATGAGGAAACCTGCATGCCTGAGAGTTCTCCAAAATGTTTTCAAATGTTTCCATTTGGAGAACTCTGTGAAGTCTGCCCATTTGCACTTGACCACTGCGGCGTAGCGGATAGAGATTTTGTCGTAAAATTCTTTGAAGGCAATATTGTTTCAATTACTTGGTAGGCATTGATTTTATGACCACGGTGCGCAAGGCAATCACTGGTTTATATAGCCAGAACTATGTCAATTGTATATACCAGGTTGGAATAATAAGTTGGGCCATGGGCTTAACATTGGGAAAATACTAAACCAAGTAAGAGCATGCTATAATATAACATGATGACTTATGTAGCGATATTTTGGCATGGTTGTATTTTTAACCGACTTCAAAAAGGAGGAGGTTCTCAATTCGTCGGAATCTTTTTTTTATGTATGTTTTCCCGATTACTCGAAGACGCCTGGACCGATTTGGATTTTTTTTTGTTTGAAAGGGTATACTTTCCAGGTGGTCCCATATCAATTTCGTGAAGATCTGATGAATATCTTCGGAGATGGAGAACAGAACTCCTCAATAAATAGGAGAAAATTGCTTGTGATCAGTGTAAACAGTAGGTTTTTAACTAGGCATAGCAAATTGTATTACAGTGGGGTCACTAAAAATGGTAAAATAAAAACAAAAAAAAAACCGATTCAAAAACCACAAAAACTAAGATCGAGCATAATAAGAGACTAAAAATCTAAGTGTGAAGCTCTCCCGACTTCATACATACAATTATACACGTGTAGAAACAAAAATTACTTTTTACTTTTTAGTGTTTGTGGTTTTTGAAGTCGGTTTATTTTTTTACTATGTAGGCATGCGCTTGCCTGCGATGACACCATTAAGGTGAGTGCAGCCTAAGACGAGCCTGCCCAGAAGGTGCCTATTCGCTCTTCTATTGAAGGTACCAACCAAAACTAATACTAGCGCGGAAAACGGAAGCCGGAATGCCATTCCGTATTCTAGCAGTTTGTACCTATTAAAAACAAGGAAGCGAATCGCTTCGTAATAATCCGTGGAATTTTAACTACGCAGGAGTGCACACCTTTGCGATGCCTCGCAGTCTGATAGTAAAACAGCGGGAGGGAGGAACCTAGGATTAATTATATTTATCTGAGAAAAAATATCAAGGCAACAAGTGTAAATTAAAAATTTAAGAATAACACCCCCGACAAGTGTAGGTTACAGTGACTAGAAAGAGCTGATAACTTTCAAACGGCTGAATCGATTTTCTTGGATTATAGCTAAGAACACTCGATCAAGCCACCTTTCAAACAAAAAAAACTAAATTAAAATCGGTTGATTAGTTTAGGAGCTACGATGCCACAGACAGATACACAGATTCACAGATACACAGATACACACGTCAAACTTATAACACCCCTCTTTTTGGGTCGGGGGTTAAAAACGAAATACGTACAATTAAATAACGGGTAGTTTAGCGAGACCAAGTAGCGGTCATTTAGACGCACAACGCTAATAATGAAAGATAACTAACGCAAAATACCAATCAAGCATAACTCCAAAAACGCAAAATGCCAAAATTGATATGTATGGATTTATAGCGCGAATATTTTGAGATCTCACGCCCCATTTGCTCTGTGTCAACTGTCATCTAAAAGTACGGCTCACCTTTAAATCGTACATCGTACTTAGGAACGAAACACAAAATTTTGTGTTTTAAGCTACGTGTTCTTAGGTACCAAACACAAAATTTTGTGTTTTAAGCTACGTGTTCTTTGAACATTCTCTACAATTTAAAGGTGTTTTAAAATGTTATTATACTTAATTTAGTTTAGTTAAGTTTAGTTTTTATTAATTATTAGGGTTCCATACTTCAAAAGGAAAAAGGAACCCTTATAGGATAACTTCCTTGTTTACTATCACAGCGACTAAGCATTTCGCGTATAATATACGATTTGGCGCTACTTGCTTCAACATTTCACGCATATTATGGCAGGGCGGCCTGGCATCCTGCCTACCGTTTTACGTCTTTTGACATTTTGGCATTTTGCGATTTTAGCCGTTCAAACGCACAACGCCAACGCACAAGGCTAAAATTCCCAAAAGTCCAGATCCATAAAGGTAGAATAACCGGGTCAGAAGCAAACTAAGCTGCTCCTATGTATATGTATCTATTACGTACCTATCCAGGGTTCTACGAATTTTCACACTAAGCATCTACATTCTACATGGTTTCGTAGCGGCCCTTTATATCGCCATTCACCTACTTTTCCTACCTTTTTTTATTTTCTAATCATTAGATACCCACTTAATATTAAGAAGTGCTTTTAGCTGTGTTAATCAGTCTAAAACCGTCGGAAAAGCTCTTTTATACTAAAAAATTCACCTGCTAATGGAGTGCCTATTACCTATAATATAGCCGCCTCTATTTTTTTTTATGAAAATACTTGACCATAAAATAAACTTTAATTATTTTATTAAATTACGTGTAACTTGTTTTAAGCATAGGTATACCTAGTAAGTAATACCCATATCAAGTGGATATCATATGAAAGGGCCTTTACCTGTACATTCTAAAATCAAATCAAAAAATTGATTTATCGTGCTATATGTTGGAAGAAATACCCGAGTAAGGAATCCTCGGTGCGCGAGTCTGACTCGCACTTAACCGGTTTTTTATATAAAAATCTCATTCGGGACCGATGCTACATGACTCTAATTTGTAAAGATAACATGCAGGAACTTTAGAAAAATCCTGAACATTGTCACTTGCTATGAGTGGCAGGCGTGTGCCTTCCGATTTATGTAACAAGTGAATTTTCCGCAGGTATTGTCTGTATGTTTGTGCGCGGGCAAACTTGCTGAACTTGACTTCACAGCGTACATCCATACAACAGTGCGACTGGTAATGACTAATGATTTTGCAGATTCATGAATAATAATCAGTTGGTAAACTCGCTTCTAATTAATTTACAAGTAGCTATTTGTTTTTCAATATAATGTTTAAAAAAAAAATTTAATATAAATAAGTCATAGTCGCAATTATTCGTTTCGTATGTTTCGTATACTATAAGAAGACTATATTATAAGTAGTGGCTAGGTACAAATATTAAAACTATTATACTTATTTTAATTTATTTTTCCGCATTATTCTTGGTTAAATATCAAATTAAATTTTGTGTCATTTTTAATATTTCACGATTTTCTGTCATTTGTGTCATTTTACAGATTCTTATATTAGAAAGCCGTAAAATATTTAGAGTAGCTAATCTAAATTTCTGTATTCAAATAATATTTTAGTGTAAAACGATCCTGCATTAATTTCTTCAGCATATTTTTAAGGTTTAGAATCACATTTAGAATAGAACTTGCACAAAATTACATTAGTCCTCAATTAAAAAAAAAAACTTAAGTTTAAACTCACCCATGTTTAAAAAGTATCACTTCACTATTAAAAAAAAAGTCCGGTTGAGATCAATCACGATATATCGCCTACCGGTGTTGCATCGTCTCCCGTGATAGTAATGCGCGGACGCAACGCCTCAAGGATGCCGCGTATTGCGCGCAGAGGCTTCTATGCGAATGTAGCTTCGCTATCGGCTCCTACCGAAGATTCCTTCCATACTGATAACGATAAGGTCGGTCGATCGCTCATCTCGTGTTATCTAAACGGTGACCACGATCAATCTCCTCGCATGACTTCTAGGCCGTATCTTGCGACTATACTACCTAATCCTTACGTAACTATAACAACTACGGATAAGTTCGGAAGTTAGTAGCTAATTGATGTCTGTAGTCTGTTGTTGTATTTACTTTAGTCACTTCATAAAACACTGTCTTTAATTGCTTTTGATATTATCACGTCTATTTCTGCAATCCAACTGAAGAGGCACATGTTTTTCAAGTGCTGCTAAATAGTCTAACGTAGCCTTTATATACCTTCCTTATAGTCTTTGCATTTCAAAATTTTATCACAGTATCATAATATTTACATTCGGTAGGTACTAGGTAGCTACTTTCTTTTGCTGTAATTTTTACAAACCGCAGTCAAAATTACCTACTGTGCCTTTAACATCAGGCCTCTCTCCGTCACTTACTCCATACAATCGTAGTCCCAATTTCATTTGTATATTAAGCAACCAAAGTCCATCAAATTTTGCAGACATATTCTAATATCTGTGCCTGTGGTGTTTTAGATTTTTCTAAAAATATGTAGTTTTAAAATTACAGGGGCTCAAAGATTTGTATGTGAATTTTTAAGACCGCGTAACTTTGAAACCAAATATTTTAACGAAAATCTGGAAAACCACAGGCATAGATATTAGTTCCCGGAATGTTTTTACAAAATTCCATTGAGAATGATTGGTTAGTATTCAATGAGAGACGAACTACGTTTGTATGGAGCGAGTGACGGAGAAACCCCTCTTAACACATTCTCGTATCCGTAACTATTCTGGTAGGGTATCCTGCAGCCGAAACCTCCCATTAAGAAATAATAGTACCTTCCTATAAATTAATAATGATTACCAAATGGTGCAGCTATTCTTAATCAAATTGACAATATCCCCGAAATCCTTGTAAAACATACAACACATCTCATTGAAATAACTTCACCACAAAAGGCAGCGTCCCCTAATGGTCTTAAAACATAATATTTAAAAAAATTCTCTGATGTGATTTAATATGTGCGCAATAAAAAAACCGTATTAAAATCTGGCCAGTGGTTTTTCAGTATATTGATCACGTAGGAAAAAATTGAAACACGTTACTCCTTGTTGCCTATAGCCATAAAACATCCAGCTAAGCTACATCTAGCTAAGAACCTGTCCAAAAGTTATTAGTACTTACTAACTCTTCAAAAACCGCATAAAAATCGGACTATTAGTTCTTCAGGAAAAAGTGTAAGTATGTCTATTAATATTTCACAGCCAACCCATTGAACCTTAGATCTTGACGAAAGGCATAGAGACAGCCACAGAAATATACATAGGTATACATAGCATATACAGGTGGATTTCAATACATTTCTATTCATTTCTTTTGTCTTTGACAAAAAATACTTTTTGCTGCAAAAATATTTAAGATATAAGAAATTTAATAATAATATAATAAACCGTTAGAGCAAGTGATACATAAACACTTGCTCTAACGGTGAAAAAAAAAATCGTGAGGAAACTTGGATGCCTGAGAGTTCTCCATGTTCTCAAAGGTGTGTGGGAACTTGTAAAGTGTGCCAGTGCGCACTAGGTTATGGTGGTGGACCTTAGCTCTTCTCATTCTGAGAGGAGACCTCTAAAGTAGAGTGGGCCGGCGATGGGTTGATCATGGTGAAAGTTCCCACGGGTTTTCAAAAAACAAATCCACACGGGCGTTTTTATTACAGTTTCTCACTAGCGTAAGAAATAATAATAATATCATTGTTATTGTAGAATCCCTTTTTAATCATGAAAAGTTATTATAGCCTCAAGAATAGACCTCCCTAGGGAGCGAGCTTTAAAAGCCGGGAAACATCTAATGAATACAGCGATAAGGCGATTTGTTTTCCTTGCAGAAATTGATTAATTAAAAAATATTGTACAAGTGACATTTTAATTAAATAAAATTAAAGTTTTTTCATGGAAAATAAGGATAGTTAAGTACCTAACTATAATTGACTTTTTATTATTTACGTATTTTATGAGGTAAGACATGCAAATGAAATAAATAAAGAATTTAAAGAATGTTATTTTCATTTTTAATTTCATAAAAACTCAAAAAGTTAATGTCATGTATTTTAATTTATTTAATCTGAAGTTATATTATGAAAACCTTAAGTAAGTAAGTAGTTATTATTTTATGTGTTAAAAGGGGAAAAGAATACATTCGTGATTAGATATTACTAGCTGATGCCCGCGACTTCGTTCGCGTGGATGAAGGTTTTTTAAAAATCCCGTGGGAACTGTTTGATTTTCCGGGATAAAAAGTAGCCTATGTGCTAATCCAGGGTATAATCTATCTGCATTCTAAATTTCAGCCAAATCCGTCCAGTAGTTTTTGCGTGAAGGAGTAACAAACATACACACACACACACACACACACACACATACAAACTTTCGCCTTTATAATATTAGTGTGATAATAGTATGCATTCCATTCCATCCAACCCCTATCTAAACTAAATACCTCCAGAGGCTTACTACCGCCATGACCTTTATTCGAGGTCTTTATTATTAGCCGAGTAGGTACTCATATGAAGTATTTTCATCATGAAAAAGTTTTATAATTATAGGGGTTTGAGTGTACATGCAGTCTTTAGTGTATTTAATTATTTTTGCAATACTTTCATAGCTTCATTCTCATCATCTTACTAATAAATAAAATAAATTAATAATAGTGTTAATAGATAATAAATAATTAAAGGTTAGGGCAGATTTACGGAAAAAGATTTAAATTTTTAGTTGTGTGATAAGTAAAAATACTTGCTTTATTTAGGCATTAAATACTTTAACACCCATTTACGAATAATTACTAGGGATAAAAAACAGGTTAAGTGCGAATTCAACTCGGACACGAAGGGTTACGTACCGTACCATAGTATAAGAAATAACTTTTATTTTTTGAAAATTTTATTATTTTTTGGTTTGGAGAGGTTGGTAGGGCGATGGAAGGCTTAGGGTTGTACCAAGTTCATGAGGATGCTCTTTTGAAAATATTTGTATGATTGTTTAGCTAATACTATTAGCTCATCCATACAATTATAGGTATGATAGCTCAAAGGTAGGTAGGTATAGCTAATAATATAACCCGTATACAACGTTAGTTCACAGAATGAACATGAATTCACCGAAATTCAATCATTAATTGCATGATTACATAATAGAAAGAAATACGTCTAGATTAATTGAATAGTAGCCATTGAAGACACGTCACACGATCCAGGGTCGCGCCGCGTCGGTCAAGTGCGTCTACTTACCTTGTTTAGATATGGGTAGTCTGTTAGGGCACTATAGGAAAAACATTAGCGACATATTCGCACCTTATGAAGCTTAATTGTCAATAAAGACTGGATTTTTATTTGCTTTTGTAAGTACAAGGAAAATTATTATCCATGAGAATTTTGGCTGCATTTTAGCCAAAGACAAAAGATAGCCAGGCCCTTGGTTCAATGAAAATTTTTCGAAATATAAATCCTAGTAGAGATAAGAGAGATTTAGAGCGCGTGCCACACATACTTTCGTTGTTTTATCAAAGCTGAAAGTTTCTCTGCGCATTGTCCCCAGCATAGGGATGACTGATCAGCGACCATGAAGTTTCGATCATGGTGGTTTAGGGAGATAACAGGTAATAAAGGTGTAAACATCTCACGTCAAAGTATAAAACCTAATTTTTTGTCGGTCTGGCACGCGCTGGCTCTTAGAAATATAAAAGGATGTCATCATCGCCATCATCAAGCGATAGACGTCCACGACTGTACATACTTAGGTCTCTTGTAGGGACTTCTTCTATGCATCCTAGCTGTCTTCATTTTCGCCTATGCCTACCTACCTGTTATTCTATAGATTAAAATAATTATATTTTAAACGTAGATACTTGATAATATGACAGTTGGTGTATCATTTTATATGTAGGTAGGTATACCAAAGTATGATGCTCGCGATTTCGTCCGCGTGGATTTAGGTTTTTAATACCCCGTAACAACTGATTATCCCATCAAAATAATTATCATGTCCATTTCCGGGATGCAAGCTATCCCTATATCTTTCGATGAAATCAGTTAAATATTGACCCTGTAAAGGTAACACCAGCTGTTACCTTTGTGACAGACACACACAGAGCACACTTTCACATAATGTTATTAGTACCTAAGTGTATGGACAAGATTCTGATCGCTCGTACAGATCCATCATATTGAGGAGCCCATTAGATTGGTATCGATATTGGTATGCAAAACAACTGTCACCTCGTCCTTTAGGATATGTTTCGACACACCGTGAATTTAACGAACGATGGCCTCAAGTACAAAATAAAAATAAATCTTTCGACGATCCACGCGTGTGTTTAATTCTTTGTTTTTATTTTTATCAATGCCGGATAAATTGCTTGTAATTTTATCTACAAACCTGTTGTTGCAATTTTTAATTTATAAATTGATCGCTGATTACACAACTGCTGAAAATAATTAGGCAATCCGATCTGAAATCTGTCGACAAGCATTGTTCTTTGTCAAAAAACTCCACAATATTTGACACGTTGTTTCATATTTATTAATTTCGTCTGAAAAGAATACATGGATACGAATTTCTGAGTGCGAAAAGTTGAAAATGGGAATTTGCCAAAGAATGCAGCATTTCCTGTATTTACCTATTGAAAAGAGAACTGTTTGAAAATTGTGATATAACTCGAGATTGTTAAAAAAAAAACTTTTAAAACTTGTTTGACTTTATTTCTTTGTTTGACGAAAAATTGCAACATGAAGCTTATCAACGACGACAAAATGGTCTACAAAAATATTTGCTCGAATACTATTGGGCGTAAGAAAAATATCTAAGCGATTTATATTCTAATATTTATCAGAACAAGGTACACGTTTATAAGATAGGCTTGCGCTTGACGAAGGTCATGTCTAATTAAAGCAATCATAAGGTTGGTGATTAGGTTAGTGGTTTCAAAAAGATAGACGGCAAAAATTGTATTGATTCAATAGTAAACCGTTTCTGTGAAGGTGTAAAGAAATTGGTGATAAACATGCCACGTAATATCAGAGGGTCGCCTCGGGCGCGCCTCGAATAATAAAAACCTTAAAGGAAACAAACAGATCGGACCTCGACCTCTTTGCATGTTACAACATTAAATTCCTTCGTATCTTAATCTGCAGCTTTGGGCCCTTAATCGATTATTCTGATGTGAATCTTTCAATGGATGAGTTATATGTTAATAATATATCGGCATAGGTATTTCAATGATGAGGATGATGATTCGCTAATTAACTACCAGTTATTATTCCTTTCAAGAACCCGTATTTTCCATTTTTG
Source organism: Maniola jurtina (assembly GCF_905333055.1). Classification (NCBI taxonomy): domain Eukaryota; kingdom Metazoa; phylum Arthropoda; class Insecta; order Lepidoptera; family Nymphalidae; genus Maniola; species Maniola jurtina. The sequence goes on along the minus strand of NC_060036.1, from coordinate 10,893,672 downwards.
TACAATAAAATATAAAATTAAGGGTGCATACGCACTGTGCGGCTACCCGCATTGCGGTCAGACGTCTGAACTCCACTTGATCGCAAGCAAAAAAAAATGTATTCCTATCCGAACTGTAATACCACTGCCCACAGAACTATTCCGGTTCCTTAATAATTTTTAAATACATATCGGTTTTGCAATTTTTCATATGTATTTAAAAAATATTTAGAAGTTTCCTTGAAGTGTAGGTAAAAACACTATGTTAAAAATTATAAAAACACTTCGGTTCCTCTTCGCACTGTGCAATTTGCGGCTGCCCGCCGTTGAGTCAAGTCAGTTGTATGTGTATGTATGGATAGAGATATGTACTGGGTACAATTAGATTTCGATTAGATACGGGAAAAATCAGAATTATTGTAGAGTCAACGAGAGATTGCGTTTTCGACGTTGTTTCGTTGTCAGATATCAAAGTAATGTGTGCGAGAGGGCACACAATATTATTTTGCATGTAACTAACTGGCAGATGTCAAAAACGCAATCTCACGTTGGCTCAACAATAAATGTTTAAAAACTCATTCTTGTGCATTCAAAAAACTTATCTTCATACTTTTTGAGTTCTTCAAAAAATATTTGAAATTGCTGGCCTTCATCTCGTGCTTGCAAATATGGATGTAGCCAGTATTTCTTTCCTTTGATTTTCTTTTTAATATCATATAACGCTCGTAAATTTAATAAACTGCTGCGACTTCTTCCACGTCCATCTTTGAGATGGCATGATCTGGCAACAAGTCGCAACGGCTTCTCAATCAGATGTTGTGGTTGGGATTGTAGCCGCAAGTCCAATTCAACCGCATTTTGTGGGCAGCCGCAGACCGCAATGGGAAACCGGACAGTGCGTACGTGCCTTTTGTTAAAAGTAGTAGTATTTTATGGCTGTCGACACATTCAGATCATATTGTGTATCCATTTCTCATATGGTTTCCCGCTTCCGACAGATCGATTTTAATACCTGTTCTAGGAAATGATGTTGACATTCCATACAAACATTAAGATTCTTCGATTGAGTGCCTTAGTTTATTAATTGTCTAAGTCTAGACACAGCGTGGCCATGCCTTATTATGTTTATAATGTGCACTCAACAGCGAATCAGTTTATTATGCGATTAGGTTGTATTTACACATGAGTTAGCTTTGAGTAGCTTGGTAATATTTTTTTCCAATAAATATAGACCAGGTTCTGATATAAGCAGGTAAGTATTGGAGAATAAAAAAGGTCACCTTCTAAGATAGGAGAGGTGAAAATTGGACTACATACAAACGGCGAGAAAAATGATATCGCATTTTGACGATTCTCTTAATATGACAGTAGCACAAAGAGCAAAAAGGTATGGTGAGTCGCTCCTTAAAATTTATGCATTATACAAGTGTTATCCTTGAGGCTCAAAAATATATCTAAGTCAATAAATCTAATTAGTTTCCGCCATTGTGCCTAGATAGGTCATTAGGCATTGCTGAAAAGTCTTTGTAAATTACGTGAAAACGATCATTAATTTAATTTTTTTCATACGTTTTACACATAGGTACACCTGTGCAAAATACATTACCAGTGCTATTAGTTACATAAGTAGGTATAAGACAAGTGTGTGACGTAGACACAATGTCGAGTTAACGTCTGATGAAGCCCCAGCGATGTTTCTATATCGATCCTATTAACTCACGCTTAGCTACTTTTGAAGCCGCTATCAATAACGCAAACTGTATCATAGTTACTCGTAGATACCTAATACATTGTGCATACTATTATTTATTCAGGGGCCTTTGATGCTCGATCCACGGAAAGAAGTTAGTAGGTATAGCCCTCTCTCTGTTATGTAATCCCATACAAATGACAGAGACAAAAAATCTTAGCTAGAATGCTTGCGGCTAGCCTAACTCCTTTAGATAGTAGATTTAGACACGGAGAGCACGAAATTTAGTTATGCCCAGTAGCAAGTTGTACGAAAATTGGATAGGTGGAATCCACTTAATTAGGTAGGTACCTACCTACACTTCTTCTCAGTGGCATTAACTTTTCGAACCGTAGAGTCTAGACTCTGGGCACATCTGTGGCTCAAGTTGTTCTGATGAATTCTTAAGAAATTCATTTATTTCATTTCTTCTATTATACATACTAGTCCATTGATTTAGAGTTTGCATATATAATTTTTTAAGTATTTATAAGCATTTAAGTACTTTCGTAATTCGTTTTAAGTACTTAACTACTTACATAGTTTCAGTATTAATTTTTTTCGCTTCGGTATATAGAACATTAATTATTATTATTATATAACAGTAATAAATATTTATATAAGAAGCAGGAAGTTTATCAACCATACAATCCTTAAACAAATGAAGTAACTACCATGGCATTGTTCAGGGGTTTGGTTCTATATAAATAAGAGTAAATAAATTATAATCATTTAGAAATAATACCTAGTAAGTAATGCAATTTCGCAAAAGTAACGAGCAGTAAAATTAATGGATACGAACAATTTCGTTATATTCTTGTAGTAAAATATTTTTATGAATTATTATTTATGAAATTGCAAAAAAAAAACCAATGTATGTGTTAAAATGTTAAGTAGCTATATTTTCACGTAGACATATTATTACAAATTAATAATAATAGTTGAGTAATTGTAAAAAATAAAGTAAGTGTAGGTAGTCTTAGGGCCTGTTTCACAACTTCGAGATAAACTTTATCTAACGAATAAATTTGACTTTTTGACAGTTTTTGCATTGGAAATCTGTCGAAATGACATCGGTTAGATAGAGTTTATCTAACGGTGGTGAAATAGGCCTTTAGTCTAATTATGAATTATTTTTACTATCATAAACTTATCATAAATTAATGCAATTACCCATTTGAGATTATAATATACTTAACATAATTGTTATTATTGTTAGGTACGAGGAAGCCCTATATTTATATTTATTTGAGGAATGTCAGTAATGTAAGGGTTTGAACCTTCACAGGTACGAATATCGAAGGTAACAAGAATATTACCTGATGTTTTCCTGTTTATGAATTTGTAAAAATGTGACTCAACGTTGATCAGCCCTCCTAAAATTGGCCGAAGAAGAAGAATGTTTGAATTATGTACCCTAAACAAATTTACTATGCACCCGTTGGAACCCTAAAAATTAAGATAATAAGTAATTTAAAAAATCGGTCTAGTGCGAGTCGGACTCGCATACGAAGGGTTCCGTACCATGATACCATCGTACAAGAAATAATACCTACTTTTTGATTTTTCATGACAGCCATTTCGAATATTAGTTGTTATAGCGGCAATAGAAATACATATTCTGTGAAAATTTCAACTCTCTACCTATTACGGTTCCGGAGATACAGCCCACTAACAGACGGACGGACGGCGGCGGCGGAGGCTTAGTAATTGTTATCCTTCGGATACGGAACCCTGACAAGAAAACCTACGTATTATATAATAAAGGAAAATTGCCGAAAATTCACGAGGATAAATAAGCAGCGAGTAATCCAAACAAGCGATACCAGAGTTGCCGATAAGAGCGCTGTTATCATGTGCTGGTGAGATGTCGTTTGTCAGCTTGATTGATTCGCGAGGCCGTCGCGCAGGAGACGTGGAAATGTTCACATTCAGAAGCCACTAAGGTCACGGCGACCGTGAAAACAGTTTTACTGCCATTTTATTTGGCAGTCTGCTCTCAGTGTCTGTGACGTCACGACAGCGTTTTGGAAGACAAGGGGACAATCATAACCTTCAGCTTATGTTTTTCTACACGACAATTTTTTCTTCGAATTCATTTTTTTTTTAATTTTTAGCAAGAAAATTGTTGACTTCAGCTGCGTAAAAAAAATTAGATATGGTACAGTAGTCGTGTTTTTCATTTTCAAAAATTATAGTTTTATATTGCAAACTGCAAAGAGGATGGTAGTAAATACATATTTTCTTTAGTTATTAGCCTTCTAAATGCTGGTTTGAGAAGAAGTATAACACCTACACATGCAAATCTGCTTTTTAAAGGTACAAAAGCACATTAATTAATTTTTGTATGTAATGTTATGTAATGTAAATGTTCTTTTAATTCTCGAAACTACCACCCAAGACGAACGGACCGTAAATATGCATTATATTCTTATTTATAATGTTTTATTTATGTTTATTGTACAGATAAATAACTGGTTTTAAAAAACAAGATTGGGAAAATACCTTTAACCTTGTATATGGTATCATATCATTCATATCACATTGTATTCTTGGCCTTCATCGTACATGTGGTATTAGTAATAAAAGTTGAAACCCAATGTATAAGCTTTAAAAAGTTTTATTATATTATGATGCTTACCAGATCATTACCTAAGTTTAAGATTTAATTTTCAAAAACTTGTATAGCAATTCTGAAACTAGTATAAAAATCAGTTTGCAAATCGAATTTAAAGTAAAAACTATAGTTATATCATGTGAAGAATGAAATTTATGCATTTCGATCAATCAGCATCTTCCTACTCATTGTGGAATTATCATCGGTGCATTACAAAGAAATTTAAATCAGTGCGTCGTTTTATTTTATGTCACGAGGGTACCCAGGCTTCGTGCCGAAGACAGCCTTGTTTCCTATCACCATTGTAATTGGTACAATTCAAATTTAAACAACAAATCTACATGCAAATAAGAGGCAGTAATTTATAGCTGGCAAATAGATGTGAGCCTTATTTACTGCTGTCTATTGAAAATGCTTTAGTGGATCGGTGTGAAATTGTTATTGTCTTTGAACGTATATCCGCATAATAATTGTTACAGTTTACAGTTTACGTTGTGTCCTTCTTTCGACCTAGTTCTAGATTATTCCCGCTAAATAAGATGACCAGAAAAGTGTGCGTAGCACTACGTAGAGACTGGAGCGACGAGTCTACGAGTTCTACGACAAAACATGGCCAATGGCCATATTAATATTATTAAAAATTCGGAAATGTGTCGGTCTGCTAGCTTTTCACCGCCTATCTGTTTGATAGCTACAAAGATAGCTTGCGTCCCAGAAGGGATATATTATTTTTGGCCCGGAAAATCAAAGAGTTTTCGCGAGATTCTTGAAAAACCTAAACCCACGAGGACGAAGTCGTATCAATTTTGGTACAGAGAGAGCTTGCTTCCTGGATACTGACATTTCGCTATTTACTTTTAATCCTGGAAAATGAATTTTTAGGGTCCTGGTCTTAAATGTAATAAAAATGATTTCGCAACACACTAATCAAGTAATTGGTTAACTAAGTTATGCATATTTATATATTTAAAAGTGGTACTCACCTATGAATTGTCCAAAAATATATTTGATGTACTCGAAAACAAACATACCAACAAAGATACCAACACCGCTTGAATTTTGGTCTACACATTTTGAACTAAGTAATTCAGACGGGAAAAATCGTTAAAAGAACACGAAGATATAAATGGAATTTTAAGACACAAAAAAATAGTTTTCATTTTAGAAATACATAACTGAAATAAAATAAAATATGAAAAATCCATGAAAAATCATAATAACTACACGAATAAAATGTCACAACAATGACTTTAGACTTTGATACACTGAAATGGAAATATACATTGTACGCTGGAAGAGGTGCACCATACGAAATGACAGTTATTTCTTGTGCCTATTCGAACTGTCCTACTAGCGTACCGGGAATTACATTTTGTTTCAAATAGTCTTCGTTTTCTTTTTACCATTTGTCATTTTTTTAATAATTACATATTACATACAATAAATAAAAGCTAGCCCTATATAATTATTACTATACAAATCATGCCCGCGTGGAATGGTGCCAAAAATACTGGCTGCATTTCCACGCTGGACAGCCAGGCTGATCCGTTGCGCAAAAAATGAGCCAGCACTTCTGTCTTCGCGTTGACATTATGTTGACAGATATTTCTCATCACTAACATTTATTTCCCAGTACGATCACACGACGCTCACCGTTGCTATCAGCACCAAAATTATGAAAATCAGGTTGTTTTACAGAATAGGCAATAACAGGTCTTGTGTTAGTTATTATAAGTATTAGGTACTTGTGTTAGTAGAAGGTCAGTGTTTCTATACCTTATTTTATTTGTCATGGAATTTGACTCAATAAAAATTTGACAAGTGTAAATTAAAAATTTATAACACCCCCCGACAAGTGAAGGTTACAGTTACTAGAAAAAAGCTGATAACTTTCAAACGGCTGAACCGATTTTCTTGGATTATAGCTAAGAACACTCTCGATCAAGCCACCTTTCAAACAAAATAATTAAAATCGGTTCCTTAGTTTAGGAGCTACGATGCCACAGACAGATACACAGATACAGACGTCAAACTTATAACACCCCTCTTTTTGGGTCGGGGGTTAAAAATAAATCCTCGTTAGGTAGGTAAACAGTTTTTTTTTTAAAAGAATATTAGCCATGTTAAATGACTAATATTCCCCTTTCCTCTCCAACTAAGCGTCAGGTTTGTGCTAGGAGTAGGTATGACAATAGTGCAACGGGCGGGGTTTGAACCGTCGACCTTTCGGTTTTCAGTCTACTCCTTTACCGGTTGAGCTATTGAGGCTCTATTAATTTATTAATTTATTTATTGAGTTTGTGGAGGGAGATCACTCACCTCGACTTTTGGCAGCAATTACTTAGTGTTTCATTTTGTACGAATGTACGGAACCCTTCGTGTGCGTGTTCAACTCGCACTTGATCTGGTTTTATCCATTCTCTGAGATAGTGAAATTCACCGTTATGTAAGTGACATGCCTAATGGTCGATAAATCTAATTCAATACATGAAAGCTATACATTCACTTTGATATCTCTATGAATATATAGGTACTCGTATGATAATCATATCACCTATCGAGATGGTATTTCATGGCTGTTATATATTTAGTTCAACGAATAGGTAGGTTATCTACCTAGCTATTCATAGTTTTACGTAATTACCTAAACAAAGTTTACCGAAGCACCGTAGATACATTGTAGAATCCAGAATAGATATAACTTTAATTTACTACCAATGTTGTAAATGCGAAAGTGTGTTTGTTTGTTGGGTTGTCCTTCAATCATGTCGCAACAGAGCAACGCGACTTATCCACGGAATGACCTGGAGAGTGACGTAAGCTACTTTTTATTCGGAAAATGAAAAAGTTCCCACGGAATGTTTAAAAACTAAATTCACGCGGACGACGTCGCGGGTATTCGGTAGTTAACAGCTGTAAACCTCCTAAGACTTCACTTAATTTTATACAAAGAACCCTGGCGTTTTATTGAATAGTGCACTAAGCCGTTTGAGTAAAAGGGAAAGTATTAGTTATAGGTACCTACATAGTTTAGTGCATTTGACCCTTGTAGGCCAGGACTCCATGAAAGTTATATGTAACCAAGTTTTGATTAATGAATATTCATTATTTATCATAGTAAGTCCAAATATAATAATGAGGAAAAGCTGACTGACTGACTGACTGATCTATCAATGCACGGCTCAAACGACTGGACGGATCGGGTTGAAACTTGGCATGCAGATAGTAGACATACGCTAAGAAAGTATTTTTTTTAAATTCAACCCTAAAAGTGGCAAAAGAGGGGTTTGAAATTTGTGTAGTCCACGCGGACGAAGTCGCGAGCATAAAACGCATAAAATATTGAACTATGATTTTATGCATATATTTTATTATAGTCATACTCTCTCTATAAGTAGAAAATTGAAAAAATATTATATACTTCAATCACTTCAATGTCCTGTGATACTTACGTGATATGGATTGAATTAAGGAACCTCCTTCTTTTGGCTATAGTCATCGATGTCTATAGTACTCCTAATATGACTATTGATATTGCTTCTTCCAACAAAACATTTATTACACTAAACAAGTAAATAAGCACTAAGCAATTGTATCAGTAGATTTTCATTTGACGGCTTTACAGTGTAGGAAGGGAAGCAATAAGGGCAAACAATCAGTTTGTTTATTTAGAGCCTTCAAGAAACAATCTGTCGCCCCCGGGGATGCAATAAGTGTAATCCGCGAGGCGAGGTACACGGATCTACGGAACTAATAGAAACGTTCAATACGCTCTATTACGATGATTTTGGGATCACTTTGTTGTCTGTCTGTCTGTCCGTCTGTCGTGTCTGTCAAGAAAACCTATAGGGTACCTACTTCCCGTTCACCTAGAATCGTGAAAGGCAGGTAGTTAGGCTTTATAGCACAAATAAAGAAAAACAGAATACCACGAATTTGTGGTTTAATCACAAAATGTGTTCATGAACAATAACAATAATGAGTATTTTCAATTTTCAAAGTAAGATAACTATACCAAGTGGGGTATCATATGAAAGGGTTTTACCTGTACATTCTAAAACAGATTTTTATTTACTTTTATGCACCATAGTTTTTGATTTATCGTGCAAAATGTCGAAAAAAATACCCGAGTGCGGAGCTTTCGGTGCGCGAGTCTGACTCGCACTTGGCCGGTTTTTTTTCTCTTTTTATTCAATAACAAATTAGCCCTTGACTGCGATCTCACCGTATTAAGTGATGATACGGTCTAAAATAGAATGATATCGATCAACAGTTTACAAAAAGAGAGAAAGAGCCACTAAATGTACAAAGAGTATGCAACGAATTTCTCGGTACTGAAAAAAGCTTGCGACGTTAGCGCTAGGAGTTGGCCATAATATCGGGAGCATCAAAGAAGTGCTGATGACGTCAACAGTAGTCGACGTCATATCACTCATCACCTTTGACAAAATAAGGTACAAGATCACTCTTCAGTAAAGCCATTACTTGACAAGGCTATGTCACAGTGATAAAACACTAGATATTTACCTACCGAATAGATGTAGATTATTGAACTACGACAATCATAGCAGATTAAGAACGTTTCATGATTCATCTAGGCGGCTTATATGTTATTTTTTACCTTTGAGTATCGTCTTTCGATAAACCTGTCCTAATATTAGGTAAAAGTACATAAGGTACATTTTATCACATAACAATACATTTGCCTGTCGCCGGCCCACTACTAAGTACGGGTTTCATCTCAAAATGAGAAGCGTCTGGCTAAAGCTCTACCACCTTTTCCAATTGCGGATAAGCAGAATTCACACAGCTTTGAGATCATTATGGAGAACTTTCAACAGTTCTATCAGGGTTCAGAGTTTTTTCAAATGCTTTCACCGGTAAAGCAAAAACGCACATAACTCCAAAGGTTATAAAAAGGGATCATACCCTTGACTGTGAGAGGTCGGTCTAACCTATGATAGTAACCACTAGGTAATCATCGCTTGTGTTGCTGTACATTTCAATACATAAGTAATAGATGTTTAATGTAATTTTTTTTAATTTATTTATATTATTAAACTTACAAAATGTACAGAGCATTTTTATTACATTTAGTGCCACAAAACCCACAGTCGCGTCGGTTTTACCTATGTAATTTTAATTTTAAGTTCTATTTATATATTCTTTTATCTACAATTATTAAATTGTAATAATTTCAGGTGTCAATTCTAGCGACTCTATGTATTTGTTGGGCGGGCGGGCGGCCGTGACAGAAGGCGGCGTATACGCCTCAGTCCCTTCCGCTTTCCAACTCGCGACAGTCCGACGGCCGACAACCAACCTAACAACTACTCTCGTTAAAAACAACTATGTACAGAAAAAATTTAAACGACAAAACTGAGACATTCCTACATTCGCGTGCTAAACTTTTTTAGAACAATGAAAACAATTAATATTTGTAGTGTACCTATTGAATAAAAATTGAATAAAAATTGTGAGTTGCTAAAAACTTTTATTTAATAATGGCTGATAAGTTAAATGAGTACCAGGGGGTAACGGGGAGGTTACATTCGACTAGGGATAAGTGCAAGGAACGATGGTCGCAATGGAAGGAGGAGCACCCTCATGGAGTGAAAGAGGCTGTAAAGGAAGCCTTATTCGCTATACCCACATCTGATAAGCCTCCTGAACGAGTGACACATGAGGGTGAATATAGCGATCTGTTCAGGTAAGAGTTTGAAAAGTGTTTGTAGCTGTAATTCAATGTTTCGTTAACTATTTTAAATAAAATACTAGATCATTCCCACTAGGTATTTCGTCCACGTGGCTTTCGTTTTTTTTTCATCCCGTGGCAATTTTCGATTGTTTGGGTTAAAAATTAACCTGAGTATGTCATTCTCCAGGTCTTTAACCACGAGTATTTCCATGTAAAAAATCACGTCGATTAGTTGCTCCGTTGTGACGTGAACGAAGAGCAATCGAACAAACACACTTTCGCATTTATCATATTAGTAGTGTAAAAGTGATATTACTATTACTAAAGTGATATTACCCCGGTCACTAAGCGCGGGCGAACTTTCTGACAAAAATTCATTAGGGTGCCTCTCCATTTTAGAGAAAACTTACACAATTCTCAAGTTTCTATATAGATAGACACAGTGGTTTGAACTCATTGAGTCAGTTTGATTTACCAGGATTGAAAGTGCCTGCTAAATTCCGTCTCCAGGGTGCAAGCTATGAGTAGCATCGTGGTACATTTCATCAAAATTAGTTCAGCGAAATGATGAGTATGAAAACATAACAGATTGACACACTCTTGCTGTACAATATCAGTGTGGAATGAGTTGCAATACAAAAACGTATATTTTATGAATCACTGAATTACATTTGAAACATATTTTTTTCTAATTCAAAACAGAAGAAAAAGTAGACTCGAGCTCATGCGAATATCGGCAGCAGTTATGGGCATAGAGTTCTCCTACGCCGGAGAGACGGCGTTTGTATCCCCAACGCTTCTTCAAATCGGGGTCCCTCATCAGCAAATGACCCTGGTGTGGGCGCTGTCACCGCTGATAGGCTTCTTCATGACTCCACTCCTGGGATCATTGAGTGATCAGTGCCAGTCTAAATATGGGAGACGACGTCCGTTTATTGTTTTGATGTCTATTGGAGTATTTTTGGGTAAGCAATTTTCTGCCGTCCTTTTTTAACCCCCGACCCAAAAAGAGGCGTGTTAAAAGTTTGACGTGTGTATCTGTCTGTGGCATCGTAGCTCCTAAGCTAATGAACTGATTTTAATTCAGTTTTTTTTGTTGTTTGAAAGGTGGCTTGATCGAGAGTGTTCTTAGCTATAATCCAAGAAAATCGGTTCAGCCGTTTGAAAGTTATCAGCTCTTTTCTAGTTATTACTGTAACCTTCACTTGTCGGGGGTGTTATAAATTTTTAATTTACACTTGTCTAACAAGTGATTAACTGCAAAAAGTAGTGTTTGAGTTATTGATATGTAGGTACAACTTTTTGGAATTAGAGCGGCAGTTTTAGAGGTATGACAGAGGTAACGGCTCAACTCATGTAAGATGTGATCGGTTCATGTTTTGGTGTCCCATGAACTCAAAACCATAAGTGAGTTGTGCCGTTACGTACCTACCTAATAATTATTTGGAGGTAGATCCCATGACAATATTTTAATTCTAAAAAAAAAAATTACGTGTAATAATCCACTGTAGAATATGTATGAAAGCTTTTCTAAACAACTATGATATAAGAGAGACAAATATTTTGAACAAGACCGCTGCGATTTTGTTGTACCTAATAGACTTACCATACAGAAATGAACTGATTAATTATTCCTTGGTATTTTACAAGATTTAAACAGACTCATCTGAACTTAGTAATAACCACAACGTATAAAATAAACTTTATTTTGTGTGCAAATTAAATAATTTTTGGCAGCTCTATTCAATCAATTGGACAAAAATTTGAATACCATTATTTATGAAAGTAAAATTGGCTTTAATAATAATATGTTTTTCAGGCCTAATTCTAGTTCCCAATGGAGAAGACATAGGTTATGCGTTTGGTGACGAAAATCCTGTGAATAGGACGGTGGTCCCATCTTCACTAGGTCCACGTAGTTCGGCCCTTGAGGTCCAGAGCAACAATCACCACCCTTGGGGAGTCCTGTTCACGGTTCTAGGAACTGTTCTATTGGACTTCGATGCTGATGCCTGCCAAAGTCCAGCAAGAGCATATTTACTGGATGTTACAGTTCCAGGTAAGTTTTCTTTGCAACTTCAGATTTCAGATTTGTAACTAATTGTCTATCAAATTGGGTTATTGCCTATATACCTAACCATCACAATCGTCACATAATGGGTTTATCAAAATACTTCAAAATGACCGAAAACCATGATATTAGAATTGCGAAAGTGTAACTGTCTGTCTGTTACTCTTCACGGTCCATCCGATTAGCCGATTTTGATGAGATTTGGTACAAAGACGGGCTACCCTTTATATTCAGGAAAATCAAAGAGTTGCCACGGGATTTTAATAACCTAAATCCACGCGGACGAAGTCGCGGGCAACATCTAGTTATAAATAAAGTAATTAAACAGATTCAGAGTTTCACGTTACGTACTTTGAAGCCTTAGAACAAACTTTTAGTAGGTAATTAAGGTTTGATGACCTAGTAATTAAGTAAGTAGTAATTGGAGAATTTGATCAAACAATTTATTAGGGCTATTTAGTGTGTTGTTTTGATTTACTATCTCTAAAGCCCGAAACATACCATCTGCGAGCCATATGCTACTTTGACAACTTTTAATATATATAAGGAAATATTATGTAGGTTTTCACATCAAAAAGCGTGCCTGTGGCTGTCCTCATAACTATACTTTACATTGAGAGTTCCTGACGATCCTTCTGATGTTCTTCGTCCAAAAGCATTTGTTTTAAATGAGAAAATTTCCTTTCATGATTTTGGTGTGAAGTTTCCTTTCCCATTCGATAGGTTGGCAAAAGAAAAGTTCTCCTTTTTGAAAAGAAAAGGGAAATTTGATTGATTGATTTATTATCAAATCAAAAATAAGGACATCCATAGGAGAACAAGAGTAACCGACATAACTCAGCGGGTGATGAAGCTGAAGTGGCAATGGGCATATAGTTTGAAAAACTGATAGACGTTGGGGTCCCAAGGTGCTGAAATGGCGACCTCGCACCGGAAAGTGCAGCGTTGGAAGACCTCCCACTAGGTGGACGGACGACATCAAGCGAGTCGCAGGGTGCCGCTGGATTCAGGCGGCGCAAGACCGTGGTGTGTGGAAGTTTCTATAAGAGACCTATGGCCTGCAATGGACTTCTATCAGTTGTTGATGATGATGATGTAGGTCCTTGTATTACATCCACACTTACACGCGCGCTCTCTAAGCCCTGCAGTGCTGTTGCCATCACCTTTTGTTTACAGTGGGATTTGGACCAATACAGTGGAATACTTTCCACTATTGGTCTGTTAAGATTTCAGTCAGCCCTCGTAACACCTACCTACCTACTTAACCCACCTATCGTCTTCATTAAGATATTATGATGGCACTGATATACTTGACCTCAACAGCTTTGAGACTGTGTAAACTGCTGATTTTATGATAACCTACTCATGTCATTTGTATTTGAAAACTCCTTGATATGATGCTCTCATTGGTGAATGATATAGAACACTGTTTTTACTATATTAGTCACCCTGATAAAGTATATTTTGCCTTTCAGTGACGATGTTCTTGACATTATATTTATTTGTAGATCTTTTATTTACAAAACAAAAACATTCCTAATAACTCAACAGTAAGAGGCAGTGGTAAGGGCTAAGCTAGGAACTTTCCTAACATTAGGTAATTTTTCCTGCCACTGGAGTCTTTGTAGCAATCTTCAGAAGTTTATACATATAGATATTCAGTATACCTACTAGCAATTCATCTAATTTCCAAATATACGTGTATTTTGGTGATATTATAGTGTTTTTTGAACACCCAAATAACGCGTTCTTCACCTACTTTGTTAGGTATACGAGTACGTTTGATTTTAATTAAATATTTGTGTAGGAAACGTCAGAACATGTGACTGTTAGCTATTTCGTTGGTACAATATTGTGTGGCCAAGAGCACTCCTCCTTATCAGCACTCATCGTGATTGATTTTATCTTAAAAAATACCTATGTTTATTTTGGTATTTCTAGAATAGTGGCATTTTTTACCTTAGCAATAGCATATTTTCTAAAAACAAACCGACTTACCACATTGAACATAGAATATCGAATAGAAAAGAATCGCTCAAATCGGATGATTAAAAGTTAAGCGTAGGTAAACATCGACATAATATATGTACTTAATTATAAAAGCTCGAATTGAGCCTTTTTCTAAACTCGGTTAAAAATTAATTCTATGAGAAAGTGATAATGGATTACGCAACAATAAAAAGGGTAATTGTCTTATACTAACTAGGCTCAAAAGGACTAGGACTTTTTTTTAAACCTATGGTATTTCTTATCAACCTTTTATTGAAACAGTTTATTTTTAATTTAATCAAACGGAATCAGCAAGTGTCCGACTGATAAAGGAGCAAACATTTTCATACTTATTTACATTCCGTCTAAAATTTCAGTAGCAGTTTTTTTATTACTGAGTAAATATTTTAACAGATAAAGATATTTAAGTAAGGATTGAAAACGATCTTCAAGTTTCTCAATTTATTTAGGTCATGATTTTCGCAAGTAAATTACTTTTAGAAAGAGCCATTATTACCAACCCTCTATTCTTAGTTTGGATAAACAATAAATGAAGTTAGATATGGCTGAAAACTAATTAGGGGCAACCGCAAAAACGTGAACAAGATAAAGAAAACTATGCAAAACTTTAGGCGTACTTAGTAGGTATTTTAGCTTATGAGACATCCAATTTCTCAACTATCGCGTGTTGAAGTCATGATGTTTATTGCTTAGATTTTATACAAGGAACCAAAAGATTAATTCGCTATAATCCGCAGAACCATGCATGTATGGTGCATTGCCTGCCCTCCTACTGCTAAACATGCAGACAAAGCCAGTCACCAAGCAAACAATAGGTACCACCACTACGCAGCACCAGACAAACCCCCGATAAAACCACTCGACGCACGTTTCGCTCCGACAATGAAGCATCCTCAGGAAATGTGATGGATCGTGTTTTTTGCTGAAAATTTATTGTGTCGTGCTAAGATTTTTTTATTTTTCAGAGGACCATGCTAAAGGTCTTAGTACATTTACCGTTATGGCTGGCCTTGGAGGATTTATGGGTTATGCACTTGGAGGCATAAACTGGGACGAAACTTCGCTAGGTAAGCAATACACTCATGGTAGCTCTTCCCACACTTTAAACAGACTATTAGTTGTTTCTTGACACTACATGACTTCTACGCTACAATTTGTTTAAACTTCATAATAATTCAGACATCACATAATTCTTCAAATTTTATACAATTGTGCTTCTGGCAATGGTTAAAACCGTTTTTTTTATTTGAGGATGAATCAGGTTCGATTTAGGTTTAATTTCACGTTTAACAATCATAATTAGGTACACGAAGATGACACCACATTCCATGGTTCCACAAACCTCTTGGCTATATGGGTCAAATCACGGGAGCCTCTCTAATTTTTACCTAAATGCCCTAAGTATTTGGTATTGACCTGACATGAATATCATCAGTTTAGACATTTTTACTTTAGTGACCTGTGACCACATATACTTAATTTACTTTTACAGGTGAATTATTTGGTGGCCACGTCAGGGCGGTATTTTTTCTGATCACTATAATTTTTATCGTATGTGTATCCGCTACTGTAACAAGTTTCAAAGAGATACCGTTGAATGAGCTCAACGACAATGAAGACTACAAGAAGTTGAACGATAAAGATCAAATTGAAGACAATTTCAACCAGGAAGAGGATATAGAAAGAAATGGAATAAAGAAAGAAACCGTTTCATACGGTTCATTGAACCAACCAGATATAACTGTAGAGAGTGACATAAATGTAAGTCTATTTTGTCCCTTTTACAAATACTCAAATAAACATTGGTAATGGATCTTCTTTTACGTCAACCATTCCTGGTTGTTATTTTTGCTAAATGCCAGAGCGGGAGTATATTATGTGCAGGTAACTGGCACTTAATTAGAAAAAATCTTATACAGTTTGCTCTTAACTTTTAAAGCTGTTACAAGTATTCACATAATATTTAATTTTAATGTCATTAAATAGCATCAAAAAGGGCTGTAGTTGATACGAACTATATGTCTTTCGTAATGTAACTTACCATTAACTTTCGAATGTTATAGCTTTATGGTATGTTCAGGGCACCGGTGGAATAACGTTAAAGGTGCCAGAAGGTCACGGGGAGCCTCTTTCTCTCCAGCATTACCTCAAGTCCATTGTGATGATGCCGAAGTCTCTTCGTGTGGTTTGCCTCACCAACCTGTTCTGCTGGATGGCCCATGTCTGCTACTCTCTTTACTTCACTGATTTTGTCGGTGAATCTGTTTTTGGAGGAAATCCTGCTGTTAGTATAATTTTAATATCAAACTCTAGTTTATATGCCCGCGACTTTGTCCGCGTGGATTTACGTTTTTGAAGATCCCGAAGGAACTCCTTGATTTTCCGGGATAAAAAGTAGACTATGTCTGTCTTCAGCAAACTCTGTACCCGTCAGAATCGGTCAAACTGTTGGGCCGTGAAAAGTTAGCAGACAGACAGACAGACAGACACACTCTCGCATTTATAATATAATATCATAAATATTATATGGATACATGGATATGGATTTATCGAAATATACTTATGGAAAAGTATGGATATTGATTACTCAATTTATCATACGTGAAAAGGATTGAAATCTAATTTCGATATTTCAAGACTTTTAATTTTAATCTCATTTTGGTTTATCAATCTGTATTATATAATATTATTATTCCTTTTTGCGATTTCAATATATAGAAATTTTTGAATCATGAGTGTCATTTTTTTTAGTTTTAGATAAGTTTCATTCAGTAATGTGATTCAGTCAGTAAACATATATTGGCGTCACTCAGAAAAGCAGGTATTATTTAAATATTTTTATCGAATTATTGGAATGTTCTCTCCAAAACCAACACAAAAAAAACACAAGTTTAGTGTGTAAGGTTATCCGAGAGTTTTAATCTAAACAAACTAATGCCAAAATAAATAATTTAATTAGAGCGTGATTGTTATCACAACATCTAATTATTCAGTTCACAATCCAAATACCGAAAATATGCGATATCGCCCCGAATCTCGGAAGGAGACTAAACTAAAACCTTTGAAACACCCGTATTTATGCAAGTTCAATCTTGTTGGCCTCCTAGCAACAGATTGTATGACATCGAATGAGCCAAATATCGATTTTATCAAACTACCTGCATTAGATAAATTAATAATTTTATATTATTTTTGACAACTCAAATCAACTTTTTAAAAATAACCTTACAGTTCGGCCGTCCTGAATTTAACACGTCCTCGTGTTTCTAATCAATCTTGTCATGTCAGTCGCGGGCTTCCTTGCCCTAAGTCAAATCGAAATCATGGGCTATCCTGCCCTCCGTCAAATCATTAAAACCTACCCATGAACTGCCGAACTCTCAGTTTTGATATCAAGTCAACAATAAATCCAAACGACTAACTTCTCATTCGATGTATACAAAATCTGAACCACTCATTGCAAATTACTTTCCAATTCACAAAAGACTAAATTATTAAAAAAAAACTAAAAATTTTAATCACCAAATCAAACTCAATAAAAATTTTAATCAAATGTGGGTTGTTTACAAAAAGATACCAAAGCGAAATTAAGACAACGTGAGACACGTCCCGCTTCTGAATTATTGGCGTCACTCAGAAAAGCAGGTATTATTTAAATATTTTTATCGAATTATTGGAATGTTCTCTCCAAAACCAACACAAAAAAAACACAAGTTTAGTGTGTAAGGTTATCCGAGAGTTTTAATCTAAACAAACTAATGCCAAAATAAATAATTTAATTAGAGCGTGATTGTTATCACAACATCTAATTATTCAGTTCACAATCCAAATACCGAAAATATGCGATATCGCCCCGAATCTCGGAAGGAGACTAAACTAAAACCTTTGAAACACCCGTATTTATGCAAGTTCAATCTTGTTGGCCTCCTAGCAACAGATTGTATGACATCGAATGAGCCAAATATCGATTTTATCAAACTACCTGCATTAGATAAATTAATAATTTTATATTATTTTTGACAACTCAAATCAACTTTTTAAAAATAACCTTACACATAGATAAATTGTATTAGCTAGAAAACGGATTAGCGCCACGCAAATGGCTTCATATGATGTTGTCGTTTAGATTAACGTTATAAAACTGACTCATCAACTTAAAGTAGGCTAACGTTTAGTTAACTTACATATTTGTTACCTACTAAGTAGATGATGCCCACTTGGTCCCGCGTGAATTTAGGTATCCCGTGTAAACTCTTTGATTTTCCGGGATAAAACGTAGCCTTTGTGTCAATTCAGATTATGAGCTAGGTAGGTATCTATTCAAAAAATTCAAAATTCAAAATATTTTTATTCAATTAAACTTTTATACTTAAGTGCTTTTGAATCGTCAAAATAATCTACCACTGGTTCGGAATGCCGTTCCTACCGAGAAGAACCAGCAAGAAACTCGGCGCTTGCTCTTTTCAAGTATTCAATTTACAATAATATGCCATATCTGTATTCCAAATTTCCGCCAAATCGGTTCAGTCATTGTGGCGTGAAGGAGTAATTTTCTTTATCAAGTCATCCACACGGAGCCAGAGTGGGTCGCTAGTTTATTATATTTATTTTATTTTATTTTTATTTTATAGTTTATCATATTTTAGTAAGAGCCGTCATGCCTACATCGCCTACTTATAATTTTTGCAATTATATTTAAAAAGTTGTATTTACTTGATTGCACATTCTGATTTATGCCTTTCTGTTACGCTAATAAAGCACAACTTTCCATAGATAAACTTGCCATTCCATAGTTATTTTTTCAAGAAATAAAAATGTAAAATTTAGGTTAAGTGGGGTAAAAATTAGAGGCTAAAATACCTAAATAATTTTTTTGAGTACCCACAAATTACGGTAAAAGCCTGCCGAGCACTAATATCATTTACGTGAAATTGAAAAATTGCTCTCAATTTATTTCAGGCACCGGTGGGAAGCGAGAGTCGTGTAAATTATGAAGCCGGAGTCCGTTTCGGATGCTGGGGGATGGCGATGTACTCGTTATCTTGTGCTTGCTACTCTACTATTATTGAGAAGCTTATAAAAAGACTCGGGTAAGAAATTCTAATTATACCTACTATTTTATGTAAAAACAGATAACCCCGGTCATACTTCGCAGTAGAGCAGTTTGACATTCATAGAATTTATTTGATAAGTAAATAATATCCGTTCCCGTGGTACTTCGGGATTAAAGTATCTATAAGTATGAAACTTGAGAAATGAAACGTGTAAAAATTTCAAGTCATTCCATCAACTACTTTTCATATTTTGCGGGCGCAAACATGCGAAGCTGATTTTTTATAATATTTGATAGAATATATAATAGATGATCTTAACTCTTAACTCCTGACGTAAGATAGGTATCCAAGCACAAATCAATATCACCACATCACAGAATTTTTGAACTATCATCTTTACCAACGATGTATAATCTTTAATGATCTTTATAAAGAAATATAAAATACAAATCAACAAAAAATGTTACTAAACAATAACTATGCCAATAACCCAATCCAATTTATTTTGTCTGAGAATTTTAAGCGTGTGGGTGGGAGTGATTTAGAATATCAAAGTTTTTCATTCAGACCTAAACATGAGATGAAAAATTTATGATAAAAAAAAGATCTTTATCGAATAAAGGTGAAATATTTTCCTTATATTCACATTACAGGCTCATCACATTTATTTCTTTAGGAATGTAAATTTAAATTATTATTCATGACCTCTCTGGTAGGTAGGTGTAACTTAGGAATCTATTTCAATTTAAGAAAACATTCTGAATGTTTCTCTGACGAAAATATTTTTTAGGTATATTCTTTCTGCTATTAGGGTCTAAGAAATTCTTCTACTAATTGGGCATTCCTCATCTTATGAAGGGATATAATAAGATTATGAAGCCAACTAAAGTGTAGTGATGTCTTTGGCTAATTTTTTTCCTAAATTGTTGTTTCCAGTTGCCATAGGAAATTTTGAAGACTTTCTCAATAAAAGCTGAAACTTTTTAACAATATTATAATTCCTCTAACGTTTTGCAGTTCTATGTGCCTATATATCTATAGAAAAACAGGTAGGTAGTAGGTACTAGGTACCGACGTAGAGGACCAGTTAGCACTTGTAAAACCTTATTCAAGTAACACAACAGATTAATGATGTTTTGACATCCTACTTTTTAACTACTACAGTTTACTCAGTTTAGCTGAAAAGATTTGAGGTATGAAGTAGGTATCATTCATAAACCAACCATACCACACTATAAATAATTTACTTCTGCTCGAATAATGTCTTTAAAAAACATCTCGACGTTCAAAAAAGCCGGTAAAATGTGAGTCGAACTCGCACACGAAGTGTTCCGTATCATTGTATAAGAAACAAATGTGCCAAATTATTTTTTTTTAATTTGGATGGCGACCATTTTGAAATGTTGTTGTATCGGCAATAGAAATACATATCCACCTACTCTGTAAATATTTCAACTCTCTAACTATTTTATGAGATACAGTCCACTGACAGACAGACAGACGGACGTGGTAGGTATAGAGGCTTTGGATAAGGAATCCTAAAAACACCAAAATAATGTGTTTTTGTCTCCTGTCCCAAGTGTGTTTGCCATTAATTGTGTATACTGTACAGTCAAAGCAAACCACTTTAAACAGAGCCAGAGCTGTTGACTCGAAGCACACATACCGAGGGAGCTCATATTACTTACCCTTCAACTTGACTGTAGCTGTACTTCCTTATAACAAGATCTGACGGCCCTTGACTTTCAGCCAGCACTTAGGAGGTTTCCAGATTTAAATGCACCTTCAGAAGTTAATGCTTCACAGCACTTGAAACTTATCAGCAACATATTATAAGTAGTTCCGGGAAAACTTGACAGATTACGAAGCCTTATTGCGTTTAGTGCACGCGTAAGTCTTACGCGTGCACTCTACTAAGGAAAACTAGAAGAATACAAACCATCACTGCTAGTGTGATTTCGAAATACGATAATGTCAAAAATAAATTATTTCTCAATGATTATTTACTAAATAGAGGTCCTCCAAAATACGTAAAATTAACGTTCTTTGTTTAAACTAAAAAAGTACGTCAAATCATTGTGACGTCACGTGCCAGTATCACACTAATATTATAAAGGCGAAAGTTTGTATGTGTGTGTGTGTGTGTATATGTTTGTTACTCCTTCACGCAAAAACCACTGGACGGATTTGGCTGAAATTCGGAATGGAGATAGATAATATCCTGGATTAGCACATAGAGTACTTTTTATCCCGGAAAATCAAAGAGTTCCCACGGGATTTCGAAAAACCTAAATCCACGCGGACGAAGTCGCGGGCGTCAGTTAGTTACATATATTTATTGGGTGTGTTACACTATCAATAACTTTTCGCGATTCTGGGATCGTAGGATTTCAAGAGCATGGTCAATAACGTTATTCATTGCAAGACACAAATGTCTTGAGTGTCTGGCAGGGGGTTGCTACGATATAGTATCTGGCAATGCATGACGTGACTTCTTAATACTATTCCGAAGAAAATATAAAAAATTAGACTTTATACTTTGACGTAAGATTTTTTACACCTTTATTACCTGTTGTCTCCCAAATCCACCACGATCCAAAGTTCATACGATCGTTCCTTCTTGTGTTGGGGACAATACCCAGAGAAACTTTCAGCTTTTATAAAATAAAGAAGGTCTGGCACGCGCTATCTCTTAGCCCAATTGCATAACATCTCTAATCAAAGCCAGTGGCTGTTCTTTCATTACTTCATTTCTTTCTTTCAGACAGAAAGTCTGAAGAAAATTCTATGCAATTTTTTCCAATGCACTCTACGTATTTTATATTTTCTTTGAAAACTTCAAAGAAAGGTATACTTAACTAGGTAGTTTCGTTGAATTTTCTTTTGATAAAATGAGAACAGCACGGTAATAGGTAGGTGCTCCAACTTATTTGTTGCTGAATTCGAAAATAATTTATGGACAGACTGTACCTAGATATTATTACTACTTTTGTTATTCTGTATGACTTCGTCTGTGTTGGTGTTAGCTGGCGGGCGTGCTCTACTTTTTTGGAATGTTTTTTTTTGTTAAAACTGACTGGAAAGTGTTCTAAGGGGGTGCCATGCATATGTCGGCGAGCGCCGGCACAGACGGAGTCCATACTTGTATAGTTTAACTAACTTGTTACAAATAACTACAAACTTGACATTGGCTTATCTTTGTAAAGCCAGACAGAGAGAGAAAAAAATTTATTCTGTATCTCATTTCAGAGCAAAAAAGGTGTATGTCGGCGGTCTATGCACCTACAGCTGTGGGATGATGATGCTGTGCCTGCTGCGAGCTCGTGCCGCCGTCATCCTGTTCAGCTGGACAGCGGGTATCATGTACTCCACACTCTTCACCATGCCTTATCTCCTGGTCGCGCACTATCATGCTACTGGCATGGTAAGTCTCTCCCTCTCTCTGGGTGTATTCCTTATTATTCAGGGTCATTACCCCTTACAATAATCTCATAATGTTAGGAGTCTTCTTGGGATAATAACGCACGGAATAAACGAAAAAGCTATACTGGAGTCCTCTAAGTCGGTCAAACATTCGTCTTGAGTCCACTGTGGAAGTATACCTAATGGTGTGGTATATATTTTATAGCAACGAGTTTTCGAAACTGGAAAAGTTCATAAAATGGATTTCGAATCCTGTTTATCTAAAAATAATACACCATAACTTTACTAATACATACCCTATCACACAAAGTTTAGCATTTTACACAAATTGTTTAGAGTTTGTAACTTTCAAGATACAGCTAACTTCACGAGAAAATTTCAATAAGGTTTTCTTGTAGATCGAAAAGTTTTTTCTTCTTTTTACTAAAGGATATCTACTTGTTGTTTTCAAAATAAATAAATAAACAAGATGATTAATAAAAAAAATGGCAGTTAGTGGGGCCTTCTGACAAGACTGAAAACTTTGAAAATATCAGTCGTTTTCTTGGATTTTCAAATTAATTATAGTATCAAAACTTAAAATTTCGTAATTTATAAATTAAAACCATTAACATTAGTTTAGTTTTTACATCATCGGCACTATTAACATCATGTCGGTGAATGGACCTTGCAGTTTTTATCCATTCCAAAATTTCCCAACGCGCCTAAGATGTTTTCACTTTAATAGATCTTTATATATTTCATTAACTAGCTGTGCCCGCGACTTCGTTCGCGTGGAATAGCTCTCAGCGCGCTTTGTATAGCCACGGACGCTCAGGCGCGAGGCGTGTAGTACGTACTCTGTACGTCAAAAATGTTCGCCGTGATTCTTTAAATTGACATAACTTTTTTATTTATGAACCGATTGACATGAAATAAACACTAAATGTTAAGTGAAGCTTACTATAACATATTAGTGAAAACCGTATCTAAATCGAATAAGCCGTTTCTGATATTAGCGTGCACAAACACACAGACAAACAGACAAACAGACAAAAAAATTAATTACAATTTCGGATTCGGCATCGATATAATAACAACCCCTGCTACTTTTTTTTTAATATATTTCCATTGTACAGACACCACTTTTCTACAATTTTATTATATGTATAGAATAGATATAGATAAAAAATAATGACGGAAAACTATACGAGCTCCAAGTTTCATCACGAGACCCGCAAAACAATCAGGCGAAACTAGTGGTATAGTTACAAAGGTTACTAGCAGATGGTCTTCTTATGTGAAACGCATAGTACGATTTTTTTTTTGCTTTCTAGTACTTATCTACTTTTTATTATCACGAATAATACTATAACTCTCCTTCTAAGTATATCGTGTACATTTATCAATTCATCGTTGGAAAATGTTTACTCGACCATTACGCAAGGGATAATACGCATCATATAATGTAATCCGTATTGTTAAAGCTTGGTATAAGTCACCTTTTGATGTAGGGTCTTTTGAATCATAAATAAGATGTTCGAGTTTATCCGGTAAGTAATTGGAATTAAGTACTCATATAAGTTATTTCTTCCATTCTCAATCATAGAAACTAATCTGAACATATGGTGAGCTGAGAACGAGGTATTCATTATTTATCAACATCATGATGAACCCATCGCCGGCTCACTACTGAGGACGGGTCTCCTCTCAGAATGGCCATAATGCATGTGTGCTTATTGGCAGATTTCACATAGAATATTAGAAGAAGAAGAAAGAATATTATGGAGAACTCTCACGCATGCAGGTTTCTTCACGATGTTTTCCTTCACCGTTAAAGTAAGTGATATTGCTTAAAACGTCGTTGCACCATTGCACGCACATCATGGTGCGCGTGCAACGAGGTGTGCGTGTCTGGGACCGAACCCCCGATCTCCCGAATAGAAGGAAATCTTAACCACTAAGCTATCACCGCTCATCGAGGAGTTAGTTCTTTTGATACAACTCACCTGGCCTCACACGGTTCGGGTTAGAAAATGTGTACCTATCTCTTCTTTCTTTATGAAAAAATGTCTTATTTACGCGATGATGAAAACCACGTAGAAACCTACTAAGAAACTTAGATATAGGCGAACCGGCCTTGTACCCAATGCGATTTCGCCCTTTAGGGTCCTTTCACAATGGCAGCGAATCGATGTCAAATTCTTTCGGTTCAATTCGCTGCCAATGCAATTTTTGTTCTCGGTAGTGTTTATGGTGAAGATAGAAGTCAATAATAATATGATATGTGAAATTTTAGAGTTCCACTTCAATTCGCTGCCAATCAATGCGAACCAACCCTTGCGAATTATCGTATTAAATAATAACCTATATTGTACAATCTCAAACGAAACCCAGCGGTTTGAGTCGTACGCTGATAATGTTCTGATTCTGCATTTTCATTTAGATTCTCTCTATAACTTAGATTAGACCCTCACTAAGACAGGATTTTGAGAAGTTCTAACGAGATCTTTAAATATCTTTTAACTAGCCGATGCCCGCGACTTCGCCCGCGTGGATTTCGGTTTTTCGAAATCCCGTGGGAACTTTTTGATTTTCCGGGATAAAAAGTAGCCTATGTGCTAATCCAGGACATTATCTATCTCCATTCCGCAGGCAAATCCGTCAAGTAGTTTTTGCGTGAAGGAGTAACAAACACACACACACACACAAACTTTCACCTTTGTAATATTAGTGTGATATCAACAATCAAGAGTGAATTGACATCTTCTAGGCAAGCGTGCTGCATCTGAAGCTGCATCATGATACTTGCTAGGAAGTTTGATTGCAGCCAAGTGCTAATCAATAAATTAGAAAAAACTGTTTGCACGCAGAAAAAAGGTACCTAAGTACTTAGTTATTGTAAGTATTTGATTGTTTTCTTCATTCACAGTGGGATAGCGAAGGCGGTGGCAGCGAGCAGGAGCGTGGCATCGGCACCGACGTTGCAGTGGTCAGCAGCTGTGTGTTCGTGGCGCAACTCTTCATCTCCGTGATCATGGGCTTCGCGGTGAAGATCACCGGCTCCACAGCGGCGGTCGTCGCCGTCGCGGCCACGCTGGCCGGCGCCGCCGCCTTCACGGCCACTAAGATCACTTATCTGGATCTGTAAAGAGCATCAAATGTTTCACAGTGGAATAAGCGGTGAGCGGTGGCAGCGAGCACTTAAACTTGTTGTATTTCGAATAATAGGTACCTAATGTAAATATTTATTAAAGTTCATAATCGATCTTAAATTGTAAGCACAACTATTTTTGCTTAGTTTGATAAAATATCTACATTTAGTATAAGTATAGTTTGGAAGTTATAGAGAAAGAAATAAGTTTATAGAGAAAGAATCTATGAACAAAAGTAGATACGCTATATAAGTAAAGTTTAAATGTTTATATTTTTTTAAACCAAAAATGTATATGTACCAAGGTCAAATACGATAACTATAGTTCGACGATTTGAGTTGTGACTTTTCTAATTTCAATCCTAAACCGTTGTGCAATAGTAGATAGAGATCGTTCCATGTCAATGACACGACTCGACGACACCACTGGACGATACCACTGGACGACACCACTGGACGACACTACTGGGTGTCGTCATAGACCTGGGCGTCCGCGTCGTCTGCAATATTTTTATGGTTACGACACCACCGCCGACTATAATGTTTTTAATGTAGAACTGACTGATGGTTGTTTGGTGCAATGGTGTTGTTACCAAAAAACAACAATTGTTAACGACACCCCAGTGGTGGCGTTGAAAAGACATGGATCCGAATTGTGCCTGAACTTGAAATTTTCAAAAGCAATGATAATATATTTGTATAATTATATAACTAATAAAATAATAATAATTAGATTCAATGTGCATAGTTCCATTCCATTCCATTCCATCAGCCTGTATGCGTCCACTGCTGAACATAGGCCTTTCCAAGAGCGCGCCACCAAACACGGTCCTCCGCCTTCCTCATCCACCCGCTCCCCGCCACCTTCTTCAGGTCATCGGTCCAGCGGGCAGGAGGTCGTCCCACACTGCGCTTACCGGTACGCGGTCTCCACTCCAGAACACGTCTACCCCATCGGCCGTCGGTTCTGCGACAGACATGACCTGCCCATTGCCACTTCAGCTTGCTAATCCTTTGAGCTATGTCGGTCGCTTTTGTTCTTCTGCGAATTTCCTCGTTCCGGATTTTATCCCTGAGAGTAATACCCAACATAGCTCGCTCCATAGCGCGCTGAGCGACCTTTAGTTTGTGGACGAGGCCAACTGTCAGTGTCCACGTTTCTGCTCCATACGTCATCACAGGTAGGACGCACTGATTGAAGACCTTAGTCTTAAGGCTTTGCGGTATCGACGATTCGAATATTTATTATTATAGTTATTATTTATAAAGTATTGAGATTAATTAACGAAATATTAGTAGGTAAGTAATAATACATTTAGTACTTACAAACTATAGTAAAGAATTTGTTTCAAAGTAGAATAATGTGGGGTAGTTTTTAACCCCCGACCCAAAAAGAGGGGTGTTATAAGTTTGACGTGTGTATCTGTGTGTCTGTGTATCTGTGTATCTGTGTATCTGTGTATCTGTCTGTGGCATCGTAGCGCCTAAACGAATTAACCGATTTTAATTTAGTTTTTTTTGTTTGAAAGGTGGCTTGATCGAGAGTGTTCTTAGCTATAATCTAAAAAAATCGGTTCAGCCGTTTAAGAGTTATCAGCTCTTTTCTAGTTTTCTTGTATAAAAGAAGGTTAGATAACCGTTAGGTTCATAATATTATGTCAATAGACAAATGTCAAGCTGTCAAGATGGACGTTGCCTAAATACATAATTATTTATTTGAAAATGATGTTTTGGAAAACTCAAATACTTTAGATCGTCGGGGGTGTTATAAATTTTTAATTTACACTTGTTATTAATTTTCTTATTCTTGATCTCAAAAACGTACTCGTATGTGATGCAATATTGTAAATGTAAATGTTAAAATTATGTTAAATTATAAATGTAAAAAGTGGTAAGTAATAAAGAAAAATATATAAATATATCATTATACTATTATTAATAAAAATAATAAATAGCGGTTACCTTCATAATATCTGTACATTTTATAGAACGCCTCGCGGAAAATTTCATTTGATTAAATGAATGTATGACAGGATGTTAGGCGATCACTCGCTTGTCGCACTCGCTCACTCTTCAAAGTCCAGCGACAAAACTATCCCAACTACACACTCGCTTCTCCTTGCTCGCCAACTCGTTTCACGCTAATCGTCAGCGGTCAAACTATTGCCTATAAAATTGTTGGGAAGGTTAGTGCACCATAACTGTTACGAAATATTTTGGATGTCACGCAAATTGGATGGTTGCAAGTGCTCGCCAAGTTACACAAACGTTAGGATGTGTAGGTACTTAGTGCCTATCCAGAAAGTTCTAGCCCAAATCTCGCACCTCAGTCTAGTGTGGCAGTGAGCTCTTGGAATGGTACAAGATTAATTAACTATTATATTGAAATATCATCTACGTTACCTCTTTATTTACTTACTAAGGAATCTTTTATTTACTAAAGAAGCTTTCTGGTCCAAATTTCCTATTTAAAGGTACAAACTACGGTTTAAATTCTGAACAGTTTATCCAAAGTTATGTTGGGTAAAGGAACTAAAGCAAAGTTTAAGGACGCCTCGCCTCTGTGTAAAGTGAAACGATTTCACAAGGCAACTATAATTTGGTACCAATATTTTAATTAACGTAGAATATTAAGCCGTTCATAGATTAAATATCATAAACCGGCAGAGCCGACAGGCTGAATGCAGCGCATTTTTCAGGTCTGTTAACTAGAGTAATTTTCACACGATTTCATAGGTGATTTTTTACGGCCAAAGTGATGCAATGTTCGTAAATACATTTTTCATTATTTTATCATATTAATTTAACTACTTAGTTACTTTGTTTTTTTTCTTTCTGTCACAGCCACGACGTCAGTATTCTCGTCCACACACTTTTTAGCTTTAGCTCAGGTCGATTACCATGCGCGCGCGATATTTTGTGAGATTTTGTTTCGTGATTTTTCACAATTACTTACATAACATGAAAGGCATTTCACGTGATTTTTCACATGCTACCTGTGAAATGGTCCATCTCTACTGTAAACGAAGGTCGTCCAAAGGCCAACCAAATTGTCTGCTGTAGCTGATTCCATCTCCCTTGCATGAGTGCACCACACAGCAGAAAGAAGTGGCAAAGCTCGTGAGGCAAATCAAATCTGTCTCTAAAAACGTTACATCATGATGACGACGACTGATTTACCAATAGTTTTACGAAGAAGAAGCTTATTAAAATACGTATGACTTAAGCCGTAAGAGTCAACCCTACGGAAGCAAGAGTCAGCCATAAACTTTATGCGCAGTGAAAATGTACATACCCAGACTTGAAACTTTCAGCCAGGTGGCGTTAAGTAGCGAGACGGGATAATACATGCTGAGAACGGACTACTTACGTTCATAGTTTCATAAGCATTGCCGACTGCTTCTAGAAAATTATTTAGTACCGAGTTAAATTATTGCAGATGAAAATTATATTATAGACAGAACTCTAGAAGTTTGATTTATACGTCCATGCTGGTAAACTAGGTACCTAATGATGAGATGAAAGGGCGCTACACAACACTGCTGCTGGCGAAAAGAATCGCCAAAATACACGTTTTGTTTGTAGTTCGTCTACGAAGACACGCTATCTTACTGAGGCCACAGTTTTATAGATCGTAAAACTGTGCTGAGGCTACACGATAGTTTCCAGTGCTTTGCGACGTCGCAATTATCGTATGAATTTGAGTATTGGATGCCACAGAAAGCATATCTGGCGTTGGATTTAGCTTTTCCCGCCTTGTCTCTCGAGTTCCATGTGCGCGTGCGGTGCGGTGCCGCACGACACCGCGCTTCGTGTAGCGTTGTACAATGATTTATAATATAGGATGATGCAGCGGCACCGCTCAAGCGCCGCACTGCCGACGCAACGCATGGCGTTGCTTCATTCTTCGGGTCCTTGTCCCTTTTATATACTTGCGGTGCAATACCGCACCGCAAAAGTGATGCGATTCTCATGTGAATTCCAGAACCTAATGTTTTGTGGGTTGGCGTAGAATTTTACGATACCTTGTCCGCAGGTAATGTGAATAGGCCTTTAGTCCTGCAGTAAATAGATGCATTTAAGACCTAAATATAGTACGCGACAGGTCGAGATGGCAATCGGGGTGGGGACGCCCCGCACATCCGCACAGCCCCCGCGTGCGCTGCGTCCCCCCACCTCATACCCCGATTGTCATCTGGACCTGTCGGGGTCTATAATAGGTAGGCACATGGATCGTAGGTATATTACCTACTAAAACCCAAATAAGTTTTTATTGGGGTTTGTTAGCTGTGCATAATATTGTCCTTTAGCAAAGAGGTTACAATTAGTACAAGCGCTCACAGTCACAGAAATCATAAATCAAATAATAAGCCTAAAATCCTGTCCTTTTTACGCGATCGTTAATAAGAATCACAATGTTGGGTCGTTGACGTATCAAGGTTGCAGGGATTTTATTTTACACATCGCCAGATCATGTTATATCTCCTTGGCCTATATAGAGTGTGAATTATTGTCTCCTTGCCCGGATATAATGGACATCTCAATAAAGAAGTTGATAAATTGACCAGTTTCGTGAGCGCTAACTTGTCATCGATAAAAAACCTCGCAACATTGCCTGGATTTTAGGGTTCCGTACCCGAAGCACCCTGTTAGTCCTGTTACTAAGCCTCCGCTGTCAGTCCGTCTATCCGCCTTTCTGACAATCTCATCAACCGTCATAAGTAGAGTCTTATAGATGTACAGAATTGTAAGTATTTATATTGCCGCCAAAACAACAAATAATAAACAATTCAAAATGGCCGACACGATAAAATTATTAATATTTCTTGTACGGTGGTAATCAACCCTTTGTGTGCGAGTCCAACTCGCATTTGTCTGATTATATTTTTATCCATACTATCCATAGTAATATTATAATGCGAAAGTGTGTCTGTCTGTCTGTCTGTCTGTCTGCTATCTTTTCACGGCCCAACAGTTTAACCGATTTTGACGAAATTTGGTACAGGGTTAGCTTATATTCCGGGGAACCGGAATCCGGGGATTTTACCACGGAAAATCAAAGAGTTCTCACGGGATCTTAAAAAAACCTAAATCCACGCGGACGAAATTGTGGGCATCCTCTAGTTTGAAATATTAACACGAACTCCCAGCATGCAGGTTTCCTCACGATGTTTTCCTACCGTTAAAGCAAGTGATATTTAATTGCTACGAAAATCTGCTAGATAACACAAGTAACTCCGAAAAGTTAGAGGTGCGTGCCCGGGATACAACTCCCGACCATCCGAATAGGAGGCGTACGTCCACTCTTAACCACTAAGCAGTAAGCTACCATGGAATGAAGTGAATGTATGTCATTACTAATATTATAAATGTGAAAATATGTTTATTTGTTGGTTTGTCCTTCAATCACGTCGCAACGGAGCAACGGATTGACGTGATTTTTTGCATGGGTATAGTTAAAGACCTGGAGGAGAGTGACATAGGGTACTTTTTATCCAGAATTAAATAAACCTAAATCCACGCGAACGAAGTCGCGGAAACATCAGGTAGTCTAGGTAAGTAATAAATTGAAGTTGATATATTTTCCAGTTTCGTGTGAGAGAAGTTGCAAGGTGTCCGGTCTCAAGTGATTTATCATTCGTTCACCGTAACCTTCCTCAGTGCTTTTGTACGTAGCGCTAGAACTTTTCCTTTGAATTCTAGATGTTTTATTTTAGTTCCTCTTTATAGAAATAAAATTATTTCTCATACAACAATACTTTTTCTTTCATTTTAATCCACACTAACGACTATTATAGCAGTCCAGCGACTTCGTCCGCGTGGACCCTTTTACCCGGTTGTTGGTAAAATATGGGGTATAGTCATAGGTACCCCTAGAATAACCAATGGCACTTTCAAAATCAATGTAGATACCTATAGTCCGTCATTTTCAAAAATCATTTCTTCGCGGATGACTACGTCATAATTTAGCTATCTGCATCTCTTTCAGCCCGATCCGTCCAGTAGATTGAGTTGTGCGTTGATAAATCCCTCAGTCTTTGCCAGTACTTTAAAAGTACTGTTATTAGTACTTTTTATCCAGGAAAATCAAAAAGTTCCCACGGGATTTTGAAATACCTAAATCCACGCGGATGAAGTCGCGGACATCAGCTAGTTATCTATTGATCGTAAGGTTTAAAATCATTATGTCTCGATGCGGGTAATCAAGAATTTCCATCGCGGGCAATCATTTGCGCAATAAGTAAAGTGACAATGAAACATTAAATTATTCCGTTTGCTTTACGATACCCTAACGCCGATAAAGCGTAATGCGGCCACATCAAACAGATTCGTATTTAATCTGCTGTTTGGTAATTATTGCTAGTTTCAAAGTGGTAATGAATATTTTCTATGAAATGACTGTTTCCATTGTCGTCAGCCCGTCTTAGGGTATGCCCGCAACGCGCGCGATTTTTTTCGCAGAATCCTATGATGTGCGTATGACATAGAAATTGTATGAAACCGTTCGCGAGCATGTGTGTACGTGGCTTCATGCAATTTTCTTATATTTATTATTTATATTCTAATCTAACCTAACCTAAGATTTTGGCCCGACAAATGACTTTAAGTTACGTAGGTAGGTATATTAACCCAACAGCACTGTGCCCGACCGCTGGATGGGCATGAACATTTATGTTCTAACCAATCCTAACCCAAAATTTTGACCAGACACGTCATTCAATCATCAAAAAAAAAATCATTTATTTTTTAAAAGTGATTAATAGTTTGAGTTGTTATCAAGAAGAATACCACACCTCAGCTCTACCGATCTTGCTTGATCGATCATTACGCTTTACTGATTACTGGTCTCTAGTGTCCACTTTAGAGTTAAGTTTTAAAAGATTGTGGTGAAAACTAAGGATGATTGCTCTCTACTAGCGTAGCTACTAGATACTCTCATAGTACGCTACGCTACCAAGTTCAAGTTATGCAAAAGGATTTCGTTAAACCACGAAATAAGCTTAAAATCATTATGCAAAAGGAGTGCAATATTTCCCATAGTAGCTACAATTATTTTAAGTACCTATTTAGAAATTAATTACTATTCATTTGTGCGATCATGCGATGACCAAATGCAATAGAGACCTTGAATAAATAAATAATCGAAATTGAAACTTAATTGCAGTTTCAGTGATTTCAACCGAAGTTTCCATTAGACTTGCGGTAACGAAAAAAAACCGGTGCCGTAGACTTGATTCACCTAATTACCTATTAACCCATTCTTGACCGCCGTACCAATTTGGGAACACTTACTTATTGAAGTGAAATAAAAAAAGTGTAGACATTAGTTAATATATTATTATATTTATGAGTAGTTGAAAGTGCAGTGATTGAATATAAAATAAAATAAAAAAATTATCATCAGTATTATTTTAGTAACGATCCATCAAATTTCGTTATCGAGAGACATGTGGAGGTATGTATAGTTTTATAATTATAATTTTATACACATAAAATATTTCATCAATAATAATTATATTTTGTCAAATTCAATAAATTTCTAAATATTTGCAAGCTTTTTTAGTTACTTATACTAAGTATATAAAATTTTATAGGACTTCAAATATTACTGTACCAATTTGGGTACAATGGCCACAAGTATAGTACTGGAACACTAAATATAACAATTTTTACAGATTATCAAGATGAACTGAAAAGGCATTATAGTGCCAAATACAACCTTTGAAGGTTAGAGGAAGCTATTAATTCGATTTTAGAAGATAGAGATAACAGTTTGAAGTATGATTTCGCTATAAATCTACGAAAGGTTGACACCGTTACTGATGAAGAAGTAGGGTTTGATGACAACAAGACTACATCAAGCTTGCCAAATGACGTTCTTGGAAATATAGAAATACTAGCGACCACTTGCGGCTTAGCTCCCGTGGGAATTTTGCAAAATACGACCTTATTCTTCATCAACGTTATAAAAGAAACATTTATGCAAAATTTCAGCTTTCTCGATCCAAGAGTTTGGGCTGGACGCTGATGTGTCAGTTGCTGAGTGAGTCCGAAGTTTTCTTTTTTTTTTTATTTAGATTTGTTCACAATGTTGGTAGGTACTCTTTCTGGTGCTGAAAGCAGCAGTAATGATGAGTCGTTGGCTGTCAAAAGAGTTCGAATTAGAATCTTCGCCACAAACTGAAAGCTTAGTATTGGACCAAATCAATCCATTTTGAATGTTTCAGTTTTGCGAAAGTGTACTGCAAGTTATTTGAAAACTAACACAGAATCTTACGATTGAATTCTGAACGAAAATCGTATGAAAGACTCCACATTTGTTCCAAATCTACAACAAGGGCATGAATGGAGTGGACGAAATGGACCAATCAATATTGCTGTATCGAATCGGCCTTCACGGCAAAAATAGTAGTGGATCTCATTCACTTACATGATTGACATGACAATATGAAATGCCTATAGCGATTGCCTATAAAGACTACCCCATGGATCGAATTATTATCTCGACGAAGTTTAGCCAGAATTGATCTCAAGGAATTAATCCAAAGCCAATCTGCTCGCCCATCGTCACAACTAGACGGCGCTGATCACGTTCCTGAAAAGCTTCCTCAGAATATTCCTTGTATCATTTGCCAAAATTACTCCGTTGGGGTCGTAAAAACGCAAGAAAACAGTTCATCAATGACAAATCTTGTATTACGAATTTTTACTCTTAAGTGGCCATTGTGCCAATTTGGGTACACCCCTGTAAAATCCTGAAAAATATTTATGAAGACTTTTTTCTTATTTTTTTGTATCTTTGTGTTGCTAATAATTAATAAACTAAAAAAAAATCTAAGGTTACCCTTCTAGTTTTTGTTTGGCCTCAAATGGGTTAACCTAGGAAGTACGTACTATTTTGTTGACTTAATAATTCACTTTTTGGAGCTAGGTGAATTAAGTATACTGATTAGTAATAGACTTGAATACCCTTTAGTATTTGAGTATATTTAACTGAGAGTTCTAAAAAAAACCCAGAAGATCATTTTGTGTGATTTCCGTCTGCGTTATATGGCTATCATTATTTCGTCGCGTTATTTACTTTAAAAAGCTTGTATGTATTTCATTAGAAACAGGTCAGTAGAAGTTATTACCTTATTTAAATTCTGACACATAATTTGAAAGAAGGTTAGTTAAGTTAGATAGATAGATAAGGTAGTTAAGCTATAAATAAACTTAATAAAATTAAAGGTTGGAAAACGTATCCAGTTATTTGATTCCTCCGTCAAAATAAATATAGTGGAAACAAAGCGATATTTTACAATGAATAGCAAAGTGCAAACTTAACAGATAAATAAAGGCGCCGCCCGTACCTATTTACCAAGCTTGCTTTCGAAGTTTAAACATTAGTTTAAAGAATGGAGTTCCTCTACCGTCTGTGGAGGAAGGCGACCCAGTGTAAGGCTTTAGAGGAGTCGAGCGGACAGTTTGAAACTTTGTTTTTTGAATCTGTCTACCGAGTAACGTATTTTGCAGGTAAAAGCTATTTCTGGAATCAGTCTGAAGATAGTATTTAGAAATTTCATTATAGGTAAAAAACCGGCCAAGTGCGAGTCAGACTCGCGCACCGAGGGTTTCGTTCTCGGGTAATATTTCCGACATTTTTAACGATAAATCAAAGGCATAAAAAAAAAACTGTTTTAGAATAAACAGGTAAAGTTCTTTCATATGATACCCCACTTGGTATAGTTTTCTTACTTTGAAAATTGAAACAATTTTTATTTTTATTGAAACAAAGCTTGCTTTCGAAGTTTAAACATTAGTTTAAAGAATGGAGTTCCTCTACCGTCTGTGGAGGAAGGCGACCCAATGTAAGGCTTTAGAGGAGTCGAGCGGACAGTTCGAAACTTTGTTTTTTGAATCTGTCTACCGAGTAACGTATTTTGCAGGTACGAGTAATCCTACGAACGTCAGGAATAATCTTTTAACGCTATTAGTTAGTTCAAAAAAGCTTTTTTTGGAACCAGTCTGAAGATGGTATTTAGAAATCTCATTATAGGTAAAAAAAACTGTCTAAAGTAATTTTTGGAACTCACTTTTATGCGAAAAAAGAAATGTAAGCACTTATCTATATTTTTTGAAGCTCAAACAGTGTTAAAGATTTTAAAAAAATGTCTCTAGCATTAACGATAAATGAAAACATCGTGAGGGAATCTGCATGCTAAGAGTCCTCCATAATGTTCTCCAAAATGTGTTAAATCTGGCGATCGCACTTGACCAGCGTGACTAGAATATGGCCTAAATACTTCTCATCTAGGAGACCTGTCTTCAGAATGAATCAGCAAGGGATTGAGATGATAAACAAGTAATTTAAAAAAATCGAAAAATCCCGACTGCTGTTTGCACTGCATACCTATTTTAGCCCGCATAAAATCCACAATTTAGATTTTTCAAGAATTTCATGTAAATATAGTCTCGCGCCATCAAGACGGATCTAATGACGTATTCTTTATTCGAATTCGGTTGAGCCGTTCATTAGTTACGAGCGTACAAGGGAACAGGCATACCTACATACATATACACGTAACCCTCCTTTTGGGCTTCGCCGCAGTCGGGTAGAAAGCCGGGGTGGGTCAACTACTACTAGGTACGTATACCTAGCGATATAATCGAGCTTGTATCAATCTTAAACAGGATGGTCACTTCTCGACGACAATGTACTGTACCGTATCTACAGCGGGATTGTTAAATCACTTGTTGGATTTTTGATTTGTTGCGAAGCTTGGCAATTGTTCAGTGGATCGAGCAGCTTCGATGACGTCATTGATAACGTGAATGCTACTCTGATGCACTTTATCGCTCTATACAGATACAAAAATATGGTGAGTATTGCTTGATATGTATTCGATAAAGCTAGACGTTAATTTGAATGAAAAGAAATGAATCTGTTTGAAATGAAATGAATTTGAATGAAATGAATTTATTTGAAATGAAATGCCACCACCACTTCGCAAAATAGATTCTAATGAGAAGAGCCGTCAAGAAACTCAGTAGTTGCTCTTTAAAAAAATGCTACAATATGTAAATATCAATACATAAGCATTGTAACTATGTATTACGCTAGCATTGTGGAACGCCGAATGCAAAGCCGGCAGTATCCATGCAACGTTCTCCTTTAGGAATTCGTCAACTGTATAATAGTATAATATAATAACCGCGGCTTTACTTTGAGAAGTTTATTATTGTACAAGAGAACTTCTACCATTTGTACCTACAAATGATGGAAACGAGTTACGACCCTCAGCATTGAGGAATAAGTACGATGCAGAGAGAGATTTTGCGGAAGAACACACGCTAGGGACTTCAAGACCATTTTGCTTTTTTTCAATTTAATCTCTTTCAAAGCTGGCCTATATTATGCCGAAATGCACAAAAGTTTTTTTTAGTCCTGATTTTTATGGGACTTTTGTCCGACACGGACACGTTAGCCTGATCGTAGCCTAAATAGAAGAGATATTGCCTATGCAGGAATATTTCGGGGGGCGATTCTAAAATCGATGATTTCAATAACCTTCTGTTGACGGTAGATATACTGAGATGTCTTTTTACTATAATTAGTAAAATATTACAATAAAACTTAAAGCTAGCCTTATCTAATTACTATAAGTACAAATCTTGTAAAATCACCTATGTCGTATTTATTAATGTTATATTACTGCACAAGCGTCTCTCTCTGCACGCTGTATCTTTAATAAATACCGTCGTTTGCGCGTTTCTCCGAGAAAGTTTCTGCGATTTGATTATATTTTAAGCAAACTAAGAAAAAACAGACTATATCTAACAGTTTTATCTGTTATTTAATTATAACTTGTAGTTTTGTCCATCCTGAAAATACGCAACAATTTAGCTGTAGAAACCATATTGTAATAACCGTTCAGTCAAAATTTCCTCGGACCATATCTTTTCTGATTTGGATACGCCCAATACACACGCTCGTAGTTCAAATTTACATAATATGAATATGTATTGTACGGTCTATACAATCGAAAATTTTAATATTGTCTCAATAACGTTCGACTGTATCAATACATAATTTACTTCTGAAAACCTATGGAGTATTTTTTTCAATTTAATTTACATCAAATTTATTGTGCAAGATCCATGCTAGATCTCTTTTGGTTGGTATAATATAGCCCAAGAGGATCTAATACGATTTTTTTTTAATTTGTTCCAAAGCCGTGCAAAGATAAAGTGGACAGTCAAGCACTATCTCTTTATAAGCTAAGCTGTACCTGTCCATATAAAAACAACAAAGACAGAACGCAGGACTTATGTATATTAAACTTATGTATGTACATACATAGAACATATATAAAATATAATAATTTACATAATATAATAAACTTATGAAAACATATTACATAAATATACTGTAGCTACTTACTGTAATTGTGCTAAGTAACTTTGGGCTTGAACTTTTTTTTTATTTGTTAAAAGAACCACCCACAGAATTACACAATCAAATTACAAAAGTTATTCCTTAAATTTCACAGCTCTCGTGTAACTTAATTTACGGGTAGTCACAGCGTGTGCCGATAACAACAGTCGTACGTAACAATAAACCTAATGAATATAAAAAATACCTAAGCTCATAAAACTTAAAGCTTATAAAATGAAAAACTAAGTTAAATTATCCTAGAAAAAAATAGTATATTTACAACCAGGGCCTAACACTATTATAATTATCCTTCTTTGTACTAAAGCTTTAAGCTTTTTAGCTTAAAGGTGCCCACGCATTCAAACTGAACTGCAGCGGAACTGCGCGTCGCGGTAGCGCCCCGCACGATATTCTCTCCAGCCGCGACGCGCGTACGTCACTGCCGCGCGGCGCGGCTGGAGAGAATATCGTGTGTGGCGCTGACGCGACGCGCAGTTCAGTTGCAGTTCAGTTCGAGTGCGTGGACACCTTAATAGCTTAGATCGACAATGTGGGTAATTCTGTTGGACACAATCTATACTTAATAAATAAAATTGGAGTGTCTGTCTGTAATTTCGAAATAACTACCTCATATTAAGCTCATAGGGTTATTTGAACGATACCTTAACTGAATCACACGTTTTTAAAATTTTTGTCTGTCTGTCTGTCTGTCTGTCTGTCTGTTTGAAAAGGCTAATCTTTGGAACGGCTGAACCGATTTTGACGGGATTTTCACAGACAAGAAGAGGATTGACCAGGGTGTAACATAGGCTACTTTTTAACCGACTTTCAAAAAGGGAGTTGTGTTTTTCTACCTATGTACACCGAAATCTCTGAGATTTCTGAACCGATTTGCGTAATTTTTTTTTTAATCGATAGAGGAACTTTGCGACATTGTTTCATAAAAAATTTGGATTCCAACTCCTCAATCCTGATGCTGCAGAGGATCTGACCAATCCACGCGGGCGAAGCTGCGGGCATCAGCTAGTCTCTAAATATAATGACAGGTTAAATCAAGTGCTTTTCCGTGGGGAGCACTATGAAAAAGGTAGCGATAGATTCAGACCTGTCATTTTAGTTTAGTTTAGAAATAGAAATTATGTACTACAGAATTAGCTACACTACACGGTTATTGTCGCCTAAGCATCTTTGATTTCTCATAGCAGCCACAGCAGCGTCTGAAGAAGAAGCTTGAGCCTTTTCATCGTCATTTAGCGACTGATGAGAAGCGATCACACAGGCTTTAGTAGCCAATAATCGTCCATACTGTACCGGTCTATTGCTATAGCATAGCTATAGCTTAAAATTACGGCTCTTATTCAAAGGTTCGGGGTTTCATCCCAGGCACACATCTTAACTTTACAAAATAATGTGCATTAGATATTACTTGCTTTAACGGTGAAGGAATACATCGCGAAGAAACGTATGCCTAAGAGTTCTCCATGATATTCCAAAAGATGTGCGCAGTCTACCAATCCACACTTGGCCAATTCAGTGTCCTTCCTATACCATTCTCAATTTGAGAGGAAACTCGTGCTAGTACTGCCAGCTATCGTGCCAGCGATGGGATGCGATGGCGATGATGATGAATCTTCCATGTCCTTTAATAAAATCTTACACTTTAATCTTGCAGCGTGAAAATAGAGTAATTTACAAGAGATTGGCATCAGCAATGGAATCGCCTTTTTTCTATACGTCTACCACTAAACGCAAGAAATTGGTAAAGTTCTGGGCATCAAGAAATGAAAGGTTCCTTAAATTGCTACTCGCTTTAGGTTCTTGTACTTTGGGTGCTTGGTAAGTGAGCTAGAACTTTTATGAAATATACCTCTTCACCAAATTCGAACGGTTATCGTCAATACTTTTAGTCAATCGCATTGGTAAAGCAGATGGATTAACTGGATGAGATTTTATAAGTCTGTATTGCAAGCCTTTTACCAATCCTCTGTGCTAACCAGTCTATCCTATCTATTATCTAATACTGTGAATCAAAGACCTATTTTATATTTCTGTGTGCTTAAAAAGCTTCTGGCCCAGTTCTAAACTTGCGTGTTTTAAATTCCTACCGAACTTTACGCGTAATTAGTTGCAAGGAATTTTTTCAAGTTGGTGTGCTTATTTGAAATTCCAAGTTGTTGAGAGCTTCCAAGTTTTAATATAAGTTTGGATCACAAAATGGTGGATGACCGCAGGTTTTAGAGTGTCGCATAGATATTACTTTATGTCTATATCTTCTTCTAAACAATTATCATGAACTAACTGAAACGTGCCGGCTTCGCTTGAGTGAAATTTTTGAAAATCAATATAGAGATAGGATTTGCGAAACTCCCGAAACACATATTTTTTCATTTTTAACGCAAAGTTCAATCACCAATGTTCATGGATACAACTTGAAACACGACGGACTTTCATAGAAAATTTCATCTCCTATTTAATGTTCTTGGGAGTGGAATTTCCAAAAATTATTCGATTTTTAACCCGCTGAAGGGGTTTTTCTAAAAACCCTTCCTAGTGAGTGAAAGTCATAAAATAAACCTACTGTCAAAATTTTAAGTTTACTAGCCCAAAGTATTTGGGCTGTGCGTTGATAGATCAGCCAGTCACTCAGGACAAGTCTATTTTTAATATGTATGGATGAGAGAACGCCTGTCTCTATTTTTAACCCCCGACCCAAAAAGAGGGGTGTTATAAGTTTGACGTGTGTATCTGTGTATCTGTGTATCTGTGTATCTGTGTATCTGTGTATCTGTCTGTGGCCTCGTAGCGCCTAAACGAATGGACCGATCTTAATTTAGTTTTTTTTGTTTGAAAGGTGGCTTGATCGAGAGTGTTCTTAGCTATAATCCAAAAAAATTGGTTCAGCCGTTTGGAAGTTATCAGCTCTTTTCTGGTTTTCTTATTACTTTTATCCCAGGACCACCAGAGGTTACGTATTTTCTGACACAGGAAATATGTACGATTGAGTAGTGTTAGTAAGTACTAAGAAAGCATGCCTAGCCTACATGCTAGCTTGCTTAGACGGCCAATTTTCAGGTATCTGATAATCAAGGTACATAAAACCATTACTTACCTCACGTAAATTCTCCAAACTGATTTTTACGTATATTTTAGGCAATATCCTTAAAAATATGTCGCCAATACTCCCAGACACTTCCCGCGTCGGCCGTATTGCTTTGCAGACGCTTTAAAGCTCCCAAAATAAGTAATTACTTAACTGCACGTAAATTCTGATGCTCCATTTTTATATATGTCCACCAGACAACTATTTTAAAACCTTTTACAAGAAGACAGACCGATCCAGAGGGCCAATCATCCCCTAAATTCAATTTTAATGCCTCTGTGGGTTTGAGCGCGAGGGCATCATTATCTTCGCGCATGAGACTGAGTAAGACATGTATTAGGATATATTGACTTCTCTCTCACTCTCTTATAGTTTACTTATGTCAATTAATTATTAATATTTAAAAAAAACAGCTAAAAATTAAAAAAATTGGAGAATTCACGTGAGGTAAGTAATGTTTTTATGTACCTTGATTACCTGATACCTGAAAATTGGCCGTCTAAGCAAGCTAGCAGGTCTGTAGGCATGCGTTCTTAGTACATACTAACACTACTCAATCGTCCACATTTCGTTCGTCAGAAAATACGTGACGGCTGGTGGCCCTGGGATCTTTCACTATTGTAACAGAGGTTCATAATATTATGTCAATTGGCAAATGTCAAGCTGTCAAGATGGACGTTGCTTAGATACATAATTATTTATTTGAAAATAATGTTTTGGAAAACTCCGATACTTTGGATCGTAGGCGCGGAGTTTCTAATTTATAAAATATTATAATCACAGTTAAACGAGAAAACATCAATACAATTATATGTAATATCCAACAGTCAACCAAAGGCCACGAACAATCAACCCAAACCCAAACCATAGTCAAACTATTTTTAGGGTTCAGTAGGTATCTGTAGAAAAAAAAAAGATGTAGCCTCGACTGTTTTAGTCGCGTAGGTGTGCATGGCACCATTAAATATCGTAGGAGGCGATGACTCTCCGCGCGGCTGAGGTTCCCGCATCGTAGTCGCTTTGTCGCGCAGGTTTGGATGATGCATTAGGCGCACCTTCTTTATATTTTATCTGCTTGAACTCAGCTTATTTATTTTGACAAAATACGTTAAAAATTCATCATCATCAGGATCAACCCATCGCCGGCTTACTACTGAGCACAAGTCTCCTCTCAGAATGAGAAGCTACCACACTGGCCAAGCACGTATTGGCACACCTCACGCACCTTTGAGGGAGCATTATGGCCAACTCTTAAGCATGCAGGTTTCCTGACGATGTTTTCCTTCACCACTTCGTTGTCTGTCTGTGTGTCATCTTTCAAGAGAATCAAAACTTATAAATTGGGTACTTCCCGTTTACGTAGAATCATGAAAGGCAGGTAGCAATATCTTATAGGCCAAGCACTCTACTCCTGTGGCCCAAGTAAACAGAAAAATCTGACAACTGAATTGTCATTACATAAAAAAAAACTTGTACGGAACTCTTCATGTGTGAGGCAGACTCGCACTTGACCGGTTTTTGAAAGTTATGTCAAATAAAAATTTTACATGCAATAACAAACAAAATGAAATACAAGCCACTTTATTCCTTATTTCATCGGGTGAAAGTGGATTTCAATTTAATCGTAGGTATATCTTGAAAAGCGAACTATTATACGACTACGTAAAATGTGTACATTTTTAAAGCAACGACATGTTAGAAAAAGATATTTCGTGTTGGTCATGTTAAACTATGTGAGTCATTCAGATAATTCTTGATTTAGTGATGTTCGGTCAAAAATATTTCATGGAACGTATAATTAACATAACATTGATGTTACTTTTGAAGAGATATTAGCTGCCTTATTGGATTTATATTATTATAGAAATTGGGTTTTAGAATGGCACAAATAAACGGTAATTTAT
This sequence comes from Maniola jurtina, assembly GCF_905333055.1. Taxonomy (NCBI): domain Eukaryota; kingdom Metazoa; phylum Arthropoda; class Insecta; order Lepidoptera; family Nymphalidae; genus Maniola; species Maniola jurtina. The sequence goes on along the minus strand of NC_060036.1, from coordinate 10,850,536 downwards.
GAATAAAAGTTTAAAAAGCGTGAAATAAAAATTAAATTAAAAATTTAAAAAACCCCCGACACATAAACCTCTAAAAAGTAAAAAAATAATAGGTAAGTATGTATGGGCCCTTTAAGAATAGTATAAATAGTAAAGTTTTTATCCAAGCGTTCGTTGTGTCGGGGGACCGCTAAAGACTATTCTTTCTACAACAGATGACTTTCATAGTTTATGATAGGTAGCGGTCCCCTGGCGCAACGAGCGCTTGGATAAAAACTTTACTATTTATACTATTCTTAAAGGACCCATACATACTTACCTATTATTTTTTTACTTTTTAGAGGTTTATGTGTCGGGGGTTTTTTAAATTTTTAATTTAATTTTTATCATTTTACAGCTTGACCGCAGGACCAAAATCTTAACGAAGTTACTCATATTGGATATAAGAGCTGTGGAAGCAGTAGCTCAACTTTTAATAGAAGAAAATAGAAGACAGACCTTTTAATCTTTTCGCCTATATAATTAGCTTAAATTTTATTTTACAGGCATATCTATCCACTAGTTGACGACATAGATTACAATCTGATGGTGTCAGCTCGATTTCCGTTCGAGTACCAGACCCCTACGCGGTTTCCCATATTCTATGTGATAGTGATGATAGTTTTCAACTACGCATCTCTGTTTGTGATGGTGAACGATCTGATCATGCAGGCGCATCTAATGCATCTGCTGTGTCAGTACACTGTGCTTTCGGATTGCTTCAAGGGAATTATTTACGACTGTATGGATGACCAAAATCGTAAGTTTGTCCATCATTTTAGTCTGTGAAATGCCACTGCTATACATAAGCCTTTCCCAATCACTGCGAGTACACCTAGTCCTCAGTTTTTAGGCGAACATTGGTACTGATTCTTTTGGTAACTAAATTTTAGAGTATGCGTATCCTCTTCTTACTAATGTAATACGAAAAGGACAGACACAGTTTGACAGTTATGAATTTAATTTAGAGCTGTCAAATCTCGTGACTTAGCTACCAGTTGCGAGCCTATTTTTTAAATTTGTAGCGTACACTAAACTTTAGGGTCTTAAAATGTAAAATTCATGTTCCGTCCTTTTTTAGCAATATTAAAAAGCGAAGGATGCAGATACTCTATTTAACGAAATTAAAAACTATTTAATTCTATTTTCAGTTATGAACCGAAAGAAATTAGTCATTACGGACTCTTTCAAAGAGATTTATTTAAAGCGACTCAGCAATTTGGTGGCTCAACACCAATTCATTTTAAAGTGCGGTACTTCCTTTCTCTAGAATTGGAATTGTTCATTAAGAGTTTAAGTTGAGACTTAAATTTTCTATACCTACTTCCAGGAACACGACGGATTTAAAGCATTCCCTGGGTGGTGCTATGCTTGGTCAGATGGCAGCGAGTGCTATGCTTATATGTTTTGTTGGTTATCAAGCTACTGTGAGTTATTTTTTAGGGTTCCGTACCTCGTAATGAAAAAAGAACTCTTTTAGGATCAATTCGTTGTCCATCTGTCTGTCACGAACCCTTTTTGTCAGGAACGCGTGAATGTATCAAGTTGAAATTAATATCAAATAATAAGATCTATGGTCCCTTGCAGCTATACGAAAACCAAGCTTCCGTACCAAAATGGTAAAAATGGAACCCGTATGGTGCAACTTTGTCAGTCCATCTGAAAGTGATTCTTAACATTTTACTTCTTCTGTAGTTCTGTACGTTTTTATTTTCATTGCAGACTGCTGGTTCCAACAAAGTGAAATTTTTCATGAGCCTTTTGTATCTTATGTACAATCTGTTCGAACTGTTTATATTTTGCAAATGGTGCGATGAAATCAAATTACAGGTTGGTTTAAATAAAATCTTACGTCGGTATGCAAAGTCTGAAATTCAAAATCCTTGTAATTGAGCCAAAAATGTGCCCACAACTTAATAATGGTGAACTAGCTGAACTACTGCCAAACGACTCAATCGGGCAGTTGAAAACCGGCAAAACCTTGCCGCCTAGGGATTTAGCGGTCCGGTACGATGCCGTGTAAAAACCGATAAGGAGGTCATACCCCTTCCAACTCAGCTCACTTCCATCTTAGATTGCTTCATCACTTGCCACCAGGTGAGATCACAGTTAAGAGCAAACTTGTAATGAAAAAAAAAAATTAATGTAGAGAATTGAAAAATCAGTTACCATTTTCGTTAATATATTTATCTATGATCAAATCAATCTAATAAAACGCTTTTGATAACATATCTACCTATAGTCCGCGACAGGTTAAGATGGCAATTGGGGTATGAGGCGGGGGGACCTCCGCACTCCCGCACATCACCCGCGCTCGCCCGCATCGGGTTAACGCGGAGGGCTGTGCGGGTGTGCGGGGCGTTCCCTCCCCAACTGCTATTTCAACCTGTCGCGTACAGCTATAGAGGTTTCTGTTTCTTACAACTACATACTGACTTGTATTTTCAGAGTGAAAACATAGGTAAATCGGTGTATTGTTCAGGCTGGGAGCAAGGGCTCGCCACCATTCCAGGAGTGCGTTTGAATCTGCTCATCATAGCCAGTCGGGCTCGCAAGCCACTTGTTCTCACAGCCGGCGGCTTGTTTGATCTGTCTCTAGCTTCGTATACCACTGTAAGGGCAAGTCCTAACCGAGCTGTAACCTACACAAGCATACTTAAGCTTGTTCTTGGCACAAACAAAGTGATCTACTTATGCCAGTTATACAAAATAAGCTAAAATCTACCTTCATGTAAAAAAAATTATTGTACCTATTCTTCTCCCGTTAACTCCTACTGTCAGGGTAGAGATCTCTTGTAAAGATGAATGCTTCTATATCTACTTCTTATCTTTTTGTTTTTACTGCTAGGTACGAAAAATAAATATTTTTTGTTTCAGTTAGTAAAGACTTCTTACTCTGCTATCACTGTCTTACGAAGACTACAACACGAATAAATAGCTACCTAATAAAGGAAAGTCATATTTAGAAATACATAGACTGCTTAAATCATAACCCATCCTTTTGGTTTTGCCTAGTCGGATAAAAACTAACAAAATATCAAAATGCCTGAAAGACGCACTATAAGCAATCGCAACACGTCGCGATGGTTACTGCACAACAGGATGTCACGTGGATTGCACGCTGTACGATTGTAATACAAGAAGCAAGAAACTGCATGACGCCAATAGCACGAGACTAAAGGGTCTGTGAGAGACTTGACATAGCAAGCGCCCTGGGCGCGGAAGCGAGACGCTTACAAGATATATGGCGCTCTATGGAATAAAATACAAGAAGCGTCGCGCTGTCGATTTTAATATCGCGATGCTGCAATTTACAGAACATATTAATTACATGCGCATAATTTTAGTGCATATTTTTATTTGTTTTACTTCTATTCTTGATTTTTCAACATTCTGTTTTTAAGCAACATCAATAAGTATAACTAGAATATCATAAGAGTTTCCGTGATAAATGATAGGGCATTATAATATTGTAACATTATAATATATTAAAATATAATATATTGTTGAAACATTATAATATTGTACGAGACACAGCTGTGATAGTTACATCGCAACGGTGTTTTCAAGGAGGTTCTGTGTTTGCTGACAACACAAACCCAAGGATCACTGAAAGAGCATCATCGCACCACAAAAAAAGTGACATGAAAACCGCAAAAGTCATAAACGGTCACAAACGCAAGAATGGTAATCAATTCCAAAAACTATTACTATTACAGAACTACATTAATTATATAATACATATTATATTCGGAAGTCGGTTTTTTTTATTTTACTATTTTTAGTAGCCTCATGAATTAAAATATGCTATACCTATAATTATAAATCTACTGTTTAATAAGCTATTACACTGATCTCGAGACTCTCATCCATTGAGGAGTTCTGTTCTCCATCTTCATCAGATCTTCACCGAATTTAAATAGGACCTAAATCCTAGGAATCTAAAATATGACCTTCTAAACAAAAAAGAAGTATCGAAATCAATTCATAATTGGCGGAGTGATCGCGTAACAAACATACAATAAAAATATACCAACAAACAAACATAATTGAGCACCTCCTCTTTTTTGAAGTCGGTTAAAAATGGAACGCACCGTGGACACCTTTTCCTTCCACCCCGCTACAATCACATACCCTCTTTGTTAAAAGTCTTTAATCCCCAGTCCCATTTGAAAATACTTTTCCCAAACTACAATTTAGTGGAGCAGAATGCAGATACTGAAAAAACATAATATCGCTAAATAGGTATAATTTTATGTCAGGCCATAATACAACGATTTTTTGTTTCGTTTAACCAAAATAGGCAGAGCTAGTTTCCTAATGAGCTACAAATGTTTATGCATGAGTGTCATAGTATGATAGCATTACTAATCATGACTAAAATGGACTGCAAATCGTGACTGCTTTTTTGTCGAATACAATGTAATCACACTTCACACTTAATATTATAAAGGCGAAAGTTTGTATGTGTGTGTGTGTGTGTGTGTGTGTGTGTGTGTGTGTGTGTGTATGTTTGTTACTCCTTCACGCAAAAACTACTGGAAGGATTTGGCTAAAATTTGGAATGGAGATAGATAATATCCTGGATTAGCACATAGGCTACTTTTTATCCCGGAAAATCAAAGAGTTCCCACGGGATTTCAAAAAATCTAAATGCACGCGGGTGAAGTCGCGGGCATCGGCTAGTTGACAAATAAGCCCATGTATTTTAATTTCCAACATGTCTACTAAAGTACGCGGATTTCATCATTATCATTATCATCGTCAACCGATTGAGGTCCACTGCTGGAGAGATTTCCGCACGCCAGGGTACCTGAACAGCTTGAATCCAGCGGCTCTGTGAGACTGGTTTGATGTCATACGTCCAAAGTACAAGATAGTATACGTACCTAAACTACCTATACTGCAGGGTCTACTACGCTTTCTGGTGCGAGGTCACCGTTCCAGCCCTTGGGACCACAACGTATAACAGGTTTTCCATGCGATGTTGAAGTGGCAGTACCAAGTACAGAACCCAACCCGTTGAGCTATGTCGTTTACTCTGACTCTTCTACGGATTTATTCATTTCTAATTTGATCACGTAGAGAGTCTCCAAGCATAGCTTCTGAGTGACTCTGAGCTTTCTTATGAGGCTCATAGTAAGTGATAGCGACCACATCGCCAATAGTAGCTGCCTGTAAAAGCTAAAGTTACTAAAGCTTTTAGTTTGAGTTGTTATATCAAGAAAAATGCCACACCTCGACTCTGCCGTGTGCCTTGTGCTTATTCAATCAGTCAAAGGTTTCTAATGTCAACCTAAGAATCAAGTTTAAAAGGTTGCGGTGAGAATTCTTTGCTTCACTTTTCTCATCTATTAACTATGTAGTTGCTAGGTGCTCTCTAAACGCTAGCAAATTTTAATTTTACAATAAAAGGACTGCAACATATCCCATAGTATAATTATTTTAAGTACCTAACAAGAATTAATTACTATTCATTTGTGCGATCATGCGATGACCAAATGGATTAAGGGTCTTGAATGAATAATCGAAATTGAAATTTAATTGTAGTTTCAGTGATTTCAACCGAAGTTTCCATTAGACTTGCGTTAACGAAAGAAAAACTTTTTTTTCAAATGTAAGAGAAGAGCATAATTAGGCAATTAATTTAATTGGTCATTCCTTCATAGCCCACAGTCCGCGTTAGCCAAAGATATATGAATTCGAATCATTTTCGATATAAACTTATTCCATACAATCGTAGTTAGATTCTCATTTGAATACTAAGCAACCAAAATCCATAAAATTTTGCAGACACATTCTAAAAACTAATATCTGTGATTCTAGATTTCTCTAAAACTATGTAAAAGTTATAAAATTAACAATTGTATAGAGGAAATCAGCTTAGTATACATTCCTTGAAGTGTAAGAAAAAGTAAACATAAAAATTATAATTGAGTTTTAATAATATTATGTATGTTAAACTAAGTGTATGTATTGTAAATAATTATGGTACACCTTCTAACGTTTTATCGCACGAGATTTGGAGCAAGCATGGAAACGCGTCAAGGTCTATTATTTAAACTCGGATTTTGTCCAGTAAACTTTAGATTTGTCAGTATATTATTGCAATGCAACGTTGGTAACGTACCAAATTTTATTCAGACAACATGAGAATCCTAAAGTATTTATGGAATAAACTAACAAATACAAACGCTATACAGTTGGCGAGTGGAAAACTCGAAATATATTTTTTCGAGTCTGTGTATAGAGTTATTTACTTTACAGGTAGGAAAATATAGGGTGTCATTTCAGTTAAATTGTAATATTCAATAGCATGTTTCAATATTGTACAGGGTAGGAACAGTATATCCTAACACTTAACAGAGATTATGATACTAATATTATAAAGAGCGCAAATATATAAAATTTACAGTCTTAATATTAACACGATAGATTATAATTAGATTTTAGATAAGTTAATTTTAAAATTTATTATTTTATTGAATCCTCGATGGATATTCCATTCCTAGCTTCAAGTAGAAACGTAAATACAGCCATACAAAACATAATAACTATATTAGAGTAGGTACTTAGTAATAACTAGAGGATGTCCGCGATTCCGTCCGCGTAGATTTAGGTTTTTAGAGATCCCGTGGGAACTGTTTGATTTTCCGGGATAAAATGCCTATGTCAATTACAGGGACGCAAGCTACCTCGGTAGCAAACATACAAATCGGTTAAGCGGGTGAGTTTTTAGGAATCCCGTGGAAACTCTGATTTTGCGGGATAAAAAGTAGCCTGTGTCTGTTCTCAGGATATAAGCTAACCCTGTACCCGTCAGAATCGGTTAAACTGTTGGGCCGTGAAAAGGTAGCAAACAGACAGACGGACACACTTTTGCATTTATAATATTAGTATGAAAGTATGGATTTAGCCCTCTATATTCACTGCAGGTATCTCAGCTTCGGAGCGTGGAATTCCTTATTTGATATACAGTACAACACTGAAGACATCGATGGTGTTATTGGTGTTTTGCGAACTGTGGAAGTTGTTTACTGTGTCTTTGAATATCGAAGTGCTAATAAATAGCACGAACTCTATACTTATTCAATGTGTCGCCTACTACAAATACAAGATCATGGTAATTATAATATCTTACTAGATGATGCCCGCAACTATGTCCACGTGGGTTCAGGTTTTTTTAAATCCCGTGGGAACTCTTTGCTTTTCCGGGATAAAAATTCCCTATGTCAATTTCCGGGACGCAAACTACCCCTGTACCAAATTTCATATAAATCGGATAAATGGATGAGTCTTTAAGAATCCCGTAAGAAATCTTTGATCTTCGGGATAAAAAGTAGCCTATATCCGTCCCCGAGATGTAATCCGACTCTGCACCTTTCATCAAAATCGGTTAAACTGTTGGGCCGTGAAAAGCTAGCAGATAGGCTAGCAGGCATTTATAATATTAGTATGGATAGTATGATTCAATCAATCGATCAATCAATCGATCAATCAATCAATCAGCCTGTTAGCGTCCACTACTGGACATAGGTCTTCCCGAGATCGCGCCACCACACACGATCCTCCGCCATCCTCATCCACTCGCTATCCTCTTAAGGTCGTCGGTCCAGCGGGTCGGAGGTCATCCCATAGTTTAAATTAGTATGGATTAGTATGGATAAACTTATCATGATTAATATCATAATATACAGTCATGTACCCTCCTTGCGTCATATTCCTCATTTTTAACCCCCGACCCAAAAAGAGGGGTGTTATAAGTTTGACGTGTGTATCTGTGTATCTGTGTATCTGTGTATCTGTGTATCTGTGTATCTGTCTGTGGCCTCGTAGCGCCTAAACGAATGAACCGATTTTAATTTAGTTTTTTTTGTTTGAAAGGTGGCTTGATCGAGAGTGTTCTTAGCTATAATCCAAAAAAATTGGTTCAGCCGTTTGGAAGTTATCAGCTCTTTTCTGGTTTTCTTATTACTTTTATCCCAGGACCACCAGAGGTTACGTATTTTCTGACACAGGAAATATGTACGATTGAGTAGTGTTAGTAAGTACTAAGAAAGCAAGCCTAGCCTACGTGCTAGCTTGCTTAGACGGCCAATTTTCAGGTATCTGATAATCAAGGTACATAAAACCATTACTTACCTCACGTAAATTCTCCAAACTGATTTTTACGTATATTTTAGGCAATATCCTTAAAAATATGTCGCCAATACTCCCAGACACTTCCCGCGTCGGCCGTATTGCTTTGCAGACGCTTTAAAGCTCCCAAAATAAGTAATAACTTAACTGCACGTAAATTCTGACGCTCCATTTTTATATATGTCCACCAGACAACTATTTTAAAACCTTTTACAAGAAGACCGACCGATCCAGAGGGCCAATCATCCCCTAAATTCAATTTTAACGCCTCTGTGGGTTTGAACGCGAGGGCATCATTATCTACGCGCATGAGACTCAGTAAGACATGTATTAGGATATATTGACTTCTCTCTCACTCTCTTATAGTTTACTTATGTCAATTAATTATTAATATTAAAAAAAATCTGCTAAAAATTAAAAAAATTGGAGAATTTACGTGAGGTAAGTAATGTTTTTATGTACCTTGATTACCTGATACCTGAAAATTGGCCGTCTAAGCAAGCTAGCAGGTCTGTAGGCATGCGTTCTTAGTACATAGTAACACTACTCAATCGTCCACATTTCGTTCGTCAGAAAATACGTGACACGGCTGGTGGCCCTGGGATCTTTCACTATTGTAACAGAGGTTCATAATATTATGTCAATTGGCAAATGTCAAGTTGTCAAGATGGACGTTGCCTAGATACATAATTATTTATTTGAAAATAATGTTTTAGAAAACTCCGATACTTTGGATCGTAGGCGCGGAGTTTCTAATTTATAAAATATTATAATCACAGTTAAACGAGAAAACATCAATTCAATTATAATATCCAACAGTCAACCAAAGGCCACGAACAATCAACCCAAACCCAAACCATAGTCAAACTATTTTTAGGGTTCAGTAGGTATCTGTAGAAAAAAAAAGATGTAGCCTCGACTGTTGTAGTCGCGTAGGTGTGCATGGCACCATTAAATATCGTAGGAGGCGATGACCCTCCGCGCGGCTGAGGTTCCCGCATCGTAGTCGCTTTGTCGCGCAGGTTTGGATGATGCATTAGGCGCACCTTCTTTATATTTCGTCTGCTTGAACTCAGCTTATTTACTTTGACAAAATACGTTTAAAATTCATCATCATCAGGATCAACCTATCGCCGGCTCACTACTGAGCTCAAGTCTCCTCTCAGAATGAGAAGCTACCACACTGGCCAAGCACGTATTGGCAGACCTCACGCACCTTTGAGGGAGCATTATGGCCAACTCTCAAGCATGCAGGTTTCCTGACGGTGTTTTCCTTCACCACTTCGTTGTCTGTCTGTGTGTCATCTTTCAAGAGAATCAAAATTTATAAATTGGGTACTTCCCGTTTACGTAGAATCATGAAAGGCAGGTAGCAATATCTAATAGCCCAAGCACTCTACTTCTGTGGCCCAAGTAAAGAGAAAAATCCGACAACTGAATTGTCATTACATAAAAAAAAAACTTGTACGGAACTCTTCATGTGTGAGGCAGACTCGCACTTGACCGGTTTTTGAAAGTTATGTCAAATAAAAATTTGACATGCAATAACAAACAAAATGAAATACGAGCCACTTTATTCCTTATTTCATCGGGTGAAAGTCGATTTCAATTTAATCGTAGGTATATCTTGAAAAGCGAACTATTATACGACTACGTAAAATGGGTACATTTTTAAAGCAACGACATGTTAGAAACAGATATTTCGTTTTGGTCGTGTTAAACTATGTGAGTCATTCAGATAATTCTTGATTTATGTTCGGTCAAAAATATTTCATGGAACGTATGATTAACATAACATTGATGTTACTTTTGAAGAGATATTAGCTGCCTTATTGGATTTATATTATTATAGAAATTGGGTTTTAGAATGGCACAAATAAACGGTAATTTATGAATAAAGTTTAAAAAGCATGAAATAAAAATTAAATTAAAAATTTAAATAACCCCCGACACATAAACCTCTAAAAAGTAAAAAAATAATAGGTAAATATGTATGGGCCCTTTAAGAATAGTATAAATAGTAAAGTTTTTATCCAAGCGTTCGTTGCGTCGGGGGACCGCTAAAGACTATTCTTTCTACAACAGATGACTTTCATAGTTTATCATAGGTAGCGGTCCCCTGGCGCAACGAGCGCTTGGATAAAACTTTACTATTTATACTATTCTTAAAGGGCCCATACATATTTACCTATTATTTTTTTACTTTTTAGAGGTTTATGTGTCGGGGGTTATTTAAATTTTTAATTTAATTTTTATTCCTGAATTATTTATCTTAATTTCAATTGCTGTTTTATTATATAAACTTCTGTATCATCCGTTATTTTAGAGAAAAAATAAAGATGTTTTCAAAAATCTCGCATCGTCAATGGAGTCGCGAAATTTCGACCTTGGCACAAATGAAAGGAAAAAGATACTGGACGTTTGGCAAAAGAGGAACGAAGCATCTTTAAAACTTCTCTTGCTCTTAGGAACCAGTACCCTTATTTCATGGTAAGTGGTAACCATGCCGTTTTAAATATGTTTCTAGTAAAATTATCTTTTACGCACCAGTTCAATGAGATGATGACTTCTGAATAGAGAAAGCTTCTGACATAGAACTTAGAAGTAGACTTTTGAGTTTGACCCTGTAAGATATGATGATGATAAGAGCACTAGTTCATAAGGAACTGCAGTTGCCGGACCTGAAAAATTCAAAAACCACGGCTCGCTTCGCTTGCCTTGTGCTCCTAAGCTACTAAGCTCTTTTGGGGTGATTAAATTTCTGGGCCACATTTAAAATCGCAATGGTTGTATTTTTATATTCTTCAATAATAATATATGTTTTATTTACATTGCATAAGTTTAATAAATAGAAATAAAATACTACATTTAAAGGCAATCATAGCGGTTTGTTTAGGACTTAGGTTATTTGGATTTTTAACCGACTTCGACACGATTACTGCATGTATTGAAGGGAAATAAAAACTGTTGTGATGTATATTGTGATCTAAATACTGATAGTATATAACCGATATTCTCCATTGACTCAGGTTTATATACCCTCTAGTGGATGACTTGGAATACAATCTTGTGGTGGATGTCAAACTACCCTTTGAATACCAAACACCGACGCGGTACCCGTTCACATACATTGCAATCCTGATAAATTTTTTTTACATAGCGTTTTTTGTGATGTCGACTGATCTCATCATGCAATCACATTTGATGCACTTGCTCTGTCAGTTTGCTGTGCTGAATGATTGTTTTAGGAATATTTCGGTAGAATGTAAATTGGTTATGAAAGGTAATATTCTTTACTTTAGTACTAAATAAATAAAAGTGTATGTCTGTCTTTGACGCTACCAAAACCCAAACACCGTTTTTTTGTCTGTCTTTACTAATTATCAAAAAAAAAATGCGAGAACTATGCAATGAGTGATCTTGGCTACTTTATACTCTGGAAATAAACAAAGTCTCTATAAAAAATCTAAATCATGGCAAACGAAGTCGCGGGCAAAATCTATTAATAGCACTAATAGTTCAAAATAAATATATTGATGGAATAGTTACTAGTTATAAAATAAGCTTTTAGTTGGTTTAGTGTAAAGTTCACTTTTTTTACTTAGATGAAGTCATGAACCCAAACAATGTCAATTTCAACCAAAAATTCAGAAGAGAATACATACAACGATTTGGAGATTTGGTAGATCAGCACGTTTTTATTTTAAAGTGAGTGTCTGCATTTGGCTAGACAGGTACAGACCATATATTGTTTCAAAAAAAACTGCGCCAAAAGTGAGATTCAGATAGTGGTTCCACCACATAACGTGGAATTTTGCTTGAAATAGGATGCAACTGGTATGCCCAATTTTAACGCTAGAAACATAATAAAAAATCAGTTTTTTTCGTTTTATAGGCCCTATTTTTTTTTGCAAGTGCCTTTTGTTTTCAAAAGACAGTCACAACACTTTGAAATTTTTGAACGACGTTCTCCGTCAGGTTAAAACTAAAGCAGTAATGGAAAGCAGTAGGTAGGTGGTGACGAGAAAACGCAAAATAGAATAAAATCACCATCATGTAAAACAGAAGAAAAAGTTTACGGATAATCTACAATTCTATACCCTCGCCGATTTTTATGTGAATTTCTATTAAAGTTATAACAGCAAATGATAAAAATTTAAGAATAGCCGCAATGAACATTAAACAAAATTAAAAAGTGTTATTTCTTGAACAATGGCACGGAACGGTTCGTCGGACTGATACTAATTTGTCTGTTTTCCAGCAATACACTCAGACTCCGCGACGTGATGAGCTCGCCTATGTTAGCGCAGCTGGTTTGCAGCACGGTGTTATTTTGTTCTATTGGTTTTCAAGTCGCTACTGTAAGGATTTTACTACATAAATCACTCCCTGGCAAAACTACGATGTGAACACATTAGTGCGTTGTGTGATTGTGGTGTCGTGACGCGACATAAGACGATCGTAGCCATACATTTTCAAGTTTTCAAGTCAAAATCAAAGTCATTTATTCAAATTGGGTACTATTGTACACTTTCTGAGTGTCAAAAAATGATGTAATGTTTTTACAAAGGGACCATAGTATCCTACTAAGCCTCCGCTGTCCATCTGATCGTCCGTCTGTCCGTCTGACCGTTCGTCTGTCTGTCTGCGGGCTGTATCTCATGAGTCATGAACTATAATAGGCAGAGAACTGTTTTCACAGAATTTGTATTTCTTACTATTCTTACTTATTCCGTACCGTTGCTATAACAACGTTGGTATGGATTCGTGTACGAGTGCGACTCGCACTTGACCTTATTTATTATGAAGAGTTCTTTCCTACTTCCATGGTATTAGTCTTTCTTTTTTGAAAAAAATACAGCGGTGAAAAGTTATACCTAACTCAGAGATCACAGCTGTTTTAGTTGGAACTTGGAACATATTAATATTCATTCAGATTTGTAAATCTCTTATTTTTATTATTGACAGTTACAAAATGAGCTATAATGTAATTTAAAATGTTCCTTTAATTTTGTTAAGGTTCATACTTTTATGAATGACTTGAATTTTGAATAATTTACATAATATATACTTGTACTATAAATATTGGCTTTTTCAAACAATGTTAAATTTTCAGGCAGTGAACGTAAATTTGACTAAATGGTTTATGAGTTTGTTTTTTTTGGGCTACAACATGTTCGTCCAATATGTCATATGCAGATGGTGTGAGGAAATAAAAACTCAGGTTTGTTTTTTCATACATTCATTTCAACAGCTAGGAGTCCACGTTTTAAATCATAATTTATACAAGACAGATTTGGTTCTTAGATAATATGAACTATAGGTTAACTAGATTAAAGCTCCGGATTCCATGAAACTAATATGTAACCAAGTTTGTTGATTGCGTGGCCTATGGCCTAACTCTCTGAGAGGAGATCTGTGCTCAGCAGTGGGTCTGCGATGGCTTGATCAAGATGAAAATAATGATGAAAGTAGAACGTAGATGGTAGAGAGCACAGAGTAAGGATATGACATTATTACATACTTACAGAGCTTTAACTAAGCGGCCTAGACAGAGAAATCGTGCGTTAAGTGCGGGACCCGAACTGGCCTAAGTAGTTGAACGGGCCCTATGTTCTGGTCGTCGTGGTCGTCATTTACGATTAGATCAAAGGCGTCTCGGACTACTGTGCCTTTCTTTATTCTGTGGTAGTAGGTAGATGTTAAGCTGTGCAGTGAAAATTTGATAATTTCCGTAGATTAAATAAATCAAAAGCCATTTTAACATTTCAGAGTGAAGGGATCGGCGAAGCTGTGTATTGCTCAGGTTGGGAAAATGGTATAGTAACAGTGCCGGGGGTCAGGACGTCCATCCTGCTAATATTGGCGCGCGCGAACAAACCCGTGCGCCTTTCTGCTGGAGGAATGTACGACCTTACCTTAGAGGCGTATGCTACAGTAAGAAAGAAAAATGATTATTTTAGAAATTGCGCCACACATCACATGTTATAACTAAGGGTTGGTTATCCTGACGCTTCCCCCACTTGAACATTGAAGCAAAAATGCCTCAAGCAGAAGGAGCACCGAAATAAAATATGTCATGTGTGGCACAACCCAAAAAAAGGTTCCAGCTCAGCATAATGCTGTATTCCTTGTATAAACACAAGAGCATACAACGCTCATTTTCAGCCAAGACATTTTGACGAAATGCGGTATAGAGATAGTTTGCATCCCGGTGAAGGACATAATCCCATAGAACTCCTTGATTTTCGGGGTAAATAAAGAATAACATTAGAAAGCAAGAAAAAAAGAAAAAACATTTATTTTTAAAAGCATTACGTCTCTCTCCAAGATTCAAACAATCTCATTGGCACCTTTAGCCAAAATCGATTTAAGCAGATACGCCGTGAAAAGGTAACAGATATACAAACATACAGATATACAATACGTATAGGTACGACACACTTTGACTTTCATATGAAATGGAAACCTAACTTTTGATTCATTTATTTTCAGATAGTGAAAACTTCTTACAGTGCTCTCACAGTTTTGCTTCGACTTCGATAAGTTTTAAGAAATTTTTTACAACAATTATATAATTATTATTAATTAAACGAATTGCCCGTTTTTAATTCAAAATGCTAATAAATATTTTTAAAATAAATAAACAAGGTTGATACTTAAATATCGAGAGTTTCATTCATCATTAATATTAAGTAGCCTGTACCGGATACCTTTATAGCCATTTACCATTTACCTTTATATAGGCTGGGTACCTAATACCTATATAAAGGTGTACCTAAGCAAAGTCGAAGTGCGGTCTATAGATTTCAGCCTTAGTTCACTAGGCGTCTTTATTTCAATTCTGCAGCTCCGTGTTGCCGCTGGTCTGTATAAATATAAATAATCGATGCCACATGTCAGAGTATAATTACGGAAAGGGCGTGTGTAGTCACAGACGTTGATTCCGACCGGCTTTGAAACTAATACCACTTCCGTGTAGGTTTTTGAAGTGTTGTAAACTATAAATACCATGTTTATTTACTGTTTTAGGGCGTTTGTGCACTCATTCGTATTCGTTTTCGTAAAAATAAGTACGATTTAAAGTGGCCGCCATACAAAACGTACGTACGCGGGAGATAACTGTATCGTATTTTTACGAATTAACGAATTGAATACGAATTATGAGTATGATTATTACGAGTTCTGTACTCGGGTATTTATGAACGATAAACTTTTATGTATAAAAATAAATAAAACCCGTTTTAGAATGTACAAGGTGTCCCTTTCATATATTATGATACCCCGCTTGGTATAGTTATCTTACTATGAAAATTGAAAATACTAATTGTTTTGTTCATGAATACATTTTAATTTTTTTTTTCTGTAAAATGACCACATATTCACGATTTTCAGATTTTTTCCTTTACTTGTGTTATAATACCTACCTGCCTTTCATGATTCTAGGTCAACGGCCAATATATGTAGGTTTTCTTGACATATACGACGGACGGACAGACAGACAGACAGAAAGACAGACAAAACGGTTCCGTTTTACCTTTTATGGTACAGAACCCTAAAATCACACTAACTAAAAAATAAGTAAATACCGTATACTAAAGTTGTTAAAATGCAAGACCAAAAAAAAATTTTCAAAAGAAAAATAAAACCGACTTCAAAACCACAAACACTAAAAAGTAAAAAATAACTTTTGTTTAGCTACACTTGTAATGTGCCTAGGTATGAAGTCGAGCGAGCATATTGAAACAAAATTAGAAATCCAAGAGTGAAGCTCGCCCGACTTCATACCTAGGCACATTACAAGTGTAGCTAAACAAAAGTTATTTTTTACTTTTTAGTGTTTGTGGTTTTGAAGTCGGTTTTATTTTTCTTTTGAAAATTTTTTATTTCACAATTTTTAGTGGCCCCACTGTACTATAATATGCTATGCCCAGTTAAAACCCTACTGTTTACTAAGCTATTACACTGATCGCGAGCAATTTGCTCCTATCCATTGAGGAGTTCTGTTCTCCATCTCCAAAGATATTCATCAGATCTTCACCAAATTTATATGGGACCACCTGCACAGTATACCCTTTCAAACAAAAAAAAATTTTCCAAATCGGTCCAGGGGTCTTTGAGTAATCGGGGAACATACATAAAAAAAAAAAAAAAAAAAAAAAGATTCCGACGAATTGAGAACCTCCTCCTTTTTTGGAAGTCGGTTAATAATATGAAAATAACAGCAAAGATAAACGCAAATAGTATACGAACGGCAGATTCACTCGTGCAAATATAGAAGAGATAGGTTTACCTATTTCTATTTCTATTACTATGATGGCAAAATTCGTAGAACTGTAGAACTCATTATATTTACCTACTTGCTTTAGCGACCATGATCAAATGTCCAAGTATTTATGTGCGATAAAATAGGTATTTTATTAATTTCTCACTTATAGATACTTGGGTATTTTTAGAATAAAATTATCTATCTATTACGATTCATGAGATACAGCTAGCAGATAGACAGACGAACAGATGGAAGGACGCACAAATGGACGGACAGTGAAGGCTAGTAGGTACTAGGGTCCCGCTAGCTTAGCGCCATTCGGGTACGGAACCCTAAAAATCACGTATTCTATAGCCTCACAATTTATACTCAACACATACTCAACAGTAGTATTTACCTACATACCTACTACTAAAACCCTAAGGAACTTTTTCAACTTTTTTTTAATAAAGGGTTTTCCAGCTACCGTTTTTTTTATTTTTTTAAGGAAAATCCGTCATGGATACCACCGGCCACGGAAGAGCCCAGTGGTTATTAGGACAATACTCTTTGATATGCAGAGATAACCTACATTTATTAATCAAAGCAACTATGCATATTGCACAAACCTGTTACCGTCGTCGTAGATAGATAGATAGTAGGTACCTACTAGATTGTAAGCCCAATTAACAAGGCATCCTATTATGCTGAACAACGCCTCTCTTGTTACTTTATGGCATATATTGCTGTTCAGCAAAGCATCTAGACGAAATAGTTGCACATAGTGTTCCATAGAGCTTTTTAACCCCTGACCCAAAAAGAGGGGTGTTTTAAGTTTGACGTGTGTATCTGTGTATCTGTCTGTGACATCGTAGCTCCTAAACTAATGAACCGATTTTAATTTAGTTTTTTTTGTTTGAAAGTTAGCTTGATCGAGAGTGTTCTTAGCTATAATCCAAGAAAATCGGTTCAGCCGTTTGAAAGTTATCAGCTCTTTTCTAGTTACTGTAACCTTCACTTGTCGGGGGTGTAATAAATTTTTAATTTGCACTTGTAGAATGTACAGGTAAAGCCCCTTCATATGATACCCCACTTGGTACAGTTATTAGAAACTGAACATAACTTCGCAGAAAAATATAAAGTAGGTTCCTATAAATAAGGAGATCCGTAGGAGAACCAGAGTAACCGATGGTGTAGCCCAAGGGGTTGCGAAGCTGAAGTGGCACATAGTTCGAAAAACCGATAAACTTTGGGGTACTAAGGTGCTAGAATGGCGACCTCGCATCGCAAGCGCAGAATTGGAAGACTCCACACTAGGTGATAGATGATATCAAGCGAATCGTACTCGTAGGGAGCCGCCTGAGCGCGTGGAAGTCCCTATAAGAGATCTATGTCCACCAGCTGCAATGGACGTCTATCCATTTTCCATCAGTTTGATTACAAACCTGAATACATGTCTGACTTTTTAGACTAAGTAATTAGTCTAAAAAGTCGTCTTACGGTAAGCAAAAATCTTCAAAATTAGGATTTAGTTTTAAACTTTTTTTCCTCCAATGAAGACAAAAAAAAATCTAAGAATATGCTCGCTCGGTTTAAAAGTGGCAGCAACAAGTGTAAATTAAAAATTTATATCACCCCCGACAAGTGAAGGTTACAGTAACTAGAAAAGACCGAAAAGACCTGATAACTTTCAAACGGCTGAACCTATTTTCTTGGACTATTCCGCGCCTACGATCCAAAGTATCTGAGTTTTCCAAAACATCCAAAACATTTTCAAATAAATAATTATGTATTTAGGCAACGTCCATCTTGACAGCTTGACATTTGTCAACTGACATAATATTATGAACCTAACGGTTATATCTAACCTTTTTTTCTACAAGAAAACTAGAAAAGAGCTGATAACTATTAAACGGCTGAACCAATTTTTTTGGATTATAGCTAAGAACACTCTCGATCAAGCCACCTTTCAAACAAAAAAAAGTACATTAAAATCGGTTCATTCGTTTAGGCGCTACGATGCCACAGACAGATACACAGATACACAGACACACAGATACACAGATACACACGTCAAACTTATAACACCCCTCTTTTTGGGTCGGGGGTTAAAAAAGATCTGAAATGACCATTCACTGAAGCCTGCATTCTAAAATCTGTATAGTGAAATAACTTTAATTCAGCCTTCGGCTTCTTGCCGGGCGTGATGTTTCAGGTTCTAGTGCAATGATTTTAATTAAAGTGCAATGAGTGAGACTCAAATTGCGAAAGTTTTGTCCTGGTTTTTAATAGTCGAAATATTCGTTGGAAAGCCCTGGGCATTCCTTACATGCAAATTAAATAAAAATCGGTCAAGTACGAATCGGACTCGTACATCAAAGGTTTCGTACCATCGTACAAAATATAACACTGATAGGGTTCCGTACTCGAATGGTGCTAATGGGACCCCATTTACTAAGACGTCACTATCCGTCCGTCCGTCTGTCTGTCACCGGGTTATATCTCGTGAACCGTTATAGGTAGAGAGTTGAAATTTTCACAGAATGTGTATTTCTATTGCCACTATAACAAAAAATAATAATATTTTTAAAATGGCTGCTATGATAATTTAAAAAAAATTAAAAAGTATTATTTCTTGTACGATGGTACAGAACCCTTCGAGTGCGTGTCCGACCCGCACTTGGCCAATTTTTTGTACTCTTTCATGGCGGCCATTTAAAAAATTGTTATAGCAGTAATAATTCTGTGAAAATTTTAACTCTACGGTTTTTAAGATATACAGCCAGTGATACTGTCAGTGACAGACAGACAAACGGACGGACGGACAGCGGATGCTTAGTGGGTTCCGTTGCCACCTTTTGTGTACGGAACCATAAAAAGACATGTACATGGTTTATTTTTCGAAGTGCAGAGTTATGTGCAGTATCGAATGCTCGCACACGAGCTTTATTCAATGAGCAGTGGTAACATGACTCCGAGGTATTGTTTTATTTTTCGTTATAAACTCCGTTTTGTTTTATCAGCAATTGTTTTATGAATCTTTTATAACTTGCTTTTGCCCGAGGCTATGCGTGCGGAATTTTTTGTTTGTGTTACGGTATTTATTCAAGCTGGTTAGTAAATTATCCGCTAGAGCTTTTAGCCGCCGGCTTAACCGGAGAGTCGAAACAAACCAATTATATTGGAAGTAACGGCCGGGTTCATTTGATCACATCACCCGAGAAATATAGACCCACCAAAAACATTTCATGTAAAAATGTAGCCAAGACTCACAAGTTCATAATGTTTTCACTGTTAAAAAGTTATGAGATCTCTAGTAGAGCCAAGCCCCTAGCTGAGCTTAGATTTGTGCTGGCCATGGGACCTATCCCAAGTCCAAAGTAATATAGCTCTTAAATGTTCTTGACTGTATCAAATTTATAACAATAAATAACAAATCACTCTATTTACAAGCTCTGATTCTACAAACCCTACATCTTGGTAAAAAAAGGACGGCTTGGCCGTTTAATGTTCGTAAAACTATTACATGACATAACATATTTTAAGGCCTTAAGGAATAGTTTGTTCGGCAATTACTAATTTGTATTGTACTTCGTGATGGTCGCAGAAGCAATTCCGGGCTTAGATGTCATTTCAGATAAAAAATCCACGATCTGTAAACGGCCAAGCCGTACTTTTTTTACCAAGATATAGGGTTTGTAGAATCAGAGCTTGTAAATAGAGTGATTTGTTATTTATTGTTATAAATTTGATACAGTCAAGAACATTTAAGAGCTATATTACTTTGGACTTGGGATAGGTCCCATGGCCAGCACAAATCTAAGCTCAGCTAAGGGCTTGGCTCTACTAGAGATCTCATAACTTTTTAACAGTGAAAACATTATGAACTTGTGAGTCTTGGCTACATTTTTACATGAAATGTTTTTGGTGGGATTCCATTACTTTTTGGCAGGTGACCTAGATTTTTTTGGATCTATTTTTTGTAGGTACATCATTTTCATGGCCAACTCTCTATCGTTACCTCTTTTTTTAAAAGCTTTTATTCAACTTGCAATGCACTAGTATGTAAATATGTTTGTTCGGGTGGAATCTTGCAACTCAATTTTGAAGCAGATATACCAAATTTCAGTCTTTTAGGACTTCAGGAAACACAGATACTTGGTACGTTTGATAAATCTGCCACGGACATCTTATCCTGAAAACTTTAGAATTCGAGCAACAGATTTTACAGATATGCATCTCATATACAAGGGGATGAAGGGGGACCCGATTTCTTAATTTATCTGTTGTTCATAATTGTTGACATTCCTACTTAATGCCAAATTTCAGTCTTCTAGAACTTAAGAAAGTACCCTAGAATTTGTGACTAGAGGTTTTGAATGTCGATAAATCTGAAACTATAAAAGCTAGACAATTGATACTCAGTGCGTTTAATGAATCTGCCAAGGACATCTTATCCTGAAAATATCAGCATTCTAGCGATAGAATTTACAGATTTGCTTCCCCCATACAGAGGCGTAGAGGGGTGAAATTTCCAATTTCTTAATTTTCCTGTAGTTTGTATGCAATTTCTAGTCTACATACCAAATTTCAGTCTTCTAGGACTTCGGGAAGTACCCTAGAATTACAAACTAGAAGTTTTGACTGTCAATAAATCTGAAACTATAAAAGCTAGACAATTGATACTCAATGCGTTTAATAAATCTGCCAAGGACATCTTATCCTGAAAATATCAGCATTCTAGCGACAGAATTTACAGATTTGCTTTTCTCATAAGAGGCGTAGAGGGGGTAAATTTCCAAAGTCTTAATTTTCCTGTAGTTTGTATGCAATTTATAGTCTACATACCAAATTTCAGTCTTCTAGGACTTCGGGAAGTGCCCTAGAATTACAGACTAGAAGTTTGACTGTCAATAAATCTGAAACTATAAAAGCTAGACAATTGATACTCAATGCGTTTAATAAGTCTGCCAAGGACATCTTATCCTGAAAATATCAGCATTCTAGCGACAGAATTTACAGATTTGCTTTTCTCATAAGAGGCGTAGAGGGGGGGAATTTCCAAAGTCTTAATTTTCCTGTAGTTTGTATGCAATTTCTAGTCTACATACCAAATTTCAGTCTTCTAGGACTTCGGGAAGTGCCCTAGAATTACAGACTAGAAGTTTGACTGTCAATTAATCTGAAACTATAAAAGCTAGACAATTGATACTCAGTGCGTTTAATAAGTCTGCCAAGGACATCTTATCCTGAAAATATCAGCATTCTAGCGACAGAATTTACAGATTTGCTTTTCTCATAAGAGGCGTAGAGGGGGGGAAATTTCAAAGTCTTAATTTTCCTGTAGTTTGTATGCAAATTCTAGTCTACATACCAAATTTCAGTCTTCTAGGACTTCGGGAAGTACCTTAGAGGTTTTGAGTAGAGGTTTTGATGATCATCAGTGAGGGACGAAATCGGCGTATTTTAGGTATCAATAAATCTGTAACCATAAAAGCTAGATATTTGATATTTGGTATATTTGGTAAATTTGCTGAGGACACCTTATAATGAAAATTTCAGCTTTCTAGCGTCATCCAGACCGAAGTTATGACGGGTCGAAAATACGGCGAAACACTTCGAGAAAAAGGTACGTAGCGCCCCGGCCGCCGCGTTTGGCTCGTCTTGGCGGGGGCACTGCCGTGCCCCCTGATACCTACCTAAGAGCGGTGCGCCTCTTCAGAGGTTCTCATATACCTAAGTGTTATCTCCGGATTTACGTGATAGAAAGAAAAGCGTTTGTTCAATTTTAAGCCGCAGCAGTGTGCGAACTAAATTGCACTCTATTACGTCGTAGCAAGAGTTGTTAATTAATGTTTAAACGTCATCGCCGAGTGATCTTTCTGTACCTCGATGGTACAATTACATTCTGTAGTTATAAGAACAATAGCAATTCTTGATGGCTATTGGGGTTCCGTACCTCAAAAAGAAACGCACTTGGCCGGTTTCTTTATCAGAAGAATCGCCTTCCAAACAAGCGCAGTCTTGAGGTAGAATCATGATTTTTTATACCTAAGCGAAATAAATCATTTTTATCCATTTTTATCTCATTTCATTTCAAAGGTTCGCCTTTGATGACTAGCATCCGATAATTGGGTTATATGAAAAAAAAAAGGGTACACATGTTGGGTAACACTCAAAAGACAAAGATCTTTCATCTTCCTGACGTCGTCGTTAATTTATTTTTCACAATTTTACAGTGTTTTTTGAATAAGTACACCTATTACACACTATGCTTTTATCACCTGACAAGCAAAACATAGATAAACAAACACAGACATAGACATAGACAAACATAGATAAGACAAAGCTTGTTTATCAATGTGGGTAGTTTGAGAGTTAGGCACGAGAGGACCTATAAAACGTGTAGGTACTACTACTAACCTAACATATAAGTGAATGATACTTAAATAGACTACGTATACACTATAATCTATAAACCATAATCGGGTGAAAAAAGAGTAGGTAGGTATATTCATTTAAATAGGTACATAACTCAAAATTTAAAAAACCCCCGGCACAAAAACCTCTATAAGAAAACAAGAAAAGAGCTGATAACTTTCAAACGGCTGAACTGATTTTCTTCGGTTACAGCTAAGAACACTCTCGATCAAGCCACCTTTCAAACAAAAAAAAACTAAATTAAAATCGGTTCATTCGTTAGGAGCAAGGATGCCACAGACAGATACACAGACACACAGATACACACGTCAAACTTATAACACCCCTCTTTTTGGGTCGGGGGTTAAAAATAAGAAAGGCAATTTCGTTATGTGAACAAGGTGCCTACTTTCTGCTAAAAGAGCTTCGTCTTGTGAGAAATAGAGCAAGATTCTGCTTTTGAAATCCTTAAGAGGGCTCTCTCCGTCACTCGTTTCATACAATCGTAGTTCCAATTTCATTTGAATATTAAGCAACCAAAGTCAATGAAATTTTGCAGAGATATTCTAGAAACTAATATCTATGTCTGTGGTTTTCCAGATTTCTGTTAAAATATTCGGTTTCAAAGTTACGCGGTCTTAAAAAATTTCATACAAATCTTTGAGCCCCTGTAATTTTAAAACTACATATTTTTAGAAAAATCTAAAACACCACAGACACAGATATTAGTTTCTAGAATATGTCTGCAAAATTTCATAGTCTTTGGTTGCTTAATATTCAAATGAAATTGGAACTACGATTGTATGAAACGAGTGAAAACGAGTGACGGAGAGAGCCCTGTTAAAGCGCATAGCATCTTGACTCTACTCAGTCACTCGTTTGTTCTACATAAAGGCGAGCACTCATGAGTGTGAAATGGCGGGCTTGATTGCGAGCATTCCATCTTAGGCTATGCACGCACTAATATAGCTGCTATATTATATCTATGTATTATGTGCGTGCGTGCGACTTCTTTGACTTGGATTTAGGTTATTTAAAAATCCCATGGGAACTCTTTGATTTTCCGGGATAAAAAAGTAGATAATGCCAGTCCCCGCGATGCAAGTTATCTCTGATAAAAATCGGTTAAACGGATGGGATGGTCTCTACGAATCCCATAGAAACTCTTTGATTTCCCGGGATAAAAAATAGCCTATGTCAGTCTCTGGCAATATCTAAGCGGATGGACCTTTAAGAATCCCGTCGGAACTCGATTCCCAGGGGCAAAAGTACCTATACTAGTATGTGTTTGTCCCCGGGATGCAACCTATCTCTGTAGTCTGTACATCTACCCGTCAAAAGCGATTGAATGGATGGGCCGTGAAATGGTAAAAAGCTTAGCAAACAGACAGACTGAAAAGGATTTAGACCATAGCCCACCAAGCTGCCAAATGTAAAATGGAAGATTTTAAGTAGAAGAATATTTACCTACTCACGACATTTTCATTTCATGACTAAACTAGCGGCACGCTATGATGGCCGGTTTGACGTTTGTCCGCTCATGAAGTTCCGTATTAATTGATAACGACTTTGAAGGAAATAATTGTATTACTTTATTGACGATAGTGATGTGCAGAGATTCATAAATTTTATCGAATGTAGTTTTAGGTTTAGGACTCAAAATTTATTTATTAAATTGATTTCTTAAATGTATACAAGTGTAGAAAAATCAGTTTGCACCATTTAAGGGGTGAATGTACTTGTGAATATGAACAATTTTCACTATGTGGACAAACCTCTGAAATCGCAAAAAAATATCAATAAATTTTTAAAAATGGAATCTAATACGATCGTCACATAGGATCGCTGGCTAGCACAACTACTACCTCCGGCAAACTCGCGTCAATGCTCAATGCAAAACAAAGCAGTTTCGAATTGACGTTGCTTCGAAAAGTATAAACTGTCAGTGCAATGCGATTGTGATATAGTTTTGACCTGGCTTTGGATTTCAAATATTGATACTGCATTACTGTTGACCCTTGCTCGTTAATTTGGACTCTGTTCAAGCCCTTTGTTGTGGATTTCGTCGATATGACCGAACGTACGCAGAGAACTGTTCTAAATAGTCAGACACGTGAGTTCGTAATACGCCTTCGTAACTATTTCGATCGTGAAGCTCAAAATGGAGGGCCAATTTTACCTATAACGTCAGTGGTTGAACGCGTAGCTGATGCGCTTAATATTGGACAACGAACTGTTAGACGGATAACTAAAAAAAAATATGGCGAGACTGGCACAGAAGAAAATAAACTTCACACACCAAAAAAGAGAAAACGAGCAAAACCAGTCGTAGGCATCGATAGCTTTGATGCCGATGCTATCCGAAGACATGTTTACGGCTACTATTTACAGAAGGAGTATCCAACAAGAAAAAAGTTGGTGCATTCACTGAAGGAAGCTGGATTATTCTTCGGAGGGGAAAGTTCTTTAACGAAGATTTTGAAGACCATTGGATTTCGATACAAAAAATGTAACAAACGCAAAATATTGATGGAAAGATTTGATATAGCGATGGCAAGGTATACTTTTTTACGGCAAGTGAAAGAAATCAAAAATTGGCAAAATGTTGTGTTCTTGGATGAAACATGGCTTAATGCTAACCATACTGTAGGCCGTTCTTGGAACGATGACACAGCAGCATCTACTTCCAAAGTTCCTGTAGGAAAAGGATCGCGACTTATAATTTGTCACGCCGGAACCATCAACGGGTTTGTCGAAGGTTCTCTCATGGCTTTTGCGTCAAAAACCACTGGAGACTATCATGAAGACATGAATGGAGAAAAGTTTACTGAATGGTTTACCTCAATGTTGTGTAGCCTCCCTGAACCATCTATTATAATTATGGACAACGCCCCATACCACTCGATGCAAATTGACAAGCCACCTGCCCAATCCCAAAAGAAAGCTGATATCGTCGCATGGCTTCGTAAAAATGGCGTAGATGCAAACATGAATATGTTAAAAGCGGAATTAGTACGTCTTTTAAAAGAAAACAAACCAACCAAGATCCGATACGTCATTGACGAAATAGCATTAGAACATGGGCACAGAGTTATACGGTTACCGCCTTACCATTGTGAGTATAATGCGATTGAGTTGGTGTGGGCTCAAATTAAGGGATATGCTGCAAGACACAATACAGAACCCCCATTTACCACAAAAAAAATGCTAAAATTATTAGAAGAAGCTTGTGAACATGTGACTAAAGGAGACTGGGAAAAGGTTGTGAATAGAACTGTTAAATTAATAAGGGAAGATTATGAAAGAGATGTGAAAATAGATAATATTATAGAAAACGAACATATAATTATTAATGTATGTGATGATAGCAGTGACGACAGTGAAAATAGTAGTATGGACGAATCTGATTAATTATGGCCTTTTGTGGCACCTTTTTTGGTATCTTTTGTATTCATATGTTTCTTGTGTGCATATAAAGTATGTATATTCATTTTCGTTCAAATATTCAGTTCGTTCAAATAAATTAAATAAACATATACATTTTTGTTTTATTAAACCTATTTAATCAGGTACAAAAACAAAACTTAATTGTTTTTTGTTCGAGAATAAATTGACATTCCACATCACTATTGTAATGTGTCAAACCGGCCATCATAGCGTGCCGCTAGTGTAGTCGGGAAATATAGTGGCCCAACATTTGACGCATTACTTATGACGAATTCCATCTGTATGTGTACTTTTAAATAGAAATTGAGAAATTCCGCATTAAAATAACCTAATCTTAAATTTACACTAGGTAAGTGCTTACTTTAGAAATTATTCATTTTTCATTTTACGAAAATTCAATAACTAACATTTTATATTGTATCATCTTTAGTTCCATGCTAGACATAATATTTTGTGTTGCAAGATATTTTTAAAAAAATATTTCTTTTTTCTTTATTCGAATCGTGAGTACTTGCCCTAGGAGCGAACACGAGTATGGACTTACATTTCAATTAGCAATTTGCCTTCACTTACCATTACTTACAATATCCCGGTCAGTCACCTACGAGCAGCGAGTAGCTACACAGAGAGCCTTTAGTTGTTTTATAATGATGACCGCATACCTAGGTAGGTACATATCATGCAGTCCGAGTGAAGAATCTGTATTTTATGTGCTAAAAGCTAAACTTCTTGTCACTATACCGGACTTTGACGACCTCCTGGTGCAGTGATGAGCGTTATGGTCTTATATGCTGGGGATCCCGGGTTCGATTCCCGGCATATGCAATTTGGGAATTTATATTTTCTAAATATTCTGTGGTCTGGTCTGGCCCGGTCATGACTACAGTTACTACCTTACGGCAAAGCCGTACCGCCAAGCGATTTAGCGTTTCGGTATGATGCCATGTAATAAACAGATCTGGGTGGGGTATTAAACTGCTATACCTCTTTCAAATTAACCCGCTTCGCTTATATTGCATCATCACTTACCATCAGGTGAGATCACCGTCAAGGGCTATCTTGTATCTGAATTTAAAAAAATAGGTAAGTACCTACCGCTACTACGCTCCTATACCTAGATATACCTACTAATTAATCTAGGAATAAGAAACTATGTAGGGAGGTAGGTAGGTACTTAGTGTTAAGTAGGTAAGTACTTATTAGGTACTAGATAGCTCAGTGGATTGGTAGGTAATAACTAATACCTATCTACATTTATCTGTGCGTGGTTAAACGAAAAATGTGCATTCAGTGTTTAGTTTATACGAAGGCATCTTTATCCCTGCCTACTACTTAATATTTTTTGTAAAACACTATCTAAAGAATGCAGATTACATACCATTATATTATATCCTTTTTAAAACTGCTAAAAGCGGCAAGCTTTTATAACTTCACGGTCGGCAATATCACAAGTTTATTGTTTAACATTCCTGAATCCCGGGCTCATTTTGGCAAAAAAATGCCATTATTTAGGCATTTCACTCTCAGCCGTGGAATCCGTATCTATAAACCGCATTGGATCACGTAATCGCTTAACCTTTTCGCTTATAGATCCCTACCTATATTCAACCTATTACGGATTTATCGGTGCAAAACGTTTAAGATATCTATTTGAAAACATTAGATAGGTAGGTACAAAATAAATATGAGCGTATAGGATATCTATAAATAGGAGCATATAAAGTTTGTCTGGTACTTGAACGCTCCATTATGCAATCTCCAAGACCCGTATGTCCAATTGAAGATATAAAACATCTAATTACGCATGGGCATGCCGCGAATAAGGCAATCGTCGCTCTTTGTTTACTAGTGACGCATGGCGCTCGCTCACTGCAATCTATAAAGTGCGGAGTCGTTTACCTTCCGTGCGACGCGACGGCATGTGTACTTGCGTAGATGCGTGAGCGCATGGCATGCGCCGGCAGGCAGAGAGGCGGTGCCCGCGGCAGCGCGCGGACGATGGCGCGCTGGCTGTGGGCAACTACGCTCCTCGCAGTTCTCGTCGTGCACGCGGCCGCGTGGAGGCCCCCGTCGCAGCCCCTGCTCGTGCCCATCGCGCGCTCTCGCGTTCCCCGCCACGCGCGCAACCAGATCCGCCACTTGCACATCCTAGGATGGCACTTAGAACTGCAAGAAAACCGCGCGATACGCTCCCCCTACTACAACGAGTGTCAGTTCTACAAGGGGCGTGTGCTTTACGAAGAATCCTCAACAGTGACGGTGACGGAATGCGAAGGACAGCTGTATGGATTACTTCAAGTCGGCGGAGAAGATTTCGTCCTTCAACCGACGAGGCCGGACGACGGCCACGTGTTGAGGAGACGTGATGTGCTGCAGACGGAACAACCGGTAGCGTACAACCTTACCGGGGACATGGTAAATGACTTTGACATTGACTTCGAAGAAGATGAGGTGATGCCAGCGATGCACGTGCGCCCGCGCAATAGTGAACATTCAGACATCGACTACCACAGAAATGGGCTCCGGACATATACGAGACCAGTTTCAGGTGTGTTTCAGTGAAGTGTTCAATTTCGTGAAGAATTTGAATTTATTTATTTATTTCATGTAAGACAGCCTGTGCCACATAATATGGTCAAGACTCTACCAGCGGTTCGGAAAACAAATTCTGCTAAGAAGAGCCGGCAAAAAACTCCGGTAGTTGGTCTTTCTAAATAAAATAAAAAAATGTTTCTCTGTAAATATACAATACACAAGCAATGTAAGTTTTACACTACCTTATACTGTAGGTTGCTAATTGCAAAGCCGACCGTTTCCATGCCATTACTGTGGAGTTTCTATAAATTCCTTAATTTTGTAAAAACCACAGACCTAACAGATGTTGATAAGTCGCGGTTAATATAACCGCGACACAGTGTTTTTTACGCAATGACAAATCTGAGAACTCTTTCGGAATCATGTTATTAGAAGAGTTGAAATAATATAGTTACGTATTTATTGTTGCAGGCGCGAAAGGATTATGGCTCGAGTTAGCCATAGTTGCAGATCATACAATGCTGAAGTTCCACGGACAGGAGCGAGTGAAACATTACATCCTAGCTATCATGAACATCGTAAGTACACGAGATACGATACTTGTATTCAATTAGGTACAAACACGTTCGTAATTCAAACGAGTATGCCTCTCTTATCGAGAGTTACATTTTCATTCCGTTTGGTGTGGGGCCTGTTCCCTGGGGCCATTGAAAATTCGTGCTATTTTTTTTTGTTTCACTATAGTTAGTAACCTCATCTGGTCACAAAACGGCTGGTTCATTTTTTGCGCAAAGGATCAGCCTGACTGTCCAACGGGGATATGCAGGCCGTATTCTAGGCACCATTCCACACGGACATGATTTGTCTTGTAATTAGATAAGGTTAGCTTTAAGTTCTATTGTAATATTTATGTAATACTTTAAAGGTCAGTGCCATCTTCAACGACCAGTCTCTGGGTTCGAACATGACGCTCGTCATCAACAAACTGTTCATGTACGAGGAGAAGGATCCTGTTATAAAGTACGGGAATGTGAAGAAATCGTTGGAAGCCGTGAACAAATGGAACTACCGGCACCTCATGAAACTACCAACAGGTACTAGTCAAAGCTGTTAAATTAAAAAGTCATTAGACAAACAGGTATGTATGAGTGGGGTAAAATGGGAGTGCTCATACAATGCACAATTTGTTATCCACGCTAGTTATACATATACTGTTATGTCTGCCTATTACCTGTTCGCGTCAGACCACTGAACAAATTTTGATGTCTGGCACCGGGATAGCTTGCATCCTAACAACGGGCATAGGATATTTTATCTCGAGAGGATAAACCATGTTTTGCAAAACCCTTCCCATTTATTAATTTTTATTCAGTCTGATGCTGGCTTAAATTCGTGGTTCCAC
Organism: Maniola jurtina; assembly: GCF_905333055.1. Lineage (NCBI taxonomy): Eukaryota > Metazoa > Arthropoda > Insecta > Lepidoptera > Nymphalidae > Maniola > Maniola jurtina. The sequence goes on along the minus strand of NC_060036.1, from coordinate 10,820,327 downwards.
GAAACTATGAATCACTCAAACTTATATCAATTTATCTGATGTATAGTTTATCTGATGTTCGTCGAAGGCTTTTTAGGATGTCATTACTTTTATTTGTGAACTCTTGTTATCTTCGTCACTAAACAAAAGACAGGGTGATTCAATTAAAGTGATTGATTGACTAACAAAAAGAGATTGTAGAGCTTTTACGACTTAGGTACCAATCATTTCAATGTAGGCATTCAATTAAAGTTTTATTAGGTCTATAAATAACTCGAAATTTAAAAAACCCCCGACACAAAAACCTCTATAAGAAAACTAGAAAAGAGCTGATAGCTTTCAAACGGCTGAACCGATATTCTTTGATTAGGTATAGCTAAGAACACTCTCGATCAAGCCACCTTTCAAACAAAAAAAAAACTAAATTAAAATCGGTTCATTCGTTTAGAAGCTACAGCCTAAGTGCCACAGATACACAGATACACACTTCAAACTTATAACACCCCTCTTTTTGGATCGGGGATTAAAAAACTAAGAGCGTTGATAGCCAGTTGTAATTCCCGGCCTTCAATTCGAAAGGTCGGGAGTTCGATCCCGGGCACGCACCTCTAACTTTTTGGAGTTACGTGCATGCTTTAACTGTGAAGGAAAACATCGTGAGGAAATCTGCATGCCTGAGAGTGCTCAATAATGTTCTCAAAGGTGTGTGAATGCTGCTAATTCGCTCTTGGTCAGCTCGCTTCAGCGTTCAGCATTGCTCCAGCAAAGGAAACTTGTATCTATGAGCGTGGCGGACTATGGCCCTTCTCATTCTTAGAGGAGACCCATGCTCAGTAGCGTAGTGTGAGTTCGCATGGATGGCCTTAACTCTTATTATACAAAAGACAAATTTGACCTCATTATTATATGGAAACAAAATAGGTATCACATCATAATAAAATATTTTGTTTCAGTAGAATTGTTTTGTTGAAATCAGCTTTTCGGAGCCACTCGTGTTTTCCAATGAATTCCCAGAAGTATCCATACCTATATTATGAGCTCTATCATAATTTCATTATTTATTGTTTGATGAAACGTTAAATAGAGCCTAATTAGCTTTAAATATGTATATATAAAAGGAAAAGCCTGACTATACATATTATGACTGACTAACTGATCTATCAACGCACAGCTCAAATTACTGGACTGATCGGACTGAAAGGCATGCAGATAGCTATTATGACATAGACATTAGACAACCACCGAAAAGGATTTTTGAAATTTTAGGTAAAGTTCATGCCTAAAGGCCTGAAATCCTAATACAATCTTCGTTGCTCACGACTTTTGTAAAAAACTACCTTCGAATAACTTCAAGTGACATAAATGAGGGCCCACTACGCACTAGTTTAAAGAACTCAATGTAATAAACTTTTATCTAAAGGTATACTATCTTATCTTGCTTAGAGGAAGCCTACGTTGTCGTATCTAAATCTCTATTGTAAAACTCAGACGTGTGATACATAGAAATAGGTATTGTATCCCGCTGTACCTTCCCGACAAAAACCGTAAATACAAAAGATAATAAAAATATAATGACATCATTTGAATATACTACTTAGTATCAATCTATAATTTTTTTACCCGACTACGGCAAAGCCAAGAGGAAGGGTTGTGATTTTAACAGTCTATGTATTTATGTATGTATATTTGTATCAGATTCTCCACCGTATTGTTCCACGCGCTTGCCTAGTTCTTCTAGGCTGCATCATCACCTACTTCGGTGTGATTGTTGGTGTGATTTAGTTTAAAAACCCGGCCAAGTGCGAGTCAGACTTGTGCGCCAATAGTTCCGTACTCGGGTATTTTTCCGACATTTTGCACGATAAAACGAAAACTATTATGCATAAAAATAAATTAAAAATCTGTTTTAGAATGTACAGGTAAAGCCCTTTCATATGATACCCCACTTGGTATAGTTATCTTACTTTGAAAATATATACACATTTTAATTTTTTCTATGATGTAATCATAAATTCACGGTTTTCGGATTTTTTCCTTTATTGTGCTATAAGACCTACAGACCTGCCAAAGATGAATCTAGGTCAACGGGAAATACCCTATAGGTTTTCTTGATAGACACGACACACGGACAGACAGACAGACGGACGGACGGACAGACGGACAAAAGGACAGACGGATAAACGGACAAGCAGACAGATGGACAGACAGACAGACAGCCAACAAAGTGATACTATAAGTGTTCCGTTTTTCCTTTTGAGGTACGGAACCGTAAAAATAATTTGCATATTTTGTTTATTTCGTGTCCAGACAGTACCGGTTGGGACGCAACAGTGTGGCTGACGCGGGCCCCGCTCGGAGGCCCGTCGGGCTTCGCCCCGGTCGGCGGCGTCTGCACCCGGACGCGCTCCGCCGCCATTGACAGAGACGAAGGCCTGACCAGCGCATTTGTCATCGCTCATGAGTTGGCGCATTTGTGAGTAGACCAGACGTAATTTAATTTAATTTACAACCATTTAAACATTAGGTATTATGGCTCCTCACGTACACACATCAATTTTGGTGAATCAACCTAAGTAGGTACGTCTCTTAATCTAGATAGTCTCTCATGGTCGCATTGTTATTATTCTAAGCCGTCATATTACTATGAATCTTAAGTATATATTGTACCAGCTATACTCATGTATGTAGTTGATGTAAGCCCGACTAGTTTCGCACCCACCCGGGGTCCTCATTCATCATTTTGAGCCTGAAAGCTTTTTCATAGGGACTCGGCTCGCGCGCGTCGCAGTTCAGACTGCCTATAGGTATGGTTAAGTATAGCTGATACACTCTATACTTAAAATGGAAATAAGTCACGATAGTTTAAACATTAAACCATTAATCTTGTCAAATCAGCTTAAATAAAACCCTAATTCAACCGTTAAAAAACCAAGTTCGTCACGAGATATCATAAGATTGACCAGAATAAATTTTTCTTACGTCCACACTATAATCATATATCAAATTGACACGACGAAATTAACAGATACGGAATAACCAGCTGAACGTATTAATAAAATATGTACTATGTATCTTCCCTAATTGTAAATAAACAATACTCAGCTGGCTAGATTCAAGGTTTTCCCACATTTTTCATCCCTGTTTTCATAATATCTTAGGGGATTTCATTTGAGATGCGGAATTATTCTCCGTCGACACCAGCCGTAACCTAACTAGCTGTAATTTAGTACATAATTCGTTAGTAGGTACCTTCTCAGAGCAGTTCTAGCAGCTCCGTCGTGAATGAATGAACTAAACGATGATTATACGCCATAATATGCTCGACTGTACCCTATATTTACTCACCCGAAACTGTTACATTATAAATAGCCACGCTCTCACAATAATGTAAAGGTCAATACCTAAACGAACATTTAGAACGAACGTTTCTCAAACATATACGATCTCAAACGACCTAACGATATCCACCTTCTTTTCGGGAGGTCGAGGGTGGTCTGGAGATCTCGGAAACTTGTTTTAACAGTGAAGGAAAACATCGTGAGGGAACCTGCCGCTGAGAGTTCTCCATTTAATGCCCTCAACAACTGCCAATTATTCTGAGAGGAGACCCTTGCTTAGTAGTATGCTGGTGATGGGTTGTTGATGATAATGATAGAAAAACTTGCTAAAGGCGGTATTTATATAGTAAAATACCATAATATAAAACCAAATAAATACCTAGTGAAGAAGTTAATAACAGTCCTATCTAAACTAAAATAGGATTTTCCACGCAACGTTAGCACTGACCTTAGGGTCGTCTGATTTCCCTAAGGAAATCAAAAGAAAGAGTTTATTACTATAAATCTTTTCTTGTCATATCTACCTATTCGCCCAATGCTAAGTTTAAATTATTTCAATGCAGTAATCCAGCAAATTCATTCCAGCTCTGGACTTGAATGAACAGCTTCATTTAGGTTCGTACAGTACCTAAGTATTCTTAGTCATTTACACTCAGTACACTGCACTGTAATAAAATCAAAACGCTGCCATTTACACCGATATTATAATTTACTAGCCGATGCCCGCGACTTCGCCCGCGTGGATTTAGGTTTTTTGAAATCCCGTGGGAACTCTTTGATTTTCCGGGATAAAAAGTAGCCTATGTGCTAATCCAGGATATTATCTATCTCCATTCCAAATTTCAGCCAAATCCGTCCAGTAGTTTTTGCGTGAAGGAGTAACAAACATACACACACACACACACACACACACATACAAACTTTCGCCTTTATAATATTAGTGTGATTATTATCGATGAGAAACATTAAGACAACCAAATCTCTTATTATTAAACCCCTAGTTCTTATTATTAAAACTTCCTGAACAAATGCCTCGTGGTCGATGATTTTTTTTTTGGGCCCGACCACGATTCGGAATGAAAAGAAATGTGCCATCAACTTCTAGCGTATTCGAAAATAGCGCTCAGCTTAGACGATGGCGATGGTTTGGGCATATTCTAGTAAAGAAGATAAAAATACTGCACAAGTGGCGTTTCAATGGCATCCTATCGGAAAAAGGAGACTAGAAGAGGTCGGAGAGTGAGTGGATCTTTCGTAAAACCATATCAAGACAGTAGCCTAAGACAGGAAGCTATGTAAATGATCCTTATGTTCCACTGAGTAATGACCAACAATCAACAGCTAGATTGGATCACTGTACTGGAATCATATAATTAAGAATCCTAAAAGCTTGGACATAGAAATTATGGTAATAATTACCTACAAGTCTACTTTTCTGTATCCGTGATTTTCAGTCTGTGAATAACTTATCTTCAGAAGTTGCAAGACTTTGCTCTATATTTCCTCTTCAAAACTGTTATTACTATAAATAGCAACACTCCCTTTTTATAATTTCTACACACGTGCCAACTACGAAGCCAACATAGGTCGGCAGACGAATATTTCATTCAAAAGTCTATAGCTATAATATATTTGTTAAATCAGTTAATAGGCCCAATATAACCTACATAGTACACGGCATAGCAACTCGTTGATTCATATTATATCAGTTACTTTTAGGAGTCACTTTGTATACCTACTTGGTTGTGTGGTATAGCTGTCGTCCATTGTGATATTTAGCCTATAACCTAGATTCATCTAGAATAATGTATTTTAATTTAAAAAAAAAAAACTTAAATGTAAAAATAATTTTTCAAATAGGTTTGGTTGAGGAAATTATCCTTCACATATACAGAAACTCAAAATTCGCGCTCATCCTTTATAATAGTAGGTACCTACAGATAAATTTTTAGTGATTGGAAACACTCAACATCTGGCCTTAGACAGTTTAAAATTGGATAATTTAATGTGAATGACTTGTCGCTACATCTGTGGATGTTTTAATTCAGCAGAATATGTGGGGCCACCAATAACATTCTCTTTGCGCGACGATTGATAAACACCGGTTTCGTAAACGAACCGATGTTTATTTACAGGAAAACCAATTAGTAGACTATAAACTTTGATAAAATGGTATTTTTAAGCAGTTCTCTCTATTTCAGGAAGTTTAAACGTTATCTGTAGACGATGCCTGTGACTTCGTGTAGATTTAGGGTTTTAAAAATCCCAAGAGAACTTTTTGATTTTTCAGGACAAAAATTATCTTGTGTTTATCCCCGGGATGCAAGCAACTCTAGTACCAAACGTCAAAATTGATAATAATGGATTGCACGAGAAAACTATAAGATATTATTTTTGTTATTAAGTAGTTATTGCCACCTTTTGTAACACCGGATCTCTGGTCATAAAGTATTCCAGTCTAAAAAGCACTTAGTTTGTAATTTAAAACTATCTCAAGTGCTCTCGAGTGTTTTTCTCTATTTAACTACATTCAAAGCAAATCGGATTCAGAGTTACCGGCTTTGATCTACTGTTGACTTCATAAAAAGAAAGTCTTCGAGTATCAAAACACTCAAGAATAAAAATTTTATGTTCAAGATTCTGTCTGTGCGCTGTGGTTTTCATGACATCTATTTTAATAGCACATAATTTATGATTACCTATTTAAATTTTATAAAAACCTAAACATCTATTTTTAAATTTCTTTTCTGTCTGTCTATTTGTTTGGACTTTTCTTCAAGTGGGCTGAACAGATTTTGCCGAACTTTGGCTTCCAATATGTGATCAAGTTCCTTTTTATGCTGAGAAAACGAAGCGTAACGGAATTTACAAAAGAAAATCGAGATCAAAAAATATACAAAAGCTACCAAAAAGACTTGGGAAACTAAGACGTAAGAAAGAAACTTTTCCAACTTAACAGTAGAAAATATTCAAAGTTGATTCGGTATGACAGGGCGACATGCGACTGAAACACTGTAAACTAAAATTGAATTTAAAAGAATATTATTTGAAACTTGAACAACACAATTTATGTTTTCGAACTTATTATAAGTACTTTAAAAGTACCTGTACATATTGAAAATTGTGTTAAGTAATGTTATATAATAACTGATGCCCTCGACTTCGTTCACATTGATGTAGGTTTTTTTAATTCCGTGGGAACTCTTTAATTTTTCGCGATAAAAAGTACCCTATGTGTTAATCCAGGGTTATAATATAGCTCCGTTCTAAACAGCCAAATCCGTCCAGAAGTTATTGCGTGAAAGAGTAATAATTTGTTCATCCAAAAAGTCCGTTGCTACGTTGAGGCTTGATATCATAAGGCAAACCAACAAACAAACACACAATCGCATCTACAATATGAATATATCTCAGACACTACCCGTTTCAGTATAGTATAAATACTACCAGCTGACGCCCGCGACTTCGTTCTTTGGTTTTCCGGGCTACAAAGTAGCATAGGTCACTTTCTAGATCTTTAACTACTTAAATCCGTTCTCTCTACGTTGCTACGTGATTGACGGTCAAAGCAACGAACCAATATATTAATTATAATTTAATCGTATTATGAAGTATATTGAAAAACAGAGACTGCATAACTTATTATTTGAAGCCTGTCAAAGGACCATTGATTTTAGAGCCAGAGCAAAGGACGAAGAAGACAGAATTCAAAGTATGGGTTCTTAAAGTACTTAATTAATCTTCTTATTAGATACTTAGGTACTCGTAGATATTATATTTTGTACTTTGTACACCACAACAAGTTAAGAAAAATACGAAGATGGATAAAAAGGTGGCCTCTTCGCTTAGAAGCGTGCTCTGCCAAGCAATCTGAGGTTTAGGAAAAAGAAAAACCGGTTAAGTGCTAGTCAGATTTACACACGAAGCGTTTCGTACAAGAAATAACACGTTTTAAACTTTTCTAATTTGCATTGCGGCCATTTTGATATATTTAGATCGGCAATGAAAACACTTTGTGAAAATTTCAACTCTCTTCCCATATTATGGTTCATGGGATGGGATACCTACAGCCCGCTGACAGACAGACAGACGGACGGGCGGACAGATAGCGCAGGCTTGGTAATAGGCTCCCGTCGTTGGCACCCATCGGGTACGAAACCTTAAAAAGATTATTTCGAGTTCAAATAAACTCACTTACCTGTACTTTTTGATGCGCACTGTACCAATTTCCCCTTGTAACATGTCAATGAGTGAATGCACAAAATTACATGGACAATAAATTATTCTCTTTGATCGATTAAAATGTTGCTGGACGGTTCGAGACTGTTAAGTATTAATAAATATTAATCAAGAACCTTGATGGAGGTGATGATCGAGGTCTACTTGAATCGGTTTGATAAGAAAACATCAGTCAAGTGTGAAATGAATTTAATTAAAGAAGATGCTGTATGCTATTGCCGCTAGTGATACTGACCTGAGTCCTGACATCAAATGTACTGATGTATCAAATTATCAGTATTGTTCCTCACGATTGAGGGTCGCGACTGCTTCTATTTATCATATATTCATACAAACAATATACATCATACACAATCAACGTAAGTACTTTCACTCCTGCACCGGAGGTATAGACAACAAAGTTTAAAAATTTTGCAAATCGCATGTTTAGCAGTGGGAGGGCGGGTGCAGCTTATCGCAGCTGTACTTTCAGATCTGTCAGTTTTAGTGGATTACCGCAAAGGCACATTGCTCCTTGAATATCTTGAACTTCTATAAAGTAGCGCCTGCTTCTATCCCAAAATTGTTACTTTTGCATTTTTGTAGTTTTTTATACTTATTATGGTTTCCTTACACATGAAGTTGCCTCAAAACTTTCCTTAAAATACAATCGGTCATAACTTTAAAAATAAAGAAATAAATCCATATCTCGCTTAGTTTTACGACTAGAATTAAAAAAAACCAGATTGCGGTTTGTACTACGCCATGACATGATGGGATATTGTCTGAGTTTTCATTAAATTAACAAGATATATTATTATGTAGAGATACTACCTACATTATTCTTAAACGGAGCATATATGATAAAATAGTCTAAAAACATCATCCTGATTTTGAAAGACTTAAGTATTCAGTGAAATGCTACACAACATGAAACGCCAGTTTTTTTTCGTCTCTACCGCCATTTTAGTTTGATAAGAGCTTGCTCGGAAGTCAGTTCAAACTCTCTCGCGTCAAAATAACAACTTTGCAGCCTTGCATAATAAATAACTATTAAAAGGTATTTGATAAGGTAGTTACTAGTTCGAGTTTCAGCGCATTAATCGCTATCGTAAAGATAGTCTGTGATCATTGCAGCAACGTGAGCATCAAAGGCCTTTGCCAGACATTAATTAGTATTCAAGCTCTATTAGTACTCAATTCCCCTGTCACAGGAGAACCATCTCGTAGTTTGTTAGTTATTCTATACGACTAGTTTCACCTAAATAATAAACTAGGTGTGTCATGTACCCAGCGTTATAGTTCTCACAAGTCACCTAATTAAATAAATGACACTATAAATATTTTAGGTTATTGTAGATATAGTGAAAGTTTTAATACTTAAATATTTTTCTTTTAGTATTTATCCGCAAACTTTTCACGTAAACAATGCGCTTTGCCCGGAAGCGGTCTATTTTAGTCCCTGCTAATTAAATACAAATAATCTCCTAATCAAAACAAGCTGAGATTAGGTATGTACCGTGACCCAGTTCGCAGAGTAGGTTCAGATCGCGTCTATTTCGATTCAATTGATTGAGCATGGTATAAATAAATATCCGCAAATGTTACATCAGCGTAGTATACCCACCCAATTTGCTATTCACAGTCAGTTGGTTTATTTCTGATTTGTTTTTATTACATCAAGCATCGTATGTACGTTGCGGAAACTGTACACGATATACCTATCTATAAGTATTCCGTAACTACGTGATTCAGGAAGGAGGAGATCCGTAGGAGAACTAGTGTTCGCCTTATGTGTGCTATAAGACCTACCTACCTGGCAAATTCATGATTCTAGGTCAACAAGAAGTACCCTATAGATTTCTTGACGGACACGACAGACAGACAGACAGCGAAGTGATCCTATAAGGGTTCCTTTTTTCCTTTTGAGATACGGTACCCTAAAAACTGATAGATGGTGAGGTCCCAAGGTGCTAAGATGGCGACCTCGCACCGGAAAGCGCACCGTTCACAGACCCCTCACTAACCTTGAGAATATTATGGAGAATTTTTAGGCATGTAAGTTTTTGCACATTCTCCGTCACTGTTAACAGGGCTCTCTCTGTCACTTACTCCATACAATCGTAGCCCCAATTTCATTTGAATATTAAGCAACCAAAGTCCATGAAATTTTGCAGACATATTCTAGAAACTAATATCTGTGCCTGTGGTGTTTTAGTTTTTACTAAAAATATGTAGTTTTAAAATTACAGGGGTTCAAAGGTCTGTATGTGAATTTTTAAGACCGCGTAGCTTTGACACCGAATATTTTAACGGAAATCTGGAAAACCACAGGCAAAGATATTAGTTCCCGGAACGTTTCTACAAGATTCCATTGAGTGTGATTGGTTAGTATTCCAATGAGAGACGAACTACGTCTGTATGGAGCCAGTGACGGTGAGACTCCTTTTAAATCAGTTGTAGTTGCTCAAAATAACACCCGATTTGATGATAATTATGATCGAACCCTGGATCTCCGAATGCTCCTATTCGGAGATCTGTGTTCTATGCCGGGCCTCCGCTTCCGCACTTTCACTTAAAACACTGTTAAAGAATATTTTTGTTTATAAATAAGCAGTAAATGGCGTAAAATTATAAAACTACGTACCTACCTACGTACCGTGTATCTGAATCGCCAAGCAACTGTAACAAGTAACAGCCCTAATAATATTTTTTTAGGGAAAGATCCTCGTTATTTTTACGAGCCCTATCGTGGTCGGGGAATTTTTAATTGGCCGTTAAATTCGTATCTGGCAATAAAAAGTGCGTGTTAAATGGGCCTTTAAAAGTGTAAATGGTTTTTCCCGTTTCAGTGACTCGCCTCAAAGTTTTCCTTTGAATTTTCAAACAGATTCTAATGATTTGAAAATTAATTCTGAAAATGTTTTGAATTTCAAATTATTTCTAAAAGCTTTGAGTAGATATACCTACAACATTGTGATTAATTCTATAGTACATAATCTCTAAACTAATTTGACGGGTTCTTAGAATTGAGATCATATTACTTACTATATTTAGAGAGTAGGCACTTTGGGCTTTGACTTTGCTGAGACTTTACGAAGAGTTAAAATGAGACAGATTTATTTCAGGCACTTAATTCCTTTTTTAAACGAAACTTATATCTATCTAACTTATGCTCTATAAACTTCTGCCTTAATTAATTATTGCTATGACTTTCATAATGCTTCCTGAGGGACAGAATAGCACTAGGCTTAAGCATGTCAATTTAATCTAAAGATTGTCTACAACAGAATTAACCGTATTGTCGGTATAAGCTCAGAGGCAAATCGATAATAATTACCCAGCTACCGAATAGATGAATACTTTAGAATATGATGTGATTAATAGTCCAAACATACGAGAACGAGTACGTAAATAAATATTACCAACATTACAAAGTCAAGTTGTCGCCAAGGAGAATCTTTTGCAATCATCATCATCAACACATCACTCGTCGGCCCACTATTGAGCACGGGTCTCTTCTCAGAATGAGAAGGGCTTAAGTTTTCGTCTTTGTGGGACTGGTAAGGGTTCTGTCTAAATTTAATTATAGGCAAAATGGTCAATGCATAGGTTGACCATTTTATTGGCGTAAAGTAGTGCCTGAAAGTTCTCCATAGTATTCTCAAAAGTATGAGAAGTCTGCCAATCCGCACTGTGTCAGACTTCTCATACCTTTGAGAATACTATGGAGAACTTTCAGGCATGCAGGTCTCTTCACGTTGTTTTCCTTCACTATCAAAGCAAGTGATAACTCCGAAAGTTAGAGATGCGTACCCGGGATCGAACCCCAATCTCCGATTAGGAGGCGGACATCCTAACCACTAGGCTATCATACCTACCGGCTCTACTACGGAAGTGTTATGTATTCATAGCTAGCCGATGCCCGCGACTTCGCCCGCGTGGATTTAGGTTTTTCGAAACCCCGTGGGATCTCTTCGATTTTCCGGGATGAAAAGTAGCCTATGTGCTAATCCAAGATATTATCTATCTCCATTCCAAATTTCAGCCAAATCCGTCCAGTAGTTTTTGCGTGAAGGAGTAACAAACATACACACACACATACAAACTTTCGCATTCATAATATTAGTGTGATAATATTAGTGTGAAGTGTGATGTTCTCAAAGGTATGTGAAGTCTGCCAAGACGCACTTGTCCAGCGTAGTAGACTATGGCTAAAACCCTTCTCACTCTGAGAGGGGACCCGTGCTCTGTAGTGAGCCGGCGATGGGACCATGCATGTTGATTGTTCATGTAGAAAGAACTCAATTCTCAAACAAACCCCCATGAGATCCCAAAATAATGTTACGTTTCCCTTTATACATTTTATGACGTGCTTCATTACAACGTTTCCTTTGCGGTAACAGCTCAACAAGCTTCGTTTATTTAACATGAGTTGTCACTTGTAATATTACTAGAGTAGCAATGTCCTGCAAAAGAATTCAACCGGCCGTATTCTTTGAGAAAAGTTTACCGGTCGTGCTTCTGTCATTCAGCAAGTTGGCGTTGGATCTGCTTTTACTACTCGCTAATATCTTTGCCGTTATTATGATGCACTTAATTAAGGCGCTGAAATATGGACACTGACAAAGGGCTTTATCCATCAATTGAAGTCGGCCACTGATATGGGATCTTACCCGTTCAGGGGAGCTTCTAAAGTTGCCCACTTTAGAAGTTCCTCTGAACGATAAGATTCATTCATGGTTATTTATGATTCATAATGCAGAAGAACCAAGGTCACTGAAATAGCCAATGCATGTTGTAACAAGATAAAGTTGAAAACTAAAACCCGACAGCGATCGTCTTAATAAACGCTGAAATATTATAGTTAAATTGTTTTTCTGTCGCTTAGTATATATTATTAATGTTATAGTAGGATTATATTTATGAACTCAAAATTTTCTTCTCTTTCATTTGACATCCCACTCAATACAAAAGCAAAAAAAAAAAACCAAGTCTTTATATGGCGGGTTTTAGACATCTGATCATCGCCTGTTGCCTAAGGTGCTCTGTGATCTTACTCAAACATTTTAGCTTTTGAGTAATGAAACTTTAATTACATTGAATGTAAAAGTGTGTACCCAAGTCCTTCAGACAGAAGTTTATTGAACCTACAAAGACTGGCACCGTCTGCAAAATTACGAATATTTCAAAGGCATCTAGACCACAATTATCCATACTTAGCTAGAAATGTACTAAGTATTCACTTGCTATTCATCTCACTGTAAATGTGTGCCCTTAACTGCCTCGTCGACTTAGTGGCTACTTACTACTTAAGTACTTAGTAGCTGCGAATCATGAGGACCCGGGTTCAAGTTCAGGCCATCATCATCACGTGCCCTCTTTGAAATGAAGTTTGGCATCATACGAAAAGCTTCTCTATCCAAAGCCGCCTCTTTTAACTTCGGGTAACTAATACATATCTGTACTGTCCACCTCCTTCGTCCAACCATTTGCGTCTTTGCTGACCTTTGGCTATTAATTCTTAATTCCAACACTAATTTTCGGAATGAAAATTAGGCTCTGTAAGCTCTCTGTAAGTGTCCAAAGAAAGCGAGCTTCCTTCCTCTATATGAAGCGAGCATTCATTTTTGAGTTTCGAGACGAGCAAAAAAATCACTACATAGGTCTGTCTGTCAATAAATTTTACATAGCAGGTCAGAGTTAGGAAGTTCACGGTGTAACATCCCCATCCTTAGTAGAGCAGGGTATATAACAGTCGGTGCTGTTCCTTGTCTTCCCGTTGGATTATAAGAGTGTTGGAATATCGATTAGCCGCCGTGTGAAGCAGTGTGCTACAAATGCTAAGAGCCGCGTCCGACTCATTTACTATCCTAGCTTTATATTCCCATACTAGAGTATATGTATAGGTAATAGATAGGTACTTAACTACCTACCTAAGCAAGCTAGCCCAGATTCCCAAAGTTAATGTAATCGTAGGTCTTTACTTAATTGGAGTCACACAGCCTTTTCAGTACTTACTTGTACTAAAAAGGTTACACTAGAAACTATGTTCTGTATTTGGACTGCCTTTTACACGTGTAACCAAATATGTAAGGACCGTTCTATAAAGGTTATAGGATACTTTTAGATGATGCGAGATTACAGAGTGATAGTTACGAGTATCAACTATTAAATAATAATAAATAATAATAATAAATAGGCTTTATTGCTTTCTTATTGCTAGTTACATAAACATGTGTTATAAGTACATTAAATCTATAAAAATAAAAAACTAACAATTAGCAAACTCAGCATGGCCGATAAAGTACGTACATGCCTTGTAATTATAAATTCATTGTAGACTATAAGCAGAAGGTAAAGGGGCTCAAGTATATAATATTGTCCTCTGAACAAAGAACCCATAAAAACAATCATTCGGCGCGCCCAGGTCTCCGGAAGCAATTCATCTTGTTCAAACGATAAGAAAACTTTACATAAAGGGTCGAGAATCACGTAGATATATTGAAGGTACCTAGTTTCTCTATCTACGTCGATATCTAACTTTAAATGTTGTCTCCATCAGGCGCGGTCGCAAACCAAGATTTTGGGGGAGGGAGAGGTCATGTTGGCTCACGCATGTACAGTTTTTAGGGTCAACTTTAGTACTAATTACATGTTTTTTTTTTATTGAAAATATTACAATAAAACTTAAAGCTAGCCTTATCTAATTACTATACAAATCATGCCCGCGTGGAATGGTGCCAAGAATACTGGCTGCATTTCCGCGTTGGACAGCAAGGCTGATCCGTTGCGCAAAAAATGAGCCAGCCCTTCTGTCACCCAATACATGTTTTAGATGATGTCTATTCAATTAGAGATGTTTGTGACTAAAGCGGAATTTACATTACGAAATTAGTAGCACGATATAATGTAATGAAAACATAATGTAAATTCCGCTTTATTTAGGTGTAAATCATGCATCAACAATATCGTGTACATACATACATTACATCGTGCTACTAGTTTCGTAATGTAGCTGTACTGATAAAAGCGCAAAATATCCTATGAAATATTACGTTATATAACGTTACGTTAAATATTAAATACATACAAATATTTTATTACGGTCACTAAAATTACAAATATGTAGTAGAATTTAAAAAAACAGAAATAAAAATGTATTTAGCACGCTATTTACTAAAGATGCTGATAAAAACTACTCAGTAATTATTTCGAGTGACACAATTATCCTAAAATACATCTCAAATATCGGTTACCATAGCGGCTTCTTTAATAACGGGTTTTTATTAATTCATAGCAGGCGGAATGTCTGACATTGACCTCCAACTAGAGTGACCATATGGCTTAAAATTTTCAGGATACAGATGTGACGCCAAACTTCTTGAATTGTCGAAGGTGGTAACAAGTAGTGTGGGTGTGACGATCGCAACCACCTCTAATTGGCTACATCGCATTGTTGCAAGAAGAATACCATAAATTCAGCCAATCATATAATAATGATTGATGTAGATTTTCCTTAATCTACTAGCAGGTATCTGTGGAAAGCGGCGGTTCGCGGAGCGAAGTATTAAACCGCTCGCCCTAAGCTCGCCCTGCGTATTATACGTTGCAGGGCGGCGAAAAGACCGATGCAGATAAGAACATCACTTTTTGTTGATATAATTGACTAGCAGCAACTATATTCACTTAATTTATTACTAATAATTACTACTAGTTACTTACTAGTACTACTCATTAATTACTAGGTTACGCGCTTAGAGAAGTTTCCACTTCAAAAAATGTTCGCTGTTTAAATCCCATAGAAATTATGGTAGCACTACTGTCGCGTATTCAATCATCCCACATCCTCACTTCAATAAACGCGAACCGTTGTGCGTCTTTTTCATTGAATCCTCGTCATCGTCATTATTCGGTTCATTAGGTACTAATCCTACTTCATTTTGTATACCTACTATTTTAATTATACATACTCACAAGACAAAAAATAATCCAAACGAGAATCCATATCATTCTAAGAGGGTAGTGCAGACCTGTACTCAGTAGTGAACCGTCGATGGGTTGACCATGATGATGATAAATATTATAAACGCGAAAGTGTGTCTGTTTGGCTGTCTGTTAGCTTTTTATGGCCCTTCGTTACCAATTTTGACGAAAAGTACAGCGATAGCTTGCATCCCTGCGACGGATAGGTATTAGTTTCTTTTTAAGTCCGGAAGATAAAAGAGTTTCCAAGGGATTTAAAAACCTAAATCAACGCGGATAAAATTGCGGGCATCATTTAGTATTATCATGAGCAGAGTTGGGATAGTTTTAAACAATTAATGTTTGAAATAAGTGTTATATAAGCATGTTTTTTATATTAAAAAAAATAGTTTTTAACATTAAACAAATGCCACAAAATATAACGCTGATTTTTGGATTTTTTAAAAAAGATAATAACTTGAAACTTTTTCGTGTCCCTTTTTTCACGTGGATTTGCTTAGGTTGTTAAAACTTTTCTTTTTCCCGGTTTTAAAAATTCTACGTCCATCTCCAAGATTCTACTGTCTCTATGATCAGCTCAGCTATAAAAAGATAAAAAACAAATAAATTCTGGATTTATAATTTTGAATGTATTACAGGCTCATAATTTGAATTCTGAACCAAACCATAATTTTACTGAAAATTAATTTTTTAAGAGCTCCATTAAAATAATAAGGAAAACCTGCAGGATTCTTTCGCAATTTAGGTACAATCGTTTAGTCATTTACTTAATTAACTTTGAATTAGTGGGTTCGCGTACCCGGGCCGTAATAAACCCAAGATTATTATTTAAAAATTTATATTTATAGGTTTTTTCAACAGAAAAAAGATAACAATGTTGGCTTCTTCGTGCTCGTACGTGCTTGACGGCTTGTCCAAGCACTGCACAGATAGGATACATTTTGACAATTCGTGAACTAAAGTCCAAACGGACCAATCAAAAGAGAGAAAGCTCAAACTTGTTAAAAAAGCGTTGCGTTAAAACCCGGCGTTGCGCTGATAATACAAAGTGCGCGTTAAAAAAGCGTTGACGTGTGAGCAGATACTTGGGTATGCATTTGGTCTATTTGAACGCTTTTTCAACGGACGTTAAAAAAGCTCTCGTGCGAAGGAGGCCTAAGAACTAGATTGAATTGGGTTCTCGCTATTCTCTAAAGCCAATTTTCGTTTTTCGGTTGGTATGATGATAAAGATATTTATCTCTATTTGTTTTAACTCGTTGTTCCAGGTTAGGGCTCACTCACGACGGGGAAGGGCAGTGCGAAGCAGAAGGTCTCAGAGGTTCAGTAATGGCGCCCACAGTTCTCGCAACGCTTCACAACTTCGCCTGGTCTTCGTGCTCCAAGAAACAGTTCCATGAGAAGTCAAAGTTAGTACTGCTGCCTCTCTCTATAAACCGGCAACGGTTTTTTAATTGAGGCTGGTGGTTAATAGGGTAAACCTTCCGCCGAATATAACCCACGGGATATCCCGCCAGACTTGACTCGACCTGAAAATAAATAAATTCATTATCATCATCATAGTTATTAACCGGTAGACGTCCACTGCTGGATTTAAGTTTCTTGTAGGGGTTTACACTTTACACCCCCCGAATTCAACGGCTCCTTAGTCTTTACGACTCATTGCCATTTATTTGCCATGCCACTTCAGCTTCACAACCCGTTGAGTTATGACTGTTACTCTGGTTCATATGGATCTCTTTATATTCTCTGATTTAACCACATAGAGAAACTCCAACCTAAGAGAGATAGCTCTCTCTTAGCTTGGAGTTTCTCTCCATCGTCCTCTAAGTGACTTTAAGCTTTCATATTATGAGGTTAGCAACTATAAATTAATTAAATTAGCTAAATTACAAATAGCTTTCTAAATAGAATCCGGTCGAAATTCTTACATTCTATAATATCATGCAGTGGACGATAGTTTTAGTGAAAATATGACAAAGAGGGAAAGAAAAAGAGACTCTTTAATTGGCGGAAGGAAAGGTTGAAAGGAAGAAGAATAAGACACAAACGAATAGATGTAGAATTTAATTAGATTTATTAGATAGAGAAATTATTAATTTAAATTAGAAGACCTAGAGAAAAATAAAAAGTGAAGTGTTCTGCAGGAAATGGTGGTGCCTTCACGAGAGGAGCCGAGACGAGGGTGTGGAGCTAGGGGGCGCTAAGGAGCTCTCTAACTATGTATTCACTATGGATGAGCAGTGCCGCACTGAATTCGGCGAGGGGTAAGTGCTTTTTACCCAAAATTTGAGGGAGGAGGGAGCGAGGGAGATGAAGCTACTTTTGATCCCAGAAAATCCTAGAAGTTCCCATAGGATTTTTAAAGTACATAAATGCATAGATGAAGTTGCGGGCATCATCTTTATTTGTTACAGAGCTGGCCTTGCATAATGGAGACCAACATAGACTATTTTTTATCTCGAAAAATCATAGATTTCAGATGGGATTCTTAAAAAACTAAATTTATTTGGACGAAGTCGCGACTCGCGGGCATGTAGTACATAATAAAATGTTAGTGCGTAGTAAGATGTAGTAAAATGTACCTAGTTAGTTTAACGAAAAAACTTGAAATACCGCCCGTGTAGGTAATCAAACTTTTAAGTACTTGGAAAATGTGTAGAGCTCAAAATAAATAACAAAGTTCTGCGTCGTTAGCGACGTAGACAAGATCTTGAGCGTATAAAGTGTAAACAATAAGTAAATAGGTAAGTATAATAAACACTAAACGCAAGAAAGAAATTCACAACACCGTGTGGGTTTTGCCGCAACAACTCAAGCTTACCTATCAAAACAATCTCTTAGCCAGAAACTAAATGTTTTTAACAAATCATGTCTAAATATTTATAAGACAGTTCCTGTTGACTTACATCTGTACATGTTTATCGAATAAACAGAATTTTGAAGTAAATATTACGAATAGTGCAAGTATAATACAACATGACGTCTAAGCTGATGCCCGCGATTTCGTCCTAGTGGATAGTCTTTTTTTTAAATCCCGTGGAACGAAAAAACGATAAAGAAGTTGTCCGTGATGGTCAAACTAACGTAACGTTAATTTGAACATCGCGAACAACTCTTTATCGTAATCCGCGGTAGAAAAATATCTACCTACTTATGTAGGTATTTTTCTACCGCGGAACGCAAAACTCAGTACACTCAAACGCAGTACACTCAAAGCTTAAATATTCCAAAACCAACAATCTCTATTATTTTATTGCTCAAATCTTATTGAAATGCTCATAAATCATCATGTTATCAAAGTGCGAAGTTATCATAAAAGCGCCCGCGTCTGTTTTGTAACGACACTTTATGAACTTTGCAATATCTGTGACGTAATGTGTACCCATTCATTGGAACGAGGAATAATATATTAACCCATTATCATTGCCAGTGACGAGCTATTACAAAAATGAAATTGCAATAAAAAAAATTCAAAAGAAAAATAAAACCGACTTCAAAAACCACAAACACTAAAAAGTAAAAAATAACTTTTATTTAGCTACACGTGTAATATACCTAGGTATGAAGTCGAGCGCGCATATTAAAACAAAATTAGAAATCCAAGAGTGAAGCTCGCCCGACTTCATACCTAGGTACATTACACGTGTAGCTAAATAAAAGTTATTTTTTACTTTTTAGTGTTTGTGGTTTTTGAAGTCGGTTTTATTTTTCTTTTGAAAATTTTTTATTTCACAATTTTTAGTGGCCCACTGTACTATAATATGCTATGCCTAGTTAAAACCCTACTGTTTACTAAGCTATTACACTGATCGCGAGCAATTTGCTCCTATCTATTGAGGAGTTCTGTTCTCCATCTCCGAAGATATTCATCAGATCTTCACCAAATTTATATGGGACCAACTGCACAGTATACTCTTTCAAACAAAAAAAAAAATTTCCAAATCGGTCCAGGGGTCTTTGAGTAATCGGGGAACATACATAAAAAAAAAAATAAAAAAAAAAAAAAAAAAGATTCCGACGAATTGAGAACCTCCTCCTTTTTTGGAAGTCGGTTAAAAAATGGTTATAGCTCCCTAGCTGAAAGAAGAAGTTGCTGTCGATTTCGGAAAAAGTGACTTACTGACACATCACACCATGTACTTACGTACAGCTCACACCACTTTTGGTCTAGAAACTTTATAGTAATTTGCATGCATGCATGAAAAGTCTGCGGGTTTTCTCTATGTAGGTACTTACGTAGGCCCACACTAAAAATTCTTTCAAAAACTTTTTCAAAAATTCTTCATAAGCGAAGCCGAGGTGGGTCAGCTAGTTATAAACGAATAAAATATATTTTATTGAAAAGGAAGCTTATATCGAGCTTTGTGAAAGACTAGCCAGCTGCTAGGTATTGATATGAACGGCAGGAATTTCTCATTTGTGCTGAACGTGCCTGAATTGGGAACAAAAGATAGTGCCATTCATTCATTTTACTTTTGATATAATTGCTTTTGTGGTCACTAGCATATTGTGTGGTATACCTACTCTGCTCAAACGGTGATAGCCTAGTCACTAAGCTGTAGTGGCCTCCTAGTTTCCTATCCGAGGGGTCCAAGGCTGTATCCCAGGCACGTAACTCTAATTTTTCGGAGTTAAGTGCGTTTTGAGCAATTATAGGAATATATACCGTTAGGAAACTCACGCCTGATTGTTCTTAGTAATTTTCTCAAAGATGTTTAAAGTCTGCTAATGTGCAATTAGCCAGAGCGTGACTAATGCCTAAATCCTTCTAAGAGTAGACCCTATTCAGTAGAGCTGTTTTATCCGATTTAAAAAGAGGTACGAAGAACTTCGAAAATGGATGACAAAATTGTGTGCCGATAGAAAAGCTAAATAAAGTTCTGTGTTTTATTTTCTTTTAACTGGGGATTATTCTTTTGACCGAGATTTTTCTTGTATCTGATTTCTCTTT
Source organism: Maniola jurtina (assembly GCF_905333055.1). Classification (NCBI taxonomy): domain Eukaryota; kingdom Metazoa; phylum Arthropoda; class Insecta; order Lepidoptera; family Nymphalidae; genus Maniola; species Maniola jurtina. Next base: position 10,799,853 of record NC_060036.1, on the reverse strand, counting down.
TAACTAGATTTTTCTTTTGAATGGAGGTTTTCTTTCACTGGCGTTTATCATTCGACTTCCTTTCAAGAGTATCTACCTATTTATTTTATCTTTGTTAACTTTTTAGTCCAGAAGTGCAGATCGTGTCCGCGAATTATGGCGAAACGAACTTAAACTGTCTTTTACGACTTATCCGTTTAGCCGATTTTGACGGATACAGAATATACTCGTAGTTTACATCCTGGAAACGGAAATAGGTCATTTTATCCCGAAAAATCAAAGAGTTCCCTTAAGATTTTGAAAAACCTAAATCCATACAGATGAAGTCATTGGCATCATTCCCTTAGATTTCAATGATGGGGTTTACTCAAAAGGCGGATCAACAAATTTCTGAAAAATCGGCAAGCAACGCATTGGCGGTTCCTCTGGTAGGTAGTGCAAATGCTTTTGGGTGGCGTTAGTCACTTGTCATAAGGTGACCTACCTTCTCGTTTGATCGCTACCTCTTCTTCTTCCTGACCTTATATAAGCTATATGGGGTCGGCACAATATGTCTTCTTCCACTCGCTTCTGTCATCCATCAACGTACCATCCACCCCTTGAATACGCATATCCTCTTTCACGCAATCCATCCACGTTTTCTTTGGTCATCCTCTCCTCTTTTCCCTTCCTCGTTTGATCTCTACTATAATATTTAATATTATTTATTTCAACAGGTTCTCGGTATGCAAGTCAGTGAAAGTGAAGTCGTCCTGTGCTCGGCTGTGGTGCGCTCACCGCTCCATGCCTCACGTCTGCCGATCAAAACGAGCTCCACCTCTTGAAGGAACACCATGTGGAGTCAATCAAGTCAGTATTTTATTGACAGGGAATTTTATTTTTGACCATAAAGAGCGTGGATTTGACTCTCAGTTCCCTTCAATAAAGCGCAGATTCTTTTTCGTTTGGAGGGGAGTTTATTACTGGTTCTTCTCGATAAGAAAGTTATTTCGAACCAGCAGTGGTATATTCACTCGATGGTTCCAAAGCACTTGTGAAAATTTATTTAAATAAAAAACATTTCTTTTTCTATTTGTTGGAACTTCACGAACTGTCCGGCAAAATATACTTACAATATCATCTCTCTATTTCAACTCTCTACCTAGTACAGTTCATGAGACCAGCCCACTGACAGACAGACGAACGGACGGATAGTGGAGGTTAGAAATGAGGTCCCGTTGGCACCCTTCGGGTACGAAATCCTAAAAAGACAGCATCGGTTCTGCCACATTTTCGCTATTCAAATAAAAGAAATGGATATCTACTGTCGGTATTTGAACTTGATATTTCAGTCTGTGTTCAACTTCAAAAGTTTCTCATGGAATAATATTATTTTAAGAGAATTTGCTTCATGCTACAAGATCTAATGATATCAATTTACAATACGTTTTCGTCGACAGGTATTTATTATGATTAAAAAAACCGGCCAAGTCGAGCCTCGCTATTTTTGTGGTTCGGTACATTATATTATATTTTGGTTACAGCTTATAAACTACTATATGAATCGTAGTTCAGTGTTTGTTGTTTAAAAAAGTATTCGGTATAAGTTTTAAGTATATGGTAGCTAGGGTAAGAAAATAAATATTCACTATATTATGTAAACACACCCCCCTCCCCGAAAAGTATTCGTCTACGAGCTAAAGACCCGTGAGAATCAGACAGAAATAGGGCTTCATTTTACCCTTCAGCGATTCCAAAAAACGATTAGTTAAAAAATTGGTCTGTAATTTCATAATGATTATGGTTTTGTTTCTATATATCTTTTATGTCTTATCAGATATATAGAGAATTTCTCGACCGAGAGAGCATTGGATTAAATGAATCGACTATTATTGGGTTTAGCTACCCGTTTTTATTTCAAGATTCAACTGAGCGCCAGCTCTGAGGTGAGAGGATGAAAGGGAATCAACAGGTGAGGGTCGAACTTCCGACTTTTTCGATTTAAATTCACCCCAAGCGTCCGTGTCCACATTTCCCAATTGCGAGGAAAAACTATTTGCATAGGTACAAACCTAATAAAATAAATTAAATACATATTACAATATTACATACTTAATAGGTAGGTATATAGAGAATTTAATGACCAAGAGCGAACGAATTGAATGTTATCGAGATTGAACAAATTGACTATTGTGGGTTTATTTTCCAGCTTTTATTTTGAGTACAAGCTTTGAAGTGAGAGCACTGAGAGTATGAAAATGAATCAACAGCTAGTGAGGGTGGAATTTCCGATATTTTCAAACTACCATCTGCATAGTAATTGTAACCCGCGCCCGTGCCCACATTTCCAAATTGCGCGGAAAAGCAATATGCATACATTGTACAAATCTACCTATTGTTTAAAATTCCATCAACGATTTTTACCGTCCGTGTGCGCGCATAAATTCAATAAAACCCTTCCCGTTTCAATTCACAGGTGCCTACATATAGTTTGCGACAGATCGACATGGCAATCCGGGTGGGGACGCCCTGCACACCCGCACTGTCTCCGCACCAATCTGGGGCGGGATAGCACAGGTGACGTGCGGGTGTGCAGGGCGTCCCCCGTCTCATACCCCGTTTTCCATCTCGGCCTGTCGCGAACTATACCTATTTACACAAAATATATGCTAAGTAAAGACTAAAAGTTACGAAACTTTACGCATAGGCAATTTGATCGGTTTTCAGAAGCTAAAAGCTGTGATTGAACTTTCAACTCTACACTTATTCAAGTCAAAGTCAAAGCCATTATTCACATTACATTCTTTGATTTTCAGTTTTTGAATAAGATGACTACCTACCTTACGGAACGGAAAAGAAAATGGAACTACAAATTCCTCCTTTATTTTACACTTTGCATCGGCATCGATCGATTTTTTAAAATTAATGAACCTTGAATGAATGCAATTTATTCTTGACATTGGGTGATAAATTGTACTCCGAAATTGATGACTTCATGTTTAATAATTTTGTCCAACTGTTTGTTTGTAAACAAAACACGATTTACCCGCCGACCTCGACGGTCAACTTCGTGTTGTTTTTGGCATCATCCTTATAATTTCGAAGGTTTTTGTGCCGTCATGATGAACCTGTTAATTTTATGTTTTCATTTAGCCTCTCTTTGTTTAGGTGAGCTTCCTGGCGCGAGGCCAAGGGTCAGACCCGTATTTGTATGATTAATTACGTGTACCTACCTATCTTTAAAAACGTTGACAATTTTCGAGGATGTACCGCACTCAATGGTAAAAGTACGAGTATCAGCAGCATCGGGTGTGATTTAGAAATGTGTGAGCAGAACTACGTTAAATTAACGTCTTCTAAGGAAAATATCACAGCTTACCCAAAATGCAAATGTGGTTTTGTTTGTTGGTTTGTCCTTCAATTACACCGCAATTAAGCAACGGATCAACGTGATTGTGTGCATGGGTAGCTGGCTATAATTAAGACCTGGAGAGTGATCTGTGACTTGACTTGTGTGTGTGAAGTGACTTTTGATCTCGAAAAATCAAAGAGTTTTTATGGAAAACATAAAAACATTTTTTTATATAACTTATTTTTACCCATTAGAAAATGAGGGAATTTTCTCAAGAAAAGGCTTATAAAGTTCAGCTTGTGAGCTCCTGAATAAACACAAAGAAAGTAATCTTTGAATTTATTCCACAAACTTCTGACTTTAATCGTTTTAAAGTGAAGCAGCTGCGAGAATTTGAGAGGAAATAGAATTTTTCTTTCCTGTTTTCTATAGCCCGAAGGATGATGCCTATTTAAATGGAAAATTAACTTTGAATTTAATTGAACTGTAGAGCTTTTTTTGCATCATTTGGCCACGCTTGCGGTCCTTTATAAAAAGGAATAGAAACAATAAATAAATATAATTAATTATAGATGTCCATTGTCCATACCTTGCAAAGAAGCGAAATCGCAAAATAGATATTAGTAACTACTGAGGTAGCGAGCCGTAATAGCCTTGTGTTTAGTCAGGAGTTCGATTCCGGGCACGCACCTCTAACTTTGAGAAACTAATATCACTCGCTAAAATGGTTAAGGAAAACCTTCTGAGGAAACCTGTATGCCTGAAAGTTCTCTATAATGTTCTCAAATGTGTGTGAAGTCTGCCAATCCGCACTTGGTCAGAGTGCTGGACTAATGGCCAAACCATTTTCATACTGAGAGGAGACCCGTGCTCTGTAGTGAGCCGGCGATGGGTTGATAATGATGACCGTGGTAGTGAAAGCTTGTACGAGTAGTGTAGGCAACGACAATAGTTTAACCAATAAACCGCTGAAGTATTGAAACTTCTTTTCTGTTATGGCTAAGACTCAAATCCCTGATTACTTTGGCTGTTTTAAATAATAAAATTATAATTGTGATCGCCACATAGGTATATTTTCTTGCCGGAACTTGTTGCCGCCAAGTAGGCAAACACTTTCTTGGCTTATTGAGGTTTATACTTTAAAGCAATGTCTGTTTTATTTTAGTGGTGCGTCGACCGCATCTGCGAGCCAATGCCTGGACACGTTGTGGACAATAAGCTGGATAAACAAGCGCCGTCTAAGCCTGAATGGAGCGAGTGGAGTGCTTGGAGCAAATGTAACGCTGACTGCGGTTACGGCCTCAGTTCACGTATTCGTCGCTGCCGGCATAAAGGGTAGGTATCCAATATCCGTACAATAGTATAAGTGCAAACGTGTGTTTGTCTGTCTGGCTGTCTGTTAGCTTTTCACGGCCCATCCGTTCAACTAACTGATTTTGATGTTCGGTACAGAGATTGCTTCCATCGCACGTGGCTGTCAAAAGCGGTTGAATGGATGGGCCGTGAATAGCTAGCAGCACTCACTTTCACATCCCCTCCTCACTTCCTATATTATTTCATATTTCATTTCATTTATTTGCATAGATTGAGGAGTACAATAGATGTTATGCATATTATGGGTAGGTACAGTAACTACAATCTGCACCTGAGTGGCATGCAAATTATAAATGCGAAAGTGTTTGTTGATTTGTGCTTCAACGTAGCAACAGAGCAACGGATCGATGTGATTTTTTGTAAGAGTATAGTTAAAGACCTGGAGAGTAACAAGGCCACTTTTTATCCCGGAAAATCAAACAGTTCCCAAGGGATTTAAAAACCGAAATCTACGCGAACGAAGTTGCGGGCATCCAGCTAGTTTATAATATTACATAGTAAGTATGTATATGGATGAGATGATGAGGTTTTTCTCAGATCTACGCGTACATCGGAAACAGCGTGCGAAGGCGCCGGGTCGCAGGTCGCCACGTGTTGGTCAGGAAACGCGTGTGCCACAATTAGAGACATGCGGGCGGACGTGTGCTTCCGACAGGCCAGCCATCTCATCCCTTACTTACACCCTGAAGGTAGAGTATAGACGTTAAGAAAAAATGTTGACATTGAACTTGCGCAGAGGATGATTTTGCAATCTTTCGGTGTTACGAAATAGGGTGCGACGGTGTGTGTATCTTTGTAGCCACGCTATCGGTCCATCAGTAAAACTTGCGCTTTCCAGTCTTCATAGAGCATGCCTATTGTCTACTCCCTTATAGGGAGAGTAGGTAGGTAGGTATCGCAAGTATCCCCGCAGTACTATGTACCGCGTACTACCTATAACACTGTATCTTTACTGTTGTTCTCTAATTAACAAAGTGTACCTAATGTACTACGTACTATAATGTACAAGTAGGCAGATATATTGAAGTCGTATTTCCATTATTGTCGCTCATGCGTTGAATTCCTTGCTGGTAGGTATAAGGTACCTACCATTAGCCTGAAGACAAACCCTCTCCACTGACATGCAAGCGTGCGAGGGTCTTTTTACCTGATAGCATCGCATCACCTAGAAATAAAAAAATGCTACTTAATAAATAACACTGTTTGTCTGTTGTTACCTTTTCACGATTCACTCACTGAGCTGAACTGAACCTGATAAATTCTGACACAAAGATAGCATCCATCCTGGTCAGTGACGTAGGATAAGTGCTTACTTTTTATCCCAGGGAAACTTACGATTGCTACGGGATATATACTTAAATATAAAACCGTCTAAGCTTAATAACCCCGTAGGAATCGTTTATGCTACGCTGACGAAGCTTAAAGCAGCTGAGAAGTTTGAATTAATAAATAATACGCCATTTTTACTTTAAATGTAAATTATCATCACAGCTCAGAATATTCAAACATATCATTATAATATCGTCAGTAGCATAAATAAAAATAGTCATATGTTATTAATAATGCAACGCCAGCCATTAATTCACTTCGCCGAGTGAGTATACTGTTGATGACAAACGCTAATGCGTTCATGCATGCTCAATAAGCTTACCCTTATTAGTCTAAGAGCTTGCCCTTAATTAAGCAAATCAAATAAATACGAAGCTGACTACATTAGGTATATTGCAACATGGATAGAATGAATACACATAAAAGTATAGAAAGAGTGATCATCAATTTTATTTTAGGTGAAATGAAAGGAGAGCGGGGGGGTGATCCTGAAACCCTTGTTAAATTCCACAGCGCTGAAAGCTTTTTCATAATGTTTTTCATAATCATTTAGTTACTATTTTTGAGGCTATTTCTAACTTCACTATGGTTTTGCTCTCAAATAAGTATGTACAACGCCTAGCACTCGCCGGTTCTATCGCTTGTGTCATTAAGAAATCTCGTTCCGTCGCTGCGGAGATCGCCGGCTCGCTTCGCTCACCACCTCTCCCATAGCTCCACTCGCTAGCCACAGTCTGGCTTTGCGTTTACAAAAAACACTCTAGGAATAGGACAGATAAGACTGTTTGGGGTCGGGGTGCTCAGATTTCGTTCTGAAATGAAAAATTAAATATTTATCTGGCATTTAATATCAATTTTTTTTTTGATAAATATACATAGTTACTACATTGAAGACTAAGGACGCAAATCTGATTTCTTTAACAGAATCCAAACACTGTGAAATATGGTGCGTGGACTACGCAGGCGGAGAACCTTCTGGTTTTGGGCCCCTACCGGATGGAACTTCCTGTAGCTATGAACGGCCTTTTGATCTCTGCTACCAGGTACTTATTTATTCAAAAAAGTTATTTAAAAATAGCTGATAAAAACAATTTGTGAATTAATGAAATTGATTTTATTTTATTGATATTGGGTATAAATTTTTGGAAAAAAATTCAACGACTCGACCGATTTTGATCAATAACGTCATTTAATTTGCCTTGATGGCGCAAGTGTCATTGGGTATATAAAATACATGTAAAATACTAACTTACATAATCAGAAGGACGGATTTTATGCGCTTTAATTTACGAGCTGAAAAAGTTACAATGCAAATGCAGTCGGGAGTTTTTTTTTAAACTCTTTTAAATTTGTTATTTAAATTTTATTCTAATAGTTATCAAATTAAGTCCTATTAAACCGTTTGGTGCAATTAAGTATGAATGAATCACAGGGCACATGTGTACAAGGCCAGTGCAATGGCAGCGACCCCGCCTGCAACTGGTGTCCAGATGGATACTGCAACAACAACACGCATTTCCATACCAGGCAACTAGGCAAAGGTATTTATGACTATTTCAATTCATCATTTCATTTCATTTTTAATATTTCAAAAAAAATTGTCATAAAATCCCATGAAAATATCAAAGAAATAATGCATGCTCCTTAAAGCTTTTTATATTAAACGTAGATTTTCATACAAATCTTTTAGCCGGTGTAAGGATAATCGGAGATACTACAGATTTTGTTTCTAAAACGTGTCACAAAATTTTATTGAGTTTGGTTAGTATTCAAATGAGAAAAAAATTACACTCTTGTTCACTCTGGCAATATAGACTGGCACTCAAAGTGTTAATAAATGACTCTCAGACAAAAAGGACAGACGATCATTGTCGGCACCTAAGGGCATTCAATCTCATAAAAAGGGTGGAGTATGGACTGAAATAAAAAGGCTACTTATTTATGATTTATGCCTCTATTGTCGTAGTCCCTTCCAACACAACCTTGCCTTCGTTGGATGGTAGATTTATCTAATAAACTCACTAGCTTTATACATCTTTTTCCTATTGAGAGAATTTTCCGGATCATTTATTTTAAAATAAAGTTTATAGACAATTTTTATTATAAATTACCTATTGGCAAGTCCACTAGCAATAAAACTTGCTGAAAATAGCCACAATTCACTTGCATGTCACTTGCATTGTGTAAACTTCGTAATAACTTGCAGAAATGGATACTGACATGACAGACACAATAACAGACTGTAAGAAAACTTGCCTGCTGATAATATAATTCGATGTTACGACTAACATCTACTCGTATAATATACAGTGTGTTTTATTTAACTTGGACATTATGAAGAAATTAAAACCCATAGACGAAAAGTACAAGGAATTTTGTATGAAATAAACATACTTTTTGACCAATTTCTAATGTTCCGATTTTTTTCTTTCGATTCTATGAAATGATCCTTATATCACTGTGTCGATCGGCATTTAAAAAAAATAGTCAATTAGTCATTGATTGTTATGACCAAAAAAAATTGACTGTGCCAAAATTATTTTCACAAAAAAAGTCTAAAGGTTCCTAAGACTGTTTCCCTGTATCCTCCTGTGGATTTGGACTTCCCCATACTATCCCAGTTAAAAAACACACTATACCATAACTAAGTAGGTAGTATGTTGAAAAAATAAAAGTTCTGTTTTAATAATCTTGTCTATGAATTGAACAGGTTGGACCCGGTTAACTGTAATTCCTCACGAAGCAAACCAGCTGTCGGTACACATCGGGACACCCGTAGCACTCAACATAGCCATCCGTGAACGCCGACGGGACCGACCGATCCTTGAACTGATCAAACACTCCAAGCGCTTCGAACTAGACCACAAGCAGGACAACTATCTGAAATACGACCCAAATGTACCGCAAAACCTACAGATCATCGAAGTTGATAGCAACGTGATTGATATAAAGGAAGGGGATCACTTCGGGTGGGAGGGGGAAGTGATAGCGGCGGGCACTCTGCTTAGTTGGAAACAGACAGACACCGATGTGTTTATAACATCTACGTCTAGACTACACAGCGATTTGATGATTATGGTGAGTTAAATTTACTTCAGAATGTTAAAACCAGGTGGCAAACTGGAAAAATGCGATAATCATTTACTAGATGACCGTAACTTCATCCGCGTGGATTTAGGGTTTTAATTAACCCGTGGAAACTGTTCGATTTTCCGGAACAAAAAGGCTATCATTATACCAAACTAGAGGAGGCCCGCGACTTCGTCCGCGTGGACTTAGGTTTTTAAAGATCACATGGGAATTGTTTGATTGTCCGGGATAAAAAGTAGCCTATGTCCGTCCCCGGGATATAGGCTGACCCTATACCAAATTTCGTAGGAATCGGGCCTAACCGTTGGGCCGTGAAAAGGTAGACTGAAAGGTAGGTAACAGACAGACACACTTTCACATTTATATTATATTATGGGTATGGATGTATAATACAGGATATAATATATAATGCTACATCTCTACGTACCCAGCTTTATATTATACATGCGCTTGTCACGCCGTCAAAGTTAATTAGTTTACTGTTTGACCCGGAATTATTCCAAAAATTACTGCGAACTGTGAAGTTTAAAATGAAATTAGGCGTGAGCTCAAATGTTTTAATCTTAGAATAACAACCCGGTTTTACTGTTTGTAATAAATGAGTTCTAACGCGCCATTTTAACTTCAATGTGTCAAATATTATGTGAAAAGTACGATTTTAGTCCTTATTTTAAAGGTGAACCGTTCTTTTGACATAAGAGTTTACTCATACAATTAAAACGGCGCGTGGGAAGTTATTTTGAATTATAATATCAATTTTAAAATAATTAGGTACTCAAAACATCCAAAAATAAATTTAAAAAAGCACCATTAAGGACAAATAATCCGCTCGTTAAATATAAAGTAATGATTTCTTTCATATTATTCCGTTCACGCGCCTACATTAATTTAGTTCTTTGAGTTTACCTAACGATACTATTATACCTACCTATAATTATGGTGAGTAAATATTGTAAATAAGAAACAAACATGTAAATTGGATAACAAAATATATTTTACATAAAATAGTTTACATTATATCTTTAATCAAATATCTAGGTACTTCAGTTCTTGGTAGATTTCCACGAAAATATTTTTACTTTCGCTGGGTTCTTATATTTTTGCTGGCTCCCGTTATAAATCTCTAAGAAAATACTTATTTCATTTGGGTAAGAAATCCTTTTACATCATTTAATTTATTCAAGCTGATTCAAGCTCAGTATTGTTTCAAGGCCTCAAGGGAAATAAGCGAAACATCATTTTCTCTTATTCAGGGTCCCGTACGTCCGAATGAAAAATCGGAATGCCTCGTGTGTCTGTCTGTCCATCTCTCCGTCTCTCACAATCGATTTGGCCCAAATCTACTACAATTTACGACCCAAACACGAAAGTGTAATAGGGAAAGAACCCGAGAGGGCCAGACCTTAGTTATTTTATAAAAGCTGAAGGTTTCTCTGCGTATTGTCCATAACGTCTCCCTGCGACTTGTTTGAAGTTTTCTGTCCAGTGTCCACCTACGTATAAGCGCTGCAGTAGTGGGGCCATCTTTTTACTGATGATGGCATGAAAGCCATTAGTCCTGACCTCCATAAACATACAATCCATCGGTAGCCGCAACAATATTCTGAATGTTTTTTGTACTGCGCTCTCAGAATAATTCACCTAATGTATCTTCAACACAAGAGTGAATAGGTATCTTCTAAATCTAGACAAACCCGTCCATCTTAGGCCACATCATCAATTTCCAACTGGTGTGATTGTGGTCAAGCTTGTGCCTATATTTATTTATTTATTTGCCGTGTGGTGACGGCAGATCAGAACACAGTTATCAACACAACACCTCTTCTCGAGGGTGTCGTACGAAGCGACTAAGGGAATATAACGGAGAACGGGCAGCAGCGTCCTCTGTGCTATTACTACCATCCCCTGCGATCACCAACCCGTCTACCCAGCGTGGTGATTATGGGAAAATCCTCCCCTTGGGAGAGGCCTTTAGTCGTGCAGTGGACTGTTATAGGCTATTGATTGTGCCTATAGTGAATAAACCAATGTCCAGGTTCAAGGTTAGAGGCCTTGAACTAAAATATATGATTCGAATACAAAAGCGAACGAACTATGTGACGTGAAACGGAGCGTAGCATTCGCCGATGAGGGTTGCAGGGTCCGAATTATTCGGGCAGTTAGTTAATTATTCACGGTCATTTTCAACTCGACTGAAGTTAATTAGGACCTCGCTCCACCGGCGCTCCTTTTATGTTCTTTCATACCGAGATGTGACGTTTTTGTCCGGTGAATACAAAAAATCACACAACAATCCGTAGGAGTAATATGATGAAATCAAGAATGAAATGTGAGGTAATTTCTTTGAAGCCTCAAGTATGAAACTCAACGAATTAGAGGATAGATGGAAATCGTAGGAATCAAATCCTACCCTATGAACTTATTTGCTTCCTCACCCCTACTAACCAAGGAAGTCGAAAGCCTAGTCGATAAGAATTCAGCTTACTATTAGTAATATTTAGTTGCTTAGTATTTAACTAAACAAAATATAACTAGCTTTAACGGTGGAGGAAAACATCGTGAGGAAACCTTCATGCCTATGAGTTCATAATTTTATCAAAAGGTGTGATTGCCAATTTGCATGTCACCTGCCTGGTGGGCGGCCTAACTGTTCTCATTCTGAGGAGACCCGATCTCAGTATTGGCCGGCGATGGGATGATAATGATGAACTACTGTTAATATTTTATATATATGATACTTAATGTTAATATTTTACCTTTGTGAATTTTCTTTAAAAAGTTGTTTTGTGCAGTAAAATTTAAGTATTATAAGGTATTTGATTCGCAGGCTGTCCCTGAACGCTCAATACCGCCCGACGAGACGGCAGCGGTCGAAGTATCGGTCAACTACACGACGCCCGCCGGCCGCACCAGACCTATGGAATACAGGTACCTAATGCTGTAATCATACCACAGAGTGATAGTATTATTGCTATTACAAAGGTCTGAAAAGACAGATCAATCGTGAGGTAAGTGCGGGCGAAGGAGCTATCCGAACTGGCCTATGTACTCGTTGTTAATTAAGTACCTAAGGCGCCGCACTTCTGTGTTTCCTTATACTGTGATCTGATCATACTAAGGTTAATTAATTAATTAAGAGGACTGCAGCATTCTCCTTTCCCACTCAAAGGTTTGTATAACTGACTTATCTAGTTAGGGACCTATGTTGAAAGGTTGTCGTTACCAAGAGATCAAGGCGTCGGAGTTCTATGTTTCCTTAATCCTTATTCTGTGATCATGCTAAGGTTAATTAATTATAATTAAAAGGAGTGCATTCTCATTTCTCAGTCAAAGGTTTGTAGAAACCTTGTAACTTTGAATTTACACATTTGTACCGAAATCTAAAACCACAGAATCATTAATTTGTTGAGCTTGTTTACATAATATGAGTTTGATAAGTTTAATATTTAAATGACAATAAGACTTCGTTGGTATGAAGTATGCTCCGTATACACTCATCTTACGGCACAAAGAAATCGTTTTTTTCCTCTACATTAGGTATGTCTATACACTTATAGGTAAGTTTATACAGTTAAAACTTTTCTTATTGAAGTCAGTCAACTTTTAGGCACCGAGAAACTTAATTATTGTAAATCGTCTGCGCGATAAACGATTGTCTGGCTTCAGTGCCGTCACATTTTCTCTTAGTCTGCACTTTGAAGGATTGATTAAGGACATTTACTTAAAAAATGATAATATATTCTGTTTTAAGTTTGTGTACCCTGATCCAGCTTAAAATATTAAATAATTTGCAGACGCGAAGCGTTTTAAAAGCTTTGGGCCACATCGCCCTTTCTTCTGTCTGACCTTTTTGTCCACCCCCTCCTACCTCGTCCCATCATTTCTGACGTCAAACGGTTAAAGTGAAATAGTAGTAGATTGGTAGAGGTACAGTTTCCATTTCATTATTGACCAAAATAAAGTTATATTGGTTTTATGACCTAAATAAAATGTAAAATTCAATTTCGGGTTCCACTTCCACTTGTTGAGTGTTTAAGGTGGTCACGAGCAGTTAGTTCTCTTTATAATAAACAATAATACGCCACCAGAAGTACAAAAAATTATCGCAATGTTACATTTCTATCAATCTATAATATAATCTTATAGCATATCTTTCTTATATTTTTTAAAAGATTATTGACTATTTGAGATGATATTTTTTAAGAGATTATTGACAGAATTTAAAGTTTAATTTTGCGCATAGGTCTGTAGTTTACTTATAGGAACTTATTGCACACGATAGGAAGTACCTGGTAGGTAGGAACATACTACGAGAGATAATACCTAAAACATTGTTTTAAAGTCATACATTGCCATCAAACTTTGTTAGCTACTATGTGATAATTTTACCTAAATAAACAGAGAACAAAAGTACGTACCTATACCATACCATATTGACAATCCTAATTATATCACGGGAGCTGTCCTAAATACATCATAATATACTCATGTTTAAATAGGCACGTGTGGTTTGACCGTAATCAATTATGAGAATTAGAGGCAATTAGTATTAATCTCCACATACCCTAACAACAGCAGCCCATGTGACTGAATTCAACCGCAATCCCTAACTAATCGTATACGGTTTGTAAATGGACCACCATACTAAAACTACTACTAGGTACTACTACATACAAATCCTGTTTATATAATATATTACTATAAGCACATGCCTACTTGTTGACTGTTGGCACACTCGTCATGTAGGCTACTAGGCAAGTCGACTGATGATGCTTGCAATTTCGTCCGCGTCCGAGGGAATTCTGATTTTCCGAAATCAAAAGTAGTCTATGTCCGTCTACGGGATGGAAGCTATCTCTGTACCAAACGTCAAAACGGATGGCTTTTGAAAATTCCTTTTCCTGAAAAATAACTCTTTGATTTTCCGGGAAAAAAGAAGCCTGTCTGTTTTCGTAATGCAAGCTGTCTCTATACTCAATAAAATTGGTACAAGTGTAAATTAAAAATTTTCAACACCCCCGACAAATCATTTTCAAATAAATAATTATGTATATCTAGGCAACGTCCATCTTGACAGCTTGACATTTGTCAATTGACACTTGAATATTATGAACCTAAGGGTTATCTAACCTTCTTTTCTACAAGAAAACTAGAAAATAGCTGATAACTTTTAAACGGCTGAACCAATTTTTTTGGATTATAGCTAAGAACACTCTCGATCAAGCCACCTTTCAAACAAAAAAAAGTAAATTAAAATCGGTTCATTCGTTTAGGCGCTACGATGCCACAGACAGATACACAGATACACAGATACACAGATACACAGATACACAGACACACAGATACACAGATACACACGTCAAACTTATAACACCCCTCTTTTTGGGTCGGGGGTTAAAAACGGATGGATATTTGAAAATCCTGTTAGAACTATTTGATCTCCGGGAATAAGAAGTGGCCTTTGTCATCCTTGTCTGGGATGCAAGTTATATTTACCTACGCTTTTCATCAACTTGAGTTAAACAGATGGGACGTAAGAATGGAACAGATAGAGAAACACATTCCGTATTTATACTATTAGTATGCATTTGTGAGGCATCATCATCCTTCGACGCATCATCGATACAGTAAAACACATTAGAGCCTCAACGTGCGCAAAACGTAAAGAAGGAAATATATATTCTACGACTGTATTCATAATATTACGGGAAAAATACATGAACTTGTACGTGAAAATGTCTTTACTGTGCAGTCTCTTTGTAATTTTTCCAAGCTTTTTCAGTGGCTACTGATTAATTAAAATGTCAGTTTATAATGATTTTTTTTTCATCTCTTTGAACGCAGATATGTTCAAGAGTGAAGGCATCTTAGGTTGCATCATCGTTTTCCAGGAAATCTGATTGCAGCCAAGCGCTAGTCAGTAAATAGAAAAAAATACTGGCTTGGTTAATATTGTTTACATAAAAAAACTATGCGCCCCAAGCATCAGAAGGTCCTTTTAATGGATACAAACCTAAATTATACTGTTATATTTTGCTCCAAGATATTTATCTTGGTACGCGTCTTCATTTTCAGACTGCCCGCTGAGGAAAAGCTTTACGGGACAGAAAGCTTACTTTGAATTATCAATATGGAACACTGTGCAAGCGGTCCTTCTGTATTATAATCTTATAATTATATTTCTCCTATATCAATGTATGTATGTTAGACCGGAGTTAAATATACTAAAAGTTAATAGACTTAATAGGCTTATTCCGTTTTTCCGCCCTAAAATAGCCATCCAAGGGTGTACACTCAGAAACGTGTGTCGAAATGGAATCTGCTACCTACTACCTTAAATGGAATTTGTATATTACTGTTTAGTCAGGGTGGATAGACAGACATACATTTCCTAGTGTCTGTTTAAGAATGAACATACGGAAGCCACTTATAAAGCTTAAATAAGAGATTTCGTAATGAATTTATCGTATATCTTCAAGCTGATTGATATCCCTTCCATTATAATTACTTACCTGCTTTTGTTTCATCTAGAAACTATTTTTATTTTTTCTTTTTACTCCCGCGCTTGCATTTTGTTTGATTATTACTTAATATTCCTATTCAGTAGTTGAGTGCTACAATATACAGACACACAGGCAAACAAATTGGCATCAAAATCGCTACATACGAGCACCTCTTTTTCTGTTGGAGGTAAAAAAAAAACCGTACAGCATCTTCCTCAACATTTTCCAGTTTTATCATCCCTATCTCATATTATGAAATAAGGCAATCTTATTTACGTTCAGTCTGAATTTCAAAGGTATTAGTGCCGCCCTTCCTCAAATTACGTTTACTGAGAAATTTGGATTAGAATATTATAAGAATATTTTTTTCTTAAAGATCGTTTCCCCAATTAAATGCCTATAATAAATACTCAGTACAACGGGCTAGACTGGGGTGGAACACAGGAAATAATAAGTTTGGTTATTAAATTGTTGAGATGAGGAGGACGATCTGCCCCGAGCTTCGTATCTAGGGAGCATTTAGTATTCTTTCGGTAAAATTGCATTATAGAATAGAATAGAATAAGATTTATTTGCTGATTCAACACATATTAAACACAATAAATATTTTGTTCAATAAAAAAGAGCCAATTTGAAGTTGGAGGTTCGCGGGAATATTAGAGTCAAAAAGCAATGAGTCCATTGGATTATTTCTGTAGCATTTTAGAAAAAATCGAGCTCGCTTCGCTCGTTTTTATTTTCCATGATTTAGATCTGGTATTTTCCAAAGCTTTCTGTCTTTTCACATATTTCTTTAATTGAAGGTGGTCGAGTGAGCGCGGACCATGCTCGGTGTCGTGCGGCGGCGGCATCCGCGCGATTCGCCCGCGCTGCCCGCGCGGCCAGTATTGCGGACCGCCCCGCTACGAGCGATGCAATACCTACAGGTAACTAACTGACATAATAAAAAAAACATTTTGAATTTTGAATAATATCATCGACGTACAGTTCAAACCGCTGACGTGAACTTTTAGATTTTTCATGCAAGGTGTAACTAGAACGCTAGCAAAAATGAAGACCGGTGATAGTACCGATGACTACTGATAAGGTGCCACAAAAAAAACGCAAAAAATGAATAAAAAAATTGTATTTTTTAAAAGTTCAATACTACAAATAAAACATCTGACTGACGCTAGATGTCAACGAAAGTTACGTAAATAAGCCACTCGGAGTCAATGCCGCGTCGCAGATGGAGCATTGACCTCCGTTTCGATCGTTATGCATTGCGGGTTTGAAAATTACAATCAGAAAAACTACAAGATAAGGCAAATTATTATTGGCATTAGACTATGTTTAGGTAGTATAAAACGCTAAGTTTTTGCTAGCACCCTGTTTACACCTTGTATTGGTTTTTCCTATAAGGTAGACAGACGACTTTCTTCTTAGAAAGAGTTTCCACCTGAGCAAAGCTCGCCGGGTCAGCTATCTACATAATAATGCCGTAAAAGCAACGGACTGACGTGATTTTTGTATGCCGGAAAATAAAAGTTACCACGGAATTTTTAAAAAGCTAAATCCACGCGGACGAAGTCGCGGACATCAGCTAGTACATATAGCATACCCATTACGCAGTATATCTACCTACTGATCGATATGTGCCATCAATTTTATGCTTTAACGCTTATCAATTTTATAATACGAAAAACGGAATTTAATGATAAGACATCAGACACATCGCGAAGAGCTCGAAACAATTTCATAAATTTTCAACCAATTTTAAACCCGCGAACCTCTATAAATACCTACCTACGTTTACCTAAGTACGAATACCGAATCTGTCGGATCAGCAGGATTACTTTCAAAACTTCAGAATATAACCGCAAGCGGAAAATGAGAAACATCTATTCATGCGAACAATGAATTATTTGTGCTGTTTATTCGTGGTTTGAAAATTGGTTATTGTTGAATAAGTACAATTTTTTATTACGAGTTTTTCGTATCAGCAAACGATCGGACGTCAACAGTCAGCTGGTGCAGTAGTCGACATTTTATAACTGCACAGTACAATTTGATTCGAAACTTCGTTTCAGGATACTAGCAAAACTCACAATTTTTTTTTTAAATAACAAGTTAGCCCTTTACTGCAATGTGCAGTCAGTTGGATGCTTTGGTAAGATAACTTGTATTTTGGAGATAGACATAGTTTACGAGACGGCTCTGACTAGGCACAATATCGAAGACGCGTCTGCAGTCTGCCCGTGGTAGTGCGTCGTGGATATTCTTCCCATGGTGCGTGGGTGTGGGCTGGTCCGCATTCATCCGGAATATCACGCACCGTTGCGGCCAACGATGTTTTACGGAAGTTATTGGAATGCTCGTCTGAGTTTCTGCTATGCTGCTAACACATATTAGTAGTGTACAAATATGCAAATGGCGTCATCTGTACGTGCCACGCTCGACAAATGAATGTGGCAAGAGATGACGACATCCACATTTTATTGGTGCGTTTGATGTGATGGACGACGGACTCATGTTGTCATGCAGTCAACGTTAAATTAAATCCACGTTTAACATTTCCTAATGACACAAAATGTAATTCCAGTTAGACGGATCCCCTAAGATTGCTATACGCCGGAGCAACAACAAGCGACAATGCGACATGCTACAAAATAGAAATGTAGTTATTCCGTAGCGCACTTCCAGTGTTTTTCATACAAACTTATATTACAAGATTTACATACTCTTTGAGCCGTTGTGACTTTGAAACTATGCTTTTTTACGGAAATCTGACACAGATTTGTTTTCACAACGCAACGTGTGGTATTGATTGATTAATATTGAAATGAAAACCAAACTGCGTTTGTTTGAAGTCCGCTACGAATAAGTTCTTCATTCATGCGGTACCTAATCTATTTTATGATGAGACAACATTTTATATGAAATTTGAATAAATTATTACGGAACGACAGCCTTACGATTCTTGTTTATACTTTAAATTACTTTTTTTATCATACAAACTCAAAACTCAAATCATGTATTCAAAGTAGGTTCTATTGTACTCATTTTGATGATCAGAATTGTTAGATTTGTAATTTGATATAAGTGGTGATAATTAGTTACGTAAACTTAAAACTAAAGCTACGAGCATAATCTAACATAACATCTAATCTAACACACAGCCCTGTAGCATGCCGCAACGTCGCACTTTGATCTAGTGAAAATGAAGCGTGCGGTGAAATGTGCGACATCACATCACACTAATATTATAAAGTCGAAAGTTTGTATGTGTGTGTGTGTGTGTGTGTGTGTGTGTGTGTGTGTGTTGTGTGTGTGTGTGTGTGTGTGTGTATGTTTGTTACTCCTTCACGCAAAAACTACTCGACGGATTTGGCTGAAATTTGGAGTGGAGATAGATAATATCCTGGATTAGCACATAGCCACATAGGCTATTATTTATCCCGGAAAATAAAAGAGTTCCCACGGGATTTCAAAAACCTAAATCCACGCGGACAAAGTCGCGGGCATCGGCTAGTGCATAATAGTTTGCAGTTTGAATTTCGTTCGTGCTTTTAAAAGTGGGTGAGGTTCACAGTTCATACAAAAAATAAAGATATTAAAAACTGCGTATTGTTCCGCAGTTGCAATTTCGCTTGGGCGACCGGCGAGTGGGAGGAGTGCAGCGCCACCTGCGGGGAGAAGGGTGTGCAGGAGAGACAGCTGTTCTGTGTTCCAGCTAACATCAGGTGGGTATTATTTAGAGCTGCATTTTATCATACTTTTGCTTTGTGAAGAGCTTTCAAGCCCTGGTCGTACATGAAGCGCAGCGGCAGCAGTGACGCGCGATGGTCGTGCTTTGTTGCAGTTGTAACTTCGCCTGGGTGGCGAGCCCTGAAATTGACATAAATATGTCTGCCACACGATCGAGCATACCGGGAATTGAAAGTGTAAGAGTACGTTTACAATATGAAGCTCACTGCTGCTATCAGTGCCAAAATTATCACTTTAAAAACAGGTTGGCAATCGCAGGTTCAACGTTCTTTGTATTAGTAGAGGTAGAGCTGCTGTTGGGGCGTAGTATAACGAAACTCGTTTAGCCTAGATCAAATCTAATATCTATACCTACTAGTGATTCATGAATACAAGAGAATCTCAAAACTCAATTAAATGTTCTATGAGCTCGGAGCCGCGACAGACGTGCGGTCGTACCGTGTCAATGCCGCCGCTTGTTTTTTGGCCAAGCCCTTATTGTAGTAACTAGATAATAAAGCCTTCTTTTGAGTTACAAGTATGTACTTGTTAGTTTTACTCGTGTAAAGGGCTTTTGTTCGAATAGCTTTATTACGGAATTTGAAATCTTTCGCGAATACTTGGAAAATGAACACTGTATAATGTAGGTAGGTATGTATACAGATTATAGATATTGTAAAACCATGATTGTTTAGACTTTAGAGCCTCGAACATGTTCCTCTATTATACGTGCTTATTTTGTTTCGTTTCAATAGATTACATTGCTCTAATGTTCATTTCTACAGTTTCCCAATTATGAGTTTTTTCTGCCCTGATACTTTTTTCAAAAACCCCACTCCAACTATGCCTAAAACTTATGCTGTGCCAGGACGAGAATAAGTGCAACGGGTGAGATTTGAAACGTCAATCTTTCGGATACGAATCGGCTCCTTGGCCATTGAGCTTTTGAAGCTTTACGCTCAATGATACTACTAACTAGTTTTTTTTATCTTTATTGTTTAGGCTATTATCCTTTAGGATGGCTTTAAAGCTCTTAAGGGATCTAGTTAAAAAGTGACGCGGGCGAAGCCGAAGGCAAAAATACATGAGTTCATATTTCGATATTTCATTTCAATTTCTAGTTGTTTAGTCAATCTTTTTTCTATAGACTCCGATCAACCATGCGAATACGAATGCGGCATTCGCATACGAATTCGAAAGGTACAGAGACTTTTTGAATTTACATAGATAAGCAAATCAGCTTTACTTTGTATTTAGGCAGCCCACACATTTACGACCTTAATCTAATGAATTTATCTTCACTTTTTTGTATATAAAAACTAGATGATGCCCACGACTTCATCCACGTATAGGTGTATTAAGAATCCCGTGGGAACTCTATGCTTTTCCGGGATAAAAGTTGCCTATATCTGACCCCGGGACGTAAGCTAACTTTGTGCCAAATTTCATCAAAATCGGCTTTGAAAAACCAGCAGACAGACTGACAAACACACACACTTTCACATATTTTATAATATTAAGTAGATAATTAATTAAGTATATTCGATAGATTTACCTGAAATTTTTACATGTTTCTTATGAGTGTTTCATATATTTTTATAGTGAAGTTCCCTCTGGAAAGGGAATAATTTACTTCAATATTACGCCTCAGCAAAGCGTGACCGGATTTAGCTAATTTATACAAAAATCTGAATAATTCATTAAGTACTTAATTTTAAAATTTTGGTCTACTCCTTTTTCTGTGTTTGTTCTATCATGATTTTGATATATGGTATATCTTTAGAATCCTTATACTAAAGCATCCGAGTCACACTGCCTATAATTTTTTTTAAAGATGTATGGCACCATGTAACTATTTTTTTCAAATGTGAAAAGTTTTGCTTTTTAGTTCATTTTTGGCAGGGCAATCTTTTAATTATTTTGATTACTTACGACTTGTTAGACTGTTACGGCATACATACCTATAGACAGTAAATTGGCTTTTTGTTTTGCCGACACAGAACAATTTACTTCGCCAATCACGCGTAGCTTGGAAGAAATAGGAAGAAGGTTAATCGGTTTATCCTTCTTATCTGGATTGAATTCTCCGTATTTTATTTGCGGTGCAATAGGTAATTACAAGTAGAAAGAATGTGATGTTAGTAATCACACCTTAGCGATAGAAATACACACTGAAAATTTCATCTCTCGACTAATTAAGGTCTATGAGAATGTTTGGATTTCTTCAAGCCACAATAAGTGAATCGATTTGGCTGAATAGCTTATCCCCTGAATTAGTACATAGCAATTTTTTATTACAGAAAATCAAAGCGTTCCCGCGGGGATTTTAAAAACCATTATAAATATACGTGGACGAAGTCGTTGGCATCATTAAATCACACTAATATTATAAAGGCAAAAGTTTGTATGTGTGTGTGTGTGTGTGTGTATGTGTGTGTATGTTTGTTACTCTTTCACGCAATAACTACTGAATGGATTTGGCTGAAATTAGGAATGGAGATAGATAATATCCTGAATTAGCACATAGGCTACTTTTTATCCCGGAAAATCAAAGAGTTCCCACGGGATTTTAAAAAACCGAAATCCACGCGGGCGAAGCCGCGGGCATCTTCTAGTTACATAATAATTTGCTTGTACGAACCTAGTAACAAAAACAACGCACCGAAAAACCTCCTCCTTTTTTGAAATCGGTAAAAAAGTGACGTAGGTAGGTCGGTAGTGTAAACTAGATACCTACTGCAACCAAAATTATATGTGCATTATCATTACATATTAATTATTATCTTTTTGTTACAAATAACGCGTGTTTCATACATTTGAATAATTCATGAATGATAAATCCCTCAGGGTTAATTAATTTTGTATTCATATTTCATATCACCATTTGCGGTCAGACGGGACACGGGCGATTTAACCGTTGCTCTATATTTTAGGACTGGCTGATTCCCGCGACTTTGTCTAGAAGTTAGCCCTTGACTGTGAACTCATCTGGTTGTAAATGATTACGATTACTGATTGAGTAATCTAAGATGGACGCGGGCTAACTTGGAAGGGGTATGACAGTTTTATTCAACACTCTTATCGGTCGCTATAAGATATCGTAACGAAACTCTAAATCGCTTGGCGGCACGCATTTGCCAGTAGGGTGGTAACTAGCCACGGCCGAAGCCTTCCACTGGATCCCTTTGAAATTTTCCAAAATCCTTTCTTCGGTAGGTACATTATAGGGCTTAATAATGTCTCTAAGGAGAGAACCTACATACGAAACAAATTCTTAAGTTTCTAGACCCAGCTGCTTGCGCTCTAAGTTCGCTTCAGTCAGACCGCATCATCTCATCATTGTAAGATCGTAGTGAAACACTTGCTTATCATACAAATAGCATAAAAATTGACAATTTTCATGTTAATTATATTATCATAAATTAGTTAATTATAATTATTTGTAAATCAATACCATTAGCATATTTAGCTTAGTTTTTACAGGTCGCGATGACGTGACCTTGAAGTTTTTACCCATTAAAGAAATTTACAATTTTCACCAAAAGTCGTTCATGTGTGAGTGTCCTTACTTGCTCGACTATACCTACTTGTGTAAGTAAATACAGAACGCGATTTCCAATAACACGCCCATAGGATCCATCAAGTCAGCTGGCTGTGAAAGTCGACGTCTGCTTTAAACAAATAAACGTACTATTTATTATCTACTTTATTTTCTTCGCAGGATCGCTTTGGTATCTCATAAGGAGTCAATCTTACTGCTTGTGATCTAGATCTTTTTTTATCTATTATTCAGATACAAGCCCTTGACTGCAATCTCACCTGGTGGTAAGTGACGATGCAATCTAAGATGGAAACGGGCTAACTTGAAAAGGCTATGGCAGTTTTATTAAATCGGTACGATGCCGCGTTGAAACCAATGGGTTGGTGCCCTTCGGTGTCTACGCGGCATCGTACCGGAACGCTAAATTGCTTGGCGGTACGGCTTTGCCGGTAGGGTAGTAACTACTAACTAGCCCCGGCCGAAGACTCCCACCAAACCAAACCAGAAATTTAATTATAAAATTCTGAACCCCGTCCGGGAATCGAACCCGGGGCCTCCCACTATAGGGCCACGGCACTTACCACTGCTCCAAGGAGCTTGTCACTGGCAGGCGTCAAATGTTAGTACATTTGACGCAGGTCTTCTTACTTTTCTATGATTTCACGTCACTATAACCTAATATTTGATATATGGTCGATTCAGGACCAAACCGACAGTTCCCTCACTCTAGTTCACTCTGTCACTACGCAATAGATGGTCATTCCATGGTCATTCCAAACAAACATCGTGTTTTGTGAAACTGTAAAAATAGGTTTAAGACTGGTCATCAAGTTATAAGCAAAAGCGAGTTGCAGCTTGCAAAAATTTTCGTTCACAATGACCCGTCTAGTGCGTAATAAGTACATAGAGGTCGGACAGCACCTACTTTACTGATCATCTAATTTCATCTCTTTTCCTTGCAGCTTAACTACACGAAGGGAAATGATAAGGCGGAGTGTCTCGCCAGCACTCTGCCCGCCCTCTGAACCAGAGAAGAAGCAGCCCTGCAACCGAATATCGTGTCCAGTTTACTGGCAAGAGATGCCTTGGACTCAGGTAAAGTACCTACAACATTCACATCATTTTGAAATGACAAGGCGAAGTGTCTCACCAGTTCTTTACCCGCTTTCTGAGTCAGATAAGAAGCAGCTCTACAACCAAATAGCCTATCCGGTTTATTGGCAAGAGGCGCATTGAACTCAAATAAATTACCCAAACACCATCTCTAACAAATTGCGCTGTACGATGACTTAACCTTGTGAGTTGTGATAATATGATGTAAAATGAGGAATTGGCAAAATTATAAATAGGTACGTAATACATAATATTATACAGCCAAGAGTACACATGAAGTCAAGGACGGATTCCTCGAAAAAAAAGTTAATTATAAGTTGTGATACTAACCAACCAATCTGATCTCTACTTTCTATTACCAGTGTTCAACAACTTGCGGTCGAGGGGTATCCTATCGGCCTCTAGTTTGTCCGGCATCCAACGAGGCCCTCTGCGGCACCAAGCCTCGAGAACGCCGGCGCCGCTGCCGTCTCCGTCGATGCCCTTACCGACCACGTGCCGACTGTCCTGCAACCGATGCCACCCAATACTGCGAGTTCTTCACCAGAGAACAGCTCGAGAGGAACTGCATCGTACCACCATTCAAAAAGTATTGTTGCAACGCCTGCAGAGCTGTCGGCCGCATTGATGGAGTATCTTAGAACTATTAGAGTTATTCCCTATTGACGACTAGTCAGTTTCTCAGCGGCTGAAAATATTACGATTAGTCGACAGTGGGTTCACCCATTTAAATCATAGAAGATAACAATCGCCGATGATTGAGTCACCTGGCGGCTACATGACAGTGTCCAACGGGTGTGTTGATTAATTACCTGCCGTCGAATTCGTTGTGACCTAATAAGTAGAGGTCTTGGTTTCGAATCGATCGTAATTTCTAAATTGGCTCAGTTCTGGTCTGATAGGTTTGACTGCGGCTGGTTAAACCGTACTGCCAAGCGATTTAGCGTTCCAATAGGACGCTCTGTAGGCACTGTTTAGGGGAAATTAAAATATTCCTTTGGGAGTTTAATAAGTTGCCCTTCCAATCAGACTGTATGGTACACTTTCTTTAGGTGGTATCGCAGTCAATCATAACTTGGATTAAATTAAATTATTATTTATGGACGTTTGTATCAGATTTTTGTTGAAGCATTTGTACCTACTAGACGTGGTGTCAACGTCTTGAATCTGTAATGAAACGCGCTGTATTTTCTGCACGACTTGGTAAAATAAATAGCAGTAGGGAACTTATTTGTACGTTAAATCTGTAATTTATTTATACGTAAAATTTGTCTCTTTTAACTTAACGTTAGTCTGTATACGGTACGTAACGAATTGGTAGCCGCATAGAATTCAACTAGGTAAAAATATGAAAAAGTACCAAATCTTGGAATTCATGTAACTTTAAAAGTAGATATTTTCACGGAAATCTGGAAAACCACAGACATAGATATGTTAGTTTTTTGAACGTGTTTACATTTCATTATCTTTAATTGGTTAGTTATAGTATTCAAATAGAAACCAAACTACGTTTAAGTATAAAGCGAGTTGAGGAGAGCAAGGGAAAGTTCCCTCAAATTAATATTTTAAATACTTCCGCATCAGTGCCAGAGGCTCTAGATTAACTTTTCAACTAGCTAACGTTAATTTATCACGTCGGACTCGAAAACTTACACTGTTTTCAAGTTAGCAATTGAAGTTCTAATAAAAAAAAAGGATTGAAGCATTAAATAAAATATAAGTATAGGTAGGACTTACTAGGAACAAAATCTACAAATATTTGTAAGATGTGATGTTGTTTAACAATAAATAAGTGTTTTGTATCCATCAGTATTCTGATTTCTGTTATAGTTGTCTATTTTATCAATATTTATGTAGGCAATCTTAGGTTGAAATCTATAGTGCGCACTTTAACTTTTCTTTGACTTAAGTTTCAGTTAAAACGAGATATATTCATGCCAGCGGTATAACGCTGTCTCGTTTTAACTGTGTTTTATGTCTGTGCAAAGTCTAAGTGCGCTCTATAGCTCAGCCTTAGTGTTTAAGGTATTTTACATTGGTCGTAACGAAGTGCCATAATGTAATTGTACACACTTCAACTTTTAAAATAAATGTAATATTTCTATGAGGTTTTGTTTTCATTTGTTTTCTTATTAACTAGGTAATGAAATAGGTAACAATGAATTAGTAGTTATAGTGCTGGAAAATTACACTCGAGCCGGCGAGTCACGTAAGAAATCTGACTAGTAGCATGGAATCTTCTATGGATAGGTACATATTACTCGTATAAAAATACCTGCCCTGACTGACTGATTCATCTATCAACGTATGGCTTAAACCGCTGAGATTAGAGACAATTTTGACGAATTTTGCGCGAAATTTTTTTATTTTTTTTTATTCACTATTGGTAAGCGCTTGACCACAATCACACCAGATGGAAAGTGATGATGTGGTCTAAGATGGATATCGCGGAAGGACAGAGGCTACTTTTTGCCCCAGAATATTAAAGAGATTTTCTCACACGCGGGTGAAGTTGTCGGCATCATTTCATTAAAAAAACAATAATATCAAATTGTATTATAATTTATAATATTTATTTGACACTGCGCGTATGTTAGGTTTCACGAAATGAATTTCTGACGTGTGATAGTATCTACTATTATAGTACATACCCACTATGAAATAAACCGTAAGTAAATATAAATAGAACGTAGGTTCCACTATAGAGGTATCATACTTACCTTTTTCCACATAAACCTTTTTTGACCTTTTCCTTTATTTATACCTTACCTACTAACAATTACGGTACCTGTTCAATTTCAAAGGGAAAATTTCAACAAATTGATTATAATTCAATCCCGAAATTCTTGGAAAGCGGACATGATCGGAAAATCTTTTCAAGCCTTTGACTAGCGCGCTCAAAGAGAAATTAACCGCTTTGACAACATTTGAGCGGTTTGTTTATTCGCACGGCACCTCAGTCGCACTGAACTCTTTATTTACTTTATATCTAGAAACCACAGAACTTAAAATAAGGTACTTAATACAAATGATATGAGGAGTTGCCTAACAAAACGGTGTAATACTGACCAAAATAACTTTTTCTGAATACAAATCTGAACTCATTTCCAAGCAAAACGGTCTAAAACTGCACTGAAATTGAGTCCAAAGTTCTCGATCACTGAACACAAACTTGACCTCGTTTTCAAGCAAAGCAGTCTAAAACTGGGCTAATATTGAGTCCGAAGTTAAGCAGTATTTTTGCTCCTCCTTAACGCCGTTTGTTCGCAAGCTGATTTTATGTAAAAATTAAAACATCTTGTGTAGTGGGTACTAAATTAACTCTCTGAAATAAAACCTATTAGCCTTGTGGTTAAGACGTCAACCTTCCAGTCGGAGGATCCGGGGTTCGATGCCTGCCACGCACCGCTAACTTTTCGGAATTTGTTGCGTTTTAAGCAATTAAAATGACTTACTTTATTTAACCACACTAGTAAATGTGCTTTAACGGTGAAGGAAAACACCGTGAGGAGAAACCTGCATGCCTGAGAGTTCTTAAAGGTTTGTTTGAAGTCTGCCAATTCGCATTTGGCCAGGCTACCTAGGCCACTAGGCTGGCTACCTACATACTACTCATTCTAAGAGGCCGGCAATGGGTTGATCATGATGATTATGGTCTGTGAAACTAATCTTTTGTACTAATAATCGCTTAAAATAATGTCCAAACTTCCTAATGCGGCGCGCGTCAATATTTTATTACTGTATTATGTATCTACAGCATCATATAAAAGAGGTACCTACCCAATTGCATTTATGGAAAACTGGGAAAATTCAGTTATTTCTCTCTAAAATAAAACATCACTTAAAAGTTCGTATTCCGTACGCTGGCAACACTCCGGAGATGCTCAAATCTACATACTGAGCGAGTTCAAGCGAATTTTGCAAAGTGCAAACTAACGACATTGCATTGGTAGGTACGGGACAGGCTCTCAAAAATAAGTGTACACGACAGGTGGAAATGGCAATCGGGTTGGAGACACCCCGCACACTCGCACAACGTTACTCCGCGTTACCACAATGCGGGATAGCGCAGATGATGTGCGGGTGAGCAGGGTGTTCCCACCCCAATTGCCATCTCGACCTGTCGCCGCATACTATAGGAGTTATGTGCTTTAAGTATGCTTATTAAATGAGACATCATTATTATACAAGCATACAACTGTGATAAGAAATATTATCATTTTTAAATATTAAAGATTATCCACATTTACAATTCGCGAGTCTCGACATTAGTCAAGACCACTAGTAGAGTCAGTTGTGCCACTTATGATATTAGTCATAAGTGGCACATGCTGTCCTAAATACATGAAATTAATTAATTTCATTTCATTTCAATTTCAATTTGTCTGTAAATTGATTATAAGTATCTGTGAACTTTCTTATGGATGTCAGTATGATCCTTCACTCAGAGCATTTTAAACCTCCGACCCAAAAAGAGGGGTGTTATAAGTTTAACGTGTGTATCTGTGTATCTGTCTGTGGCATCGTAGCTCCTAAACGAATGAACCGATTTTAATTTAGTTTTTTTTTGAAAGGTGGCGTACATTGTAGAGTACAAAATAGTACAAAGTGAAATCTTCAAAAAAATCAGATAGGACATGTCGCTAGTTCACGTAGGTACCTATTTCTATGCTGGCAATACTGTTAGACACTTAAGAGGATAGTCTAGTTGTAAATTTTCCAATTTTTTTTTTTTTCATAGTCCAGTTACAATTAATTCTCGAAATATTACGTTTTTGTCCCCCAAACGTTTACAATCATTGATCTCATTAGATTCAGTACAGCTTAATCTAGGCTCGTACTTTTTTTTTTGTAGGTATTTTAGTTTAGTTACATTAAAAAAATACTCAAGAAAGATTTTAGGTCAAAATGCAAGATATTTAGATGCAAGTAACTTTTAACAAAAGAAATATTTCTTTATAATTACAACATACTTACGTAAAAATAGTTCTTCATACATCTACAACACTTTTAAAAGTTATGAAAATTGGACTATATTTACGCGGAGAAAAACGTTATCGCTTTTGAACATTTAGGACTAGACGATCCTCTTAAACCTACATAATAAGGGAATTCAAGAAAACAGTGCGAATCTACAGTAGGTACACTAACAACATGTCGACAAGTTGTCAAATAGATACGTATACGCCCGCTGAATATGTAAATGAGACATCGTTATAAACAGAGAAATATTATAATTTCAGACCTTATACTTACTATCGGAAGTTTTATCGGGTTGCGAAGCTGCAAAGTGGTAATGGGCACGGCACATAGTTCGAAAAACCGATAGACCTTGGGGTCCCGATTCCCGGGGTGTTAGAAAGCAATCTCGCAGTGAAAAGACCGGCAGCGTTGGAAGACCAATTTATATTATAACTCTTGTATGTTACTTCTATGTTTATATGATCTATAACTTCTATTAATAATTGTCTCATAATATTAGACCTCATATCACACTTCACTCTAATATTATAAAGACGAAAGTTTGTATGTTTGTGTGTGTGTGTATGTTTGTTACTCCTTCACGCAAAAACTACTGAACGGATTTGGCTGAAATTTGGAATGGAGATAGATAATATCCTGGATTAGCACATAGGCTACTTTTTATCCCAGAAAATCAAAGAGTTCCCACGGGATTTCAAAAAACCTAAATCCACGCGGGCAAAGTCGCGGGCATCGGCTAGTCTAATATGTGAAACCGGGGCGAGTCAACTAGTATTTCGATAAAGCAAATAATATGTCGTGCGCGTGTAGAATAATAATATTTATATAAGCATCCGAAACGGACATGACCAGAATTCAATAATCCAAAGCTTTTATTCAGAGTTATGAAACGATCCCTCTTTGTAATGAAAATGAATGATTGGAAAATAGAAAATATATTATTTTAAGTGATGACCTTTTTGTCTTGTTATGCAAATAAAATAAACGAAGGAATATAAAACAAATTTCCTACGTACTTGATTTGAATAAGATTAGGGAAGTTCGGTAGCAAGCGAATTTAGTTCGCAAAACTTTGCAATCTAATCCCTCAGAGTTTATAGCTTGGAATACATTAAACCCTTGTTCAGTTAACAGTAATTTCGTTTATTATAAATGCTTTAATTATTGTTATTCTTACTAGGTTAAACAATGACCATGGAAGTGACAGGGTTGTAAGTTATTAAATTAATTATCCGTTAATTTAATAACATACATCACGTCCATAATCCTCATGATCAACTCATCGCCGGCTCACTACTGAGGACGGGTCTTATCTCAAAATGAGAAGGGTATGACCATATTCACTAATTGCTTACAATTTTCATTTTGGCTATAAACAAGACTCCACACAGGATTTCGAGGAAAATGGCCTATTGTCAATATCCGTCGGTATAATAATTAGATTCGGGTTTACCAGATAAGTGGATTTGCATTCGTTTCAACCGTTTCTCACCCCGACGCGCGACGCCATTATGTATTCAGATATTTATATTTGCGAATACGAATCGAAATATACTTACTGGAACGCTCTGAATTTCCAAAAAAGAAAGGAATGAATTTTTATTTTCATAGACAGCCTTCTTACCAGCAACGATCTCGATGCTTAGATATTACCTTACTTCTGTCAAAACCTAGTACCTTGGGACCCCAACGTCTTTTGTTTTTTCGAACTATGTGCCCTGCTCATTGCCACTTCAACTTCGCAACCCGTTGAGCTATGTCGGTTACTCTGGTTACATCTCCTCATATTTCAGATTTTTCTCATTTCTCTTCTCAGAACTCTTGGAAATGCAGATTTGCTCAAGATATTTTCCTTTATCGTTTAAGCAAAATACTTAAATTCCTAATTGTTATCAAAAAAGATGCTGCGCCTGAACTCCAGTCAAATCCGTACAATGCGTGCAATAGCAATTTTTCGTCAGACAAAAAAAAACAAAATAGATTTCGAGCTCAAATACGATTTCAGAAAATCAGGGAACTTTTTGCATCTGTGTTTTTTAACAAATCAGATTTGAATAATTTTGATTTTTTTAAAGTTTTTTATTGGATTGCTTTGTTCGTATATTTAATTGTCATTTCAGCGAAATGATAGGCAGATTATATGTGATTTTTCGACTACTTTCAATATTGTACGATTGAGTATAGTTTATTTTAGTTTAGTGTGAAAATTACGAAATTAAAAAAGCTCAGACTTTAAAAAAAAATTTCTAAGTGTAAGTACCTACCTATTAACTTAATCTATTCAACAAAATTTGACTACGAAATGTTTGAATAAATACCATTAAAGTATACCTACTTATAATGGAGTACAATCAAAGTCCATCATATCTATACTTATAGGTACCTACATACGTCTCGAGCTCGAGGTTACAAAATGACAACTATTTACTGCTACAAAGTTGCTGACAGAAAAGAAACTTCACAAAGCGCTTCGCCAGTTCTATTTCCGACCCAATCGATCCCACCCAGAGATTACCTATGGTACTAATAAAACTCGGTCATTGCAAGACCGTAGGGATTTTATTACGGTACGAGATATCTTTTTGAATTCTTCCATAAATTTTTGTATCAGATTTTCATAACATTGTTAAATATGTTTTGACCAAAAAATCGGTCAAGTGCGAGTCAGACTCGCGCACTGAGGGTTCTGTACTCGGGTATTTTTCCAACATTTTGCACGATAAATCAAAAACTATTATACTTACATAAAATATACGCAAGCATTATTTGTATTTATATTGTACGTACCTAGAGAGACGTGTAACTCACACCAATCGATTGCGTTTGTTAAGCAACTTTGACCCAAATCAATGGGTGACCGTTTTTGGAAGTGCGTTTGGATGACACCATCAGATTTTCTTTGGTCAATTCGAATAAGGCATGAAATGAAATTTAGAATTTAGATCAAACTACTTACTTATTCGGTAAATTAACATTTTTGGCGTTATTAATCTGTAGGTAGGAACGTGTATTTATACCATGATTAATAGAAACGAATTAGAAACAATAGCTAGAAACTAGAAAGATAATAATAGAAACTGAATAGGATGATGTCCAATAATTCACACGCTATTAAAATCTAGTGATTCTGTGACCCGTGACCATCGGCTAACAATGCCAATTTTATTAGGGTTCAGGTTCCACACTAAGCGAGCGACCTCGCGAAGACATCACATCACACTAATATTATAAAGAAGAAAGTTTGTATATTATGTGTGTGTTTGTTTGTTACTCCTTCACGCAAAAACTATTGGACGGATTGGGCTAAAATTTAAAATGAAGATAAATTATACCCTGGATTAGCACATAGGCTACTTTTTATCCCGGAAAATCAAAGAGTTCCCATGGGAATTTTAAAAATCCTACATCCACGCGAACGAAGTCGCGGGTATCAGCTAGTTTCTCATATTATTCGCGCACTATTGAAAAAATCTAGATAGCTTTACCTGTAAACTTTA
This sequence comes from Maniola jurtina, assembly GCF_905333055.1. Taxonomy (NCBI): domain Eukaryota; kingdom Metazoa; phylum Arthropoda; class Insecta; order Lepidoptera; family Nymphalidae; genus Maniola; species Maniola jurtina. The sequence continues at coordinate 10,767,387 of NC_060036.1, read as the reverse complement.
TCGAACATTACAATAAGCTCCCAGGATACTTATTGGAGATGTCTCTCAACAAGTTCAAAGTTATTGTTAAACGTAAACTTATTGAAAAATCATACTAAGTATAAACGATTATTTAAATCAAAAAAAGCTTGGGAATGAGTTGCATAGCAGTTTTGATAGTTATAATAAGTTAAGTGATTTTGTGAAGTGATGACAGGAAAACGGCTGAGTTTGTTGTAGGCTCTTCACAGACCTGGGCGCATTTGGAACCCTCGTAGTTTTAGTTTGAAGTTTACGTAATAAATTGCGTATCTCCACTATATCATCTTACAAAATCTAACAATTCTAACCATCAAAAGGTGTACAAATAGTAAATAGGTAATACCTACCCTACATTTAATAAATGATTTCGAGTTTGAGTTCATTCAATCCATTCATTGACAAATATCATTTATCAGGTAACTGAAATAAATATACAAAGAAGGAAACAGCTAAGCCGATTACAGCAAAGCTCATAAATTAAAGAAGAAGAAGAAATAATAAGACGTCTACATTGAAATGATGATAGGTACTTATTAAATAATCAACTCCAACCCCTTTCCAAGTAATCGATTTGCTTCAAGATCCAATTAGAAATATTTGGGCAAATAATAAACCTTTCGCACTGAATCGTGATTACTTTCAACTGAACAAGGGCTTCAATCAGTTTTAAGAGTCCCTCCCAGATTGATCGTTAAGTCGTTATGAATAAACTGAGAGCACTGAGAGGCATAGGCTTAATCTTAATTAAATCAATGGAATTACACATTTCATTTCCATTCGGTATTTACCGTCTTATTTGTTCATAGCGTCATACAATGCATTTGTTTCAGGCTTGATTGGGCTTAGCTATAATAAAAAAACTGGCCAAGTGCGAGTCTGACTCGCACACCGAGGGTTCCGTACTTGGGTATTTTTCCGACATTTTGCACGATAAATCTAAAACTATTACCTAAGAATAAAAATAAATAAAAATCTGTTTTAGAATTTACAACTACCTAAAGCCCTTTCATATTATGATACCCCATTTGGTAAAGTTATCTTACTTTTAATTTTAACACACATTTTAATATTTTTTTGTGATGTAACTTCATATTCGCAGTTTTCGGATTTTTTCCTTTACTTGTGCTATAAGACCTACCTACCTGCCAAATTTTATGATTCTAGGTCAACAGGAAATACCCTATAAGTTTTCTTGACAGACGGACAGATGAAGAGACAGACAGATGGACAGACGGACAGACAGATAGACAGACGACGGACAGACAGACAGACAACAAAGTGACCCTATAAGGGTTCCGTTTTTCCTCTTGAGGTACGGAACCATAAAATGATTTTGACCCTACGTATGGCATAACTAGATTAAACCATTGTACGTTACTATGGAAATTGAATCACTATCCGAAAAGCCAATTAGTGTTTGGAAACTGCCGTTCGGAATTTAGTGCGCTCGCTAGTGGAAAGAGAATGTGTTATCACTGTGATATAGACCTGGCTGAATCAAACCTCTTCAATATCGTTCAGCTTCTGTTTATGGCATCGATGTATATTGGTATTTACTAACTTTTGCCGGTTTTGAGTTTTTGACATTTGTGATCCTGAACGATGTGTTTCTTTTATTAGCCAAATAATATATGGTGGTCCATGGGTGGTCCCATAATGAGCGGACCTGATAGGGTTATGTGCGATAGCTTAAGACTATTTTATCATATTGTACGTTTTCTCAGTTATCTCTATTCTCTACATTGTATAAAACAAAGTCGCTGCCCGTGTACGCTTAGACCTTTGAAACTACGTAACGGATTTTAGTGCGGTTACATTAATAGAGTGATACGTAAGTATAGTTTAATAATCTTTTGTGTTAATTTGTTAAAATATGACGATGATTGTTCAAGATGTCGGAATTTTATTTCGATCTTTGTTTTAAAGCAATATGGACCATATTGCATTAAAACTCCATTGTAACATATTGATTAAAAGATCGAAGTAAAATTCCTTTAGGTTAATAGTATTAAAGAGAAGCAAACAAGAAATATTTCAACAAACTTTCAAGCCAAACAACAAAGGAAATTGCAGTTTTTTTATAACAAGTAGGTAGGTACGTAGCAAAAATAAAATCATCTCATTAGTGAACTTAAGCTGCGTGCAAACGGGCCACCGACCATAGTCACCGGTGGCTGGCGACAAGCTGTTTACATGATTTTTAACACGCTTTGTATGGAATCGCCGCACATGTTTAGCGAGTGGTGTCCACTCTTGACTCAGTGTCCGCGACACGCCACCGCCAATGGTAGCGGCCACTCGCTACTTTCAGCAGGAGAGTGTTAAAAATTGTAGCGGCCACCGACCACTAGGTGGCAACCACTGGCCACCTTCATATTTTGTGCGGTACCATAGGACGCGACAGCCACCGGTTGCTGTCGGTGGCCCGTTTGCTCGGAGGCTTAAGAATACACAGGAAGAGGTTGTGTCTTTTCTGCGATTTCATTATAATTACTTCCCATTCCACATTCTAGCGAATGGTAAATATGTTTTTCAAGAACTTATTTTTTTCTTTTATACGTATCTGCCTGCCTCGTGTAAGTTATCTGGATTCTTTTCAGAGTTACGTTAAAATACCCGAAGGTGCCAACGGCACCCTATTACTAAGCCTCCGTATCCGTCCATCCGTCTGTTTGTTTGTCATTAGACTGTACAGTGAACCGTAATAGATAGAGAGTTGAAATTACAGAATGTTCTAATATTGCCGCTGCAACAACAAAATATAGTAAAAATTTCAAAATAATTGCCATGAAAATTTATAAAATTAAAAAGTGTAGTTTTTTTTTAAATAACTTACAAGTAATTTACTACGTAGAAAATTGTGTCTTGGTTGGCAGTCTTCCCTTTAGACACTTACATTATTTACATATCTACCTCTTTTTTCAGTTCTATTACGAAGGAAATTATTTTATCGATGTCTAAGTTTAGCAATATTGAAACAATAAGTCTTTCCCACGCGCGTATTACAATTTCTCATAGCAAATAACTCTGAATTCCATTGGAGTTTTATTAATGGAGTTCGCTGAATTTGTATTTTTATTACCATTTTGCAAGGGAATAAGAGCTTTTCTGTAACTATCATCTATTTACAACTTTGTGCATATAGGTTTCCTCAGGATGTAGGTATTCCTTAACCGTTAAAGCAAGAACACCTACCTACTACTAGTTAAAAATTCTTTAAAAAAATGGAATCGGTGATTGAAGTCCTAATCGCTAGAAGATATAGGTTATCACATCGTTGATGCAATAAATTACATTTTTTTTATCAGATACAAGGTAGTCCTTGACTGCAATCTCACCTGGTGGTAAGTGATGATGCAGTCTTAGATGGAAGCGGGCTAACCTGAAAGGAGTATGATAGTTTTCATTAAACCCATACACCTTTGGTTTCTTTACGGCACTGTACCGGAACGTTAAACCGTGTGGCGGCATGGCTTTGCCGGTAGAGTAGTAAGTAGCCACGGCCGAAGTCTCCCACCAGACCAGACCAGAGAAAATTTAAAAATTATAATAGAAAATTCTAAATTTTCCCTGCCGGGTATCGTACCCGAGACCTCCCACTAATACGAGACCTCCCACTAATAAGCCCACGGCGCTCATCAAAAGGTATACAGAAGAAATATAAAAAGTACAATTACTAATTGAAATTAAGCTAGAAGGCTCAAATTTAACGCCCTAAAAGATCCGGTAAAGGAAGCAACAGGTCTCCATCCAGCGAAGCCTTTATGCCTTCCGAACGTTCTCAAACACATCTCATAGAAGTACCTACTTATACGTGTTTATACAAATACATTCCACAAGTTGGTTGGTGAAACTTTTTTTAATACCTACTTACTTGAAATTTCCACAAAATTAAAATAAAATCAAAATATTTTTATTCAATTAGACTATGACAAGTACTACTTTTGAATCGTCAAAAGCATCTACCACTGGTTTGGGATCCTTTTCTTTCCTACCGAGAAGAACCAGTAATAAACTCGGCGGTTGCTCTCTTGAAAGATTTGATATACATTATTATGCTATGTATGCTATGTAATTGAAGTCACTGGACGCATTGCTGGAGCGGGCTGCAGGTAAAATCTACGCTCTTTTATCATTTACATAATCTTTGATTGTTTAAGCTTTTCTCAGGAGCATATTTTTAATAGATTTTTAAACTTGTGTAAAGGCAAATCCAAAATTTATACAGGAATTTTGTTATAAAAGATTATATCTATTCCCACAAATGACTTATGGACCTTCCTGAGTCGGAGATTACAGAGAACTCTCATGCTTGCAGGTTAATGTAAAGTTTTTTTTTTATTATTTTTCATTAGTATAGTTAGGTATTGATTACAAATAAGAAGCCTCACTAAGCGTTAAAAGATTACCCAGGATTCGCTCTCAGACCAAAAAGATTTTTGAAACTAATTATTAATATCATCAACAATCCATCGCCAAATCTTCTCGCAGCATAAGAAGGGTTTAGCCACAGTCCACCGCGCTGATCAAGTGCGGACTTAACACACCATTGAGAGCATCTCAAATCATCATCAAAACTCTCAAGCATCAAACTCCCGACATCTCTAATAGGAGGCCGACGTCTTAACCACTAAGCTATTACCGCTTATTAATATGTCAATGGCTTTCATAAAAAAATCCCATCTTTGTCACATAACTCTTGCATACTTACTTATATATGTATCCTGAGAAGGCAATTATGAAGGTGGTGCTACGTTGCTTTTTTCTTGACTATGATGTAGCCCCAGGCTTCGCGACTGCAAACGGCAACTAAGTATAATATCATGTTAACTTAGTTGGTACCATGAAAAATATTATACACTTCTTTTCTATTCTCTACATAACTATATTCATACTAAAATTATAAATGCGAAAATGTGTCTGTCTATCTCTTACCTTTCCACAGCTCAAACAATGAACCAACAGAGACAAAAACCACAGAGTTAGCTTGTATCCTAGAGGCGGCTTGGCCGCATAGGAAAGTTTCTATCCTGGAAAATCAAAGATTTATAACCACGACTTTCACCATTATTAAATAAAATTTCAGGAAAGGTTTCAGTATGTTATATCTTTAAGTATAATTAACTGAATAGGTACTCTAAGTAAGCCGACCATCAGATTAGGTGTCGGCCATAAAATTGCTTTACCGTTTTTGACAATAACTTCGTGTAAGTAAATCAAAATTTCTCTCAGGTCTAGACTTTTATAAATGTATGTAGATCTTGTAAACGAAAAGAGAGCTTTTAGTTTTGTGATGTGCAAGTGATATTCAACCTAAGCGTGGAATTTTATGGCCGATGTTACATTGTACATGTCAGTCACTAAAATAGAATATAGAAAAATATATAATTATGAATTTGACGTTGATATAATCTCGGTAATAAGATAGCATGAACATAATTTATCTCGAAAAGTTATACGAAAAATATAAGTGACATCTTCAGCAAGATACCCTTATTATCCGGACATGTTGTATTTAAGGAGATCGCATACTGCCGACACAGCCGTTAAACAAGCGTTTTTCAGAACTGAGAATACTTCATAACATAACTTAGTAACTAAACCTAGTATTGTATCCCTGGTTTACTCCAAGAAACAAAACTCGCACAAGTTACATATTTTGGTGTTTATTGCATTGTCATTACGGTACCTGTATTATATTTAAGACACTGTAAACACGATCGGACCAAGAGAACTGCTCGCAAGACTACATTAAAATCACATGACAAATAATTTTATTATTAGTAAGTATAGGCAATTTCAGGGCCATAAAATCTAACAAGACCTAGGCTATCTTGTTTAGATGCTAGTCACATATCAATAATAAAGATCCAATACTGAAGACAGCTTCAGAGGTAAGCACAGGAATAACAGCTCTCGACCGACGACGTCTCAAAGAACCAGTGGGATTTTCGATTGGTTCTTTTGAAATAGTGTTCTTACCCATCGATGTGTTCAACCTGCCAGCAACGAATAGGTGAGGTCACATTAGATGATGTCATCAACAATGCGATTCACCCATACGATTGATTCTTGATGTTGGTATCACGCATTTTTAACCGTAATCGTAACCCGTACCTATCTTAATTCGCCCGTATTTTTTTTTTCTTAGTGGTACACCTTTGTAATGCTTTGCGTGCACCACTTGGGCTCTTGAGAACCTGGTATACATATACGATCACTTTTTACTACTTAGTAATTCGCCAAGTCATTTTCAGGAATAAGGAAAAATCCACGGAAATCCGATGCAGGCAGCTGCCCTCGTGAACAAATAATGACAGGACCCGGGGTTATTCAATCTGTTCCCGACAGTTCCGATGATTTGATGTCACATAACCGACGCTAAATGGATTCATTTCGTTGATTAAATAACTCTCAATAGAAGAAGGCTTTATCTATACAATATAATATCCTATTGGTTGATATCAATGTGGGTACAGTGGTATTGATTGATATCAATGTAGGTATAGCTCAGCAGCTGAGTCTAGAAAATTTTGATTTTGCATGTATACTCTCTTAGGTTATTCTCTGTTACTTAGAACTTCGAACTAGGTACGTCAGGGCAGGTCATAGTAATTAAGGCTCTAATATTTCAGTACAGAAAATGAGAGTGTCATTAGCATCGGGCACGCTGTAGCAAGTAAGTGCGTAAATAGAGGGCACGTCGGCTAACCTCATAACTAATTCTTGACGTGCTCGTTGAGACTATAATCTCTTTTCATGGAAGGAGGAAAAATCTACGGGAATCCAATACGAAAAGATGGTGGCACTCGTGAACAAAATATAATTCCAGGGACTACTTTAATCTGTTCCTAATAGTTTCGATGATTTGATGCCATATTATATTCGAAGCTAAATGAATTGATTTGGTTTATTAAATCACTTCAATTAGAAGCAGACTTAATAAGCTTCTATTTTTGTCTAGGTACCTACCTGCCAACATGTAACCAAATAACTGTGTCGTACTCGTAATGAGAAACATACTCGTATACTCAAAGCACTTAATTTCACAATTAATACAATTACATGAAACCTTTTAATTGCACGTACTTTCAAAATTGAATTCTCTGGAAATGCGACGACCGAATATGGGGCAACCAACTAATTAACTGCTATTTGTACCTACCGTGAGAGGGTTTTCTTTATTCATTACCTAATAGAGATTCATACCATTCATACACTCTAACAAGTATGGCAAAAACAAATGTTAGCAATGAATGCGCAAAGCACTTCCACAACTTTGCAATGTTTCTAACTTTATTAACCAGGTACAAGAGTAAATTGACTAAAACATTACAGGCATTGTTCTTCGCAAAGTTTGCGTTCCGTAAATGGGAATTTTACGACGTAACATACCTACTTATTTATTTAAAATTTACATGGAAACTTTCCAAAGCGGGAACATTTTACGGTTATAATGGATTTTTTCGAGCCCAGCAATTTAACTTTGTATGAAAATAATTATGACGTTGGACAAGGATAATTTATGTCGTGGGAAAATTTGTTTCAGTACCTACCATGCAGGAGAAACTGAGTGACTGACATTAACGTGTCTTATAGGTCCCTAAAAAATAAACCGACTTCAATAACTAAAATTAAAAAAATATTTTTGTTTCTACGTGTTATGTACTTATATGTAAGAAATTAAGCGAGCATAATAAAAGAAACTGTTAAGTGTCAAGTTAAGCTCACAAGACTTCATACATACCTACATAACACGTGTAGAAATAAAAATATTTTTTTTTACATTTTAGTATTTGTGGTTTTTTTTGAATTTTTTTTATTCACAAGTTTTAGTGGCGCCACTGTACTAAAATATGCTATGCCTAGTTAAAAACCTATTACACTGATCGCGAGCAATTCAATAATCATCATCATAATACAATCATCTCCGAAGATATTAATCAGATCTTCACCAAATTTATATGGGACCACCTGCGAAACAAAAAAAATCCAAATCGGTCCAGGCGTCTTTGAGTAATCGGCGAACATTCATAAAAAAAAAAAAATAGATTCCGACGAATTGAGAACTGAGAATTCTTATTTTTAACTTCTTCTTAATTTCTTATTTAAAAATAAGAAACTTAAGGCCTAGAAACTTGAGATTTAGTTCCTTTGCTTTCCTTTATAGAGTTCTTACCCCGTAGGTATATTACGTATACCTCTACGATCTACGCTATAGAGTCTAATAGCGTAGACCGTAGAGGTCTACGTTATGAAAAAAAAACGAAAAAATCTATATTTCACTTTACAATGCCTTAAAAATTAAAGAAAGTTAAACTTCAAATCTTTTCGCACCCTTTACGTAGACCTCTACGATCGGCGCTATAGACTATAGCATCTAAAATTCAGGGTAAGAAAAGTTTTTGACGGATTCCAACGGGATATTTAAAAAATCCTTATCCCACACGGATAAAGTTGAAGAAGTTAGTCAAAGATGACTCAGTTGCAACTTGCAGCGATGAAGCTAATCCGGTCATCCATCTCTACAGTAAAAGTTCTCCCGCAAAGTTATAGTCTATTTCCGTTTATAGAGTCCATATCTAATAATGTCTCAGTGCTAACAGTCATAATAATTAGTTAGTCAAAGTGAAGCTTATTATTTTATTTTAATTATTTTACAATCATAAAATGTAATATTTTTAAAAAATTTAATGTAGTAAGCATTTATCGCTAATTGGGCTATCCAGCCCAAGTCAAGGAGAAACTGCTGAACAGCTTTGAACGCAACTTTATTTATTTTATTTATTTATTTTTGGATTAACAAACGGTAGCACACAAGCGGTAAAAAACAGTAATAATATAGATATAGTAATATTATATGTGCTACCCACTACGTCAACCACATATTATTAATTATACTTTACTACATAGTTACATCTATAAATTAATATTAGTGTTGTAATTAAAAATATATTAGTTAATTTATCGTCTATATTCTAATTATCCTACAGCCTTAGTTTAATATAGTATTATTATTTTTAAGAGAATCTATGACCAGCTTCTTGAAAGAGCCCACGCGAGTCGAAAAGATATCAATATTACCAAAGCATGCATTATATGACTGTGTCATTCTCCATAGTGGTGAGCGTTTGCCAGAATTTGTACGACATTTTATAATAGCAAAAAGTTTATGCGTCTGATTACTACGTACATGACTTCTAACTGGTACTTTATAGCAGAGTTTACGAGTTAAGGGAATACAATCGTATTTGTTATGACACAGATCAAATAAGAGCATAGCTTCAAGTTGTTTGCGCCTCGACTGTAAGTCTAGTATATTATATTTTAAAAGAAGTTGGTCATAGGGAAGGTATCCTCTTGTGCATTTATAGTGCATCCTCCGTAAAAAATTTTTTTGTATAGTTTCTAATCTCTTAACATATTTATCGTAATAGGGATTCCAAATACAAACAGCATATTCCAGTTGAGCGCGAACAAGCAATTTATACAAATGTAGATAGGTAGCAACTCTCTTGAAATTAGTACCGGTCCGCATTATAAATCCATACATTTTATATGCTTTATTCACAATATTTTGTACATGCGTGTCTAAATGTAACTTACTATCCAATGTTATTCCTAGATCTTTAATATCACTAACCTTCTCTAGAGCCTCTCCACAGAGCGAATATGTATAGTAGCTAGCGGATTTCTTTTTTGTAAAAGTAATATGCTTACATTTATTTAAGCTTAGATTAAGTTTATTTTGTGAACAATATATAGTAAATCTATTTAAATCAGCTTGAAGATGGTCATGATTATCTCGTAGTTCAATTGTTTTAAATATTTTAAGATCATCTGCATATAGTAGGAAATTACTATGCTTAAAGCATTCATGAATATCGTTTATGAATAAAATAAATAAAAGAGGTCCAAGAATTGATCCTTGAGGAACTCCAGAAGTAATCATAACCAATTTAGATTCATGACCACTGATAACTTGGCATATTTATGGCTAATACCTACTCTGGTTTGCATTTATACACCCAGATAGTTTTTGTCCCTAAAAATATTAGGGTTCACTCGGGATTATAATTTTTGTCGATATCTTAATAACGGTTACATAAATCAATATATCTATACTATAATAGCTGTACTAATATTATTAGTGGGAAAGTACTGTCTGTCTATCACGTCAATACCTGAATACATTTTGATAGGTACTGAGATATCTGGAATCTAGGAGACAAATATGGGAAACATAGGATACTTTTTATACCTAAAAATCAGAGAATCAAAGAGTCAATAAATCCACGCGAGCAAACTCGCGGGCATCACCTAGTGTAATAATATTATGTTGGTAGAGCTCAAAAAGGTAAGTTGCAGAATGTGAGCCTGGAGGAAATATATGGCACTTGTCTAATAGGTTTGTGTCCGCTTTGCTGAAAGACAAAAATATCGCTTCGTGAAAACTGACAAGCTCTCCGGCGGTGTCGCTGAATCTCACATTTTATGGAGAAATTTTATAAGTAGACGCCATTTTGCCTTTCAAAGTCGTCTTACGTAACTTTTAAATGGATATGCATCTGCATACACAGTTTTACATACCTATCTACTTATTTGTATAGTAGGTAGATCCTCCGGAATTTACCTAAACCGTAGACTTTTGCATAGTGGTAATTAATTGACGGAAGGATTACTAAATTATACAAACACAAAAGTTTTAACGCATTTGAAATAAAGTGCCTGAGATAGGCTGGTAGACAAAATACCTACTCGTATCTAAGCCTAAAAACAACATTATACTTGCAACTTTTATATTATGAATAAGTATATTTTTGTTTGTAATTTTATTACTTTGGTAATAATATGGAGAGAGCTCTAATAATATATTTACTAATTCATCAAATGTTTATGAAGTACCTAGGTACCTATCCAGTTCAAAAAACAACAACAAAAAAACTCCTTCAATTCAAAATAATTGTCATAGTTTGCAAATTATTGTTTATCCGTGCACGCTAAATCATTGCACTGATTGAAACGGAACTGTTGTGATTTAATAAGTAGGTATGTAGGTACTATTTTTAATTAGGTCCATTAGAACCCGAAATTATATTTAAGTACCTACCTAATGTAACCAACCCTAAAAAATAAACCAACTTTAATTTATAAATTGTGATATTTACAGAACTGATCTTGATTATTAGAACTTTCGAATTAAAGTAATTATAAAATTGGCGTCCGAGACAATGCGAACTGAATCTCATTGTTACAAAACAAAACAAATGTAACGATACTAGTTAGGATGGTTCCAGCTCCATCGGCCGTGGCGTTCTCGATCGAAATGCGACAATATTGAGCATGCACTCAGTGTGAAGGCACCCTGGCTTGTGTAGGGGTTGTGCTCGTACAAAGAATACGAAGGGCGGGACTGGGCGGGCGGCGGTCCGCCGGGTTGAGGCTGCGATCCCGATTCCCGCGCAGTAGATCGCCGACCGCCGTCTAGAGAGCACGCCGCGCGGCGCACGCACACCACGCACCCGTCGGTACGCGCCACGCTTACACGCACGTAACCCTACCCTCAGTTCACCCTCACCACCCACACCCACACCCACACCCACCCCACCCACAGTGTCGTCGCCCACCCCCACTCACCCTCGCGGATACTAATTGCGCGAAGCACAAATCCTCGCAACTCGCGCAATTATTATCCACAGCGTATTCGGTGTTTGCATGCGCTTTTCCGTCTCCGATTGTTATACCACTTAAAAATGTCAGTCAGTGTATGTCGTAGATTGTTTACGTCGTTTGAGATTTTCACTTTTTTCTCCAACATTTAAAAACTTTATGCGAATAATGATTAACACGATTACTTAATAATTACCATATTTAATTTATTGCTTTAAACTTTGAAATTTAGTACATAATTTTCAAGTTTTACAAATTTAATATTTGACCAACTGCAATTTTTACAAAAACAAACATTTTACAGAATAAAATGGCCTTCCTAATTTCCACTTACAGCTACTGCGTATTTGTAAACATTATTCTACTCACAATGAAACCCGAACTTCTAAGGGAAACTTTACGACTTTAACGTTATTTATTTGCTGGAGTTTTTCTTTGATATACCGCCGGGACCACTCGGCCGCAGCGCTTTTCCAATCCATTCGATCAAACAATTGACTTGAATGCCGGAATAAATGAACGAATAATAATCAGCCAAGGATTTTCCTGTTGTTTGATAAGAGCACTTCAATATTATTTTTTTCGTATAGCTAGCGAATTCACCACGAGTTATTGTCAATAAGATCAGCCTTTTTGGTGAATTTCATGGTTTATAAGTATGGTTGTCTTGTTATTATGCATCCTAACTTCTGGTATTTGAAGAATTTGGTGACTTTCTAGAATACGACTACTTCTCATAGCAGTGATAGCCAAGTGGTTAAGACGACGACCGCCTATTCGGAGGGTCAGGGGTTCGATTCTGGGCACGCACCTCTATCTAATTCAAAGTTTGGTGCGTTTTAAGCAATTTGAATGCTATACGTTAAATGCTTTAACGGAAAGAAAACATCGTGAGGAAACCTGCATCTTACCTGAGTCTGCCAATCCGCCCTTTGGTTAGCGTGCCAAACCCTTCTCAAAGCTAAAAGCCAACGATGGGTTGATCACTTGGATGAATATTAATCATGATAATGACTAGGTACTTCTTAAAAATACCTCCTCCCTACTTTCAAAATAACTTCAAAAAGTAACATCTGTGGTTTTGGAGGTTGGCATAACTAGAATTAACTATTTAATATTTCGTAGAATATTAATATTTTACATGCCTTCCAAACTAATGGTAAACAAATCTACTATATATAAAATTGATTTCGCTTAGCTACAATTTATAATTCTAAACAGAATTACGATTAATTTATTGTGGATTATCATTAACGTATACATCTAACGTATATTTGCTTATTTTACGACCTGGACCAGGCAAATGTAATAAACAACCTTCTGGCACTAAAGGACCCTTGCTTTATTATTCACAAACTCGTGATGGCCCAGGTGGGAGCATAATAAATATGAGAATGTTACTTTCCTTCGCAAAGGTACATAATATGGACAACGTTTTATCCTTTTTAAACCAAAATTCTCTGAAATAGAAAAGAAAAGTTCTTTACTCAAATAAACTATTACTTGAGTGCTTCTGGATCGTTCGGAATAGCAATTCCGAAAAGTTAAGAAAGCCCTTTCTATCGAGACCTAGCGAGAAACTCGGCGGTTGCTCTTTTCAAATATTCTCTCTAATCTCTATAATGCTGTCGATCTAAGATTATCGTTAAGTTATAGGCTTACTAAACATGAATTCAAGTTAACCCCGGAAAAATAAACATACGATATATAGCTTATGTCTGCGACTACACAAATTTCAAACCTCTATTTTACCCCCTTAGGGATTGTATTTTCGAAAATCCTGCCTTAGCAGAAATGTCTGCGTCATATAAATATCTACCTGAATACCCCGATCCGTTCAGGAGTATGAGCTGCGCATTGATAGATCAGTCAGTCAGTCAGACAGTTACCGTTTCATTTTATATATTATGTATTTGGATAATGTCAGACGAAATAAACTCAAAACTTTTAAACTGACACTCAGCCCCAAAACTTTGGGCCTAAATAGCTGAAAGCACAGCAGTTTCTTTATAATGTAGGCAAGGAATAAGTTGGAATTTTCTGAAATTCCCAAGGGGTAGGGAATATTGAAATATTTGGACGAGCGAAGCCGCGAGTGGTGGCTAGTATAACAACTTTTTACGATGAATAAAAATTAATATTTTCATACATTTTATATAGAGCTGTATTTTAGAAATTTTTCGGTTTTTCTTTTTAGCCTGTTTTCCTGCGACAAAAATCTCTGTGTTAAATTGCATCAATTCTGGTTCAGTGGTTTAAACTTAAAGCCGCAAACTCAAATGATGAATTGATAGGCACACTTGAATTAAAATAACTACATAATATATCTGCTTAGTGTTGGTTGTGTTATAATAATATCAAGCTTTCTCTTGTCACTTCGAATACACTTACCACTTTGATTTTCTAATAAATAGAAACAAATAATATGGATTATTCAAGTCTGTTTTACTGAACTAAAAATTGACAGGTCTAAATCTAGTCCGTTTCCGCAGGAAGCATTAGAATAATAGAATAGAATGGAATATAAATATTTTTATTCAAATTAACTTTTACAGATATTTTTGAATCGTTAAAGGCATCTACCAATATGAATTTCTTGTGGCCAGAAATTCGGCGGTTGCTCTTTTAAAGATTCGATAATTACAATATTTCTCCATGAATACAACTAAGTAGGTAATTGCAATCCTGCGCATTGTTGGTGCGAGCTCTAGGTCAAATCCACACGCTCTTTTATCACTTACATAATCTTCGATTGTGAGGATACATTTAAAAGCCTAGCTAGCAATACATTTAAACCTGTCTTTTAGTTTAGTTTATTTGAAGATTGTGCAATTGAATTAGACTCAATATCACTCATGATGTTGTTTCCAAATCTGTTACATGCTACTGCTAACTGTAGCTCGTGTAACCTTCATCATCATAATCGATTTCACTGCGAATGTTGATGTATCGTTCATTGTTCTGTCATCGCTTCGCTTCGCTCGCTATAAATTACGAAGCAAAGTCAACAAGGATGTGTGAAATTAGGTAGGTACCGAAATAGCTAAACTATTTATCTATATTATGTAAAAAGCCGGTCAAGTGCCAGTCAGACTCGAGCAGCGAGGGTTCCGTAATCGGGTATTTTTCCGACGTTTTGCACGATAGGAACATCAGAAACTGTTATGCATCAAAATAAATAAAATCTGTTTTAGAATGTACACTGTACAGGTAAAGCCCTTTTATATGATCCCCCCCCCCCCCCTTGATATAGTTATCTTACTTATGACATGATTCTAGGTCAACGGGATATACCCTATTGGTTTTCTAGACAGACACGACAGACGTACAGACGTACACGACAGACAGGCAGGCAGACAACAAAGTTATCCTATAAGGATTCCGTTTTTCCTTTTTCGTATTTTTCCATTAAATTTGCTTGACCATTCGCTTGCCTTTCATCATTCTTGGTCATTGGGGAATACTCCATTGGTTTTGATTCTCTTGACAGACACGACAGACAGAAAAACAGACAGATAGCGAAGTGAATAAGGGTCCCTTTTTCTCTGGATATACGGAACCCTAAAACCCTAAAAAGACCAAGCGCCCAAACCACTGCTGGGCCTATATTTTAGAAGACTTTCTAAATAATATTATGTTCTGTCATAAAATCTTTATTTATTTCATGTAATATATAGTGGAGTAAACGAAGCATTTTCGTCGGAAGTCCTCAGAAACAGCTCCGATTTTGATGTTTTTTTTTTTAAATTCTTGTTTTTTATACATTATTTAAAATCAGAAACGTTTTGAAGCGGGGAAATAATTTTTAGTATTTTTTTATCCATATATGCGATATTTATCCACGAAGTCCAGAAAAACGCTACTTTCTTTTTGAGAAGTTGTAGAGGAGGTCAAATGCTACAAATGACCTTTAAACACTTATGGGCGAAAACCGCCCGTTTTTGAGTTATTGATCGTTTTCAGAAAAATACGTATTTGTTTCTTTAAAAAAAAAGTGAGGCATATTGCCGACTTTTTATTTAATTTCTACGTACTAGACATCTCAATTAATAATTGTGAATACTAAAATAAAAATAATCTATGTAGGTTCCCCGGTTAGGGATCCAAGACTGTACCAGTTTCATAATTTCTATTGGGTTACTTTGCCAAAAATACTATTTTTTTTTAAAGTTACAGAAATTTTTGGCCTGCAAATTATTTACAAAGCTTCTACACACTCTCAGCTATCTAATGATGTACAAAACTTTAAAATAAGTTGAAAATTAGCTAAAAAAATGATAAAATAATAGCACAAAGGAGAAATTTCTTAACGCTTAAATCTTAAATAAATCGTTCCTATCGATCAATTGAGCTATCCCGTGGCCAATTTTATGATCAGACTTGACCAGATCACATATTCACAGTAAACTGTTACCTCTTTTTAAGTAGAGACTACCTCTAAACAAAGAAAAAACGATTTGTTTAAAATTTAAGCGTTAAGAAATTTCTTCCCTGTGCTATTGTTTTATCGTTTTTTTAGCTAATATTCAACTTATTTTAATGTTTTGTACATCATTAGATAGCTGAGAATCTGTAGAAGCTTTGCAAATAATTTGCAAGCCAAAAATTTCTCTAACTTAAAAAAAAATAGCATTTTTGGCAAAGTAACCCAATAGAAATTATGAAACTGGTACAGTCTTGGATCCCTAACCGGGGAACCTACAAAGATTATTTTTATTTTAGTATTCACAATTATTAATTAAGATGTCTAGTACTTAGAAATTAAATAAAAAGTCGTAAATATGCCTCACTTTTTTTTTTAAAGAAACAAATACGTATTTTTCTGAAAACGATCAGTAACTCAAAAACGGGCGGTTTTTGCGCATAAGTGTTTAGAGGTCATTTGTAGCATTTAACCTCCTCTACAACTTCTCAAAGAGAAGGTAGCGTTTTTCTGGACTTCGTGGATAAATATCGCACATATGGATAAAAAAATACTAAAAATTATTTCCCCGCTTCAAAACGTTTCTGATTTTAAATAATGTATAAAAAACAAGAATTTAAAAAAAAAATCATCAAAATCGGAGCTGTTTCTGAGGACTTCCTAAGATTGGCTATTTTACGGCTTTATTTACTCCACTAATAGTGTACATTAGCTTAGCACTTGGCTTGGTTGCAATATTTTATGGTAATTTCTAGTCAGCCGATTTGTGTATTCCCTCTTTGTTTATAAAGATTAATATTAATCTAATTAAAAATATATCTTTATAAATATTTTGCGATACTAATGTCATAAGTAGGTACGACGTAGACCTCCACTAAGAATGGTTTTTCAGAAATTCCACTTCAGCGAAGTCAAGACGGGTTACCTAGTCCCGATAATAAACCTATATCTTCACTTGAATATCATATTTTTCACTTGAATGGTTTGTTATGAAACTGTTCAAGTGAAAAATACGATTCCCCTCTAAGCAAGGCAGCCTAGCGAGGCTTTTCTTTGACTGGGTGTGCACACACCGCAGAGTTTTCCGAACTTTTCGTAGTCCACCCACAGTCCACCCTCTTAAACGGTAAGCTATTATAATTATTAGATAGGTAACCTTCTCATTTTCTGAGTAGGTTCACAACAGGGTTAAAAAGAAGTTTTATTTTTTAACCCCCGACCCAAAAAGAGGGGTGTTATAAGTTTGACATGTGTATCTGTGTATCTGTCTGTGGCATCGTAGCTCCTAAACGAATGAACCGATTATAATTTAGTTTTATTGTTTGAAAGGTAGCTTGATCGAGAGTGTTCTTAGCTATAATAATATAATCGAAGAAAATCGGTTCAGCCGTTTCAAAGTTATCAGCTCTTTTCTGGTTTTCTTATAGAGGTTTTTGTGTCGGAGGTTTTTTAAATTTTGAGTTATTTATTTGATTTAATTTTGATATAAATTTTTAGGGTTTTGTTAGGGTTTTATACCCGAAGGGTGCCAACGGAGCCTTATTACTTACTAGCCGATGCCCGCGACATCGCCCGCGTGGGTTTAGGTTTTTCTCAATCCCGTGGGAAGTCTTTGATTTTTCGGGATAAAAGTAACCTATGTGCTAATCTAGGATATTATCTATCTCCATTCCAAATTTCAGCCAAATCCGTCTAGTAATTTTTGCGTGAAGGAGTAATAAACATACACACAAACTTCCGCTTTTATAATATTAGTGTGATTACTATTACTACATTGTACTAAATTATTGAATAAAAATATATTCTATTCTACTATGGGACCGTTTTAAGAAGGTATTCTGTGATACAAGTTCAGCTGTCAATAGAACTGATGGACGGTGGATGTGGATGAATGTGAGCACTACGGATTACGGAAATGGTAGCCCGTGTTTAATTTCCCAAGCGAAATAACTATTCGAATCGAATCGACGATTTTAGCTTATTGGCAGATTGATACTCAATCGGATCTAATCTGAACCACGCTTTATAAGTGTTTTTCAAAGTAAGAACCGTGGGAAACCTCAAGCAATTTTACGCCTAGGATGGAGAGGAAAGGGAATTACTAGCCATGCTTAACATATCTAGTTGGATAGGGCTTTGTACACACCCTACTTTTTCATTTAAAAGATACTTTAAACATAAAATTTCGTAAAAATCGGTTCAACCAATGGGTTGTGAGAAGGTAGCAGACGAACATACTTATACGATACGAATACGAATTATGCATTGAGCACTTATTATGAAAGAACCGATAAACCGACAAACATAGTACACCGATGTACCTCCAGTAGTCGCATATAAACGAACTGTAGAACGGAATTTATATTACGAAATAAGTGGCACGAAATTAGTTTCATTATCAAATGCACGAAATAAGACGTTTACACACGCAATTGACAATTAAATTAATGTCGTGAAACTAATTTCGTAATGTAAATTCCGCTTAGCTGATCAGAGCTGGAAAGGGTGATAGGCAAGTTCACCAGTCACCCGGGCGAATCAAATAGACACAGAGCGGCACTAATATGGTAGATATAAGTTTGATTTCTGCGATCGAGTTCCACAAATTGGATTTTCCGGAGGATTGATTTAGAGCTACACAATTTATCGATTTTCTTAGAACATCGCGCATGATTTTATATCTCCTACATTCTAGAAGATAGTATCCCTACGTATTTTACTTCTCTTCATTAGGGTTCCGTACCTCAAAAGGAAAAACGGAACACTTATAGGATCACTATAGTCTGCCTGTCTGTCTGTTGTCCATCCTGTCGTGTCTGTCAATAAAACCTATAGGGTACTTCCCGTTGACTTAGAATCATGAAATTTGGCAGGTAGGTAGATCTTATAGCACAAGTAAAGGAATAAATCCGAAAACCGTGAATTTGAAAAAAAATCATTACAAAAAAAATTAAAATGAGTTTAAATTTTCAAAGAAAACTATACCAAGTGGGGTATCTATCATATGCCCTGAGTCTGATACTGCGAGTCTAACTCGCACTTGGCCAATTAAATCAGAGATTTTGATAACTAAGTACCTACTTAGTAGCTACTCATCACTATTTACGGACAAGTTTTATACAAAAATTCCAAGAAATTCCAAATGTTTTTACAACCATTATTATTATTATCAGTAGAGTGATAACTGAAGAACATTATTATCCTTAGAGCTATCCTAATAGCGTAATTAAACCTTAAACCCGAGGCTCGAAGCCACGTACTTCGCGCCAAGTGATATAAGATCCCCCAAGGGCCTTCAACGACATTCCTCGTTTTATTATGAGCATTATAGCTTTGCCACGTTTTATTTCAGTGTCCATATTTCAAACCAACTTCAAAAATCAGTCAAGGTATTTTTTTTCCTGGCAGCCATTTTGAAATTTTTATTAGGTATTCGTTGTTATAGTGGTATTAGAAATATCTCGAGAACTGTAATAAGTTGAATTTTTTTTTTCTCAAAACGTACCTACAGACGGACGACCATACGAAAATGTAAGGATTTCTAATTGTTTTTGATTGTAAAATATCAAACCACGTTATCCGTCACCGCGTTTTCGTTGGTAATTATTTTAATACTAAAGTATGTCTCTAGCTGCTATCACTCACCAAATCAAATATTTATGCTACTTACGAGTACTATGCTAGCTTCCATTTTTAACCCCCGACCCAAAAAGAGGGGTGTTATAAGTTTGACGTGTGTATCTGTGTGTCTGTGTATCTGTGTATCTGTCTGTAGCATCGTAGCGCCTAAACGAATGAACCGATTTTAATTTACTTTTTTTTGTTTGAAAGGTGGCTTGATCGAGAGTGTTCTTAGCTATAATCCGAAAAAATTGGTTCAGCCGCTTAAAAGTTATCAGCTATTTTCTAGTTTTCTTGTAGAAAAGAAGGTTAGATAACCCTTAGGTTCATAATATTCAAGTGTCAATTGACAAATGTCAAGCTGTCAAGATGGACGTTGCCTAGATATACATAATTATTTATTTGAAAATGATTTGTCGGGGGTGTTGAAATTTTTTAATTTACACTTGTTCATTCTAACTTTGCTTGACCTTTTCGTTCCGCGGATCTTGGAATTCAACGGCAAATCTTATTTCACACTTTATTTGAACTAAGCCTCCAGTTGCGTGCAAGGCTTATAAAAATCTTCTTATTATAAATCTTATTGGCGCGTAGATAAAAATATTTAGTTCTAAATCCTAGTTCTAATTCTTATCATTTTAGTTTATTCTTGGTCCTTGCGTTATCTCCTTTTAGGGAGGCCGAGGGTTCGATCCCGGCAAGCTCCTCTAATTTTTAAGAGTTAGGTATGTGCGTTTTGAGCAAATAAATATCACCTGCTTTAAAGGTGAAGGAAACGCTGCGCCATGTAAAACTGACGCAGGCCGGGCCTGGCCCTGTATGTAATAAGTCCTTCAAAGTAATACCACAAAGTAAGTTCTGAGCAACTTAATGAAGAAACTTTAGCTATTAATTTTATAACTCACGTAGATACATACGAGGAAGTGCACTTTACACAAAGTTATACGATACATTACAAGTTAGGGTAATTCCAGTCTTTAGAACTAAACGTGACGTTAAAAAATATCCCGGTACAATTTCTATAATAACAACTATGATACATAATATACAGTAGGTACTCATTACAGAATTCAAAATAAGGTGATAGAAATTGTATCTGTAGACTTTCGTAGGGAGACAATGTGTCGCCTATTTTACTGGCAACTACTACATACAAAAATAATTTAAAGGAATATACATCCCTAGCAAATCAAATTAGCCACTAAATAAAAGTAGTAAAAAGCTCAAACACAGAAGCTAAAAAGTCTGACCACGCACTTTGCACAGTGCACAGACTAACGCGGTAGGACGAAACATAATATCTCCCATATGATGCCGACATTTTTCATGGACGTTTTGTGCTGTCCTGTCCATAGAATGTTTTTGCCCTCAGTCCTGTCCGTAGTGTGCTTTCGCACTAAAGCAAGTGCCACGGGCGCATTAATAGCGAAAACTGTGGCGAGGACGCCACATGGAACGAAATACAACAAGTGTCCGCCGCGCGCCCGTACCATACATTTTATCTTCATCCTATCCCGATAGTCCGGGACGCTTGCTATATCCTTTTTAAAATAACGAACACTGATGTTTCACTACACATAAGCTCACGCTTCTTATCACTTCTGTAAATATTTTGAAATCTGTTGTACACTAAAACATCATGATGTTTAAGTTGGCTAAACCTACCTACATTTGTTTTGTCGCCTGTTGCATTTCACACTGTATGCGATAGGATAGTAACCGCAAGAGCCCAAGCACTATTGGTGCGACCACGCCTCCTCGGGACAATTTTTTAATAGATGACAACTTAACCCTTGACTGCCATCATTGCCTGGTAAGCAGTTTCAGATGGAAGCGGGCGAACTTGGAAGGGATATGAAACGGTTCCCACGTTTAAATTGCTTGGCGATAGGGCGGTAGCTAGTCATGGTTGAAGTTTTCCAGGAGACAAAACCAGAGGTACTTGAGAAAATATAAATTTATATTCCTCCCACCGGGAATTGTATCCGACACCACAATGCTCACCGCTGAGTCAAAATCTGCGAGAATGACGTGAGATAGCATCGTCACACTTTTTGTGCTTGGGCTGCTACACTAAATTTAATCGAATAGTGCGACAGTACTTTCGTTACCAACAATCTCAATGCACTCGATGATTTCTAATACTATTCCAAAGAAAATATAAAAAAATTAAGTACCTACCTACACTTAGATGAAAGATTTTTTGCACCTTTGTTACCTGTTATCCCCCAAAGCCACCATAACCCAAACTTCATAGACGCTGATCGTTCCTCTCTGTGTTGAGGACAATACGCGTAGAAACCTTCAATTTTTATAAAATAACGAAGGTCCAGCCCTCGCGGGCTCTTAGTCCAATTCTACAAAATATATTTACTTAATTTAATATTCTTTACAGCATTTGTTTTATTAGCCTCTGCCTACCCTATTGAACAAGAGCTTTTATTTTAGGCCATTAACGTACTCTTAACGCGCGTTTCATATTCTATTAAGGGAGCACACCTCGTTTTCCTTTTACGATTCCACATAACAGTATTCTTGAGTAGATTTTCATGTACTTTTCATGCTAAGGAGCATAATCTGTATCAAATAAGCCTCCCATATTCACAGGAGTTTTTCATTTATCGTAGATTAAATATTATAAGGCTAGTCATACGGACTAGTCGCACTTTGAATGCATTTCCTACGAATTTGACTCGGGCAAACACGTACAAACAAATACAAACACGCATGAATAATTCTGAGTACTTAGTCATACTTAATCTCAGAATGGAAAGGGTTAAACCATAGTTTACTACCTTGGCTAAGTGCGGATGGACAAAGTCTACACACCTTTAAGAATATTATGGAGAACCCTCAGGAGACCTATAAAGTATACTCTAACTATGCTTAGAGCAAAGTTTCAGTTAAAACCGGACAAGAAAAGACAAATCTGTTGCGTATTAACTCGAAGTAAAGTCTGAGCAAAGCCAAAGTAAGCTCATCTAGATCCTCAAAAATATCGGTGTAATTTCGAATATAAACTCTAAGTATTAGTTATATCTATCTACCTATAGTTATGAAGGAGGTAGTGAAGTGTTATTAGAAAATGCTTTTAAGGCTTTTGTTGTTTTGCTTCAGGTATATAGAGCTCTGCCCGTCCAATAATATTCTCGAGTCAATGCACAATCCTTTTGGTAGTAGGGCTCTCTCCGTCACTCGTTTCATACAATCGTAGTTCCAATTTCATTTGAATATCAAGCAACCAAAGTCCATGAAGTTTTGCAGACATATTCTAAAAACTAATATCTGTGTCTGTGGTGTTTTAGAATTTTCTAAAATATGTAGTTTTAAAATTACAGGGGTTCAAAGATTTCTATGTAAATTTTTAAGACCGCGTAACTTTGAAACCGAATATTTTAACAGAAATCTGGAAAACCACAGACATAGATATTAGTTTCTAGAATATGTCTGCAAAACATGGACTTTGGTTGCTAATATATTCAAATGAAATTGGAACTACGATTGTATGAAACGAGTGACGGAGAGAGCCCTCTTAAGTGGATGGATTTTAACTGTCACACATCGAATTCGTGTCACACACGCCGTGACGTCCTAGTGTGTTAGCGCTTTTGAATATCGTAAAAAAAGAAACGTAAGTAAAAAGAAAAGTGGAAACAACGTTTACAAGACCGAAACGGTTTTCCTCAGCGTAATTAAACCCGAAGTTTGCCTCACGCACTTCGCGACAAGCATCAAATGATATTTAAGAATCCTAAAGACCCCTGACGCCATTCTTCCTTTTATTATCAGCCTTTTAACTTTGCCACGTTTTATTGCCCTTGTCTATAGCTTATATACCTACTCTTGAATCCTCAGGGTCAGGAGTTTTAATAAAACTGTTTCTTTTCTTTAAGTATTTTCTTTTTCTCATTTTATGAATTCCTACTATTTTCAAAGGATTTTTACTTAATTAAAATTGACTATCACTATCTACGCAATTTTACTGAAATTGAAAGTAGGTATATATTGTGCTCATCTTTCATAGTTTTACTACATTTGGCAGACATTTATCACACAACGACAATGTGACTAATTCTGTTGTTCACAATCTCTTAAAAACTGAAATGGCAGGTATAAATGTATCGCTATTCCTTTCGTAATGCTTCTTGCAGAAAAGAATAGCACTAGATTTAGACCTGTTGATGTAGTTTAGATATTGTGTATAGGTATAACAAATGTACCTACCCCACGCAAGTCCCACGCACTTTGCGACAGGCATCAAATGATATTTAAGGATCCTATCTCTGACGCCTTTCTTCCTTTTATCATCAGCCTTTTAAATTTTCTACGCTTTAATGCCCATGTCTCAAGTTTTATCTCCTCACACTTCAGTCCCCAGAAGTTTTAATAAATCTGTTCTTTTTCATATTTTTCCTAAAGCATTTCTTTTTTTTTTTAGATAGGTAGTACGTACTTACTGTGTAAGGATTTTATGAAATCTTAC
Organism: Maniola jurtina; assembly: GCF_905333055.1. Taxonomy (NCBI): domain Eukaryota; kingdom Metazoa; phylum Arthropoda; class Insecta; order Lepidoptera; family Nymphalidae; genus Maniola; species Maniola jurtina. Next base: position 10,743,169 of record NC_060036.1, on the reverse strand, counting down.
TATTGGCAAAGAAATTTTGTCTTTAATACTTATTCTTATTTAATATTATTCACTTTCTGCTCGAGTTTACAGAAGTGTGCTGTACGTATATACGTATATATTCATACTTAGAAATCTTTACTACATATTATTATCATCGCCTTTTTATTAGTATGGACTTTGGAGGTAGGTACCTACCTGTGTGCATGAAACATCTTACTTTGCTTCAATCACTTATCTACTCAGATAAAACGCCGTCTGTATTTTGTACAATTTTACCAATAATTTTACAGATTCCAGAACATCCATGATTATGATCTGTTTTACCCACCGAGGACATTCATGTCTTCCGCCTGTCCCCGATTTTATTTCTTGTTATTATTTATAGTTAGGTAGGCGAAAATCACTGCTGAGGGACTCAGAAAATTGATAATAATTGTGATATATCACCAAGCCGTGAAATGGGCTTGCTCCCTTGAGGGATTAAACTCTACGACTTTTTCTATAGAAACCTACACGTTCACAAATCAACCTGATGCTAATAATGCTATATAATACAAAATCTTAATATTTATCTTTCACTTTAACTCGCTATATATGTTACTGAACGTAGTAGGTGCAGTATTCAACTTCAATTTAACGACATTCAAACATATCTATGCATTCAAAACAACTCATGAAAATTGTGTAGAAATATCTGCTCCACTGTATTAAAATTCAAACAGTCTTTAGAATAGATGAGCGAGCACTTGCCCACTCGTGCAAAGCTGAAGTGAGTGGGGCTGGTAAAAAGAACATTTGTAGTTTATTTTAGAACTCGTAGACTAATTAGAATCTTTAATCTTTATACTAATAATAACAAAACGAAAAACATTCATCGAGTTAGACGACGAGTGTCTGTTTCTTTCAATAATACATTAAACAACTTAAAACTCGTTTATCAAACTTTCAAGGGGTGAAAAGAAACTAAAGAGATCCAGCTTGATTTGGATAGCGAAAGTACCTACTTACATAGTTTAGCTATGTATATTTTCTAGCTCCCATGACAAAGTTCTTACTTCTTTGGGAGTAAGTGGTCAAAACACTTATGTGAGCATTATTTTTGCAAAATAAAGATTGTTTATTTATTTATCTATAAGCTAAGGGTCCTAAATTACGTAAAGCTTACGTTAACATTATTATTATCATGATCAACTCATCGCCGGCTACGCTACTGAGATCGGTCATCCTCTCAGAATAAGAAGGGTCAAAGAAGGAAGGCTGCGGCCATTATAGTCCTCCGCCAAATGCGAATTAGCATACTTCACACACCTTACGAACATTGAGGAGAACTTTCTGGCATATAGGTTTCCTCACGATGTTTTCCTTCACCGTTAAAACAAGTAATATTTGATTGCTTAAAACGCACATATTAACTTCGAAAAGTTCTATGGGTGTCTGGGATCGCACCTCCGATCCGAGAAAAGAAGGGTCACGAAAACATATCCATCACAAAAACAAATTTTTCACAGACGTTTTATATTTCAAAGTGAACGTCCATTTCCTTTTTACGATTTCACATTACGATATTTCTGAGTAGATTTTCATGTTAGAAAAATAATTTGTTTCCGATAGGCGATCGTAATCCTTAGAGCTTTGCTTAGTTGCAGTACGAGCTTCCGAATAAGTTCGACCTTCATCCATCTGTTGGCCACGTGGAAAGTATTTTTTTATGAATCGTGATACTAAGAATATATACCGCGCGACTGGGTTGCTTGAAATTCAAGACTAACTTTAATTAAAGTTAGAGTAAAAATGAGTTTTTATAGGTTTTTAATATCATCAATCATTTGTTAATAGAGGAATTCAATACCAATTCAGAAAATTAAGGTTACCAAAAAAAAACCGGTGCATGTCATGGCACTTTAAAGCTTGAAAATAGTGAATTTTTTTCAATTTTCAAATATTTTGAAAGTAGTGGCGCAGTGGGTGGTGAGCATTGTGGACTTAGAAGTGGGGGCTCTCGGGTTCCCGGGTTAGTATCAAAAGCATTCTAGCAACTTTTTATGGCAAAGTCATTTTTGACGACCTCCTTGGTGCAGTGGAGTGCGCTTTGGTCCTATTAATGGAAGGTCCGGGGTTCGATTCCTGGCAGGGGAAATTTAGAATTTTATAATTTCTAAACCTTCTCTGGTCTGGTCTAGTGGGAGGCTTCTGCTCAGTACCACCCTATGGGTAAAGCCGTACTGCCAGCGATTTAGCTTTCCGGTACGATGCCGTGTGGAAACCGATAAGGGGTAGGTATGGATTTAATAAAACTGCCATGCCATGGATGCGTGTAATATCACCTAGTGGTGAGTGATGATGTATCATCACTTACCACCAGGTGATATCACAGTCAAGGGCTAACTTGTTATAGAATAAAAAACATTTTTAAATATTTATAGTACGAATTCGTGGAAAAAAGCTAGTTGTTACATGCGAGTTTGTAAAATAAAATGTAAGTTTCCACCATGGCGTGGGGTAATGAATAATGACGCGTTTCATGTATCTAACTCTTGTCGCACATGAAAAATCCCAGGTTGACATTTTTAGTCGGATTTTCTCGATTTTCCGATAGATTTTCTTGTCATTCTTGATAAGGTTGTTTGTATACCCAATAAATCACGGAACCGTTCACGTGATATGTTGATTACAATGTACAAAAGCAAGGCCATATAATATTGTGTATGTAGAGTGATTTTTTTGGCTCCTGAAAAGTAATATATTTATAGAGCCGAAAGCGTTATTACGTGTAAAATTTGAGAAAGGACTCGCCATATTTGCTATGTGTATACAGCTGTCTATGTCGAAAGAAGGTGCGTTATTTTGACTTTGCTCCGACTTTGCTTAGAGTTTAAACGAGATGACTCGTTTTAAGGTGCATTAAACGGGTCTAACTGCGAAATTCAAATTTAATTTGGTTTTTTCACAATTTGTAAACTAATACGACAAAGTAGGCTATGGCATTCTAATAGCTCCAATGGCAGTATTATCTCCTCAGGTTTATATAAAAAGCGTTCGGCTTAAGAAATTAGTCATGATAATGAGTTTGACATGAGTTAATCACAAATTAGTCGATACTCTGACAAATCTGAACTCAGTCCAAAATAATCTCGTTTCTCGCTGCCGTCTCGTTGATAGCGGTGTCAGACAAACGCTCTAACACCAAACCGGGACAACTAACTTACTGACCGGGATACCGGGACACAACGCTTCAGACCGGGACATGTCCCGGTGTACCGGGACGTATGGCAGCCCTACCGTAGCGAGGAAATGGCTGCCACCATTTCCTCGTTACAGTCCGGTGTGGCAGACCAGGATCACTTAACTAAGTTATCGTCAAAGTCTCCACAAAGAAACAGAGTTAATCACTTATACTTAAAACTTTCACTATAGCAATTTGAAACAATCAAGGCACCTGGTGAGCTTATCAGCTGACCAGGCTATCATCGCAAACCATTCTAAGCTGTCACAGTAATAGTCACTATAGCCAGGAAATGGCCGGCATATTTCTTCGCTACGGTGCAGTGTGGCAGACCGGGGTCATTTAACTAGGTCATCGTCAAGGTTTCCACATCGATCCAAAATTAATCCCTTATACTCAAAACTTGCATTATAGCAATTTGGAACAATCAAGGCGTCTGGTGAGCCGATAGCATAGCAAGTCGTTCAAATGTTGTCACAGTAATAAAGTCACCGTAGCGAGGAAATGGCCGGCACCATTTCCTCGCTACGAAGCGATGTAGCAGACCGAGATCACTTAACTAAGTCATCGTCAAGGTCTCCATATCGATCAAGAATTTTATAGATCCCTTATTCTTAAAAATTTTATTCCACATTCGATTTTGTGTAGTCTTGTCCAGTCTTTCCACTTGCAATTTTGGTTTTACCCTAGTTTCTGTAGAAACTAGCGCTAAATTACCCTAAAAAGTGCCCCAATAGCAATTTGAAACAATCAAGGCGCCTGGTGAGCCGATAGCATCGCAAGTCATTCAAAGTTGTCACAGTAATAAAGTTACCGTAGCGAGGAAATGGCCGGCACCATTTCCTCACTACTAAGCTACGATCCAGTGTGGCAGACCGGGATCACTTAACTAGGTCATCGTCAAGGTTTTTACATCGATCCAGAACCCTTTTTTTTAAAAATTGAATCCTATATTTGACATTGTGTCCAGGGTTTCCACTTACGATATTGGTTTTACCCTAATTCCTGTAGGAATTCGCCCTTGACCCTTAAATTTTATTTTGAAATGACCTAATTTAGGGTGCATAACTATTTCGCTTTCACGAATCGAAATCTTAAAACTTTTGTGACTAAGCTGGTGTTTGGTTGTAATTTTCTTTTTTTAATCCGTCGATCACTTACGAATATTAATTAATATAGCTAGCTAACCTACTTCTACCTTACATAATGCTACTACTCTGCAATGCAGTTATTTTTTAATTCAGCCATTTCTCGCTATCCTCTTCGGTAAATCTAAAAAATTCAACATTGAGTGGCTAAAAATAGCGTTATCACCAGAAGAGAAATTTGACCCTAAATTACCGTAAATACCTGTCGACATAATGCCTTTAAAGCATAATAATAGCCTAAATAATATCCCAAGCCGTACCCTTAAAGTGGACACCTTTTTGTTACCTTTTCATGGCAATTTTATTTTTGCCAATTTTTCTACATAGATATCTTAAATGGCTTGGCTTGCAGTCTGGAATGCATAAAGTGCTTACTGTATACATCCATACTTGATATACAGTAAAATGAATCATCGATTTTATCGTTAGGTATTGATAGAAGACTTTGACCTTTAGAACGCTCTGCATGGATTGATAGTCAATAATCCTCATTCTGAAAATTTTTAGAGAGTATATCTGGAATAAATTAACATGAAAATGACATCGACCGCAAAGCGCTCTGTAGTTATCAAAGTTGTACAGCGAGAAATGCATGTTAACAGGGCTCTCTCCGTCACTCGTTTCCACACGTTTCATACAATCGTAGTTCCAATTTCATTTGAATATTAAGCAACCAAAGTCCATGAAATTTTGCAGACATATTCTAGAAACTAATATCTGTGTCTGTGGTGTTTTAGATTTTTCTAAAAATATGTAGTTTTAAAATTACAGGAGTTCCAAGATTTGTATGAAAATTTTTAAGACCGCGTAACTTTGAAACCGAATATTTTAACAGAAATCTGGAAAACCACAGACATAGATATTAGTTTCTAGAATATGTCTGCAAAATTTCATGGACTTAGGTTGCTTAATATTCAAATGAAATTGGAACTACGATTGTATGAAACGAGTGGAAACGAGTGACGGAGGAGCCCTCTTAATTCCTGAGCTGTCACCATGAAACGCATATCCTGAAATGTTGGTTGTTTTTGTAAAAACTTATTATATGAAATGAACCTCGGTTGAAAATCAATTGTCAACCGAGAAACCCACCGCGTTTCTCGATTGAAAATTGAAATAGGTAGGTAGTAGGTACATGCTGTGTATTTTAGGATTAAGTTTTCGTGATCTTTATTTTTTCTGTGTTTCTGTTTTTTGTACTGTATACTGTGTTTGCATTATGGTTCTAAACAAAAGAATATTTAGTTATTTTCTTATTTTCAAAATCAATGGTTATTTTATTTTAAAATAAATATGTACAAGGAACTGGATTATAATCGCCAAAATAGAATTACCTAAGTTTGTTGTTCCTTGTGTATCACGTACTTCTTACAAAGTAAGCCCGCTTCCAACCAACATTTAAAAAATAAGATGGGTAATATCTTAAATGTTATATAGAGAAAATACTTATTTATTTATTTTTATTCGATGAATCTAAAACTAGTGAACCAATTTGAATAGTTATATTACCAAGCTGTTTTATTCAGAACTGACATAATATCAACTAGTAACAAATTGACTGTACATGTACAGAGATTCAAACCATCGCATTTACAATAAAGACGTAAAACAGTGCCCTGAGTGACTGAATCTAACTATGACAATTATTTGAACTGAATTTCAAAGGTCTATATGAGTTGATAAATAAAGATGCTGCGCCACTTCGTTACTTCTCTGAGGGTTGTCCCAGTCTACCCTAAATCGATGGCACTGGGGATCGATGTGAGATTCACCTACGCTTTTAGTAATGACTATGGAGCTATGCTGCGCTCATCCTTGATGTTCGGCAACGAAGTATTTACCTACAATAGCAAGGTGCCTCCCAATATACGTAGATGACTATACTACTACCTGTGCTACTACTGCCAGTAGAACGTGGTAGGTCACATGAGTAGATATGGAACGGTCTCGGTCACTCTACTAGGTCACAGCTAGGGTTGCCGCGCCTTTATAGAGTCAATAATTTTTTATACTTATGTATAAAAACTAAATGATGCCTACAACTTCATCCGCGTAGATTTACCTATCTGGGTTTAAAATTAAAACCTCCTTTGGAACTTCTTAATTTTCCTATGTCAAATCTTTTACTATACCCATCCAAAAAATTACATCGAAATGTTGCTCCGTTGTGGCGTGATTGAATGACAAACCAACAAATAAACACTCTTTCACATTTATAACATTAGTAAGATTTAAAGTTTATTCAAACCAGCAAATTAGAGTTTAATCTCTCGCTCTCAGCTTCTGCATTAGATAGGATAGGATAGAATTTTTTTTAAAGTTCTACATTGGGCAAGAAAAGCTCTACTTAAAAATGTCATGTTACTTCAATGTCTATTATGTTTTAGTTATGTTTAAATACAGTTAAAATTAATTTTATAAATATATACTTACAAAATTTTAAGACAATTATTGTTTTTAGGTGGTTTGAGTACCTTTAAAAATATAACCTGAGCAATTTAAATTTCAATTTATTAGAATAAAGTTATGAATATATTTAAATACAGAGGAACATATATTTAAGGATAATAGTATCCAATAAATAATATATGCCTCGTTTGTAAATCACAATTTATAGGTCCATAAATTATGATTTACGAAAATGGTTCGCGCTTTGTATGTTTATTGTTCTAATAGAAATGTACGACTTTTGCTCGAATAGTCGTAAATAAGCAGGAAATCTTTGGATTCCACCCACATGAAAATCAGCTAATATTTCTTTCCTCGGAATTTATATTTTTTGAACATATCGGATATTTGTAATTCGAAGACGTGGATTGAGTTTCAGTAATAGGTAACCGAACATAGCTTCGGAGTTCGGACCCATGGTATCTATTAAATTCTAAGTAGTGAGATTTTTATTGTATTTTGTAACCTCAGAAACGTTTCTCTATAAACTGATGGAAATTACCATATGTATAGATCTACTGTATTTGCGGCATATGACAGACGAAATGCACGATGTATCCCCAGTGAATAAACCGCATTGTCTACAAATCACCTGACAGCCCTTGCCTTGCAGCCTTGGCGTTGGTACCTGTTGATATATCGATTCAGAATCCCCGGGATATGGTAACACACTGTTGCACTTTGCTTCTGAAAGCTCGGACAAATAAGTCCATGACTGAAAGCTACGACTTACCTTAATCGATTTCATGAGTTTAGCAACTCCATTGTATATCTTATCATGATTCAAACTACTCGTACTTAAATTAATGTTCTAACGTTAAGACTAACATTCATACTAAATTCACACCTCGATCAAAAAATTTTCTGCTTCCTGACCTTAATCCAAGCTACGTGGGTTCGACACAAAATATCTTTGTCTTCTTCTTCTACTTACTTTTGTCATCCGGTCACACGTTATTCACCCTTTTCTCACGTACCTATATCCTCTTTCACGCAATCCATCCACCTTTTCTTTGGTCTTTCTCTCCTCTTTATTCCTTCCACATGCATATTTAACATTATTTTTAGTGATGTGATTCGCATTACTTTAAATGGATATGGGACATATACAACAAGGGGATTCTCTTATTCTGTAAACAATAAACATACAAAGTAGGTAGGTAGGTATTAATTGGAAAATAAATAATAGCTGATGGTATAGCTACATGATCTTTGCAAGTTTAATTATCATAAACTTACTTGACGTTCTGCGTTCATAGCAAGAAATTACTGAAGTCTGAAAATTACGTGTAGTTATTCATAATAATCAGTACCTCCCGCAGAGTGGCTCATAATTAAATGAAAGCAGGTGTCGGGCGGAACTCAAGTACCGAGCGTACGGTATATTAAATTAAAAATTGCTTTTGCTGCTTAGGTATTTTGAATTAAAAGTAAACAGCGAAAATACAACAAAAATAGACTTAATTCGCTAGACTTTCAATGAATTATAAAAACTATTATTTTAGGAGGCGGATGTCCTAAGCACTATTCTATCAACGGTTCGGTTTATTCTATGTAGGTATATTTTCCCACAGCTATGATGCGGCGCGGTTCAATGGCGATGGCCGGCGGCGGCGAGCCTTTGATCGTAGTGGAGGAAAGCGGGGCTGAAGAGTCGGAGGCCTGCTACCGCGCGCCCCTCCCCATCCGTGGCTTCTCCGAGGACCAGGAGTCCCCGCCAGACCCTTACCATCTGTCGCCGTGGCGTGAAACGCGCAAGCATTCGTTACCAACACCCTCCTGCACGTCGGGACCTACAGCTAGTCAGGTAACACATGAAATACATAAATCTCCAGTCACCTTTTAAACAATTAAATATCACTTTCTCTAACGGTGAAGGAAAACATCGTGAGGAAACCTGCATGTTAGCGATGATGTTCTCAAAGATGTATGAAGTCTGCCAATCCACACTTAGCCAGCGTAATGGCCAAAACTTTCGCATTCTGAGAGTAGTAAGCCGATGATGGGTTTCGATGATAAAATTAACAAAATTCATTCAATTTAGGCTTCGCTAAAATATGTTGTGATTATAATACGTAGGCCCTATATGAACACGAAATGCATCTCGATCACTCAATGTATTTATTTTGTGACAGGTACGTCGTCTGTCCGAAAGAGGAGAAGGCGCAGCTCACGAGGCGCGGGAAGCTGCATTCCTGGCTACTTTAAGTCAGGTTTCACCACAGCCAGGTGGTCGAAGGTATGTCTGAAAGACATGAATAATAATAATTAATTCATTATTACAATTACATGTACCTAAGAGGTACATACTCTATTATTATTTTTCTAATAAGAACTGTTTTTCTACAACAAATAGCTTACAAAGAGTTTTCTTTTCAGACATTCCGTAGTAACAATATCAAGAGTGCCTCAGGCGCTGTTCGGACGAGGCCGGCGAGAATCAATCGCGGCGTTCCCCGCCCTCGGCAGTCGACGTGACTCGGGAGCGAGTATTAAAAAATGTAAAACAAATATTTTATCATGTTCATTGAATAAATTATTAACAAGCGTATTAAAAAGTTTCCAAATAATCCCCGACTCAGGTTTGCACTCCATCTTTTTCAACCCGCACATTAAACCGCATTAAATCCACCATTTTGTTTTTAAGAATTGTATGTACCCAGTGACGCTCGCACCATCAAGAATATAATAGTATCATTTATCAAAATTGGTTCAGCCATTGAGTATTTACGAGCGTACATCGGAGCGGACGTACATCATAAAGGTCCAACATATAACCATCCTTTTGGGATTCGAGTAAAAATGATAGATGATATATGTTGATGTGTTCAAAGCAAAAACTCTTTTTACAGGCCCACCTGCTACAGACACGCTCGGCAGCACGCACAATCTCCAACTGGATATAATGGACGACATAGTACAGGCTCGGAAAGTACGAATGCGTTTATGGAATACGTCAAATGAAAAGGTTTGCGAAGTGCAACCTCTGGATGAGCGGTCTCCTAGTAGCGGCTCAGTGAGGTACACAAACCGAGGACGCAGACATTCGGACTTCATGGGTGCACAGTTACCGCCCATCCCAGCTCGTCGCCGTGCCTCGGAAATGCCTCCACCTCCCCCCATTCCACCGCGTACTGGAGCAGGGGTCGTGTGCACAGACACAGATCTGAAACTCATGCTCAACGCTCTGACATCGTCAGCCACGGAAATCGACCGGTGCGGCAAGCCTGAACTGAAAAATAGACGACTAGCAGACATGCGCTCGAGCAGCTTCGATGCGTCAGCACTGAGGGAAAAACTAACAGAATCTGGAGCTACTTGGTTCGCTAGGCGACATCAAACATTAGCAACTAAAAAGAAAGAAAATGAAACCAGGAAACCTAAAGTGACATTCGCACCTGACTCCAAGCCGTCTTCGGGCGACGCAGCTGCCGTAGTTTGGGACAGGCCGACCGGTTCTGTCGTGGACGCCAGTGCGCTCGGAAGTGCTATAGAAGTTTTCCTCCGAAGTGGTGGCACTGCAAGCCCTGGGCCATCTACGTCCGGCGCACAAATCCCCAAAGAGACGACGATATCTAAAACCGAGAGTGAAACACGGCCGACACCTAGCACGAGTAAAGCGGGGCGCAGCGAAGGCGAGCGCTGGTTTCTGAACAGATCCGAGGAAGAAGAGCCTTCGGAGGGATGCGATGCCACGCTGTGCTCGTCGCTAAAAGACCTTTTCGTGTAGGCATTTCAAATTCAAATATTACATAGTTGTCAAGTACTGACTATATTTTCTCAGGTGGTGAGTGAAACGCGAGATACTTCTTAGTCATGTACGCTCGATGTACCTTACTTCATGAATCTTTCAATGTGATAGACTGAACGCCCGCGCCGGCGCCGGTCGTCCTGAGTCGACTCACGACCGACGTCCGCTCTGCGTCATATTATTTATAGAGTAAATTCTATTTTCATTGTAAATTTTTCGATATTAGAAAACAAAGTTATTAGACTTATTGTTAGTTAGAAAATTGTAAGTATTTGTAATAAGGGCCGCGCGTTTTCCACTCCGGCCGCGCGCCGGCACTGCGCGCGCGCCCACATCCCCGCCCCGTCTCGTCGGACAGTCTTCGTCTTGTAATCGAATGTTAACCATTAACAATTTTATCTTTGTCATTGTATAGCAGATAATCAAAAGAGACGTCGCGTCGGGAGAAACGTACGCTTAATAGACGAATGCGACTTCCAGTCGTCATAATATATCAATAAAATTTTTATCGATGTTTCTTGATATTTTATTTTATTTCCTATAGTACCCAATGAGAGACCTTGACCAACAAAAATAGTTTCAAAGCCTTTTAAATATTTTGTAAGCACTTAGCGTGACGTTTATAATGGCTCGGCCTTTATCTCATATTAGATAACTAGATCAAGTTGTAAATTTCAGGAGAAGGCAATCTAAAGCGAAAGGATCTAATGTTTACGAGCTCGACAGACTGAAATCCAATTGAAGGTACTTACGAGTAAACTTTAGCAATTAGAAGACGCCTGTGGGTGATTTCTGTACCGAGCGTAGGCATACCTATTTTATGTTTACATTCCACAAGCATAGCAATTTCGACTTTAGACGTCCCTTTGGTTTTAAGAGCACCCCCACTTAGTTTGAGTTGTTTCAAGATATACCGCCAGTTATAACTACCTCCTATCCTTACTACTGAAAATAGTTGTAATATATAGAATTGTAGTATATTATAAGAGTAGTAATATATTAATAATAATAATAGAATAGAATATATTATTTTTATTCAAATAAACTTTTACAAGTGCTTTTGGATCGTCAAAATAATTTTACCACTGGTTCGGAATGGCGTTCCTAGCGAGAGGAACCAGCAAGAAACTCGGAGGTTGCTCTTTTCAACTGTTTAATTTACAATAATATGCCACACTATACAAGTTTTTTATACAATTTTTGTCATTTACATAATCTTCGATTGTAAAATATGCTTTTCTCAGGAGCATAGTTTTCATCGATTTTTTAAACTTGTGTAAATGCAAAATTGATTACGGAATTTTGTTATATAGTTATAGTTTAATATATTTTTAATGAAATGGCTATATTACAATTCTTTGAGTAACAGTAAAAACTCTTATCCAATCAAAACTACTTTTAAATGTAAAAAAACAGTCTAAACGAAATTCAGCAACATTGAAATAAGGAACCATAAAAAAAGGTAAGTTAATACAGTTACGTACGTAGTTTGAAGCATAAAAGTATCACTTACTGGTTTGAACATCCATCCATCCATCCATCAGCCTGTATGCGTCCACTGCTGGACATAGGCCTTTCCAAGAGCGCGCCACCAAACACGGTCCTCCGCCTTCCTCATCCACCCGCTCCCCGCCACCTTCTTCAGGTCATCGGTCCAGCGGGCAGGAGGTCGTCCCACACTGCGCTTACCGGTACGCGGTCTCCACTCCAAAACACGTCTGCCCCATCGGCCGTCGGTTCTGCGACAGACATGACCTGCCCATTGCCACTTCAGCTTGCTAATCCTTTGAGCTATGTCGGTCGCTTTGGTTCTTCTGCGAATTTCCTCGTTCCGGATTTTATCCCTGAGAGTAATACCCAACATAGCTCGCTCCATAGCGCGCTGAGCGACCTTTAGTTTGTGGACGAGGCCAACTGTCAGTGTCCACGTTTCTGCTCCATACGTCATCACAGGTAGGACGCACTGATTGAAGACCTTAGTCTTAAGGCTTTGCGGTATCGACGATTCGAAGACCTGACGTAGCTTTGAAAATGCTGCCCAGCCCAGCTGAATTCTTCTGTCAGCCTCCTTGTCGAACATACCTTTGAGCTATTCTGATCAACCCGGGCAGAGTCGATTTTACACACCCCACTGAATTCGCTTGTAACCCCTAATCTCGTAGTAGCAAATTCTCAGTCGAGCGCTGCGTACCTAACGTTTAACGGAAGCCCGATTTTAATTAAACATTTATAATGCCTCATTAACAGGGCTCTCTCCGTCACTTACTTCATACAATCGTAGCCCCAATTTCATTTGAATATTAAGCAACTAAAGTCCATGAAATTTTGCAGACATATTCTAGAAACTAATATCTGTGCCTGTGGTGTTTAAGATTTTTCTAAAAATATGTTGTTTTAAAATTACAGGAGCTCAAATATTTGTACGTGAATTTTTAAGACCGCGTAACTTTAAACCGAATATTTTAACGGAAATCTGGAAAACCACAGGCATAGATATTAGTTCCCGGAACGTTTCTACAAAATTCCATTGAGTATGATTGGTTAGTATTCCAATGAGAGACGAACAACGTTTGTATGGAGCGAGTGACGGAGAGACCCCTCTTAAGCGCAACTTTTAGACCCTCAGCTCCAGTCCTAGTACAATCAGTGTGACATCTCTCTCCCAGCTATCGCAAAGCTTTTTTTTGAATTCAAATACATGTTAGCCCTTGACTGCAATTTCAGCTGGTGGTAATTGATGATGCAGTCTAAGATAGTAGCGGGCTAATCTGGAAGGGATATATAGCAGTTTTCATGAAACCCATTTACCTCTTTGGTTTCTACGCGGCATCGAACCGGAACGCTAAATCGCTTGGTGGCACGGGTTTGCCGCTAGGCTGGTAACTAGCGACGGCCGAAGCCTCCCACCAAAGCATACCAGAGAAAATTTAGAAATTAAAAAAGTTCCCCTGCCGGGAATCGATCTCACGACCTCTCATTAATAAGACCAAAGTGCACACCACTGTGCCAAGAAGGTTGACAAAAATCTGCCAAAGAATGGCAGAGTGAAAAGTTGCGTGAAAGCTTTTTATACCTAATAGTGCTTGGGCTGCAGGAAAAGCGTGATTCAGCTATATTTCGTAACGGGCAGATAAAAAATAATAATTTGTTCATTATGACTTTTTATTTTTTATCAGCTTTTTTTAGGGTTCCTTACCCATAAGGTGCCAACAGGTCCTATTAGTAAGCCTCCGCTGTCCGTCCGTCTGTCCACCCGTCTGTCTGCCTGTCGGCGGCTGTACTCGTAAACCATTACAGAAATGTTGAGAAATAGAAAGCTGAAATTTTCACAGAATGTGTACTCTTATTGCCGCTATAACAACAAATACTAAAAAATTCTAAATGGCCGCCATGAAATAAATTGTTATTTCTTGTACGATGCTGCGGAACCCATCGAGTGCGAGTCCGGCTCACACTTGAACTTGAATCTGTAATTTATATGGAAGTCGCCGTGTCTATGGGCTCGCAGTCGCCGCAACTCCGTGCGCATAGCCACGACGACTTCCATATAAATTAGAGATTTTAATAGTCATTACGCACAGTCGGCTAGTTGTCCGGCAACTCAGTCGACGGCGATCATTAGAATCTGTAAATTATTATATGAAACTCCCCGTATGTATGCGTGTGAAGTTGATTGCGTGCGTTTACATACAGCGACTTCAGTCTGCAGTCGTCGTCGACTTAGTTGCCGGGCGACTATGGAATGGGTCTAACTTGCATCATTGAAACAACTTATTAATATCTGCCCTACGTAATCCCCAGGTGAGATTCTTTATAAAATGTGCCCGCGTATTTTATAAAATGGAAACATCGCTCCAGTTTTTACAGGCACTATTACTGAAATAGAAACGACCTCTTTCCTCTAGACCTACTGAACATTTTTCAAGCCGTCGATATCTGAAAAATGCCCTTGACATATTGAATGTTTTTAAGACAGAGAGAATTTTAGCTCATTTTAAATATCAGTGCTAACTGCTACTTTAGCAACGAAAAAAGATATTTTTAACGTTCAGCTGTATATAGGTATCTCAAAAACTAAAGTAGTTCGGAATACGAAATTTCGGTATATTATGTACCATAAACAGAATTTTTTATTTTTTATTTTGCCCTTAACATTCACGAAATGGAGGGCTTTCAAAGTGGAGATTGAATCCGACGTTATATGTAATATGTCAAAAACGACTATATACGAAAAACTGAAATTTGTGTATAATTTCAGTTATAAGTACCTTGTATTTGAACAACAAATACTAAAATTACAGAAATGTTATAAAGATACGAAATTATTTCATTTTTAATGGGCATCTGTATTTTTAACATAACTTCACAGTGATGTTAATAAGTAGATGGTGCTGTCTTCTATTACAATCTCAGAATAACCAAATATGGCTCTTTCGAAATCAATGATTACAAATTACAATATTATCTTATAGGAACTATGGGATACCTACCGCGAGGTCTCAGTTTGGGGCGAACCACTCGTAAGCTCCATTAACAAGCTGATTCATACTTCGTAGCTCTATGGTTATAAGATCATGTTACATATTTTAACGATCTCGAGTTCTAAAGTCCGGAAAATTGCCGAGGAAAATGTAGTAAACTACCTACCTACCTAGCTAGTAATTGGTCCATCACAGGTGAATGGGCTTGTGATCAAATTATCGCCTGAGGCACTGCTACGGTCTACAACATTATAATACTCATAGGTACAGCTTAAGCTGTGGCAACCGATATCTCGATATCTTGAACAAGGATAAACTGTCTTAAAATTCTCGTCACACAGTCTATCCTGCTAAAAGCTCCGGTTACGCACTCTTAACTGAGAGCTTGCCTGCACAAGCCAGTTAGCACAGCTATTTGTTAATATTATCTTGTTTTTGTTTTATTATTCTTCGGAGCTAAATAATTTTTCCTTTATTATGTACTAATATTATGCGATCGGTCATGTATATTACATTGTTTTACCTGCAGGAGTTGTGTGTGCCCGTAAGTGGTGTGTCACACTGAATAAGACTATACCTATTGTATTTTTAAGTGTTTTGTGAACATGCTGTGGGCGTACCTTAAAATAATAAATATAAATAAAATAAAAGTGCGTGCATGTAGACAGCAAGACGGTATCCCGTGCAGTTCTAAAAGCTGCAAAAGATTGGACTGCGCAGGCAAGGCGGAGCAATGAGCATGTAGTCGGAGCGTAAAGTGGTGAAAATAAAAAGAATACCCGGCTGAGTTTGGTGTAGGCTCTTCTCAGACCTGCGTGCGTTTGGAATCCTCGTAGCTTTAGTTTTAAGTTTCCGTGGACTATCAAAAAGTGTAAATATTACCTATTTCGAATAAATCATTTGAATTTTGAATTTGAATTTAAAAAAGCTCTTACAATTAAATATATTTCAAGCCTCTACCGGTGCGCCCGCGCCAGTTCAGATTCTACTGAGAAAGAGCCAACAAGAACCTCAGCAGTTTCTCTTTTCATCATCGCATACCGATAATAATCTATACTTCGACAAACATGTATAAATACATTTCTTGTTTTCTGTTATAGTTGTCTATATTATGGTAAATATATGGTAAATATTGACAGTATTTTTGTCTTTTTTGATGGGTTCACCTTCACACGCATCGCTCGCTAAATGTCCGCTACGCATTACAGAAGATTCTCATGAAAAGGCAGCCTATCTAAAAAAGGTTTCAGTTTCGTTGAATACTATTACATATTATACCTATTTTTATGCGAAGAGGGCTTTAGTCGAAGCTAGACGCTATAAAATGGAATCTGTGGCTAAATTGAAATCTCGACACGCTCCGACTCGCGACGCGACGCTACCAAGTGTACAGAAACCCATTAGACACCCTCCTTAACTGAGAGGTGTCATAATATTACTGGAGGAGCAAACCTCGTCATCATCAAAAAATCGGCCAAGTGCAAGTCGGACTCGCACACGAAGGGTCCCGTACCATCGTACAAAAATAACACTTTAATTTTCAAGTCACCCATTTTGAAATTTTTATTATTTGTCGTTATAGCGGCATTTAAAATAGACATTCCGTGAAATTTCAACTCTTTAACTACAACTGTTCACTAGATACAGCCCGCTGACAAACAGACGGACAGCGGAGGCTTAGTAATAGGGTCCCGATCCCCTTCGGATACCGAACCTTAAAAACCTCCGCTGCAAATTGAGTACAATGTTCCTCCCAACTTAATTTAGGCGGCCAACCTCAACCGAGACTGCCTACGGCACAAGATATTGTAGTGCACCAGTGTGTTACTAACTTAAGTTTAATTACTAGATGATGCCCGCGACAAACAAGACAACGAACAGACGGACGGCCAGACGGATGGACAACGGAGGCTTCGTAATAGGATCCCGTTGGCACCCTTTGAGTACGGATACGGATCCCTAAAAGATACGAAATGTGACCATTTTCCAAGACATTGCACTCTCTTATAATATTACATCTCTCTCCTAAATCACACGTGCTACACATTTAAATCTTCTTGGGTAGGTAAAGTTTGCAAGTTATTTGCTTTGCTAAAGTTACTTTATTTCCATTTAAAGGCGAAGATCTGATGAAAATCCTCAGAGACTTTTGTATCTAATACTTCTCATTCATTTACGACCATTTAATATTTTGTTTAACAACCATATATTATAGCATCAAAATTAAACTGTTATATTTTATAGGCTTTATAGGTTCCAATAATGAGTTGATGGTATCTTTATAAAATAAATCACTAAAGTTTTATTTCTAATTTAAACGCCAACAAGTACGGTCTACTCGTACCTACGCGTAGGTCGCGCCATGCTTGACGCTTTGGACATTCGTATCGCAAACTAACAATGAAATTGTGATAAAAGTAAAAAACCAGAATGTCTAAAGCGCCAGGAAAAATCTTGAGTTTCTTCCAGAAGTTTTCTGCGATTTGTTGAACTTTTACTGAGGAAAACGATTACCGACAATAAAATTGTTTTTATCGGTAACTAGAAAGATAAAAGCAATGTTTCACTTTTAGAAGAAATCTTATGTAGGTATATGAAAAAAAATCTTCATTTTATTTATTTATTTATTAGGATTTCGCCCTGTTTTCGGACTGCCTTCCGTCATATTAAAATTGATATTATGTAGGTACCGCGTACCGCATACGTAGGGCTAGAGGGTTTTTTTATGTTGACAGGGATTTAGGATAATTTGGGGTAAAATCGAACTAAGTGTTAACTCTATTTTCTATACCTACCCATTACCCACCCAATCTATATTTTGTATTTTTTTTAGATTTATGCTCAAAAAGGATAAGGAGAGAATGAAAAAGTTTTTCAGTCTGCATTGCATAATTTTATTTTTATTATGAGTATAATTATTACGAATCAGATGCAACAATAATTAATTATTAATATGAAATTGAGAGTTAGTAAAATTTTAATGCTTAATTGAAAATGGAAGAAATACATGGATATTAAAAAGATGAAATGGTGTTGTTCTAATTACCTATTTGCCCTAAATAAATGATTAAGTAAATAAATAAATAAGGGGTTTCAGGGTAATTTAGGGCGATCTTTCACAGAAACTAAGGTAAAACCAAAATCGTAACTGAAAACACTGGGTAAAAGGCAAGTAGGTACCTACCTGCCTAACTTACTTTTACGGTACGAATGCTCTGTAATTTTTTCGCCATTTGTCTTTACCATTTGCATTCTCTTTGAAATGCTGAGGGTTTCAAAGGCTCTATAAAACGGCATTGTCCGCCGCTTTAATGTTAAATAAGCCAACAAACACCGGAGTGCTCTTCACCGGAAATGGCTCTCCAGGACGAGAGAATGCTGAATTACGGGTAAGTTGTCGAAATTTTGTGGAATACGTTAAAATATTTTAAGTGAAGTTCGTGGTTTGCAGGATGTTACTTACAAAAATAGAAACTTGTTAAAAATACTCGTTATAAAAATAACTAAGTACTAAAAAAACTTTATTCGTAACGAGATTTCGTAAGTTGTTATATATATTATTAATTATATGTATATTATTAATTATTATATAAAATACAGGATAATGCATCTAGACTTCGTCCAGCTCGTAACTTACTCGCAACAATAAATTTGATTTTCTTACTCGCAAAAAAAAATTTGATTTTCTGGGATCTCAACTTTCAACTTTAAAAACCTACATCCACGCAGACGAAGCCGCGGGCCTTCTCTAGTTTATAATATTAAAAGAAAATTAAGAATCTTTATCTTTTGACAAACGATTATGACTATAGTTCGCGACAAGTTGACATGACAATCGGGGTGGGGACGCCCCGCACACCCGCCCTGCCCCCGTGCTACCACGGTGCGGGAAACGCGGGTGACGGTGTCTCCCCGCCTCGTACCCCGATTGCCATGTCGCCCTGTCGCGAACTATATTATATTTCGAGGTAAATCTATATCTACACTGCAACTGGTACAAGAAGATATTGTAGGTAAATGTCTACACTCGTACCTACAAGCAAATTATGGAACCGCCTTCCATCTGCATTGTTTCGCTCAAAACAAAGAAATTGGGTTATAGGTACAAAGTCGTTATAAAGTTGGCAACGCAAAGGCAGTGGTGTTACAGAAATGTTTATAGCCAATCGCTTTCTACTAGAGATGGACCACTTCACAGCAAGTGAAAAATCGTGTGAAAAGCCTTTTCCTACTATTTATTGTACTTAAAGTAGCCTATGAATATTCAATATTCACGAAGCAAATATCTCACAAAGTTTGAAAATTCCGCTTATTGTTTATATTTCGCGCACACACGGACATCTCCCGGGGCTAAAGAGCGCGCAAGCGAGAACACTCGCAGAGAGAGAGGGAAAACATTTCGTTCAAGTAACGTAGCAAACAATGTTTTGCTACGTTTTATGAAAAGCGAATTTTCGCACTTATAATGATAAGTGCAAATATATCTATTGATTTTGGTCTTTATTCCTAGTTAAATTAATGTAGCAAACGATTGTGATCGGGAATGAAAATTAAAAATCACTTTGCGTGAAAAAACGATGTGAAAAAAGAATTATTTCACAAAATGAAAATGATTTAAAATCTGCAATCACACCCATTCTACTATTTAACTTTAACTATCAACTTGGATTGAACTGAAGCGCAACCTTTACTTCAAAAATTTTGCTCAAAATATACTTCCATGACAAATATTCCCTTCAAGGTAGGTATATCCAGGTTCCCCTAATTGGGATCCTATCGTTTATACATAAAAACTCTCAGCCTGTCACATCTGTGTCAGAATATTAAGCGGACCCTTGTTAAATATTTATAAAAGCCCACATTGAAGGAGGCAAAGATACCACAAGCTAAACGTACATGCCTGTCTAATTCACAAAGTGCCTAACGCTCGTGGTTTTTACAGCTCTTGGTGTCACAAAAAAAGAAAGCTCTCTCTTAAAAAAATTTAAACCTTGATGATTTATCGATCTATTTGATAGCACAAAATGTGGCAAGATGCCGGGGGTGTTTACCTACCAAGCCGCGTGATTGGTTCATCAGTCAACCTTTCATTTTCCGCGCAGTATTAAAGAACAGTCAATAATGAAAAAGTAGGCAACAGCAGGCAGGCAGTGTCCCGCGACAGGCCGGGATGGCAATCGGGGTGGGGCCGTCCCGCACACCCAGAAGCAGCCGCACTAACTTCGTGCGGGATAGCGCGGGTGACGTGCAACGTGTGACTACTAGGGGTGCGTGCCCGGAATCGAACCCTCGACCTCCCGAACAGGAAGCGGACGTCCTAACCACTAGCTGTGCCACTAGGTTACCATGACTATTAATTTTATTATCTATAGATGAGTATTATTACTTATTAATTATATTGCTCTCCTCGCTGTTTACTTGGTAATTTGATGTGGTCATGGCTTCACCGACGCGACGCGCGGCGGGCTGTCATGAAATTTGCCCTAAGTTTAGTTTATTGCCAATTAACTTGGTCCGCAACTTTACAAGTTTGTCATATTAACTTCTTCATCATATCTCCTTTGTCATAAGTTCTTGGACATTTATCGTCGCGGTCATAGAGTTAATCATATTTTTAGAATCGACGATATGGCAAAAACTTCTGGAAAATGGCTTCAACTTGACTAGTACTTACACAATGAAGAATGTTGTATTATCTAACTGTAAAAGTCCTACCTAATATGGCGAAACTATACTATACCTAATTATAACGATACACTAATTAGCCACCTATAGAACAGCTATTCCGAACTATTAAATCGTGTTCTTCAATAATTTTCAAGTTAATCGTTTGATTTACTTCGCCTTTAGTATAATTTGACAAATCTATGGTGTCTCTGATCTCTCACTGTACTTTAGTCAAAGGACTGGAAATTCTCTACAATACAAAAGAGGGACAGCTAAAAGAAGAAAATGAAATTAAGCTTATTCTAATAAATTAAAGTAAAACAATTTTTACGAATTGAAGAAAGTATTATTTTGATTAAAACTTCAAAAGAAAATTAAACTTCCTATGTAGCCTTTTTACGTTCACTCAATTCAGACAAAAAAATGACCGGAATCTTTCTGATTGGATTTTATTTAAGAGAAGTAGCTGTAGGTAACCCTAGCGCGCTTCCCAGGACTTTCCATACAGTTTGGTTTATAGTTAGCTAACCTATGCCTTCTTAAATAATCTTCACACTGACTAATCTAAGTTCGCACTATGAGTGAACCACCTGGCGATAGAATATACCTCTCAGATTTTTATTCGGTAATTTTAAGGTAAGACCTAGGTCGAATGAAGAAACTTCATGCAAGATCCTGGACACTTCTTTAATAATAAATGATCACATTAAATACTAATGTAAGTTTAGGTCATAATAAATAAATTAGGAATTCAAAACATACAGCTAAGTATGCTATAATTAATTATTACATCGTACGCGAACACCTTATTAATTAAATCCTACCGGCACTCACAAGTCACAACTCAGAAACCCCGCCTAGCCAAGTATCTTCATATTAAACTTAAACTAGGTCAAGGTCAGAACAAGTAACAAGCTTTTAGTACCTGTTCATTAGTATGACTAAAACACAGCACACGGAAGAGCACCTAAACAATGAAATATCTCTATTATGTGGTATATTATGCGGACATAAACCTGTGAGGGGAGCGGTGGGCGACTCGAGCAAGCTCGGCGCCCTAGGCCAGTGTTTAAAATGGCACCCTTTGATACAATTTCGCAACAAAATACTCGTAGAACACAAATGTGACGGATGGGGGGTCGGTTTAAGCTAGAAGTAAGTATACTCGATATTGTTGTTAAAAATTACTTAAATGTTCATAATTTTGAATTGCTATGCTGTTATAGTAAATAGGAATGGTGGCCTGAGCCAGTTTTGTCGACGGTACAAGATTCAACTTTGGCGCCCCCTGGCAGTATAGGTGCAACTTTCATTTAGTTACTTAGGAACTTTTCGATCTTGTCCCCACTTCACCATTTCTTCATGTCACCGGGTATCTTTAAAACAAGAGTGAATAGGCACCTTCTAGGTAAACGCGTCCCATCTTAGACCACATCATCACTTTCCATCAGGTGTGATTGTGGTCAAGCGCTTGCCTATTGTGAATTAAAAAAAAAGGTACATTTTTTAAATCTCCATACTATAATTATCATTTTAATGTTATTTTTTATTTATAAAGTGCTACTTACAATAAGTCTGGAAAATGGAAATAAAAATAGCTGGTTATTCAGGTACTATTAGGTATACTTATTGATAAACCGCAAGTAAAATGAGTGTAATTTCTCTTACATCATACCTGTTGCCCTGAGCGCATTTTGATTTTAGAGTCCATGAGTCCATTTAGTCGCCTCTTATCTATGATGTGCCCATACCAAAGAATAATTACCCGTACCCTTAGACGTTATAACTGCTTCGCCATTCAAACGCCGGTTCGCCTATTAATGATGGCCGGCCCTGCCCAAAGGAGATTGATTATTTCTGTAGCCGTAGAGCCTAAATTTGACAGAGATCATCAAATCAAAAATGGGTAGATCCATAGGAGCAGAGATAACCGACAGAGCCCGGGTTGAAAAGCTAAAATGGCAATGGACGAGGCGCGTATTGATTCAATATAATTGACGAATCAATAGAGTCAATAGATATTCACATTGTGCTTCCACGATGCTTGAATAATGGCCGGAAAACGCGACTCTGAAAGAATCCCTACAAGATGAACTTGGCTTTGGTAATGGCAGCTATAATCACAAGTGCACTCGACCAATGATCATGCTCATGTTTTAAATAAGTACGAAAATACACAATTGATTTTACCTCATAGCTATAACTTTATTGACTACTTTACGAAGAAATAAGTAGTAGTTTTACTGTATACAATTTTCAATCAAAAAATCACTGTAAACTTTAGATTTGGAAATCGTTTTACTACCGTTTCTACTGTAAAACTCATCAGTCTGTTAATTAAAACAGCTTACGGGCAAGCTACCTATCTAAACATGTTTTGTGTTGGAAGCTTTGAACGCGGTTAGTTACCGGGTACTCTACCAGCAAAACTATAACTACCTACTTGATCCCCGTATGATGCGGCGGTAAATGCACACTACAATATAATTTGGTAAATAGAAGTAGGTATGAACCTATAATGAACATAGGGTTGAATAGGGAGTGAAAGTTTGTGTAATGTCGCCATTTTTCATGTTACTTAAATCCCTGCCAAAATGATACCGTAAACTGGGAATATTTTGTGACTGTTGTCTAACTTTGGGACAAGCCCACTTTTTGACTATCAACATGGCATATCATGAGATCTTTTTATTTTGAACTTACTAGGCTCTGGGAGACAAAATATAAGAAATTCAATAACTAGTAAGTAAGTATTCCTTCCTATCTAAGCAGTCACTGAAAAGCAGAGCAAAAAACAAAGTTCCCAACGTTCATAAATCACAGTGTCGACAATAACAAAAGTGCCTATCGAGCCATCGAGGCAAATAAAAGAATAGGGGAAAATGAAACGAGCCAAGTGAATTGAAACTATGGAACGAAGTTACAGTGCAATTGTGAGGGACCAAATCAAATCCTGTTCATACGAATATATTCGCCTTGAGATTTGCTCCTACGTCTCTTCCGAACATTGAATTACTTTAGGTGCCACTTAAGAGTAACTCTTTTATCGCACGGAAGTTTTTTATTCATTATAGACACATGCTTGGAAAGTGATGATGTAGTCTAAGATGAAAAGCGTTTACCTAGAAGATTTATATTCACTCTTGTTTTATATCTGGATTGCAACGCACGGAAGTATCATTGAACACATCTTTTCCGTCGAAAACGCCCACCAAAACAGAACGCTACTTTCGATACTAGCTCGTCTTTAGACGGCCGTTTGCAATTATACTAGTCCCTTGAAAATTTTTATCCCTCAATTCCTGCTTCAAAAAGAAAATAATTAGATGAGGCCCTGTCCGGAATGTACGGGGGATGATAGACATTAATAACGCCGCACTCACAAACTGCAGCCTTTGGAACCCCGGCAAAAAGTTATCGTAGAGAGAGAGAAGCCCTTTAGAGATTGAGATGCGTTTTCTTTTTAACCCCCGACCCAAAAAGAGGGGTGTTATAAGTTTGACGTGTGTATCTGTGTATCTGTGTGTCTGTGTATCTGTCTGTGGCATCGTAGCTCCTAAACTAATGAACCGATTTTAATTTAGTTTTTTTGTTTGAAAGGTGGCTTGATCGAGAGTGTTCTTAGCTACAATCCAAGAAAATCGGTTCAACCGTTTGAAAGTTATCAGCTCTTTTCTAATTACTGTAACCTTCACTTGTCGGGGGTGTTATAAATTTTTAATTTACACTTGTATAATGTTTCACTTTATATGTTTCAACTGCAACACCTTGATGCGTGTTTATTAATCAATTACAGAGAATACATACAATAAGATACAGTACAATATGTAACAAACTGTCGCACATAATATATCAGAGCAGGACATTATGGAAATAGGTTTGAGGTTTAAAGAGTTTATTACTCAGAAGAACGATGTTCACATATATGAGAATAATTCTAAATATAAATATAGAAAAAACATACTCTTTAAAGGTATAAGTCTAGTAAGTGCCTAATTTGTAAATCACTCACGCAAGCACTCGCAGGATATTAAAAAGCTATTGTTAGTTAACCAGTTGGCATAGAAAACCAACGAGAAATGTATGTGTTCGTAACAAAAGCAATACCTATTCCAAAAACAAAAGTTTGCACAATTTTGTTAGACGTGCAAATAGAGATGCTGGAGCCTTTGTCACAGCTCCGTAGTATACCACCGTACTGTAGTGTGCTTGTTTATAAAGCCTTTGCTTTGAATCCACAAGTGCAGTTTCCCACGAACTTTCTAGCATAGATACAAAGTCGTTCACAATTCCAGTAAATTAACATGAAAAGTGCTGTTGCCACTATTATAGTACTGCGCTCATTGATTGAGCCAGCAGTGATTAGGAGCTAATGGATAATTATACCTACATATACCTACTTACCTTTATTTCCTTAGGATTAGGAACGGCACCTAATAATGTTTTCCCGACCGAATTTTGGCCACGGCGGCCAATCTCCACACAGATTAACCATCTACCGGAAGATGCTGTAAGTAGTACACACGTGTGCACAAACAAAGGTGTACCTCTATCCTTTACTGTCATAGTCCGATGGGACGGCAATCCGACACAACTGGAGAGAGTTTAGGTGCAGAACGGCTTTTATATGTCCTCCGACGCATTACCTACTTCCTAACTCCAAGTTAGTAGGTACTTACTCGACCTGGGAATTGGTTCCTGGACCTCCTCAACTTGCCTTAACTCACGGAGAGAAGACCACATGAAGGCCAGGAGCCACTGCTTAAATGGCCGAAACTGGGTAAGGTACAAATAGGTATTCTCATGTAGGTACAACATGTGAATTGTATGTCACTACAAGGAGACACATCTCTTTGAGACTGGCATGACACGTTTCATTCGCCCTGGACAGAGCCACGAAAACAGAAAAATACACTCACACTCTATTGAGTATATTTAGCTCATTTTTTCCAAACATACTCGTATTATAAAAATGAATCTCTTTGTCTGTTTGTTTGTCTGGTCTAATCTTCGTAAAGACAGAACTGATTTTGACAGGACTTTTGCATGCAGGTTGAGAACTAAGAAAGTAATGCTAGGGGTAATCTAGACTACTTTTTACTCCAGAAAATCTTAATATTTTTTGAAAAAGGGGTTTCTTAAAAATAAGTTATTTAAACCCTCTCTCAAACCCGCTCTCAGGAAAATGTTGAAAGAAGAATACAAAAAAAAACGGGCAAGTGCGAATCGGACTAGCACACGAACGCTTTGGCGCTATCTTACAAGAAATAACACTTTTTAATTGTTTTTATTCATTTTCATGGCGGCCATTTTTAAATTTTTCTATTTGTTGAGTTGAGTTGTTGATTCTGTGAAAATTTCAGCTCCCTACCTATTACGGTTCGAGAGATACAGTCCGGTGACAGACAGACAGATGGATGGATGGACGGACAGCGAAGGCTTATTAATAGAGTTCTGCGTTAGCACCCTTCGTGTACGGAATCCTAAAACGTAGCAGACATTTCCGGGAAAATTGTAACTCAACAAGTGGTGCGGGCTTTTGTTTCTGCAGTGTAAGCGTTTCGTATTGATTCAGCCTTTTCTAGGGACCTACTGAATGGCTACTGGCTAGTCTTTAAAAAATACAGCGTTCTAATAGAAAAGATGAAAATTAAACCCGACAATGTGAAGCCACTTATTGCTGCAATTAGCTTAGGTACACGCTCGCGACTTCGTCCGCCCCTATTTTGCCCCCTTTAGGGGTTGAATTTTTTTTTAAACTCTTAGCGGATAACCTTATAATATCTGAACTTATTCCAAATTCAGTCCGATCGGTCCAGTAGTTTGAGCTGTGCGTTAAAAGATATCCTTTTCCTTTCCTTCAAATTATATAAAAGGAAAAGCCGGCTGACTGACTGACTGATCTATTAAACGTATATAGCTCAAACTACTGAACGAATCGCATGCATGCAGTTCGTAACTGCATGCCTTTCATGCGATTATGACATAGACATCCGCTAAGAAAGGATTTTTGAAAGTTTGGGGGTTAAAATAGGGGTTTGAAATTTGTGTAGCCCACGCGGGTGAAATTGTGGCCATAAGGTAAAAAACCTGATTTGACAGGGTTATAATGTGAAGACACAGACCACCTGTGAAGAACAATAAAGGGGTAAAGTTTGTAAGTGATGTACCTTCTTACTTAGGAATCTCCAAAAACATTTATCCAATTACAGAATTTTTTTCTTGATGGATATAAAATATAAAAACCATAAATTATCCCCGAGTGCACGTCAACATGGGTCACAGATATAGTCGCAGGCAAAACCTAGTTTATTAGAAAGAGGTATTTGTTAGTTTGTATGTAGGGTGCAGTAATCTCCGGAACTAATGATTCGATCGTAAAAATTCTTTCACTGGTAGATAGCCACATAATTCACGAGTGCTATACGTAAATTATACAGTAAGTGTAAATTAAAAATTTATAACACCCCCGACAAGTGGAGGTTACAGTAACTAGGAAGAGCTAATAACTTTCAAACGGCTGAACCTATTTTCTTGGATTATAGCTAAGAACACTCTCGATCAAGCCACCTTTCAAACAAAAAACTAAATTAAAATCGGTTCATTAGTTTAGGAGCTACGATGCCACAAACAGATACACACGTCAAACTTATAACAGCCCTCTTTTTTGGTCGGGGGTTAAAAATGCAGAAGAAAACATGGGATCATCTTGCATAAAATAAAATGATCTAGACGTAAAACTCTCCGAATGTTTATTTTTAATCGGAATGCCTCTCGTGTCACAACCGCGATCCATGTAACTAGGTCGAATTAAAAACATTTTCACTAATAATATTTACCGTGGTGGGTAACCGAGATTATTGGAGTTGTTTTTTTATTTTCGTTATATTTTGTATCAAAACTTAAACTACAACATAAACATTGAAAGAACTTTACATAGTTAGATACTTACATATTATTTTTAGGGTTCCGTACCTCAAAAGGGAAAACGAAACCCTTATAGAATCACTTTGTTGTCTGTCTGTCTGTCTGTCCGTCCGTCCGTCCGTCCGTCCGTCCGCCCGTTCGTCGTGTCTGTCAAGAAAACCTATAGGGTACTTCCCCTTGACTTAGAATCATGACATTTGGCAGCTAGGTAGGTCTTATATCACAAGTAAAGGAATAAATCCGAAAACCGTGATTATGTGGTTACATAATTTAAAAAAAAAATTAAAATGTGTTTCAATTTTCAAAGTAAGATAACCATGGGTATCATATGAAAGGGTTTTACCTGTATATTCTAAAACAGATTTTTATTTATTTTCATCCACAATAGTTTTTGATTTATTTATCGAGCAAAATGTCGGAAAAATTACCTGAGTATGGAACCCTCGGTGCGCGAGTCAAACTCGCACTTGGCCGGTTTTTTAAATTAAATAATGAGTTTCCGCTTTAACTAATAATAATAATTGCTAAGCTCGAGCGGTAACTAATT
The DNA here is from genome assembly GCF_905333055.1 of Maniola jurtina. Lineage (NCBI taxonomy): Eukaryota > Metazoa > Arthropoda > Insecta > Lepidoptera > Nymphalidae > Maniola > Maniola jurtina. Next base: position 10,714,995 of record NC_060036.1, on the reverse strand, counting down.
AACCTGCTGTTGCGACAAGACAAAAAGTTTTAATTTCCTTAAGAAGTTGAAAAGTTAAGATTGTTTTCCTTGGGCATAGTGGCTAGGGAGCGTAGAGAGGGGAGAGAGGGGAGAGAGGGGAGAGGTGGAGTGCGGGGATCGCCGGGAGCACTCCAGCAACAGGTCATGGGAGAAAGATCGATAGGCTCCGGAGGCTGGTGGCAGGAACATGCGCCCTGGAAACTAGAAACATGCGCCTTGTGATCGCTGTCGTGCTAACGTTCCTAACACCAGGTACGTCAAAACAAATAAATAACTACAAATTAATCTGTTAAATTTAATGTAATTCGACATGAATTCAGACCATTCTCCTATCCTCTTAACGCTAAGTGATATAATCATATATAAAGAACCTTATCCTGTACTTGTAAACAAAAATACAGACTGGGACAGCTTCAAAATGGATCTGACTAATAATATTAACTTAAATGTGCCGCTTAAAAGCTCGGAACAACTAAACGAAGAAGTAAGAAAGTTTGTGTTAGATATTCAGCTGGCTGCTTGGAATAATACACCAAAGCTTAGAAAAAAGCCCCAAGGACTGGTTGCTTATCCCAAAAATATCCTTGAACTCATCATTGAAAAGAGAAAACAGAGAAAAAAGTGGCATCATTCGAGATCTCCCCTTGATAAAAGGGTGTTGAATAACTTGACTAAGGCTCTAAAGAAACAAATAAAAAACTTTAACAATTCGTCAACCTACAGTTATCTTCAAAGCCTTACAAGCGAACGGAGCACCGACTATTCACTTTGGAAAGCCACTAGGAATTTAAAAAGACCATGTTTGCATATTCCTCCAATCAAGGAAGAAAATGGAATGTGGGCAAGAAATAGTGAGCAAAAAGCTAAAAGATTTGCAGAATATCTAGAAAAAATATTTCAACCAAACGAAGGAGAACACACTGACTTTACTACAATTGAAACAAGTCAAGAAAACACTCCCATTAAACTAGTCACCCCTAAAGAAATACTTAATATAATTAATAAATTGAACCTGAAAAAAGCTCCAGGATATGATCTAATTACTACAGAAATCTTGCGAAACCTTCCAAAAAAAGGAATCGTTAAATTAACGACGCTGATTAATGCAGCATTTAGAATGAAGCACGTCCCTGACTTGTGGAAAGTTGCAGAAGTAATTATGATCGCCAAACCAGGAAAACCACCAAATGAGGTTACATCATACAGACCAATTTCTCTGCTACCAATTATCTCAAAACTTTTTGGAAAGCTACTACTCAGCAGATTAAAACCTATATTGGATGAAAAAAATCTGATTCCCGACCATCAGTTCGGATTCAGGGAAAAGCACTCGACGATCGATCAAGTTCACAGAATAACGAATATAATTGAAAGAACACTAGAAGAAAAGAAAGTTTGTTCATCCGTATTTCTCGATGTAGCACAAGCCTTTGATAAAGTCTGGCATGAAGGTCTTGTTCACAAACTTAAAGTATTACTCCCTCAACCATTCGCAAACATACTTGAATCTTATATATCCGATAGAGTATTTAGAGTGAGGCAAGAGGAAGCCTACTCCAAACTCAAGGAGATCAAAGCTGGAGTACCTCAAGGAAGCGTTCTAGGACCTGTCCTGTATCTCCTGTATACCTGTGATCTTCCACAACCTGATCATAATACCATCGCTACTTTTGCCGATGACACTGCCATCATAGCTGTGGGTAATACTCATCAGGAGGCGGCGGGAAAAGTACAATCAGCATTAAATGAACTCAACAAATGGACGAAAAAATGGCGAATAAAATTGAACGATTCCAAGTCTACCCATATTGATTTTACAAATAAAAAACCGAACTATCACCCTATCTATATTGACCAACAAAAGATACCTTATGCTAATACGGCAAAATATCTTGGAATGACTCTTGACAGCAAGCTACGCTGGAAAGCTCATGTCAAGAAGAAAAAAGAAGACCTAGAGATAAGGTACAAAAAATTGTACTGGCTCATAGGTAGAAACTCTTTACTATCAACACAAAATAAGAAACTCTTGTATAAACAGGTCCTAATGCCAGTGTGGACTTATGGTATCCAGTTGTGGGGATGTACCAGAAAAAGCAACATTCAAATAATACAGCGATTCCAAAATAAAGTACTCAGGGGTATCATCAATGCACCCTGGTACGTCAGAAATGAAGACATTCATCGCGATCTTCAAATGGACTTCGTGGACTCAGTTATTAGCAAACATGCTAAATCCCACGAACGCAGGCTCCATCAACATGTGAACGTCGAGGCTATCCAGCTCCTCGACAACACAGACCTAAAACGTAGACTTAAAAGGACTAAGCCTTTTGAGCTAGTGTAGTTATAGTGTTAGTGCAGTGTAAAGAACACAAGAAAGAACAAAGTGAAAATTTAATGCTAGTGCAATATAATGAACACAAGAACAAAGTGTCATAAAATAATAACTAACGATAAACTAAGAAATATGTCAATGGACGGACTCTTAGATATAAGTACTTTTATAAGTTTAGGTTAACATAATATTACTTATTAGCTTTACTCGTAGGCTAGATTGTAATCTTAATAAAGTACTGCTGTCAGTACTTTATGGTTATAAAAAAAAAAAAAAAAAAAAAAAAAAAAGGTAATTAAGTTATTTTTATGTGCTATTTCAGTGTTAGCAGACTACCTAACCTAATGATAGTGTATCTCTGAGTTAGTGTTCAGTTCAGTGTGTATGTAATAAACGTCAAATTCTTGTCTATGGTCTACTAGGTAGGTACCTATCTACTTACTAGGTATCTTATACATTAAAGTTTATCCTGCTGTACCTGTCGTGAAAAGGATTAGTATGATTCTACTGATTTATTATTGCATTTACAATTTTGTTTCTTGCATACAATATTGCATTATACTTACATCAGTTATTACTCGTAGGTATTCATATATATTTTAGGCTGCAGTGTGCATGCGTACAAATAAACAAAACTTCTGTACAGTGCACATGTCGCAAAATAGATTAGGTATTAGAAAAAAAAATACAGTTTCATCAGAAGCCGCGTTGGGCAGTTCTTGGCGAGATAGACGATCATCCAAATAGAAAGCAAGGATGAAGTTGGAAAACGCTTGCCCAGAAGATGCCTATTCACTGATAGCTACTTACTTAAGTTATACCTACGTGGTACGAGGCAAAAAACACGGACGCAAAAATAGCTTTTGGCGTCCAAAACTGGAACCCATAACCTAGAATAGGGATCATCGTACCGGAATGCTGAATTTGAAATCAAAATGAAAGCATGGTTTTGCAGATAGGACGTGGTACCTAATTCGCCACAGCCAAACCACCCACCCCAAAGATTCAAAAGATTCAAGCTTTCGTTTCAGCGTTAAGAGGTATCTTAATTGTTTCCAGGTGAATCCGACCTCCTGCGCGACAGCGTCCACGTGACATCTGCGGCAGCGCGGCCCAACAATGAGCTGTGGTGCTACAAGTGCCGCGCCGAGGTGCCGGACGACAAGTGTGCGGACTTGCGCCAGAACAGCTCCACGCTCATACACAAGTGCCATAACGAGAAGAGGATATGCATGGTAACAAGACAATTCTTGATAGCACTTTACGTCACAGAAAGATATCTCCGCACCACCTGGATGCCTGGTACTCTGTCACCTCTCGGTATTCCAGGTTTTTTTCTTACCTAAGTAGGTATTTGCTAATTTTGAAGCCAACTGGCATCTTATCATGTTTGCACCCCACGTGCCGGACGACAAGGGCGCGGACCAGCAGCAGAATAATTTCACGCTCATTGCCTTAACGAGAAGAGAGTATGCATGGTAAGAACAAGAGAATTCTTGATAGCACTTTACGTCGATACCAATTTCCTGGATGCCTGGGTATTCTGCCACCTTCTGGTATTTCAGCTTTTTTCTTACCTAGCTACATGGTATTTGTAGAATAAGCTGCCATCTATTTCCCCCAAAATTGCAATAATATTTAAGAGTTGGTCAATCAAATTCCTCAAAATTCGGCAACGAATTGGCAGTTCTTCTGTTGTTGCTGCAGATAGAGCAGATAGCATTTGCTCGCTATTAAAATATAACAACAAGATTAAGTCGCCATTCCAGCACTACGGCTATCGGTTCTTTGTATTATAATATTACGTTACGTACAACTCATTTCTATTTCAGCTGCTGTCGGTTACTCTGGGTCTTTTACGAATCTCTTTTCATCTAATTTGATCACGTAGGGAATATTCCACCATAACTCTCTCCATCACACGTTAAATGACACTGAGCTTTCTAATAAGGCTCGAAAACGCAGCGTTGGCAGATTGCCCACTAGGATGGACAGACGACAAAGTAGAGCGTCGAAGTCCCTACAAGAGCCCTATTCGAGCAGTAGTTTTCGAGCCTATCGATCAATGATGACCACTCACACAATAACTACTGTTATTCTATTTTTTAGAGATTATGCTTCGAAAGAGTGATCTTTTTAATCAGATATTTGCAACGCTTGTGCTGGAGGACGCACCAGGCAAGACGCACCACCTTGTAAGAACTCGCGTTACATAGTGTGTAAGTAGCGAGAGGATAATGGTAGGTGCCTTGGTGGCAGATGAGTCCACGTGCATAGCGGTAGAGAACGACTCGATCCGCCAAGGGGGTCAACAGTTAGAATAAAAATACCACTTTGCATGCATTATTTGGGATTTGACTAAATCGGCTTTCTAGAGATTTCGAGGCTTGGGGTGGTCCGCCCCCTACCATTCAGGGCGTCACGAGTCACAACACCTATATTCTGTGCACGCCTTCATATAAAATGTATTACATTTCTATGAATTATACATATACATACATTAAATTATATATATACATTTTTATGAATCAACATTTTTTAGCTAGATTTTTACATTTAAATTCATCCATACTTCCATATTAATATTATAAATACGAAAATGTGTCATTCTGCTACCTTTTCACGGCCTACACCAATTATTGACCGACGAAATTTTTAAAAACCTAAATCCACGTGGACGAATCATCTCTTTGGATTATTTGTTACATCCTGGAAATGAATACAAGCTACGTTTTATCCCGGAAAAGTAGTTTCCACGAGGTTTTCTTAAAACCTAAATCCACATATTCTTTAAGTTTATTTTCTTGTTGCAGGTAAAACGGTTCTCCTACACAACGTCGACCGAAAACTCCACCACAGCCTTGACAATGTGGGCTCTAGAACGCAACTGCACCAAGCACTGCGAACCAGGCTGCATCGTCATCGGCGAACGCACCAAACTCTACTCCTGCACGTCTTGCTGCACGTCGTCCCTTTGTAATTACGGCTCCGGGGCCAATTCGCTTTGTATAAGCAGTGGTGTATCAGCCTTGTTCCTCTTCTTTTATGTATTTTTATTATAAGTACATAATATGTACCTACGTTATTAACCCCTAACTCATAAGCTACCTATATGAGTTAAGGGTTAGGAAACAAAATGCGCGACGAAAACGTATTCAACATGTTTGGTGTTGGGCGTGCGGTTGATTGTTAGGCGACGTCCTAGCTAGATTGATTGTGAAGCGATACTATGTGAGGATTTGCAAATTCAATGCGATGCGGCACGGGCTTTACAGGTGTTCTACATACAGCTGCTTCTTGTATATAAATCGTACACGTGTACGCGCGTATTTATTCAGTGGTACGTACAAGTCGCGCTATCTTACGTTACTGCAGGCTGCACATGAGTAGATATCCCAAACAACAAACTACATAGTAATAACGAGTGACTGAGATAGCGATAGCGACCAATTTATGTCATGGCGGAAGTGGGACGTTCGATCGAGATATGCAACTACGATTTTGATTAATTTCTGGGCGGCAAGGATTGCACGAATTATCTCTACGATTGTGCGCGCTCGTACACATGTATAATTTCCGCCAAAGAGTATATAATAATTATACTGACTAGGTATAATATTATTATTGTCGGCTCTTTTTTCGTTATGCTCAACTATGTGATGCCCTTCATAAAATTGTACACGGATACGCGCGCGTGCTGCAGTGCAGTTGCCGTCGCGCTATGTGGATGCATTATATAATATCTCAAAGCCCGACACTCCACCTCCTACGTTCGACATGTAAATTCTCAGCCAAACTTATTATTATTTACACTAACTTATTATATTTTTGACTTAATTACTAGTTAGTCAAAGCAGTCAAAATTGATGAACTCGAGAGATCTCAGAGCACAGTAAGTACTTCGGTACTATCCGAGTTAGATAGGTAGTAAAATTAATGCCGATTTTGCATTAAATTATTAGATAGTCATATTTTCTTATTTTAATGTGCTCAAGAAAAATACCTATTTCTCACTGTAATTAGGTACTAAGTAATAGCTTGCAAAAATATTATCAATAAAGTTATCATTAATAGCTTGCCTATCCGTCACGTATTATAATAATAATTAAGATGCTAGATAGGTAGATTTGTATTTTTTTCAATTTGAAGTGAGTTCCGTAGATATTTTTTTCATTTCGATACCTAATCAATGTAAAATATCAATATCTAGTAATGTTGCATTCTATTCAAATCCATTATTATTATTGTTGTATCTCATAAACCTTCTCAATAAATTAATTACTTATGTCAAATATTTGTCTCTTATTTCCCTTGTTTGATGGTTTTCTACGTCCATGTGGTTTTCAAACTCGCCGCGCGGTTTCGCACTGATGGTAGTAGGTACGTCTAAGTATCTATAGGCTAGGTAGACATTATATTACAAATTTTTGCGGGCAGACCCCTCTCATGCCCATTACCATTACCTAATAGATTCACAAATCGGAACCAAATCTCGGTCCCACCTAGTTATTTAGAAAATTCGCCATAACTGAACAGATACACCTTATAAGATTACGTAACCTACCCACCTCCCTACACAATCAAAGACCCATGACGCACGGTCGACTAGTCGCCCGGCAACTCAGTCGACGGCGACGAATTACAACCTTATAAGTCGCCGTGTCTACGCACGCAGCCGCCGCAACTCCATACGCATACACACGGAGACTTCCATATAAATTACAGATTCTAACGGTCGCCGTAGACACGACTAGTCGACCGTGCGTATTGGGTCTAAAGTGACGTGCATGTTGTTGATATTTACAATAGTAATGTTAGGTACTCAGATAACGATGTAATTATGCAGCCTTACAACAGAATGACAATTGACCTTCAGTGATTCATGTTTTAACTCGTCAGGTTTACCTATAATTTTGCTGCAACAATCATTATTATAACTAGTATAAAAGTAAACATAAAAATAAAAACAGTACATAGTTATATAAGTTAATTTATTATGAATAAACAATGCACAGAAGTAAATGCAAATTTTAGTCGCAACTCTAGATCATACTTAATTTTTTTTAACATATTGGAATGACCTCAAATTTTATACAGATACATACTGACTGGGAAGGTTCATTTTGGGAGGACATTACATTTAACTTAAAATATCGCATTTTATTTTATAAATATTACAGTATTATCTTAAGAAAGCTGGCCACAATCCGCAATGATGACCTTCTTGGATGGTTTACCAGACTGAGAGCCCATAGCTTCCACTTGCTTGACTACATCCATGCCCTCCACTACATTGCCAAAGACTACGTGTCTGCCGTCCAGCCAGGAGGTCTTCACCGTGGTGATAAAGAATTGAGAGCCATTAGTGTTGGGGCCAGCGTTTGCCATAGACAGAGCACCAGGTCCGGTGTGCTTGAGGATGAAGTTCTCATCAGCGAACTTCTCACCATAGATGGACTTTCCACCGGTGCCGTTGTGGTTGGTGAAGTCACCCCCTTGCAACATGAAGTTGGGGATGACACGGTGGAAGGTGGAGCCTCGGTAGCCAAAGCCCTTTTCACCTGTGCAGAGCGCACGGAAGTTTTCACATGTCTTGGGAGTGACATCCGATCTTAACTGAAACAAGAATAGGAAAATTAATGAATTGAAATCCAAATTATTTCCTAAAGAGATTTAAAAGAGTGCCCTATTCCCTATCATGTGATTTTATGAGAGTTTGCTATTTCAATCAACATTTACAGTACAAGTATAGCTTGCCTTGAATTTGTCAGTTTTGTGATTTGACGTTTTTTTAACAGTTGTTTTTAAACACATAATGCTGCTTCAAAATTTCTCTAAACAAGCCTCATAATTTTCAAATTATTGAATTTACTATATAATCATTGTTGTCAGGCATAGATAATGGAAATAAATCTACTTATGGCTTTGTTTAAGATTGAAAATAACAAATTGAATAAGTAATCAGTGACATGTTTGTATAAAATAAGGGAGTAGGGAGTAAGTAAGCTTAATAGATGAATTATTGCTCGACTACAAATAATTTTATGTAAATTAGCTTGTTTATAATTAAGTATGACTCATAAGTTTTTTCCACCTGACATACTTATTTGAATTATTAACTTTAATTACAGGTAAAAATACTGTAGCACCACAATAACATGGACCTAACTTAAATGACTAGGACAAGATGAACTCGCATGCACCCAACATGGCATTTTCCACTCCTAACACCTTTCTCAAGGTCCTAACGGAATTGACCTTCAAGGAGTAATCGCGGTCGCTCATATTATAAATTATTACAAGTATTAATCCGAAATATAGAAATACATTTATATTCGTATAATTCTACCCTGTGTATCCTAAACTTCAAAGATAAAGGAGTGCCCACAAGCGGAAGGATAACAAAATTAGAAATCTGCGAGTCTCAATTTTCACTACAGCGTGGTGACTGGTCAGTCAGGGGTCTAGCACGCCGGCCGGGGTGAACACCCTTCCTTAACACAGTAAAGAATCAAAATTTACCTCAACAACGATTCTTCCCAAGGGTGCACCATCGACAGCCACATCCAGGAAAACTCGGGGCAAGCTCATTTTTGTAACTTCCTTTGATTCACCAACCTATCTATAGAAAAGCACGACAGAATGACGATGCGTCTCCGTTAATGCCGGGCGGAAATTAAAGAAGTCATAGACAAAATAGACTATGTGATTTCCTTTTTTCGTTCAAAAACAAATACTAGACTAATAAGACCGCTGAAGAAGAAAATGTGTGGGTTGTACAAGCACCGGCTGCATCTGCTTGGACGTTTAAAAATTAAATCCAGTATGAAAAAACTGGTAAAACCAGGTATTCAAATGCAATTAGTTTTAAATAATAACTATTCAAATAAAAGTAAAGTATTTATTTAGCTAGTTTTATTAATGTACAATTTCCAATCAAGTAATCGTTTTAACTTGCGACGACTGAAAATCGTATTGGATGGAATCAGAATGTATAGAGATACCTTAACAAATTGCGGTACCAAAGACTAGAATCCAAAGCCGTGCCGTATGATGATGTGACAGATGTCAAATTGTTGTAAACTGTCAAGCGCTGTCAAGTGTCAAGGAACGAGCAGTCGTCAGCTGTCGTTTCATATTTTGTAATTTATTTTTAATTAATTATAATATTATTTAACGATAACAATTTAAAAATAGTAATAAATGTACTACAAGAAAAACTGGAATCTAAAATTAACATTTTTATAGTTCTATCTTAAATATGTACTTACATATTTAGCAAAAGTTGTCTAACCGAAACTTCTAACATAGTCGGCTTTAGTGTCGTGTATTCCTATCAGTTACGTATTACCGCATTGCTTGCATTCACCAGTGTCCTAAGAAGCAGTTTTTTTGGATAAATTATACCCGTACTAATTATACCAGTTGAGTATAAAAGGTATAAGAAATGAGTTTAGAATCAATAAGATATGAGAGAGGAAGACTAGAAATTCTGGACCAACTGTTACTGCCTCTGCAGACAAGATATGTTAAGGTACAGGGGGTTGAAGATGGATGGAAAGTTATTAACAAAATGCAGGTTTGTTTAAACAATTAATCCCAATTTTTTTATTATTATTTGCAAATTCCACTCACATATTCCTTAATTGGTCTGATAACAAGATGGTCTGATCAAATGAAGAAATCCAATTCATGCCAGTTTTACACCATCACGAAAATGACCACTGACAGAAGAAAATGGAAACACCAGTCCTGATCCATTTGAGGCTGGGATCTTGCCAGGACCACAATCTTCAGGAATGAAGGAACAACCGGAGAGAGAGATTCCTTAAATAAAATTATCATTTTTACAATCCACACTATGGCTACTCTGTTTGAGTGTGTTGATATGTTGTAGGGCATAATATGGTAGTACTGATAATATTTGTTTTTTTTTTTATTAGCAATTTGATACTACCATTCATGTAAAATGGTAATCAAATAAAGGTCACATTGGAATTTCCTTACTTGAATCTACTTACAAGAAATATAACCACTAGGGAAAATTGGAGATGGATTATCAACAAGCTACAGTTGAAATGAAGACCAGAACCAGTCTGCTAAGGCTAACATCCATGAAGATGATTCAATAATGATATCAAATGATTTAATTTACATAAGGTGGCTGAAAGTGTTTAGATGAAGAAGGCAGTAGACTGTATGAAGATGTGCACTTAGGTTCAGTTGTGACTCAAATGAGCTGATTGATTGATTGAAATTTAAATCATAGCTTTTTTTTAATTATTTAAGTGTTTGTAATAAACCTCTCTCTATTTAACTGATTTCCAAAAAAAAGGAGGTTCTCCATTGGGTACCTTTTTCCCTCTACTTTGAGGATATTATGTGATAAATCATTGTTTTAGGTGAGAGGTGCTCCTGCCATAGCAATTGTTGGATGCTTATCATTGGCTATTGAACTACTAAAAGATGAGTGCTCAGATAAAAAAATTATGAGGCAAGAGGTCAGTTTGATAACTTATTACTAAGTGTGGTAATAATTCATAATCACTATTACAAATCTGACATTGATTTAGTCATTAAATGTTACAATCTTAGAAAATGTACATTATAAAACTGTACACGTGAATTTTAAGTTTTATGACAAGATCTAATATTACACTATACACATGGAAAGTAATCTTGGTAATTATACATACTTTGTATGTTTGGGAATTTGGTTGAATTTTATGACACTTAATATAATGATAGTACACAATATGATGATAGCTAATAAATCTTAGTCAGATAGAGGATAATAATATCTCCATATATAAAAATTCAGCTTTCATATTTGTGTCCGCAAAATCCAAAAGTAGTTGATGGATTTACTCAAATGATTTCACATTATAGCATTTCTATATAAGAATGTTTTAAATACATTTTATCCCAAAGGAACTTATTTACTTCTTTATTAATTAATCCCAGACTGAGTCACAGCAAAGAGTGTCTGGATTTAGATATCATATTCTAATGTATCTACAGCTAGATAATAATGCATACTTCTTTTTATAATAGAAATGAAAATCTAACTTGACAACTTTTATCAAATTATGATGTTCGTATCGAATTTTGTTTTGTGTAAGAAGAAAACCAGCCTTAACTTACGTGAATTTACTATTGAGAATGTTGTACGATAGTTAAAATAGATTATCTCATTAATCTCAGATCGAAGGCAAATTAAACTATCTGGTGTCGGCGAGGCCAACAGCTGTAAATATAAAATTAGCGGCGGATGATCTTATTAATTTGGCAAATAGTTTGAGCGCAGATGAGAATGTCACAGCTAATGATTTTAAAGAGAGGTATGTGCTGTCATGTTATAATTTTAACATACACTTAGCCCTAATACACACGAGCGTTAAAAAAGCGTTGCGTTAAAACCCGGCGATGCGGTGGAAATACAACAGTACGCGATAAAAAAGCGTTGACGTGTGAACAGATACTTGGGAATACATTTGTTCTATTTGAACGCTTTTTTAACGGACGTTAAAAAAAGCTCTCGTATGAATGAGGCCTTAGGTACTCTAATTATACATAATCTACTTGTATGCTTCATCATCATTTTTACTCAATATTTATGATACGTACCTCGAAGTTGTGGAATGCCCTTCTGCCGTCAGTGTTTCCTGCCAAGTATAACTTGAACACCTTCGAGGTAGAGAGAGTAGGCAAATGCTCTTCAAACTAGACCTCACCATTGCTTTGTTTCTCAGGCATGATTGTTTTCAAGCGCAAGCATATCTCACAGTAAAAAAATGCTTCAGTTTTATCCATACCTACCGATAAATAAAATTGAAGTGTCTGTTCTGTGAATTTTTAGGTTCATTAAAAGTATAGAAAACATGTTAATAAAGGACATAGAAGACAACAAGGCGATAGGCAAGTTTGGCTGTGAGGCTATACTGAACAGTTTGGAAGGGGACAGTCATGTGCGCGTGCTCACACACTGCAACACTGGCTCCCTCGCCACGGCGGGATACGGCACTGCGCTGGGCGTTATACGGTCACTGCATGCGGCGAAACGATTAGGTTCGTAACTTTATAGGCAGGCATTGCTATCCTTTTCACCTTGCCTAACATGAAAATAGATAGCAGTAGGTTTGGTTTTGTTTGCATTGTGAAGCTATTACTGAATAGTGGAGGGAACAGTCAATTGCAAGTACTCACACTCTGCAACACTGGCTCACTTGCCACGGCAGGATACAGCTCTATGCAAGGTGTTATATGGTCACTGCATGCAATGAAACGATTAGGTTGGCATGGTATTGATGTCCTTTTCACTGTGCCTGATATGAAAAGAGACAGCAGAAGTTTTTATTTGTATGTTTTTACTTTTACAGAGCACGTGTACTGCACGGAAACCCGGCCGTACAACCAAGGCGCCAGGCTCACGGCCTACGAGCTGGTTCACGAGAAGATCCCCGCCACGCTCATAGTTGATAGCATGGTCTCAGCATTGATGCACGCGAGGAGCATCACTGCGGTGGTGGTTGGGGCTGACAGGGTAGGTTGAACATCAATAGGTCGAGTCCAGAAAACCTGCATCAATCACTATTTATTTATTTACTAGCTGACGCCCGCGACTTCGTCCGTGTGGATTTACGTTTTTCTACATCCCGTAGGAACTCTTTAATTATTCGGGATAAAAAGTAGCCCATGTGCAATCCAGGGTATAATCTATCGTCATTCCAAATTTCAGCCAAATCTGTCCAAAATAGTTTTTGCGAGAAAGAGTAACAGACATACACACATACATACATACAAACCTTCGCCTTTATAAGATTAGTGTGATTTGCGTTTCAATTGGTATTTACTTACCACCCATTATGTACTTTAGCTTTGATCTGCCAGATTTTTTGAAATCTTTATATTTTTTTAATTCAAGGTAGCAGCGAACGGTGACACCGCAAATAAAATAGGCACATATCAAATAGCGATAGTTGCGAGATACCACAACGTTCCGTTCTACGTGGCCGCGCCTCTCACCTCCATAGACATGGCTCTGAGCACCGGAGACAAGATCAAGATAGAGGAGCGGCCGGACAGGGAGATGACACATATTGGAGAACATAGGATTGCGGCACCCGGTCAGTATATCTATAGTAGATCCATAGTAATTAGTAACCTAGTGGGTATCACCACAACGTTCCGTTATACGTGGCCGCGCCTCTCACCTCCATAGACAAGATCAAGATAGAGGAGCGGCCGGACAGAGAGATGACGCACATTGGAGAACATAGGATTGCAGCACCCGGTCAGTATACTCTCCTTTTATGAAGTAGATATGCAGGACAAGAACTCAGAATCAAGTTGACCATTAATTAATCTAGAGTCTAGACTTTAAAGTACTTAAGGCGGCGTGCCTTTTAATGGCACTCGCGTCACTCTTTTCCTAGGAGAAAGAGTAATAAAAGAAGCATTTGAGAGAGGCACTTGTTAAATATTTAGGCTGCAGTGCTGTGCGAACTGAAATGCTCTTTATTGTGACGTAACAAGAGTTACCGTTTATTTAAACGTCTTTACAGAGTGATCTTTCTGTATCTGGAACTTATTGTTAAGTATTCTGTGGTAATAGTCTAGCTAGTATCAACACAAAGTTTGATCTACGTGGCCACTGACCATGCATATAGTGGGTACTAATAGTGATACTCATTGGCCTAACCAGCTACTTGCCTAATAAATTATGGGCCTCTCCCGGAATAAAAATCCTAATTCAATTTTATTGTTTCAGGTATAAATTGTTGGAATCCATCATTTGATGTGACTCCAGCCGCCTTAATAACAGGGATCATTACCGAAAAAGGTGTTTTCGCTCCCGACAGATTATACGAAGAAGTTCCTAAATAATATACAAGAATCATTTTATTGTTCTTATGTTTAGATCTTATTTAATACAGTTCCTACATTTTGAATAAAGGCGCGAACACATTACTGTGTGAAGGTTTTCAAGACGCCACAGAATGCTATCGGAGTCAATAATTTTTAATAAAGACGTGCGTGCACACACTAGTCTGTCGTAGCAGTTAGACTCGCTGCGATTTCGATTGTCACGTCTAATTGTGATGCAACACAGCACAACGTGTAATGTTTGTAGCTTAGGACCAGAGACTGATCTGGAACTTCGTCGCACTAAGGGTCATAGCAGAAACGATGCTTATAGCATCAGAGATTTGTTGCTTTTCGGAAGCAAGATTGAATGCTCGACGCCGCACACATGCAACCTCTAGTTGCAGCAATCATTTTATTTATTATTTCAATTTCAATGCAGTGATAGAATTCAAAACACAGTGCGGCATCGTTATAGTCGTAAATTGACCGATCACTGATGCTAAAAGCACTGCTATGATCCTTGATTGCACTCTAACCACGCGACAAACCTAAGCGAAGATTTCGCTTGAATTTTGCGAGTTCAGTAAAAGTAACGCTCTAAGTTGCGGGAATTCCGTGTCAACCCGGCATTGTCGCGGATATGCGGAAAAAAAGCGCTAGATGGTGCGACATCTGCTCCGCTCAGATGTGACACTTCTAATATTTCAATACGAGACAGAGCGGAATTCAGTGCCCGTTTTTCCGCTTGCGGAATCCCGCTAGATTTACGCCTAGCCTGAGGGTTTGTACTCGTAACATACCCAGTATGTAACGAAATAAATTTTCATGTCTTTTATAGAATGTCAACCGACCACAACCCAGCCCATTTATACTTATAATACGAATGTAATTTTATTTATCAACATAACAAACATATTAATCTCAGAGCTTCACATCATGGACTGACTATCTATGCTTGAATATACAAGTCGGTGATTAATACTACCTATGTTGAATAATTTATTAGGGAAAGAAAATGCCAAGTCCACAAATAGGACAAAAACTAAATTATACTTAGCTAATTAATTATTGTAATAAGATTTTTACCTATATTTTGTAATATCGGATTTTGCAGCATATATGCAACATATTATTGTATATCAATGAAATATTATTAGCCTTATAAGTCATAACAACACTGCTCATTGTAAATTAGATAATATATAACGCTTTTTACGATAAAAGTTGTTACTATTAAAAATAAATATTTTTGCTATAAAAATCCATTTATTTATTAAAGACATCCTACCACAGGTACTAGATATTACAAATGAGAGGTTTTCCGTTTTAGTAAACTAAGGAAAGGTTTTGTGGAATGGCAAAACTTTATGAATACAGAGAAAAAATGAACAGCACTGATAACGTATCACGCGAGAGAGACAGAAGAGAATCAGGGACTGGGACGCCGCCGGCTGGCTAGTAAAAATTTCAAAGTGGCCACCACGAAAATTAAAAAGTGGTATTTTGTGGTACGGTACGGAACCCTTATTTCCGTTCTAACTTGATACAGTAAATTTGATGACTTACACGTCAAGTTTATTGGACGGCGCTTCAAGCTCGCAGAAAACTTGATCGTGTATCGATTTTAATCGACTTTTACTACAAAAATATTAATGCGCGCCCAGCTTAATAGAGGAACAATGTAGGATCGCCTTTATAAAACCATAAACTAAAGATTCAACAAAATAATGGCTGCCCTGCCCTCAAGTTTGACAATCAAAATGTCAAATGGCAACATCAATAAAATTCCAATATGTCAGTCGAGCTCAGAAAGTACAGAAAATGCCTTTGCAGTCATTTTGTACATAAAATTTAGTAATAATTATGTGAATATTAGTTAAAGATGGCTCAATAATGCAAAAGTGGAATTGTTTTAATTTGTATTGTTTACTAGAACTCAATGAGTTACGTTTTCTTAGTTGATTAAGATAAGGAGGACGAAAATAATTTGTTATTTATTTAATGTTTCGACCGAAGCTAAACCGTGGATGCAACAGTGATCGGAATAGTGGTGTTGTTAGGCGTGTTTGTACAGATTTCTATTTATTAAGATTAAGATTTGTTGTAATGTAAATAAAAAATACTGTTTGCACGCGCATGCGTTTCCATCGAAAACAGACAAAGGTTTTGTGTGGTTCGAAAATCAGCTGTGTGTGCGATGGCTTAGTGATACGAAAAGTGTGTGTTTGTAAGCGACAATGTTTAGTGAAATTGGATACATAATTCTTCTGCTCCTCGCCTTTCCTTACATAGAAAGTGGTAAGTGCTTTTTTGGTAACTATCCTTGATATGGACAACATATTCAACAAACCAACAAAACGAGAATTAAAGATCAGAATTAACAGTATGATCATCATATTTCTCTTTATAGGTTGCTCATTTTCCTGTAAAAAAAACATAAATTGATTGAAAGAATTTCTAAGTCTTTGTTGAGTTGGGCTGTGTTAATAAATCATTGTTATGAAGCTGTATACTAGCCCATTTATTTGAGAGTAAATTCCATTATGTGGCATTGCTCATTAGTTACTGAAAGAGACATTAAGTCTGCAAGTACTACATAAATAAATATTTATTTGTTTTGTTTTTCTAAGAATACAGAATATTATGACAGAAAACTCAATACAATACAATGTTTTTTACAAGCTATGATGAGTATTAGTTTGAATTTGTAAATCCCCAGTGAAGGTTTGAATTTTAAACTGTAAGTTTTTTATGAAAATTAAATGGTTCCAAACATGGTCTGAAAAGAAGCCTAAAATCTATACATATAATAAAATTGTAGAAAAGTGGTGTCTGTACAATGGAAATATATAAAAACAAGTAGCAGGGGTTGTTATTATATCGATGGCGAACCCGAAATTGTAATTAATTTTTTTTTGTCTGTTTGTCTGTGTGTTTGTGCACGCTAATATCAGAAACTGCTTATTCGATTTAGATACGGTTTTCACTAATATATTGTAGTAAGCTTCACTTAAGATTTAGTGTTTATTTCATGTCAATTGGTTCATAAATAAAAAAGTTATGTCAATTTAAACGGTATATGTAATTCAAAATATGCTGCCCGAAAAGTCACTATTCCACGCGAACGAAGTCGCGGGCACAGCTAGTAAGAACTAAAATTAATGGGTCATTAAAATCTTACTTATATTTATAACTTAGTAGTTATAGTCTTTGTATTATGTACTTGTTTCAACATTAATAATATAGAGAGGGATGAATTCTAAAAGTATGTGTAACCTATTCTCCTACAATATTATCATGGATTGATGCACTGTTTTCTGTCTGTCTTACAAGAAGAGGCATTTGCCCAGCTAAAGGATATTAATAAGTTGAAGTGATAACAGAGCTAAACATAGGATTTAAGCTAGAAAACGCTTTTTAAACAACTAAGATTCAATTTAAAAGAAAAGAATTAAAACGATGCTAGTTACATGTTTCAAAAGGAGCTATAATGTTTGTGTAACAATAGGATGGCAAAAGAGGCAGAATGCCTCAAATAATTATATTTAATATTGTTTTATAGGAATCCACAAATAGTTATACTTAATATTGTTTGTATGTACTAATGTTTATTAAAAATAGTCTACAATGTTGGTTAACATCTTTATGTTCAGGGAGGGCCAATGAATTGGCCATGTGCTTCTAATGGTATAGTTACACCACTGGCTATAGTTACTGTCATTATTAGATAGATTGCAATACTAAACAATGTAATTTTTTTAATAAAAAAAAAATTGAGTCAAATAGGTATCAGCAAAATTTCATTTGAGAGGGAATCTTAATGTTACAAAAACAAATTTCTGTTAGTCATAGTTTCTTATTTACCTGTTACAATTCAAATACTGAGTCAGAATGTTTTTCAACAGCATAAACTCATTTAGGTTCAACATCAAGGTTGCGATTAAACTAAGATCTTAGTAAATAGTACTGGTTTTTCTGTTAAAATAATGTGCTAGTTTTTTATGGTTCCATATACAAAAGGTGCCAAATGGACCCTATTACTAAGCCTCTGCTGTCCCTCTGTTTGTCTGTTAGTATGTTGTGTCTCATGAACCGCTATAGAGAGTTCACAGACTATGTATTTCACAGAGGTTGCAAAAAAATTACAAAAAAATTGTTAAAATTCTGAGTGGTCAACAGAATACATCTTCTTTTCTTATAATAATAATTAGAAAAATGTCACATTAAAACACTGCAAGGAGCATGATTCATGGTCAAACATTTTACACATTTCAGAATTCTAACAAGAGTTGTTAACTGGGTATCCATAATACAACCTTGTACAATCACAGTATTTACTCCAAATATTATATTTAAGGAATGTATTTAAGGAATTGCAAAAAATTTATATTGAAATTGTTTTTGATAACAATTCAAACTTTATGTATTTACTTTTATATTTTTATTATTGGGCTTACCAACAGCTTGTTACATTTAGGTACATCAATAACAATACAATTTTACAAATTATTTAAGCAAAATGTTAAGCAAATTTCATACTTAAGTACTTTTAGAAAGAAAACCCATAAAAGAGATAGTGAGCAATAATTCTAGAGCCTAGCTATGACCCTTTCTCAAGTTAATAAATCATCATATGTATTTTCACTCTCCATATTGGGTATATCATTATTGTCCATAAACGCTTTATGTACAGTAACACATTGATCGCAACTCATGCTGTGCTACTTTCACCCTTACCACAGTTCTGTCAGTGTTTAATGAAATGTAGAATTGCCATAGGCTGTGCAAAACCAGTTTGGAATATCTGATTCATAGCACACCTACTTACTTATCTGGATGCCTTAGTTATGCCAATATCTTGTTTAGTGTTGAAGCTGCCTTCAAAATAAATTTGATTATCATCTAAAATCAATCTATGAAATCAATGATTAACTAGGAAAACCACTATTATGAATAATGTCAAAGCAAATTCGCAAATTGGAAAACTTCTTCCTATTAATTTGAAAAAGTCTGATAGGCTAGAAGTCTAGAAGACAAGGAAACCGGTTAATGTTTGTATTGACTCCATGACCTCTTATGACCTGTTATGCTCCTCTTGATGACATTTATGTCCCTAGTTACCAACTACCTCCATAACTAAAGTGCAAATAGCATGATAAATAATGCAAATGGTGATTTTTTTTTTCTAAATTATATAGACTAGTGCTTGGCTGCAATTAGACTCGCTAGCAAGTGATGATGCAGCCTAAGATGGAGCGTGCTTGCCTAGAAGTTTCCTATTCATTCTTGACTTGAATGGTTGCAAATGGCGGGGTGCACAGTGCACACCACACAATTGGCTGATCCAATAGTGCAGGAGCTCCCATTTGGTTGATATTTTTGATTAGCTGATCCGCCCGGCTTCGCTCTGGTGAAATTTAATGTATCTATAACTACACACAGACAATATGCAGTCTGTGTTACTTCTGGATAAAGATCTGTACTATCTAATGCTGGAAGAATTGTTAAAATCGGTTCTGTAGTTTCAAAGTTTATTAATTTCAAATATTTTTTTCCTCTTTTTAGACCTATGTTAATTCTAGATAAGTTAGCATTTTAATGGTGTAAGGTTTATTAAAATCGGTTCAGTAGTTTCAAAGTTTATCGATTACCTACAAAAAATATTTCCTCTTTATAATATACTATGTATATTATAATATACAGAGTATATTATAAAAATATATGCATGATAAGTTGGCGCCTGCTACCCGTATTCCCATACTAGTATTATATTTTGTTTATTCGCATAGTATTATATAGTTTTTCCCTGGCCGCTTTATACTCAAAATATTTGCCAGGTAGACAGTAGGTACTGTACCTCTCCTGCTCACAATCAGGCAAAAGATCCCGAATGAACTTGTGAAGGACCTAAGTTTCCTAGAAGAGAATTACTAGTTAGCAATGAGTCTTGTCTAAAGTTTGTGTTGTTTTCTTCTCTGAAATAAAACTTTTACCAGTAACTAAGTATCTACTTCCTTGTTACTAAAGAAACTGACCTAAGATCAGGCAAAAGTTTATTGAGTAGCTAAATATAGATTGAGTCGCTAGAGTACCTATTCATAAATTTTAACTATGTGCTATATGTAAACATAGAGAAAGACAAGTGTCAAGAGGAAATACCCACTTGTTACTATTTGCATCCTTCAGATTACGCTTCATATATCAACGAGGGGCATATTATTTGTCCTGCACAGTAACAGCACAGCGCTGTATGCGCTATTTAGTATCCATATAAGAGATATTTATTATATCTGGTTTTCTAAAACAGAATTCGATGATCCACAAAATACACCCCTATTATGCAAAAATTGGTCAGTCTCAGTAATGAAGGATTTCGATATGTGCGAACTCTACTAACTAGGAGAACGGATCCTCTACAACAGATTTGAACAAAATGAAATACGGTCAAGTGCGGGTCAGATTTACACACGAAGGGTTCCGTACCGTCTTACAAAAAAATAACACTTTAATTTTCATGGGGGCCATTCTGATTTTTTTATTATTCAGCTCTACCTATTACGGTTCACGAGATACAGCCCGCTGACACACAGACGGATGGACGGACGGACAGCAGAGGCTTAGTAATAGGGTCTCGTTGGCACCCTTCAGGATAATAACTATTTATTAATAAATAATTTAAAAACATAGAGTTACCTACTTTATTTACTTAGTTATGGAGGTTCCAATTTTATCGACAACGATTTCGCCTTACGAGATAAAGAGATTTCGATCTAAGTGAATATTATTTTTTTTAGAGGTGAATATGGTAAATGTTCTGAATAAATAATTTTCTTTACAAAAAGGCAGGTTGAAACTTTGTCATTTCGTATTTCTTTTGTTGAGCAGAACTACGTAGCTCTCTCTCTCTCTCTCTCTCTCTCTCTCTCTCTCACACTCTCTCTCTCTCTCTGGTAGAGACTGTTATCAGTCACACTAAACTATTGGATGAATTTGGCTGAAACTCGGAACTGAGATAGCTTATACCTTGGCACATAGGCTAGAGGGTTCTTGCGAGATAAAAAACCTATATCCACACGGACGAAGTCGCAGGTATTATCTAGTTTTTAATAAACACTTACAAATAATGATAACTGCGAAATGCGAATAATGTTTGTTCGTCTAATTTTAGAACCTTAACTATCTGACATGATGGTCAGGAAGCTTGGCAGTCCTAATTGGCATAATATCAATTAGACCAGTCATTAAGACTACTCACTAGAACAATAACAGCCATTAAGTAACGAATTGTAAAGGCTCTTTAATAGGCGATCATATTTGGAAACATACATTGTAAGTAAGTAAATAATTAATAGGTACGTACGTACCTATTAATTATACGTACCTAGGTACGTAGGTACGTAACTACCTACCACCTTAATTTTTACAGTACCCCAGGAAAATCTTTTTTATAAATATGGCTCTGTGTAATCCTGTTTACTTATTTTATTTTTAAAATGGCTTTGACACACAGACAGACGAATAGACCGATTGGACAAAACTATAAAAACTATAAAATAAGGTTCGTTGTTATAATATGAAATCCTGAAAATACCTTCTTAACGATTTTATGTGGGTGTGGCCACGGGAAATGGCGCGGTTGATAAAAATCCACAAAACTTATTTTGCTGAAACAGCTTGCTCATTGTTAGTTGCACAAAATAAGAGCCGTCGCGGTTGCTCGCCTGGCGCATCCTTTTTTAGGGTTCCGTTCTGTGCCAACGAAGGTCCCGTTGGCACCCTTCGTGTACGGAACCCTACTAAGCCTCCGCTGTCCGTCCGTCCATCCGTCCATCTGTTTGTCAACAAGCGGTATCTCATGAATTGTAATATAATTGAGTGGAAATTTTAAAGAATGTGTATTTCGATTGTGCTATAACAACAATTAATTAAAAAAATAAAAATGACCGCCATGAAAAAAAAAAGAAAAAAAAAAACAAAAGTGTTATTTCTTGTACGATGGTACGGAACCCTTCGTGTGTGAGTCCGACTTGCACTTGCACTTGATTTTCATACCTCTAGGTTCAGTGTTTCCACAAAGGATGATTAATTAATCCTATGAAAAGAAGAACAGGCGAGGCGTGTCAGGCTTTGTTTAATTAAGCAGGTATCGGTAAAAGCGAGAGGTCGTTATGTCGCACACCCAGCCACAAAGTGATGGTTGCAGTCTATTCGCTCGGCAGTATTAAATCTTTCTTGGAAGCCCACTCGGCCGTGACTAATTTCACGACAAGGTAAATGCTCCGTCATTTGCGATTGTTCAATGTTCCTGCTGCTTTGATGTTTTTGATTCATGCGAAATAAATAGTTTAATTCGTTTGCCAATAATGATTATTTTGTTGAAAACTTAGTTGGGAGCCTAAGTTAAAACAGGGCTCGAGTAGTGGCAAATCTAAACATATAATACGAAAAGCTGACTGACTTAAGACAATCAGTCACTAGTAAAATTACTAATGATTGACTGACTGATCTATCAACATACAGTTCAAACTAATGGACGGATCGGGCTGGGCATGCAGACGGCTATTACGACGTTGATATCCGCTAAGATAGGATTTTTGAAAATTCAATCCCTAAGGGTATAAACTAGGGGTTTGAAATTTGCGCAGTCCACGCCCACGAAGTCGCGGGCATAAGCTAGTAAGTACAATATATACGTTTACTGACTGAGATTTACTGTAGTTACAGGTATAATTACTTAAATTGACACAATATTATAGTCATGTAACACCAGCCCGGCTAGCATGGGCAGTAGATAAAAATTATATCCCCGATTATATCCACTGATTTCTATGACATCAGTGGATATAATCGCGGGATATAATTTTTATCTACTGCCCATGCTAGCCGGGCAGGGTGTCTTCCCACATAATATCTGGCCAACCCTTGCAGCATACATGCCATATTATGCCTTGCAGCATACATGCCATATTATGCCAATTAGACAGTTGCCTTTCTTCGAAATAGATACCTAGCTACTTACTACGAAATGTACCATATAAAACGCAATTTGGAATAACTAAATAGGGCTTATAATTCGTCGTAATAATATAATCAATAGTTACTCTTCAAATACTCTTTCTCTTCAATTTACTTAATAACAAATGATCTCAGTCAAGCGTAAATATGTCACCAATAAATAAAAAGAAACCATTTATCCTGAAGTATAAAATGAGTTCCAAAATAGCAGAAATGGGTTCGAGGGCTTAAGAGATATTTTCGCTCTACAGGATTCGTGATTAGGGGCAGGACATAAAGTGACACCTGCGTTTTCTTTGTCAGATACTGGTTATCAACTCAACATGAACCGTTGCGAAAAATATGTATTTACCTATAACTAGGTACTTGTACTACTACTTACATATGGAGATTAACCGCCATGCCCGAAATTCGACCGGGAAGAATTAGGAGGAAAAAAGGGAATTTATGGTGCAAAATGTCGGAAAAAATACCCGAGTTGGTACGGTACGGTACGCACTTTCTTTTTTCGTATAAAATGTAGCCTGTCACCCGGACCATAATAACGGATTGATTGAAACCTATTCATCAAAATCGGCCCAGTAATTTGGGCGCTACGGTGGAACACACATAAATACAAACCTATACATAGATACATGCTAAAATCATAAGTCTTCCTTTTGGCGTTGCCGTAGTCGGGTTAAAAGCAGAGATATTGGGAATTTGGCAGCCGAGTTTCCGGCCCGTGGCGGTCAGGCGTGCAGGAAACGTTTGCAGGCAGCACACGTCACGATGGTCATGACCTCGGCGGGTGGTTCAACGAACGCACTCGTCACCGTCACAGCTCGCGCTCTGCTCGATGCGTCAACCGTGTCTTTTGCACGATCAACGATTACGTGTGACACTGGTTTTCTTATCAATATTTTTTATCTTAACACGCGAAATCTATAGGTCTATAAACACCGATACGGCATACGGATTAAGTAATCTTTAAACTATTTTTTTAAATGTAAGTACTCACTTACAGGATCAAGGATGGAAGTGGAAACTTATGAAAACAAAACAATGATATCCAAGTCCAAACTACAAACACAACTATCCTATCATATGCCATTAGGGAGATCCAGTTATCAGGCTCTTGTCTTTGCACTTCTTGAAAAGTGTACCTAAACTATACTCATAAAAACAAATTCCTGCCATATGGAATGACAACATACGAACAAGTCAAACAAAAAGCGTTTGGAAAGATAAAGCTGATAATTTTAGAACATTTTGATAAACTGAATGTTAGGTTTTACGATCCCACGCAGCTTACAAAGCGGCTTTTCCTAATCAGTCATCATCAGCCAGTGACGCAAAATCCGGCTACATTGACAACAGTGATATGGGGAGTTATAAGTTTAACTTTTAAATAGAAAAGACAGACTTTGTTATGACTAAGACACTGACAGGATAGGACTAAACTCTATCCACAGAGTAAAGTTAGTATATGTAGGGCTCTCTGTTAAGTTATCCCATACAAAGGACAAAGACAAAAACTCAGTGGGCGTTAACCATTTTAAGACACCAACCAATCACAAACGAATCTATGATTTCGAATGTTTCTAGTAAACATAGTTTCTCTAACAGAGTCTGTAATAGAGTACCTAGCACGGAAAACATAATTTCGTTCGTGATTGGTTGGTGACTCAAAGTAGTTAACACCCACTGAGTTTTTTGTTTTTGTCATTTGTATAGCATTGTGTGACAGAGAGAGCCCTATACTAAGTTCTCTCCGTGGATAGAGGATAGCCGCTTTATTATAGCAATTAAAATCTATAAAGCAACGGTATCATTTCAAGTATCATTTTAAAAACGTTACGAAAGCACCGGTGCAGTGTCATTATCTGTAATTATGCAACGTTGTTGTAGTCCTAGCATCATGTCTTACTCTCAATAGGTAGTACGCTGATTCATAGGATGAAAATACTTGTGATCTTTGCGCACTATATGATTTATAATTTAAAAAAATACATTCGTTACAGTCCTGCGCGTTGTTGCAAACTCTAGTTCAATGAATAACCTCTTTATTATTCCTACAAATATTTTATAGTTATAACTATAGCGAACTATTAAACGACGTAATTAAATATCCTCGACCAAAGCAGTCGAGTGTCTGTAACTTGAAAGCTATTATTAACTGCCTGAGGGGGTTTTTGGTAAATTCTATGGCGAAGACAAACGGAAAGGGTCATAATGATCCACAAAAGGACGAAAAGGGGTCAAAGATGTTCCGTTTTGGTGGGTCAATAAGGTTAAGGACCAGGACAAATTAAAGCGACCTCAAAGATATTAATAACAAATCAGAAAAACCGGTTTATAAGTTAACAATAAATCTAACATTTGTAAACATCAAATAACCAAGTGAACCAGTGGTAAATTATTTGACGATTCAAAAGCACTTGTAAAAGTTTATTTGAATAAAAATCTATTCTATTCTATTCTATTCTATCAATCGTAAATATTATTTATATAGTACAGTTTCCTATGCATACATAAATTATTAGGTTCCCATCATCAAACCAAGAAGATTAACTATGGTTACTCAGCTATATGAGAGTTATAACTTATACTTAATAGCTGGCTTTAATTGTTAATCTTTGGTTACTCATCCAGATGTAGAGATAAGCTACATAATATGCCCTTAGTAGCAAGGCGACAGCTTATTCAGTAGGGGTGGGTAGTTAAACTGAAACTTGTCGCGTTATCGACAGTCCCCCCACATTTGATAGTTCTTAAGTCGCTGAAGTCTCCTTAATGTCTATCGTAACGGAAGCTTGCGCCTCACTGAGCTACATCCAGGTAATAACTGAGTGTGATGTCAAAGCGAAATAGCATGAGGACACTCGACACGAACGTTGCTTTAATCCCTACAAGTTAAATTCGGTCGCTTATTCGCTCCCCAAAATGAATTCAAAGCTCGTAAAGTCCAGTCGAGCGCCTTCGTGATGGATTGATTAACAATTATTATCTAAGTTTGTTGTGTTGTGTTGCAGTCTATCTGTTACCTTCCATGATTCAACATGCGTTTGTAACATGCGTAGAGGTCCATAGCAATGTACTAACTAGTACATATTAATGTAGCTGGTGGGAATGATACCAAGTAAAAATAATGAACACAAACGTAGAAAAAAGGATTACAAATAATTGTAATATTTAGAATTTTCAAAATAAGCTAGGCACCTACCTAATCGGTCATCAAAAAAACCTTGACCGCGATAACTTTAGTCGTACAATCTATACAGGTTTCAGCTATTCCCACGGTTTTGGCCAATTTTAATTTATTACACACAAACAGTTTTGATAAGTTATCTATTGCGTTTTTAAATTATAGTTGTATTGTTTTGATTTTCATCCTGAATAGTTATAGTTACGGTACTAGTGATTTTTTTAAGTGAACTGCACTTTTTGTTAGTGACAATAATTAAGTACTTAGTGTGAGAAGTATTCTCTCTTGTCTCAAATACCTAGCTTAGGTTACATAATCGTGCGTGACGTAGTACATCCATTTAAAACTTGTGTCACAGTGGAAAGTTCAGTTTATAATATTTACAGCGGAAATGGAAAGTTCAGGTTACCGCTAAATTGACAGGTCATCTGCATAATGACTGAAACTTTATAGCAAAATCAGCAATGAAAGATAATAAACTTATTGGAAACTTCATTTACGGTATCCATCGATGCGGCATCAAAAATATTTCATAATGAGAGGATAATGATTTGATATTATAATAACATCCTAAAACAAACATTGTTCTTAGATTAGTTGTTCAATATACAGGTTCACTTATTTTCAAATCGCTGAACTTCTCTATATTACTTAACATTGTTTCACCGCATTTCTGGTAGTGTTAGTGTTCTTACGTAGCTTAAAGTAGACTTGAAGCTGATCGTTAGAAAGCTCGCTCCGACTAGTCGAAAGATTTCTGACAAGCGAAAAATCTGAGTACCTAATTATCGCATTTGATGCAAAGCTTGCACTTCCCGTTTCAATAAATTGATCGTAAAATACACATAAAAGATGAATAATATTTAAAAAATCGGTCAAATGCAAGTCGGACTCGCATACAAAAGGTTCCGTACCATTGTACAAGAAATATTTTTTTTAATTTTCATAGTTATTTTGAAATTTTCAGCAAGTATTTGTTGTGGCAATAGAAATCCTTACACATTCTGTGAAAATCTCAACTCTCTACCTACTATGGTTCACGAGATTCAGGCCGCTGACAGACATACGGACGGACAGCGGAGGCTTAGTAATAGGGTCCCGTTGGCACTCTTCGGGTACGGAAACCTAAAAAGATGCAGTCTTCACTCTCTGGCGTGTCACGGCAGGTACAAAATAATTCAATAAACAAAGGTTTGTAATGTTCTGGAACTAGTATTTAAGGAGTAACTAGAGCTTTATTAAAATGGACTTTATATTGTTTTTATGTACTTAAATGATTAGATGATGCCTGCGACTTCATCAGCATGGATTTATGTTTTTTTTAATGTAAAGGGAACTCTTCGATTTTCCGGGATAAAAAATAGCTTATATCCGTACAAGGAATGCAAGCTGTAACTACTAATAGATAATGCCCGTGACTCAATATCCACCGGGAACTAGGTTTTTTGAAAATCCCGTCTTTGAATTTCTGAGACAAAAGGTAGACTATATCCAACCTGTCTCTAACAAACTATCTCTTTGCTAAATGGGTGGGCTGTAAAAAGACAGACAGAAGCAATTTCGCATCTATAATAATATTAGTATGGATGATAGTAGTTTTAAACTCTACTTAATAGGACATAAAGAAAAATATTATGAAATCTTTCAACACTGTGTGTGTGTAGGTAAGTGGAATAGGTCGTGTCGAGGTAAATGGTTCCTGTGTTAAAAACCTAAACGTAGGGCTTAGCTCGAGGACAAAGAGTTAAATCGCGTTACAACCTTGGAAGGCCACGCTCCGCCGAGCATGACTCGCCTCAACACACGCCATCTTAGGTCCGACTTAGATTTTAATCTTTTGTTTCTTCGTATCTCGAATATCGAGGCGTGCAATTTCATCGATTCAGACGTGTTGCTCTGAAACCTAGAAGATTATCACCAGACCTTATAAACGATGTCAAGGCCAGACACAATTTTATGCTTTGTTAGAAACGGTTTTATATTTTTACTATTTTTACTTATCTACCAGTTTTATATTTTTATTATTTTTACCAGTTATGAGTAGTTTGTTGAATTTGGATAACTTAGGATTGGATAACTTAATTTCTGAACATGAAATATTGCGATAACTTCACAAACATCATCAGATCAACCTATTGTCAGCCCACTACTGAGTATGGGACTTTAATGAGAAGGGTTTAGGTACTGCTACGCTGGCCCAATGCGAATTAGCAGACTTCGCATACTTTTGAGCTATCTTCTTTTCGGAGCATCAGGGGTTCGATCCCAGACACGTACTTCCAACTTTTTGGAGTTATGTGCGTTTTAAGCAATTAAATATTATGTTGCTCTATCACTTGCTTTAACGGTGAAGGAAAACATCGTCAGGAAACCTGTATGCCTGAGAGTTCTCCACAAACATCAATGGACTTTAATTGGAAATCTATTTTAATACACACTCTGGCTTATCAATTAGCTATAAAGAAAATTTTATTGTAATGCAATTTGTAAGCTAGCGCATCATCATCATCAACAACCGAAAGACGTCCACTACTGGACATAGGTCTCTTGTAGGGACTTCCAGTAGCGGTTCCTTGCGACTCGACTGATGTCGTCCGTCGACCTAGTGAGGGGTCTTCCAACGCTGCGCTTTCATTGCAGCACCTTAGGACCCCAACGTGTATCGATTCTTCGAACTATGAGCTAGCTCTGGGGCCCGTTAAAAAAAATGCGCCGCCATGTATGAGTGGTCAGTAACAGTCAACGGACGTCCTCTTTGATTAAACACACTGAATTGCCGGAGATGCGACGCCAGCCGTCTCGGTCACCGCCTTATGATAATAACATTGACTCACGCCTCAAAGATACCAAGGGTTTAATTACTTTAGTGCGTTGCCAAGACGTTATAGTATTTGAATAATGACCGCTCACGGAGCCAAACTGAGCAGACGCCTCCATCCTCCGCAGTACGTGACTGCACACTGTCTGCAGACATGACTCATACAAATAACATACCTAATGTTATTGTGGCTCGTGAGCACTGTTTGGTTATGATGACGGACTTTTTCATTTTTTATGATTGTATAATTATATTGTCGAGCGCTTTCACTATGAATTACGAAAACTATGAGTGGAACCGCGTTTTAAATATAAATTTGACTTGCATTTTTCATAATAGTACATTTTTATTCATAGTTAAGTAATCATTTTCGTAATGTAACATGTGACGTTAAGCGATATACAGTTTACACAGTATAATATATTATTATATTTAATGCATTTTATTTCATATTTTTAAAAGCTTATTAGCGAGTTTTGTAGTGGAGTTCAACTTTTCGGCAGGTTCTAGGAGCCTGCGATATTGAAGTGGATGCGAATTTTGCTTCGTGTTTGCTTTTTGTGTTTATTCAATGAGATTTTATTCGCATTTTTCGCAATACCCTGTAATAGTGTTTGCGAGGAAAGGCTTTGCGAAATAGCCTAGGTTTTATTTATTTACAATCCACCAGTGATTAAAATCCGCCGGGATTTTAAATGCTCTAAATTTTGTTAAATGTGGAAACCAAGTATAGTGTCGCGACATGTCGTGATGAGACAGATTAAAGCGAGCGGAGTCATACTATGCATTTCAAATATCTTGATAAACCGTCATACTGACATTGCGGTCCACATTTTGCATGCAATCCGTATTTTGTATTTGGCGTCAAAACGTAAGAAAAGATGTTTTCAAAGGCAGTGTATTTTCTGTTGTTTTTATGCAGAAAAAATAGTACCTACAATAAAGAAAGACAAGAAGAGTATTTTTTTTAAGTAAAAAAATCAAATTTAAAAATGGCGTCATACAGCTGCCGTATTGGTTTTTTTCCATTTCATGGCCTGTGTCATTAGGGATGATGTAAGAATTCTAATGATAGGTACCCCATCAATCCAAATCTGTACAGGCATTTAGAAGTTATAGTGGAATGAGGAAATACAACTAATATGAACCCTGAAAACATTAGGTACCTACACCCCTTTTTTTCTTTTTACAATCGTGTAAAAGTCAGGAAGTGAGGACTTTTAGACCGGTAAGAACGTGAGTTACGGAATGATATATTGTCGACCATCATGTCTTCTGAAACGCATAGTTTACATTTTACGAGGATAATATGGAGACGTGCGTCTAGACTCTAGAGTCTAGACTCTAGTATATTGTAGTAGAGCGATTTGGCACTCCGACATTCCTCCGACAGCGACCGATTGGTCGATCGTCACGCCAGACTGCTTTGCGACATGTAGGTATATCGAAGCCGATGCTTGCGACACGCTATTTTTGTTTGTTTCCACGAAATCCCAAATAATCCGATTGAAAAATAATGTCCAGTTTAACTTTGTGGTTTGAATTGGAAACAGTTTTGCTATTGAATGTTTTTAAAGCATTGAAACCAAGTTCTAAACTATGCAATAGGTACTCGTACTTGACTTTAAAAATTCGGCACTATTTCGCAAAATTTAAATACTTGCTGATGCCCTCGATTTCGTCCGCGTGGATTTAGGCTTTTACAAATCTCATGGGAACTCTTTGATTTTCCGTTATAAAAAGTATGTCAATTATGTTACTCTTCTGGTCTATTAACTATACCCATGCAAAATATCACATCGCGCGTTGATCTGTTGTTCCGTTGCGACGTGATTGAGGATAAACTAACAAACCAATAAACCAACAAACACACTTTCGAATTTATAATATGGTTTGGATTTACATCGAAAATAAGTAAGTATAAACTAAGTATGCACATCTAAGTACCAAAAGTTAGTAAGTACTAACATCCATAAGCGTATTGTATTTTTTCAGGAAACAGAAATGTTTACTAACTTCCAATAGCTATATTATTCTTCTGCGGTCTTGTTTTCCTCGTCGCTATGATTCAAGCGAGGGTCATGATTCATGAGCCATTAACAGAAATGCCGATAGGACTCCGTTGTATTCTTATACGTTATCTGCTAACTTGATACCATTTACAGTAACGATCATGCTTACATTAGATAACTAAAAGGGTTACAAATGTAACATGTTCTGTCGTTTTGGATTCTATCGTCTCCAAGTAGTAGGGACTGCCCAGGATAAACACTAGGGTGAGGAAACTCTCATTTTGGTCCTGAATCGACATCTATCAAATACAAGGGGGGTGACGTGAAATCAAAGATTAAAAAGTAGTTCCAGGTCAAAATAGCCTACCTAGCCTATACCTATATTTGACACCTGCCAGTGTTGGTGAAGCCACGACGTTTTGTTACAAGTATCCTGTCGCGAACTGTGCTAGTGTGCTGATCCTGGCTAATGCCTTAGTACTCTTACTTCCATTTTCTATAATATCCAATTTATCTAAATCTATAAATTTAATTCCTTAGCAATGTTGTTGTTGTCGTCATATAACAATCCATACAATTTTGACGAACAATTGTGTTGCATAGGTACTTTGACGATTACAGGTGGAATAAGTAAAGAAATGGGCATTAGTGGTTTCCACTCCTTTTAAAGTGTAGTTAGAACAAAATAATTACTTACTTGCTTTGTGCAATAACTATAAACTAAGGTTTACGATTGAGTAAAATCGTCCGTCTGTTTCGTTCTTGAAATGAACGAAAAAAGTTTGCCACACTATAATAAATATTTGAAAGCCTCAAAGGCTGTTGACAAACTTAAGCACTTTAAGTATTGAAAGCGCTTGTAGTAAACTGCCGCACACTTTAAGATCTTTCGATGGCGAAGTTTTATAAGTTAAATTATTTTGCTGCTTTAGTTTTTACGTTACCAGTTACCCTTGCTTGATGCTTTTATTCATCGATCAACCTGCTCCCGTCCACTGCTGGATACAAGTATTTTGGAAAGTACCACCACACTCCATTCTCCGCCTTCCTGATCCATCCAATTCCTGCCATCTTTTTAAACTAGTCGGTCTAGGGGGCTGGAGGTCATCCCACACTACGCTTACCGGCACGCTGTTTCCACTCTAGAAGACGTCTGTCTCAACGGCTAATCTATCTGCGAGAGATATGGGCGCACCACTTCAGCTTGTTAGTCCTCTGTTTTATGTTGGACTGTGGTTCTCCAACGGATTTCCTCGTTGCGCATTTTATCCCTTACACCCACCATAAATCGCCGAGTGACTTTGAACTTGTGAAAGAAGCCAGCTCTCACTGTCTACGTGTCTGCACCATACGTCATCACAGGTAGGACATACTCATTAAAGACTGGTTGCAGTGAATAGTTGATTAATATAATTATATTCGTACACCTTAAATGGATTTTTTTCTAAACTTGTGGTTTTTTTGTAATTCTTCGCGCGATACGCGATACGGATTGTAGATCTGGCCATCCACCCGCCTAAAAGCTGGTAGCCTGCCAAATAGAATAGTAAGCAGTCCTTCGAATAAAATCACTCATACCTCCTTGACCTTTATGGGCATTAAATTGCTTTTAGTGATGTTCTGAAAGCTTTAGACATTGTTACTATTTTATACATCTATGTGTCATATGAAAACCCACTGGGAAGTAAACGGTCATTGAACTCGACCGCGCTTTAGGTGGGGCGGGCGTTGGGCAACACTGCAAAATATAATATAATGTATATCTAATGAACTAGCTATCAATCGGCTTTAACTTAATATTTACTTCTTTACTCTCCCAGCATAACATGCTAAAGTTATTTGTCTTTTTTGCAATTTCTAGGCACGCGTGTTATAGCCTAGAATTAGATCCATAGCTTTCACACTTCATGATTGTCGTCAAGTCTATCTTGCCAATAAAACCAGGCAAGTGCGAGTCGCACTCGCACACGAAGGGTTCCCTACCATCGTACAAAAAATAACTAAGCATTTTTAATTATTTTTTCGGATTATTTTTTTCATTTACTCGTGCTTTAAGACCTACCTATCTGCCTTTCATGATTCTATGTCAATGGAAAGTACCCTATAGGTTTCTTGCTAGACACGACAGACAGATAAACAGACAACACATGGATCCCATAAGGGTTCCATTTTTCCTTTTGAGGTACGGAACCCTAAAAATCACTGAAGTGAAAAATTCGTTAATTAGAATTTGCCATCGAAACGTATGAGAAGTAAGTACCTACATGCTTACCATTGACTGTATTATCTTGCGTAGCTCTTGACATCTTGATTCAATCCAATCCAATCCAATAGTCATAATTGAGCCGGGTTTACTGCCTAACTAGATCACAAGCTATCGATCGTCACCAATACACATGACTAGATAGCTATCTACTACTGCTACCTGCAGTCGTCCGGGGGATGAATGATACCTATAAATCCACATAGTTAATTTACACGAGTGGACAGTGAATATCTTGGACGAAATTAGATAGTTTCATTGGTTTCTTATTGGTCTCATTTGTCGATGCTGAGCACCATAAATAAAATCTAAATTAATTTGTAATTCATTGTTGATTTTGTCATGAGAATTAACTGTTCCTCATTAATAATTCACCTTAGATTAGACGTCTAGTTCCGCCTATACTGTTGGAGTTGACGTTATTAGGTTTTATCAATTATGGAATGGGCTGATTGCAACTTGCCAGTTAAATAAATTGACAGGAAAAGAAAGCAAAATCGTCTTTGACTATTTGATTGTTTAGGATTTCATAACTTACTGTCTTTTAACTTCTTAGTTACTAAGGTTGATATAGTGAAAAAAACGGTCAAGTGCGAGTCGGTCACGCACATGTAGGGTTCCGTACTTATTCCGTACAAGTTACCTAACACTTTTATGTAAAACACTGCAAGTTAGTGTGATTTAGTAAATTAATTTTTGCGTGAACACATTTTTTTGTGATGCAACCACAAATTCACGGTTTCGGATTTTTTCCTATAAGTAAAGTACTTTACTATAATACTACTAGTACTTTTGCTATAATACCTACCTACCTACCAAATTTCATGATTCTAGGTTAACGGGAAGTACCCTATAGGTTTTCTTGATAGACACGATGGACGGACAGACAGACAACAAAGTATCCCTATGAGGGCCCATTTTTCCTTTTGAGGTACGGAACCCTGAAAATAATTTGCAAGAGCGCCATTGCAACTTTATAATAGTTTACTGATACAACAATATTGTCCTACCGGACTTTTCTATTGAATTTCGAGTTTTAACATTTCAGTAAAGTAACCGTGTTTGTGCGAGAAAATAATTGGGTCACTGGAGCTTCACTCGCTTCACGTAGCAGATAACTGCACGGGTTTAATCCGGGTTTTAACATGTGGGTAACTATGCCAAATATAAAACTGAAAACATTAACTGTGCAATGAACATACACCCTACATAATGTGAGAAGACAAACTTTATAGTATACAACTTCGAGCTCTATTCTGAGCTTTAGAAAATTTTCTTATAGGCAATTTGGTGATTTTTGGTATGACTAAGATATTATTCCGTACAAAAAGTTTATAAGTTGCCATAAAGTCCGGATAAAAACTTATATGCCAGTGGTTGAGCCGAAAAAAGTAACGGATATTATAACTTTGACGACCTCCCTGGCGTAGTGGTAAGCGCTACGGTCTTATTAGTGGGAGGTCACGGGTTCGATTCCCAACGAGAGTGTGGAATTTCATAATTTCTAAATCTCGGGTCTGGTCTGGTGGCTTTAGCCGTGGCTAGTTACCACCCTACCGGCAAAGCCGTACCGCCATGCGATTTAGCGTACTGGTACGATGTAGTGTAGATCAAAGGGTGTGGGTCTAATAAAAACTGCCATACCCCTTCCTGATTAGCCCACTTTCATCTTAGACTGCATCATTACTTACGACCAACAGAGATTGCAGTCAAGGGCTTGTATCTGAATAAAAAAGTCTATAGTGCGACTGCAGGAAGACAAGAGAAAAAAATATTCGCGAGTAATGAATTATGTAACTGGTCAATAAGTGGTGAGCGATTCAGTGCAGAAACAAGGTTAGGAAATAAGCACTGACGGCAACAACGAAGGCAATTAGTGGCATATGACGCCGACACCGCCTCCTTGAGAACACTACAAGTCTCGCCCGTTAACTGTTGCCATATTTTTAAGACGTCCAATTTTCTTTCTTGACAGTAGAAAACAAAACATTTCATTGTACTGGTATCTACGCCGTTTCAACACCGTTTTTTATTTTGAAAAATGTTTGAACCGCAATCACCTTTCATTGAATTTCTCGGTTGACTAAAATGCACTGAATACCATAAATTAAGCTCATGGCATACAAGGAACCATAAACTTAATTTTCTATAGGTAAAAACAGACAAATCAGTATGGCACAACGTGCAGCATACGATTTGCACCTCCTGCCCCCCCATTATTATTAAAGAAGCAGGAACAGCAAGAAATACTCACCACCAACACACAACGTACGTTTCTCTCCGACACCGGACCATCCTCGGGACTCAGGAGGTGTAGACTCCCAACTTCATACGCCCTTCTATACGGAGTCTTAAAAAATTAAGTGACGAAACGATGCGTAACTGGCGTTACGTGACTATTTCCTCACTGTATATGTTTGCCTGAACTTGGAATGGGGTACTAGAGCGTGGAAAGGAGGATGGATTAGGATTGTTTCGTGTCGGCTTAATTGGAACAGCGGTGAGGGCTTTAGTCCTGTACACTGTTTGTCAATTAGAATGTATCGGTAATTTGTTGGCACAACTTTTAAAAGTTTTCGACCATTCCGAGTTATAAAGAAGACCCGAAGAAAGTGGCGATAAGTGGCTGGCTGAATAAGTTGCAGAACCGTGTGGCGTGCACGCCCGTAAAATGCTATGTCCAGCTGTGGGCGCATATAAAAAGTCTAAACTAGGTATGCGTTAGTGAAAGGCATTATCAGGCCATTTTGTAACTACACTGAATAGTGATCACTCATCCTTTTATATGTCTACCTGAGTGATAACATCCTAATTAGGGTTCCGTTCCTCAAAAGGAAAAAAGGGGACCCTAATAGGATAGGATCACCTCGTTGTCTGTCTGTCTGTCTGTCTGTATGTCCGTCTGTCGTGTCTGTCAAAAAACCTATAGGGTACTTCCCGTTGACCTAGAATCATGAATATTTGGCAGGCAGGTAGGTCTGGTATCAGGTCCATCAGAAAAAAGAAATGGTGTTCATGAACTAACAATAATTATTAGTTTTTAATGATTAATTTATTTTCAAAGTAAGATAACTAGATACCAAGTGGGGTATCATATTATGAAAGGGCTTTACTTGTACATTCAAAAACAGATTTTTATGGTAATAGTTTTTGATTTATCGTGCATAGTGTCGAGAAAAATACCCATGCATGGAACCCTCGGTGCGCGAGTCTGGCTCGCACTTGGCCGGTTTTTTGTGATAATACATTGATAAAATGACACACGTTCTATCTTCAATGCCTTAAAAGTAAAATTACATCATGTCACATCTAAGTATGTTAATAACGGGATAAAGTTTGTAGGTTTAGATGTCGGGGGTAATCTCCGGAACTAATGATCCGATTCCGAAAATTCTTTTGCTGATAGAGATAGAGCCTATATTATCCCAGCCCGAGAGGATATAAATTAGGTACCTACGCGAAGTCGCGGGAAAAAGTTAGCTATGTATGATGAAATGAAGTAACTTCACTTTATAGGCACAACAATGTTACCACACTATGTTGTTTGAACTTGCAACAAAGTACTAGAGCAGAGAGAACATTTTGGAGGTTATTACTTAAATATAAATAGAGCAAACATAATTTTCATTACAGTAGTAAATAATGCAGATTCATTGTAATGTTTAATTATCCTAAAATAATTAATTAATACATACTTATTAATTGAAACTAAGTAAAATGCTGCCAAAAATATCACAGAATATATTTTACAATAATACATTCTACGTATTATATTGTAGCCTGAAATAAAAACCAATATACCTTAGTACTTAATTCAGTCTGCAAAAAATATGAAGCCTTGTTTCTATATTCGTTAATTGGAGCAAAGCTATTCAGATACGTTCTGCGCAGATTTTCAATAAGGCTATATCGACGGCTTGTTGACTCGATACTTGAGAAGTTTCTGCTTAGACTCTTTTGTAGAATATAAGTAGTCATATCTGCTTACTTAAGTTCTTAGCATTTTGTTAAAGTGTAGAGCTATTTGTGTAAATCCTTTAGATATTGCGTGTACATACAAACCCTTTGAAGATTGAGAGTAAACAAAGATCATAAGACTCCGTTCACACGGCATTAACACTGTACTTTTTTTTTGCAAGATAAATCTTGCTGAATACGTAGTGGCTTTTACACTAAGTATTGAATCGTTCACACTGTTAAAACTGTAAACGTGTTTTTGCAGAACAAACAACGTGTTCCATAGTTACCTACCCAATGTGTGCAGTATCACTGTGCACCGCACCGCGTAAGATTTATCCTGAAATAACACATGCTGTTAATGCCATGTGAACGGGGTCTTAGAGTTTCTTTCCATCAAAAAAAAATAGTTTCACTGATCTAGCCGGTGAATTTGTTAACCTTTTGTGTGAGCTCTAGTGAAAAGCAAATAAAAAAAAGGATTGCCTTCTTTGTGTCTGTTAATTGGAGCAGCAGTTCAGATGCATCCCGTACAGTCAATTAGGTCGTTAGGTACAAATACCGATCGGTAGTGGCTTCCCCTCTGTGTTTATATTGCTCGATTGTTGGCCAATTCAACCCAGTTGACGCGCTGATTGTATAACAATTGTCTGCTTTATTTTGTGTACAATAACTATGTGTGTACAGCAAAATATTGTAAATATAGTCAGTTTAATGTTATACATTCTACCCCATACAATGGGTTTAGTGGAAATTGCCATCCCCCTTCCAGGCTTCCATCCATCTTAGACTGCATCATCACTTACCATCAGGTAGATTGCAGTCGAGGGCTAACTTGTATCTCAATAAAAAAAAATTTTTTTTTTTTAGTTTAGTAAAAGATGAGGTAAAGCCTCAAAAAACAGTGGAAAACAAGTTGACAAGGGAACGCTATCGATGTTCTGGTTGCTAAGTAATTGGTCGCGTCCCCTTGAGAGTTGAGACCTCGGTTGCCAGTCAGTATTCTCTTCTCGACATTCACAGTGGTTGCCAAACCGCTTAACCTAATTCACTTTCATTTCTACTTTCGTGAAAATAAAAGTCTAGGGTTGTAATAAAAAAGTTATAGTGTAGAGTTCCCTTTTTTTTGTTCATATACAAGTTAGCCCTTGATTGCAATCTCACCTGGTAGTAAGTGATGATGCAATCTAAGATGGAAGCGGACTAACCCGGAAGGGGTATGGCAGTTTTCATTAAACCCATACTCTTTTGGTTTCTACACGGCATCATACCGAACCGCTAAATCGCTTGGCGGCACGGCTTTGCCGGTAGGGTGGTAACTAGCTAGAAATTTAGAAATTATAACATTCCAAACTTTCCCGGGAATCGAACCCGGGACCTCCACATAATAAGAACACAGCGCTTACCACTGCGCCGGACAGGCCGACAAAATATATTTATATAGGTACTTATTACTAGCTGATGCCCGCAACTTCGTCCGCGTGGATTTAGGTTTTTAAAAAACCCGTAGTAAATCCTCTATTATACGGGACACAAAGTAGCCTACCCATCTCCAGATTTTTGACTATAGGTATGCAAAAAATCACGTCGATCCGTTGTTGCTCAGTTACGACGTGAAGAATAAACCAACGAACAAACATACTTTCTCATTTATAGGATTCATCACATTAATTCTTATGTGTGTAAATATGTGCGTGCAAAAAGTTTGCAATAGCTGTATGTCTACAAATAAATATTACTTATGTATATTGACACAGCTGACAGCATTGAATTTGCTGAGTGGGCTGTAGAGGAATCTAGGTCAAATAACGATTTATTTCCTGAAAATTATTGCCATTTTAGATTTTATTATTCGAATGCGAATAAATGATTTACAGTAAGTTTGGTTCCTGATTAAATTAAATTACATAATATGATAAAGATAAAAGAAATGAAAAGTTATGTGTAGTTATATAAAGAGAGAAACTAATTATTAGTGGTTATTTGATCCAATAAACCCACTACTTTTATCTGACTACTGTTAAAACCAAGCAACAGACATTTTAAGTAAGTAGTTTTCATATTTTGAGGAGAATAAGGGAGGGGTTAGCATTGAGAGATTTTAATACTCATAAGGGGCAATCAAGTTGCTAATCCATAATCTCTGAGGGAGCTTTTCTTTTACTCTGTTGGATCGAAGAAATGTTACAAGTTTACGAGTATAGCTCCTGTTTTTAGATTAAAATAAAAAACCGGCCAAGTGCGAGTCAGACTCGCGCACCGAAGCTAAGGTTCCGTACTCGGATTTTGTTCGATAAATCAAAAACTTAAATACATAAAGATAAATAAAAATCTTTTTTAGAGTCTACACTCTACAGGTAAAGCCCTATTCTCCATTTGGTATAGTTATCTTATTTTGAAAATTGAAAATACTAAGTATTTGTTCATGAACACATTTTTTTTTGTGATGTAGCCACAGATTCACGGTTTTGAAATTTTTTCCTTTACTTGTGCTATAAGACCTACCTACCTGCTTCAACGGTGAAATCCCATGATGACTTTCATGATGGTCAACGGGAAGTACCTACCTACCCTATAGGTTTTCTTGACAGACACGTCAGACACACAGACGGTCAGATAGACAATAAAGTGATCCTATAAGGGTCCCGTTTTTCCTTTTGAGGTACGAAACCCTAAAAATAGCTTTTCACGCTAAGGGCTCGTCCAGGAAGACGCGGGGCGTTGCGCGGCGCTTATATGACGCATCGCGCGGCACGTTGCGCATTTTATCCGTTTAAGGAGTGACGGCGCGTTTTAGTTTTTGAACTTTGTTACTTAATATCAATTTCATTACTTAAGTAGATATATTAAAAAGATGTCGTCTACAGTTTCTATTAAGTAGGCAAGTTAATTAAGTTGTACATCAGACGAAGTGGCCTGTGAGAGACACGGCGCAAACA
The DNA here is from genome assembly GCF_905333055.1 of Maniola jurtina. NCBI lineage: Eukaryota > Metazoa > Arthropoda > Insecta > Lepidoptera > Nymphalidae > Maniola > Maniola jurtina. Next base: position 10,674,577 of record NC_060036.1, on the reverse strand, counting down.
GAGGGGTTATAATAAAATCAAAAGCACGTGCATACAATTGCCTACCATACAATACAATATCACAATACACATTATTATCAACGTCACATTGTCATCGGGCTATTGTTGTTCTTACCGGATGCAAGGTATCGTAAACTTTATCTTAGAGTCGAGACATATTGCGGCAGAGTCAAAGCGAAGCGATGCGTCTTTTCTAGATTTAATGAAATTGTCTCCAAAAAAAAATAGTGTAGGTTCATGTGTGAAGCAAAATTAAAATTAGGGCGCGACGCCCTCGTCACGCCCATTTATTTTTGTTTTTTGCGTCTAAATTTGGGGAAAATAGGAAATGACAACTTCTAAGCTAAATTTTAAAAGTCCTGTAAAACTATAAGGACGCGGTCGATGTCATCGTGTACGATGCTCCTTGTCGTATATTGTACACAGGAGTAGTGGTAAAAGTGATCGCAAAAAGAGATTATACATAGACCAAGAATTAAATAATGTTGTATGTTCAAGTTAAAACACAGATGCACGTAGGTAAACGTTTTCATTCACTTGCACAGCGTTAATTTGTCTTTGTAAAAATTACTGAAAATAAAAATTGTACCTACAGTCGTACGCCTTGTGTTTAGATTAGACTACTTATTTTGCGCGCATACTATATACTTTGCCCGGTGCATTGCCCAACACACTGAGCCAACGTGTACGAGGCCCTTTACACGTTGCGGTTGACATCGTCCCCTTGTTAGATGCAAACACAATGAGTGTCAAATGAGGCGCGAGCTGCTAGTTACTAGGTTTGTGTTCGCATCCAGCTAGTGTTCTACTGACCTACTGGCATGCCTAAAGCACAAGCTCTGTACATGCTTACAAGCGAACTACATTATTAACAACATATAATTAGGTACAATTTCTCTACAGATGAGGAGATGCAGGTTACATATTTTTGGTAAACAATCTCGTGTTTTGGGTTTCTTGAACTATCAGTTAGTAAGGATGGTCGAATAGTCTTTCTTTGCCTTCGTAAGCGTATTGATAGAGGCCTTCAATTTGGAGGGTCTGGTGTTCGATCCCGAGCACGCACTTTTAATTTTAAAAACATCGTGAGGAAACCTGCATGCCTGAGAGTTCTCAAAGGTGTGTGAAGTCTGCCAATCCGCACTAGACCAGCGTGGAGTATTTATTTGGACGTGCTGAACCTTTTCGTTCTGAGATTGTTTTCTACCAGTTACAATCCGGGTATCATTAAAACAAGAGTGAATAGGCATCTTCGTAAACGCGTCCCATGTTAGCCCACATCATCACTTTCCATCAGGTGTGATTATAGTCATGCGCTGTAATGAATTAAAAAAAGTGATCCTATAATGGGTTCCGTTTTTCCTTTTGAGGTACGGAACCCTCAAAAAGGGAAAGCCGAAAGAAATCAAGCCGAAGCTGTCCTTTTTTTTTATTGAAATATAACGAAATAACCACCCGGACACCACATTAGTATATCTTCATTGCACACGTGCGAATCTTGGCCGGGTTACTAGTTACTTATAATGTGAACATGATTTCGTTACAGCTAAACCAAATGATGTTAGCCAAAGACCCGGATTGTAGCAACAGCCTACAAATCGATTGCCGACTGATAAGTGATTGATGGTGCTTCTCATTAATATCATTACGCGTGTTGCTAAATACATTTTGCCTTGTAACGGTTCGGAGAAAATGTATGTTATCAAAATAACTGTCGGAGAATTCATTAGGCAAATAACAAATCTCTGTGTTAACAACAAAATACCTGGTAAATCCGAATTGGTTTTAATTTTAGTAAACAAGATGAGGCAAAGCAATTCCAGAGAAACCATTTTATAAACTACATTATTATATTATAAGAATACTTATTTACCTTAAATTTATTTGTCTATGGAAAGGTTTGTTTTTTTTCTTTTCCCTCCAACTAAGCGTACATCTTATGCTAGACCTTGCTGACCTTAATGATTTCAGTCCGCTCCTGCAACAGTTGACATATTGAGTTTGTCGGTTTGTTTGTGATCGATAAATTCACTGAATTGCTTTTTTGTACCTCAGGCTGTAGATGGTAGCTGGTTAGATTTGAAATCTTCTCTCTTCCGTGGTGGCGCTGATTAATTATTTTTATCTAGAGTGGAAGAATATTGAGTTTAGGTTCCTTATTTTGTGTGATAAAAATAATAAGTTTTGTCCGTTAACGTTTCTTGTGAGCAAGAGATCAAAATCCGATTTTTACTTCATGCCTATGTGAATATGAAAAGTCATGCCTATGACTTGCTTGTTTTAACTTAGTGTTGTGTGTGTGCTTGTGCAATCGATTTCTATAATTCTTTCACCATTAGAAAGCTACTTAGAAAATTAATTAGATCTCTTTAAATATACAAAACAAAAAAATGATCTATTTTGCGAATACATACTTACTTCTAATTATTACATCTATTACATTTACTTAGTTATTCAAATGTTTTTCAAAGTTTTATTCAAGAGGTACCTTGATATGAAACATTTCGCATTTATCGTTCGTTTGCATCAAAAGTATACTGGTCTGGATATTATCAAAACGGTCAATAACCAGTTATACGTATTAACTAACGGTTTCAGCTTTTATTGAGTAAAGCTTATCGCTCTTTGTATTGACCAAATACATATTTATAATCTAAAATTGCATGCCTTTCATATTTAGACACAGAGTTATTTACTTATTGGTAAGTATAGTTATTAACAAATAAATATTAGCATAGTTTTCGGAGGTTCATTAGGCTTTGTAATTACAAACAAACAAATCTACTGAACGCGAACATGCGAATTAAATACATCGTACAATATACAAAATAATGGCCTACTTGCTACACGCGAGGACTAAAGTGTCTTGCAACAAAGAAACACAAAGAGTTTGCCTTTTATTCATCAGTGAGTAATGGTAGTATCACTCTAAACCCTCGTACTAAAGGAGGACTTAAAATAGACGTAGAGAGAGTAGCATCCTGAATAATTTTCCCTTTTGTATGATTTTAATTTTATATTCGCAATAAAATATTGTGATAGTTGCATCGTTTTGTGGAGCGAGAGCTTTCTAGTTTTCTCTCTAACGTTAGTCGTTGTGTAAACTGCAATTCTATCCTTTGGCTGTAAGCGGAAAGGTTGACGAGAATATATGGGCTAGTTGTCTGGTCGAGCTTAAGTTACGTGCCCCGAGTGCAGATATTCATTTTACATGTCTATAATAATTATGGTTTCTGAGTTTCTTTGTAATTTTTACAGCATACACTAAGCGTGCTATATACATACAAACATTTGTGTTCTTTGAATAACCTCTGTACCCAACCTGTGTGTGTAACCTCTTCACTTATTTTATTTAATTCCTGTATTTTTTATTTTATTTTTTGTAATTACCGAGTAAGAGTAATTGCTTAATATAATTCAATGTTATTTTCATTGTAAGAAATGAAGAACAAATTGATGAACATCGTGTTTTAGACCTAAATCTAAAATGCCGATTAAATTGATTAGAGCAACAATATTAAGTAAGTACCTACTTATCCACAACAAGTTTTTCAATGTTTTTGTGTCTGACAGCATGCTAATTTGGTCCAGCGGAAAGGGAAAAATAAATAGTCCCAAGAATCAAAATTATTATAAAACCGTTTGTAATCACTCCGAAAGCTTCAAGTCATTTTCGCTTGACCACACACATTTTATGGCGCATTTTAGTATCTATCACTTATGGACTTAAACCTCCTGGACTTCAATTAAGAAAGCAAGAAAGAAGAAAGGAAAGTTTTTTATTTGATCATCCTTAAGAGGGGTCTCTCCATCACTCGCCCCATACAAACGTAGTTCGTCTCTCATTGGAATACTAACCAATAATACTCAATGGAATTTTGTAGAAACGTTTCGAGAACTAATATCTATGCCTGTGGTTTTCCAGATTTCCGTTAAAATATTCGGTTTCATACCAAATTCCAGCTCGGTCCGTCCAGTAATTTGAGCTGTGCGTTGATAGATCAGTCAGTCAGTCATCATTTCCTTTTATATGCTTAGATTCGGGAGTAAGAATGTAGAATAAAAGCTGATTTTAGGTGAATTGATATTACTTCCTTATTTATCAGCAGTCTTTCAAGCGTTTTATGTTTATGGTTAAGCTTATCACATTTCGATTATCTAATTATTACGGTCGGCGTGTCGACACGTGCAACGCACATGTGTGTTTGGTTCGTTGCAAACGTTGCATGTGAGCATTTTTTTTGTCAAAGTAGGATTATTGTATGGACTAAAATAGTTTTAACTTTTATATTATATTGCTTGGTATCCACTGCTTGTTTTTTTGTTAAACCTAGAATTATTCACTAATAACGATACTATGGACACCATATTCTAACAGCTTGTGTGTCTGTCTCATCTAACCGAGGATATTACGGACAGCATTTAACACACGAGGTGTTAGAACTGATGGTGTCCGTAATATCCCGGCTAGCTGAGATAAGAATGGATGTGTAGATGTTACAAACATATATTGAGCCTTGTAGCGTAGGTAAAACCCGTGGGAGGTAATATATTATGAGGGCTTAGACTTAGAATTTGTTTGAAAATCCAATGTAGCAACCCTGCAAACATCTGATCGCGGAAATCAACTTCTGTTAACTTGACACTGTTTGAACGTTTGTCAAGTAGCCGAGACAACGAAAACATCAAATATTTGGTACAGCATACTTACCTCATAATATTTTGTCATGTTATAATTATAATTTATCAATCAATTTGTAGGTATAGTAAAATGTGGCTAGTTCTGTTGAAACTTGTACGCAGTCTAACTAATATTGACCGGTCTAAATGTATTTATTGCTCTCCTTGTCATAATGCTCCCTGCGGAACAGGATATCACTAGATTTAGGCCTGTCAATTTAGTTTAGAAATTGAGTACAACAGAATTAGCCACATTATCTAACTTTATTAGCACATTTATTAGTAAGTAAATCTTTAAACTTTGAACACTCTATGAAAGCTATTTTCCATCTGGTACTTTAGCTAAGTACCTAACTATTCAAATAATTTCTAGCCAAACTTTTACCTCTCCACTTTTTGTTTTTCAAGATTTATTCGCGAAAATCCCGTTTAATTTGGCAGGATAATAAATCGGCCAGGAAGTTCTATCGGACTCGAGTGGACCAATTCGAGAGCCACTAAATCTTAATTCGACCCGACCGAACTGCACTATCCAATTAATGACAATTCAACCCGTATATTTCTTTTTGCTTTAAATATACATATATCTACTTAAAATGTTAAGTAGATAAGAGGACGATAAGTACATAAGATGAAGTTATAGTACTTAATTTAGGTTTTTGATCTACCTCTTGGACTTTCAAAATCTAAAAATTTTACCCATACCGAATTACCATGTCAAACGCTTATTCATTTTGTAGACATTCAACTAATATGAATAAAAAATAATAATCCTGGAATTCATAAAGGTCACTGTACGTCTGTACAGTTTGAGCCAGTGCAGCGTACAAACCTATTTGGGCTATTGTCGTCAACCGACAGACGCCCATTACTGGACCGTCTCTTGTAGGGCTTTCCACCGGTCTTGCGCCGACTAGGTCCACTTCAGCGGCTCCCTACGACTTGTTTGATATCGACGATTCAGCTAGTACTTTATGGTGGGTTGCCAATGCCAATGCTGCCACTTTTTTGGGCTAAGTACTTGACCTAAAAGTTACAGCACGCATTGGTGTTCATTCTGTACTGGCCGACAATCGCAAACATTTCTCAAATTGAAAAGCATTTATAACTATAGTTACAATTAGGTGCATGCTTAAGGTTCCTGAAGCTAAGTTTAAACGCGTGTTTTCAACCAATAAGATTTTTAACGGTGGCGTTACAAAATTATCAGATCATCTAACAACAACCTGATTAGTACTCGTATATTGAACACGTCTCTGTTCCGCTCCGCTTCAGTAAAAGCGCACTCTAAGCTATCGCTCATGATTTTTCAGGCTATCGTTTCTGTAGTTGCAACTCCATAAATACAGAGCATTACGAGCGAGTTTCTCAATAACTAACTCACGAGCAGTTATTAAAGGAATACGAGGAACGATTCGATTTTCCCTGGACAAAATTTTTTCCTCTGACATTAATTATAAACTTTCCGAGTCCCGACTTTAAGGACAATGGACGTAACTTCGAACACGATTCACGGGTACTGAATTTAAGACTTTCTGGCACTTACTTTGTGGCACTTCAAAGAGATGTTTAAGATCTATATCTACAGTAGGTAATATAAAAACGCTATTTTCAGCAGTAGACTATTTACCCTCCAAGCTTTCAAGAAGTTTGGTCAAATATCCTATACTATAAGTGAAGCTTCAGAAGCTAATAGTCGTAGTCTCCAAAAACGTCATTTGTTTCTCATTTGTTACAGCATCCCGGCGGCTCAGTGAATATGTGGAACACTACGAGCCCCTGGAGTATGACGCAAAAGTCGTCCACGCACATCACAAGCGAACGCGTCGCTCGGCCAGCCCGCCAGACCTTCACATCAGCTTCCACGCCCACGGGAGGCACTTCAAAATGCGTCTGCGGCGCGATCTGTCTGCCTTTAGCGAGGATTTTAAGGTATCAATCTATTTCCACATGTTAATGAACAATTGCAATATGAAAGGCATACCGAATCATTTGTTTAATGTAGTTAAAGGCGTGTGGCGGTCTTCGGATTTTATAGTGCCATACATTTTGAGAACGCACTCGCCATATTTGCTCTATGTATCAACTGTCATTTCAAAAGTATGATTTCAGTCCTTTTAAGGATAAACCGTACACTTACAATAGGGTATTTTACACCTAGTGAGAAATGATCTAAAAATATTTATTTACGATAGTTTAGGCAATAAGAAAACGGCAAGTGTAAGTATCAGTTCACAAAATTATAAAATAAATTTTATATTTTAATTCGAAATTTTCACTTTTTTTTATCTGTGCAACAATTATGCGAGCCGCTAGCCGCCTATGTACCCGCCATATTACTACGTCATCATGTCAGTAAATCCTTCCCTTTCTAATTGCATGACCACAGTACAAAAGGCCTAAGAATCGAACTGCACGAATTTGGGATTACTGATGCATGGATTAAATAGTTTAGGCTCCCCAATCTAAAAATACTTTTCATCTTTGCGTGAGGCACATGGTTTTTTTTCTTTACATTAGTCATTTATTTTTCATCAACAAGCGTGTTATGGAACGATATGCCTAATGTATGGGAAACAAGGGTACCATAGACAATTTTCTATACTGTATGCGTAAAATGAAACACCAATGATATGGATAATAACTCATTTTAAATTGTATTATTTTAATAATTTATCACCGCGTCAGCTTGTTGTTGTTTACTTTAGAATTATTATTATCACAGACTACAATCTAGTATAGAGACAAAATTACTGTGTCAATCTGTCATCTCTAGGAGGTACTGATACTTTGTGAGCTTACTATCTAGTTTACAGACAAAGTTACTCTGTGCCACTTTGTGATCTCTAGTTCCTGCCTACTCTGTGAGTTTAGTTTACTATCCCGATGACGTCATAACATGGCGTCTAGGTAGCATAGCTACCGTTTTCGTCAACTTGCGCGCGAAAATTTAAAATGCAAAATTTAAATGCATTTTTTTGGTACTTATCGATTGAATAAAATTTCAAAAAAAATTCTAGTGGTAAATTATCACCTTAGGATTAAATTGAGACACTTTTCAAAAAAGAGTAAAATACCCTATTGATACACAGATCACATAATATGGCGAGTGCATTCTCCATGCACTATACTCGCACTCATACGAAAGAATCGTACTGCAATCACGTACCTACTGCAAGCCTAAGACCGTAGTAAATTAACGATGTTAGAAACTAGATGGCACTACACTTACAGTTATCTTCAATCACTTCCTGTGAAGTTTGGATCCTGCTAATGAAGTGTTAATCTCAGTAGACTATAATACACAAGTTCCAATTTGTAACGGTCGGACCAGTCCCAGAGCATGACACTTGCACAAAGGAGCATTTAGATCAAGGCCTAAGACCTTACCAACTTGAATTGTTCGCAATACAGATTTTGCTGAGAAGACGTCTTTATCATCTTTGAATTGCGGTATAAAATGTGTGTTAGGCATAAAGCGCTCCGCAGTGTAAACGACTTCATAGGTTATCAGAATTCCTTCTATTGCAACTTCTAGGAAATGATGCCATAATGCTTTATCTCTGTCCAGCCCTTAAAGGTGCTGAACAAATTCGTCATTGTTTTGCTCGACATCAAATATTTCGGATATAGTAAGCGTGTAGCCGGTTGTAACTTGTGGATAGCATCTTTTGTCTTTAACTGAGTCTGTTCTGACGTTTAACCAGGTTAGAATAATTTTCCCATAACAATTATTATCGCCAGGTGTTAGCGACAATGAGTGGGTATAACGGGGGAATGACATGGCACAGAGACAAAAGACCGGCATAGTTTAGTACGATAGTCTAGCCATCTATCTATATACGTGTACCACCTACATGGGCCTACGTTGCCTAAACAAAAGGTACAGAACATTGTTGTTTCTAGCGTACATACCTACCTACACTTTCTAGCTCTCTACAGCCTTTAAACTTAATTAATTATTTTCATATTATAAATGCGAAATTGTGTCTGTATAATATTTGTCCATTTCTTACCTTTTCACGGCTCAACCACTGAACCGACCTTGCACAGAGATAGCTAGTCACAGGCATCAGCTAGTATAAGTGTAGTTATAACGCGCTGCTCATTTATTTATACACTTATAAAAATACTAGCTGATGCCCGTGACTTCCCGCGTGGATTTAGGTTTTTCGAAATTCCTTAGGAACTCTTTGATTTTCCGGGATAAAAAGGAGCCTATGTCTAATCCAAGGTATTATATCTATTTCTATTCCAAATTTCAGCCAAATCTGTAGAGAAGTTTTTGCGTGAAGGAGTAACAAACATACACACACACATACACACAAATTTTCACCTTTATAATATTAGTGTGATTTAATCAACAAGAAATGCACGCACGGTGCGCATACGTTTGCATATTATATTTTCAGCCTCTATGTATGTAGATACTTATATTATGTAAGATATGCAGCCCAGACCATCATTATATTCCGTGTAGAAAATATAATACAAAAAGCAATGGTTTTAACCAGGGTTGGCATTGTTTTAAACACGGCTTGAAACATGTTTTGACTTTGTTTTAAAAAGTTATTTTGCGTTATTCTCCACACAAGTATAGCATAGACACTAGATGACGCTAGCTTCACTCATTCGAATAGTCATATAGCTACAGATGATTTGTTTTTTTAGGGTTCCGTACCTTAAAAGGAACCCTTATAGGATCACTTCATTCTCAGGAAAAATAACGCTCTAGCTATCATAGTTTTTTTTTGTATATTAACTATTAACCTCTACCAACATAGTTAGTTTTGCGGTTCGTTAACAAAAGCATTCTTACCGTTTAACTTCTTCTGTAGTAGATACGGAACCCTCGGCGCACGAATCTGACTCGCACTTCGCCGGTTTTTATAAATAAAAAAACTGTCTTTTATCAATGCTGGCTTTTCGAATAGTTAGTATAATAAACAAATTTTATTAATATCCACCGGATTTCTTCGCTTGGATTCTCTTAAGTAATTAACCTGTGAGGACGAACATGTTTTTTTTAAATAATATGGAGTTCAAATTCTGTAAGTATACTAGGTATTTAAAAAGAAGACTCATAATAAAACCCAAAGAAATATTCAAATGGGCACGTTTGCGTTCCAAAGATATTTCCTACCTTAAAAATTCAGTAACTGAACTATTCTCTAGCAAAATAGCACACGTAAATTGCCCACTTATAATGCGAAATTCACGCTTCGTGAAGCCCTAAAGCACGGTTGGGATTAGTGTCACCAGGTGTTTTAAATGTTAAAACTGGGACTGACAAAAATATATTGAGGACCATTGGGTTAGTTCTTTGCCGAAATGTTAGTTAGGACCTATTCCTAAAGAAGATTCTGTAATATTATATGACATCAATTATATTTCTAGCATAGTGAGACACTCTTATACACAACAAATAAATAAAGGAAGGAACTAATTGATCCTCTAAAAATCTATTTGATCTATATTACAAATTAATGAGCACTTTTAAAAATAACCGGCTGTGTGTGTCAGACTCGCGCACCGAGGGTTCCGTATTCGGGTATTTTTTCCGACATTTTGCACGATAAATCAAAAACTATTGAGTATAATTATAAATAAAAGTCTATTATAGAATATGCCGGTAAAGGCCTTTCATATGATACTCCATTTGGAATAGTTATCTTACTTTGAAAAGTGAACCACATTTTAATTTTTTTTTTTGTTATCTAACCACAAATTCACGGCTTTCGGAGTTTTTCTTTTATTTGTGCTATAAGACTTACCTACCTGCCGAATTTCATGATCCTAGGTCAACGGGAAGTACCCTATAGGTTTTCTTAACAGACACGACAGACGAACAGACAGACAGATAACAAAGTGATAGTTTAGATAGGTTAGGTTAGCACATAAAATATATAATAATTAAATTGATTGACTGAACTAAATCACGTCTTGAAATTTTTATTATTTGTTGTTGTAGCGGCAATAGAAATACATATTATGTATTCTGTTTAACTCTCTACCTATTACGGTTCAAGAGATTCTTACAGCCCGCTAACAGACAGACGGACAACGGAAACAACAATAGGATCCCGTTAGCACCATTTGGGTACGGAATACTAAAAAAAAAGAAAGGCATGCCTGAAGATCATTAATTTACTGTCAACAGAGCTTGATAATTGAAATTCAGCCTGTCCGAACGGACGCGGTTCTCCTGGCCACATTAACCGAAATGTAGTTGCATTTGGATTGCGAATAGGACCTTTGGTAGGTACATAAGCCGTAAAGCTATCCGATTTCGGGTAAACTGGGGGAGTGAATTCAGTCATGGGACAACCAGTAATTTTGAAGCTGAATGCTTTTCAATGCCTACCTACTATTTTGAGCTACCAGCAATTTAGGTGCAGATTTTTACCCGACTACGGCAAAGCCGAAAGGAAGTGTTATGATTTTACCAGTCTACTTGTCTGATAAACCCGACTAAGGAGTAAAGACAGATTTTTCTTTACAAAACATTCTAATAAAATTATCATTCAGAAGATTTCACGAAGAAGGTTTATAAATATTCTAATATATGTATTACATTCTTATTTGTCTATGGAATAGGTAAACCCCCTCCCGCCCCCTTGTGAAGCCGACAAGAGCAACTAGTATTTGAATATACGAGTACCTAATCGTATGTTTTTAAACATTAGGCACCTCGTTTTTGAAAATTCAATTTTTTCATAGGATATGAAAGCTAAAGCCTTAATTACAGTTAATTTATAATTTACCTTGTTTTAGGTGGAAGGATCTCAGGGTCAACTACATGACGTTGACACATCACACATCTACCATGGAGAGTTGGTTGGTAAGTAGAGGCATGAGTCCAACGAAATATGAGAACCATTTCACATACTTTGACTACGATTTTACATAATAATACTAAGAGATGCCCAGCATGCGTTGCAATGCGACTCACGCGCCTTGTACGTTGATATTCTTATGTCAGAAACCTTCACGTAAGTACCTATCGCCATCAAATATCAAAGTTTCAACTCAATCGAATGAATAGTGCGCGAACACAGGTGAACACACAAACATTAATTTTTATAATATGTAGCATGAAAGATGTACTAGTTGTAGATTATTATACAGATAGCAGAAGTTTATTGACGGTCTCTGCTTGAGATGTGCCCTTGCCCAATTTCAAGCAAGATGTCTTGGGTTTATCGCCATTCGTCAGTCATCACACACCGGAGGCTAATAATATAATTGTCCTAGTTGAAGGGACTACTTGCTGTGTAAGACGAGGGTAAAGTTTGCGGGTGATGTGCCCTGGCCCCTGGCACGGACTCTATTGTACACGTTGACTCAGCACATGACGTTATCTACGCCAAGACAGATCGCTTTTGTTTGCGCACCCTTTGCTGCGACACAAATTAAACCTCAAGAGTTTTTTTTTTTTTTTTTTTTTTTTTTTTTTTTTTTTATTTGACTTACTTTTATACATAAAATATTTACAAAAAAATTATTTTTTTATGGCAAAAAAGATACATAGTATAAACGTTAATAAAAGGCTAGTACAAAAGATTTAGATACAATGATATTTTAAAAGGTTAGTAGTTAGTAAAGTGGGGTTAGATGCAATAATGAATATCAATATTAAATTAACACGTTACATCGTTAAATCTCTTACAAACTAATTAACTCCCTTACGCAGGGAGGCAATGACGTTACGACGAAAGCAGGTCGTCGTAGAATTAAAAATGTTGAGTTGCCGATCTTTGTGATGAAGCATATTAAATTGATGACAAATGCGATTGATGAAGGAGTGCTGCGCAAAAACAGTGCGGCAGGGCTTAGTTGGAAATACGTTATAAGTGCAAGTTTTTCGTTTAGGGATTTTACAATTCACACCTATTTTTGATAATAGAGAGGTATCAGTTTTATGATTGATGATTTTATGCAGTAGCATTGTATCAAGTAGCATACGTCGAATGCACAGGGAATCGAGCCTGAAATACTTCAACTTTAGAGAAGTTTATCATACTTGTTAATAAGGGAGACGTGAATTCTCGTAACGTTCGTTGACTTGTGTAAGATGAATCCGTTCCCTCTATTAATGATTCCAGGGGAGAACTAAAACATATTTCTTTTTGCAATTACGGCGTCAAAGTCTCGGCTAATTGGGAGCTTTCGGCGGCCACTTGACTTTTAATGCCGGAGCGCACGCCGAATACCGACAGACAGGATCTCCGGCGCTCGCCTACGCTGCGGATGTTATCTATTTAAATAATTACTTTGCCGAAAACGCTACGGAGACTACAGACATTCCTCATCTGAATATTTTGGAAAGTTATGCACAACAAAGTCTTTTGCCAAAAAGGGAAAAGCGTTTCGAGTTGTTGAAAAGTTACGAAGCGGGTCCCTGTCAGTTGTGATGCTAATCGTGATGCATAGATATGCTTAAGCAATGCGTGCATTAGTCGTGTAATAATAATTGTGAAAGTTTGGTACAGTGTAAATGGATAAAGTTGCGAGGGCGGAGCGGCATCGATCGCAGTTCGTCGCCCTACTTACCGCTGTTCCGATGCACTTAGCCACCGAGTTGCAAACCGCGTTGTGGGTATATAGGTCGTCCTAAGTTGCATAGTTTTAAAAAGTTGTCCAACGACTAACTCTGTCTAATATCTTCCTAAAAAAGGTTGATTTGAACTAGATTTCTCTGAACTCGTTTGCAGGATTTTTGACCTTCTAAGGTTTTGAGTCGTTATGCACCTAAAGGAAATGGTTCTCCTTATCTGTATATTTATGTAAAAGATTACGATGTTTGGTAAATTAAATATGAATTTTATACACTTTTAAATTAAGTTTAGTTTGTTTAGTAAGTAGTTTTTTTTAATAGTTAACGATATAATACCAATTAGCAACTTTAATATTGAAACATCAATTTAGTAGGTATACCAACAGGTCCGTAGTGGAAAAATTAACGAGAGTGATAAAAATAAAACAGCTAGCAACAAGCCCCGTGACTTATGAAAATGAACGCGTATTTTTTCAACGGGTCTTTTTAATTTTTTACTAAAGACATTTTCGGAGCCCTGCGGTTTGCGCAAAACATCACATCTCTCTCATATTTACGCTCCTTAACTTGTGTAATTTCATAATGTCGCAGTCTGGCTCGGATTTTTCGAACAAAATTTATACTGTGGCAATTTTCAACTCAGGCTTAGGATCGCGTAGGAGGCGAGGAGGTTTTTCATTAGTTTATTTTTATCAAAAAGTTCCTCCAGATTAATGCTAATGAGTTTGAAACAAAAATTACTTAGTTGTTAAACTGAGCTCGAAAAAATAATTTATTTTTGTGGCCTAATTTTTTGCACATTCTAATCACACTATCACGCTAATATTATAAAGGCGAAAGTTTGTATGTGTGTGTGTGTGTGTGTGTGTGTGTGTGTGTGTGTGTATGTTTGTTACTCCTTCACGCAAAAACTACTGGACGGATTTGGCTGAAATTTGGAATGAAGATAGATAATATCCTGGATTAGCACATAGGCTACTTTTTATCCCGGAAAATCAAAGAGTTCCCACGGGATTTCAAAAAACCTTAATCCACGCGGGCGAAGTCGCGGGCATCGGCTAGTAGAACAATAAGCCCCAGCCCAAACAAGTTGTAGATGATTCATTGTCTAGCCCAAATTGCACGTACCTACCGTATATTATTGTTGCGTACATTAATATTGTAGCGTTCTACATAATAAGAGATATTGGACTCTGTCTCTGTTCTACCTGTATGAACCCGCACAAAATAATGAAGCCACTGGCAATATCTAGTACATATTAAATTTCAATTTGCATATTGAAAGCTTTCATTCAAATCATCGCGCAAATACTGGTTATTGAATATTTACGTATCAAATGAATGGGTACAATATCCCTTTTGAATAAATTGTCATATCGCCCTCTTGTCACCTGCCCCAAATGAAATGAGTCACCATCGCTATCAGATATAATCAATTTCAACTCTAATACTATTTGAGCACGAATTGCGAGCTGCAAATAATTTTCCAATAAAAGTCGCATGCTGTGCTTGTTGTAATGAAAGTCAATTCATTTTCGATGGTCTGTTGCCAATAGATTTAACTGCCAGATATTTACAGGTGGACTATAGATACGTAATACTACACTAGAAAAATTTTATAAATAAAAAAACCAGTTGTAGTTTCTACAGGTGTTCGTCATCGTGGCAATAATGTGTACAAAGTCAGTCAATCATATGAGCCGAATACACGATCGGGATTCAGAACCAATCACAACCAAGGGCACCTTGGATGAATCAACCAAAGTGGGATTTCAGTCTATACGGTTGGATCAATTTTTTAAGTGTATACCTGGCTACAATAGGGCAAACAGGCGTCCACACGTTTGTAGCTCAACTCAATGACATATATTTGCCCTTGGTAGGGAGGGATGCAAAGGAAGGTCACTCAGTTGTCCAACCAAAAATTTATATCAGCCTACGTCACGGTTGATTTTCAACCATGGTGCTCTATGTTGGTGGTTGGTTCCGATCGTGTATTCGGCCTATAACACAAACACAAGTCGAGATAATTTATCTTAAAACTAGATGATATCCGCGTGGATTTAGGTTTTTTTAGATAACTCGCCTATTACGTACCATGGCTTTGAAAATTTAATATTGTGTGTTTCGTTTATTGGAATGGCAGATTTTTCGCAGTCCCTAGTCATGATTCTGGGTCAACAGGAAGTATCCTATAGGTTTTCTTGACAGACGGACTGACAGACAGACAGACACGACGGACAGAGAGACAGACAGACAACAAAGTGAGCCTATAATGGTTTCCTTTACCTTTTGAGGTAGGCAAGGAACCCTAAAAAATCACGATTCACAACTTTTCTCATAATAAGATCTGTCAACTTTAATCTTAATTATTGAATTAAATAGTGCCCTAAGTTTGTGCCGAATTGTACTCAGTATATATAGGTTTTATCTGAAGTAGTTCTACGTAACACGTAAAAATATGAAAGTAAAAAAAATTACTTACACAAATGGCTCCTAACCATATTAAGATGGATTCACTAAGGCTATAGATAGATATATGAGGTGAGTAAGGTAGGCCGGTATTTATAATTACCTCCTGTCTTTGATTGAACGACGAAGTATACCGGACTCGAAACAGTTATAAACGTGAACTTGACATTATTATAGAACATACGATACTTTTAAATACGATTTTACATTGAATGTATCGATCATAGAGTTTCATAAATCAGGGCGTCAAAAAAGCGCCCTTGATTAATTATCTTCATCGTCATCATTTCAACCCATTCAACCCATCGCCGGCGCTCTACTGAGCATGGATCTCTCTGAATGATTGAATCTAAAAAGGGTATAGTCCAACCACACTGGCCAAGTGCGGGTTGGCAAACACAATTATACAAATATGTAAATGAACATAGATAATCGTATTATTATTAAGCTGATTCCTAGATCCATGGCTAAGCATATTAAATGCACGTATATCAAGCACCAATTCACTGAATGACAAAAGGCACCTCACTTGTTCATCAATCGAGTTGAAGCCGTTTTACGGAACATTCCTACCTCTAGTATACCTATACCTCTCTGCGATTTTATCGGTAACGTGGGATTTTGCTTTAATAAAGTAAGCTCGATGTTAAGATTATTAAGTACTTTTGATATCGCTATTGGCAAAAGAAAAAATATGAAGAAAGTCTTAACTTAATTTCATTGTACTTTCTCGCGTAGCTTCCGAGTTCCGTAGGATTTTTTATTACACAGACCGACTTTCGCATTTACAATATCAGTATAGCTACTGCTTGCAACGCCATCTTTTAGATTAATAAATCCCGGGAAGTTAAAATCTGTTGAGGCACAAAACAGTTACAAATCAATAGATACATTACATATCACATTTTACAATATTACTACTGACTCAAACAAAAAATCTGAATATTGTCATAGAACTTATGATACTAATTCCCGTTTTTCTTGGTATCAGTAAACTAACCAGCTAACCCTTTAAAACTTATACACTAGTAGACTGAAACAAGTAGTAACTACACCACAATGTAACTCGATGAGGGTTGACTCAAATACAATTAGTTTGCAACAAATTACAGTGCTCGATTACCCCGACAACCCGTACTATAACGCAGTAAAGAGGGTAGGAACTATTTTGATTATAAACATTATTGCAACCCTTCTCATATTGTACTTACTCATATCCGGTCATTTTAGCTTAGGCTAAAAAAGGCACATAATTGTATTAAGTCGAACTGAACAAGTGTCTGAAGCAGACCTTAAATTTTCTTGAAAGATAACTCAGTAAAATAATTAAAATTATTAGATGATACCCGCGACTTAGTCCATGTGGATTTAACTTTTGAAAAATCCCGTGGAAACTCCTTGATTTTCCAGGATAAAAAGTAGGCTATGTCTGGCCGTGAAGTCTGGCAGACAGACAGACAGACACATAGCCATTCATTAAAGTGATAGTATAGTTCGATTTTGTATTTTTTTGTCATTTAAATAACAATTTATTGATTGGACATAAAAACTTTAAAATATTTGAATTCAACCATAATCTCAATTCATAATCGAGACATCCACACTGTCGTTAATAAGATTTATGCGAACATTACCTCTGCAGCATCAGCATTGAAATGTTGGAATTGAAAGTTCACATAATGTTGTATTTTCATGAAAACGACGCGGACGTGTGCGAAGTTCTACCAGAATTGGTTCACAAGAAGTGATTTAATAATCCGTTGCACTATTTGTATTGCAAAGTGTATTGTCTTTTCTTATATTTTATTACCAAAATGTGTACGAGAGTATCCCCCATGAGTTTACTCAAAATATATCTGAACGAAAAGTGGCGCAGTCGAGGCACGAGCTGCTTAATAAAGTAACAGCCAGACCGCACTTGACCTGTTTTATTTAGCTGCAATGGAAATAATAGGCAGAACGTTGTTTTATGGATTGCGGTCATTGTCGCCTATTTAGCGATTCGTGTGTATTTTATGTAGCTAGGTGAGCCGTCGTAGTCCCACCAAATTAGGTCAAAATCACTCTATTAAGAGGGGTCTCTCCGACACTCGTTCCATACAATCCTAGTTTTTCTTTCATGTGACTCTACTAACTATACTACAACCGGTCAAACTCAATGAAATGTACGTTCTAAGGACTAAATCTCCGTTAAAATATTCAGTTTCAAGTTACATGGTCTCAAGAATTGAAATACAAATCTTTAAACCCGTGTAACTTGAAAACTAACTATTATTTTATCGGAAATCTGGCAAACCACATACGCTTCCACAAAAATACATCGTGTTTGGTTAATATTCAAATGAGAGCCAAACTACGTTTGTATGGAGCCAGTGACGAAGAGACCGCCGATAATTATTATTATTATGGTTGAACGGAAACGTAGCTTAGATACTTGTCTTTCTTTACTCACTTCTTAATTTTCTCGTACATTTGTATTAAAAACTAGATAGCACTTGAATCTCCTGTCAAGAGTCAGATGTCTAAAAGCAAATGAATAGTCGTGGTAAAATGACACAAAAACTAATTTATTTAAGCATTTAAACCCTACAAATCCTCACAAAATTTGTCTCAAAAAGATCTGGGTTTAAATTCATTTATCTTTTACTGCAGCTGTGGCTCCAATATAAATTAGGACTTCAATCACTTGGATCTGAAACCTAAAAGGTCTGCGTCGTACCCGATCTCGTTCGATTGCTGTAGTTTATACCTACCCACTCGACTATGACGCGATGAAATAGGGAGTCCATTTTCAGCCAAGTGAGCGGAAGAGGCATGAAATGGGAATTTGTAGAGAGCGAACGGTAGCCTGTGCCCAGTCGTGGTACAGGATGTGTTTAAATTACAGATCTGGCTTTAAAGCTCAGTCTGAAATAAATTCTTGTATTTTCTTGTCACCAAATGAACCGCGTTCAACAGATTATTTGGGCAGCCTTTACCTAGTTGTGATTAGCTAAATTACAGATCTGACTATCTCAGCTTGGAATAAATTCTTGTAGTTTTTGTTACCGCCTTCAACAGTTTTTGGGTGGCCTTTGACCATATTTGCTGTTAACTGTCATATGTCATGTGAAAAGTACGGTTTAGGTTTACTTACCGTACTAAATGATACTTTCAAAACTTACGCATTATATTTTCTTATTACCAAACAAACCGCATTTAACAGTTCTTTCGGGCGGATTCGGCCCAGTCGTAGTAGGACAGTTGTGATTAAATTACTACCTGATTTGATAGCTCAAATTCTGAAATAAACTCATGTGTTTTCCTTTTATCAGATGAACCGCAGTCAACAGTTTTCGGCTCGGTGACGGACGGTGTGTTCGAGGGGAAGATTGTGCTGAACGACGGCGCTTACTATGTGGAGCACGCGCGGCGCTACTTCCCGCCGAACGGGACGCGCACACGTGTGCACTCCGTCATCTACCGCGAGGGTGACGTCGTGGACCCCTACGCGCATAGAAGACACGGTAAGTCAGAAATATCATGTCGAACAAGTTCTACCAATCCATTGTAGCAAAACAGGTAATGCCAAGGACAGATCTAGCGAAAAATCGCCCAAGAATATTCTCTTTGGTGTTTTCTCTGTATAGACTATAGATTATTTATGGTGTTGTTTCCTAAGTCCTAATACTTCCTTGCGACACATTTTAAGTGATTTTGTACGCGTTTTTTTTACTCGCTTATTTCTGTTCGATTTGTTCCTGCACTTGGACTGCATTTAACAAAACTCAAGAATTTTCTGCTGTTGTAATAAAAATATACTTACCTCACTATGATTTGCGAATCGTTTCATTAAAATGAAGGGTGACAGTAAAGTAACAAGTAAATAACGTTATTTGTCTCAGTCGCCAGTCGTCTTCCTACAGAAATTAGTCGCGGCACTAACCTCGTTAAAACAGGTAACGTATGGTTGCGATGTGCAACAAGATTAACAGTAGAAATTCGAAACTAGATCCAGTACGTAGATGGCGCCCAGAGACAGTTCTGTGCAAGTTTCGCCACAGCAGCGCACAGCAAATGAATTGCAACGTGAGGTGACGTGAGGCCGTTCAACAAAGTTTAATCTCATTGCCTCGGTTCTGTCGTCTGATTGCCACGCCGCTTGCATCGGAAAATTCGCTATAATTTATTACGAGGCATTTGAACGCTTTATTGGTCCACCAGTCATGTCATAAATTCATTCGACCGGCCATCGTTTAATTTGTTGAGTTGTGCCCCAATCAATGCCGGGATGCCTTTCGTGTGTTTTATATTTTAAATTTGCTGCTGCCCGCAATTTTGCTCTCGTTTCGTAAAATATTTTGGACATGAGATTTAAAAAAAGATAGGAATGGAATGGGCCAATTAGCGGCTGAATTTAATAATAATCAATCTATCACGCCATGTCTATCAAAATTATATGGTGTTTGAGACAAATAACATTGTTATTAAGAAATTCATCGATAGATTGTTATAGATAGATTGATTTACGGATCAAATTATCAATCCTATCTGTAATCTGTCATGTTCCTGAAACCTTATGATTTGTCAAAAATTTACATGGTGTTTTTATACAAATAACAATGTTGCCAAGTACCTTATCATCAGATTACAGATAGAATTATTATTGATTTCGGCCGGTAATAATCAATCTATCTGTACCTAATAGGAAATTAATATTTTGGCCGTAAGTGATTTGTCTAAAACTTACGCTTCACCTAAAGTTTGTTGTGTCTCTTCAATGTAAGGACATACCAAAGACCTGACATTACAATGCAGCGTGAAAATGTTATTTGTTCACGAATCGTACTTGTTCTACCTTGGGGTTGCTTCAAGATAACTTTGTTCGCAGACACTATTTTACACAGCACTCGCTTCGGCAACGAACAATTGTTGTCGCGCGCATTTCACAAATTGGAACGCTAAAATATATATTTCGATTTAACTTACGTTCGAGTCACCAAGCGTAGTTTCGAGTTAATAAAGTGGAGATCTATTAGCGCAGATTACGATGATTGTGATTCTTTTATCCAAACAGAGATACTTATCTGACAAAATAATGGTGACTGTAATATTATGGAAAACTAACTAATACCTGCGTATTCGTCCACGAGGATTTATGTTTTCTTTGATTTCCCGGGATGAAATGTAGTCTAGCCTGTGTCACTCTCCAGGTCTTTAACTATAACCATGAAAAGATCACGGCGATCCGTTGCTCCGTTGCGACCTGATTACAAACCAAACCAAGTAGTGATACCGAAAATCCAGTACTTTACTTCATCACAGATAATAATCGTCCGTAATTCAGTAACCACCCAATGACGCCACAAAATTGAAAACAACCTAGCCTTAAATTAAAACAAGTCCAAAAACACTGATTTCCAGCATTCAAAAAGTCTTACATAGGACGATAGAATTGCTTGAAGATAACTTTGTTTGGAAATTGCTGGAGGTATTTTGCACGTCACCCGTTCTGGGAACAATAAATTGTCATTCACAGTTCGCTCGCATTCCTCAGATTGGAACGCTAAAATGTATTTCGATTCAGTTTACGTTACTGTCATCAAACCGGTCCAATTCCGTGTTACATAATACATATTCATCGGTTCGTAGGCCGCGCTGAAATGGTAATTTCACGTCAACAACATCGCTCCACGCTGTCACTGTTTGCATTTTTTGTCAACTTTACAGGCAGTGTTGTGATTGGTGTCTACTGCCTACTATAAAAGTCTGTCTGTTGGATGCAAAGATATAAATTGGATATATGTACATTTTAGTTATTTGTGGCGACCCAGTTGTTTGATATACGGTTTCCTTGTATTGAAACTTTATCTTTTATTATTACAACAGATGCTAACGTCGTCCTCCTCGTCAGCTTGAAACATGGCATTAATAGACTTTTGAGTTTCGACATTGTACTTTCCATAAGTCAGCTTACCTACATTAACATGTCACTGTTTGACAAAATTGAACATTATTTATGAAAGCGTAACTGAACAGTTTTTATCTGATGCGCGATGTTTCATTTTACTACTATTCAAAAATTTACGATGTACCCACTTTAATATTTTACGTTATTACTTTCTAAAAAGAACGTTATAGAATAGCAGAATAAGCAAATAATCCTGAGTGCTTCAATTATAATACGATATTAAATTAATGGAATAAAGCAATCTTCATTACGTGAGTTTATATTTATGAGCATAAACTGTAAACCGGCTGTACAGAGATTAATACCTATTATTGTAATATTAATCTGATGGATTAGTAATAATAATTTTATGGGTCGATTACCCAAAGTTGGTTGTGTTAGATTTGAGAACGCTCTTTGTTTAATTGTGGTGAACTTTGGTGTTAGATTTATTCTTAGGTTTTGCCGGGAAATACAGAAATGTGCGAAAAAGTTAATAGGTAAAAAAGTTAAAAGGTAACCAAAGTCCATGAAATTTTGCAGACATATTCTAGAAACTAATATCTGTGTCTGTGGTGTTTTAGATTTTTCTAAAAATATGTAGTTTTAAAATTACAGGGGCTCCAAGATTTGTATGAAAATTTTAAGACCGCGTAACTTTGAAACCGAATATTTTAACAGAAATCTGGAAAACCACAGACATAGATATTAGTTTTTTAGAATATGTCTGCAAAATTTCATGGACTTAGGTTGCTTAATATTCAAATGAAATTGGAACTACGATTGTATGAAACGAGTGGAAACGAGTGACGGAGAGAGCCCTCTTAAGCTTGAAACTCTGGACAAGAATGTTCCTGTCAGTAAAAAATTGATTTAAACGAAAAAGACCATAAGTACACGTAAATAGATACCTATTGAGCCAACAGGAAGGGTCGTGTTTAGCATTTGTTTTCATTACGACTTATTGGACATTTGTATTGGGGTGCGCCCTTTTATTTCTTGTCTATTGAACCTCCATTTGAATATGAAAGACTGGCTTTACTGAATAGCACTGAAAAGCAATACAGACTGTAATAAAGTACATACCTATACGTAGGATTTATTTGTTTCATTGTTAAAGATGAATTCATTCAAACAATATCATCATACGCTTAAATGAACGAACATAAGTGACCTGAACTGGAAATTTTAATGAATAACTAGATAAAACCCGTGACTTCGTCCGCATGGATGTAGCCTTTTTTGAATCCAGTGGAAACTCTTGGATTTGCCGGACCAAAAGTAGCCTATGTCCTTCCCCGGGATGCAAGCTATGCCTGTACCTTGCCTCAAAATCGGTTAAACGGATGGACCGTGAAAAGCTAGCAGACAGACAGACACACTTTGGCATTTATCATATTAGTATGGATTATACCCATAATACTACTAGTAGATTTTATAATAAAGAAGAGACCTCTCGTCGCGTGCAACGACGCAACGCTTTTAATGTGACATGTCATTTCAAATACATATATGGAAAACGACGCAGCGTCGACGCTGCGACGACGCAACGCAACGTACAAATGAGGCAAAGCCCTTAAAGTTAACAAAGAATGCCTACCAACTTTATTATTCTGTGTGCATAGCCCGAAATCAAGGAGAAAAATAATTAAACACTTAACGACTCCATATTCCGCTGTAAAATGCATGCAAAATATTAAATTTAATCCAATATAATCTTCGAATGTGTGCTTCAAAAAATTTATGTAAATTTTTTGCCGCTATAAAAATCCTTAAAGCTCTTCTTTTGAAGAGGAGCGTAGTTAAAATGAATAAGTAGAAAAATGTCGCGTTGGAATGTAACGTAAGTATATTACTACTAGCTGACGCCCGCGACTTCGTCCGCGTGGATTTAGGTTTTTCGAAATCCCGTGGGAACTCTTTGGTTTTCCGGGATAAAAAGTAGCCTATGTGCTAATCCAGGATATTATCTATCTCCATTCCGAATTTCAGCCAAATCCGTCCAGTAGTTTTTGCGTGAAGGAGTAACAAACATACACACACACACATACAAACTTTCGCCTTTATAATATTAGTGTGATTATTATTTAAATAGAAATACAGTTTCATTTCGCATCTAAATATTTCTATTTGGTGTAACAAACCCCCAATTGGGTTCGACCGTACATTTAATATGAAACAATATTTGAAATTAATCAAAAGGTCAGATTTAAATATTTGTCGATTGAAAAATTGGCCCTTTACCCACTTGTAGTTCGCTAAGGTGCTGAAAATCCTTTCTTAGGGGAGTCTACTTAGTTAGATAGGTAAACCTCCATACAAAAATCTCAATTTTCTAAACGCAGTGCAGCAGTACAATAAAAATAACGTTGATAATAACAGTAAACTATAAATAATACAACAGTTATAAGCGAAAAATATTTCGTCGTAAACAAAGAATAGGTAATCCGCAAACCACAACAAATTTTGCTCGACTTACCTGGATATTATACTTAGATATCTTATTTCCTACGTGTACCTATATTCCGCATACTTATGTATGTATTTAACGATAAGTTTCGAGTCTCGAGTAATGCTTTAAAAAATTTTAGAACACAGAAAATCAAAAATTCAATACTTATAAGAAACACAAAACAAAAATAACAAAACTTATAAGCCACATTTGTGGATTGATTTATTATATGAATTGTGTTTTTTATGATCTTAGAAAGCTATGTAAAAACAAGATACTTATTAAAGGAATCTTTGGAAAAGTTATAATAATAAAAATTTTAAGTCCAGTTCAATGAATAATCATGCTAAAAGGTTATGGTTTTATTATAACCTTATTTCTCTATTACAAACGAACGAAGCCGCAGAACGGTCATGAAACAACAAGGCGTAGGGAGATTTATAATTAAAAACCGCTGAATAGGCGTAGTATTTTTTTTTAGCCTATGTAGTGTTAGAGCGGCCACACACGGACAACTTACTTCAAGCTGCGGTTGCATAGCCAACTGTGATCATTCTTTCATTGTCACACACGAGAACGCTTGAGCTATGACCATTCGCCACTGCGGTCGAGCTTTCGAGCAGTTATAAGGCATACACTGACTGCATTCGGCTTCTCGAGCTGTTGACTGCTCTGGTGCAGTTAGTGTTGCCAGACATCCGGATTTAGCCGGACATGTCTGGCTATCTATGGTATATACTATATCGGGACAAAATGTATGTGTCCGGCCTGTTCGGCTTTTGCTAGGCTTTTAGTCAATGTAACGCATCTCATGAATCGCTTGCAGAACGAGCGAAGCCAGAGCGAATATGCTGACCCACGGCTGAGGAAAAAACATACCATGCCTAGCTTTAAAACCCGACTTTAAATAACGTTCTGCTTTCAGGGCAAAATGTCCGACTTTTGTATTTTAGGGCCTGACAAGACAATCTAAAGCGCAACTCCCTCTCCTAGTGGATAAAGTTGAATTACTTTGCAACTGCTCGATCGGGCCGTTTGGTTGATGTTCAACTATCAACTGCTCAAGTTGCCCGTGTATGTCCGCTCTTAGTGCACATTGGCACTCCGCATCCGGCGAGATGCATTTTAACGAAGCTCTCATACGCGACCGTCAGATAACAGGAAATTACCGGCAGCGGGGGCATCTCCCGGCGTAGCTGTCCCCATTCAAATACCACGGTTAAGGACTATGAGGGCATCATTAGTGCTCTTATGCGATTTTTAATTTACAATAGAATTATGGCTGAGTTTGCCCTTTCAGTGGCCCCCACCTTCAGTTGCAACGTTAGGGATGTCCTAACCGTGTTTATTCAAGTTTTACTTGAACTTATAGAACTGTTTAAGTAAATTAATGAATATGAATAATCATGTTCATTAATAAATTAACTGCCTTAGGTCAAATAAATCTAATACCTCACTTACATTAAAATCTAAAACATGTATTTCTACATGAAGAAAGTAGATAATATGTATGGTTGTGTTAGGTATGTTTATGTTTTTAGGTATGTTTGTAGGTATGGTGACAGTAGCTGTGTACGAAACTTGTAAAATACTCGTATTGTTTTATTTAGCTTGGTCTTCTATCTGTTATCGCAAGAGACAGGTAACGTAATATGTCTAGATGATAGTTAGTTTTTGTCTGAGTTTGTTGGAAACACAACATGTTTGTTGGTGTAAACATGCCGTTACGTTAGTACCACTGTATTTTTCCTTGATTGTCTTCCATAACAAATATGTAAGTAGATAATATAGTCAAATATCAGAGAGTTTCGAGTTTAGTCATGCATTGTTGTTCAGGGATTTTAACAATTTTGATTGACTCATGGGCTCGTCAAAAATGAAATTCACCTCTTGTTCCGTTAAATATTCGCCGGCTCAGTCAAAAGTTGGTGGCGCATATGTTTGATATTTGCGAACGGGCGCGGCGTCGAAACTCTAACAACTTCCCTCATTTGCAGTCGTCCATAGCCCCCGGCTTTTGCTTTTGTGTGTTTGTTTGCTCTCTTTAAATATTTTTTGCGCTGCGGGATTACAAAGGACCTTGCAATGGCAAAAACCTATTGATAACCTCTTACGCATTCTGCGTTTTCTTTTCGAAGTTTACATTTGAAAATTACACATAAGATAAGTTTGGTCGGGCGGTATAGATTTTTAACATCCCAGGGGAACTCTTAAATTTTCCGGGATAAAAAGTAGCCTATGTCCGTCCCCGGGATGCAAGCTATCTCTACCAAGTTTGATCGAAATCGGTTAGAGTTTAGACTTTAGACGGACGGGCCTTGAAAAGCTAGCAGACAGACAGACACTTTCGCATTTATAATATTAGTACTATGGATAGAGATATTTTTAATATTACAAGCGTGTAGTTTTATAATTTTACATTTTACCGTTACAAAGAGCACAAAAGCTTAATACAGGTATAAATAAAGCAGCAGCATGTATTCCCTAACGGAGCTTTTTATTACCATCTCTCATTAACTCCGACACAGCTGTACCACATTCGAGATTATTTATCTACCCTCCTCTCTATCCTTCATTCAATTTGACCTTTGCTTGCTTTTAATATAATTAATTGCTTTCCGTGCTATTTCAGTAAATAAATCCTTTTAACCTGAGACGAGGAATGTGAGATAGAATTAATTTGTTAGTAAATTGCACATTTTATGGTTTCTGACCATCGTAAAACATGGGTAATCAGTAAAACAGGATTAACACCTTCTATGCTTAAAAGGAGAAATTGACAAACTAACATATTTACTTTCAACGTTGAGGTCAAACCACTGGGTCTATAACTTTATATTTCGTTTATTATATGTAGGTTTTCAGTATAAGTACCTCAACTAACAAAGGATTAACAGGACTTAAATCCTAGCGAAGCCGGAGCAGGTCAACTAGGTAATGAATTAAATAAACTGGAAAATTCTTATTCGCGGCATAATGTAAGGACGTTTCACTAGAAATCACGCTTTTGTCAGAACTATTCAATTTAACATCTGATAACCCTATCCTAGATCTATCGTAAAACGGATTGATTTATGCAGGCTTCGTTCTATTACAGAACTTCCGTTAAACATCGTTTAAGCAGCGTGTTCCTTATTAGGTTAGTCGTTAATCATGACAGGAAACTAGACGATAAAATAGATGTCGTTTCTTTGCAATAAGCTCTTTTGTTAGAACTTTGCAGAGTCTTTAGAGAAAATCTTTAATGGAAATATTCTTAGTATGTGATAAAATGATAAAAACATTTCTTTATCTACGTCTTTCTTTAGATCATAAAATGTATATATGCCGCTTTCTAAGTACAAGATAACATTTAGTACTTTAATCCAGACTATAAATAAATATTCCACTAATGAGCTACGATTACCGAGTAAGAGTTTTGTAACTCATTTTTCGGTAAGCTTAGATACTAAAAGCTTGTAAAAGTTGCTTGTGGTCTGGAAGCAAAGTATTCATCGTAAAATATTCTCTTCTATCATCTTATAGAGATTGCTGTTGCTTCGTTAGAGCTATTGTTTTATCTACAATGCAATAATCAGAACATGAACAATAGAAAGCTTTTACCAACACCAAAGATGAACAAAAAATGATTTAAATGCTCCTTCAAGCCTCCCCTTGGCCTGCACCGTCGCGACGGCGCTTGTGGAGCGG
This sequence comes from Maniola jurtina, assembly GCF_905333055.1. NCBI lineage: Eukaryota > Metazoa > Arthropoda > Insecta > Lepidoptera > Nymphalidae > Maniola > Maniola jurtina. The sequence continues at coordinate 10,646,797 of NC_060036.1, read as the reverse complement.
CTGTCGATCGCTTAAAGGCCTCAACAGACACAAAGCGCAACGGTAACTGCACGGTGACCAACTTTGCACTGAACGGACGCTTGTCAGACAGCTTAGTATGAAATCAAAATCAAAATTTATTTATTTTTCATGTAGGACAATTAGTCTCTCTCATACTACGTCCGTGATTCTACCACTGTACCGGTTTGGAAATCGGAATACAGATTCTACTGAGAAACAAATTATGGAAAAAAAATTGGTTGTCTGTAAAGTCGGTTTACTGACGATAGTTGAACGTGACAACAAAGGCCGATTGTGCTTCTTTGTCGCTCGATCCGCGCTCTCGCTTGCACTTCAAGCCTTACATGGAACGCCTCAGAGCGAGGTAACGCCGCATGAGTCATGTTTTTTCGTGCGTGCAGCCGGCTCTATCGAATTATAAGACGTTGTCACGTCAAAAGCTTTTCCATCTCACCAACGTTGTTAGAATTAGAGCATCGAAATTCAAAATACAATAACGTCAAAGTAAAATGGACTTAATGGGTTAATGACAAAAATTCAGGCCACGAATTTTAATTTTGTAATTTTTCCGCTTGGAGCACTGACTAGATGCATAGAGAAACTTGAGCTTTAAAACAAAGTACTTTAGGTTCCATTTAACATTAACGCTCTGGAGTGTTTCGACGCTCGAATTCTATCAACGCTGGTGAAATGTAAAATCTCATACTAAGAACACAGGATTGCGGAGTGTGGACCGTTATGTGCTCTACACAAGTAAACATATTCCCTTGTATTACAACTTCTAGGTGTTGAACGCCATTCCGTCACGCGTTATGTATGTCCGATCCTTAAATATCCAAGTCCAAGTTTCCCTTTGGCTGATACTGTCGCGACGGCGACGCGGCTGACGATCGCTTAGTTTTATTTTTCCTTTCCCGGGCAGCGCTAACTTGAACCGCAAACTTGGATTTGTCATGAATAATTTAAAACATTCTCTTGCATTATGCGAAATATTACAACCTGCCAGATCGATTGCAGTGAAATACGGGCGTATTGATTCTGTTACCCGGTTTCGGTATTTGCAAATATTTTACCAACACACAGCCCTTTCAATACAATTCAAATTTAAAACTGGGGACGATTCGGTTGGTATTTTATTCCTATGTAATATTTGCCTTCGCTAAAAATAAACTTTGTTTTTGTGGCGGGATGTGACACTGAAATGTTAGACTTTGGTATGAAGCAAAGTGATGATAGACTTGTTAATTAAATTTGCTAATAACATAAACAATAACACTTCATCCACGTAGATATGATTTCTTAAAAATTCCTTGGGAAGGAACTCTTTGATATTCCGGAATAAAAAGTAGCCTATGTCACTCGCGAGGTTAACCATGTACCCTACCTATATGCATGCAAAAAATCACGTCAATCCGTTACGCTTGCTTTGAAGAACAAACCAACAAACAAACAACATATTTTCGCATTTATAATAATATAAATAGTGTAATAGTGATATGTAGTTAAATAATACATCCTAAAATTTAGGATATTTTGCTTAGGTCAAATATTTTTACCCAAATGAAATTAAAACTGACTACCATATTATAAGACGCTATGTCTCTGTACAGTCTAGACTAGATGATAGTTTTGTAAAGTATCTTCGGATTTTGGCAAATGCAGAATGGCTTACATTTCCGAAATATATCGTGTCGTTTAGATCGCAACTACAATGTGTAAAATCAACTAGTAGTACTATGTTTTACATTTTAACGTTCCTACATACCTTCTCAGAGCAGAATGTATTTAGTTTGGTGATTCATGTTTTGTTTTTATTTTAAACTAACATGCCTTTTAACCCACTACAGAACAAGGATTTCTTTGCTGAGCAGTGGGCACTGCAGCCATCTATTTTATTTGTCGGCTATCATCGTCAAAATCTACCTACACACTGGGAAATCTTTTAAATAGAGAGCCTTGTTGAATATTTTTTACTATAATTTTTCAATTTAAAAACCTTATTCAGTCATAGTTAAAAGTAACAGAGTTTAGTTGCAAAAACAACAAGCCTTAGCACAACGTCGACCGACGCCGAAGAGAAAACTATGGTTAACGTCGACACATACATGAACCTTAACTACCACGAACGTGTTTGGCTGGCCTTTACAAGGGCAGCTTGAACCGCTTCAGCAGTCGAGACTGTTCCGGGCGGTCAGCAGTGCGTAAAATTTCATCGTGCGGTCAAGCAGTTACCAGGCATACGCTGACTTCTTCAGCAGTCGACTGCTCTCGCGCAGTTACCCACTCCGCCCGCATGCCACCTCCAAGTCGCGCGTGCCTTCCGCCCGCGACTGATCTAGCAGTTGAAACCGACTGCTGCAGCAAGCTTGATCAATAACTGCTTGAGCGGTCTGTGTGTGTGTTTTTTATTTGTTTTATTTGATGATGTATGGCTAATTCTAGTATTTTAATTTCAGGTCACGTTGGAGGGTGCGGTGTCACAGACGAGGTTGTACAATGGATGGAGCGCATACAGAACTCGGGTGTGGATGACGACCCTCCCGTGTCTGCCACTCCCACGCACACGTACCAGTCGCCGGCGCCCAACTCGCAGCATCCTAACAGCTTGAGGGATGATTCGTCCAGGTAGACTTTTTTCCTATCCCAGCCTAGTTGTTGACTTACAGACGTGGTGTGGACGGAGCGCATATAGAACTCTGGTATGGACGACATCCTCGTTACGCGTACTTGCATATTCGTAGTGGTAGGGTCCAGTTTAAGAAATTCATTCTAGTATCAACTAATTTGTGAGAATAGTCAATACTAGAATTAATTTCTTAAACTGGACCCTTTCAAGTAAAGATTTTTATATAAACCTGTGAGGATGATACTGCCATTGTGGCAATTAAAATACCATAAGCCTACGTTGTCGTATTAGTTTACGAATTGCGAAAAACCAAATTAAATTTGAATTTCGCGGGCAGGCCCGTCTCATGCCCCTTAATCAAAACTAATAATGGATTTGTTCTAGTTTGATCGTTACTAATTGATTGCTAGATTGATTGCTGTTTTTAGATTTTATTACCAAAACACCAATGCCATGCTCGTAATAAAACCTCTTACCTCCTCTCCTCCACAGTTTAAAATAATAATAATTTATCTTGCTTGTATGGGAAATTGTTATCTTGTTTGTGGTTACAGTGAAAAATCCCAGTGATAACATTTTATTGTTATAAATTATAATACTATTATCTACGTACGTATTATGCGCGTGACTTGTGGAAAATATACATTTTATAATTCGAATTAAAGGTTAACCTATAGTTAAAGGAAACTATTATGGTTCTATGAATGTAATTGCTATAATTGTAACCAAGGAGATGATTGAGTACTGATAAGGAAAACCATTAGATAATTTGTTATTTAGGTGACTCACCGGATATACTTACATTGAAATAAAAAATCACACAAGGAAAAACTCCACCTTTAATAGGCAACGATATACTATACTAGCGACCGCTCGCCGCTTCGCTCGCCTAAACTATGAATCCTCTTTATTGCCTATCCCATGGTAATTTCAAAATATCGGCCCCTAATTCCAAAGGGAACCTTTGTGTAAAATTTTAGCTTCTAGGATCAAGGATTTAAGCTGGATGTTGTTTTCAGTTAGTGAGTAAGCCTGGAACTTCAAAATATTGAAGTGCAAAAAAAGTTTGTATGAGACCTATAAAAATGAATTTTTTTATTCATAAAATCCTTATCTGATAAAAAAACGAATAGGCAAGCTATCTACACAGAACATAGAAAATAATATATGTTCCTAGCCTCTAGGTTCTCTTGACTATAGAAAGTTGGTATTTCTTAATAATTTGTTTTTTCTTATTAAATCATAAATGAAATTAATCTCTATGTACAGGAATTGGGACTTCCATCATTACAACAAATATTCGCGCGCCGCGAACACGGGCGAACATTCGCGCGCTCGGCGAGCGGCGTCGGACGAAAAGATTAGAAATATGTGTTCACTCTACATACAGACTGATCCGCTAATATGGCGGCATATTAGGGAAGGTTTTCCTGACGTAAGTATTGCATTGTTTTTTTCAACACCAATGTTAAAATATAGTACTGTATCGTGTCTAAATCTAAAAACCCTGAGCTTAGATTAGTTACTACTTGATGCACCCTGGCTTGCCCAGAAAAGACTTACCTACTGTGGAATTCAGAAATCCTTTCTTAGCGAGGATCTCTGTTATTTAGAAAACCTATTTGCAAATTCTCAAACTTTTAAAGCCAGCGTTTTGACCTGAACGCGTGTACATAAAGGTATACAGTATGTACATAAATATACATTAAAAATTTATTGTTTTAGCACCGAGACCCGCACAAAAGAAGCGAGGTGGACGCCAAGACCCGCGAAGAGATCCTCTCGCTGATATCGCACCACGTGACCGCAGTCAACTACATCTACCGGTACACGAAATTCGACGGCCGCAAGAAGGAGCACCGGAACATACAGTTTGAAGTTCAAAGAATAAAGGTACTCTCGATAAAAGATAGCAGCCTCAGAACAGCTGATCTGTTTGGCGGCCGTTTTCTGCGAAAGTGACGTATGAATGTTACTCCTGTCAAAATAGATCTAAAAAACTCTCAATCCATCCTCAAATCGGACTAATAAATTTTACTTTGAAAGCACCTATAATACTTCCTTTTTTTTATTCAGATCGACGACGACTCCCTGTGCACGCCACATGTATTCGGAAGCGAAACGAACCAGTTCTGCTTGGAGAACATCGACGTGTCAAATTTTCTAAATCTCCACTCACTCGGCAACCACGAGGACTTCTGTCTTGCCTATGTGTTCACGTACAGGGACTTCACTGGAGGCACTCTGGGTATGACACTTTAACTTGGCATTTTGTTTATAGAAACAAAACGAGTGATAATTTTACATGAAAATTGTATTTATTTACAAATATGTTTGAATTGGATTTAGGACAATGTTTAATTTTCATCCATAGTTAAGCTAATTTGTCGCATAAAATAGTATGATGGTTATATTGAAAAACTAGAAGCGATGACTCTGTTAGAGCAATCTATAATGTAAAAAAATCCAGTACTGCAAATACTTGGAAATTGTAATTTTTAATTCATGTTGTAAAGCTATCTCTACTTTAATTCACTTATCTACTTTATTAACTTTACTTTTACTATTAAATATGTAAATACTCAGCTTACGTTTTTAAAGCTCGATATTAACAATCGACTATTTCAGGGCTAGCATGGGTGGCAAGCGCCAGTGGCGCCTCCGGTGGCATCTGCGAAAAGTACAAGACGTACACTGAGACAACTGGGGGCATGTACCAGAGCACCAAACGCTCGCTCAACACTGGCATCATCACCTTCGTCAATTACAACAGCAGAGTGCCGCCTAAAGTCAGCCAACTCACTCTGGCACATGAGATCGGACATAACTTTGGCTCTCCGGTAAGTTAAACATTACAATAAGACGTATAGATACAACTGGTGGCATGTACACACGGAAAAACTATTCGCTTGACAGAGCATACTAATGCGCGCGTATGTATAACACACAAAGATACGACGCGATGCTATCCGATATTAGATACACTCACACTTACTTACACTTAATCACACTTCTAGATAACCTTACCAGTCGTATAGGGTTGCAAATTTGGATAACATAGTTCTGATGGTCGAGTGGTAATAGTGTTGAAGTTCTTGAATTGCTTTTTTATTTTTTGACCCAGCGCGTAAGTCGTTATTTGCGATTTGGATTACGCGCCGAACGCCATCCACTTTTACTCTAAAATATGTGCAGGCGCGTGGTTTGGTGTGGAATCAACATTAATGTTACTTTGAATGATTGTATTCTTCTCTTAGCACGATTACCCATCGGAATGTCGCCCGGGAGGGCAAGAGGGCAACTACATAATGTTCGCGTCCGCAACGTCGGGCGACCGGCCCAACAACAGTCGCTTCTCCACCTGTTCCGTGGGCAACATCAGCGCGGTGCTGGACGCGGTGCGAGACGGCCGGAAACGAGACTGCCTTAAAGAGAACGCGGGTGCCTTTTGTGGGAACAAGATCGTTGAAGACGGCGAAGAGTGTGACTGTGGTAAGTTAAGAAGACTAAATCCTCCCCAGCATGACAGTCAATAGGAAAGTCATTCAGGAGATAGAGAAAGTACAAGCAACATTGGACAACAACAGTCGCTTCTCCACCTGTTCCGTGGGCAACATCGGCGCGGTGCTGGACGCGGTGCGAGACGGCCGGAAACGAGACTGCCTCAAAGAGAACGCGGGTGCCTTCTGTGGGAACAAGATCGTTGAAGACGGCGAAGAGTGTGACTGTGGTAAGTTAAGAAGACTAAATCCTCCCCAGCATGACAGTCAATAGGAAAGTCATTCAGGAGATAGAGAAAGTACAAGCAACATTGGACAACAACAGTCGCTTCTCCACCTGTTCCGTGGGCAACATCAGCGCGGTGCTGGACGCGGTGCGAGACGGCCGGAAACGAGACTGCCTCAAAGAGAACGCGGGTGCCTTCTGTGGGAACAAGATCGTTGAGGACGGCGAAGAGTGTGACTGTGGTAAGTTAAGAAGACTATATCCTCCCCAGCATGACAACCCATAGGAATGTCATTCAGGAGGTAGAGAAGGTACAAGCAACATCGGACAACAACAGTCGCTTCTCCACCTGTTCCGTGGGCAACATCAGCGCGGTGCTGGACGCGGTGCGAGACGGCCGGAAACGAGACTGCCTCAAAGAGAACGCGGGTGCCTTCTGTGGGAACAAGATCGTTGAGGACGGCGAAGAGTGTGACTGTGGTAAGTTAAGAAGACTATATCCTCCCCAGCATGACAACCCATAGGAATGTCATTCAGGAGGTAGAGAAGGTACAAGTAACATCAGACAACAACAGTCGCTTCTCCGCCCGTTCCGTGGGCTACATCAGCGAGATTAGCCCATAGACATGTCATCTGGGAGGTAGAAAATGCTTGGGTCTGCAACATTGAGTGGCCGGCCCGACAACAATGTTTTCGCATTAAATTCGAAAAATATCAAGTATCTATTTTGAAGCCGCATTTGCCAAAAATACATTAGTGAATGATTGAATTAATCTTATTTTTTTTTCGTTCAATCGTAAAACAAAGGCCTCTCAATTATATATTTTTACTAAGTAAAATTTCAAATGACAGGTTACAACGACAAGGAATGTAACGATCGTTGCTGCTACCCGAGGCAGCTGAGCAACTACGATGTAGAGAGAAACAGCTCAGCGAAAGGATGTCAGAGGAGAGCACATACACAATGCAGGTAATAATCCATACTAATATTATAAATGCTAGTGTGTCTGTCTGTCTGTCTATCTGTCTGCTACCTTTTCACGGCCCGATTCTGACGAAATTTGGTAAGGGTTAGCTTATATCCCGGGGACGGAGATAGGCTACTTTTTATCCCGGAAAATCAAAGAGTTCCCACGGGATTCCTAAAAACCCATCCGCTTAACTAATTTCTATGAAATTTGATACCGAGGTAGCTTGCGTCCCTGTAATAATTGACATAGACATTTTATATCGGAAAATCAAACAGTTCCCACGGGATCTTTCAAAACCTAAATCCACGCGGACGAAGTCGCGGGCATCCTCTATTAACTAAATAAATATGAGAATGCCTAAAGTCTTTCAATTCGCCAGAACGTCATAAAAGAAAGAAAGATGCTTACCACCTGGTGAGATTGCAGTCAAGGGCTATCTTGTATTTGAATATATTTTTTTTAAATTTTAAAAACAATGAAAAAAGGGCAGCATAAAGTCAATCGCTTCGGGCGTGCGTGACCCCACGGAATTCTATCTTTAACTAAAAACAGCTACTTTGCGTTGGTCATTTTAGTTCAGGAGTCACTGTTACAGGAATTGCATTTGATGATTGTTCTTTCAGTCCGTCGCAAGGTCCGTGCTGCAACGCCAATACGTGCGAGTTCGTGTCGGCAGTGACCAATCAGACGTGCCGAGAAGCCACCGAGTGCAGTCACGCCTCATTCTGCTCCGGCCGCTCTGCCGAGTGCCCCTCCCCGCGAGCCATGAACGACCACACCAAGTGCAATAATGGTGAGACACTTATATTTATGTACTATGCTCATTGCTCAGAATTTTTCACTAATATGTATACTTTTGCGTGATATAATTTTGTAATAGAATGGTTCTGATTTTATTATTTTACTACTGCAAAGTTTCGACTGTATATTCTTAGCGGCAAGAAGCCCGACTTCAATTTCAAACTATTCTGATACCTTTGATTAGTAGGTATGTCTATTTCTACCTTTATCGAAATAAATAAATTGCAGAGCAATCTTTTTGGTGCTGTTCTTCCTGTTAAAATGTGCGAGGAATGTTAAACTTAATTATTATAATATAATTCATTTCTTCTGCATTTTCCTTTTGGAAATAGCTTCAACAACTTACAATAGTTATTAAAACACCGGACTCTATTGACTGATAACGGACTGATATTGTGTCTAATATCTTGATTTTAAGCTGCATTTTACAAATAACTAATATGCATAATTTATTTCCAGGCACACAGCTATGCATCAAAGGTGAATGCAGTGGTTCCATATGTCTCGCGTGGAATATGAAAGAGTGCTTCCTATCCTCGTCACCCACTAAGATAGGCGACGGAGTTACGGCGGTTGTGAACCGAAGAGCACTGTGCCAATTGGCCTGCCAGACAGGGCCCGACCCTGAGTCCTGTAGGAGTACTGCAGAGTTTGCTCACCAAGTGGGCCTGCCAACTGGTGGTATCAGTTTAAGACCTGGATCCCCTTGTGATAACTTCCAGGTAATTGCTGTAATCCGGTTTTGAAATTGCTTTGTGTCATGTGTATTATGGCCTTGCCCACGACTCTTGGAACTCAGCTTGGAAGATCGATCAGCAAACCCAAGGCTAAGTGGAGGAATCTTGGGGAGGAAAAAGGAGGGAGCTTCTGACCAAGTGCAATCGAGGAATGTCGAATTTTTGCCAAGGATCACAAAAACGGTTGTAGCACCAATAGTATTGTATTGCATATTATATATATTTTCACGATAGTCGTTCAACGCCTGCATTTTTTTAAAAATCCTATTGTAATTTTTGCACGCGCTGCCAGCCTAGGTTAGGTTATGAACTTAAAACGTTGGTCTAATCGAGGGGTCCGGTTTTCGATACTGGGCACGGATCTCTAACTTTTGGCGCTACGTGCATTTTAAGCAGTTAAGTACCACTTACTTTAACGGTGAAGGAAAACGTCGTGAGAAAAACTGCATGCCTAAGGTTAAAATCTATACAGCTGACTTTAGCTTTGCTTAGACTTAAGTTTCAGTTAAAACGAGACAGATTTTTGCCAGCGGTATAATGCTGTCTCGTTTTAACAGTGTCTTAGTCTGAGCAAAGTCAAAGTGCGCTCTATAGATCTCACAGCCTAAGAGTTCCATAATGTTCTTAAATGTGTGTGAAGTTTGTCAATGAGAGGAGACCCGTGTTCAATAGGGAGCCGATGATGGGTCGATGATGATGATAATAATTTTCAGGGCTACTGTGATGTGTTCCTGAAATGCCGCGCAGTGGACGCCGAGGGTCCACTAGTGAGGCTGAAGAATCTGCTGCTGAACCGCGCGACGTTGCAGACAGTGCAAGCGTGGGTTACAGAGCAGTGGTGGGCCGTGCTGCTCGGCGGAGTGGCCCTCATCGTGTGCATGGGCGCCTTTGTCAAGTGCTGCGCTGTTCACACGCCCTCCTCCAATCCGAAGAGACCGCCTGCAAGGTAACGCTTTCATACTTGTATGGGTTTATTTCTGTGATTATTTGTTTCAACTGGATAATGTTTTATCCACAATTTTGTAAAAGGTGAGCTTTCATTCGATGATTAGACAAGATCTCTATTGGGTTTCTAGTTTCAACTTGAAAACGGTTCGCAACTTTGTAAAATGAAAACTTAACATAAAGAGAGATGACATAAAATTATCATGTCCTCCATCATTAATTAAATTGTTCCTTTACTGTATGTTTCCACTTCGTTCCCCCTTGTTTAGTCTTTATAGGAATCACTCTCTGAGTTTTTAAATAACTTTGAATGCATACGAAGACGGAAACAATGATTAGACATTGAACAATTTTGAAAAAAAAATTGAAAAATTGTGTGGCAGGCGATTGTCGGAGACGCTCCGTCGGCCGATGAACACGCTGCGGCGGATGCGCGGCGCGGCGGGCGAGGCGCGGCGCGCGGGCAGCGCCCAGCGCGCGCCGCGGCCCGGCCACCGCCGCGCGCGCCAGCACAAGGGGTATGCGCCGCCGCTCGCGTACGCCGCGAGGGACCTCGGTGAGTTTTATGTTGGAAACACGTGTGCGTGTATTCTATTATCCCTCGTTATGTTGAGAGCACCTTTTGTTGCTTTAATATTTTGTGTGTACAGTTCTAGCACTTTTATAAGTCGCATCGCCAAAATTCGTTTGCGCAGAAAAGCGCAACCTAACGCCGACTAAAACCGAATGTATACCAATGAAATACAGACCTTATTGCTAGACGTTAAGATTTTAACCACAATAACAACAAAGACTCGTGCTATCTCGCTTATAATTCGTACATAGCATGGCGCATAGGCAACAACCAATAGCGGAGAGACGTGCGCTATGAGTGGCTGAGATATTTTCGCGACTTTCTAAAATAAGATTTATGTGCAGATACATCGGCGTAACTTATAAAAGTTGTAGAACTGTATGTTGGAACATAGGAGTGGCTGATGGAAACTTGATCATTTTTGTACAGCGTCCGCACCGGCGGGACCAGCGGGCCCCAGCGCGCGGCGCGCGGAGCCGTACGCCAACGCGTACCCGCAGTCGTACGAGATGCGGCCCCCGCAGAAGGTCTGACAGTACGGCGCGGCGGGCGGGGTGGGGGGCGTGGGGGGCGCGGCGGGTGGCGCTGGGGAGGCGCAGCTGGAGCTGGTGGCGCTGGCGCCGGGCGTGCCGCTGCTGCTGGGCTACGTGTGCCGCGCGCCCGCCGAGCGGTCCACCGTCGCCTCGCAGACCACCATCACGCTGCACTCGCCCGACACGCTCGCCGTCGCGCACCACCCGCCCCAGGACCCCGACCAGCGGAACAAGTGAGCGACGGACGTTGTGCCACTGTGAACTTGTTGGACTCTGATAAAGAAGCCCAATTCATTTTGTGATCAGCCCTAAATAAGCCCCACTTATTTGTGACCGACCCGGGTTATTCTAAAGTTCACGCTCGCCCTTTCGCACCATGCGCCCCATGAGCGGCAGAACAAGTAAGCGTGGATATTGTGCCACTGTGAATGTATAGACTTGGTTAAAAAGCCTGAATAATTTGTGAGCAACCCCGTTATTCAATAACGCTTACGTGAATTTGGCGCACCAAGCGCCCTCTTAGCATGAGCCCGATAAGCGGAACAAGTAAGCGACAAACTTTGTGCGACTGTAAAGTTGTTGAACTCTGATACAAAAGCTCGAATAATTTGGGACTGGCCTTAATAAGCCTGATTAATCAGGCTCATTAAGGCTGTTAAGTTTGCGACCAACCCGAGTCATTCTATACAGTTCACGCGCATCACTCTCTATCTCCAAACCAGCATTATAAGGAAGCCAAAACCGCAATTTATTTAAAAACCGTATGAAATGTTAGCTCGCGACTCTTGTGCAAAAGCGGCTAAATGTGAGAAAAAGTTATAAATGAAGTAAATCCTCTAATCGATCAAAGCTGTCAGAACTCCTGTTTTTGGTAATGTCTACATGAACTTTTTCTAAAATTGAAAGGGTTAGGGCGTATGAGTGACTTGTTTGCATCAGAGTTTCGTTACTCCCGGATGACACGTGAGAGCCAGAATTCTTATAGGTTCGATTTGCTAGTTGTTGAAATTCATTGATCATCATGAATTCAAAAATATATTTGAAAACTAACGGTTTTTTACTTTGTACTAGTTTGAACTTGTGGCTCAACACCCACACTCTTTAAAGCTGTAGACATAGCGTGTCTTGAAAGATGTGCTACGAAAATGAAGCGATTCTATTCCTTATTTCACATACTTCCATGGATTGTATATTTGTAATGGAATGATGGTGGACGAAACGTTTATTTTAGCACAGTTAACCCATTCTATTATTGCGTCATCGCTGAACCAACAAGTTAGATCGTGATCTATGAATAGGTAATTAACTATTTGTTAGTATGAAAATATATTAGCATTACCTCTTAGAACATACCTACTCGGAACAGTTGGATCTGCTTCTGCATTGTCAGAAATCTGAATTGATACCAGATAAATTCATGCCATTTTAATCTAGACCTTCCCCTGTGTCCGTATTGCTCAAATAAAAACTTTCCCAATTTTCGTTCCATATTCAATATCTTACTTTCTCCTCCATTTTTTCATTATGACTGATTTAGAAAGAAAACCATAGATTTCTGGATACTAAGAAGTATCCAGAAAGTAGTCGGAAGTCTAGGGTGAGATCTATAGGCCGCACTCAGTCTTCGCTTAGACTTAAGACAGAGTTAAAACGAGACAGATATATATATCTCTAACATAAATCTGTCTCGTATTAACTCAATCTTAAGTCTAAGCAAAGTCGAAAGTGCGCTCTATAAATCTCACCCTGAGGCTCCCTCGATTTCTTTTCCAAAATAAGCGCGAAGTCAGAAATCGAGTAAAGCGAGCGCGATATTTTTCCGTGTTCAACCCTCCCTGCCAAAATAATACTTACCATAAAGCTTTCATGTCAAAATAACTCATGTACTCTCTGAAGAGATTGATATTATAATAGGTACTGAAATAACGACATTCCAAGACAACTAATACTGCCTGTGAGTTTAGCCCATGTTTGAGAGTATGCTTGCGTAATAAATCCAGGCTGTAGCCAGCAACAAGTAAAGTTACTGAATATCCGTACACATACATTTCTAAAAGTCGTGCAGTTAATACAATTATATTGCGACAACTTCTGTTTAAGTATACTTCATATTCTGAGGGATATTGATTTTTACTTTACTTTGTTTCAGGCTACGGCCCTGTAGAGTTTGATGGTGATGTCAACTTTATTGTTCATAAATCTTAAATTGGCTAAATTAGAAGTAGGTATTGCCAAGATTCTTTGTGATAAAGAACAGCTTTGTTCTTAGTCATACCAATTTAGATTTTGAACAATGAAGTTCATATCATTAATTAATTGAATGATAATAAACCCCATACAGGGCAGTGCTGTACAAGGCATAAAATCACTGCCTGACTTAGTGGGAATAGTTGAATGCTCATTTTTCAACATGCCAGTAAATATGTAACCTACAAACAATGTCTACCCTGGCTTCGAACTCAGGCACGCCACTGGTACCGGGGTATACTTGTATTCAGTGGCGTGCACAGGATTTGAGCCATGGAAGACATTGGTAAGGTATATTTTTACTGTTAGGTCATAATGAAGAATGAACGTTGAGCTACTTCTTTTAGAGTCATATTGCCCCTGAATATGAGGGGATAGAAGCACTCCTCATCCCCATAGAAACACTGCCTATCCCTGAATTCAGGGGTAGGCAGTGCTTCTATGGCCTGCACCCTGCTGTTTGAATTGGATTTAGTATTTTACCTTCCACAGGGCCCTTCCACAATAGTCGCGGTGCGACGTCGTTCTTGCGATGCGTGTTCAGTGTGATTCCCATGTAAATTCCTACGATGCGTTGTCGTACAATTTTATGATGCGACCGCGCACCGTAAGTATTGTGAAAAGGCTCATAGTTCAACATCGGCAATGAGACGGGCTTCGGCGCAAGTAGCTCAAGAGAAGTTCCGCGAGCCTAACCAAATGGTGTTCTATCAAATTAGCCATTATTTTTATACGAGATGAATAGAATAGGGCGTGAAGATCCACCAGTGACGCTCCGACCGGACATTTATGTATATTTTTGTATATAAATGACAAGTATATAAAGGCTACAATGTAAAAAATATCATGCAAATACTTACCTACTATAAACGTACCGATACTAGACTAATGTAAGGTTACTGCGTTATTTTACTGAATCTCCGTAAGTGTAATTTTTATATAATGTTATTTTAATGTAAAGTTATAATAACGTAAGCGGAACGTTGAGGTGCCATTATACCAATTTGTATTCCAAGTTTTGTTACTTCCTGTGTCTTTTATAATGTGATTTCATGAGTGATTGAAAAAATGTAAAGAAACCCGAGGGCTCAAATTGTTGACTAATACTTTTGTAAGGTTTTCACTCGATATCATTTGAAACTTCAAAGTTTATTATTATGAATGTTTGTCGTCGACGTTTTTCGTCGCGTTACAATTAATTAGTTACAATTTATTTAAAAAATAAAAATGAAAGCTTATATTAATTAGTCTTCCTTATGACAACTTAACGATAATTGTTTACTTTGATTTGTAGATAATGTAATGTGAAATTTGAACAGTATTGCCAAATGATCAAATGTTACTACTAGACTGAAAAATTTTCTCAACATTATTGTAATGAAATTTGCATTTCTAATTTATTCCGCTCGATGCGGTTATTTGGCTCAAATGTACTTTATTAAGTGTATGATAACACTGGAATTTATAGTCGAAATAGGGGCTTTTTTAGGGGGCCATTCAGATGACATGTGTCATATCAACCTTTACGCAATGCGTTATGTTGAATAATGACACATGTCATCTGAATGGTCCCCTAGAGAAGCCCCTATCTTGACTATGAATTTGAGTGTAAATGTATGATTTATAATTTAGCGAGGTGTACCACTTACGAGTAGCATATCAGAAATAACACTCACTAATGCATATAACATAAACTCAATCTGTTGTATAGTTCAGTTGAATTGATCTCTAAGTATTATTTTTTCAAATGTATTTCATAGTGTAACATTCGTCGTGCAAGCCAAAGAGCATGATGTATTTTTATGATTTCTATACATTAATGTTAAGAGTCAATCTTTTTAAGTGACGTCCACGGTATTACAATATTTCTTTACAGTGGGGCAACGCTTATCTCTGGCGAAGCCACCAATGTAGTAGGTTAAGGTATTTAAATTTTAAATATATAGGCACATTGCATCGGCAAGATACCTATCAACAAAATTGGGAATAAAACAATAGGTAGTGACTCAGTGATAAAATATAGAAGCCCAAACTTGTATATGGGACAAAAACAAGTACTAAATTACTTGTTTTTTGTTGCAGTAAAAAGAGACAGTGTTATATCGCTGACATAAATATGTCTCGTTTTAACGGAAACTTAAGTCTGAGCAAGGTCCGAGTACGGTCTATGGATCTCAGTCGATGAAGCTCGCCGATTCTCCTCCACTAAAGTTGCTCAACTGTATGTATTGTAAAACTGTGGTAATAGTTGAATGCCATTTTAATATGAATAAATTGTAATGCTCCTTTTATACATTGGCTCAACGCGCTCGGCGAATGTGTATAAGTTCCCTTGTTGTACTCGAACATTTGCTATGTGCGAACAGCGCTGGCTATTGCCGACTAGTGTCGGATTCGGTGCACACATCAAGGGATCAATCATTCGTTGAGCGCCATTCGCCAAACACGTTGGGCTAACGTGAAGTGGAGGCTTCAGTAATACACAAGTTCTTGTAATTTGTAATATAAATATTGTATATTTGTATGTAAACCACGAGGGTAATGTTTCCGTTGTAGCGTGACTCGACCAATCGTCTATTTGATGGTAAGTAACCATCGTGTAGTAATCAATGGCATTATGTCTTCTAAATGTAAGCTAGTTTACCTACAATAGAATATTTAAATGACAATGTGAATATTTTTAATTAAAAACATGAATGTTACAACATGTGATTTCAAAATAACAAAAAATACAATAAATTTTACATGAATATTATCTTTTATTTTTATAGCAACCTACATAGTACTTTTATTCCAGTTACTATTTAATACGGTATTGAATTGGATAGGTTGTGATTGAATTTAAATTAATCAAAATGCAGAATGATAAAGGGGATATCTATAGATATGCTTTGTCTATGCTCAGTCCGAGACAGATTTTTGTTATACTCTTACAAGTAAGAGTTAAGAAAAAAAAAAAGCACGCTCTATTATTATATATTACTTGTTTTAACGGTTGAAAAAATCATCGTGAGGAAACCTGCATTCCTGAATTCTTCATAATACTCTCAAAGGTGTGTGAAGTCTGCCAGCGTGGTATTCTGCCGTGTCCTTCATATTGAAGGGCAGTCTATTTCTTCTATTTGTTTTTATTTTCATATTCAGTACTGCCAAAATCCTTAGCAAAAAACATATTTCCAATGAAAATTTTCCTGAAAAATATTTTTTATCGTGTCAGAAAGCTCCTTGGGAGTCCATTTCTCGGAACTGTTATTTTGCAAGTGCGTTTTCAATATGAAGGACAGATAACGGCTAACCTTTCTCATTCTGAGAGGAGACCCGTGCTTCATTTGCTCACCGGCGCGCGGCGATGCTAGGTTGTTCATGATGGTGATGATGAGGTAATTTATATATTTAGAATGATTTAAATTCATCAGTAAATTGTAAATCTCTTTGTTTGAACTCAATAAGTGGAAATATTAATCCTTCAGGAGGATATTGAAGTTTTCCGGTTGGAGTTTAAAATTTAAGACGGATTTATTCGTTGACGTGGGTAAGGCGTAAGTATAAAATAAAAGAGACGACAGATATTTTTGAGTGCGTTTATATAATTCATATACCTATATACAAGTTACAAAAGTGTAAGCTTTATTGATTAGGTACTTAAATAATAATGTTCATCCAACATAAATATGTAGGTACAGTGGCAGGGTTGAGTCTACGCATGGGTAGCACCTAGTTGCATATTATTTGTGCCCAGGCGTTATATGTAAGGATGTATGTTTATTCGATAAGACGAAAGCGGGATAACCTGGAAGTGGTACCTAAATCTTTTAACACTACACCAGTCACCACTACTACTGTATAACATAGGTTTGCCTTTTACGGGCTTTTAGGTTGAAATCTATCAAAGCGCACTTTAACTTTGCTTAGACTAAAGTTAAAACGAGACAGATTTATGCCAGTTTTAACAGTAGGTAACTATCTTAAGTCTGAGCAAAGTCAAAGATCTATAGATCGCTCTATAGATCTCAATCTTACTCTATAAAGTTGACATCTACAGAGCGTACAGTACAAAACAGTACAGACACTTTTGTGTCAAGTGTCGGATACAAGTGGGTGGCTCTTTCAAAATCAATGGATACAAGCTACCAATGAATATTTGGTTTCTATATAACCAGTAACCAGTATGAAATCGGCCACTCCCTGCGCAGACGTAAACATTTTTTGTATCCAGTTACTTCCACTTGACACATAGGTACTCATTGCCGATCAAAAAGTGTTCGGTGTCGGTAATTGAAAACTAAAAGTCTGTGTCTGATTGAACACAGCAACAGTGGCGACTGTGTCCGGTTGCCGCAAAAGGACACAGCAACTGCGGTGTCCAGTGCGGTTTGCCGTGTCGGCAACAAAGGTCTACGTTTGCGCAGCGCCTACTTGGTTCGCAGATTTATGTGAGAGACTTTGTCTCGTTTGAACTGTGTCTTAAGACTGCTAAGCAAGTAGGTACGCTCTATCCTGAACTTTTGCTATGGTCACAGAAAAGGACTTGGCAAAAAGTTTTGTATAAGTACCTAAATCCAATAACATTTTAGGCCTTCTGGCAATTGACATATTTTTTGAGATTGATAAAACGTAGGTAATGTTATACTCGTTCTAAAGACTATATTTTGTTAACTAAACGAACAATAGGTACAATATATAATAAGGTAATCTAAGTTAGGCCCGATATCCACCTAAACGGAGAGGGAGGGATGTGTTTAGTCGACCATAATAGATGACTTGAAAAAATGATCACGTCATATTATAAAAATCTGATTAATTGACTATGCAAATCTTCTCTCCGCTCCGCTTAGGTGGATACCGAGCCTAATGCTTAGATCTTTAGAGCGTACTTTGACTTTGCTCACACTCCAGACCGATTAAACGAAACAGATTCTCTCTCATGAAATCATTAATCAAGTTTTAACTCTGTAGACTAGCTGAACAAAGTAAAAAAAATACGCTCTATAGGTCTCACCACCGTTTTAAGATTAAGAAATACCCTACAAGTTATATAAAATCGGTGGAACGAAAGTTCAATAAAAAAAATCTGCGTTAGTTTTTATATTCGCAGAAGAAAACAAAATATAACAAGACTGAAACTTTAACAAATTATAAGCAAGCTTATCAATATTAACTTTAAAGGCTGGAACACACAATGTTTGTCGGAAGGGTAGCTGCGGCGTGACGAAAACTTCGTCACTGCGTGTTGTAGTGACCGGAAACAACTTAAGCAATGCGCCGTAGTCGATTTTTATTAGTCGTAGTCTTTTTGGAAGTTGAAGTGGCAATGGGTAGAGCACATAGTTTGAAAAACCGATAGACGTTGGGGTCCCAAGTTACTAGGATGGCGACCTTGCACCGGAAAGCGCAGAGTTGGAAGACCCGCTAGGTGGGCAGATGACGTCAAACGAGTAGCAGGGAGCTGCTGGATTCAGGCGGCGCAAGACCGTGGTGTGTGGAAGGCCTACAACAGGCCTATATTAAGTGGACTTCTATCGGTTGATAATGATAGTGATGATGTCTTTTAGGCGGACCGAAGTAGGCGAGGGAGTTTCTACCGCGCAGGACCACGCGATTAGTTGATCGGTTGTTCCTCAACATGTCAATTCCCCTACTACGCCATTTCTTGCTAAAGTTGTTTGCCGGTTACAAAATATATGAAGCACGTCATACAAGCGCGGCTTCAACATACACTCGCAATGTGATCGTATCTAGGTACAGTTTTTGTAATACAAATTTAAGGGAGCCACGTTTTCAACACGTTACCGTACCATGTTGTGTGAGTTTCAGACGTAAACTAGACGAGAACATAAAAAAAAAAAACAGTAACAAAGAAAATAATGTTTTGTCAGCAAATAAAAACAAACTTAATAATAAGTCCAAGTTATAATAACTAAATGGCTGACTTGCCCCCACTTTATATGGGTTGCATAAAGGTTTTATTTGGATAATATATTCGAAACGCAAAAATTTGATTAGCAGTTTTGAGATTAGTGCATTCACACATCAAATGTGGCACTATGATGCTTTATAATATGTAGTGATACTAGTGATGAAATAACTATTATCATACAGTGATGAGGTCATATTTTGTAAGTAGGTACCTATACTTTTATGTGGATGGTGGTATGTTAGTCAGATTACTATGTGACCTAATTAATTACTTAAATGCTCAAATCACTAGTCATTCTTTAATAGGTTAATTTGCCTTGGCCCTCCAGTATGGGGTGTTTCTGTATGGATTATTAACTTATCGTAACTGCTTAATGCTTGTGCTGCTAGCAAAACATAAGACATAATTTACTACAAAAAATAATAATTTCAATTTACTTAGTAACTTCAACTATTGCCTGTTGATGCGTGGATGATAAATTAAAGATATTTCTTCTAAAAATGAATTTATTGGCGCGCAGACCGTTTTGTTTTTTAACAAAGAGAAGAGAACAAAGAAAAATTATAAAAACGTAAAATGACAATCTAGAAAATATATAAAGTTGAGGGTTGTTAAAGAAAATATGTTGTATGAACTGACATTTCAAACAGATAACAAATTTATGATTTTAGATAAGTAAGGTTTGAATTTAATACATGAAATATATGTTATGTAATTAATTAATTTATATTTAAAATATATACAATACAAAAATACATTAGGATAAACAATTATTTATGGCCTTTGTCAACATTATTAAAACTATTCGCAACAAAGTGCATTTGCCGAGAAAAAGCTGTAGGCGCTTCAACATCCTCCCCTCCGTGGAAAGTGCAGCTTTCAACTTTCTGGATCATCACAGGTAAGTAGTGGACAAAGTTTTACGTATGGTCTTCTGAAGGTGCCTTTGGATGTAGTTACTTCAGCGACGCGTGATACTCCATCTGATCCAGGAAATAATCGGGAAACTCTTCCTAGCTTCCAGCATAGTGGAGGTAAGTTGTCCTCTATTAGAAGTACTAGATCTCCTTCTTTTAGCCTTGCTGAATTTGTTCTCCATTTTGATCGCTGCTGAAGTTCTGCGATGTATTCCTTTTGCCATCGCTGCCAAAAGTGCTGGCGAATTTGTTCGAGTCTTTCATAGCGTCGAAGGCGATTTGGATTGTAATCTTGTAGCGAAGGTGATGGCAACGAAGTAAGTGGACGCCCTATCAGAAAGTGCCCCGGAGTTAAGGAGAGGTAGTCGGTAGGATTGGATGTCAGGGGACATAAAGGTCTACTATTTAAAATAGCCTCGACTTGAGTGAATAATGTTCCTAATTCTTCAAAATTTAGATGGGTGTTACCCATGACGCGACGGATGTGGTATTTAGCGGATTTGACACCAGCCTCAAAAATGCCACCAAAGTGGGGACTATACGTGGGTGAGAATACGAATTTAATTTGTTCTTCAGTTGCAGAGTCAATGATAGTTTGTTTATTGGCCTTTAAAAAATTGCCTATTTCCTTGGCTGCCGCGACAAAATTTCCCGCGTTATCGCAAAAAATTTCCGTAGGTTTTCCACGTCTAGACGAAAATCGGCGTAGCGCTTGTAAAAAACCTTCTTTGGTTAGGTCACTGACAGCTTCTAAATGTAAACATTTGAATCTTAGGCATACGAATAAACACAAATATGCTTTGATGACTCTGGACCCACGACCCTTCTTATTAGAGATATAGAATGGACCAGCAAAGTCTATTCCCACAGTTTTGAATGGAAAGTCAGGTGTAATTCTTTGGATGGGTAAGTTACCCATTATGGGATAGATTGCCTTCCCTTGATGGCGCTTGCATGTGACGCAGTTGTGAAATGTGTTTCTAGCGAGGCGTCTGCCGTTAACTGGCCATAATGTTTCACGGATTGATGCAAGCAATAGCTGTGGTCCAGCATGCATATGACGAAGGTGGTATTGTTCGAAAATTAATTTAGTAAGATGATGACTTGAGTGTAGCAAAATAGGATGTTTTTTGTTGAAATCATAGTTAGAATTGTCAATTCTGCCACCAACTCTTATTAATTTAGCATCCTTATCAAAGAAAGGTGTCAATGATATAATATTAGAATTATTGCTAATTGGCTTTCCACTTGCTAATAATTTAAATTCCTTTGGAAAAGATTGTTCTTGAGCTATGGCACAAAGATTTGAAAATGCATCATTTAATTCTTCTAAGGATAAACTGCCTGTGAGTTTATTTGTTTTGTGTCGTAGGTTATGAATAAACCGTTTTATGTATGCAAAAGTTCTTTGTAATTTTGATAATTTTGAGTAACGTTCAAATTCTATAATAGAATCTGGAATGTCTACTACCGCAGCTGAAAGGCTTTTAGTTTCTGGTAGGTTCTCCTCAATGCGTTGTGATGGAAGAACAGGCCATTCTGATTCTGGTTTTTGCAAGAACTCGGGACCATGCCACCACATCTGCCTAGATACTATATCCATAGGAGTAATGCCCCTAGAAATATAGTCTGCAGGATTAAGTGCAGTGGGCACGTAGCGCCATGAAGATATATCAGTTGTTTCGGATATCTCCACGACCCTATTCGCCACGAATGTTTTCAATTTTCGACAGTTAGTATTAAGCCATCCAAGAACCACTGTGGAGTCACACCAGTGCACCTGACGCGAAACCGAGCATCGAAGAGATTCGACGACGGTTTTGGATAATTTACCCGCCAGGAGAGCTCCACAGAGCTCTAAACGAGGTATTGTAGTTGGTTTCATTGGAGATACTTTAGATTTAGAGCATAATAAGTTTACGCTGATACCTTCATTGTTGATGGATCGTATGTAAATGCAAGCCCCGTACGCACTTTGTGAAGCATCGCTGAATGAATGAAGTTCTATTGTTGTAGGATTGTCACAAAGTACGTTTCGAGGAACTTCGAAATTTGCAAGACTTGGCAATATATTGGAAAATTCATCCCAAGCATGTTGTATGTCTCTGGGTACGGGATCATCCCAATCAATTTTTTGAAGCCACAGAGACTGCAATAGCATTTTAGGTAAAATGACACATGGACTTATCAAACCCAATGGATCAAAGATTTTGAATGTAAAGGACAAGATTAAACGTTTGGTTACTTTTGAAGATTTGTCAGGGATCTGGAATGATATCTGAAGTTTGTCATTTCCCGGAGTCCATCCAAGTCCTAAAGTGGAAGTGGAGGAACTAATGCTTAATTTTTCTTCTGGATTTATGGCATTCAAAATTGATTTAGAATTAGATCGATATTTCCGAAGGTTGAAGCATCCAGACTTAAGAGTATTGGATACCGAATTTTGAATGTGTATCAGTTCGTCTTCGGTGTTAGCTCCGGTAATGAGATCATCGACATAGAAATCATTTTTAATTATTGTTTCGATTGATTTGTCTGTACACTCGTGTCCTAATTGCCAAAGACAACGTGTGCTTAAGAAACTTGAACTTGCTAGACCGTACGTTACGGTTTTTAGACGCAATATTTTAATTGGTTCCGATTCATGCTCTCGCCATAAAATTAATTGGAGATTTTGATTATCATCATGTAATGCAATTTGCCGATACATTTTTTCGATGTCAGCTGTTAGTAAAAATTTATATTGTCTGGCTCGAATTAGAATAGCAAAGAGTGAATCCTGGATATTTGGCCCCACCATCAGAATGTCATTGAGCGCGTAACCTGAAGGGGTAGGGGCAGATCCGTCATAGACGACTCTAATTTTCGTCGACTCGCTTGTCTCTTTGAATACAGCATGATGACACAAAAAATAGGAAAGTTCAGGTGGTGTAGTTATAGGAAGAACTTCTAAATGACCAAGCGCAGCATATTCGCGAATAAATTCGACGTATTGTTCTTTGATTTGTGGATTTCTCCTAAAGCGCTTTTCTAAATTTAGAAATCGCTGCTTAGCCATGGTATAGGAATCACCTAAACAATCTGGTGTATCAATGAGTGGAAGTTGAACACAAAACCTTCCACTTGACAATCGAGTGGTATTGGATACAAAATGTTGTTCACAGGCCTTTTCTGATTTAGTAAGGCATGTTTTATTTGGAATCTCTTCAGTGTTCCAGAATTTTGGTAATAGTTTATGTACACTTTCTGTTTCTTCATTTTGTTTTAGTATTGACTTATTACATTGAATTTTGTTGGGCATATTGACATTTGTATAAATTGGACCGGCAATTATCCAGCCAAACTTTGTGTTTCTTAATTTTGGAAAACTTGGACCTACGGTGAGTGTATCATTGCCTAGAACATCCCAGAAGAGGTCTGCACCAATGAGGACATCGATGGACGAAGGAATGTCAAAATTAGGATCTGCAAGTTTCAAATTATTTGGAGTTTTAAAACCTTGTAAATTCATAGGAGCAGCAGGAATCGAACCCGTCAACTCTTTGAGTATATAGCAAGTCAAAGCAACGTTATAATCTTGGTGTATTGAACTAATATGGGCAATGCAACTCTCAGTGATGAAATTTGAAGAGTTGTTGCCAATACCTACAACGTTAATTTTATTAATAGGCTGTGACTCGAGACCTAGAATGTCTTTCAAACGATTGGTTAAAAAAGATGATTGACTTCCGCAATCTAGTAAAGCACGGACCTTTAGTGATTTGTTTATTTTAGGATTGGTAACTTCGACTATGGCTGTAGACAATATGACTTGATTCAATGGTTGTCTAGAAAAATTGACTATTGTTTCAGTAGTGTTTGTAGAATCATTGCTATTGGAATTAGACGGTGCTGTTTGCTCACACAAAAAACTATTATGAAACTTCTTGCATTTACGACAAGGACCAAGCCTACAGTTACGCTGATTGTGGCCTAACCTGAGGCAATTTGCGCATAGCTTTAGTCGTTGTACGTCAGCTTTTCTTTCTTCTATACTCTTGGCCTTGAACTTAGCGCAATCATATATTCTATGGTCACCTTTGCATATAACGCAACCTTTAATATTGTTATTTGGAGTTAGTGAAGTAAAAGATTTTGTTTGATTGCTAGTGATAGAATTCTGACCTGTAGCAGGGCGTGAAGAGGTGGATGATGTCTTAGACCTCTCCAATCTATTGCGATTAAGTGTCTCTAAAATGTCTGCGCGATCGGTTAAAAATTTATTGAATTGTGTAAGTGTGGGTATATCATCCAAAGAATTACGCATCTCTTCCCACTTAGTAAGTGTACGTGGATCTAATTTTGAGCAAATCATATGAATTATCAGTAAGTCCCAATGTTCAGTAGCTTGACCCAAACTGGACAATGCACGTAAGTTCTTAGTAACTGTGTCCACCACAAAGCGCAATGAACGATCAGTCTCGCGTGTCATAGTTTCGATTTTAAAAAGAGCATTTAAATGATGATTAATAAGTTGTCGCTTGTTATCGTACCTATCGCACAATAAGCGCCACGCGTCATTATAGTTAGAAGCAGAAACCTCAAGATTTGCGATGACACGAGCGGCGTCACCTTCTAAGTACGATACCAAATAATGAAATTTATGAATAGGCTTGATGCGCTCGTTGTTGTGTATAAGCGATAGAAATGTGTCGCGGAATTCAAGCCACCGAAAATAGGCACCATCGAATTTATTAATTTGCAATTGCGGTAACTTAAACTCAGCTTCATAGTGTTCGCGATGGCACTGAAACAAGGACGAGTTGCTATGATCGTGACTGTCTTTATGACTATTCGATTCGTTAATAATAGTTTGAGCTATAGCCATACATGTCGCACAGTCCTGCTCAATGGCATCTCGTTCGTTGATTTCAAAAGCTATATTTTCTGAATTTAAAACATCGATTGAATCTTGCAACTGCTCGTATTGAACCGAAAGTAAACGAAATTTCTCTAATTTAATTGTTAATTCGGATATTTGAATTGCCGTTAAAACTTCTTTTTTAGAAATATTATCGACATAATTTTTAAATTTTGTAATACGGCCCTTAATTGACGTTCTTTTTGTTAATAGGCTCTTCAAATCGCCTTTGTTGTCGTTAACGTTAGTCATTTTGTATAATATTTGTTACTCGAATGATTCCAAAACTAATAACTAAAATAATAAAATTCTCACGCTCCTTGTATAGTCCCCTTGGTGTCACCTGTGAACCGGCAAGCGCAGCTCAGCTCCGTGGAACGCGCTGTGTAGCTCGCGGACGCCACGCCACGTCGCGTCGTGAGTAGGTGTAGGTACCCAGCCAAGCTGAAATCGTCGGCACACTGACCTTGAGTACTTATTTCAGTACAATAAGCAAAGGAGTTTTGATAGGCACTAATCTTGACTAGTTACGGTAGGTATAAATGTTAAAACTACGATGATAAACTAAGAAACAAATTATTGAATATTTTTACTAGTTAGGTAATGATAAATATGTATAGCGAGTTTAATTTTATAATATCTAATTGTTTAGAACACTAAATATCTATAAAGAGCCTCCGGCGCGAAAAAAAAAAACAACAATAAAATATGATGCAATAGTTACGATGATGACGTAGGTACTATGATTTAAAACTGTTTTATTTCACTAATTTAGTTATTATTTCACTCTAATCGCACTGTATTTTAATAGTAGCCTTTAGGTAAGAAAGGATTTAAATGATATTTTGTAGGAATGAGTATTTAGGAATGAGATATTGATGAAACAAAAGGGGTTATGTGTAGGAAAAGTAGGGCACTTATCTGAATAGGCCGGCACGGATGCGAATGCTGATCGGTGCTGACTTCAGCGCAGATGTCCTCCAATTCCAGAAATACGATCACCTTCCCGGCTTGAGCTGCTCTGACCAGATGATTGTAACACGATGCTGGATCGTCGAGTAGCCGCCAAGTTGCAATTGCGTATTTCTTGATTATTGTTGGTCGTCTCCTTTTGTTTGTAGGTTACAGGTTCGTATTGTTACATTACGGTCGCCAATTGTTGATGCGTGGATGATAAATTAAAGATATTTCTTCTAAAAATGAATTTATTGGCGCGCAGACCGTTTTGTTTTTTAACAAAGAGAAGAGAACAAAGAAAAATTATAAAAACGTAAAATGACAATCTAGAAAATATATAAAGTTGAGGGTTGTTAAAGAAAATATGTTGTATGAACTGACATTTCAAACAGATAACAAATTTATGATTTTAGATAAGTAAGGTTTGAATTTAATACATGAAATATATGTTATGTAATTAATTAATTTATATTTAAAATATATACAATACAAAAATACATTAGGATAAACAATTATTTATGGCCTTTGTCAACATTATTAAAACTATTCGCAACAAAGTGCATTTGCCGAGAAAAAGCTGTAGGCGCTTCAACATTGCCTTATCTACGATTTTAGCGCAGGTATAAAAATTACTAGGTAAGGTTAAATACAATTAGCATAGGTCCTTACAAATACTTGTAAAAGATAATATAATAGCCAAAGTAATGTTTATATTTATAAAAACTTAATGAAAAGGAATATTTATCCAGTCTTATTAAAGCCTAATTAATATTAATGACATCTATGCAACACTATTTCATCCAAATAACTATAATTTCATCAGTATATGAAACTTATCACTAAAATAATTAGTATTCATTCAATGGAATTTGTCATCGAGACTATAAGATAATTCCTATAATTATTCAATGTCTTTTAAATAAACGGAATTAAGAATGCAATAGCATCTGTTCTTGTTTATATACTTCATGATACGCATTACGTATTAAAACATACGGAAAACATGATTCTAACAAGTCCATGGTTAAAAATGGCGACTCCTGGACTATTAAATCGAGAAGTAAATAAACAGACTCGCGATTTCTGATAGCTTCCTTTTCTGTCTCCTGTCCGAGCCGCAAGAGCGACGAAGACGCTAATGCTAGAAACTCTTTCATTCTATCCTCAATGTCGTTTTGGCCACATATTGTAAACAAGGCGCCAAATATGTGATTTATAGCAGGTGCCATGCAGTGTATGTTGTTAGCGTGGCCCTCTAAAGACGGTCTGTAAAACGAGCCCTCGCTGCGGGCCAGCCTCGGCAAAGACACGGCCACAAACACCATAAGCAAACAGACAATAAGATGCTCCTCTTCCTCCAGTTCCGCTTTATGTTGGCGAAGGGCGGAAGCGAGAGTGGGGTCCACTTTGCACGACAGCCCGGCCGCCGAACACATCTCGGATATAACACGCGTCGGGTCACCGCTAGGTAGCTGTTGCTGAAAATCTTTAATGGAACTTATCAAAAACGGAATACGTCGTTCTAGCACGTCCAGAAGTGACTCCTGCGCTATTTGTCGAAAACTCAATATCACGCCAATTATCGTCATCCTCTGCAATACATTGTCTACATGCTGCAGTCTTTTAAACTGTTCTCTCATTATTTCCGGTTTGTCAAAATTGGTTCGTAACATCTGTAGTACTTCTTTATTCTGCACGACTAACTTTTTAAGCTCCTGGACTTGACTGGCGATGTGCCACATGAGTGTCTCACTTAATAGTTTCATACCATAGGGCCCAATCAATTCAGCTAGAGCCCTGAGTTCGTTAATATCAGAGTACTCTTCAGCATTAAAAGGTATTGCACCTTCAGCTGACAGGCTCACGAAAGCCTTTTGATTCATTGAAAAGCAAATATTCCCAGCACTCACTCTTCTGAGTAAAATTTCAGAATACCACTGTGTGTACAGTGATGCTATTGATTTTTCGCCATGACTGTCCATGTTTTGGGTTTGTTGCAACAGGCAATTGTTGAACACTCTTGTGATGTCAATGTGAACATAGTTCTCAACAGTTTGCAACACATTCATGTATGCCCTGACACTGACCAGCAACTCTGAAGGTTTAGCAATCTCACTAGTGTCTTGATTGAACATTACCATTCCAACTAATGCTTTAGAAAATCTAGTCTCCAAGTGTTGATGTAAATATTCTCGAGGGGCAAATGTGTATTCCCAAACATTTACAGTAGAACAGTAATTGATGGCATAACACAATTCTGTGAGTGCCATATGGAGTTTGTCCATAGTGGTCAACTCTTCCCTAGTTATCCTGTAACTTTCATCTCCGGGCTTCACTATTTCTATAGGGTTCTTTTTGCTTTTGTCCTTTTTCTTTCTGTTGGCCAGATGAGCAATTGTCTGAGCACAGTGTTTTGGAAGTAGTTTGTCACTCATTGTACATTGTTCATCACAAATTGTTGTAATTATGTTCTTTGCTTCTTTTGCCATTTCATCCAAGTAGATATTGACAACAGAAAGACTCCTTTCCCTGATGTGGTGCCTTTCCTCTGGACAGAGTTCGTGAGTACAGTTTTGGAAGTGACTGCAAATAAGTGGAAATGCGATAATGTAACGATTTTGCGCTGGAAACTCCAAGCACATGTGAAACTGACTCTCAAATATTTTACTGTAAAAGCAGAACAGAGACAAATCTGATGTTTCCACCATTATTTCATCAAGGTTATCCACCATTTTAGTGTGAAATACCATTTTATCAATGAATTGTGCCAATTCTCTTTGATCTACCAAGTTAAGTTGTGTTTTTGCAACAGATGTGTATGCTTGCAGTCTAAACCAATCTAAGCGGAATGCCCGGAAATCAAAGATTTCATTACTTTCAACTTGCTTTACATTTAAATTAGCAGCAGTATTACAGAGAGAAGACAGAATGATACTCTCATCTTCAGGACACACTTGTAGATTCTGTATCATTAAATTCAGGGCTACTGCATCAAAGCCTGATAAATACTGCACATAATATCTTTGCATGACCTGACTGTACTTGCGAACAAGAGCTCTGAGTTCTTCCATGTGAAAGAGTAGTTCAGGCAGCTGACGGTCAACCAGATCTTCAGTGGATTTTCCTTTTACTTTTTGTGGTGGGTTATCATTATGACGTAAGAGCCAAAACACTTCATCTCTAGCATAACACAGGCCTATAAATATTAATAATGCTTTAGGCCCCAGCAGTCCAGGTTGATCTGTCAAAATCAAACCCAACTCCTTCAAAGCTGTCCTTAAAAATTTTCTCCTTTCTCTGTGTTTATATCCTGCTTTTTGAACTGAGTGATGGTAGCAATCCTTAACTTCAGAAATCCTTTTTCCATATCCCTTAATTCCATCAAAGAAACTCTGAATATATGTATGAATGTAGATAACTTCATCTCGGAAAAGTGCAACCACCCATCCGGACTCTAGTGCACTGACCCA
The DNA here is from genome assembly GCF_905333055.1 of Maniola jurtina. Taxonomy (NCBI): domain Eukaryota; kingdom Metazoa; phylum Arthropoda; class Insecta; order Lepidoptera; family Nymphalidae; genus Maniola; species Maniola jurtina. The sequence continues at coordinate 10,617,476 of NC_060036.1, read as the reverse complement.
CATCTTGTTAGCGTGGTCCTGCTGCAGCATTTGATGACACAGGGCAAACCCAAATATTACCCATCTCTCAAGCGACTCTAATGAGACATATTCACATGACATTGTATTAGTCTCTGAAGGTTTTAAAAGCAGAGCAGGGTTGCTAACTAGACTCAACTTCTGTTCCGATCTCCAGTGTTCTGCAGTCATATTTCTCGCTGGATACACATGCCATAATGAGTTTAATGCGCTAGACAACAGCTTTTGATGAGGACCAAATTCTTCAGACAACTTTTTCAAAGGTGCATCATAATCCACTATAATTTGACCCAAACGAGGAAAACTTGGATCAATTTGGTTGTGGACCATCTCATGAGCAGCGTTGAATAAGCCAAGCACTGCTTTTCTGTCTTCAACTCGGGAAAGTAAGATCATTAGTGAGACATATGTTGTTACTAAGTCCAGGTAATTTTTTGTAAGCTCAAAATTCAAGGTCAAATCCAGGGTTACCTGACATGCATCCATTATGTTCAACAGTTCGCACACATTGTCCTTGAAGTCTAAAAGATCTACAAATGTGTAGTAATATAGTGATAGTGATTTGATGATCTCATTCCTTATGTTGGTTATTGCTTGCAAGCCTTTTACGTCAATATTAGGAAACCTTCTCACTATATGTTTAATGGAAGATTCCAAGGTTTTATCTGATAGAAATGCTGGTTTGGACTTGGCATCACCGCATGCTTTTTTGATGTTGTAAATTCTAGTCAACATACCGATACCCCGATCATTGAGTATGATAAGCTTTTCAGCCAGCTTCTGCTGACTGATATGCACAGACCTTGACATGGTAGACATTCTGAAACAAGTGAATTATGCATTTATTACAAAACAATGAACAATTAACCAACTATCAAACGGAAATTGAGTATTGCTACATAAATGATTGTATGGATGGAATGTAAACCGGGTTAGCCCCAAAGCCACAACTACTTACAAAATTAACCATTTCCGTTTTAGGAATGCAAGCCAATAAAAGTGCTTACTGTAATAAATTATCTTTTAAACACTAAAAGATATCATTTCATACGAAGCTATTAACTAAAACAAATCATTTTAATATTAAATTAAGCCACCACCGAGATGCTCAGGATATTTACCTCCTGTGATTAGATATGAGTTGCGTTTCAAGAACTTTTCATACAGTTTACCCTCTCATATTTTTACTGTAGACGCTATAACTCATGTCTGTATTTAACAATATGTATTCCGATTGTCCAAAATTGTAGTAAAACAGAAAAGGGAGTGTCTTTTTATCGAAAAACACCATAGAACACGAACAAGCGGTCCGTCCCTTCGTTTATTTTGCAATGACAGACAGGGCTACCAACCTTCAGAATTCAGGACCAGTGTAACCATCGTAAAAATAAAGAATCTACCATACACTGACTAAAAATCTGCCCTTATATTATTACTTCGTTACTAAATTACATATCATTGAGGCATAGAAGCAGGCGTTATTTTGCGGAAATTCACGATATACAAGGAACCAAAAGCTTAATTTGCTATAATCCGCTAAACCAAACAAATCTGTATGGTCCAACATGCAGCATGCGTTATACACCGCCCGCTCTCCCACGTGTATGTTCTAAATTAAGCTATTGGTTCCTTGTAAAATCCATTAATTCCTCGAAGTTGTCCTTCAAACTCATTTAATTTCGCTACCCCGAAATCGACTCACTGTCATATGTCACTTGACAATGAACTGACTTCGACCGTATTACCACTACAGTATCGTAAATACACACTTTTAGAAGTGGAAGTCAGTCGATCAAATCCTCTATTCCAGTAAAAAAATTGTCATTTATTTTATAGAATTATTGCTTTTCTAGCCTGATTTTAGGGAGGTCTAGCGACTTTTAACATTTTCTACGTATGGCAGCATCTGGCGACCTTTGGAAGGCGTCATAGCTACAAACCATACAAACGGTTTTAAAGAGTTGGCAACATTGGTTATCAAATTGATTGTCACTTGCTAGTTGCTTGTCAAGTTGACAATTATTGTTGATTGAAGGGAACATCATAGAAAACTATGGAAATAAAAATTCTTTAATTTAATCATTTTAATCCTAATTCTGAATTCTGATAAAAAATCTTTCAATAATATTAAAAAAAAAATCATAGTAGTTAATAGTGTATCAATAACTCTATCACAATGCCGCGAATAATGATAAAAGGTGGTGTTTGGCGGAACACAGAGGTTTGTTTAGATTTGAAAATCGCTTATTTTAACATAAAATACACTATTAAATTATTTGGATTATACATAAAAGTGTTATCACTTAATTTTAGGATGAAATTCTGAAAGCGGCGGTGATGAAATATGGGAAAAATCAATGGTCCCGTATCGCTTCACTGCTGCACCGTAAGTCGGCTAAGCAATGCAAAGCGCGATGGTACGAGTGGCTGGACCCGAGCATCAAGAAGACGGAGTGGTCGCGTGAGGAGGACGAGAAGCTGCTGCACCTCGCCAAGCTGATGCCGACCCAGTGGAGGACCATCGCGCCTATCATCGGCCGCACGGCTGCGCAATGCCTGGAGCGATACGAATATTTGCTGTGAGTCTCTAACTACTTAATATAAAAAAATTCATACATTAATCATAAATAACTAATACAAAATAAAAGTACATTTTCAAAAACAACTTTAATAAAAATTTTAAAAATATTTCATATAATAAAGAACCACGACAAAAAAAAAACACTTAACTTGCTATAATCCACTGAAATAGACAAATCTGTATGGTGCAACATGCAATATGCATTGTCCAACCTCCCTCTGCTAAGCTCAGGAAAAACAAGCAATCTGCACCACCACCACACTATGATCCAAAATGTGCTCAAGAATGAGCAGATTATAGCTAATTAATTAGAATAAATCTTGGACATCCACTTAGTAATGCCTACTTCTATACCACATTTAAAAATATATACAAAAAATATAATATAGTAAGTCCAAGTTCTCATTTATCTGCTTAGAAGATGCCGGTGGTATTGCATCTGTCAGTTATTATTAATATTGCCCCAATTTGGATAAATCCACTCTTTTAAGGCATAGAATCACACATTTGTTACTTACTTTTGATTGATTACTAAAATCCAAGATATATTTTGACCTGAATTTCACACTAGTGAAACTAAATACCGCAATAATAAATTCTGGTAATACACTGATAGTTTCACTAAGATTTTTTCAACATACTTCCAAAGACAACCTGCTAAGCATGTACCTCATGTTTTGGTTACAAGAACCACATAACTTATGAAAAATATAAATTTAAATAGTGAAACTAGTTCATAATCTAGTAGTTAGGTGTTTAAGGTAAACAATAGACAGGAGAACTAAGGATATAGACATCCGAAATAATAAGAAATTGCAGGACCTAATACTTTGCAAATGCCATGTTTGCTTTATGAATATGGTTGTTTTCAAGGGCTTGGTTCATATTCACATTGGCTCTGTTTATAGAATTCTATAGTAAATTAACTTATTAATGCCCCACCCCCACTATTGAGTAAAGACTAATCTCTTAATCCTGCAGGGATCAAGCACAAAAGAAAGAAGAAGGAGAGGACATGGGAGATGACCCCCGCAAGTTGAAGCCTGGAGAAATTGACCCCAACCCCGAGACCAAACCTGCAAGGCCAGACCCTAAAGACATGGACGAAGATGGTAGGAGAGCTGTTCAATAACACAAATGACCAAAATAAAATTATACTGTTAGATTTCTCAGCAATATAAATTTGGAAGGGTATTCATGCTTATTTACATCTCCTTTAATAAATTAGTTGACTCCTGCTACTCATAAGAGCAAGAGAATTCTTCTTCGCTAGGTCAATATTATAGAGAAAACCTACATGCAAAATTTCAAGGTCCTAATCCACTAGTTTAGTCTGTGCATTGTTGTTTGTCAATCAGTCATGGTCCTGTTTATTCCTCTACATAGTATGTACCTACTACAGATTTACAGGTGTTAAATTAGTGCCATATTTAGTACATAAAGAATGCAATTTTCACTTAAATAGTTTTAAACATTTTTTCAATCATCCTAAGGCCCACATGGGTAGTATTGCTATTTATAGGTACACCTCAATGCGTTGCCAGCCCACTATTCAGAATGAGAAGGGTTTAAGTCATAGTTCACAACACGCACTGGCCAAATGCAGATTAGTAAACACAAGCACATAATTTAACAAAATTATGGAACTGTAGAAAGCAGTTAAAGGATAGAGTGGTATGAGAGAGGAATAAGTTTTTTTTTTATTAAACTTAGTTTTTTTTATCAAGCAAGTAGGTAACCTCCCAGTGTGCCTGGATGCTGCTGGTCCCTTTTGGATGCGTCCGAGGGGAAGAGCAGTGTTCGGGCCGGTGCGCCCCGGTAACATGGCTAATAATTTCTCTTCGGAGATATTGTTGGCTATGGCTAATGACCTGGCAGGGTGGGAGGTTTCTCCGCGTGTCCCTCTGACTAGCAGAGGGCACAGTGGATGAAGCGGAGGATGGGACGCGGGCGACGTGCGCGTCCCAAGGTCGGGGGACGCACTTCGTTGGTGCGTCCCGGAGGTGCGTCGATGGGGACCGAATAGGTCCCCGGTGGAGGGTCTGCCTTGGCAGACGTCGCTGGCTGGGTCGCGGTTGTTTGCTTCGGCCGTTCCCGTGACCCAGTCGCCAGGCGACGCGCAGTAGCGCCGCTGGGGTTTAGTGGGTATTCCGGTCGCTTCTCGGCCGGCGAGTCCCACATACCCTCCCTCCGGGGGGGATGCGTAAATGCATTCCCCAGCGTCAACAAAAAAAAAAAAAAAAAAGTATAAATTTTATAGCAAGCAAGCAAAAATTTAGGTCAAGCAAGTATAATATATCTTTTGCTAGTGGTAAATGAAGTTTGACAGGTATGAGAGTAATAGAATACCAATGATTCAATTAAACTGCATAATAAAGGCAGATGTTTGAATATTTGTTGCCAGAATTGGAAATGCTGTCGGAAGCTCGTGCTCGTTTGGCCAACACACAGGGCAAGAAGGCTAAGAGGAAGGCTCGGGAAAAGCAGCTCGAGGAAGCACGTAGACTTGCAGCTTTGCAGAAAAGGAGGGAGTTGAGTGCTGCTGGCATTTCCGTTCCAATGAGGTAAGTCTCCGTTTCTATTCCAAATTCCAATTTGGTAAGTGTCAATGGCGTTTCTGTTCTAATGGCCTCAGAAGCACAACAAGCAAGGAGCAACTGAAATCCGAATGATCGACAGTTCAATTGCCTCTTACTATTGTTGTACCTATTCTTAACACAAGTTATAATGGGTTCCAGCAAATATCTTGAGTCTTGAAAATTGTCTCGATTAGTTGTGAGTGCTGGGTGCATGCAATTGTTTGATAATAATAATAATTGGGTCTTGCTTCTCGTATTCGCCAATTTGGAAGAGAAAGGAGAATATTAGTCTGATTCTAACATAGCTATACATACACAAACAAAAAAAAAACAGAAAAAGCCAGTTAATAATGGTTACTCTTTATTAACGACTAGAGGATACCCGCGGCTTCGCCTGCGTGGATTTCGTTTTTTTAAATCCCGTAGGAACTCTTTGATTTTCCAGGATAAAAAGTAGCCTACGTCCTTCCCGGGATGTATCCAAGTCTGTACCAAATTTCATTAAAATCGGTTTAGTGGTTGGGCCGTGAAAACGTACCAGACAGACAGACAGACAGACATACAGACATACTTTCCCATTTATGATGCTTATTTTCCATACTAATTACTAATGTAACGAAATGAGTACGGCCTGATGATGATATGGATTTTCAGGCGTAAAAAGAAGCGTGGCGTGGACTACAATTTTTTCTTAAAATTACTTGTTTTGATGCTTATTTTCCATACTAATTACTAATGTAACGAAATGAGTCCGGCCTGATGATGATATGGATTTCCAGGCGTAAAAAGAAGCGTGGTGTGGATTACAACTCGGAGATACCGTTTGAGAAGAAACCAGCGTCGGGTTTCTACGACACGTCCACGGAGGTGGTGGACCCCATGGCCCCGGACTTCTCCCGCCTGCGCCAGCAACATCTCGACGGCGAGCTGCACTCCGAGAAGGAAGAGGTAATATAACGAGCGTCACATGCATAATAGGGATAAAGACTACTAGTCAAATCAGCGACTTTTTATCGTCAAAACACTCGCTTTGTAAGGGAGCTTGTATGAAATTCACAGATGTGACGTTTGAAGTTTGAAAAAACACACATTTGACGTAATTTGACGCACTTTTTAGTTAAATCGATAATTTAAAATGGTTAGCAAACTTATAACTAGCATCGAATGTGGGTTTTACGAATTTTAAAGAGCCTCTATTTAATAATTACTAAAAAATAATTTATTTTTGACATAGGCATCATCCCCATTAGGATGTTGTGATAACATTCGAGAAACTTGCGTCGAGCTTCTACACTCCGAGTAAAAAGAGTTTATATCGTGAACCTCCATGCATAAAAGCCGATGCATGTTGTGCGACACCATTCTAGAAGCCGGTGTCAGGCTACTACGACACGTCTACGGAAATTATGGACCCCATTGCGCCAACACCTGCACTAGCAACAACTTGATAGCAAGCTGTATCCCGAGAAGGAAGAGGCAATATAACGAGCTTCATGTGCATAAAGACCTTTACTCATTCTGCGATAGATATTGTTCGAAAAGCTGGCGTCGGGTTTCTACCACACGTCCACGGAGGTGGTGGACCCATAGCACCAGACTTTGGTCACTACATAAACGTATTTCGATACTTAAAATGTTTTTTTTTTGTTGACAGAGAGAACGCCGTAAGGATAAAAACAAGTTGAAGCAACGTAAAGAGAACGATGTGCCGCAAGCGATGTTACAAGGCGACGAGCCGGCAAGGAAGCGCAGCAAGCTTGTCCTGCCCGAGCCGCAAGTTACTGATCAGGTTAGTTGTCCTTTATTTAGTTAAATAGTTTATCTGACTTTACAATGATTAGCCAATGTCAGGTTTGTAGTTATTTAGAAGTTAAGGAAACTATAGAAGTATGAACTGCGTCTGTGCCGGCGCTCGCCGACACACGCGCGGCGCCCCCCTAGAGCGCTTCCCAGTCAGTTCCACCAGCAAAACACAAAAACAAAATACACCAGCAAAACACTCCAGAGCATTTAAGAAGTATGCCGTTGCCTATCTTCTATTAATATAAATAGACCTGTTGTTTCGCGAGATCGCTGGGAAACTTGAAATTTTGAATTTCAATAGTAGGTTATGACGTACGAACTCAGTAAAAAAGGGGTTAGTTTTGGAAATTCCATTCCTAAAATGATCAAATAGGGGCACAAGGAGGAAAGTCCCAAATTTTTTAAATTGAATCTTTGGAAATTGGTGTTTAGAAAAAGTAGTTTAACGATTTATGTACATCCTTCACTGATTTTTAAAAATTGCACTCGTGCGAAACCGGGGTCCGGTCAGCTAGTAACTAATATAATTTGTGTTAGGAGCTGCAACAAGTGGTAAAGCTGGGGCGCGCGTCGGAGGCAGCGCGAGAAAGTGCGGGCGAGGCGGGCGCGGCCACGGACGCGCTGCTCGCGCACTACGCGCTCACGCCTGCACCCGCTACCGCTCTGCGCACGCCCGTCGACCAGCAGGACAGGTGAGAGAGAATGTTATACTTTAACGGACTTCGATCAATCACGTGAGTCTAGTCGTTAGATATATATATTAATAAAAGAATGCTACAATAACGTTTCTCTCCTCCCTAAAGAAATTCCGCCACGGCAGCCGGTGGTGGAGGCTGGCGGTCAGAAGAACACATCGACATTCAGAAAGACAGCCTATGTTTCTCTTGAGAATTGTATTCTCTGTACCAATTTTCATGAAATCAGACAAATAGACGCTTACATTATATTAAATATGGATAGTGGTGGGCCGACTTGCTTGATGAATAGCATTCGTAATGTCGCTCATACCAAACATCCAAGGTTCTTTCCGAAACACGCCGATCATGCTTACAGTTGAACCTTTAGACTAATTTAGTGTAGATATTAGTTTATTAGAAGATTTTGCCTTGCAGAATTCTTATGGAGGCTCAGAACGTGATGGCGCTAACGCACGTAGACACGCCTCTGAAGGGCGGGCTCAACACGCCGCTGCACGAGTCGGACTTCTCCGGCGCTCTGCCACAGTCGCAAGCCGTGGCCACGCCCAACACTGTACTCGCCACGCCGTTTAGGTAATTTGAAAGACGAATTATTATACTTGTTAAAATCCAAAAGAAAATTTCTAAAATATTTGATTGTTTACAGATCAGCGCGTAGCGAAGTGTCGACGCCGGGCAGCTTTGCTACTCCCGGACACGGCGCGGGACTTCCCGGACTTATGGTAATTTTGTTTTCCCATGGTAGCATTCTAAATTAGTTTTATAATGGGCCATTTGGGCTGTAAAAAAAAAAGATTCCGACGAATTGAGAATGACCTCCTTTTTTGGAAGTCGGTTAAAAACAGAGTTAGTGAATAACTAATTATGTAACAAAGTTACGATCACAATCACATCTGTTATGCTGATACTGTTTCACTTTTGGCTAAATGCATAATTGCAGCAATAACACCGAAAATTCAGAGCTAATAACATCAATTACGATTCTCGCAATCATAACTTTTTTGTTTGCTAGCCAATTTTGTGACACTACAATGTAGCCAATAATCAGGTATATAATTATTATTTTCAGACCCCCGGCTTGCGTGACAAGCTAAGTATCAACCCAGAGGACCGAATGAGCACAGGCGACACTCCGCAACAGTTTACCCAAATTCAGAAACAGGTAACAAAGCCACAGAACCTTAAGCAGTTACGATAGATAAATTATTGTCCCGATATAGTTACTGTGTTACTTAAAAAGCGGAACTCTAACGTAGAGCCAAGAACGGCACGAGTTTGCTAATACAAATAGTGAATGGGCTGAGTTGCGAATAGGTCGAGATGCGAACGGGACGAAGTACGAATGGGACGAGATGCAAATGGGATGAGTTGCGAATGGGACAATCTGCGAACTGGACGAGTTGCTAATAAACCCTCTATTATTTATCTGTGACATATATAACACTAAAGCCATCCGTTACAGTTGAAAGCGTCAGTGCGCAACGCACTGCAGTCGCTGCCGGCGCCGCGAAATGACTACGAGATTGTAGTACCGGAGCACGAAGATGAGGCTGCCGACACCGCTGCCGCTGCACGCGTCGAGGACCAGGCAGATGTGGAGGCGCGCTTGACTAGAGAACAGGAAGAGAAGCGTAAGTGTATCTGGTTCGAAGGACCATTGTAGTAGATGTTGCTGCCTCTGACCCTCCGCGCCATCCTCAGTGCAAATTGGGAGGATCTATTGCCTTCCCTGCTCGATGTGGGATTGTTCTGGGAGACACCAATAATGCAATCACGCAACTTTGCATAGCTTTATTTGTCCTGTGCAGGCCAAGCAGCTCGCGCGTTGCGGTCAGCAGCCGTGCAGCGCGGCGCGGCGCGGCCGGCTGAAGTGAACGCGAGCGTGGTGCGCACAGGCGGTCCGCTTACACCGTTACAGCGAGCTGAGGAGCTGCTTAAAGCAGAGATGCTTACCATGCTGCACTACGACGCATTGCACGATCCGCCGCCAGGTACACCACACTCTCTCACTACATCACACTCCTGCATACTTCTTTCTCATGCTTCATCTATTTAAGATTGGCAGTCATCTTGTCCCCAAGTTCCTCAAGCTCTCCTACCTCTACTCGTACAACTCCACAAGTCAACCTTGTGACAGACTTTTTTTAAACGAAATTCTATTTTACAAGCCATTTTGGTCCCACAGCCAGAACAAGGTTCATTTGCATGTCACAACAACTTCTAGTCCTTCGCCAAACGTTAAAGTTGTGATATGTTGGTTACCCTTACCAATCGGATGTCCCTAAGCCACTATTTTTTCTACCAAAAAAGTACTGAAGAATATAATGTGCCGGTCATGTCTAGTTTTAATGTGTGTTGTAGAATTTCTTCGGTTCTCATTTAAATAATAAATAAATAATAATAATCGTTTATTTGGGACTACATAGCGCAAACAGAACACAGGATGAAACACAGCAACATACAGAGAAAATATAATTATTTTTTTTCATTTTTTGTTTTATTCATGCCAGTACTGTGTAACGGATTTTCCTCATGAACTCTGTACTTTATGGAACTAGGTGTGGAAAAGAAGCGAGCGGTACAACTGCAAGCGTCACACCTGGCATATTTGGAGCAGCACCCGTATGAGCAGTTTTCGGCGGAAGAGCTGGCCGCGGCTAAGCAGGAGTTGCAGAAGGAGATGGAGGTGGTGCGCGCCGGCATGGGCCACGGCGACCTCGGCCTCGACGCCTACACGCAGGTGTGGGAGGAGTGTCTCGCGCAGGTCAGTAGCACGAGAATATTATATTGCGGAGGAGTCGCAGAGGGAGATGGAAAAAGGCTCCTGGTGTATTTCTCTTACAGAGATAAACGGAGGTGTTAATCTGCAGAGGGATATGGGGGTGTGCTGAGTTTTTTCTTCGTCTATTTGCTGTACTGGGAGATGCGAAGTTGTGTTGTGTGCATAATGAGTATCGACCATGAAAAAGGCCCACTTTAAAAAAGGATGGTCCTTTCAATAGATTATTGAGCAATGATCTTTTTTGGGGTATATGATTTTGATCAGAAGTCTGATCAGTCATGCAGATACCCGAATATGGTCCATAAGACCCAGAATAATTCAGCCATTACGTTGATAATTTTGTACTTGATGTTTGCAGAGATTAATAACTGTTTGTACACTTTTGTTGTAACACTTTTAGGTTTTGTTCCTGCCGGGTCAAAATAGATATACACGCGCTAACCTAGCCAGCAAAAAGGACAGACTGGAATCTGCAGAGAAACGATTAGAACAAAATCGAAATCACATGGCGAAAGAAGCCAAAAAGTGTTCTAAAATGGAAAAGAAATTAAGAGTTCTCACAGGTACGAATTTTTTTCTTAAATACGACGATTCCCGTTAATGTTTAGGGTGTTAGTGCATTCATTCGTATTCAATTCATATTCGTTTTTGTAAAAATACGATCCGTATTTTTACATCAAGAATCCATCAATTACAAATCGTAAAAATAGGAATGTGCGTCCCTCCCTCCCTCCCTCTCGAGATCTCTCTCTCGCAAATCCTAACATTTTAAATGGTATGAAAGAACCAGTACACTTTTTAACAAATATGGCTCGGCCAAGTTCTAAACAATAAAACGTTAATTTTAGACATATTTGTCGTAATATAAGTACCAAGTTTTGATAGAGAAAAATAGGGATGAAAAATACTGAATATTTTCCCCCATTTTTAACCCCCGACCTAAAAAGAGGGGTGTTATAAGTTTGACGTGTGTATCTGTGCATCTGTCTGTGGCACCGTAGCTCCTAAACTAATGAACCGATTTTAATTTAGTTTTTTTTTTTTTGTTTGAAAGGTGGCTTGATCGAGAGTGTTCTTAGCTATAATCCAAGTTGAATCCAAATGAAAGTTATCAGCTCTTTTCTAGTTACTGTAACCTTCACTTGTTGGGGGGGTGTTATAAATTTTTAATTGACACTTAGTTTTACCTTAGATAATTCTCTATTAAATACTATTACAAATTATTTCGTTTTCTAAATCTGTTTTAGTATTATTTTTGGTTTATTGTAGGTGGTTATCAAAGTAGGACAGCATCGCTAATAAAACAATTTCAAGAACTGCAAGATCAGATAGAGGTAGCAAATTTAGAGTTGTCCACATTCAAGTTTTTAGCTGAGCAGGAGAAAGCTGCCATTCCGCGTAGGATAGAGGTTTGTAATTTTTTCTTTTTAACATCTCATTCTGCATGACTCATCATTTTGCATGACTGAGAAGTCATGCAAAATTTAGCGACTCGTAATAGCTTTTTATCAGAAAACCACAAATAAGCTTTTTGGGTTTTTTAATCTAAACTCCTGAAATAGAAACACGATTGGATACAATTTCCTCAATCGCAAAAAAATCCGCCAACTGTTCCATAAACAAGTACTAGAAGATTATAATTATTATTAGTAACGTAGTATCACTCGAGAGGATAAACCACACATTTTTTTTTCAGGGTTTGTTATACTCAAGAGCTATCCCAACTTTTTTGAAATAATTATTAAAAATTTAAATATCCTCTGTTTATTGTATTTAAATGTGTGATTTTACTGCAGAACCCTAATAAAACAGTTCATTTTACTATACAAGGTTTGGAAAACCTTATGGCTATCTTAGCAAGGTTGCTTTTTCAATTTTCTTTTTTTTTTTTAGTCTTTAACGGAGGATGTAAACAGACAAACGGAACGCGAAAAACAACTTCAGAAGCGATACGCAGAGCTACAGGCCGAGTTAGAAGACTTACACAAGGGGAGGCAAAGCAAGGAAGTGGAGGCGAAACCTGTAGAAAAACATCATTAATATATTATTAAATAGTCAACAATACTACCACTTTTATGAGTTGCAACGGCAAAATTTGTTAGCGCAGAAAAGGGCAATCTAACGCCGACTAAAACCGAATGTACCGCAATGAAATACGGACCTTAATTTCTTGACGTTATGGTTTTGAACACAAGACCAACACTCATGTTATCTCGTTTATGATTCGCGCGTACAAAACATGGCGCTATGATTGGCTTGGCTATTTTCGCGCCATTCACAATTAAGATTACTGCGCCGGTTTATCGGTTCAACTTATATAAGTGGTAATGTACATCTATTTATAAGTGAATTCTTAAAAAAAAGCATAATGTTGCAGGTAAACTGGGAATATAATATCTGTTTCCTTTTTATAAGCAAAACATCTTATTCTTACTTTTCTCTATATACCCACTTACGTAAAAATCTGTGTAAAAACGTACATTTTATCCACCTAAAACATTAGACATCAAACAAGTCTCTAAAATATCTCTCTTATACCTAATACATAAAATATGCAATAAAAAAATCGCTTATATATCGCATCGCCATAATACCTTATTTATTAGGATTCTTTTTAATCTATTTTAGTCATTAAAAAAAAGAAAACCACAGAATGATGAATGCAGAAGATGTCACAGACATGTTCTGCATGCGTTATACGTAAGCGTTACGTAAGCACTGCTCCGGTCCAAATGTTAGAGGAATACGATCGAGAAAAGTTATAGTACCGAATTGGAATGTCATTACTTATCAGTAGCAGGAAATGCGCCTGCGCCGAATCCGATAACTAAGCTATGTTCATTCGGCCACATTTTTTTGGATTCGGATTGGAAGCGCATTATAAACTCTAAACTGTTTTTCACACACAACCGGGCTATGTTTAGAAAGTAATATTAGATGCTCAGAATAAGTGATCAAATTCCCGCGAGCGAAAAACCTTATCCAAGCGGCAAAGATGATGTCCGCGAGCGTTTTTTCGTGCGACTGCGGTACAGTCCGGGTGACGCGTTATCTTTTACTTACACTAGCGGCACGCTATGATGGCCGGTTTGACACATTACAATAGTGATGTGGAATGTCAATTTATTCTCGAACAAAAAACAATTAAGTTTTGTTTTTGTACCTGATTAAATAGGTTTAATAAAACAAAAATGTATATGTTTATTTAATTTATTTGAACGAACTGAATATTTGAACGAAAATGAATATACATACTTTATATGCACACAAGAAACATATGAATACAAAAGATACCAAAAAAGGTGCCACAAAAGGCCATAATTAATCAGATTCGTCCATACTACTATTTTCACTGTCGTCACTGCTATCATCACATACATTAATAATTATATGTTCGTTTTCTATAATATTATCTATTTTCACATCTCTTTCATAATCTTCCCTTATTAATTTAACAGTTCTATTCACAACCTTTTCCCAGTCTCCTTTAGTCACATGTTCACAAGCTTCTTCTAATAATTTTAGCATTTTTTTTGTGGTAAATGGGGGTTCTGTATTGTGTCTTGCAGCATATCCCTTAATTTGAGCCCACACCAACTCAATCGCATTATACTCACAATGGTAAGGCGGTAACCGTATAACTCTGTGCCCATGCTAATGCTATTTCGTCAATGACGTATCGGATCTTGGTTGGTTTGTTTTCTTTTAAAAGACGTACTAATTCCGCTTTTAACATATTCATGTTTGCATCTACGCCATTTTTACGAAGCCATGCGACGATATCAGCTTTCTTTTGGGATTGGGCAGGTGGCTTGTCAATTTGCATCGAGTGGTATGGGGCGTTGTCCATAATTATAATAGATGGTTCAGGGAGGCTACACAACATTGAGGTAAACCATTCAGTAAACTTTTCTCCATTCATGTCTTCATGATAGTCTCCAGTGGTTTTTGACGCAAAAGCCATGAGAGAACCTTCGACAAACCCGTTGATGGTTCCGGCGTGACAAATTATAAGTCGCGATCCTTTTCCTACAGGAACTTTGGAAGTAGATGCTGCTGTGTCATCGTTCCAAGAACGGCCTACAGTATGGTTAGCATTAAGCCATGTTTCATCCAAGAACACAACATTTTGCCAATTTTTGATTTCTTTCACTTGCCGTAAAAAAGTATACCTTGCCATCGCTATATCAAATCTTTCCATCAATATTTTGCGTTTGTTACATTTTTTGTATCGAAATCCAATGGTCTTCAAAATCTTCGTTAAAGAACTTTCCCCACCGAAGAATAATCCAGCTTCCTTCAGTGAATGCACCAACTTTTTTCTTGTTGGATACTCCTTCTGTAAATAGTAGCCGTAAACATGTCTTCGGATAGCATCGGCATCAAAGCTATCGATGCCTACGACTGGTTTTGCTCGTTTTCTCTTTTTTGGTGTGTGAAGTTTATTTTCTTCTGTGCCAGTCTCGCCATATTTTTTTTTAGTTATCCGTCTAACAGTTCGTTGTCCAATATTAAGCGCATCAGCTACGCGTTCAACCACTGACGTTATAGGTAAAATTGGCCCTCCATTTTGAGCTTCACGATCGAAATAGTTACGAAGGCGTATTACGAACTCACGTGTCTGACTATTTAGAACAGTTCTCTGCGTACGTTCGGTCATATCGACGAAATCCACAACAAAGGGCTTGAACAGAGTCCAAATTAACGAGCAAGGGTCAACAGTAATGCAGTATCAATATTTGAAATCCAAAGCCAGGTCAAAACTATATCACAATCGCATTGCACTGACAGTTTATACTTTTCGAAGCAACGTCAATTCGAAACTGCTTTGTTTTGCATTGAGCATTGACGCGAGTTTGCCGGAGGTAGTAGTTGTGCTAGCCAGCGATCCTATGTGACGATCGTATTAGATTCCATTTTTAAAAATTTATTGATATTTTTTTGAGATTTCAGAGGTTTGTCCACATAGTGAAAATTGTTCATATTCACAAGTACATTCACCCCTTAAATGGTGCAAACTGATTTTTCTACACTTGTATACATTTAAGAAATCAATTTAATAAATAAATTTTGAGTCCTAAACCTAAAACTACATTCGATAAAATTTATGAATCTCTGCACATCACTATCGTCAATAAAGTAATACAATTATTTCCTTCAAAGTCGTTATCAATTAATACGGAACTTCATGAGCGGACAAACGTCAAACCGGCCATCATAGCGTGCCGCTAGTTTAGTGCATGTCACTTCTTTTATAAAGTCTCAGAACCATAGAACTTTGTCTCGCACAATGCCATGCGCCGAATTCCTGCTTGATTTGTCCCTAACGACCCTAGCTTTAAGCGTATACAATATACATACAACAAGAGGACCTGTAATGCAACTGATTCTTGCTGCGTAAATTAATATTTTATAGTAGGTACAAGTTACAACAGTGAGAAGCTGGCTAACAAAACGGTGTAATTGCACTAGTTTTAACTTTTCAGAAGGAAAAATCCTTCTACAGTTGCGCCGTCAAGAAATATTGTACATCGACCCTTAGAAAGAGACAGCGGTTTCGTAGAGCGCTGTCTCTGTCGTTGAGACCGACAAAACGTCACATTACACATTGGAATGAGTGACAGGGACAACGCTCTACGAAGCCGAAAGCTCTTTACTGTTGTAATCGAAATCACGAACTTTGGTCTCATTTTCTGTAAATGCTGTTTTGCTGAGAAATGAGTTCAGATTTGTATTCAGTGGGCCAAAAACGTATGTATTAAAGAAAAAAAGTATTTTGTTCAGAAGTGTAGGTTAAACAGTTATGTTCGCCAGCTCCATATATTATAATAAAAGTGTATTTGTATAATAGGTGATTCAAAAAAAGGAAATAAATAATTCAATATAAATAAAAAATGTTTTATTTGTCAGTTTTCTCCTCAATCGTTCACTCGGCAGAGTGGTCCTGGCTATAAGTTCTCTTTCACTGCGGCTCGTATGATCTCTTTCCAGCGGCTTCTCTAGGCGGCATTAAGGGCACACACAGACAGGTGTATTGAGTGTAATTATCATGATAAACAAGTAAATTACCCTTATTTACCCCTTTTTTTAGTACTAAAAATAATGTTAGGCCTCATTCGCATGAGAGCTTTTTAACGATCGTTAAAAAAGCTCGTTAAAAAGCGTTCAAATAGAACAAATGCATTCCCAAGTATCCGTTCACACGTCAACGCTTTTTTAACAAGTGACGCACTTTGTATCTTCAGCGCAACGCTGGGTTTTAACGCAACGCTTTTTTAACGCTCGTGCGAATTAGAGCTAACTAAAGCTAAACAAGTTGATCATGCAATTGAAACAGGTAGTGACTTCGCGTGAAAAATGTGTAAGAGGTCATGATAGAATCCTATAGAATCTGGATTAGGTACCGACAGTAAAAAAAACTTACACGGATTTTGTGATCGGTTGAGTCGTAACCTTTCTGGTAACATTTCTGTGTTTCGTACATGATTATTATATTTTGCCGTGCAAGCTCTACTTGTGGAGGCTCTATCTAAAAACATAATCGCCCTGGTTTTTCCTAAAACGTAGATAATAGGTACTTTTAAATATTTCAGGCAGTAGATAATGTAGGTACTTCATATAGCTAACGTGCATCGTGCATGGTTTTACTTTTTTCTGTAGGTAACTGAAATAAAGCGTAGCACCAAAGTTTTACTCCACTTTCCCCTCCAATTAAGCGTAAAGGTAGTGCCAGGAGTGGGTACGATAAAAGTGCAACGGGTGGGGTTTGAACCGCCGACCTTTGGGAATTCAGTCCGCTCCTCAACCGTTGAGCTATCGAGGCTCTAATTTCTAGTTAGGTACAAATACATTACAATTTTTGTAACTTGCTGTATATTATTATGATAAACTCTTAAACAATTTTAGTCAGTAGAAAGTGATTACGATCGTTACATTGAACAAACTAGATTTAGCAACAAATTAGATTCCGCTTTTATTCATATCATAAGAAGCTATGCAATTAACGTCAGCTAATCATTACCCTTTACATCAACAATTGAATACCTATTTTTATAATAAGATTCGACATTTCTAATATCACAGATAAAATGGCTAAATGAATACTTAAAGTAGATGCTTTTACATCAGCATAATATATTAGGGATGGTATTTCTAAAAAATCCTTGAGTGCCTCCGTCATAAACGGAACATACTGTCAAAATTTCAAGTTTCTAACCCCAACGGTTTAGGCTGTGCTATAGCTAGTCAGTCAGTTAGTTTTACATGTATTAACTTGAAAAATTGGAGTTGAACTTCTGCTGTGCTTTCACCAACTCGCCTGCCTCACTTCTCCCAAAATAAAGTCCAGTATTTTAAAAAAGCACGGACCCCTATAATAGTTAGGAGGGGTTCCGGATCCACACTGCAGCAATATTCCATTGACCTCAGCGGGGAATGGGGTACCAAGAATTTCTTTTCTATGAGTGCATGATTATGCTAGCTGCTATCTTCCGAATCACTCTGAATTTGCATTTTAGCATTTTTACGTTTCCTTCTAACGACTGGACTATCGCCACTTTCCTTTGGCGACTTCGGCGCAGCTTTAGACGTTTTTCTGCATTTCCTTTTTTCTTTTAACCGCATTTCAGCGAGCTCTAGCTGCGACACTTCGTCGATTTGAGTTAAACCAATATGAGAATCCACGCAGAAGCTATCCTGAAATATGATTTCAAAAAAGTTTTAGACAAAGACATAAGAAACTGAACTGATGAATTTTTGAATGAAAGGATTTTCAGAATCAGATCTTAATTCTTTCATAGATATATAGATAGAGGTAAGTACATTATTCCCGAGTGCTATCCATACTTTACTTCCACATTAATACTATATATATTATAAATGCGAAAGTGTGTCTGTCTGTCTGTCTGCTAGCTTTTCACGGCCCAACAGTTTAACCGATTTTGATGAAATTTGGTACAGAGATAGCTTACATCCCGGGAAAGAACATAGGCTTTATCCCGGAAAATCTGAGTTCCTACGGGATTTTTAAAAAACCAAAATCCACGCGGATGAAGTCGCGGGCATCATCTAGTAAGCTATAAATTATATCTAACTAATTATATAATACAAACATTTTAAGATCCCACTCGTCATTTTTAACCTCCGACCCAAAAAGAGGGGTGTTATAAGTTATATGTCTTATTAGCTGTGTATCTGTCTGTGGCATCGTAGCGCCTAAACAAATGAACCTATTTTAATTTACTTTTTTTTGTTTGAAAGGTGGCTTGATCGAGAGTGTTCTTAGCCATAATTCAAGAAAATCAGTTCAGCCGTTTGAAAGTTATCAGCTCTTTTCTAGTTATTACTGTAACCTTCACTTGTCGGGGGTGTTATAAATTTTTAATTTACACTTGTAATTCTTATGTGTCAACTGTCACTACTACTGTACTTCTGATATGACCGTTGGCACAAAGCTGCATGGCGAGTGAGATCTTAATAGGTATGCACGACATGAAATAATATAACACACTGCTTTCTCTGCTTTTAGATTTTTTATTTTCTTCAAGAAACTTACCATTTCATAAGCATCCTCCTCAACATATTGCGACAGTACCTCGTGCTTATCGTACTTGTTCGGTAGTTGAGGAATTTTAAAAACTCCATTCACTGTACTCCTGTAATAAATTATATTTAAAAAACAATTTAAAAATTATAGTACATCCTGATTCCTGTCCATAAAAATCTAATTTTGATTACTATGCATTTCATTATTATTATTAAAAGGTGCTTCACCATACCTGTCAAACTTTCGAAATATCTTTATTGATCTACTCAATTCTTTCGTAGTTAAATTTTTGTTTACAAAATACCTTGCCGATGGTATTCTTATTTAAAACGCAGTGCCCGGTAGTACATATTAGAGCCTACGCAGACGAGAGACTTTGATCCGCGGAGGATAAAAATCCGCCGAGAACTTGCCACAAACTCAACGTACACAGCGCGCGATCATGTGGGTCAGGGCTTGGACGATTTTAAATACATTTTTCTCTAGTAGACTGACGAGAGCAGTTTTTGAAACATTATAGACTTAGGACTGAGGAACCAAACATGCGATAACGTTCAAACTATTATATCCCTTAAAGTATATTAACATGATCTTTATGGGACCTGGGAACATGTTAATGGAAAGGGGCTACGACCCTTAACAATGAGGAATACGTCGCATAAAGACACCGATACTACTTACTTGACCGATTTCAAATAAAGTGCGTGCATGTCTTCTTCGTCGTGCGAGACGTTATTATCGCAGATGAAGTCGACAATGCTGCCCGCGCTGTCGTCCGAGAGCTCGTCACCACTCGCGCTTTCACAGTCTGACAACGCCGCTTCTAAGTCTAGGAATTCGCTTGCTTTATTCCTCTTCTGTGAAAAGTAAAACGCAAGGTATTTTTTATTTTTTGTACGATTTGTGCTTCTCTATTTTTAACTGCATACAAAGAACGAGGGGCAATCAAACCTAAAATTCAGAAATCAGAGAATATTTAGGAGTTTTAACTCCTTTAAATATAAGGAGTTAAAACTCCTAAATAGTAATAGAATTTAATATACTTAGTAATAGAACAGTAATAGAATTTTCTTGCTTAAGGTGGAAGCGACGGGCGTGCTTGCGAAATTCAAATTTAATTTGGTTTTTTGCAATTTGTAAACTAATACGACAACGTAGGCTTATGGTATTTTAATTGCGACACGTTGCAATACGTTGTCGTCTTACTTTACAAATTGCGAAAAACCAAATTAAATTTGAATTTCGCAAGCACGCCCGTCTCATGCCCCTTAGCAGTAAAGGAAAACATCGTTGAAAAAACCGGCATGCCTGAAAGTTCTCCATAATGTTGTTTATCTGGATGAAGTTTATCTATCCGTAGTTCGTACACATGGTAGATTGTCTCTCATTCTCAGGGGAGACCCGTAGTCAGTAATGGATGCGGTGATGTGTTGTCACCACTGACAGCTAGTTATCCATAATAATATTATAAATGCGAAAGTGTGTCTGTCTGTCTGCTACGCTTTCACGGCTCAACCGCTGAACCGATTTTAATGAAATTTTGTACAGACTTAGGATACATTCTGGGTTACTTAATATCCCGAAAAAACAAACAGTTTCCGCGGGATTCATAAAAACTCATCCGCTTGATCGATTTGTATGAAATTTGGTACCGAGGTAGCTCGCGTCCCTGTAATTGACATAGCCAACTTTTTATCCCGGAATATCAAATAGTTCCCATGGGATCTTTAAAAACCTAAATCCACGCGGACGAAGTCGCGGGCATCCTCTAGTTATAGATAGTTAGTATAGTCTGGCGAATAAAGGACTGCCTAAGTTTTACTGGTGGCATAATAAATAATAATGCTACCGAATGTAGAAACCCAAAAACGACATAAAAATCTAGCTTCTCCATACATATTGAGTATGTGTAATAATAATTTAAGGTTTTCATCAGATATAGTTGTGTTTTTGATCATACTTACTTTTTTCACTTTGTGTTTAATTGCGCGCTTTTCAGTGTTGTTAGCGTCAACTCTTTGTTTCCCTTTGATCTTTTCACTATCAACAAAGTCGTCATCGCTGTCATCGAACCTTAATTTCCGTGAAGATAATAGATTGATACTTGACATGTTTGTACTATCGTTCAATACAGGTTTTCTTGGACTCAGATTACTATCGCGGCGAAACAGTTGCAACTTTGCAAGGTTATTTCGTAGTTTTTCACCATCACTCATTGTTTCAGGACTACTAAAGGGCGAGGGATCATTATTTTCCTTTTCAAACTTAAAAGACGGCGAATTAATCATGAAATTCGCTTGAGTATTATTGCCGAATACAATGTTTTTACTAGAAGTTAGCGCAGAAAGAACTTTTTCCTGCAAAGTTAAGGCTTTACTACGACTGTCGTGTAATTTCTGTTTTTTAATAAAATATGGTGAAGCCGTTATATCATCGTCATCATCTTCACATAGTTTTCTTTTATTAGGTGTGCGATTAGTCTTGTTTTCACCTTTCAGTAACTTATCATCAGACATTTCCATAAGTTCCTCAAAATCGCTGTCACTATCAGGAATAATAACACTTGGTGTGGTATTTAATCTGGACTTAGACTTTCTTTGTTCTTTTAGGTTGTATGATTCATTCTTTTGTCTATTTTGTTGAGTTAAAAATATCGGTGATGTCTCCATTTCAGATGCATTATCAAAGCGGTTTTGTTTATCTGTCTCATTAGATATGCTAGGTTTGCTCTCAGAGTATATACTTTTGCCTCTATCTCGCTGAGTTAAAAATATTGGTGAAGAACTCCTATCACATACATTGTCAGTTTTGTTTTGAGCAGTTATTTCATTGCAGCCAGTACAATTTTTTGACAATGGACTTTTGTTATCTGATTGATTGATCATATTGACAAGCTGTGTTATCGTAAACATACTCTTGTTAACGGTATCAACATCTTCTTCTACTGTTGTTCGAGATGATTTAGTTACTTTTACATTTTTTCGAATCCCTAAATTGAGTTTTTTCTTGACACTAGTACTAGGCGTTGAACTTTGAATATTGCTCGCACTTTTAAATTGACTACTAAAGATAGGTGAAGTGGATGGCCTTACAATTTGTGTAGGTTTTCCAGATAATAAAGAAGGGCTCGCCGGGCGCGTATTTACTACGGAATTTGTATTTGTTTCGAAACCATCAACTGATCTTTCTTTTGTATTAATAGGTGACATTTTAATACTATTGAATACTGCATTTACAGCTATTTTTGACTCTGCTTTATTGTTTGATTTGGCCTCTGAAACTTCATCGTCCGATTCTGCAAAGATATCTTCAAAGCTGTCCAATCCAAAATATTCTAATGTTTTGTTAGGATCGCTTGAATCTTCATCTTTATATTGCATTTCAGGTAGGTTGCTATCAGCAAATATGTCATCTAAATCACCAATATCAAAATTTGTATCCTTAATTTCCTTAGATTTTAATGGAGTTATTTTTTCCTCTTCAGGTGAATCGCTTATAAAACCAAAATCAAATTGTAAATCGAAATTTTTGGCGATTTCTTTATTATCTGGTGCAATTTCCTTATTATCTGGTGGACTACTTTTGATTTCTTCACATAAAAGATCAAGTACAATATCTGGCTTATTTTCAACATATTTTAATAATACATCGGCGGTTAAATTGTCAATCAAGTCAATATCTGGCAAGTAGGGTGTTTTGTCATTTAGTATTGCCAGAGGTTGCGATTTTTTCGATTTAAATTTTTTGACGACCAAACAGTTACACACATTCTCGCAAAAATAACATTGTTTTGCAGAATTTGTTTGTTCCACCGTTAAGTCCACTAGCAGATTAATAACTCGTGTTGGCAAATTACCGTCAATATCTAAGTCATTAATTAATTTAGTGTAATTTTTGGTAGATTTAGTGGCTGTACTGAATAAAGCTCTTATATCTCCATTTTTAATTGGAGACTTTGTTAACGTAGCCTTCTGTTTCTTCTTAGTTTGTTTCGGTTTGCTCGGCGAGGTAACGGTGATACGTTTGAATACGTCTTGGGTATTGGGAGCTGTAAACGTAACAGATATTACTATTATTACATTTACAACATCAAACTCAAATAGAATAACTTCGTCGATTGATCTCAACAAATATTAAGTGAACACATTAAAAATTGAAAATCCACAAAATGCATCCCGCTGATACAAAAAAATACAAATACAAAAATATTTATTTCGGTATATAACTGTAAAACTTGACTAACAATTCTCTTATTCAACGCAAAATAAACTGTTTATATCAAAACCGATCCAGTTAATGTTAAGAAAGATTCTAACAGACATAAACACACCACACCTTAAATCATTCTACTTCATAATTATTTCAGTAGTGGGCAAAAATAATAAACGAGAATAAGAAATCTTATTTAAATACATAATGCCAAAGAAAGAGGTCAGCCGAAAGAAACGGTAGATTGATATCGCATAAGCTGATGCACATGCCAGCGTCTTCGAAAAGAGACAGAAGCACAGAATACTTAATAGTACCTTTTAGGTACAGAAGGACAAAGACTTTTAAATAAATAGCGACTCTTGATAGAACGCAATAAAGTTCAATTCAGCTTGCACATCATTGCAACCTAAAATTTAATAAACATATTACTCTCTATTGCATAAACTCTTATCTCTTTCATATATAGAGATAAAAAGAGATACGGGATTGCAGTCGAAGGTGGGCCGCTGTAGAAATATTTGTCGAGTCACACTTTCGAGCCCGAGTAAACCATAAAATGATGTCAAAGAAAATCTTACTTGGATTTTGGGAAGCAAGGAGTATGTCTGGACCCCCAGTGCGAGTGTATTGTAGAAGCTCTGCCAATATATTCGTGTCAACCGAGTGCCCAATGTTGACTGTCTCCTGTAAAGTTCTCTGCAACTCCAACCATTTTTCCAGTCTCAAGTGACAGTCTTCCTTTTCATGTTGACTGTTTAATCTTTCTGTGAAAAACGATAGTTTTCGTCAATTTCACCTATACATCTTGAATAGTTTTTTATTTGAGACTAGCTGATGCCCGCAGCTTCGCCCGCGTGGATTTGTCAGATCCCCTGAAGCATCAGGATTGAGGAGTTGGAATCCAAATTTTTTATGAAACAATGTCGCAAAGTTCCTCTATCGATTAAAAAAAAATTACGCAAATCGGTTCAGAAATCTCAGATATTTCGGTGTACATAGGTAGAAAAACACAACTCCCTTTTTGAAAGTCGGTTAAAAAAGTAGCCTATGTTACACCCTGATCAATCCTCTACTTGTCTGTGAAAATCCCGTCAAAATCGGTTCAGCCGTTCCAAAGATTAGCCTTTTCAAACAAACAGACAGACAGACAGACAAAAATTTTAAAAACGTGTGATTCAGTTAAGGTATCGTTCAAATAACCCTATGAGCTTAATATGAGGTAGTTATTTCGAAATTACAGACAGACACTCCAATTTTATTTATTAGTATAGACTACCGACCACCACTCCTACTTTGCTGAAAATATAGATCACTTTTGTTGCCTATCCCGTGGGTATTTAGAAAAATCCGGCCTTATTCCTTGTCTACATTATAAAGGGAATCGCTATGCATTTCACCTTTCTAGGTCCAGGGGTTTAGGTTGGACTTTGATGAGTCAATCGGTGAGTCAGGTATTTTTTTATATATTATTTAGAGTCAGTACCAAAATATATGTTGTTATAAAATAACTTTTTTTTTATGAATTTTTTTTTACGAAAATGGACTTTAAAATTCACCTTTGCTCATTGATGAATATTCAACAGGATCAGCGAAATAGTTATAATCTCTGTAACCATGCGGAAATATTGCATCAAACTCTTCCTTGGTGAGCCACTCTTTATTTTGCACATCACTTTTAGATGTGGCAGCTTTACTTGTGGATGCTCTGCCTAATAACATGTTCCTTAAATCCTTTTGTCCCTAAAACATTAAAACATTATTTTTTATAAAAAAGAATTGTGATATCTCCGAAAAGGACACTGGTAAAAGGATTCGATCCTAACTAAATTTTAGAGTATTTGCATCTTTTCCTTACCAATGTAATAAGAAAAGGACAAACGAACTTAATTTAATTTAGAACTGTCAAACCTCGTGACTTTAGGTGTCAGTCGTGAGCCTATTATTTTTCGTAGAGTAGCACTACGATTTGATTCTTTAATTCAAAATTCATTTTCCGTCTCTTTTTAGCGACATTAAAAAGAAAAAGACGCAGATACTCTTTTAGTTCAGAGAAAAGCATCAGAATATACCTGATTGTTAACATTTCAAACATTTTGTTTTGAAACTATTTTTTGTTCTGAACTTTATTTATTCATTAAATTTTATATTTAAGTTTTTAAATGACTTTACGCATTGTCATCACCATTTCTCAGAATGAACGTTTAGGCCATAGTGGTCATAAGTACCAAATTGTATAATAATCTAGTCTTAGTACATTGTTCAACAGTGTTTAAATTTGTGTGTTTATGTGTTTATGTTTTGCTCAATAAATTTATTATATTATTATTATTATTATTATTATTTCTCAGAATGAACGTTTAGGCCATAGTGGTCATATGGTATGGTACGGATGGGCAGAACTCCACGCCTTTGAGAATGTAGGTTACATAGGCATAAGGTTTCCTCACGATATTTTCCTTCGCCGTTAAAGCAAGTGATATTTAATTGCTTAAAACGCACAAATTAATTATTAACTATGAAAAGTCAAAGAAAATTAACTTGGTCTGTGGGTTAGCAATAAACAAAAATTCATACTTAGTTTAGTTTTTATTTGTTGACCGCAAAAACCTTCAATTTAGGTAATTAAAAATATTACTTACGTAATTTTGTATACTTACTTTTTTCGATTTTCCGGAATCTGCTTTAGCATCATCTTTATTGTCAGTGTTGGGGACAGTTATAAACATCTTCTGGCACTCTGGCATGAAATCTCGAGGTATCATGCGAGGGTTCAACTTGTACAAGTTGTTTTCCACTTCTTTTGATTGCAATATTTTCTTGTTTAAACCGTCTCTTTGCCGCATACAATCTAGCAGGGTCTAAAATAAAATTTTAAATACAATAACGTTAAACTATATAAATGATGTCTTATATTTCTAGTTAGGTTTTCCTTAATATATATGTATATTTTTTGATATGAACAATGAACGTATCATCTAAATACATATAAAAAAAAATCATCAACGCCCAGCCCAAGTCATTGGATGAAATTTTGCGTTGAAGTTACCTTTATAGTTCAACAATTTAGAAAAAGTCGGATTTTTCAAAATTCCTACAAGATAGGGAGTAATGAATCGCCACTGAGGATTTTTAGAAATTCAACCAGTCGGCGCGAGTCAGCTATATACTTGGTTTGAATTATTATCTATTAAATATCGCATAACCAACCTGATGTTCTCTTCCTTCGGTGACCAAAATGTGTACTTGTCCCCCGCGCTCACGACCGGTACGACCGCACCTACACAAATATAATGTTTTTTTTTTTAATGACACAGACAAGGTCAATGCAAACCGAAATAAAACTTCGAAAAAATGGTAGTGGACGGGGAGGTCATATTAAGGAACTGCTTTTTGGAACTTTACCTCTGCACGAGGCGCACGGGCGAGCGCGTGGAGATGTCGAAGCAGAGGATGAGGTCAACGGAGCCCACGTCCAGCCCCTCCTCCGCCACGCACGTGCAAACCAGGGTATTGCACTCTCCAGATCTAAAGCTGCGCATCACACGCAGTTGTTGCTTCTGGGAGACCACCGTTTTGCCGTTCTTGCCTGTACAAAAAAAAAGATTCGACGAATTGAGAACCTCCTCCTTTTTTGAAGTCGGTTAATAAATAAGGTATAAGGTTTTTATGGCAAGAAATTCTCAGTAGCGGCCCGGAATTGGTAAGTTGGCGGTGTTCACCCATCTCGAAGATGACGTAAAGTCGTCGATCCTGCGCCTAATCTCTCTCCTGTCGACTCAGATTGCCATTCCGTCGAACTATGAAAGTGCAGGAATATAGAGTGCACCAAACCACAAATATGAGAGAGGTACATGACGTTTAATACAATGCTGTTTAAGTGTAAGTTTAATAAACTTACCAGAAGCGCCTTGTCCAACAAACATTTGTGGAACTATCAATGGTCGACATTGAAGAAGCAGACAGTGGACTAGGTTCACGCTTTCTCGATACTCGCAAAACACTGCAACAAAGAATCGTACTAAAAAGCTGTACATTTCCAGCTATAAGGGCCAAATGATGGCGAAATCTAATTTGATACTATTACCTATAGCCTTAGTATCTTGTCCATTTTGCTTTGCTTTATTAAAATGGTCCAATATAATCTCTTTCAATTTATCAAATTTGGGGTGGCCAAAAGACAAATCCTTCGGTATCTACAAACGAAAAACAGAATTAGTACACTAGTAAATTACAGCATAATAAAGATTCTAAGCGGATATTCGATCAGGCCTGGAGCATGCAAAACGGATAAACTGTAACTGTTTACTGCAGCAGTTTAGACGCTGACGTGGCAATAAGCATGGCAGATACAAAAACCGATGGACGTTCTCAATCCCAAGAATGACTCGCACTGGTAAGCGCAGCCCTTGAAGATCTCTCATTATGTGGACAGACGACATCAAACGATTGCAGGAAGCCGCTGGATTCAGGCGGCGCGAGACTGTGGCGTGTGGAAGTCCCTACAAGAGACCTATGTCCAGCAGTAGACGTCTATCAGTTGATAATGATGATGACGATGATCTTACTTCAGGTATAGTCCCATCAGGTAAAACGCTCCTATCCAAGGAAAGTGGATCGATCCCGAGGTCATCGCGCAAACGCTCCAACAAAGAAGTGAGTTGATCATCCGACTGTATCCAAGACTTTTCAGGATGCTCATCAAAAAAGTTAAGAAACACTCGAGAGCCGTGTTTGACGAGCAACTCCAGGCCGTGGAATAGAGATATGATTAGTGTGAAATCTTTCATTATGTAATTGTGCTGTGGATGCCTGTCAACAATAAACTGATTTGAATATAAGTAATATTGCAATATTATATAGACAATATTTATTGTATTTCTGGATTATGCCTGCAACTTTATCTGCGTGGATATAGGTTTTTCAAAAATCCCGCGGGAACTCTTTGATTTTCCGGGACCAAAAGTAACCTATGCCCGTCCTCGCGATGTAAGCTAAGGGCGCCTTGAAATTAGCCGCGCTGCTTTGTCACACTAAAATTATAAAGGCGAAAGTTTGTATGTGTGTGTGTATGTTTGTTACTCCTTGCTGAATGGAGATAGATAATATCCTGGATTAGCACATAGGCTACTTTTTATCCCGGAAAAATAAGGAGTTCTCGCGGGATTTCGAAAAACCTAAATCCACGCGGACGAAGTCGCGGGCGTCAGCTAGTAAATTCATATAAATAAAAACGCACAACTGTAGTGCTACACCCGCGCTGTGGCCGGTGCATCAGTTCTTCGATCGAAATTATATGGATTTATGGATGGAGGATTATATGGATTTCCTTATGTCGTTGACATTCCATCTACACGCACGAAACGTTTTGCGTCTTCATTCCTCATACGCATGGCTAAGGTTTGGAATACTCTTCCGCGATCTGTGTTTCCTACCAATTACAATCCGGGTATCTTTAAAACAAGAGTGAATAGGCACCTTCTAGGTAAACGCGTCCCATCTTAGACCACATCATCACTTTCCATCAGGCGTGATTGTGGTCAAGCGCTTACCTATAGTGAATAAAAAAAAAAAAAAAATTTACAAAGCAGCACAGCCGCAGCGCTGCAGCCGCGCTGTCTTCGCACGGCACTTTGCAGCAAAACGCCCTTAGTCTGTACTAAATGCCAAAATCGGTTAAGTGAATATGTAGCAAACAGATTTTCATTATTTACTAAGCCTTTTTATTCTTATCTATCGTACATATTTTCCTTATTTCTACATTTAACTATTACAATTTCGTTTCTTAACCTAATTAATGTTAGTATATAATATAATGATAAATGTAATTATTTTATCGATAAGGATCGCTTATTAGGTATATCAAACAGATAGGCACACAGAAACACTTTCGAATTTGTAATATTTGTATAGATTGTGTTGATAATGTAAAATTATTAATGTAAAATAAATTGTACCTACATGTAAGCTAATGATAGAAGAATGTGCAGAGCTCAGACAAGCCGTCAAGCGCTTACGAGCACAAAGAAACCAATATTGTTATCTTTATTATTGAAAATAAATAAATGAAATGAAAAATGAATGAAATGACATAGTAGGTACCTGGAACTGCGATCTCTCGTTTGGTACTCCTTATAGAGCATTACAATCCGACCCTTGGATAAATTTCCTAAGTTTTGTGGTAGGATGTTGAACTGTTTTAGCCTCCTCGCGTAACCATCTAAAATCTTGAATAAGATAAAACATAGCGATGTTATAACTCGAATATGTCTGAATAAGATATGTAATGTTGCCCCCTGGCTTATAACATTATGGAGACCTATATCATAGTTTTGGTACTTGTATACAATTTCAATTGTACTAAAATTGTAGAAAATGGTCTAAAACTGACAAAATGGATGACCTTTTTAGGATAAAAAAAAGAATTAAAAATATATTTGTAAATACTCTACTCAATAAGCCCTAGACAATGATAAGGGGTATCATTGTCTAGTGTGTGTGGGACACAATAGGGTATGAAAAATAATAAGTAATTGAATTTCTAATTCTATATTCGGTTTTGGGTCAACAAATACCAAAATTTTAGGTTTTAACTCATTTTGTCTACGAGCTTGATATCCGTAACACGCCAACAGACAGACCAATAATAACAGATCAATAAATAGTAGCAGTATATGACACAAAAACATTATATGAATAATGGAGAGGGCTCACGACCCTCAGCAATGAGAAATACAATACAAAAAGACTGTAAAGTGAGTTTAGCATTAAGATTGGTTTACAAACTTACCTCAACGTACTGTCTCCTCAAATGAGTCAGTTCTGGGCCCAGAGGAATTACAACGGTGTTAATCTTCCGCGAGTGGCTGTACGATGCTACGTCTATACACGCCTCTGTTCGCAACTCTAAGTGAGCTATGTGCAGATTTTTTACTACCTAGAATACATGATATCTGTGATAATTACTGTACCTATATATACCAATAACAAAAATTGAAAAAGTTGAGTGCATTTACAGTGTAAATTCTATTACAATTACAAATTATTTTTATATATAAAGCCAAACAAACAATGTTCCTAGACAATCGAAATTCGTGCAATAGTGTAAATACATTTTGGCATGATTAAGAATCAAAAATATATCAAATCTAGTAAAAGTGGAGTAAGCGTCGAGTATGTGTAATGTGCAAAGAGTTAAACTTACACTTATAACATCTTCAACTTTACTCCCAGGCGTAGCGGACAAACCAAGCACCCTGTATACAGTGTGTCCCATTTCTGTTAGCGTGGAAACTATCTGACAATACGCGTAGTTTCCCCTGGCTCTATGCGCTTCATCTATAACCAGGCACCTTATCTTTTGCGCTGGACATATACCAGACTTGATATCATTGTATATCACTTGGGGTGTAGCAAAGAAAACTCTCTTTGTTTGCCAGTGAGTTTTTCTTGTATTGACTGGCATATGACCTAAAATATTTTACATAGAAATAGAATATTTTCAAATGAAAAAAATTGATCATGTACCTACTATTCGAAAAATATAAGAGATACGAATAATGTAGACTGACACACTTTCGCATTTATAATATTAGTGTGAATAGTAGACAAAAGTTCAGTACTAACAGCGTAAAAAAATATCCATGGTGCAATCAGTTTAATTGACAAATGCCATATCAAATTAATAAATAACAATACAAATAATTATGGGACTTTAAAATTTTCAAAATTAAACTGTTTAGTAAGCTTTACCTGTCATTTCGATAGTGTCGGTAGGAGGCAGGGCAACAATTTTATAACAGGCTTCAATCTGTTGTGCCACAAGAGGTCGAGTTGGTGCTGTGAACACAATCTTGCCCAGAGGATACCAGCGATAATAGTTATACATAATCACTGCTGCTATGAACGTTTTACCCAAACCAGTTGGAAGGCTCACCTATAAAAAAAAAGTTCTTCATGATACTGGGTTTTATGACAAGTTGGCAGGCAGGAAGGTGTATCACAGTTTATTTAAACCCATACATGCTTACAGACAATCAACACTTTGTCAATTTTCTATTCTATGAGCATTAGAAATTGCTTGGTAGGATGGTAACTAAACACAGCAGAAGCGTCCATCAGACCAGACCAGAGACAATTTCAAAATTATGATCCAGTTATAAGACAAGGTGTTCACCAATGTATTGAGTAGTAACAGATACATATTTCAAAATTTAATTGCTTACATTCTTTAAGAGTAGTGTATAGTATGTAAATAAGCACTAGCAAACATTTTGCTCATTTGCTGGTGATAATATGCCTAAAATAACCTAAATTTATCAATGATCACACATTAATTATCAGTGAACAGCAAATGGTAAAACTGACAGCAGAACCTATTGTATGAAGGGTGTTTACTAACATTTATGCAATCAGAATGAATCCTAATAAAAGTTGTAATCATCATAATCATCTTAGAATAAAATTATGACATTGTCATTTTGTTTGTTAGTTGTTGCCAAACGAGAAATATTAGATGAGTAAATAAATTCAATATTTACAAGAGTATTTTTCAAGATGGCAGCTCTGATAATGTTGAATTGGTAATCTCTGACAGGGTAGTTTGTGGGGTAGACCCATGTCTTGCCTGTTATCTTGTCATATCCACTGAGCTCTTCATCACAACACAGGGCACTGCAATGATTAAGTGTTGAAAACTGGTCAAGTGTGAGTCGGACTTCGTTCTTTAAGGGTTCTGTATATACTTATAAACATCATATTTTGGGTGCATCTTTTCCAAGCTAGAATATTGCAATAAACCGTGAAAGAAAACCCAAAAAATGTTTGTTTGTTCAAACTTTACTCAATGAGCTCTAAACAATAATATTCCACATGCTAGGGTAAGAAAAAAAAAATTTGGACAGCACATCCTAGCAGTCAGCATTTGCTGACTGCTAGGATGTGCTGTCCTAGCAGTCAGCATTTGCTGACTGCTAGGATTATTCTTCTAGGGTTTCTGCTAGGGTTATTCTATTCAATTAGATAAGTCACTCACCTGAC
The DNA here is from genome assembly GCF_905333055.1 of Maniola jurtina. Lineage (NCBI taxonomy): Eukaryota > Metazoa > Arthropoda > Insecta > Lepidoptera > Nymphalidae > Maniola > Maniola jurtina. The sequence goes on along the minus strand of NC_060036.1, from coordinate 10,585,222 downwards.
ATTGAGGAAGCTTTTGTCAACACTTTTATCAGCAACATCTGGGATTTGATTGAAAGCAGAATTATCAAAATTTGCCAAAAGTGAGGAGTCGTCAAAGAATTCATCATCAAATAGATTGCATGATTTATTAGCATTATTAGCCATTCTAAGCTCATTTTATGATTTATGTTTTAGATGATAAAAGGTGCATAACTGTAGGCAAAAAGATGGTTAGAAGTTGATCAAAAGAAATTGAAATCAAAACAACTATGTTAGAAGTTGATAAGAAGAACTTGAAATGAAATTCACTTAATGAGATTTATTGTAACCAACAGTAATTATGTACACATTGATAACAATTTGACTATAAAAACCGTAAATATTTTATTTTTTGATCCGTGAATTTTATAACAAGTAACAACTTTCTTGAAACTTGAACCAATTAAACTGACAGTTGACACTGACATTTGACAACTTGACAAGTGACACACACTACAGCGTTGCCAGATGTAATAATTAGTAAAGCCTCAACAAAATTAATACTCTTGAAAATAATAAGCTTGATTCAGAAAAAAAATGCTTGCAACCGTTGAATTCTTTATTTCGGGAGTATCTACGAGATAATATTTAAAAATGCGTGAACTGTAAACATGCAGCAAAAAGTTCACTGCGACACCAGGCTCAAAAAAGCTCGAACCCAGAGCCATAAAGCCCGTTAAAAAAAACATATTGGTTATCCATTTTCTGTCAAATTGTCAATTGATTGCCAAAACCAAAAACAAGTCAAAACAGAAAACTCAAAGTGGTTCTTTAGACTGTATATAGTGATCTGTGAATATGGTCCATCGGCGCTCGGCCATATATCCATGACTGTTTTTACTGGTTTCTAGAGATGGGCGTTTTCGTTGAATTTTGTCATCGATGCGGATCGTTATTAAGTAAGCCGCATCCGATGCCGGCATCGTTTTTTTTAGCATCGATTCGACTATGGAATTTGCCAAAATTAGGTGCCGGATGAAGTCTGCCAGAGATAGGTACTCGGTAACGAATCGTTAGTAACGATGCAGTAATGATAACATTTTTTGCCTATAACTAATCAAAACTACAAACTTAAACAAGTGGTGCTCTTTCTACACCATAGATGTTGCGTTCACAAGAAGAGTCTTGAGCGCAATATAGTAAGTACCTACATCAATGCGCGAGTGGAGTTTAAAAAAATAAGTAAATAGGTAAATTTTATCCATCCTGCAAGAATAACTTGAGGATAGAAAAAGATAAGTATGTACTTACTTCAGTCATATTTTATACACTCCCTATCCCATCGATCGCCCTTGTGATCTACTTAGGTACCTACACAGTACCTACATACTGAAAAATAATCTGTCATAAAATTATATGAAAGTTACGTAATAGATGCTGTTGTATGAGGTGGATAGAGTAGATAGGTAAACCTAGTCTTTCCACATTAAAGATGTCGCATCTAGTAATGTAATATATATGTAGCAGTGGCGTCAGGCGTGCCGAGTGCCGACTGCCGAGTGCCGATGCGCCGCCCGCTTTCCGTTGCGTGGTCAACTATCTCGTTCGCACAGATCGTATTATTCGATTCGTTGCGGGCATCCGTTTTTCGATATATTGGCATCGGATGCCGGCATCGTATACTCGCATCGTTGTTCAAAAACGTTTTTACAAAAACGACCATCTCTACTGGTTTCAAATTCTACTCTATTTAATTTAGCCCAAATTCAAATAGATTCGTTTATGTACTTATTTAAGATATATCAGCAATATCTGCAAAGTTGTCCTGTGTTCATTACCTATATTATCCAGTACAAAACTGCACTTTGTGTTCATTTTATTGTTTTGTAAATATAATCTTCACATGATTCTTCAATGGATTTAGAAGATGGCTTGGATGATCTTTTGGCTGAAGTTTGTGAACCCACTTCGCCGAAGAAACCCAGAACAGACGATCAACAATGTTCATTACAACCAGGTTAAAAAAGAAATTTATATGTGAATGAAATATAGGTACATACAAACAATTAAGTACTTATTTATGGGAAAACTAATTATACATAAATTGATTTATAGGAGCATCTAATTCGATAACGACAAAGTCTGCTATATCCAAAACACATTGTGTTTTAGTAAATCAGAAACAGGTAGGCATATTTTCCTGTATTTGAGATTATCGAAGAAGTGCCAATAACTCCTAAATACATAGCTCCTAAATTCATTAATTCCTGATAACAAGCAGTACTAAGCAAGTACATAATATTTCCATTAATGCAAATTTGAATTTAAATAATTGTTCTATTAAATGAAAATGTAAGTTTTCATAGAAATGTTAGAACTTATTGACACTTTAACGACAATGCATAATAAATTTACTTTTGTTTATTTATATATACTTAAATAATTATAAAAACTATCTTTTTTAGAGAGGAAACCCATTGCTCAAATTTATAAAAAGTGTTCCATGGGAGTATGATGACATAATACCTGATTATGAAATAGGCAAAGCAATATGTATTCTGTTTCTATCAGTACGCTATCATAACTTGAATCCAGATTACATTCACAACAGATTGAAAGAGTTGGGGAAAAAATATGAACTTCGAGTGCTATTGGTGCAGGTAATTATTCTTTTACTGTTTGTGTTAAAAAATCTATTCTAATTTCTTTGTTTCTATACTTAGTCATGAATTGCGATGGAAAAAATGTGAAACTATTGAACCAATTTAAATAATTCTTTCTCCATTTGAAAGCTACTCTATTAAGAAGTAACATTATGTTTATATAATATGCATAATATGATATTTCACTATAGCAAAGCCAGGTGGATCAGCTAGTGTAATAATATGCTTGATAAGTACCTAATAATAATAACCAAGCAATATTGCTAGTTATAAATACTACAGCTCTAAAACATGTGCTACCTCTTTCAAATTATTTCTTCATAATCATTGATAGATTTATTTATAAATAAAATAGTGCTGATAGATGATATTATTTTCCACAATAAGTATATCTATTTTCAAAAAAATTCAGGTTGATCTCAAAGATCCTCACACAGCATTGAAGAACTTAACCAGAATCTGCCTTTTGACCGATATGACTCTGATGTTGGCCTGGAGTCCTGAGGAAGCTGCCAAAATTGTGGAAAACTATAAAATATTTGAGAATAAACCACCAGATAGGATAATGGAAAAAATTGAAAATGATCCCCATCAAAAAGTAAGTACATTTTCTGACTAAATAGTGTTATTTTAAATGGATCAGGAAAAGCTAAGTGCAGTCATGGAATAGAAATTTAAAGGAACTATATTAGATAGCCATAGTCCATAGTAGTAATATTATAAATGTGAAAGTCTGCCTATTTGTCTGCTAGCTTTTCACAGCTCATTTGTTACATTTTGCTCATTACTGGATTTTGATGTTTGGTACATAGATAGCTTGCATCCAAAGGAAGAGGAGGAAAATCAAAGGGTTCCCACAGGATTAATTTTTTTTTTAATCCATATTACTAAACCCATATTAAACATTAAATCCATAATAAAAAACCTTTAAATAAAAATAAAAAAATAAAATTGCGAACATCATCTATTTGGTTGAGAGATAGCTAGCCCGTGCGAAACCTTCCCAGACGGAAGAAAGAAAGAAAAAATTTTTAAAAACCTAAATCCAGGCAAATCATGGGCATCATCTAGTAAATTATAAATAGAGATATAATACCTTCATATAAAACATTACATTGTATAGAGGCAGATGTACCCTACAGTATTGTAGGCTGGGTGCCTTTGCTGCCCATCTTACCAAATCTTAGTTGTGCCTAGATTTAAAACAAACACTACAATCAGAAAACACACATCAAAAACTGTGAATTCTGTACATTTTGTGTTTCTGAAACACTGTTCCAACTAAATCTGAAATATTATGGTTTCACAGATAATAAATGCCTTATCATCTATAAAACCTGTTAACAAGACAGATGCAATGACTCTGATTACAAGGTTTAGTACATTGGAGAATATTATCAAAGCAACTGAAACCCAACTAGCGGAATGCCCAGGATTCGGAGCCACCAAGGCTAAAAAACTGTATAAGGCCTTACACGAACCGTTCTTGAAAAGGGGACTATTAAACAAGGATAAGCCAAAAAATGATGAATTTTCCGAAAATATTAGCTTAGAAGATGTTGAAAAGCTTGAAAATGAAATTCAAAATGAGAAGCAGAGCTGATCTGTTATTTTTTTATAATTATTGGATAACTTTTTAGTCAAAAATTTAATATAAGATTTAATTTTACGGAATTTTTACAGTTGTTTTAATTTTGTAATGAAAACCCTATTTTTAAGCTGTTCGCAGTCTACCCGCAAGAACCGCACGGCATTTTTCTGGACTGAAATTGCGAATGACTACTGCTGGATCAGTCTGTTGTATCGAGAATGTTGAATGATGACGTGAATATATGAAAAGAAAGTTTCGCCTGATACGTAATGTGTGATTACCTTAACACTTTACGATTACGTAACTATATAGGTAAAAAAAATATTATGTCTAAGCAAGTATAATTGTTTAATGTAATCAATAGCAATAGGTAGGCATAGGCATTTTTTCTAGGACTTTCATAATTTTCTAGATGTCATAATATCCTATCAGTCATTTTATTGGAATTAGTTGCGTCCTCGTTTTGTTAATCGTAGAAAACTAGAAAATAATGTGTATTGATATTTTGAAGTCTGTTTATTTATATAAATGACTAGCTGATGCCTGCGACTTCGTCTGCGTGGATTTCGGTTTTCAAAAATCCCGTGGGAACTGTTTGATCTTTCAGAATAAAAAGTAGCCTATGTCTCTCCAAAGACTAACCACGACTACACAAACTGAACCCTATTTTATCCCCTTAGGAGTTGAATTTTAAACTAAGCTTTTTTAGTGGATGTCTACGCCATAATAGCTATTCTGCATGCCAAAGAGCCTAATCCGTCCAGTAGTTTGAGCTCTGCGTTGATAGATCAATCAGTCAGTCAGCTTTTCTTCTTATATAATGTATAGATTATAAGTGCCTATAGAATACAAGTGTAAATTAAAAATTTATAACACCTCCGACAAGTGAAGGTTACAGTAACTAGAAAAGAGCTGATAACTTTCAAACGGCAGAACCGATTTTCTTGGATTATAGCTAAGAACACTCTCGATCAAGCCACCTTTCAAACAAAAAAAAACTAAATTAAAATCGGTTCATTAGTTTAGGAGCTACGATGACAGATACACAGATACACACGTCAAACTTATAACACCCCTCTTTTTGGGTCGGGGGTTAAAAATATACATATAGATTATAAGTACATATAGAACATGACTAGATACTTAGGTACATCATGTTATTTTTTATAGGACGTATTCAAAACAATAATAACAAAACACTGGTATAAGTAGATTATATTATGGGTGCCTTTCTTTTTACTTTTTAAACTTTTTAACGCTTTCAAAGTTCAAATAACCAAAGCCTCGCATGTTGGCTTGGTGCGGTGCGCGTCGTGTTCAAAATAAAACATCAACAGCGTGAAACCGGCTTCGCTAGTGGCTGGACGTACATAATATTATACGCTTTGCCTAGTGCGATCGTAAGAATACAAACGGCGGGAAAACTTTTTCAAATGCTAGGCAAAGGAGTGAAATGTAATCATTCAAAGGTTTTTAAAAAAATGCAAAATTTTAATTAAGTAAATACGTACCTATGTACGTATGAATTTTTGTGTTAATATATTTTGAAACCATAGTTAAAATTTTATTTTCAAGACAATAGGTTTTGTTTAGTATTTTTGTCGTTGAAAACCTTAAAAAGTGCTAAGGTTGGTGATTTAAAAGTGTAACGCATCTAAACAATAGGTGTGAAGCAAGGTAGAGACTAGAGGTGTGAACTTTTGAGAACATGGACTTGTTTATCTTTTGTTTACGAGAATAATGTACTACGTGGCTCAAGGATAACAATCGGGTAAGTTACTAAGTTATTCCTAAATCCTACTTAAAATATTTTATCACTACTTTAATAATTCATATTAGGTAAGTACCTACTTACTAATTAATTAATTTTCTTTGTTTTTTTGATAAAATAATCTGTACCCAGTAAGTATAAAAACGATGAGCCTTCTTTGCCTATCTCGAATTAAAAAAAATATTTTGTAAGAAGATACAATAAGTACTAAAAAAACACAACGAAGTGCGAGTCAGGCCTCTCTTTATTAGGGTTCCGTACATGATAGGGCCTATTAACTTAAAGAAAAAACCCTTAAAATATGTTCATTTGGTCACAGCTTACAAACTATGTACCGTATGTATGTATGTGTTAATCGGTGATTTCGGTATTTGTTTAAAAATTACCAAATTCTTAACAAGTTAGTGCAATTTTTGAGATTGAGCTTGTAACAAAGTAAAACTAAGGAGATTAACAGCCTCCATTCCTTTTTTTTGAAGACAAAAATAATAAAATAAATATTGTAGTTACTTTTCTCAATGAGCTCTTACATGCCATTGCCAGGGTAAAATCATTTTCATATATGGGGCCTCACTTTGAAAAAATCTAATTCAATATTCGGTTTTGGATCAACATTCTACACCAAATATCCAACTGTAACTCATTCCGTCTACAAGCATCTATTGCATACGGAGTACCTACGGACGGACAGACGACAACGTGATATTAATAAGGCTCCGTTTTGCTCTTTGAGTGTGGAACCCTAATTTTCTCGTCTTCTTAGGAAAAGAAAGAAATATCTATGTACTAGATCTGTATCTACATAATATTATCAACTGTATGTACGTTTTATACCTACATATGTAAATACATATTTATGTAACTCCATTAGTCGAATAATAAATAAAATCGTTTGCATAAAATGTTAATTTTGTTATGTTTTGCGAATCCAGAATTCGAAATTTTGCAACGGCTGCTTTTAAAATTGCACTTTACGACTTTTTGATGTTTAGGTACATAACGTTCATCGTTTTTGTGTTAAATGTGATGATACTAAATAAAATATTTTGTGATATTATTTAATATTATGATATCTAGGCAATTATTGTGTAAAAGGTGTAGAAACATTATAGCCATTATAGCTGTATAGCCTTAGAAAGAGCTATCTATAAGATTAGATAGCATAGTTCGATACACATATAGGTAGAAGGTAGGTATAGCTTTGGACTGTATTAGCTAGTACCTAATATCTCAAAACTGAAATCGAGAAATTGATTCCTACATCGATGTATATATCATCTCCTTATCGTTATCAAAATCGGTTTAATGAGAACAATATCGAAAAAACTGGATTTTTGCATTCAGTGCATAGCGAAAGTACCCAGTTTTAGGCCGACTGCATTTTATCAGAAATTGCTTATTTTGTAAGTTTACCAGACCCATGCGATATACGTGTAACATAGATATACACGTGATACGATATACATGTGACATAGAGATATAATTACATGGGGATGGGCCAGGCATACTATAGTGTTGCTATTATATATCAAATATTTCAAACAAGAGTTGAAAACTAAAACCAGACTGCGATCATCTTAATAAACGCTGAAATATTATAGTAAAATTGTTTTTCTCTCGCTTGGTATATTTAAATGTTGTAGTAGGTACATTTATATTTATGAACTCAGAATTTTCTCCTCTTTCATTTGATATCTCACTCGATACAATAGCAAACAAGTGTAAATTAAAAATTTTCAACACCCCCGACAAGTGAAGGTTACAGTAACTAGAAAAGACCGAAAAGACCTGATAACTTTCAAACGGCTGAACTGATTTTCTTGCACTATTCCGCACCTACGATCTTAAGTATCTGAGTTTTCCAAAACATCATTTTCAAATAAATAATTATGTATTTAGGCAACGTCCATCTTGACAGCTTGACATTTGTCAATTGACATAATATTATGAACCTAACGGTTATATAACCTTCTTTTCTACAAGAAAACTAGAAAAGAGCTGATAACTCTTAAACGGCTGAACCATTTTTTTTGGATTATAGCTAAGAACACTCTCGATCAAGCCACCTTTCAAACAAAAAAAAGTAAATTAAAATCGGTTCATTCGTTTAGGCGCTACGATGCCACAGACAGATACACAGATACACAGACACACAGATACACACGTCAAACTTATAACACCCCTCTTTTTGGGTCGGGGGTTAAAAAAATAAATTTGCAGTCCCCCACTTTTTTCATGTAACATCCGTTAGGTCAATTTCTTTCGTATACAATGTAGCCTATGTCACCCGGACCTTTACGACGAATCGATTGACACCTCATTCATCAAAATCGGCCCAGTTGTTTATAGGCGCTACGGTGGAACACAGAGAATCTGGATACAAACATACATACACACATACATACATAGACTGCTAAAATCTTTACCCTTCCTTTTGGCTTTGCCGCAGTCGGGTAAAAAGCAACCGCTGATTTCCTTGCTGGTTCTTTTCGGTAGGAAAGGCATTCCGAATCAGTGGTAGATGCATTTGATGATTAAAAAGTACTTGTAAAAGATTAATAAAGAAAATATTTTTATTTATTTATACTGCTAAAGTAAGCTATGAAAATGAATTATTCGGTGCGTTCACGTCTTAAACAGAGCTTTCTTGCACTTGCGGGCATCTGCTTACTTATGTACTACTTATTTACATTGCCTATTTATTCAAACTGCTACCAACAGGTGAATGTGGCACGTGCCTTAGCCAGGTGAGACTGAACTTTTTATACTTTTTATACAAGTACTTTGTATCCAGATGTAGACACTGTCTGGATGAACTACTGAGTCATTTTCATACGCTAGCTGCCTATTAATATTTTATAAGTGCCTATTTGTGAATTAAGCCTCCTTGGCTTTAAAGAGCGTAGCTAAATAATTGTATTTAAGTAGGTACGTAGATTCTAGGTACCTATATTAAACCTAATAGAAATAAAACTTCTATAGGTTACTAGGTGCTTGCTACGAGTATAAGTACTGAACTTGAAAATAGCATTATGTATTTTTCAAGTCTAATCCAACCGAAGGGTTTCAACTTCAATATTAACTTACATATCTTATTAGAAACTAGCTGATGCCCGCAGCTTCGCCCGCGTGGATTGGTCAGATCCCCTGCAGCATCAGGATTGAGGAGTTGGGATCCAAATTTTTTATGAAACAATGTCGCAAAGTTCCTCTATCGATTAAAAAAGAAATGACGCCAATCGGTTCAGAAATCTCGGAGATTTCGGTGTACATAGGTAGAAAAACACAACTATATCCCTTCTTGAAAGTCGGTTAAAAAAGTAGCCTATGTTACACCCTGGTCAATCCTCTACTTGTCAGATCCCGTCAAAATCGGTTCAGCCGTTCCGAAGATTAGCCTTTTCAAACAGACAGACAGACAGACAGACAAAAATTTTAAAAACGTGTGATTCAGTCGTGGTATCGTTCAAATAACCATATGACCTTAATATGTGGTAGTTATTTCGAAATTACAGACAGACACTCCAATTTTATTTATTAGTATAGATAGGTAGGTATCTAAGTGCAAAGTGTGTCGTTTAAGTGTTTCTGCGAGAAGCCATTTGTTGCTTTGAAAAAATAGATTAGGTAATTATTATCTAGATAGGTAGAGGTACATAAGTGAATCGTGGTCGCTTTCATCGTGATAATAATATGTTATGGGACAAAGAGAATAGGTACTTAGGTACCTACCTCTATATCGCTCTCATTGTTTTTTTGTGTACTTAATTATGCAATTATGCATCGTATGAGTTTAATTACAATTAAACTCATACCTACGCTGCATAATGCAATCTAACAATTTTTTTTTAAGGTGCCTATACATAGGCTGCACTGAAAGTATGGGGAATGGAATATTTCCACTGTCCCTGTTATATTAAAATCTTTTTAATTGAAAACTTGTTTAGTCGTTGAGAAAATGGAATTGACTCGAGAAAATTCTAGAGCGATGATTTATTATGACTTTCGAAGTGGTTTAACACAAAAAGAGTGTGTAGACCGGATGATTTCTGCATTTGGTGATGAAGCCCCATCTAAAACCACAATTTATCGCTGGTTTGCTGAATGTCAACGTGAACGTGTTAAGCTCAGTGATGATCCCCGTCAAGGTCGTCCAAAAACTGCAGTCACCCAAGAAAACGTTGATGCTGTGCGTAAGCTGATTGAGGAAGATCGACATGTGACATACCGCGAGATTCAGGCAACTTTAGACATTGGCATGAGTCAAATACAAATAATCTTGCATGAACAATTAGGTGTAAAAAAGTTGTTTTCCCGATGGATACCGCATTTGCTCTGTGAAGAGCAAAAAGCGGCTCGCGTTACTTGGTGCGTCAGAACTCTCGAAAGATTCCACGCAGGATCCTCAAATGCTGTGTACAACATCGTATCAGGTGACGAATCCTGGATATACGCGTACGAACCTGAAACAAAAAACCAGTCACGAGTTTGGGTGTTCGAAAATGAGTTAAAGCCAACAAAAATTGTTCGTTCACGAAGTGTTGCAAAAAAAATGGTGGCCACGTTTGTCTCCAAAACCGGCCATGTTGCGACTATTCCTCTTGAGGGACAAAGAACGGTTAATGCAGAATGGTATGCTAGCATTTGTTTGCCACAGGTCGTTTCTGAACTCCGTAAAGAGAACTGCAACCGCCGCATCATCCTCCATCACGACAATGCGAGTTCTCACACCGCGCACAGAACAAAAGAGTTTTTAGAGCAAGAAAACATAGAATTATTAGACCATCCGCCGTACAGCCCCGACCTAAGCCCTAATGATTTCTGTACTTTCCCTAAAATAAAGAATACATTGCGTGGTCAGAGATTTTCATCACCTGAAGAAGCTGTGGACGCCTACAAAACGGCCATTTTGGAGACCCCAACTTCCGAATGGAATGGTTGCTTCAATGATTGGTTCCATCGTATGGAAAAATGTGTCAAATTTCGCGGAGAATACTTCGAAAAGCAATAAATACATTTTTAAATAGTAATGTTGTGTCACTTCCTTGATTCCCGAAATTTTCAGTGCCGCCCTCGTATGGAAGAATTTCTAGGTAGGTACAAGATATAGTTGGACCAGTTCTGGGTACAAGGTATATTTGGGCCATATTGTTGATAGGTATACTTACAGGCTCTACAGTCTATATCCATATTTATTTTATTTATACACTAGCTGATGCCCGCAGCTTCGCCCGCGTGGATTGGTCAGATCCCCTGCAGCATCAGGATTGAGGAGTTGGACTCCAAATTTTTTATGAAACAATGTCGCAAAGTTCCTCTATCGATTAAAAAAGAAATGACGCAAATCGGTTCAGAAATCTCGGAGATTTCGGTGTACATAGGTAGAAAAACACAACTCCCTTTTTGAAAGTCGGTTAAAAAAGTAGCCTATTTTACGCCCTGGTCAATCCTCTACTTGCCTGTGAAAGTCCCGTCAAAATCGGTTCAGCCGTTCCAAAGATTAGCCTTTTCAAACAGACAGACAGACAGACAGACAGACAGACAGACAGACAGACAAAAATTTTAAAAACGTGTGATTCAGTTATGGTATCGTTCAAATAACCATATGAGCTTAATATGAGGTAGTTATTTCGAAATTACAGACAGACACTCCAATTTTATTTATTAGTATAGATATACTTAAGTAGTTACTTAATATGAATGCGAAAGTCTGTTACTTTTTCCTATTTTTTTCCTGAAAATCGAAGGGTTTTCATGTGATTTTAAAAACCCCCATATTCAGACGGATGAATTCGCGGGTAAGTATCCATGTAGTTTATAGAATCTGTAGAATGTAGATGTTTAGATGTACCCAATAATGTAGAATGTAGAAAAAATAGATAGGGGAGGAAGATTCAGATTCATAGCTAACTACCTAGGTAAGTATATTCGTCCAGATTCATAGTTAATAAGCAGATAGGTAGGTCTAGACACTTATTTAATTCTGATTGATTGTCCAGTTTTATCTTTCAAAAAGCTGTCTCTCACGCATATATATTTTCTATTGCAGTTTACAGATCATGTCGTCTTCTTTCACAATATTGTTGGTCAACCTTTGGACAGTGAGAAATGTCGTTTGGACTATAGTGAATTTGTGACGTTGATTGATGCGATCCATTCAATTGCCCAGACACTATGGTAACTTCATAACTCGAGGAGCGTACCTAAGTAGTAGGTACTTATTATTATATATAGTTATATAGTTATTATTGGTACTTAGTAAGTACCAATAATATTGATAGATACTTAATATTGATGTGATTTGTGTATGTCGCAGAAAGCATAAATATTTCATCCTCGTGCAAAAAAATGAAGTTATCCGGTTTGAAGGACCACATTCGTAGAGTTGAGAAACTCGAAAAATCCAAAGCCAAGCTTTTTTCGATAGTAGGTGAGATATTGTTTTCATAAAATATAAAATATAAATCCATACTCTTCTTTTCCTATTTTTTGTTAGCCCTTATTTTTTATCCATTGTTGGACATAAGCCTCCTCACGTGCACGCCATTCTTCTCGATGTTGGGCGAACCTCCAAGGGTTTCCCGCAAGCTTAAATCCATAATACCATACATATTTCATAGAAAATTTAATCTAGATTCCTTAATTTATCTAGTTATACCTTTCAAGAGCTCCAAGTATCTTTCTAGGTCTTCATAAAAATGACATTCAGTCTGAGCAATATAATACAACAGGAATAGTTACCTATATAGATAAGTATGTAGGTAGTTAGGTAGTTCTAGTTAGGTATACCAACTTTAATACTTAGATACAGTGTCCTATACAATCGTCTATTTCACGTCCGTTTCGATCAGCTACGCTTACTTCGTCATGGTTTAAATAAAAGAAAGTTCCTAATTCTCTTCAGTACTTAATAATAAATACAACCCGTTTCGAAGCTTTGGTGGTCTTATAACTCTTATACACTATAGCTAATGACCAGCCGTTAAAAAGCTTACCTATGACGTACTCGTAGGTAATCTTGGAAAGAATTTATTTAAAGTGGGATTATAAGTTCCATGCCATTATTAAGGCTCTTTTTCACTTCATGGAAAATCTATCTAAAATATAAGTATATGATTTGAACACGTAGGTGACTACGGTTTTAACTAATTAATTAATTAACAAATGAAATATTATGTGTACATATTTATCTAGTTAGATAGGTAATTTTTCTAAGAATATTTCTTTGATGATAATAATATTCGTCAACTTCTAAACTAAAGCTAGAAGGAAATTAAATATGTAAAGTCAGCAAGCCAGTATCAATAAAATGAGAACGAGAAGTTGGAATAAATAATATCTATAATTTAAGGTGCGTCGATTTGACTCGTGCCGTCGTCGGGTCGGCGCACGCGCAGCCTCCGGTTTTGCTCCTTTTGTGTCACGTATTTTAAAGCTTTTACCTTTGCTGTGTGCGTAGTTTTGCTTGTATTAAGCACACGTGCGATACAAGAAATCCTCGCTTTGTTTGGCTTTAGTATATTTATGTACCTACTTATAAACGTAGGTTGGTATAGGTGTAAGGTGCCTATAGATCTCAAGAGTTGCTTTGTTGTAATGTTGAAAGCAATTGCACAGTCATAGGAGAAATGAAAACCTGATTTAGCATTCATATGTATTTTATAATAACTTTTAGTAGACCTATTTAACTTTGAAGTCAGATTAACATGATGCATTAGGTACTTAGTTAGTTTATATTTCAATACGTAGCATATTATAAAACCTAATCTTTGAAACCTATCTAGGTTCTACTTAGTCAAATTCCAATAAACCGATTTTCTTCGATTATAGCCAAGAACACTCGATCAAGCCACCTTTCAAACTAAAGAAAACTAAATTAAAATCAGTTCCTTCGTTTAGGAGCTACGATGCCACAGAGAGATACACAGATACACACGTCAAACTTGTAACACCCCTCTTTTTGGGTCGGGGGTTAATTAATGGTGAGCTCTAAGATGTTTTCTACGAAATCAGAGAAAGCGTAGAGAGAATCTGAGGGAACCTTGATTATAATATTTCATTTTTGTACCACCTACGGCACACAATGATGAAAATCTGCAATAAAATTAGAAATGTGTAGGTACTGTCTACTGCCCGTTAGATACGAATTGCGAAATCAGTAGCCTAGGTAGCCAGTAGTAGGTTTCGCATTTTATTTGCTCTAGCCCGTAGGCGGCAGTAGACTGCTATCACAACATCTAATTATACAGTTCACAATCCAAATACCGAAAATATGCGATATCGCTCCGAATCTCGGAAGGAGACTAAACTACAACCTTCGAAACACCCGTATTTATGCAAGTTCAATCTTGTTGGCCTCCTAGCAACAGATTGTATGACATCGAATGAGCCAAATATCGATTTTATCAATCTACCTGCATGAGATAAATTAATAATTTTATATTATTTTTGACAACTCAAATCAATTTTTAAAAATAACCTTACACGTAGGTAAAAAACAAACTACGTAACTGTACCATGGACCTAGTTAAACTATAGTCTATCAGCATTAGATATATCTAATGATACCTATACTTTAGATCTGCATGAACAACTATTGTTATTAATTAAAAATATCAGAAAAGAAATGGATTTCGAACATGAATTTATTATTCTTCAAAATGGAAAGGTTCAACCTATGAGGAAATATAGTAGGTCCTACCACTGAGTATGAGTCCCACCATCTATATGTAGGGTAGGTACTACATTCAATGGTTTCGATGCTCTTCGACCTGAATATTAAAAAAAAATGTTTTGATTTCTTATTTTTTCACGCCTTTCTCCTTCGAATAACAGCTTTTCTTCCATGCTTTTACAAAATGTTAACAGGAACCACACTTGGCTCTTTAATCAGTCTTTACGTAGGACGTACTTAGGTACAACTACAAATGGCATGGTCGTACCTACCCTAAAATTACGTGGTATCTTCAGCATTAGCAAAAGACGAAGGAGGGTGGTCTGGGTGGTGTAGCCCCGCTTCATAGCCCTGTTATTCAGATAATTAAGTTCGAAACCGTTGGACTATCATCTTAACTGTAGTAAAAAACAGTGAAAAAACAATATTTTTATGACTTCGGCATTAGTCAGGTAGATAGAAACAATATATCGCCTTGAACTTTGGCTCGGTCTCCACTTGAACCGTTATGAGAAAGCTTTTAAAGCTATCGCTTAAAATTATTTATTCCTAATGGAACACTTGAGATCGAGACGGCCCTTTTACTTCAATATAAAGTAACACTTTTAGTTTGGGTCCAAAGAAATATGGAACCGTTGGTCTCATTTTTTGCGACACAAATTCTTCGCATACTCTACAGGTTAGAGTTCAGAGTTGTTTTTGCTCATTCGGTACACGGAAAAGAATGGTAACATCTATGTATTTTAATCAGCTTATCGTCGTCTTAGAGTGAAAACCTCGGGAATGCATTTTTGCTCAAATTTATTTTATTGCGTTTCTAGGAAGAAAACCTCGCAACGCACATCCTGATCTGACTAATTTGTTCATTCGATACTCGTAACGTCATCTATGACATTAAATGAGGAACTCATAAATACTCGCTTCTGTTAGTTACAGCACGCAGTTTTTTCTTCCTCCTGAAAAGTTACTTCTTTTACACTTACGAGGTTTTCACTCTAAGCCGTCGTTATATAAATATAGGAGTTACATATTTGAAATTTTACAAATTATATGGAGATTTTTGGCACGGGCAAACATCAACATCTGAAACTCGAGAATGAAACATCTCTCTACCTATTCTGTTTCAAATAAATAAATTGCAATGCGCAATACTGTTCTTATTTTTATGGAAGCTCTTATTTCACAGGATCCATAAAGCTTAAAAGCTCATGTAATAAACATGCTAGTGTGTTCATATTAAACGTGGCATACTTTATCCAAGCATTAGGTCCAGATTCAAGCTGACAGATTCATTAACCCACGAGATGAGTTCATATTGATGACTTTATAATAAAGGTAATAAACATGGTAGCATCTGTGTTTTGTAACGCACTCAAGAACTAAACGGGAACTGGCTTGAATATCATTTGAGATTAGTTGGGCACGGTCAGAAGTTTATGGGACTTGGGAGCTTCAACCTGGAATATGAAAAACAACTACTTTCTAACGCGAGATAAAAAACCTAACCGAAGAGTGTAAAATACCTAAACACAAAGCTGCTAAACTCTAAAGTCATTCCCAACCCAAAAACCTCGACCCAAAAAGAGGGGTGTTATAAGTTTGACTTGTGTATCTGTGTATATGTCTGTGGCATCGTAGCTCCTAAACTAATGAACCGATTTTAATTTAGTTTTGTTTTGTTTGAAAGGTGGCTTGATCGAGAGTGTTCTTAGCTATAATCCAAGAAAATCGGTTCAGCCGTTTGAAAGTTATCGCGTTTTTTCAGCAGCTGAACGCTAAGAACTATTAGGTACCTACTAAATGGTTGAACGTTTGATTTTTAGCAACTTGTCTAAGTTTCTTCATCTAAGTCTAAGAAGAATGTAAAGAATCTTAGTCATCATGGGTAGATACCCATGATGTATTTACGATACACAATACTCTCAGTCAACTCTTATGAGAATTTTATCGTAGAAAATTTTCTTTAATTTTATTTTTGAGAGGCGTTCAGAAGACGATATTAGGCAATGCACGTTCAGACTTAAATCGTTGCATACGAAGAAATAGCTGACATGCACATAAACAAAAGCTTCCGTGTTATGCATTTGTAAATAGATGTTAAACAAGCGGGATGGTTTGCGCAAGTGATATCAAGGAATTAACCTCGATTTTTGTTAAATTATCGATTTCGATAGATCGGAAGTGATGCCATGCTCTGACCGAGAATAGATCGTGTGTTTGCCTTTTTATTTAGAAACACTTCTTAAACAAATGTTACATTACATTACACTTCGAATACAAAATATCAACGTTCACAGAAAATACCCCAGCAAAGTGCGAGTCGGACACGCGCACTGAGGGTTCAGTATCTTGGAATGTATGTGGAATGATACGTGTACTGTAATTGGTTTTTGTTTAAATAATTTTGCAGCTCCAAAGGGAGGGAAGGGACGTAGGTTACTTTTATCCCGGAAAATGAAAGAGTGGATTTCGATTTAAAAAAAAAACCGAAATCCACGCGAGCTAATCCTCTAGTCCATACTAATCCATACTAATATTATAAATGCGAAAATGTGTCTGTCTGTCTGTCTGTCTATCTGTCTGTCTGTCTGTCTGCTACGTTTTCACGGCCCAACCGCTGAACCGATTTGAATGAAATTTGGTACAGACATGGGATACATCCCGGGGAAGGACATAGGCTACTTTTTATCCCGAAAAATCAAAGAGTTCCCACGGGATTTTAAAAAACCGAAATCCACGCGGGCGAAGCCGCGGGCATCCTCTAGTAACTCTATAATGCAAGCAATCTAACCTTTATGACACTGATGTTTGAGCAGAAGTCACGCGTGGAATGCGGCTAGACCCAGTGGTGGTTATTATGTGGCGACCAAGGGACTTGCGAGTAATCACTGCTCGTCTTTATACCTACCTGCCCACCTTCGGCTTCCGTGTGCATTCCCCCGTAATCATCGTCGTTGTGATACTTCGAATGTTTTGAATCAGTTCTTAGTACTTATTTATTACCTACCTAATGATACATTATTATTCTAGTTCTTGTGAATGTATAAACAAATACTTATCTCATCATCACCTTTATAATGATCAACACTTAGCCAGCTCACTACTGCCCACGGGTCTCCCCTCAGAAGGAGAAGGGTTTGAACATAATCCACCACGCTGGCTAAGTGCGAATTGGCAAACTTCAAACACCTTTGAGAAAATCATGGAGAACTCTGAGATGTTTTCCTTTACCTTAAAGCCAGTGATAGATACCTATTTACTTAATTGCTTGAAACCTTAAAACGCACATAACTCCGAAAAGTTATTTATTTAGTTTTAGTTTATAGTTAGTCAATTAATCTTTCAAAAACAAACAAAAAGCAGATTTGACGTAGACCTATATAATACCTATTCCTTGGTTCAAGCAAGACATTTTGTTGTTTCAGAAATGTTTTCAAGATGTCGCTGTCTAAGTTGCGTCGTGCAAATTTTATGAAATGGCGAGCTTGTGACGTGTAAAATGGCGACCGCAATGGCGACTCCTGCGCATGAAGTGTACCTGCACGGCAATGAGCTGCGGCCTCAGCACTCCAGGGAGAGCTCACGGGATTCGGGAATTTTCCACACCACCAAGGGCCTTTGGAATGCCCCGGGCCAGAACAACTGCTTTCTGAACAGTGCGGTCCAGGTAAGCGATGAAGTTTGTTCTTACCTACAGTTCATTACGCGTAAAAAGACTGCTGACGTTGTATCGGTGCAGTAGGCCATTTAATCATTATCTATTTAGTGGTTGATGCGAAGTGAGGCGACGCGATGGCGGGTGTTCAAACTTCAGTTAGGTACCTTTTGTTTCAGCAATACTACCGTAATACGCCTATCCGCAGACGTATCCATTCTGATATCACCTAGTGATCTTTTTATGTACAAAGAACTTTCAGCTTTACGTGATATGAAGAGGATTATACAATGCTGGCAGTCCGCCGCAAGAATTAGATGCCTACAGATTTGTTCGATGTTTGACGATCGTCACGTCCTGTCAAACAAAATCAAGCAAATGTGTGCACTGTACAGTGTGTGTAACAGACGATATACCTACATTTTTATCGATCGTTATCATGCGACAGTAGATCGTCAAAACCTAGTTAAAACATAGTAGCGACAATAAAGATTGTCAAAAACGAGCAAATCTATAAGCACCTTTACTACACCGCAATGCCGCAGCCGGGCACTAGTTAAATTAAGTGCGTCCGGAATTAGGGACTAGGTCTAGAAATCACTTGAAAGTTCTAACGTTGACTTGAATTAAAGCAGCAAAAATGGTGAACGTCAGGATGGCTGGATCATCCAGGTACTAAATCTTGGCATGGCTTAAACTTTCAAATTCTCTCATGGTCGAGCCATCCTGACGTACACGTAAAAGTGGTCAGGTCAAAAGTGCCTACCTACAATAATATGTTCGGTGACATATCCACATAACGGTGAGCACTCATTAACACTGACCATCTTCGTTTTTCTGCTAGTTTAATAGCAACATTACTAGCTGAGGAATAGGGTTTACTTTAGGATGACGTTGTTTAAGATAATACTGGCTTTGGACGTCGAGGGTCGGACGATGACGTGACTCTGCCAATAAGTATGTAGGTAAGTATATATAGGAACCTGTTTGCACTAAGCCCTGGTCAGACGCAACGCGTTACTGCAGCAAGTAAATGTGAAGATTCTTAGAAGTTGTAAATCAAGGAATTGTATGAAAACGGAGTCCGCAGAACATAGTTACATAAGTTTTATGCACAATCAGTAGATAAATAATCTATTATCTATTAGTCGTACACCTCTTTCGCGGCTTTAACAACGCTTTGCATTGTGAAACAACCACAAGAAAGCTTGTCACAGTGAATGTGCTTGGACTCCAGAATCCAGATGACATTTAATCTTATCATATTAGCTGTTTATAGCAGTTTATAGCATAATGAGTAGTTGTAGCATTTATTTTATCAATTTCCCTCGTAACTTCTCACGATTTAAGACCTTCAGAATTCAGATATGCTTTTCGTAATTTACGAAATCGGTTTGGATTTCTTCATCATCCAATAAATCCTTAACAACTTATTTTATTAGCTTTGATGTAATATTGACGAGAATCTTACGCATCGTTTCTTTCGTGGGGTCTTATGAAGATCTGGTTTTAAAACTTTTTCGTTTTGGGTAAAAAGTTGCGGTTAAACGATATTGATATTATGTAACTACTTACCTATAGAATAATTCCTTACCCTTTTCTATCTAAAGTAATTTAAAAAAAACACACACACAAATACTTTTTCTATCTATGTCCATAACATACTTTGAAACTATCCAACCGATGTGCTCTAAACCGGTTTTATTAGAAAGGTAATAATGCGAAGATGGTTTAGGCATGCATTATGGACATTGTTTTTTAGCACACGCCGGGTATCCGGTAGTAATAAAATATATCGATAGAGCGCGTGAATTAGGTTTGACTTTCAAAACGAGAATCTACAAGCTATGTTTTAAAAACGGCTAGGTCTTAAAATCGGTAGGGAGATTTGTTGTGCCCTTGCCTAACAGTAGGGTGCTTATTAGGCTGTTACTTCAATTTTATAGATAGATGCTGTTAAAAATGATCACGTTGCTCCGACACGCAATATTTTAGTACTCACGCGTGATGAGATTCCAGCGTCGTTGACCGGTTGATAAACCGATCCAATTTACATACACGTAATTACGCTGGGTAACAGAGGTAAGACAAAAACAGTTCTTGGCTCTCCCACTTACGAAGAGCCTCGTTTGATGTCTATTAAAATGACTTGGTAAAAACCCTACCTCCTTTAGAAAAAACTACAGGACCCTAACTTATCAGTACTCAC
The DNA here is from genome assembly GCF_905333055.1 of Maniola jurtina. NCBI lineage: Eukaryota > Metazoa > Arthropoda > Insecta > Lepidoptera > Nymphalidae > Maniola > Maniola jurtina. The sequence continues at coordinate 10,564,701 of NC_060036.1, read as the reverse complement.
TAAGGCATTTCGAACCAGCATTTAACGATTCAAAAGTACTTGTATAATTTTAATTGTTCAAAAATAAATATTTCTATTCTATGCTATTCTAAGCAATAAGTTAAAATCCTTACCTAAATATCAATCAACCAATCAATCAGCCTGTTTGCGTCATCTGCTGGACATAGGCCTTCCCAAGAGTGCGCCAGCACACACGATCCTTCACCTTCCTCATTCACCCACTTCCCGGAGGTCGTCCCACAGTGCGCTTGCTGATACGCGGTCTTCACTCCAGAACACGTCTGCCCCAGCGGCCATCAGTTCTGCAGACTGCCACATCAGCTGGCTAATTCGAACCTAAATATGCCTAGGTATAATTTCTGTTAAAATCTATCACAACTCTTTATTGTTTTTTTAATCCTAAAAAAACCTAACCGATAAATTATTTCTTACTAAATTTTTTTAAAGTGTAACGGTTGTTAAGTTATCATCAAGATGCGATCTGCTACGTAAGTCCAAGTACTTAGGTATGCTAAGTTCCTAAGCTCGTTTTAAAAGATTAAACGCATTAGTGGTACTCTAATGCAAAAATTCCAAGTTAGGCATACTACGTTAGGATGAAGGATGAAAGCTTTCTGTACGCTTTGATGATAATGCATGAAACGCTGGAGTGTGCCGTGGCACACAAGTACCTACCTATGGTCCTACGTATAAGGAAAAAGCGTGAATTGTTGGCACGGGCGAGGAATGTAACAAAAAAACAAGTTATCCTGCAAAAGGAATTTACTGTCTGGGGATGCGACGACAGGACAACTCAAAGATTGCGTCCTGCGTTGATTGATTACAGAATAATTGTGAATTGTTCTGTAAAAGGTATATTTTATTTGAAAAAAATATGGAAATACTGACTAGGTATTTCCCATAAAGGTAGGCTATGTTTTTCAAAAAGCTGAAACACCTACGCACCTAGATAGTAATTAGTATGATCTAGGAGAAACCTACGAGTATGTACCTACTTGACCAGTCAGAGCGTTTAATTACGTCTGTGTCGTCCACTTCCACAGAAGAGCCATCGTGATTATTTTTTAACCCCGACCCAAAAAGAGGAGTGTTATAAGTTTGACGTGTGTATCTGTGTGTGTTTGTGTATCTGTCTGTGGAATCGTAGCTCCTAAACGAATTAACCGATTTTAATTTAGTTTTTTTGTTTGAAAGGTGGCTTGATCGAGAGTGTTCTTAGCTATAATCCAAGAAAATAAGTTCAGCCGTTTGAAAGTTATTTACTTTTTAGAGAGTTTTGTGTCGGGGGTTGTTAAATTTTGAATTTATTTAAAAACATAACCTTTACTTACATGATATTTTTGTGATGAATTTTAAATTTTATTATTCAAACTCATGAGTATAGACCGTACGTTTTGATCGCCTGAGTAGGCATTGGATGGTAGGTATTATCTAACCTTTAAAATGGTTCACTGGTCCATGATCTATGTGTCCATGGCAAGCTTCTCTTAATTGACTTTATCTCTACCTTCGTTACTGTTTCTAACCAATGTGCGCGTTCTCACAAAATCTACATAACTAATAGGAGCACGCGATAGCCCTATCAATCTTTCTAACAGATTTAAAAATTGCCTCATTGTCTCGTGGTTACCCTATTTTCAAATTAAATCTCTACGGTCATTGATCTTGAGTCTTGCGTCTTGACACTTGAGAAGCATGGCTTGTGTAGAAGTAAGAGCAAAGAGATAATACATCTATTGGCCAGGATGAAGACGTGGCGTAGACATCACCTCTTCCGTAGATCAACAGCTATCAAGTACCATCATCATTGTGTGTCATCCCTTTTTCTTTGCTACCTTCTAAAATACCATCGATGGCAACCTTCAGGTGCATTGGAAGGCTCCAAAATCTCTTGAGAACGCATTGGTATTCGGTGCCTCCCTTGTGCGACGCCCATTGAACTCATAGAATTGGAGAAAATAGCCCCCTAATTGCATGTACTATGAAGTATGGCTACTTATTGGGTTGTGCCACAACAAGCTGCCATATTAGAACGGAAGCTTGGGCTTTGGCGTTCACTATGTGATAGGTTTTTCTGTTTCTATTTATCTTTTTTCAATCTAGGGTAGCTAAGCCTTTTCTACCGCCCCATAATGTTCCATTTGCACCTATGATTGGTAACCTGGACCTCTTTCCTTCCAATAATAATAATCTTGGGAAATGGAAGTGGAGTTCTCTTTGCAAAGGTCTAAAAAAATCGTTTTTTTTAATAGTGGATGTGAATAAAAGTATCGTGATAGTCAAATACATAGGGGACGTGGCGCGCGCTCTCATCTAAAACCAAACTGCTTTCTTGGAAGATACAGCGCCACTTCTTCGACTTCGCTACTCCTAAGTATAAAACAATCTGTTCTTGTTTACTAATTACCTCGATAAGGCTTATCTGCTACCATTTCCTTAAGCTCGTCAAGCGTCATAAAAAGGGTTCTTCAGGCCTCACGCGTCATGTCATTGTTATCTCTACCTCGTGTATACCATACAGTGTTTACTTGTGTATGTATCTACCTGCTATGCAACAAGTGCATAGCATCTTTTTTGTTTGAAAGTAATTTGATTTTTTTAACGCCCTGGATACGAGTCCTTTAAGGCCTGAAGGTAATTAGACCCACCGTCTCGCAGAGTTAGGGTTAAGAAATATATTTTTAGGCTTTCTGTCGTTAGCTTGGATTAGCGTTGTTGGAAAACGTTTTGCTTTCTTATAAAGTAATTGCTGAGTTTCTGGCCGGCTCTTCTCGGTAGGTAGGCATAATATTCTTTCCGAGAGGTAGAGTCCAAATCATAAGTGCCACATATTGTCCCACAAAAAAATTACATTTCATTTCTTTGAGGATGGAACTTGTACAACTTGATAATATTATTGTAAAGGTAGGTACTAGGTACCTAGGTATTGGCGCCTTTATTATTATAATTCGGGGTTTATGTCTGAACTTTCCTTACGATGTTTTTTTACCAATATAAATTTCATACATAATTTATTAATTTATTAATATACTGGCCCATAAAATTATCAAGATTACGCATGAACTTCCCTTACTTAAACATTGAATAGGTAGGTACAACCTACCACTCATATAGCATCAAAGAAAACGTTTGAAGACCGCTGATGCAACGCTTTGCCTTTAATAAACAAGACCTATCAAAAGAAAGTTTATAAACTATTTAGATGTAGGTAAGTACTTCTGATCTCCATTACTCCATCGCAGCTCTGTTCTTCATGCGTTGATTTCATAGCAAGCATTCTAGAATTCAGAGTTCTATCACAGAGTAAGGATATGATAATTACAATCCCTACTAACTACTATAAATGCGAAAGTGTGTGTGTATGTCTGCTAGCTTTTCACGGCCCAACAGTTTGACTGATTTTGATGAAATTTTCCACAGAGTTAGCTTCAAGCTTACATCCCGGGGAAGGACATCGGCTACTTTTTATCTCGGAAAATCAAAGACTTCCCTCGGGATTTAAAAAAAAAACCTAAATCATGAATTCCCGTAACCCGGATGAAGTTATGGAAATCATATAGTTACACATATGATGATATACCACAGAGTTAGGATATGATATTGATTTCAGAGATTCGACGAAGCTGTCCAGATTCTAGAGTTCTAGACAGTTTCGTAGTAATAATCGTGTGGTAGGTAAGTGCGTGACGAAGGGGCGACGTCGGGCCTACGGCCTAGGGCCAACGTTGCCCCTTCGTCACGCCCTAGGCCTACGTAGTTAGGGCCCTATGTTGCTATTTGCAGGGTGGTGATTGTCGTCATTTACCACGAGATCTAAGACGTTGGACTATTGTGTACCTTTCTTTATACTGTGGTTCTACCGTTCTACGTTCGCTGTTGTCAGTTGGATCATTTAATAGCCACTTTACAAGTATTCTAGTGCTAGACGCTAGTATCTCCTAGTCTAATAATATGGTAATTATGTTTTGTCCCGTTCATAAGACAGGTGTGTGAGCAAGTAAGAAACCATTGGCTCTTATTCTAGTGCTAGATGCCAGTACCTTCTAGTGTACTAATATGGTAATATGTTTCGTCGTCTTCTAAAGACAGATGTGTGAGCAAGAAAGAAGCCATTGGCTCCTGAAACGTAATTCCCTGTAATAGCCGTGCTCTGCGTCTCTAAACAGTCCTCTTTGAACAGGTGCACGTGTGCTTACATAAGTTATTTTACAAACTATTATGTGTGCCTCTCACGTACACTCACTATGTTTACATTTGGCGCCATTGCTTTCTATGATATCCACTCGTAGTACAACCTTTTATAAAGTACATACTTAGGTACTTATACACCTATCAATAACCCACGTGGACCATTTTTATTTAAGTAGATATCTACTACTGATTTGGAAAAGTTAATAGCAATATTAAAACCTACTAAGTTATTCGATGAAAAATCAAAAATTTACGACGTTAACTTTTCAATGCGTAGGACAGATATAAAGGAAAATAATAGAGGATGAAATGAAGAAATAAATATTAGGTTTCTATTAGGTAGGTACTTAGTAAATTAGTAGTAAGTGGGCGATGGAGAGTTATGCTTCGAGTTTCCCTACGTGATCAAATCAGAAAGGAGGAGATCCGTAGGAGAAACAGAGTAACCGGTTGCGAAGCTGAAGTGGCAATGGGCCGGCACATAGTTCGAAAAATCGATTGACGTTGGGGTCCCAAGGTCAGGCGATATCAAAATAGCCGCAAGGAGCCGCTGAATTCAGGCGGCGCAAGACCGTGGCGTGTAGAAGTCCCTACAAGAAACTTACACACGTCCAGCAGTGGACGTCTATTGGTTGATAATGATGATGATGATGATGATGACTTAGTAGCGTACCTACTATTATAAGGCATTGGCGATTCTCTTTAGATTTTACTCCTTAATCTTTTAACTCCTTTCCTACCCAGTACCATTTCATATATACGGTCGGCCTCAGAATTCGAGGAGCAATTCCGCGAATCTATTGCATCAAAAACCTGTCGCACTTATGACATTTTTCTATAAGCACGCCACACACAACACACCTAACGCTTGTACATAACCGTGCCACGCGAATATGATCATTGAAGTGCTAAACAACTTACGGCCTTTGACTGTACAATGTACATCATGTTATGGGCATTAATCCGATTCTAATTTCGTACACGTAACCTGTATCCAGTAACAGCAACACACTGCCTATAAAGCCCCGTGACACGAATTCTTCGTAGCAGTCATAGTGATGTATATGTATATCTGGTAGCTGCAGTGCATAGCAAACCAAGTAACCAACACATCGTCAAACGAATCCAGTAAGTAAACATAAACGATAAACGAGATTGTTTATCCTGGTACGTTGTGTAGCAAATGCTTCACATTAGCTACCGTTCCACGAAGAGCGTTAGTAGTAATCAAATACCATCTTTATTTCATGTAATTTTATTTGACTCAAAGCTTTAGAACCTTTAGTCCAGTCATTTAAGCTTAAATTAGGTAAGAATCTCGGAATTCGAGATACCCAGCTGTAAGTCTGTAAATACTTGTATATTGACACCCCAAAAGTTGTCTCAAAACCTACATATGGTAGGGAGTACGCAACTATTAAATTTCAATCAAATTATTTTCATCAAATAATCAAATTTCAAGGTCAAAGGTCAAAATACAAATAGCAAAAACCCATAGGAAATGAGATATTTACAAAAAAAAAGCGCAAAAAACCGATTTTTGTGTACCTTGAAGTATTTACAGACTTACAGCTGGGTATCTCGGATTCCGAGGTGAACTTACTATAATGACTGGACTACTTGGGGTACCTACATAATTGAAAATTGAAATGTATAAAATCTTGCAAGTTGCAAGACAAGTGCAATACATTACGAAGAGCCTTCGCCTTTATTGTTGCTCACGTTTAATTGCAATGGTGGAATAAATGGTCGGGTTTTTGTCCCGGGCACCTGCGACATTCCGTCGTGCGCCCGACTGCTATTTCCGTCACAGATAAGTACATGTTTTACTGCAAACCATAAATATTTATACCACAGGACTGGACTTACTGGGGATGTTCGCGGATTAGGGATCTCATACATCACTCGTTATGAACATTCATATAACTTTTTGTTAAAGCCTCCAAAGTCCAAATGTAACCACATTTGGACTCCAAAGTCCAAATGTAACTATATTTGGACTTTTGAGCTTTCGAGTAACTTTCAGTTTCTTATGTACTTTTAAACTGTTTTTCTACAGAAAAATCGAGACACAGGCCACCGTCTCCAGCCAAGTTCTAATACTCGTATGTATGTTTCAGTATGTAGTTACATTTATTTATGTCACGGAATGCATTAATTCGCGAACATCCTCAATGTTCGCAGACTAGGGGATGTCATACATCACTCATTATGAACATTCATATAACTTTTTGGTATGGCCTCCAAGTCCAAATGTAGTTTCGACTTGCAACTTTCGAGCAACTTTCAGTTTTTTATGTACCTACCTACTTTTTTGAAACTGTTTTCCTATACAGATAAATCAAGACACAAGCGTATCCAACCCAAGTTCTAATAAGACAAGTTTTCTAATAAGAACGGCAACGTACCTCCTGGCACGATTAGGGATCTCATACATCACTCGTTATGGACATTCATATATCTTTTTACTAAAGTCTCCAAAGTCCAAATGTAGTTTCGAATACTTGCAGTTTTTTTATGTATTTACCTACTTTTGAAACTGTTTTTCTAGTAAATAAAAGAAGCGTACCTACCTAGTACAATTTTTATACGTAAACTTGAAATGAGTACTGTAGGTATATAGGTATCTACTACAAAAATAGTTTTATGGAGTTTTGCCAAAATTTATATCGGTGATCTTGTTTAAGTTCCATAAAAAATATTTAAAGATATATTTTATAATTTGGTAAGTATAACCCCCTCGTTTACACCAAGAAACAAGCTGTGATAATAACTTTTTTTAGTTTTGCCTAAATATATCGTTGATCTTGTTTGTTAGTGTTTTGTCTAGTAGGAGGCTTCGGCCGTGGCTAGTTACCACCCTAATAGCAAAGCCGTACCGTCAAGCGATTTAATGTTCCGGTACGATGCCGTGTAGAAAACAAAGGAGAATGGGTTTAATGAAAACTGCCATACCCCTTTCAGGTTAGCCCGCTTCCATTTTAGACTGCATCATCACTTACCAGGCGGTGAGATTGCAGTCAACTAACCTGTATCTGAATAAAAACTTAAAATAACAAGGGGTTAGAATAGTAATTTTAGATTCTAGTGTAGGAGGCTTAAACGGGTGCCTCCACGCTTCACCAAGAGTCAAGACGTTATCGTCACGGGTCGCCGCGTCCGGAAGGAACGACGTGGGAAACGACACGCCTCTCTTTAATTCACCTGCATAATGCGTGCATGTGATAATTAACTCTTGCGGTATAGATATAGATATCTCATTTTACGCATGGCTATTTAATAAGAAATGGCCAAATCCATAACATAACAACAACATTACAATAACTTGAAATTAATTTGAAAAAAAGATCTATTTTGGTGGTGGAGTGTCGTAGGTGTTGTGAAAATTTTCACCGAAAATACATAGAGGGGATGTTGAAACTATACTTTTTCAAATACTTACGAAAAGCTACGAAGTAAGATATAGCCGTATTTTTTACATTTCACAGGACGAACAATAAACAAGTGTAAATTAAAAATTTATAACACCCCCGACAAGTGAAGATTACGGTAATTAGAAAAGAGCTGATAACTTTCAAACGGCTGAACCAATTTTCTTGGATTATAGCTAAGAACACTCTCGATCAAGCCACCTTTCAAACAAAAAAAAAACTAAATTAAAATCGGTTCATTAGTTTAGGAGCTACGATGCCACAGATACACACGTCAAACTTATAACACCCCTCTTTTTGGGTCGGGGGTTAATAAATGACGGCTAAAACGTATACCTAGTTTTAATAAATAATAATTGGTGAAACAGTGATCCTTTCTTAGACATCGCATGAGGCCATTCACTGTGTATATTATAGACCACGGGTATAGAGAAAGAGAATAATATGTTCCTACAGTACGATCTCTTATATCCACACAAAGTTGTCATTTCATAACTTAACGAATTAAGTTCTGGGACCACCTATCTTTACGGAAATGTGTTATCAAGTCTTAGCTGCAGATAATGCCCTACTTCCTACGATCTCAAATTTCGACAAAATAAGAGCAGATCTAATGTGTTAATAATTATGGCTGTACTATTTGTTCCCTTGGATAACTATGAATGAATTATGAGAAATTTTAGTTTACCGTGTATAAATAGAGGTATTGAGTATTGTTGTACACCGAGAAACCGTGAGAATTGAGATGTAGATCTGAAGCAATAATAACAATTTTTACAAAGGGTCAAATGGTATTGCGTGCCATAAAAGATTAGTTTTCTTTACACTTCGGGTATCAGATTTATGTACTTAAGTAGTGTTGAAATGTTAATTTACAATCGTATTAATTGTTAATGTCTGTTATTGTGGGGAGCTATAAGATATAGGGATGTGAAAAAGTTACTGAATTGCTTCATGCGGAGTGGTTTTTCCTTTCAGTTGAACTAGAATAGATTGAATTGAAGACAGTAATTCTAGAAATGACCACCAGTGAGTCGCGAGGAGCTGGACACAACGGCACAAAACCGTATTGTGATTTGTGTGAAACTATTTATTTAAAATTTTGACACCTAACAAAAACAAAAAATTTAAAAATTATTATTTATTATCTTAAAATAATAATTATTCTAAATGTATTTTACCTTACTTATTTTTAATTTTTAATTTTTAATTTAATTTGTTAAATAACTTTTCAGTGTTGCTAACAGTCAAGTATGTAAAGAAGCTTTATGTCCAGCAGGAAACTTTGTTGTTCAGTTTACCTATTTAAATTGTGGGCTATAAAAGAATTGATGGATAACATCGACCCATTAGACACACTGGCCTATCAATAGAGAGGCGCACGAGTCATGACACTACGGTTCACTGAACATTTATTATCTTTTTCGCTTGACAGGATCCTAAAGTCTAATTAGAAGTTATGCTAAGGAACAGGCACACATATATTATTATCTGCTTCTTCCTTAGTTATTTAATTTGGCAAAATTTTAGCAATGAAATGCCCTGTAGCAGATTGTATCTGTATTTCATTGCACTGTTCTGTAATTTGCATACCTGTAAAACAGAGCTATTGCATTCTCATCAGCCGCTTTTACTAGTAATAATCATAAACGAAGTAGGTATGTCTGTTAATAGCTTTAACAAAGGGAAGAATTTTAATTCTTAAAGCGTTTCTATGTCATAAACCTTCCCGAATTTTAAATCGTATAGATTCACGTTGTGGTCGCCTATCACCTTTTCCATTTACATTGTAGAATGAATTCACCCCTCATAATTTGCTACTCAAAAGTTGAGATTAAACTTCATACGTAATCATTACAAACAAAAAACTAGTTGGAAAAGGAAAACTATTCTTATTCCATCATTCACCTCTTCCCTTTACATCATAGAATGCATCATCAATTATTTAGATATTAGTTCATCTAATTCTAGAGTGAATAGGCACCTTCTAGGTAAACGCGTCCCATCTTAGACCACATCACCACTTTCCATCAGGTGTGATTGTGGTCAAGCGCTTACCTATAGTAAATAAAAAAAAAATCTCTCATAATTCGCTACAGTACAAGATGACATCAGAATTGGTAATCATTACAGCTAAGAACTAAAAGGAATTAGGTACCTATTCCATCACTTTTTTGAGTTATCGTAAAATATCGCCTTGAAAACTTTGCATAATTTACACGAAAGTGTATTAAAGTGACTGAACCGTGGCCTCCCGACCTGCGACTTGATGACTCACCAATTGTATCGCTTCAGTCTGTCTTGGACTTGGAAAAACTTCTATTGTTCAAATACACCACTGATAACACTTAAACGACATAAAATTGTCAGGTCATTTAGAGTTCTACCACCTTATAATACAGACTTTTATGCCCTGCACAATACGATTTAAAATTCCGTTTTTTTGCGCTGTTTGTTTGAGTTGTCACTTGACAGAGTTTATTGCATCCATTTTTGAAAACTAATAAACTAAAAAAGTTTACTGCCTATAACTTGTGAGATATTTGCCTTGAGTCATTTTGTTTCTTCTGGTTGGATAATTTATGAGCAAGTTAACGATTTTTGTCACACCCAACACCCAAATCAACCTTGCAGTTACCTACTTTACCCACCACGTTAACGTTTATTAAACGAAAGTAGCTTTTTAACCCCCGACGCAAACAAAAGGTTGATATACTTACCTAAGTTTAACATGTGTATCAGCATTCAGTATACATAATATATCTGTGTATTTGTGTATCTGTGTCTGCCTGTCATCGTAGCGCTCAAACGGATGGACCGATTTGAATGGAGTTTCCTTTATTCGAAAGCCTGTTTAATCCAGATGGTGCTTAGTTACGTTCGATGAAAATCTGTTTAATCTTTTGAGGATTATCAATTGTTCTCTCAGCCGGTGTAGGGATTAGTCTTCCAATATTCATATGCAAGACCTGTCTTCTGGACTCAATCCCGATTCCTGACTACAATGCAATATTATGGTAACTTAGAATATCTGCCGGGGGTGATATAATTTTTTTAATTTACACTTGTTTATTTAACAATGTATTAACCCAAAATATAGTGACAAATGAAAATTTAGAACAACAGAAAACTGTTGTTCTAAAACTCTACATCTAAGACGTACCATCGCTACCAACCACTCGTGTGGGAAAATCAGCGAAGCAAGACAGAGGTGGTCGGTCTTTGGGGTAATGTTCTAATTGCCACAGGTGGTCAAAGGTTGGCTGATCACAGTCTATGGTCGATAAGCGTATAAGTAGTTAATAATTATTTAATTTTAAGGTCTATGTATCTTTATTTGCAGATAGTATTCTTATCTACACTCGTTTTACTTTGGTTATCTCTCTGTAATCTTTCAATGTATTCTATGTAAAATTGTTGACCGAAATAAATATTTTTGTATTTTGTATTGTATTGTAAGTAATAAAACTTAAAAATTACAATATTTTTTCGAATGGCTCCTTAAGTGGACCGATTTTGCTAAAAAAAATGGTGTGGGACTCAAAGTTTGGTACATTTATAGTCAGCACGTGGATAGATTTTAAAATAGTCTAATATTTTCTTATAACCAAATAAATAACCTAAGTACGTTTCACATTAGCACAAATTAATTTTTTAATTGGTCGGAAACTTAATGTTAATGTAAATTTAAGTTTCATATTTTAAATTTTAAAAGCTTTAAATGTATTTAACGTCAATAAAATAAATTTTATGATAAAACTATAAAATATCTTGAAACTTATTTAAATAAATTCCTAGATAGTAGAATCAGTCCACTCAACTGCAGTTATAACTAACTTGATAAGTTAAGTAGGTAGAGGTACCTACCCAACACTTTAAGAAGACATTGTGAGGAAGTCAGACATTCATTTTAATGAACTCATAAAGGATGTGGTTGGAAAGGATTACCTGTGTAATTTCATTGTGTCTATCTAACTGGCCATTATGCAAATTTTCTGCATTCATTGTACAGTGGGCTAGCTTTTACACACATGGCATTAAGAAATTGTTTTCTGAAACATACCTATAGTCATAAAAACAAATACTAACCCCTATTATTATGCTGACAAGTTGATAGTTTTCGACGTGTTGCCTTTGGCACTGTGAATTCGATGAATGGAAGCGAATCTTCGAAGGGGTGTGACCTTTATTAAAACTTTTAATCGAGGTTGTGGGGGGGTTGTCAGGGGTTCTACAAACAGATTTATGTAGTAGGTACATTTTTATTGCTTACCTATGTGTGTACTCGTATATAAAAGTTGAAACAGACTGAATAACATACCTATCAATGTAAATCTCAAACTGCTGGATTTAAATAAATGTAGGTACGAGTCGGTTTCCTTTATACGGTACTACAAAGAATTTTCAGGAGTCCCGCTTGAGCGAAGCCGGGTTGAATCAGCTAGTCTTTATTAAGTTTCCGCTTGGTTGTCCATCAATATAATTTGATAACCTGGAAGTCATAGGGACGTCTCTCACGGCGATCGCCAGCACCTCGCCCGTCGCGTCGCGAGCGCCGTCGTGGGAAATATAGGCCGGTCGCGCTTCGCGGCGCAGCCAGCACCTATAAGTATAAAATTATATAATGAATATTACTCATAAAATATTTACCGCAACTGTTCATTCGTTCTTGTACGTAGGAACGATAAATTTTGGGTCATCTCGCAACGCAGCAGTACGAATAAAACGTCCAAATTCTAATACAAGATAATAGTTTAATCGTTGAAAATACTCGTAAGACAGGCATGGTGATCAGCATTGGATTACATGTTGTTAGTCTCAGAAAATCCTTGCTAATTAAATTAATTTTATTAACCCCCGACCCTAAAAGAGGGGTGTTATAAGTTTGACGTGTGTATCTGTGTATCTGTCTGAGGCATTGTAGCTCCTTAACGAATAGACCGATTTCAATTTAGTTTTTTTGTTTGAAAGGTGGCTTGATCGAGAGTGTTCTTAGCAATAATCGAAGAAAATCGGTTCAGCCGTTTGAAGATTATCAGCTCTTTTCTAGTTTTATTATAGAGGTTTTTGTGTGAGGGATTTTTAAATTTTAAGTTATTATACTTACACACAGCCCAGCAGGTCTATTTTCGGATTGACCATGTTATTAGTGTTACACCACGGAAAATCCAGCTCGGATTTTCAGTACTGCAAAATACGCCTTTTCTCTGGCATTACGATACGTAAATACCTACCTAATTACCTATTGTTATATTAACGAATCGTTTCACACCCTTGACGCCTTATTCATCGAAATTAGTTATTTAGTTTAGTATTATTAAGTTTAGGAGCTACAAGGGTGGTGCATATATACCTACATACTACATTTATATAGACTGCTATAAATCATCATATTGGTTTTGCCGGTATGTAAAAATAGCAATATACCTCGCTTTATTAACCCCCGACGCAAAAAGAGGGGTGTTATAAGTTTGAGGTGTGTATCTGTGTAACTGTGTATCTGTGTGTGGCATCGTAGCTCCTAAACGAATGAACCGATTTTAATTTAGGTTTTTTTTTGTTTGAAAGGTGGCTTGATCGAGAGTGTTCTTAGCTATGATCAAAGAAAATCGGTTCAGCCGTTTGAAAGTTATCAGCTCTTTTCTAGTTTTCTTATAGAGGTTTTGTGTCGGGGGTTTTTAAATTTTGAGTTATTTATAATCTACCTGTCTATATTCTGTTATTATGTTGTCTGCACAAGTTATGAATTTAACACAAGATAGCGTGTAAAATCTATCTCCAAATCTGCGTTTAAAAACTACGTGGAATGTCTAGACGTAATAAAGATTTCATAACAGATTGTGTGTGGACACGAATGTTTTTGCAATGTTCGCTAAAGGCAAATATTTTCTTTCTTAACAGCCGTTGAAATCTGGTGAAAGTGTGGACGTCTGTGTACCTTGTGTGTAGACTTTTTTATTTATTTAATGTTAGTATAAGATAGAAAATCTTATACATGATGATAAATTCATAAACATAATTAAAGACCTGAACCTACCATTGACTAGAACCTAAGCAAATTCCCAAACTTTATAGAAATTAGTTTTTGGGTATCTATATGTAATATTATTGAATAATTATTATTCTTTCTGTGAACTAATTAATTTTCAGCCTTTACAGACATTTTATGATCATATGACCTACGTACCCATTCGTTCGTAATGAATACCACTGCAGTTTGCACTATAGAAACTTATGTAAAATTAAACATTCTTCTTGAGATAGATTATTTCAACTGTCGTAATCCAGTTTTATTATAAAATCTGATTTACAACTTCACAGACAACTTGAAATATGTATATTTTATTAGACAACAAGTAAATAGGTACATACTAGTTTTCCCATTTACAACTTTCTTTTATTTTTATAATATTGGTAACAAAATCGTTGATAAAAGGTGTAAATTTTGAATTTTAGCCTACCAAACAAACACAGTTTCGCATTTATAATATTACTAGCGACCTGCCCCGGCTTTGCACGGGTAGCTAGTACGAGTACCCAGTAGCCTATGTCACTCAGGAATAGTGTAGCTTTCTACTGGTGACATAATTTTCAAAATCGGTTCATTAGTTCCAGACATTACTTCTTACAAACAAACTTACATACTTTACCTCTTTATAATATTAGTAAAGATAATAGTTTACAGTGTAGATTATAGTCATGTTGCACTTTATCGTAGTTAAATATCCTACTTGAATGTAGTCATGGGAATCGGGTGTTGTGTGTAAGCGGTAATGTGCAATGTGTCATATCAATCCTCGAAAGTTTACCAATCTGGGAAGCGATTATATCGAGAACAATAGAGTGTTTGAACCCTGTGAGAACGAACATTGGAGATTCATCGTAAGGTGTCACGTCACGTATATACCTAATGTTCGAGTAATTAATGCTGTAAGAGGAAGTAAGGTATTAATTTGAAATCAGTTTTACGTAACGTGACAATAATAATTACGTAATCGATCGTTTCGCAATAAGCCTGATGGGATTATTAAAAATCCAATTTTTTGCCAAAATAAATAAATCTATTCAACGGTGAAGGAAAACATCATGAGGAAACCTGCATGCCTGAGTGTTCTTCACACTTGGTCAGCGTTGGTCAAAGATTGTTGATTGTCAAACATTTCCCACTATCAAAGATATCTTTGTCTTCACTGTAGTAATCAGGAGGCACGGTAGCGTTTCGTCGTATTTCGAATCGTTATTCTGTCTGTCAAGTGGCTGGATGAGGAAGGCTGAGGACCGGGTGTGGTGACGCTCTTTAGGGAAGACCTATGTCCAACAGTGGGTGTCTACAGACTGATGATGATGAGTCTCTATCTACTCTAGTTCACTGTGGCTTCGATTTGGGTTCCTTATAGTTTTAAAGTAGCAATTGTGGTGAGTTACCTTAATTGCTATATTTATTTTCCAGGCGTTTATTAGCTTCGAAAGTCTACTAGTAAGTTAACTTTTACAATGTAGTAAGTAGCACATCCTCAAGAGTCAACACAGTGATGTGCAACTTAGTTTGTCTTTTTTTAGTGAAAAATAAAATTCTGAGCGTATGTAGTGTCCGTTGATCACTTTACGTCATTGTCATTACGTTGCCTCTAGGTATCGTTCCATTTGTAGTCATCAATTACCTTTTACATGACCAAAAGATAAATGAATTTGATTCGCACTGATTTGATAGCCAAATTCAGTTTAAAACTAAATCTTTATTGCTAATGATTCGAATCCACAAAATACTTACTTTACACACTATACTAAGTACACGCATTTAGGTAGACTGTACCTACTTACAATTATGTATTTACATAGTTTGTCTCTTCGCGAATGTTTTCACTAAGGTACCTCTATTTGAATGTTTTGTTAACGGTAAACGATTTTTGGAAAGAGGTTAGTCTACTTCTTAGCATAAAACTTGTTTGGTTTTACTACGTCTTACTACAGACTCAAAAAAAGTATGATTTCGTTCGATTCTGCACTCTATCTTCACTGAATAAAGTAAATTTTCCGTTAAATAAGCAAAAAGGCTTCGAGGCAAATGAAAGTGCAAACGGGATGGCGCTATGTGAAGGAAAAGGATACAAAAACTAGTTCGTTGTTTTGTGTACCCGTCTGTTTTTAAATTTAAACCGTCATCCAGGTCTTTTACCCGGGCTCAAAGCTACTATTTTAAGAAAAGCTTTACTTTCTAAGCACGAACAGAATAAGGGCCGTTGTAGATTAATGTTTTTTGAATTTTGATTTTAAACTAATTTGCATGTTCTTATCTTATGACTACTGTTCAGAATATTAAACTTTTTG
The DNA here is from genome assembly GCF_905333055.1 of Maniola jurtina. NCBI lineage: Eukaryota > Metazoa > Arthropoda > Insecta > Lepidoptera > Nymphalidae > Maniola > Maniola jurtina. Next base: position 10,548,751 of record NC_060036.1, on the reverse strand, counting down.
GTTAATAGGGTCAAAATGTGAACTACCTATTTTTTTAATTGCTAGATGTATCTAAATGTAGACCTACTTTTAGCTTAAACTACAGCGCGGATAAATGTTCCAGCACTTCAACATTCCATTAATTTCTGCCTAAGATACTATCATTAAAAATCAAATTAGAGTCAGCCATCATCAGTATTTAAATAAAAAAATAATCATTGCTATAAAGCTCTCGGCTCTATCAAAAGATGGAGAAAAGTGGTATGGCTCTTATGTCTTGAAAGTTAAGGCTGTATTTTTAAAAATAGATTTATAAGGATCAACGTCGTAAGTTCTTTAACAATAAAAAGAGTTTTAAATTGCTTTTTTACTGATCTGAAGGGTTGAAAAGGGAAGCGTGAAATGCCTGATTGTTGACTTACAAAAAAGTAGTGGTGAATAATAATGCAGCTACCTTACCTCTTTGTGATTGGTATTATAGGAGATTAAAGCTTTCCTTTATGTTTGGACGTCGTCTATATTTTAGTGAATAAAACAAAAGTCCGAACGTTTGATAAAGCACTTTTATACAGGGGGTCAAAATTAATTTCATTCTTAGACGATCATAATATTTATATTGCCTTTGCTATCGTTTTTTAGAAGTCAGGTTAAGATAAAAATTATTAAAACTAGCCACAACTTGACATGGGCCTAATCTAATATAGAAATATTCTAAATGATACTGAAAACTGTGTTGAAACTTGAAATCCTTCAAGAAGCTCAGAAATAATAATCGAATACATATGGGCAAACGAATAAAATACCTATGCACCTAGATAGATCGCCTACTAATCACTATCCATATTATAAATGCGAAAGTATGTTTGTATGTTGGTTTATTGGCTTGTATATTCGTTTGTGAGTGAAAAACCAATAAACAAGCCAATAAACGTCTCAACAGAACAACGTATTGACGTGAGTTTTTAACCCCCGACCCAAAAAGAGGGGTGTTATAAGTTTGACGTGTGTATCTGTCATCGTAGCTCCTAAACTAATGAACCGATTTTAATTTAGTTTTTTTTGTTTGACAGGTGGCTTGATCGAGAGTGTTCTTATCTGTAATCCGAGAAAATCGTTTAAGCCGTTTGAAAGTTATCAGCTCTTTTCTAATTACTGTAACCTTCACTTGTCGGGGGTGTTATAAATTTTTAATTTACACTTGTTCCATAGATATAGTTAAAGACCTGGAGTGTGACATTATATTCCGTAAAATCAAGGAGTTCAGACGGTATTTTTAAGAACCTAGATCCAAGCTGACGATGTATCTTCATTTATTTTTGAAGGTATAGTAAGTGGTTTAGGTACCTACATGACGCTATAAAAGCTGTTCATCTAGTAATCCCTACACGAAGTCACTCGAACTTTTTACTAATATAACTTGTCTAACTTGAAATCAAACACGTACAGCAATGGCCGCTAAGTAATTGCTGATAATTAACACGTTTCTTTCTCTAATTACTCGGCTCAATAGCGAAGGCATAAATAATAATTACATGACTTTATTCTGCCCATCAGTAAGGCGACATCTTTGGTTTCTATGATTTGTGTATTTTTGTTATTTCGCTTACATTATAATACCTCTTTACATAATAATATGCCTAACGGAAGTCAAAATAATATGACATTTTTACTTGATTTTTAACTAATGCTGAGGGCCTCCGTCAAAAGTCTGACCCTATCATTAGAATCCATTAAAACAGCATAGAAATATCTCAGGTATGTTATTAAGAGTGTTGAACCGGTATGAGCTATTCTTAAGCTATTTTGCCCCCCTATATTTTATTAAACATTGCATTTATGTAAAACATTTATATACTACTTTGTAGAATATTTCCTGTTTTATTAAATTGACAGACAACATTTTGCAATTTATTCATAGTTTATCTTTTATTGCCTAAAATACCAAAAGACTATTACTGAATTTTGGATTTCGTGTCATCTTTGACGTTCACTACATCAAAAGTTACTTGGTAGATTCTCACAAAGAATTATATTTACCAAAGAAAAGGTCCTGAACTAATAAGATGACAGAACCAAATCTTTCGTTTGGCATTTTTTACATTATAAAAATTCAAACAAAAAAGTCATAATTTCGTAAAACTACAGACACATAAAACTGTCATTTAGGTGGGTTATTTATCTTCATTTATAAATAAAACTAAGTACTCATTAAAGAAGAACATATTGGCAATATATACAGAAAAAAAAATCTAAATTTAATTAATATTTTTTTCCAAAAAATAATCTTGAAACACACTACAAAACCGTGCAACGAGCAATAGTAAATTGAACTAGGAAATCAGTACCGGCCGAGGCCTCTCCGAGAACGGACGTAACGCTTGTTAGCTTAGCAATTGTTATCGGATTATTTACGATTTACCTGAAATTGTAGTGCGACTATCACTTCTCAATACTAGGTATTTTTAATACTCGCTATTTTTTCTTAAAGATAGATAAAAACTTTTTGTATGTTTTTAAATTGTGTATATGATGCTGTAAGGAATTGCATTCCTAAATCCTGGTGATCCCTCGGGATTTTTAAAGGATCATCCGTTTAGATGTTTTTACGTGGTACAGAAATGCGTTGCATCCCGGGGACGTGCTATTACGGATAGGCTACTTTTGTCCTGGAAAATCAAAAGTTCCCACGGGATTTTTAGAAACCTAAATCCACGCGGGCGAAGCTGCGGGCATTAGCTAGTTAATAAATAAGTATTGCCTCGAGCAAATAGCTGCATTGGTATCTATTGTTCCCTTTCATTGAAAGGGAACAATTTAACAGTAAAACGCGATTTCGGTAGAGAATAGATTAATGCCTATCAGAGCAGTGACATTGATCTATATTTTTAATAATTTCTAAAAATTAAATTTTTAACTGTTTAAATTTTACATGGGTTTCACATTTATTTCAAAAGCTTTTATAAATTTGTAAAACTCAATACTCAAGGTTTCATTATACTGTTTGTGATAAGGAAAACCATGTTTTTTAAATAAACAGAAAGTTGAATTTTGTATAATTAGTTATTGACTAGAATTATAACTTTTCAGAATTAAATATTCTTAAAGGCTTATAGTTTTACAGTTATTACCGGCTGACAATGCTATATGCCAATACCCTTGCTATTTGTCCTAGCCGCTAAATAAAATTTTGATGATTCATCGTCCTTTTATGGCATTAGCGCGGTTTCTTGTATTCCATTATGATTTCTTTTTTTGCATTTGCATAATAGCATTAGTTTATTGTCTTTTACAGCATTAGTACGGTATTTTGTATTTAGATTTTGGTTGTATACATTGTACACTCGAGCATAACACCTGAAACAATAGGATAATTACTATCATTTGCACGTGGTCATCCCTCGTGGATCTTTATGATGGTTTTATTTTTGAATAAAACAATTGTTTATCCAACTAAGGGAGGACTGAGTTTTCGGCAGCTATGTATAGTACGTGACAGGTCGAGATGGCAATCGAGGTATGAGGCGGGGGACGTTCTGCACACCCGCACGTCACCCGCGCTATCCCGCACCGGATTAGCCCAGGGATTGTGTGGGTGTGCGGGGCGTCCCTACCTTTATTGCCATCACAACCTGTCACGTGTTGTGTTGCGTGTTTGTTTGTTTATCGACTCATCAATTCACTTATTACTGCCAAACTGCACATTAAATTTTGATAAATGAGATCTCTCTTTGGCTTAGCTTTACCATTCCGTATGTTAGAGGCTATATTGTCATATGTCATAAAATTTTCTGATATGTCATAAAAGAACTTATCATAATCAAAACGAATGTAAGAGATATAACCTACAAAACTCAAAAAGTATATCGAAATTGGTATTACCTACACAAGACATGAAAAAGAAATGTATATCAAGAAAAAATAAACTTGAATAGATGGGTCGAGTTCGATATCAAATCATAGCAGGTACTATGAAAATTTCCAATACATGTATATAATGATTTATACATATTCAAATATAAATCAATCATCTGCGGTGAAGTCTTTAAAAGTAGTTGGTGGGTTTTTGTACTTTCAGTTTTGAACTTTATCTCATTTTGTTTTTGTATCCCTAGCTGACTCGCGTAGCAGTGCACTTATTTTTGATGAATAAATACCTACTCAAGTGTAACATCTGCATTTTTGTACCTGTTAATCCCTTTCATTGTACTGTCCATTGTTTTGCGCTTACGGTAAGTACGATTTAGTACTAACAATAAAATTTGAAAAGATTGTAAAGGACCATAAATAAGAAAAATTGCTCAATGTCTTTATGAGTATTAGTAGCATTGCATTATATTTTCGATAATATTGCAAATTAAATATTTAAGACTTTTTAAATTTTAGACGGATTTCACATTTATTTTACCAGCCTTTATAAATATATATGTGAAAATTAATATAGTAGGTGTAATTATTTATACTGTGCATGATAAGGGAACCATATTTTCGTAAATATGTATAGGGAAAGTTGAATTTTGTATAATTTCTTGACTCTCTTATACTTACACAAGTATATAAAAGATTAGTATTAAGTACTGACTACAATTATAAGTTTTATTCACTCGTACTTAATCTATAAAGACAATACACTGTTTTAAAAAACATCACTGTTTTAAAAAAAACGACAAACTAACACCACATACTTAAAAATATTGAAAAAATAATCCGTTTGAAAATCGTCTAGGATCAAAACGGTTTGTTATAAACTAAACTGAACTTGGTACGTCCGTTCACGGAAACAAACAAAGAACCTCGGGTAAATACCTAAACTTGCCAAGCAGGCTCATGCGTTAACGCTCTTAAGTATAGCTATCTAGCAAAAGCAATAGGAATTGGTTCATCCGTTTAGAAGCCATGATGCTTCAAACAGAAAACGAATTAAAATACATACTTACTAGCAAGATACTATAATTTCCGTCTACCTTTTGTTTTAGGTTTTCCTAAGGCTAATTAGTTCTGTTGTAGGTACTTCAAGCAGATTTTTTTTCCTCCGGAACGTGTCTATTACTTGAACGAACTAATATTTCGACATTGAAATTTTGATGACAATAATTGAATTTTATATTATTACTGTGCGAAGCCAAGGCGAGTCATGTTTAAAAATAAACTCTTCTGCATTCCATATCCTTGGTACATACAAGGAATGCACTTTTAATAATAATTGAAAGGCTTCTACGCGGCGCATCAGCGAAGCTTTATAAAACATCTTAAAGACCTTGAAGCTGGTGTCTTGGAGATGACATTTACTGAGTAAATGGGTACCTACATGCCGACGTATATTAATATTGAAGTTGATATTTTATAAGTGTTGGCAATATTTTTTTTTTTGTATTTATTTCAACGTGGCGTAATCTTCTAAAATATGTATAAATCTAAGGGAAAGGTCAGCTAACATTGTTTTCTTTTTTGTGACTACCATAATACTAAAAAAGATTGATATTAATAAGCCAAAGACTCAAATATGCTGATATAGTTACGGTACCAATTAATAGTAGTTAACAGGATTTTGCTTCACAGGTCTTGTTAAGATTAAAGTAGTTAAGTATACCTACTTCTTTATTTTTCCTTGTAAAGGGTCTGCTGGCGTGAAATCAAATTATACTTCTGTCGGATATTTGGGGTTGGCACGAAATCTGTATCCGGTTTTTTGCCCTAATCTAATTCTGATAGCTCTATTTAAACTCACTGAAGATGTTCTGTAAATTACATAGATACGAATTACCAATTTTAATTTGAAGTTTCGTAAAAGGTGATTCAGTCTAGACACGAGGTTTTTATTCGATTTTATAAAAGCTTTATTCTTTTCTTAATATTACATGAATATTAGACGAGGAGTTATGTAAACTTAATATGCTTATTAATAAAATCGTGATGATTTAATTTAATAAATAAGTTTTTTTAAATAGTTTCCTATTTACAACTATCTTTTAATTTGACGCCATAATTTGAGTAATGATGGCATAGTTTTTTTAAGATATTAGATTATGAGCTATTATTTTAGCGGCTAGAGACATTTTGTAGTTCTCGTTGATAAACATTGATGGATTGAGAGACTACATTGGCGTGCGGGACAGTTATATAGTGATTAGATTACACACGTGCGCTTAGACAAAAGAAATTTGAAACCTTTGTTCCATGTTACCAAAACGCATACGTCATGATTATTCCTTCTCTTTACATAATTATGTACCTATATGTCACAGAATATATTATATATTAGTACTATACACTATATTAATACAATCGGAGTGCAGGGCGAATATGTAATTTTTAACGTGCGTAGATTTTCACAAGAAGGAATGTTTGCTATAAGGTATGAGCCTTTTTTTTATAAAAAGAAAAACCTACATTATCAAAATCATATCAATCAACTAAAATTAGTTAGTTATTTTAGGGCCTTTGCAAAACACGTCGCTAAGTGGATATTTGCGCTATGGACTCTGCATTTTAGAGCCTACAGTGTGCAATTGCAAAATCTGGGTAAGTACTTGAGGAGATGTAGACTCAACATCTCCTGAAGATATTTCGGTGTAAAAATAAAAAGTGCGTAGGTAGGTACAGTGCGTTTTGGAAAATTTACGTGGTGTTGCGAGTAATAATAGTACTGCTTTCAATTCAATTCAATTTATTTATTTGCTGATACAGATTATTTTATAGGTGTAATTATACAAATACTGGTCCAGCTGTATCACGCCAAGCTGGCATGCTTTACCTGCATGCGTAGTAGCAGGAGAGCGGGCAGTACGTATTGCATGCTGCATTGTACCATACAAAATTATCTGGTTTAGCGGATTTAAAGCAAATTAAGTTTGTTATTCCTTGTGTCACTATGGACTCATTAAAAAAACATATCTAAGTACGTGAAGAAAGTGTAGTGGCTAGTCAAGTTTTTATTGATATCAATAAAAATCATCATATGATGCGTAGAAATGATCTGTTTCATATAGTATATAGATTATAGATAATTTCTACACATCATTTATACTTATCGCGTAAATTGAAACATTACAAATTGATATACCTATATTCGTTCCTATAACATGTCCATAATATAGAATCATAAATCGCAAGGTGGCCTTAGAACGACTAAATAAAACATCCTTTTAAGTTTTTTATCAAGCATCATCCTGTCAGATCCCCTTGCAAACTATAGACGAGCAGTTTTTCATCAAACACCTGCCTTAAACGACCAAAAAACCTTTACACGCGGGCACGTTTATGGAATTATATTTTTTATTCGGTATTAATTAATTATACGTGAGTTAGTACACAGTTACGGTATTATTAGAATGTATTGATGGAAACTACGTTAATAGTGTTAGTAATATTTATGTAGCTCCATATAATTATGTACCTATGTAGTTAATCCTTTATTCTTCATAGTTAAGTATAGTTAAGTTGTTTCACTGGTTCCGTATGTGAAAAGATAAAAAGGAACCCTTATAAGTAGAATCTCTTCATGGTCCGTCTGTCTGATTATATCAAGGACTAATTTTTCTTAGGAACTCGTAGAGGTATCAAGTATCAAATATTAGATCTATAAAGGCTTGTGCCCGGGTTCGAACCCCCGACCTTTCGAATAGGAGGCGGACGGACTTCTTAACCCTTAACCACTAGGCTATCACGGCTCAGTAAAGAAATATTACATTAGGTAGGTACTAAAATAAGATATTAGGTAAGTACAAATTTCTCTTCAAGTAAAAAGAGAGTCTAAAAATCCTGTTTCACCAAAGCTGTTTACGCGGTTAGCCGCAGTCCCGCGGGCGATGGACGTCATAAACAAAATGGCCGCCAAAAGCCTCCAAGCGTAGAGCGGTCCATGCCGTAGCCGTCACAGGTTAACGTGCTAGTTCCGTGCTACGCCACCGCATCCACGGCGGCGCTGCAGTCGCCGCCGGCGTGAGCGCCTCACTAGCCACTACAGACTACACTCCCACGTACTGTCTCCCGTTGTAAACACAACTCCCGCGTGCGAAGTTTTCATTTCCCATCGTCAAATCGTTTACCAACAAAATGACACTTTAGTGAAGTGATGCGAACTGTGTTTTTTGTGAACTGAACGGATTTCTGTACACGATGACGAAAGCCAAGATGACCCGGAGCAGCGCTCTTTACCACAGCGCAAAGGTGAGCCTATTATTTTCAATTACATGAATGAAATTTTCTCTATTTTCTCCCCTTTACTATTGCATTAACAATGTAAGGTTATAAAAAGTTTGTTAGAACTATGTTTGCTAAGAATTCATCGAATAAAGCAATTTTGATGAAACTTTCTTGAGTCCACAGAACCGAACTTTCATTTAATATACCTACCTATCTATGTAATCTTTTTAGTTAGCCACTTAAAAAAGTGAAAGAGGCTGTAGATAATGCGCCTACTATCATAATTCGTATGAAATAAATTCAAGGCAAGCCGGATTCCAACGCGGGCTTCGTGAATCCTTCTTTTTCTCTCCCGAGGGAGGTACTTGGGCTTTCAAAATAACGATGCCTTTTTGAATTCACTTTGTCTCGGAAATATCTTCATAAACCTAACGTAAGATTATGGAATGTACCTATTTCCTTTTCAACTATTACTTTCCATGATTAACATAATAAGTATAAGTATACTAGTAACTACCTAAGTAGGTAGTTACTAGGTACACTAAACACAACTGGTTTCGACTTTCGATGTCGTTTATTTACCTATTTTAACTAATTTGTATAAAACAAACGACAGAAAAATTGTTACTAACTGCAAACGAAAGAAATGCATAAAACGAACAAAAATGACAGTGAATTCTGTCCCATAATAGGGAGATTGTTCTGGTTTTCCGATGTCCTGCTCTCCTAAAAAGGGCAGTAAAAGACATCAACGAGCGCGTGTGAAAGAGAAAACCGAATGTATGCGGTATTATGTTGATGCGAAAGCGAGATGGATGTCACCTATAGTATTATAGTAATTTGTGTACCTATCGTACGTAATTATGGACCAGGATTTCGTATACAGGTACTTATACGCAGGTAGCCATTGCACGGTTGGCCGATCCCCCCATTTCAAAGGGCAAAGGGATGCTCCATTATAATAGGGCAGTTTTGGTTGTATGTAAAATGCATCGCCTTTTAAACTTTAGGGTCTTAGTTCGTTTCGGGAGGTGAGTGCTAATGATGCGTATACATTTAAAATAAGACGTTGACATATTTTTTTTTTCAGATTTAAAATATAAGAAAATTAACAGTAGACATAGCTAAGCATAAAAACAACAAGCTTCGATATATTGGCATTGGTTTGAGGAAAACTTGTATACCTAAAAATTCTATGTTACCTATCTATTCTGAATGTATGCATCACTGCACCACAGTTGGACGAGGCTTTTAAGTTTTAATATGACCTATACGATTAGATCTCAAAAACTCATCATCATTCACAGCTATTGTACAAAGCTCCATTAGATGAAGAGCCTAATTCTTTGATAAGGTTTTACAGTTTACACCATTGATCCTAATTTGATTCTACTACAAATCTCTAAACTTTTAAGGTCAAAAAGTAATGCTATGCTAAATTGTAAAATTTTGTAGTTAGTTATAGCAGTACTACAGAATATAAAAGTAGATACAACAAATAAATTGGCTGATATGGGTCTTGCACAAAAGGCTTGCATTGGTGCGCTGTCTGGTTTTTTAAGCCGCGTAGTCATTCGCCTCAGGAGTCAGGACCTCTTTCACCCAACTTTTAGGTTCAGGCACGTACAAAAGGGAACAAATACGAGATACTTTAATAATAATAACTATTGGGGTGCTCCATAATTTAAAATAAGCACCTATCACATAGCACGTGCGCTCTATCTTAGACTGCATCATCACTTATTATTTGGATTGATTGCAGTGAAGCACTATTTGGTTAAAAATAGTTATTTTATTCATGAAATATTGATCTGACGCCTGCCATTAACAACTGCCTATCTGTTTATTTCAATTACTGCCCAGAAATCGACACAGACGTGCTCTGTAAGATTGATTAAAAACGTTAAGATATTTTGCAAGAGATAAGCGATCGGCTTGTAGTTATGGACCGTCGACAAGCAAAGATAATCTTGGGGTAATATTTTTGATACCTTCATCCGAGTATTTAATTTTATATTTGAGCTTCTGAGCCGGAAGTTTACGATCAGCATAATTACATATTCGCATTTCAACATTCTTGCTCTACTTTATTTTTAAGAGTTGCTACAATAATCCCACCAAGTCGGACCTTAAAATAAATATTATTATCATTTTTTACTGTACCTTTAATAATACCGAACGAGAAAGCATAATATTTTTGTAAAACTTATTTTGAAAATGTGTACTAAGCATTACCTACACATATACCTACCTCCCATGCATCCGACATCTAATTCCGGACCAGGACTTTGTCTGTGGTGGCGTTTGTTGGCGCGCGTGTTGTGACTTTTTGGAGTGTTTTTTTGTTAGAAGTGGCCGGTATTTGTGTCCCGCTGGTGTTTATTGGTGGTGGAACTGACCGAGGAACTGACTGAGAAGCGCTCTAAAGGGGCGCCGCGTGTATGTCGGCGGCCGCCAGCACAGACGAAGTCCATACTTATACATATAGTTTTCCTAACTTGTAAATAACTACACACTTGACATTGGCTAATCAGTGTAAAGCCAGACGAGAGAAGAAAAAAAAAATTCCGGACCACACGAAGTCGGTCTGAGTTTTCCGGATTACCCAATCCGGAAAACTCAGTCGAGTCTTTCGAGTTTTCCGGACGGTTGCGGACTGATCTACGTTCATATGCATATTCATATGTACATCGAATCACTGTAACTTGAAAATCGCAAACAAAGCTGTTTCTAAGTTCTAGTAATAAATGTAAGTAGGTAGATATCGCATTTTACCGTCCTACTGTTTAGATTTCTTGCAAACGAGTACAAAGCGTGACCGCCAACACGGTGTAAATTACGTGACTAAATTAAATATCGGACGTGCAATGGATTGTTGACCTTATTTTCTAAGTAATACGGATTAACCGACGTACATATCAGAAGTATGTTTCAGAGTATCTGCCCATGCAATTTTTATACCTAATTGGCCGTAAATGGATCGCTTTATTATACCTACTAAGAAATACATAAGTGGACCATGTTCAATTACGGGTTCTGTCTTTTTTATCGTTCTGTAAATCATCGTTTTGATTTTTGAGTCTACGTATAAGTAAATTAGCTGATGCCTGCGATTGCGTCCGCGTGGATTTAGATTTTTAAAAATCTTGTATGAACTCTTTAATTTTCCGGGATAAAAAGTGACCTACGTCGGTCTCCAAGTCATTAACTATGTCCATGTAAAAAACTGATTAATTCGTTGCAACTTGCAGCGTTATTGAAGGACAAACCAATAAACCAACATATAAACACACTTCTGCATTTATAACATGGGTAATATTCATAAACTACCTACGAGTATGTCATTGGATAAGACAAGTGATCACGTAGTTTCGATCCAACGCGTACACTACGAGTAGCTTCAACAGGCATCTAAGTACCTACCTATACCTAATGTTGGCTTCACACATTCCGGAACATACCTGTTTATATTTAAAATGATATAAGTAAGTATTTATAGGGATGTATCCGCTTATGGTTCAAGAATAACATTAGTTAAAAACTTGCCATTTTAGTCTTAATTTCCATGGAAAACCATCTGAAAATAATCAGATTTCCTCAAAACTGGTGTTTTACAACTTCTTTCATTCACGATTTCTGTATAAAAAATAGGCCATAGTTTACTAGTTTACGCTTTTATTTAGGCCATAGTTTACTAATTTACGCTTTAATATTGAGTTTTCAACGCTTTGAAAGCATCATTAACAAGACTTCACGATGCTGTTGATAAATGATGTAAACTACAGTGCACTGGAGTGTTAAGTGATAGTCGATTTTCTTTGATATTTTGATGGCTAGAGTAGGTATCCTTAGGTTAAAACTCTTATATCAGTCCAGGGAAAAATTAAGACAATTGTTTTCTGCTCAAAAAGTTTATTTTCATCATCATATTAAACCAACCTTGGCCTAGCTACTGATTAGTACTAGCGGATTGGCAGACTTCACACACATTTAGCTTATTATGTTTAGATATACGAATATAACAATATTTAGGAGAGCCGCTTCCGTAGGGGAAATTCACTGTATATATTTTTATTCAAATGTTTCCGGTTGTCGACCATTCTGTACGTGCTTTCGTATTACTCAATTAATTACGTCATAACACGTCATATTAGATTTGTACACAAATGACTACGTTCCGTTTTTTGCCATTTGGCTACGAAACCCTAAACAGTAAGTTAAATATAGAGAATATATAGATATACCTACTTCTTAAACTTTTCCAGAGCTTACCATATTGATGTACAGTACACAATATTTGCCATTATTGGTCTATACAGAAAACGTAAAAGATCAATATTTAGTCGTTTTCAATCAGGAAGTATTTTACTCATAGACATACACTATGCTATACAGTATACCCTACTAAAAAGAATCCTTTTTCTACCAACTTAGCACAGATGGTCATGATACAAATAAATATTCATATGTCATAAATATAGTAGGTAGGTAAATCATTTCATGAAAGAGAATAAATTATGTTATGATTGAATCGTGCAATCGCCACTTCCCACGCTGAGCAAGAGGCGTCAAATCGTGGTCAGAAACTGCCTACGAGTCGATTATAAATTCTATATGTTACAGTAGATGCACCACTGCACTCCCTCCGAGCAAAAACGTGTGGAAATTGTACCCTCCTAGTATAGAACATTTCTTTGTAAATCAAAGAAAGCGTATTGGTTTTGTATTTAATTAGTAAGTACATGGAATCTTTTTATTTAGCAGCTAGATAGAGAAATTTTTTCCTCGCTAAGTGTGCACATAAAGTTATATTAATAATTATTATTATAGAAAATAACCTAGGTCGGCCTTATTCGAGTAGCAATTCCATGAAACTATTGCATCAAAAACCTGCGGAAAATAAAATTTAAGAAAGCATTAATTGAAATGTTATCTGCATGCGTTTGGTTAACCCCCGACCCAAAAAGATGGGTGTTATAAGTTTGACGCGTGTATCTGTGTATCTGTCTGTGGCATCGTAGCTCCTAAACAAATGAACCAATTTTAGGTTAGGTTTTTTTTTGTTTGAAAGGTGGTTTAATCGAGAGTGTTCTTAGCTATAATCCAAGAAAATCGGTTCAGCCGTTTGAAAGTTATCAGCTCTTTTCTAGATACTGTAACCTTCACTTGTCGGGGGTGTTATAAATTTTTAATTTACACTTGTTATAAACAGTTTGCTTGACAGATTTTTTTCAGGGCGGCATACAGGTTGAAAATTGTGTAAATACGTAATGCATACAAAGCTCATTTACAATGAACTTCCCTGCTGGTAATTTCTTTCTTTGCCGAAGAAATCTGTGAAAAATAATTTAATGAATTATTTTTTACTGTACTAAGTGCAGCCATTCGTTGAGTTACTTAACGTACCTACCGACTAATACTTTCACGCATTGTTAAACAATCAGTATATTAGATAAATAGTTATTAGCGTTGTGTTTATTTTTTTGTGCTCGTAAACGTGAGAAAGCATTGTAAATTGCTAGCTGATAGATTGGATTGAATAAGTTACCTAATTTTAAAATATTATACAAATTACAATCACAGATCAGATGAAAAATCCTTACTAATATTATAAATGTGAAAGTGTGTCTGTCTGTCTGTCTGTCTGTCTGTCCGTCTGTCTGTCTGTCTCTCTGTCTGCTACGTTTTCACGGCCCAACCACTGAACCGATTTAAATGAAATTTGGTGCAGACCTGGGATACATCCCGGGGAAGGACATAGACTACTTTTTATCCCGGAAAATTCAAGAGTTCCTACGGGATTTAAAATAACTGAAATCCACGCGGGCGAAGCCGCGGGCATCCTCTACTTAAAAATAAATTACATTAAATAACAAATAAGTTAAAAAAAAAAACAAGACTGCCCTGCCATTTTGAATTTTGTTTAAAAAAATTGTAGCCATTGTCACTCGGGATGATGTAAGGTCTCTAACGATACCCCATACATCCAAATCTGTTTTAGGCATTTAAACGCGAAAGTTTGTATGTACGGATGGATGGATGTATGGATGTTTGTTACTCTTTCACGCAAAAACTACTGAACGGATTTGGTTGAAAATCGGAATGGAGATAGATTATACCCTGGATTACTACTTTACATAAGCTACTTTTTATCCCGGAAAATCAATGAGTCCCCACGGGATTTAAAAAAATCAATATCCATAGCAATGAAATCACGGGCATCAGCTAGTGTTACTGAACTGTTACTGTGTTGTGAATAAAGAAACTCACATAGGTACATACATGAACCCTGAAAACATAACACTCCTATTTTGGGCAGTTGTGTAAAAAATTTAAAATATTCCTAAACCCAAATGTTTTTTTGTATTTGAATAAAAAACGTTTAAGTAATAAGTTTGAAGGTAAAATAATGATTTCAAGCCTTATTAATGGGGAAGTGCACACAATTTAGTGCTGGCAAATGAAATGGTTATAATTTATAGTTACGTTTATTTACTAAAGAAACAAAGTGAAGTAAGTGGTTGAGAAAGTGAACAAATAGGCTTATTTTGTTAGGAGCGTGACACGCAGATAAACTTAGCTTAATGTTAATGGATGAGATGACGAATGAAGGTTTCGAAACAATTGCAACACTAGGCTCCAGTCCACATCGTCGATAAGATAAGCTTCCACGAGATTTACACTGTATTGTGAGTTGTGACGAAATGTAAACAAAATAAGTTTGCGTTAGATAAGTTAGTTTACAAGGAACTCAGAAAGTAGGAAGCACTTAAGTGAGACTCATGTAAGTTTTTGAGTTAAAGTATTATCAGTAGGTCTCTATTAAATGTAGATGTTAGCAATCTATACTAGGTAGGTATTAATGTAAATTATTATTATAAAAAGCAAAGATTTCTGTGTTTGTAATCAATAAACTCTGAAACTACTGAACGATTTTTCACCAATAGCAAACTAATTTATCCAGGACTAACACAGGGTCATTAATTATAAACGTACAGCGGTCGTAGTCGCTGGCAAAAGCTAGTCCATACTCCCATACTATAATATTATAAAGGCGAAAGTGTGTCTGTCTGTCTGTCTGTTACCTTTTCACGGCCCAACAATTTAACCGATTCTGACGAAATTTGGTACAGGGTTAGCTTATATCTCGGGGACGGACATAGGCTACTTTTTATCCCGGATAATCAAAGAGTCCCATGGGATCATTAAAAACCTAAATCCACGCGGACGAACTCGCGGGCATCCTCTAGTTTCAAATAAGGTCATAACTTACAATCAACAGCAACAGCTTTTACGTTCAAAATTACGTCATAATCTAATCTACTCTACTTTGTTCTACGACTCCATGTATTTAAAAACAAAAAAATGAAATGATAGAAATAATTTTCGTAATTGAGTTATCGTTTCTTGGTCATGTAAATAAACGAATTTGTATTACGATTGTGCTCTACTAATATAGTACGTATGGTTTCTAGTTAACATACAGCCACGGGTAGGTACGTTACGTACGTACGATTCTATCAAGCTCACAACCTTAACGAGTTGCCGGCGCCGAACGTAACGGGACAGGAGCTACCAGTTTGTTACTATCTGACGAGTTCTTACTTTTAATGCGATAACTTTTCGAGCTTTCTTCTTAATAACATGTAAAAAGTACGTACGATAGTAATAAAGTTCGTATTTAAGCTCCCAAACTATGAAAGCTCAGAGCCACTCACCGGGCGATGGGAAGAGCTATCCTTGAGCTATTCTTCTCGTGAATTAATATGAAGATAATAATTAATTTGTAATCAATATTATGTGTAAAACACATATTATCTTATCTCATTATATGCCAAAATCCACAAATTATGGAGTTATTACTTCACTACTAATTCATAAGCTGAACTTGCATCAAACAATACATAATATTTATTCTCTTTTAAACAAAAGCTCTAGAAGAGTAATTGAAGCATGCCACAAAATTCTTATCAGCTAAATTAGGGAATTTGTAAAGTGTTATTTTAGTGCTACTTACCTGTACTTATATGTAAATGGAAACAGATAGCATAGTAAGCATAGTAGAAGACATATGCAGTTTTTTAAATTTCTAATTCTCTAACAGTACCTTGTTACGTGACTTGAGGAATCAGCATTCATCTGCGGACGGCAGCTTGTAGGCTTTAACGGTAGGCAGCTGGTGTCCTTCCGCTACTGCATTGTTGAATTGTAGCGTAAATCCGAAGCTTTTTACCTAACTTTTCTACTTGTATACATGTATATAAACTAATTGAACCATCTTCTACGTACCTACTGGCAAAACCATTTAAATCCACGTTAAATATGGAATTCACGCGTATCTAAGTATTTTAGATAGGTAATGTCATAGTTAAAGTGATTTATTCAAAGTACATAGGTTTCACTGTAGGTACACTCTGTAATTTCTAAGATAATAATAATTAATTAATGTAATGCTGACTTAATTACGTAAACTTAAAACTTAAGCTACGAAGGTTCCAAACTTTTAAATATGTAAATTTTTAAATATCCACACACATTTTATTCCACAACACATTTTATTTTAGTCACTTTCCCTACTATTGCCATTTATTTCCAACCACAATAATCTTGGAATATTCGAGTGATTTTCCCTAAATATTTTCTGTTAAGTAGTTCTGACATCTGAAGTTTTAATCAACGCAACGTAGAGACAATGTGATAAAAATACATTAGTTATAACTGTTTTACGACGTAGAATTACCCTACATATTTATCTTTCTACACCGTCGCCCATCGGCCATCGATAAAATAGAACAGGTGCATCAGGTTATCGATAGATAAAAAAGTAAGTTTGTTTTACTGAGGCCCAGTTGCATGGCAAGGGGTTAAAGTTACCTTACGGTTACGATTAAATGTTGACCATGATAAAAATAAAATTGCTTGCACAAATTTAAGTTTAAAGCAAGTAGTTGTCAGATCTGTTAACATTTGACCTAAAACAATACAATATTTAAATTTAATTAATTATTATTTTTTAGACCCATACCTCATTAGGACGCCATGGAGACCGCGGCCAACCAAATAATTATTAAAAGCAGTTTATACATAATTATAGTATATCTTTAATCTGTGGTTTATACGGTTTCAATCAATGATATTTGACTATAAATCTATGGTTTTAATTCTAATCGGTCGGCTGAAAATCTTTAGTTCAAACCGGTAGGTATGATACGTGCAATTATGTATAAGAAAGTAGGTAGTTACGCTCACTTTCATATAATCGCACTAATTAAGCATCTATGGACTTATTTAACCTTTTTTGTCGATTTATACCTATTCTATTTATTGTAACAACGAAATGAATAAAATAGGGCATCGCAGCGACTGATTTTTGTTGGACAGGTGAAACCACGTTAGGCAAAGTTCCGATAGAAGACATTAACACTTATCTATTCTAAAACAGATGCATAATCAGGTTGTCGACAACTTTTTTTACAAACTAAGACTTATTTTGACACTCTTTTTCAAATAAAACGAACATAATTCAGCATCATTGTAACGCATCTGCTCAAACCTGCCCCACACCTGCCTGGGTCCGCCAAAACGTTGCGAAAAACTGCACGATAGCAGGTGCATACCATAATCGGGCATACATATTATATGGGTTAGTTAGGTTAGTGTGCATTGTCAAGGTCCAATCTATTTATGTAGTAATTATCCATATAGAATCCTTCATCGAAGGTAGCAATTCATATTTAGAATTAGAAGTATGTACCTAATTAGCAGGTGGCTACTTTTAAGTTTCTACCAACTTAAATGCCTACTATGGCAAGACTATGTTACAAATTAGGTGGTAAGTAACTAACTTGCTGGATAACTAAATATTAATTAAGTTTATATTTTATTGTTCAACATGTATTTTCGATGAATATATACTTAGTTTTTTTTTCGTACCCCAATCTAATGGCAATCCTTAAAAGATGTAGATAATTTAAATCAAGATTTTTTTTCTAAATCGTTGAAATCCATTATATTGCAGCGTAAAAACCCACAGCGAATATAACGCAATATATATACCCAAAAAGGCACTAAAATTCGATGCAATTTTAATCTATTATGTCAAATATGAATGTCTCAGTGCGTAGGCGATAACAGGAAATGAGTAGGTGTTCCTTATAAAATAATATGTGGGTTTGACCATAGTTTTAATTTTTCCATATTTAAAAATCCCATATTTAGTGCCCGTTTTCTCGTTTCCGACCAATTTTATCACGTCATCTACCAAAAACATGATTGCTCTATTGAAAACATGTTCAATAGCGCGATCAAGTTCAAGCAATCAAGCAAAGCAATCACTCCGCTCTGGTCTGCTTCAGTGGAAACACATCCTAAATCAGGACCTTAAAATAATGTAATTGAAACTTTTCGGTTTTATCTCATATCATTATAGATTACTCGTCATTCTATGCGAATTCTAAAGGGATAAATAATGTTCTAATAGATAGTGGTTTTAATTATTATATGATAAGGATAATTTTGTACAAAATTAGATGAAGCAACTACATATTATGTCGCTGAACAAGGGTCTCAAACATGTCCACATACAAGTAATATAATGACGTGAATAAGATCCTCTTCAGTCGGTGCGAAGTTTTTTGCGACGTCATATGTTGCTCGCACCTGACGCAAAACGTGCCACGAAGCCTGTGGCGTTATCAAGATACTAACCTCTAACACGAAGCTAAATTCTACTTAATACTACTTACTTATTTATTATTCTACTTAATTTTTCAACGAACTAAGGTAGTGTGAATTAATGCCACACGTTAATACAACATTATTGGTGAAGTAAAAGTTTCTAAACAAATTGAACACGTTGAAGAAATAGAAGAAGATCGATTTGGTAAAGAATGCAGAAACCGTGAGAATGATGTGGAAAATAACAGCTTGTAAACACTCAAAATCACACTTAACACTAATATTATAAAGGCGAAAGTTTGTGTGTATGTGTGTGAGTATGTTTGTTACTCCTTCATTCAAAAACTACTGGACGGATTTGTCTGAAATTCAGAATGGAAATAGATTATACCCTGGATTAGCACATAGGCTAAATTTTATCCCAGAAAATCATAGAGTTCCCACGGGATTTTTAAAAACTTACATCCACGCGAACGAAGTCGCGGGCATCAGCTACTCAATTATAAAATCGTTCAGAACACAGAGAAATTGACTTTTTTGCATGCGGAGCCAATATGCACATTGGACTATCGGATCATCGCATCGAGTCAAGTTTTAAATATTTTTCGAACATCAGTGATAAAATTAACGAACTAAATAATATCGTGAATTCTCGGAGGTTGTTTCGATGTTTTATTACTTGCTATCACAGCAAAGGATTTCGGTGAAACTGACAATGTTATATTTTATTAGATTACCTACTTAAATATTTTGATACGTAGAGAACTGTTTCCAATTTTATAATTTTATTATTATGGATAGCATTGACCCGATTTTATAGAAAACCAGTATGTATTAGAAATTATTCACATATGAATTGCTAAATTATACTTATTTAACAAGTCTCTTAAGGGATTATATACTAAATTATGGTCTTAATATTAATAATTTAGATACTAGTATTCAATTTTGTGTGTATTATAATGAACTAGTAATAGTAGCTTGAAAACTGTATCATGATTATGCAATAATTTAGCTGATCAGTGCGTTTCTTGATAATATAATTAGTATAGTCTACACATTTGTTTTATATTGGGAAAGCCAGTTATTAATATTCATAACCGTTAAATATTATTTAACTTACAGAATACATAGTAATTGCTTTTGTAAGCGGTATTCATTTTGAATAATAGGTACTTACTGAAAAGGCTAATACATATTATGTAGTCGACATATGTAGGCGTTCTAAGGATAGATAATTTGTATCTGTTATATTCAAGGTGTAATATTAGTCGTGTGTTGTTGCAGGTGCTCTGGCATCTGGATATATTCCGGCGCAGTTTTCGCGAGCTCACTGGCCACGCTTGTCTTGGACCTTCGTGTATTTTTTGCGCTTTAAAGGTAAGTCTAAATTACGAGTATTAGTTGCAAAACGTTTATTGTATCTGTTTTCTACATAGGGCCATCCATGAGAATTTCTGTGTAAGTAACTGGTAAGAAAGAAACGTTAATCTGACATAAAATTACTAGCACCATTTTTGTAGCGAAACCAGGAATGTGGCGTATGAATATGACTGTCATATACAAGGGTGGAAAATTTTACCTGTTCGACATTAATTTTGTAACTAAAATAAACTTTTAATACCTTAAGTTTACTCAATAATATCTAAGCAGCTTTTTATCAGCAATTTATCAGCGCCTCTACATTTGTCATACCCTACTATATCGTTTTCACCCTGTGTAACGCAAGTTATAGGTTTGCTATCACGGTCATACGCCATTGGACAAAATTGAGAGTTTGTGTAATTTTTTTGAGGCTCGGGAATGAAGTCGTTTTAGAAGCTAGAAGAATCGTAACTAAAAGTTTGATAAATAATACAGCTATTATTTAGTAAACTATTTTATAAATCATTACAGGAATAAGTTAGTATCTTTACACAAATATACATAGAGTAAAAAAACATGATAAAAACTAGCTTCAGCCAATTCTTTAAAAGTTAGATTATAATTTATAAAAAAAATGGTTCGTTTAGTCTTGCACGGCGCGAGTGGCCAATCAGACGTGACCTTTTCGTGAACAATGAACAGTTCAGTACCTCATTTGACCTCAAATCTTTGGGCCCCAACTTTCGACACGTCTCGGACGTAAAACTGAAATGACTTCGCGGTTTTTTACAATAAAAGGATGTTGTTTTCTTCGTGTATGTACATCACGTTCAAAGAACATCTAAATTAGATCCTCAGTAGCGATTTGTTCTACTAAAAGATGAAAAGACGTAGGCGCTTTCGAAATTATTGCCGTATTCGTTTTTTCCGAACGCTAAAAACGGTAGAGTGGATCGTGTTTAAATTGCTTTATGGATTTGCTCCAAAAGTATGACAAGAGTGGGTAAGAAACAATAGTTTTAAGAGCTATAAATTGCTTTCGTTCAAAAGTTAGAAAAGTTAATAAATAACTAAGAATAGGTTTAAAAGATATAGATGTAGTACCTACCTAGGCCCTCCATACTTACGAGTAATTTTTGTCCTACGGTTGTTTCTTAATTGTTATTATTGGATCTTAAGCGTTGAACTCCTTCTATTCTAGTATAAACATGTATACTTCTGGTATACTATCATTCATATTCAGATCTCCATAATAGCGCTAGAGCCTTGTAGTGTGCTAAACATAACTGCATGAGACACTATTTCTCAAAAGTCGTTATATTCTTACGCGACATCGCTTAAAATAGCTTCACCGCAGGAATATATCAAAGCAAATTATTTCAGGCTCAAGAACTGGTTCGTAGATATTACGACCGACGTCGTGATTTCGCTATCCAGCTCTATCATGCAGTCGGGCCTTTACCTTGAGTTTATGAGCCTTTGTCTATGGACTTTGTGGCTTTGTTTTAAAGTCTTTGGAACTATTTTTAATGTTGTCTATGAGAAAACATTGTCTGCATTACATAAATTGAAGGTAGAATAAGATAATATATAGATAGGAATATAGCCATAGAGTAAGAGCCATTTTAGGCTCACCTTACAGGCCCACGCCCACTAATTTTAGACAGACCGTAGAAGAAAATGACAAAATTTAAAGTTAATTTATCCCGCAAAAACAAAGAGCTTCTACGAGGTTTTGAATAGCCTAAATTCTCGTAAATGAAGTCGCGTGTGTCATCTATAGTGTCATAATATCATGTACCTACTACCACCTATTACTTTGGTGTTATCTAATCAAGTTGTAGTAATAATTAATTTTTAGGGTTCCGTACCTCAAAAGGAAAAACGGAACCTTTATAGGATCACTTTGTTTATCATTTGAACTGTATCCGTAACACTGTTAATAGTTTCCGGAGTTAGATTATTGTTGCCATCATCTCGTCATCATTCGACATTTTAATTTCAAGATAAATAAATAATTTAATAACACCATAATATAACGTTTCGCACAAGGTTTCAACCATGCAGGCTTGATGTAAAATCAATCCACTGTCAAAAGGTACTGTAAAATGTAAATTAGTTACACTTATTGTACTCAAAATCCACGATGAGCTTTTTTATTTTTCTCATTGATTAAGTGAAATAAGTCTTATTCGTTTGGAATAAGAATTAAAATGGATACTATCGAAGTTTTGCTGACTGTACTAGTGCGGACTTCTTACAATAAACTGTAGTTGGAAGTCGTCAAGTTGTTTGTATGACTTTAGATGAGTTCGTAGAACTTTTGTCCTCGAGTTTAGTGATTTGAGCGAACGTAGAGTAGGTAACAACAGATTATTGCTTCATTGTGATTATTGATTAATGATTATGCATACCGTAGAAAGTTATTAAGACCCTTCTTGTTATTTTAATACGGTATAGATTTTAAGTTTATACCGTATGCACACTACTTACCTTCGTTTAATAGGTACATAGCTTACAAAAATAACAAGAAACAGCCAATCAGCATTTATTTTGATCATAAGGTTCGATTCACATTGTTGCCAAAACAAAGATGATTTCTAAAATGTAACAATACTTTTTAAATTAAGTTGATAAATATTTTGTACTTATCTCGAAAATGGCATGAAACGTGTAGCTGTAGTTGTACACGTTTCATGTCGGTAACTTAAGGAGTAACTAGATACCTACTCGTAAGTATATTATGGAGTGCTTGACCTCTTAAGTTACCGAAGTGCGCGAAAATAACCACAGGCATGGACACACAGCATCGTATTACAATATACTTATTACGCAGTATCCAAGTTGCACTTTACCAAAAGATTGCCAAGTAAATTAAAAAAAAAATTGCTATACCATAGTAAAGCGCCTGGTTAACATGCGCGCTTTATGTAGTTTTGATGATTCGTTGGTGGATCATCACAAGACCGCGGGTTTATGAGTCGACGTACTACAAGTAAAACCATCGTAAACTTTAACGCAAGCTTATGTCCTGTGCTTATGTGGCTCGCCCGCCAATCGATATTAGGTATACCCAGCTGACATAACCTAATCATACGGTGCCTATCCACAAGTGGATTGTGAATCTACTTACCTACTTACTTGTGAATCGGTGAAGAATACTGACTGTATTACATTACCGCGTTGAACAGCCAGGATAATTCTATCGGGCGCGGTAAAATATCTCGTAATTTTTTTTGCATCAAGACTTCAAAATAAATATAATAATAATTATGTTTATATCCACTCCTATATGTTTAAATGTCAATGTTATTATTTTGATATGTGTATGGTATGGTTCCCATAATACTATAAGAATGTGTATGGAGATAAATACAAATTTTATGTAGGTACCTTTACATTATTTATTTACATCATATTTTCATTGTCATATATTGTATGTTGTTACCATGGACAATCGCTATGATATATTAAAATACCTAATACATTCAAGTATTGGCATTATTGTACGAGTACCTATGTTGCAGTTACAATCTTGCATAAATTGATTATAAACATCATGTACCTACACATACCTACGAATAGGCTTAGAGGTATGTTCATTCTTGATTCTTGTATTCTTATAAAATAAGTTGTATGAATTTGCGTATCAATTTTAAGGATTATAATGACAGAGTGAACTATGTGAGTGAGCTTTCGTAAGGGTGTACCTAAGCCTACCAATGCTAACCGCGCACCAGATAGGTTGTCAAAACTATTGAACTGCAAAGAAATAAATAGATGTAATTATTCAAAGTTTCATTCAAATAAAATTTGGTTGTAGCAAGAATTAGATAATAATTAGGCACGTTCCTGGAAGTGTGTCGTGGCTGTACGTGCTCGAAGTCGCATTCAAACTGGGCCAGCCAATTACGGTGCTATTGCACCGCGCAATATCTATCACTGAACCAATCATTGGTTTACCTATTTTATCGAAATATAGGTAAACGCACATAACTGTCCATAAAAAAATGTATTTCAGACTCGTAATCGTATCTACCTTATGGGCAAGTTATTTATCACAAAAAAAACATGCTGGAACAAAATTTAGCTAGCAAGTAACAAATTCACCTGCCAGATTATAAATGCGAAAGTGTGTTTGTTTGTTGGTTTGTCCTTCAATCACGTCGCAACGTAGCAACTAACCGACGCGACGTGCTTTTTGCATGGATATAGTCAAAGAACGGGAGAGTGGTATAAGCTACTTTAAGGGCTCTTATACACCGATCCTACCAGAATTAGAAAAAAAGCTATGGATCAGGATAGTATGAAGTAGGATTGAATTCAGACAGTATACTTTCCGATTCAGATCGGAGTGCCTTCGGTAAACTGAGCGGAGTAGTTGCCGGTAGCTGGACTTAGATGTTCAAATATGTATAGTAGGTAGATTATGCATGAAAATATGCATTAATTTGTTGTAATTACTTGTTGTGCACTTATGTATGAATGCAGTTTCATTACAGTGTTTCATTCTGAATTTTACATAATCTATGTAGTATAAAATTATCATTATTTTTATCATGAGCATAATCGCTGTTTCCACAATAAAAAAATGTACCTACTACTTGCATGTGGAGATTGTTTTATTGAATGTGGAAAACGTTTCATTTGTTTTGTAACATTCTCTCTCTGTCTCTCTTCTGCGGCAATGTGCCTTGAGCTTTATGACGTCATGTTGTGTTGTGTTATAGGTATATGCATTGAAAGGTATATACATGGCATATGTCAACATTTTAAATTAACCTCTATATAATATCCGATTCCATGCAATTTTCAATGGAAATGTCGAATTTGTGATAAATGTGAAGGTAGGAAAAATTATTTAGGTACTACAAGACTTCTACAAAAATATAATCTTACAATTTTCATCGTGCGTGTACAAAGACAATGATAGTTTTTCACTTGGTTTTGTACGGACGAGGAATGCTTCGATCCGGTTATTCACAATTTGATTTAGTGTGGTACGCGCTTTATGTTCTCGGATCACGCGAGAACCTACCTAATAGGTATTACGGATGGAGGATACGAGGATTATCTAATAGGTTTATTGTATTACGGACTGTACGTTTGATAGAAAACTCATTCAGTACTAATATTACAAATGCGTGCGTCTGTCTGTTGCATTTTCACGGCTCCATTTAACCGATAAGCATGATTGCTTGGTTCCAGGAGACGGACTAGTACTACGAGTATATGTCTCGCAAAATCAAAGGGTTCCTACTGGATTTTTAAGACCTATATCCTACTAAGATTAAATTAAATTAGAACATAAATATTCATGTGCCTGGCAGCAGTCGTTTTAACATCTCCCGGGCGTTAGCCCTATCATTAAAAGGAAGTTGACTAACTCCCGCCTTATGCCATTTCACTGCGACATATACCTACAGTTAAAAATGGTATAGCATACGAAACAAAAAAAAAACTCTATGCCGACAGGCTTCGAGGCGAAATTGGCCGAACTTATTGAGAAGTACCTATTTCCACATACGGATAATACGCATATCCTTATATAGTAATAAGTATTATTATCACAACAATAATGTCGTTTTTCTCCCTATTAAAGCTTCCATAACTACTTTGATACCTACTTGAATCGTAGTCACCTCTAATTACTGATGCTAATTGAAACATTTAAGATGACGCCTACACCTAGGTTCTTGCTCGGTATTTACTGTATCACAATAGTGAGGGGCAAATGAAATCGGCTGTCAACCTTGAATTGTTTTCATTGGCGGCATAAACCATTATAAATAATAGATCGGCCGGTAGCTAATAGCTATACAGATAGGTAGGTGCTTAGTGCTTACCAGTCTAATACGTTAGGTTCTTCAACTCAAGCTTATATGAAATACCTAATAATCAAAGAATTCAGGATTAAGCTGGTAACTGTAATAGTAGGTGCAGAGTTTTATTCCCAATGTATACATATAGAAAAACTTGTCCTGACTGATTGACTGAACTGGGGGTTAAATAGGGGTTGAAATTATTTTTTGCATTCATAGGTACCTTTCACATGAAAATTCGTACCCATTTGGACATTCGGTCAAAAATAAAGAAGAAGGTAGGCGTTTCAGGATTTTGGAAATGACCCTCACCGACTTACAAAATTCTATATGGGCGAATCCGGGTTTGCCAAATGACCGAAGAGCTTTCTATATTGCATGTAAGTAGGTACCTACGAGTTTTAGGTATAGCTCAGTCACGAAACACTAATACCCTTGACCGATGCAAGCCCCACAAAATATTGGTAGATAATACAAGATACGCCAACGCGGTTGTCCACTGAGCAGCGCACGCGCAGCTGCAGGACCGGTTTTACTTCTCGTTTACGTCGGGCACTCTACACTATAGAGTTTAGTAGATAGCTATACATATGAAGCTTTTGAATTAATTTCAGTCGAGTAATTACAAAAGACGCTGTCATAGACTGGTGGTTAAGAGTTAAGAGTCGACTGCCTATTCAAAGGGGGAAAGGATTCTGGAGTTCGATCCCGGGCTTGAACTGTTCGCAGTTATGTGCGTTAATGTGCAATTAAATATCACTATAGCTTTAACGGTGAAACAAAACATCGTAAGAGAAGCTGCGGGCTAGAGAGTTCTCTATAATGTTTTCAATGGTGTGGTAGTTTGCCAATCAGCATGCTGGTTTATCGCCTAAACACTTCTCAGTCTGTGAGGAGACCTGGTCTCAGTAGTGGGCCGGCCATGGTTTGTCATCATAATGATGATGAATTACAGAAGATACATGGTAATATCCTCAAAACTGTAGCATTTTTTAAACGACTTGGTAGTTGTGTAGGTACCTACGTCTTTATATTATTCCTAATTCTGTCGTACCTACCTACTATCGTAAAACTGGGTTACTAGGTACCTACTAGGTACGCCCTAGCCGGCACTGGCTGGATATCAAGTTAGCAACAAAAATGAATGGCATCCCGCAAAATTTTTGCTCGGAATTACTGGTCTACTATTTAGTAGATAAAATCCGTCGACATATTGCAGTAGCACCTACCTAATTATTCATTAGAACCCATTGATCTGGTCGCATCTGTTGTTTTCACTATATTATTTGCATAAATAACACATCAGAAGTGAAAACAAAGAAAATAAGAGGTTCGTAATTGCCACTTAACTCCCACATCACCCCAGTCGCAAGGTTTTCCACCCACCAAATTAGTGACCGATTAATTGAAAGCCCCGATACAACCTATGTTAATCGTTAATATTGCAATGGACTAAATCAACTTGTTAGTATATTAATTTATTATGTAAACGCTCATTGAGCTATTTTATTAAGGCTAACTAATAAAATATAGCCGTCTCCTAAGTTTCTTAAAATTTTTATTTAAAAAATGTCACGAAATAATTGAAAATGTATAATATGTAAATGATTTATCATGTTATTTACTAGATTACAAAAACATTATAATACTTCAATAGTTGCAGCAAATATTACGTATTTTTATGTTGGGCAGAAAATGAAAAATAGCGCGAGCCACCCGGCCCAAACTTTCAAAGAAATTCACCGAAATTTATTGAACTCCTAGTAATTTTGCTCAGTTTTCCATGAATTTATTTTCTAAATTAAATTTAGGCCTACAGGTATTATTATTCTAAAATCTACATCACTGAATAGAATAAAAACTCCAATTCAGGCTTAGTAAGTACTGTATTACATACTTATTTACCTACCTACTGTTTGTAACTTACGTAAACCTAAGTTATACTCAAGTTGTAACCCAAGCCGATTAACTAAGTTTATATTCCTTACCTAACAATAATTATCAAGTAAGTTCAGTACCTATAAATCATTCATTTGATTCCGATATAGTACGTCATAAGCTTATTAACTGGTCACTAGAATCCGACTAGCCGGCGCCACGTGTCATCGCCTCCACGCATTTACGCCGTATTTTAACGTTAACGTATCGTTTACGTTACGTAACGTTTTCACTTGATTAATACAAATCTTAATCGCTTCCATTTTTACTCAGCTCGTCGCGTGGGCAAGCAGTGGGTTGCTTTTATAGTTTTTATTGTAATTTTATGTGGTTTTACATGCAATCAAATGAGCTTCTGCTTATCTATATTAGGTATGTGATTATCAGTCATGATTATAAGCGCACATGTCAGTGTCGATATTATACCCAAATAATTTTTATGGTATGTATTACCTACCTACTACTTATTTTTGTACAGCAAAGGCATATCTTACCTATTTATTTATTTATAATAACATCTTGAATGCACCTTTATAATTGTTAAATACACTATTGCTATTTGCAGGTAATATTAACATTTTATTATAGGTGATCACGAAGATCATTCGTTTTGTAAGCTAATACGTAGACTTATATATTATGAAGATAATAATAACTGCACCTTTTAATTCATGTGTATCTTATTGATATTACTATATTATTATGGTTCCTATCTGTATTACCTAGGTATTAACGAATTACGACCTCCATACTTAATTATCTACTATCATCATTAACATAATTGCATGAAGGCTGAATATGGTCGGTATAAACCTAAGCTGACTAATATGTAAAAAGACGTACTAACCTAATCAACGCCCAGCTCAAACTCTTGGACCTAGAACTTACAGAAGCCGAAATTTTGAACAGAGGTTCCCTTTACAATGTAACTTAGACAAAGAATAAGGCCTAATTTTACGGAATTCATACGAGAGCAAAGCCGCCTACGATGTAGTAATTACATTAACAATTTTTTTTGTTACCCGTCAATAAAGGTTTAAATCTGGGAATATGTTAGATGACTCACAAAAACTGCAGAAAAAATGAAACCTTGACACTCGAAAGTGTTTTAAACAATTACACAATACAACATTGCATGCCGCACGATGGCTTTATGTGGTCTGCGCACACGTCGCTCATAATCGCAGATGTCATTGCCATCTGACACACGACTGAAGGCGCTGTGGTTATATTTTATGGCAAAGTACAGCTATTTTACGTAACTACCTAATTATTTATTTTATTTTATCAGGACAACCAACAGCTTTTTGTATTACATAGGGTGAAAATTAGAAAATACCCGCGACTTCGCCCGTGTGGATTTAGGTTATTCGAAATACCGAGGGAACTCTTTGATTTTCCGAGATAAAAAGTAACCTAAGTGCTTCCAGGATATTATCTATCTCCATTCCAAATTTCTGTCAAATCCGTCTAATAGTTTTTGCGAGAAGGAGTAACAAACATACACACACACACACATACACACAACCTATCGCCTTTATAATATTATATATTAGTGTGATATAGTGTGAAGTGTGATTAGTGTGATGATACAATCTTTATTAATTGATAATTGATAGAGTTCAGTTTAATAGCGACTGTTTTTTCGATAGCTCTTTAGATAAAGGTTAACGACTGCATCAAATTGTTTTAGTTTCGGTGTGGTACGTTAGAAATCAAAAACTTCCGCCACGGGTTAACTTAGGTATACATTTGCTAAATATACCTACACTGTTTTATTCAAAGATGAAATATGCAAAACCGTTACAGTGCATAAATTAGGTACATACTTACAAATATATACATATTACATACATGAACATACATACCTAAATTCATGCATGCATAATACATAGTTACATACATACAGGCACAATACAGAATCTTCTTTTTAAGTCGGTTAAAAATACGGCAATTTTATCGAAAGCTTTCTCTATAATAGGAGCTTTCGATTCTCTTGAGAGCCTTAAGTACCTATTGAATAAAGAAAATGTGACTTTGACTTTTATTTATCGATATTTATTTATTATATTATTTGATATTATTATAAATGCAAGGATGTTTGTATCTTCCAATTCGGAATGGAGATAGCTTATACTTACCCTGAATTAATAGGCTACATTTAATCCCGAAAAATCAAAGAGTTCTCACGGGATTAATTGAATCCATGCGGATGAAGACACGGACATCATCCAGTGTGAAGATAATAATTATTGTAATTTCATACGTTAGCGGAAAAGTTGCTATGTATTAAATATGTAGTTTGAATTTTCGATGAGGTTTACTTCCATACTCCAAAGTTTACATTTATCAAACATCAAAGTATAACAACAGTTTTCCGGGAAGTTGGGAAAAAATTACGTTTATATTTCTCTACATTCGATTGTTTGATTTAACAAAAGAGTGGAAAGGCGTTACTGTAGTTAAATAATCGCTCTGATCCTACTCTGTTCTATTGTTTTTAGTCTTTCGTAATATTTCGTTCTATAAATCCAATATTAGCGATTTCAGAAGTTACAAGCTTGCAATCAAATTAATAAAGCACAATACCTGTATAAAGCTGAAAGTATGTTTCTTTATTGGTTTGTTCTTCAGTCACGCTCCCATGGAGTAATAGATCAACATGATTTTTGCATGGATATTTTACATAGACTGGACATAAGCTATTTTATCTCGGAAAATTAAAGAATTCCCACGAGGTTATTAAACTAAATGTATTTCTTGCCCATCATCTAGATACATATTTAAGTTATTTTTTAGACACAATTTATTTTTCAATATAAAAATAGCGAGAAAACGAACAAGTGGGTCACTTGATATAAAGTGATTACCGCCGCTTATGAACATTTGCAACTCCAAAGGAATCGTCAATACGTTGCCGGCCTTTCATGAATTTGTTTACCAGCCCCTTGAAATCTAGTAGCAACACTGTCAAAGGAAGTTGGTTCCACAGTTTGCATATGCGTGGAAAAAACATCTGATCTGGCACAACGCGTGGTCGAACTGCACCAGGCACCAAGATGGTTTGGTTAAATACGAAGATTTTAACAAATATTGTTTAATGTTATGACGTAAACCTACCTGTCTATATATAACGTAATAAAATAATAGAATTACATTTTTATAGCGATAAATGTATGATTTATTAGTAGCATTCCTAATACTGGCTCCAGCCTTCAACCTCTAGCGATTGGTCAGGTACAAAAGTGGTTCGGAATGTGAATTGTTTCCAACCATTATCTTAGCACGGTATTATCTGTTGTAATTACAATCACTATTAGTTCGTACGAGTATGTCGCAATACACCAGACACAGAACAGTTAATCTCTACTGTTAAATTTCATAGTTTGTCTATTTGTTTGTGTGCACTAGTGTTGTTATGGATATCCATATCCGTAACCAAAACTATCGGATATCCGAAATAAAAAAATATCCGTAACCGTAACTGAATCCGTAATAAAAGTTTTGGATAGTTTCGGATAGGGCGGAGTCTAACTAAATACTACACTCGTACGAATTAACTGTGCACTCCGCTGGAATGCGACACCTTCATCAGTTCACATTTTACAGTTCCTTAAAAAATTAATATCCGTAACCGAAAATATCGGATAATCCGAAATAATATTAAATTATTTCGGATTATCCGATATTTCCATAACCGTAACCGAAACCGATATTATTTTTTACCAATATCCATATCCATATCCATATCCGGATCCGAAATTATATATCCATAACATCCCTAGTGTGCACCTCACGTACAAAGCACTATAGTGACGGATTGAGACAAAACTTTCGAAGCAGAAGTGCTCGATGCAGACTGCTATGACGTTACGATATAACATGCTTCTCTTGGTAAAGATAATGATCCACGAGGGCAAAGCCGCGGGGCAAAGCCAAATGTAATGCCTTTATACGCGCTTAATTCTTCAGCCGTTTAGAGTTTCTTGGCGTTTTGCAACATAAAAACAATTTGAACCGTGCATTTAAATCCGTACAAGCTTTTTATGTCGACAAAACTAATAACACTCTAGCTAGGAGAATGTCTTTAATGATTTTACAACGGTTGATATAGGCTATAGATTTATATTATTTTAAGTAGGTACCTAAGAATTTATTTGTAATTCAGAATAAGTTGTTTGAATCAAGGAAAGAATGTTGATCGTACGTCGTCGCAGCCAAACGTGTCGCAGCGGATGGATTGATTACGAATATTCAACTTCATCTACGTGGATATAGGTTTTCTTAAATCCCGTGGGAACTATTTAATTTTCCGGGATTAAAAGTAGCTGTGATAAATTCAGGCTATAAGCTCCATTCCAAACAGTCGAATGGGTTCAGTCCTTGTGGCCTGAAGGCGTGAAAAACTAAACTTTAACATTTATATCATTATTGCGATTTATAGCGATTAGAATATTCAAATTCATAAAACGTGGACATTTCTTGTGGACAAGTACAGAAAAACCGGCCAAGTGCGACTCCGACTCGCGCACCAAGGGTTCCCTACTCGGGTATTTTATTTGATATTTTGCACGATAAATCAAAAACTGTTATTCATAAACATAAATAAAAATCTGTTTTAGAATGTACCTACAGGTAAAGGAAAGTTTCATATGATACCCCATTGGTATAGTTATCTTACTTTGAAAGTTGAAAATACTAAATATTTGTTCATAAACGCATTCTTTTTTTTTTGTGTGATGTAACTACTAATTCACAGGTTTCGGATTATTTCCTTTACTTGTGCTATAGGACCTACCTACCTTCCAAATTTCATGATTCTAGCCCTAGATCAACGGGAAGTACCTATCCTGTAGGTTTTCTTGACAGACACGACAGACGGACGGACAGACAGACAGACAGTGCGACAGACACAAAGTGACTCTATAAGTGTTCCTTTTTCCTTTTGAGGTACGGAACCCTAACAATGCAGTGCTGATTATTCGCCTCAAAGTGTGCGATCAGATTTATATCGAGGCTCCTTTCTCCTGCTTTTCATATGGAGATTTTGAGTATCCACCTGTGATTTTACTCATACTATCTATACTAATAAATAAAAGTGTCTGTCTGTAATTTCGAAATAACTACCTCATATTAAGCTCATATGGTTATTTGAACGATACCATAACTGAATCACACGTTTTTTAAATTTTTGTCTGTCGGTCTGTCTGTTTGAAAAGGCTAATCTTTGGAACGGCTGAACCGATTTTGACGGGACTTTCACAAGGAAGTAGAGGATTGACCAAGGCGTAACATAGGCTACTTTTTTAACCGACTTTCAAAAAGGGAGTTGTGTTTTTCTACCTATGTACACCGAAATCTCCGAGATTTCTGAACCGATTTGCGTCATTTCTTTTTTAATCGATAGAGGAACTTTGCGACATTCTTTCTTTCATAAAAAATTTGGAGTCCAACTCCTCAATCCTGATGCTGCAGGGGATCTGACCAATCCACGCGGGCGAAGCTGCGGGCATCAGCTAGTCAATGTATAAAACATGTTTTGGTAAAATGAAACTAAGCCGGTGTTGGGTTGGAGAATTTCGGAACTGGTCGGAAGAGATAGCCGCGTGCGGAAGTGGAACAATGGCACAGATTTCAAATAGATGCAAGATGACAACTCGTTGGCTTGGTTTTCGTTAGTAATTCTACTCTGTACACTGTACAGTGTACACTGCTGAAATTAAATGAAAATTTATTAGTCAAAAAACTTTGTTTGTCTTGGCTTTCGTTTGTCCTGTCCACCTAGTGTGGCAGAGGGCGCTTACATGTGGTTACAGTACCTATTACGCTACCATCATCATGAAGCACATTGGTAGACGCTCACACCTTTGAAAACATTATGAAGAACTCTCAGGTATGCAGGTTTCCTCGCGATGTTTTCCTTAAAGCAAGTTACATTATTTGCTTGAAACGCACAAAGTACTCAAAAATCAGAGATACGTGCCTGGGATTGAACCTCCTATCCCTCAAATAGGAGGCCGACGTATTAACCACGAGGTTATCACTAACGAGTGGTTTATGGTTCCGTAGCTAAATGGCAAAAAACGGAACCCTTATTACCTACTCGTAGCTACACACTTGACCTTGTTTAAAAATTCCTTGCGACTTGGTACTATACAACACTAGCTTAGCTTCTCCTTTCAGCAAAGGTTGCCTGGTAGAGATTGCTCCAAGCAATAAGGCCCCCTTTGCACACAATTGTTTTTTCTGTTTTCTTCTTTCTGTGTTGTGTTCCTTTATGTGTTTTTGTGTGCAATAAAGTGTTCTATGTATCTATCTTGTTCCACGTCATCCTGGTCCACGCGAACTAGCTGACAAGATTGTTTTTGCAAGCCAGGCCATCTTCCTTAGGGATTCCAGTCTAGAGTTGATCTTACTATGTTGTGGTGTTCCCTTCACAGAAATGTGGTCAATCCATCCAGTTTACGTTTAATCTGCCAATCTACTCGCATTTGCGTTTTCTTGCGGTTTTTGAAAGTGGTTTCATATTTTGAGAGTTGCCTATGAATTGTATATTTAGTTGCTTAAATAGCTAGCCTGTTTGTTCTAACCCAGATACGATTCCCTTGATAACAAATAAATAATTAATTAATGTATCTAAAATGTACAGTGTATATACATTATACATCTTTGATCAATTGCTTTAGTGTACACGTAACCACATGTAATAAATAAAAGGAATAAATTATTTAATTTAAAAATGCATTTTGGCCAGACGTCGAATTATTGTAAAAGTGGAGCAAAATTCCACTTTTACAATTTATCGACTTGCTAAGATTTCGACTTTCGCATTCGTGTTCTTGTAAATAAAATTGTATTAATTAATTCAGTATAATGCCCACTTTATAACTTTATTGAGCGTAGAACAATTTAAATTCAATACAAAAATATATTTATTGTTTAAATAAATATACCCAAATGCCTTTTAAGGTAAGGTAGGTTTCAATTCATTTCATAAATTTATTTTCATGTATGTTTCCATCTTGACAAGAGACTGCGTCATCACTTAGATACTATTAGGTAAGATTCCAGTCAAGAACTAACTTATATCTGAACAAAAAATCGGCCAAACGCGAGTTGGACTAGCACACGAAGAATTCCGTACTATCGTACAAGAAATACCACTTTTAAAATTTTTATAGCGGTAATTTTGAAATGTTTATTATTTGTTTTTATAGCGGCACTAGGAATACACATTCTGTGAAAATTTTAACTCTCTATCTAGGTATTACGGTTCACGAGATACAAGCTCGCTGACAGACAGACGGACGGATGGACGGACAGCGGGGTCTTAGTAATAGGGTCCCGTTGAAACTCTTTGTGTACGGAACCCTAAAAAAGATATATTTTGAGAATGTTAACATATTATCAAGTTTGATATTTTCTTGTAGTGAAAAATTGTCTAAGGTACCTATCAAAAAATAAATAGCAACTTGTGGACCAATTTTAAAAAGTAATGAACGTTAATAAGTCCCTTTATAATATGTTCTGATTCTGAATCTTTTACTGTTAGCGGAAGAATTGCATCAAGTGCGTAGTGATAAAGCGTCGAGTTACACTATCGTTATCAGTTACGTATAGTTATGTAGGTACACGGGTGTCGTGTGTCCGTGGAAACGCATCGAGTTGCACAAACCGGTCGGTCGCTGACTGACCCGGCTTCTAGTGCTGTAATCTCGAGTCCGTTCCTAGGTAACCTAGGCTAGTGTTCGATTCTAACGTAGCTATTAGGTAACTGTGTAAAACTGAAAGCATAATTACTCATAAATAAATTATAGCAAGTGTAAATTAATTTATATCGTCCCCGACAAGTGAAGGTTACAGTAACTAGAAAAGAGCTGATAACTTTCAAACGGCTGAACCGATTTACTTGGATTACCTATAGCTAAGAACACTCTCGATCAAGCCACCTTTCAAACAAAAAAAAACTTAATTAAAATCGGTGCATTAGTTTAGGAGCTACGATGCTACAGACAGATACACAGATACACACGTCAATCTTATAACACCCTTTTTTTTGGGTCGGAGGTTAAAAATATAGTTAAAATAAAAAAGGTTTTTGTATGTTTATTATAGGTAGGCACTAGTTCTAGAGTCATGAATTTTCAAGCAACTATCTAAAGTAATTTTAAAACAGTTTAAAAATTTAAGAGAAATGAACCTTGAATAAAATACTCAAAGTCACATAAACTGTAAATCTATTCGTCGTAAATTGAAATGAACTTTTACTTTTTCATTGTAGAGTCAAAGGTTAACTGACATTAAACATTGAACCAACGATATTTTAGGTCAGCGTTACCAATTGGGTTTAAACGATCCATATTGTACTAGTAATCTATACTTTTAATAAATAAAATTGAAGTGTCTGTCAGTAATTTCGAAAATAACTACCTCATATTAAGCTCATATCGTTATTTGAACTATACCACGACTGAATCACTCGTTTTTAAAATTTTTGTCTGTCTGTCTGTCATGCTAAAAACTATAAACAAATACTACAATCAGTACCCTACATACTTATTTAAATCGTAAAAAATAGTAGTAAGTATATAGATTTTTTACCACATCTAAGATGAATCGTTTACTCGGTCGATGATCTAATACTCGTAGGTACGTATCTTTTAAGCTGAGAAGCAATTAAATAAGTTTAAGAATAGCTAGTATAGCTTAACTGTAACTTAATAATAACTTTTATTTATCTTTAATTTTTACAACAGTTATCTAAATTAAAATAATCTAAATTAAATTAAAATACTACCAAGTACCAAGTTTTGGTAATCTGTGTTCTTAATTCAGGATTTTCTATTTCAAAGTTAAACAAATAGTCGAATGGTATTACTATAAAAGTACTTTAGTTACTAGTTAGGTTATAAATTTCGCACATAACGAAACGTGTAAACTATAAAGTAGATAGGTAGTTGTCGCTACAAATGTTAATTGAAAAGCATTTGTTCAAAAGCTTCTAGCCACAAAGACTTCATCTTTGCTATATCGAGACGAGATACTAACTGGACTCCCTCTTACGTCGATTTTGCGTCTTGCTTGCACTCGTGAAGTTGTATACGGGGCGCCGAAGCCTATATTTCCTATCTCGTTCTTACCCAAGCGCCTGCGCAGCCTGTCACACGGCTGGCATACACGCTACCATCCGAACGCCGCGAACAGTCAACAGACGCTTTTATTTTGTGTGATAACAATTTATATACGTACATAACTGTATTAAACTTTATACGAAGTATATAGAATTGTGTAGGAGTTTTGCAATTTGTGTCAGTGTAAGTGTTTGTGTCAAAGGTCATTGTTAAGTGCCTGAATCGAGTGAGCGGTGTAACATATTGGAAGTGAATTCTAGTGAACATTCACGAGGTGATCACAGATCACTCGTTAGCCTTGCCGATCGCGCCTAATATACAACCTCTATTAGTTTATGTACTCGCTTAAATGTGTCTGCGACAACTTATATTGCAACGATAACGTTCAGGGCCGAATTCCACTCTTAAGGAAATATCACACGTTAATTTATACGAACAACTTACGGTATTTTTATTGACGGATTATTAAACTAACGACTTCGCGTCCCTACCGAGTAACTTCGAGTAGGTACTTGTATGTAATTAATTGCCGATTAAACTTCTTCAGCCTGACTCTATTTAGCCACTTTAAAAGTTCGATTGGTTATTGTAGACTCTATCTCATACTACAGAACCACTTTAGACTAATACGTCTAAAGGTATTTAACATTTTTTTTCGCGACTTTGTTCTCGTGTATATAGTTTCTTAAACATCCCATAGGATCCCTTTGTTTTCATGTGATAAAAAGTAGCCTAGATGTTTCATTGCGTATTCCTCTGTCTGCACGCGAGCCCCCTTAAAATTGGTCCAGTTGTTTTGAAAATTAGCCGGGCAAAACAGACAAACAGTATAGTTTTAAAATTGAGCAGGGTATGTTTAGGTAGGCAGTTATTTATAAAGCTTAACACGGGCACTTTTATTTTATTCATTTGTGTAGAATAGTCATCTCCTTCTTATTTTCCTCTATAGCTATAGAATAGTCATATAACTTAGGGGATGTTGTTTGTAATAAGGTTGACTTAAATTAGTTTTCAGAAGAAAGGCAACACGTCTACTTTTACAGGCACAATTAATAAATGCAATTTTAAACAGAACAGGGGACTTTACGCCCGGTTTCGAAACTCCAAAAAATTCGCCATCGTTCTTGTACCACCTAAAATCGCGGAAAAAGTGTCGACATTTACCATTCAGTCTGTCAATAGAGGACACAATCGATATTGTTATTCGCCGTAGTTGGTAACAGTTGTTGTAATACGAGACTAATTAAAATCGAATTGAGCCCATTGTCTGTTCAGTGTTCACTCACACATAACTCCACAATGTTCGATAGACAATCACTTTACGTACGAAAATTGACAATCCATACTTCCCTACTAATGTTTTTGCGAAAGCTTGTCTGTCTGTCTGTTTCCTAGCTTTTCACGACCCATCCGTTTAACCGATTCTGACTGGTACAGAGATAGCTTGTATTAGTTGCCATCCTTGGGATGGACGATTGGACATAGGCTACTTTTTGCATCGTTGAATTAAAAGATTAAAAAAAAAATCAAATGGACGAAGTCATATCAAATGATAGACAGACAAACACAATTTCGCATTTATAATAAGTACATGTGTTAAATAAGTTATGGATCAGTATGGATTTATTTTATGTATTTTTATAGAATTTCAACGTCTCTAGCAGGCGTCAATAAATGTTCCTACATATTTGACGCTAGGTAGCCTATAAACCGCCTATTTTAATAGCCAGCCTAGCCTAATACCAATACTATCGTCGATTCAGGATCAAACCGAGAGTTCCTTCACT
The DNA here is from genome assembly GCF_905333055.1 of Maniola jurtina. Classification (NCBI taxonomy): domain Eukaryota; kingdom Metazoa; phylum Arthropoda; class Insecta; order Lepidoptera; family Nymphalidae; genus Maniola; species Maniola jurtina. The sequence goes on along the minus strand of NC_060036.1, from coordinate 10,509,910 downwards.
CTAGTTCACTCTGAATTTGTGTGCAACGCCAGCACTAGTTTATCACAAGAACAGTTTCAGTTTATCGTAAACATACCTACCTACTTACATATTATTATACTAGCTGATGCCCGCGACTTCGTACGCGTGGATGTAGTTTTTTAAAAATCCCGTGGGAACTCTTTGATTTTCCGGGATAAAAAGTAGCCTATGTGCTAATCCACAGTATAATCTATCTCCATTCTAAATTTCAGCCCTATCCGTCCAGTAGTTTTTGCGTGAAGGAGTAACAAACATACACACACACACACACACACACACACACACACACACACACATACAAACTTTCGCCTTTATAATATTAGTGTGATAGGTAATAGCACTTACACAATAGGTTACTTCTCTAGCTGCGATTGAATCAGATGTTGCATAGAACAAATCGATTGCCGTATGTGTAATCCACCGTAAAGCCAATCGAAACGAATGTGTTATGTAGTTCAGAAATGGTCGATTATTTTCTTCTCGCCAACCTATGCCTGTTACTCATCTACCTAGCTACATTATTATTTACTAGCATGCAGAAGTCGTAGTCTCGTCAGCAAAAATGTATTATTGTAAAACGAACTTATGCCCGCGACTTCGTCCACGTGGACTGCACTTTCAACCCCCTATTTTACCCCCTTAGGGTTTCAATTTTCGAAAATTCTTTCATAGCGGATGTCTACGTCATAATAGCTACCTGCATGCCAAATTTCAGCCCGATTCATCCAGTAATTTGAGCTGTGCGTTGATAGATCAATCAGTCAGTCAGTCACATTAGATACATATCTGCCTAGGATTATTATTTTTCTTAATATAATAGGTATAAGTATCTAAATAGGTAGTTTTCTTTTATGGATAGGTTAGGTAGCATATCTTTGTTAAGATGAACGAAGAAACCGATTCGGATGTTTTACAAATATTGTAATTGACAATGGGCAAAATACAATTTTATTTTTTTAAAGAATTTAATTAACCAACTACTCAAAATTAACTATACTTTGTTAATAAAATATTCAGTAACAATTAATAGCTTTTAATTATTGACAGGCAGGTACGGTTTTAGAAACGTTAATTTTGATGTTAAATTTATTGCTTTTCCTCTACTCTAAATCTCTCATTGCATAAGTAGCACAAACGTATACAGATACATAAGTAAAAAAAGCATAGGTATAAATAAATAATCGTATGGAAATATTATTACAGACTTCGCTTATTGCTTCAACAATATTTGCTTATTGTTCGCATTTAACTGCGCGTACAAAAGATTATCTCAAACCTTATAAAATAGCAATAATGTTACTATTGTTTGTAAATTATACTCCTTATTTTAACAACACTAAAGTTCAAGTTTCCATAACATAGTATTTGATTAATCGGCTTTTAGATAACTTAAATAGGTAGTACCTCATCGAATATTGGGCAAAAAAATGATAAATCCATATAAAGCAACGTTATTTGGAAGTATGAGATAGATTGCCGCCCAGATCCGCTTGAGAATGGGCGTCTTGTTCGCAGAAATGATGACTAAACTGCTTTGCCTCGAAGTTCGAACAGAAAGTCTTTTGACCTTCTTTATATAACTTTAGTTTTTCCTTATGCGTTGAGAAAAGTTTTGGCCTTAGGGCAGTCAGTGCCTTAGGGTGAACTTAAATAGCTTTTAGATTGAATATGACACGTATTGTTTCCTAATGGTAAATAAGTATTTATTGGAAAAGTTTAGAGGGTTAGACTTTTTGGTTTGGAAGTAGAATTTTCTTCTTCGTAACGTTTGTTACGGTTTACGCCAGGGTCCGCTTTTCTACTAAGTCGCTTCCACTTTGCAAGATCTATTGCTCCTCCCGTCAAAAACCGTTTATACGTACCTATACATATATCGGCAGAGTAATTACATATTGTAATTTGTACACATATTTTTTTACGTACGTGCTACCAACTAATTTTTTTTTTTTTAAAGAATATTAGCCATGTTAAATGACTAATATTCCCCTTTCTTCTCCAACTAAGCGTCAGGCTTGTGCTAGGAGTAGGTACGACAATAGTGCAACAGGCGGGGTTTGAACCGTCGACCTTTCGGTTTTCAGTCCACTCCTTTAACGGTTGAGCTATTGAGGCTCTAATAATCTAAATTATTCTGTGGTGCTACACCAAAGCTCCATCTAAAGTGTAGAGCCTACACTTTATCTAGTGTAAGTTAACTAGAAACTCTGAAATAAAAATTACTCTTTAAAAATGTATATTTATACGTATTTTTTTACTAACAAACAGCTAATACAACTACTTATACATGTAACAGTAACGCGACGTATGCAAAATTTTATTGTGCGTTTTACCAATTTAGATATGCGAAAGGGGTTCCACGGTTCCTGTCTTTTCCGTAATAAGTGAACAATACAAGTGTAGGCGTTCATATTAGGTGTGAACCATTGAGTACTTATGTGTGTGAACGATATTAGAAAATGATGTAAAAGCGACGATATAATTTCAATGAAGCGAACCGACCGTGGGAGGGTTCTCACAGGGAGCCGACGATCCAGTTACCGTACGCGCTGCTGCTGACTGTGAGAAATACTAATCAGCTATAGAATAAACATCATCAACTATAATTACAACTCCCTACAGATATTATTAGGTGCTATATATTGCTATATAAGTTTTTTTATGGAACAAAGGTTTAACTAATTACGTTATTTTATAAAGCAAAGTTTGAAGAGAAAAGTTTGGGAGAAAAGGAGATTTTTCACCATAAAAAGGTATTCATGAGATTCTGTGGGCGGGCTGATACAGCAACATATTTGTATCAGTTTTGTGTTGTTAGTCTAACAGTATACTTTTTAGGCTACCTAATGAAGCCTAAAAAATATGTGCCAAGCCAAATCAAAATCAAAGTCATTTAATCAAAATAGGTACCATTGTACGCTTTTAAATTACCTAATTGTTGAATATGTAAGATACATTTGACGATCTGCCTTATATTCGTCAAAACATTATTCATTGTGAATCACATAATAAACCATAATATTTTGCTTATCGTTCTCATTCATACATAACCATGTTTATCTAGTTAGCTTTACAAAAATTGGCCTGCGTGCGTGGGCTCATTTTATAACGTTTACCTTAGTGGGGCTTGACATAAAAAGCCTGCGTAATGAACACAAAGGAAAATAAGACCGTTTATTTTACGGACGAAGATCACAGCGACAAAATAGACGCTCTCCTGGCAAATGTATAGGTACTGTTGTACCGAAAGCCTCTAGTAACTGTAGTATGTTATATTGTGCCTCTACGATTCTTCTAAATATAAATTATATTGTCAAAAGGCTTTAATAGGGAGTTTTCAATACAGCAACCCAAGTTATCGAAGCAACTATCATGCGACAAAGATTTTTCGCGTCTTTCTCAACGCTCTATCGATAGAAAGCCCGCGAGAAAAACTTTTGAACAGTAGCAGCTTGGCTTGCTTATGAACATTTTATAATAACGGAAGGCTATCTTAAGTTATTGTTAAGTTAAGCAAAATAATTAGGTACGGGCGGAACTTTGCCAAGACGCAAAGTTGATTCCGACCATTTTTGCCCATAGCATTTAGCCCAAGACAATGTTTTACGCCGACATGTGCTAAAGTGAGTGAATCACTCACTTATTTTAAACGATTTCCCATTACGATAACCAAGCACATTTTAAAATCGTTCACCCTGAGTTAATAGTTTCCGTTTTGCTTATCTTCGTATACGAAGTTATTTACGTATCTAATTGGAAGCTTAAAAAAAGTTTAAGTCCTTTAAAGTGGTTATTCTAAAATCTAAAGCATTTAAAAAAGCTTTGGTAACGTACGAGTATAATTCTATAATTTATACAAGTAGCATTAGATCCAACTAGCTGACCCCGCACCCGGCTTCGCTCGAATGGAATTTTTGAAAACATTTGAAAACAGTGAAATTTCCGAAAAACCCGAAATACGCATTTCTTAATTTTTCAACCGAGAGCCCAAAAAACAATTTTTATGGTTATAAAAAAATAACAGACTTTCATACAAACTTTCCCCTCTAGCATTGGAATTTCCGAAGATCCTTTCTTTGTGTTCATAAGAGATACGTACTATCAAAACTTAAATTTTCTAACCTCAGATTTAGGCATTGAATTGATAGATCAGTCAATCAGTCAGGACAAGTATTTTTATATTTATGCACTTATAGATTTTTAATAAAAAAACGGGTTTTCTAGGTTCTCATCTATAAATAAATTTTAGTAGGCCTCATCATAGTTAATATTGTTGGCTGCCTTCAGTAGCATAGAAGCTGACCACATATTTACGACTCCGACATACTTCGACTCTGACTCACTTCGAGAAAGTGCACTCAGCTGATAAATACGTAACAAATTACTATTTTACACGCTTTAATAGTAATATGATACAGAGTTTAGTTTCTTCATCCTTGTTGAAGTGTTGACCCATATCAAACATGACGTTAGGTCATTTGTCAATCTGTTTATTTAATAAATAGCTCCTTTACATTTTTTCTAATATGAGTCATTGTGTAACATCGTCAGTAGGTACGTGTTTTATAATTTATTGTATTTAAGTTGAAAGAGGAACCTATCTAAGTATCTATGCGTTGAATCATGTTTTGAAAAACCCTTGAAGTTATAATTATGTCGTTGCGGCTATATTTTGATTTATTAATTTTAAGTAAGTCAACTAAAGATAGCTTACTTGAAAATATATATCTTGAACTATGCTTCAATCACAAGTAAAGGAAAAAAACTAACAGTTCGCAAATCCCTAACAGATTTTTAGAAACGTATTACAATACGTAAGTATCGTAAGCACGCACGTGTTCCGGAATAAAAAGCTCTATTAAAACTTTATGGCTGAGCTTTGTGTTTCTAGTTTTTCTTATCGCTCTAAAAACATAAACAAAGTGCATCATATCGACGGAGAAGCAAAATGTTTACATACACACGTTAGAAAGAGATGCAATTGAGCCCACGTGAGGGACATCAACAATAGATTACAAAAAGTAAGCCTACCTGGAAGGTAAAGGCGCTCGGTTTTTCCGCCCCCGCGCCGCTGCCTCCAGTTCAAGTCAAGTCAGTCTCATAGAAAGCCTTCTCGTAGGCGAGCGTATCGGGCCCTCTGTGTCTTAACTTTTAACCGATAGTTTACAGTTGAAGTAACTTCATTAGCGGTGATTTTCATCGGTGTCTGAGTGGTTTCCTATCGTAGACAGTGACGCAATTCGGCAGTTGTTAATTGCTTCCCGTTTAACCACCTGCCGCTCTACCCGTTCGCGGCCGGTGTCTTCCCGCCGAAAACACCTTTATAGCTAAATAGGTGCGAGTAATAAAACTTTTCTAAGCATACTTGAACGTAACTTGCGAGTGGAGTGGAATCCAAATGTTAAGTCGATTGGACGTGTGCAGTTTACTTATTGCCTTATACGAAGTTGTCGCGGACTGCGATTGATAGAGATATGTATATTTAGCGCGCGGCCATTGTCTTCGATCACGACTGGTATGGAGATTGAATCTAAATGAGGGATCGAATTCAATTAATTCGCTGACTGACGATCGTGTTCGTGTTCAGTGCGAGCTATGCGGACTAGTCGGTGAAATGATCAAGTTTCGGTACAAGCGTAAGGAAACGAACGATGGAGGGAAAGGCGGGACGGCGATACAGAAGCAGAAGATCGAAGTTTTGAAGGACAGGGAGCTGCTGCCTCCTAAGGATTTGATAGGCGGTTCGCTCGCCGGCGTGCGCCACAACACGCTTCCGCGCTCGCGTCCGCCCTACGCTGCAAGACGAGACCCACCCGAATCACTTCTAAGTCAAACCACTTTGTCTCTTTTCAAAGTAAGTGTGCTTTACTGAATTCAAATTGTATGTAAATATCAAACATGCTATACGTATTACAATTAAGTCTTTGATTATCTTGTCTAATGAATAATCGTTAAACCTACCTAACTTCTACCTAATTAAAACCTCAACAGGAATATTTATTACCTAAATGGAATCGTGATCATTAATTTGTAATGATTTCAGTCGTTTGCTTAAATATGCAGCAGCACTTACCTAGGTGATACCTGGTTCACAGTAAACGCCTAATACAGTTTGTAATGATTTCGTAATTATTGGATTGGGTAAGTAGGTAAATAAGTGGTAGGTAAATAAAATAGGCAATTTAATTATTGAACGTTTCGTGTTGCTTTTTGTCCATGTTATTAGAAATTAAATGATCGAGTAGGTGTAAGTAGAAAGGGTAAAATGTTTGAAAGCGTCATCGGTTAAATACGGAAGAAGATCGGGTGAGAAGGAGGATCTAAAGAAGATATATAGAAAAGGTTTTGTAGGCATAGGACGGCAGTATTTTATTATCTTCTGCGTAGGTACTGACTACTGTTAAGTGGTATTCAAATCAAATCAAATCATCATTTATTTGCTCAAATGTAGGTTAGCATAGATTTTACAATTTATTTTAGTGTCACTACACTTGCCATGTAATGGCGTGCAAATATTTTACATAATCAATGTGAACTACACTAAATAGTTTAAATGTACATTGAATATGCTCAAAATACCTTACACATTACAGTCATACTTAGGTAGGTATACATATACATAGTCATAAATAGGTCTGATTTCACACACGATTTTTATATAACACACGATATTGGAATATATTATATTGGTTGATACACGGCCTAACACTACATATCTATGCCTAACACCTTCTGACGTTTTCAGGAGTCCATGCTTTGGTCGGCTCGGTCGGATCTATGGACTCTCGAATGACGCTTGATTGTTGCATAATATAGGTCCTATAATTAAGCGCTTAATAATAGCGATACTTGAAATGAGAAGTTACATAAAACTGTATAATGTGGTTTAATCTGAGTTTACCTTTGACAGTAGATAGTTGGCTTTTCTCAACAGAATCAGGCTGCACTTGGCCGTGTCCAAAATTTGGTCAAGAAGACATTATTTTCATACGTCCATACGCGTTTTTATATTATTACTAGTAATATTATGTATCAAAATTTTAATCAATGTAGTTACATATCCATGCGAATATTTACTAAGTAGTGAAACCACTTCCGATTTCTAGGCCTTACTTACTTACCTACTTAGTTTAGTAGGTCGATCGATAGCTTAAAATAATAAATGGTCTATGAAGTTGCTTCTTCACTTAGATACGCTTTTAAAACATGAGGTAATGCTTGTGAAGGCTTATTAACACCTTAATAGGTTTTCTTTTGTAATTCCGCAAGAAAACTTTTGTAAGAATAAGGGCCAGCGCAGTTAGAACTGCAAATGTGGCGAGCGCTCTTCTATGGATTTTTAAATTTCAACTCAAAAGGAGTTGTAAATACAATTAGAGTACAGATACAGATATAAGCTTGATAGCTGATACCTGAAACTCCATAGTTGCAGTTTGGTCTTCGCTAATGTGTACCTACTTAAAAACCGGTCAAGCGCGAGTCAGACTCGCGCACGAAGGACTCAGATAATAATCTTCAATAATAATAAGAAGGATTCAGATAATACATAATCTTGTACAAGATTATGTATTTTCAATTTACATGACAGGCATTTTGATTTTTTATTATTCGTTATTATAGCGGCAATAGAAATATATACATATTCTGTGCAAATTTCAACTCTCTACCTGTTCATCTTTTATCCATATTTTTGAATCATGAGATACAGCCCGTTGACATACTGACAGACCGACGGACGGAGAGCGAAGCCATAGTAACAGAATCTCGTTGGCCTACGGAACCCTAAAAATAAAGAACAATACAGTTTCCAGTACCCAAGGTAAGTAGAGAAAACTTGTGATGCATTGGCTGTTTCTGACCCCCTAAGAGGCTATTGTGCCGAAGCCTCCAACGGCAATTTGTTTAAAATGTAAAACAAGGCTCGTATTCATGCGGACGCGAGCGATAGCCAAGACTCTAAAGATGTGCCTTGAATTGAGTATTGTTCCCTGAAAAAACTTTTGACAAAGACAACTAACTATCGTTTTGTAATCATCGATGTTTGTAATATTCATGCTCACTTGGTAGGTAGGTACCTAGTTTTCGTAATTTTTGAAACTTTTGCGTTCTTAGTAAGTTAAGGAAGGAATTGGAAAGGGCTTTGAGTCCAAGAAGTAGGTTTGGGAAATTTGGAGTAGGCCTTGGGTTGAATAGTTTTAGGGAATTGAAAATTAAAGATAGCTGTGGGATCGAACCATAGAGATATAAATATTTTATCTCCATGGATCTATCTATCTATCTCTCAAAACTAAAAAGTGTGAAAATACATTGTGTACACTTTCCTATACTTTACCACATCTGAACTTTATGCCGACTTTCTGAAATTGCAAAGTCCTTTATCTTATTTAGGCAAGCTTTTGTTAAATAATATTAATCGAAATAGCAAAATACTGAGGAAACTAATAAACAAGTACTTACCTACCTATTAAATCAAAATTGATATGGATTATTAGATATCTACGTTAGTTGTTATAAGAGAGAAGTTAATAGATTTCGCGCAAGGAAGTATGTTCATATACCTACCTATCTAATCATAATAGAAGCAGCTACAAAGTAAGGTTCAATTCACAATCATACAATGGGAGAACTAGCCGAGTTCTCACCTTTTCCAGTGTTTTGCTCGATACATTAATTTCCGTATATGGCGGAGGCTTGGCGTAGCTATCTCATGTTCTCTTTGCATCAATGGAAAAGTGCATCGTAAATAAAATAGGAAAATGTTCCACTGCTAAGTTATGATAGAATTCTGTCAAAGTCGTAGTAACTACAGGCGTGTTGGTGGAATTTTTCGATTTTCTGTTTTGTTAAGTTAAGCTAAGTCTTCTTAGGTACCTACTTCATCTTAGGATAATATAAAAATTAAGATCCTTTTTTAAGAGTGCATTAAAACATAAGAGCCACAATCTCGTTCTCTTAGTCGGGGTCAGATTAAGGATTGGTCTCCTTATAATCTAAGGTCGGGCGGGGTGTATCATAATATATTATATTATATGCGGAAGGATCTGGGAACCCACCGCATTAATATCCCAAAATTTTCCTTTGTGTGATTAATCTTGTGCAGGAGTCTAGAGAATGCGTTGAATGTTGGTATAGATTTTATTAGTTTTTACTGAAAACCTGACTAAAAGTATGTGAGTCAGTCGTGATAGAGTCTACCTTACCTATATCTAATTAGGTACCTGACTTTTCTACTAGCTTAAGCTAAGTAAGTAGGTACTCCTCGTCATATGAAAATTAAGTTTTTGTAATGTGTTTTGCTGTCGCGATCGGTGCAAGCGGAAGGCACGATGCAATGCGTCCGCTCGTGAACCGGATAACAATATTTTTTTATAATTTCACGCCTTGTTTTATGTTTAATAATAAACGAAAAGATGGACATCACAGGGCAGACTGCACTGGCATAATTAAGGCATTATGTATGAGAATAATTCTGGGAGAAACGGCGCTTTAGTGTTCTGAAATTTGTTTTTTTCACGTTATCATTGTTAGTTTACGGTAAGAATGTCCTAAGCACCGTACATTGCGTGTCTTTTACGCGTTGTTTTTAAATCAACTAAGAGTAGATGGTTTACTTCTCGTATTGTGAATAATATACCTACAATTCTGACTTCTCGCGCGGACTAGGCGCAGGTAACATCGTAATGAAATTGCTCTGTGCTATATTTACCTATTACTCAAGTTAAAGTATTCGTACAAAAGTAAACCATACATCAAAATAATACATAGCATCTAGTGAAACCAGTGATAAAGTTATTTCTTCTAAAAAGTGTGTTTTTGACCCATAAAACAGTGTTAAATTATTATTTGCGAAATAGTAACGGTCACTGCGCGTCCGACGCTGCCGCAGGGCCGCGCCGTTGCGCCGTGCAAACGTCAATAACATCGCGCTCACAGTTGTTGATCGGTGCGAATTTCTACCTACCAGGTACCTACTTATCTGTTTTAAAAATGAAATGCGCTGGGTGTTTAAAGAGCAGCAAAGAAGGATCGTCTATTGGATGTAATGGTCCAGTTTGCAAAAGGCGTTTTTGCAACGGTTGCATCAACTTAAACTCATTGACACCCGACCGTATAAAAAATTGGCTATGCCCTGAATGCAGCGCACAAGAAAGGAAGGGTGTTGATAATAGTTCAACTCCCGTTAAATTAAGCGTCGATGCCCAAAATATCACGCTTCGTAAGAGATCAGAGCAGGCAACCGAGATTACTAATGTCTCTGATACATCCGAGGTACAAAGCCTATTATCAGCAGTGAGGCTACTCACGGGAGAGATTTCTTCTCTTAAAAATAGATTAGAAGAAGCCACAGCATCATTAAACCGTTGCAATGAGAGACTCGACACCTTGACGTCTTCGGTAGCCTCAAATGAAACGAGAATCTGTGCACTCGAGCGCCGCAATGAAGAAATAGACGTTCTGAAATGCACCATTGGCGAACTACAGCAGGAAATTAACACCCAAGCACAAAATCATCTCAAAAATGAAATTGAAATCTGTGGCATCCCCGAATGTCCCAATGAGAATGCAACCCATTTAGCCTTGCTTTTAGCGAAGAAAATCGGTGTGGAAGTTTCAGACCAAGATATAGACTGGACCTCACGGGCGGGCCCGCGTGTTTTGTCGGCTGTGAACGCCACGGGAAACGCGAGAAAGTATCCTCGTCCGATCGTCGTACGTTTACTGCGGCGGTCTAAGAGGGACGAATTTCTCAAAGCATCCAAATCACGCCGAAATATCACTAGCACCGACTTGAACCTACCCGGACCGGCACAGAAAGTCTTTATAAACGAGCGGCTTACGCAGAGAAACAGACTGTTATTTCGTGAGTGCCGCATACAAACAAAACAATTGGGATACGAATTCTGCTGGTGCAATAACGGGACTATCTACGTACGAGCACGCGAAGGAAAATCTGCTAGTGCTATCCGCAATCATGAAGATCTGGAACGACTTACCAATAAACACAAAACAACATCCAATAATACAACATTATTATAAACTTTTTTATAGGTACAATTTTCATGTAGTGTGCGGGTATCCTTATGTTTCTACATGTTATTTCAGATCACTGCGGAAGAAAAGTAATCTTTGTTATGATATATATACAAATTACTGTAAAAAGCAAAACAACTTGTCATTGTATAACAAAATAACAGTCAATAATTTAAATAATAACAATTATTATTATTGGTGTAGGTTTGTCATTGCTACTCTTGCAAGATACTCGTACCTCTTATTATTGTTTGGAAAACTGTATTTCCTGGCAAAACCTAAACTAGTGATGGTTCTTATAACATTATATGTACTGGAAAATATTAGAATAATTAGGTTTGTCGCTAAATTCTGGTTTTTTAATTTTATGAAATTATTATTGAATGTCTTATTACTTTATGTTTTTAGTATTATATCAGTGTTACTCAAAGATACAATTAGTATAAGATTGTCAGTTACTTCGCTATTTAATATTACTAATGTTAATAATAAGTTACATACAGGGCATCCCTACACACATATCTACATATACGGCTATAATACCCAAAGACTTACATTTAAGAATAATACTTTAAATACTCAGTTAATATTACATTTTATGCAATCTAAACAAATACAAAAAAACTATGGTAAAACTAAGTTCCTAAGTTTTGTTATACTATTGCTTTATATTTTGCATTTATTATTGACATACTGCTCTGATTTAGGCACCAAAACCTGTAGGAAAATTGTTATAGAATACTTAAGGCACTATTTAAACCACTTATTAAAAATTATTACAATATTTTATGATAAAACTGAATTGATAAGTTTTATTACTCTAATGATACTTTATGTTCTAAATTATGACAAGCTACATTTTCTACTGTCATGGTGCTATAATAATAATTTAAACACTGAAAAGTACAAGATAAAATATGTAATAGGTGTGACAAATGATGTGAATAACAATAAATTGGAGCTAAAAATTAATAACCGTATTATTGACTCCAATATTGAAATTGCAAATACATTTGAGAATTTTTTCCAGAACATTCCAGTCATCACTACTAGTTCCCTTAGCTCTTCACCAACAGAAGCCTATGATCTTCTCAGGGCCAATGTCACTGAATGCGGTGTGTTGTTTAGGTTTGAATACGTTACTCCATATGACATTGTTAAAGTGTTCAAATCTTTACAAAGCAAAAAAACCGGAGATCTGTGGGGAATATCAGTAAAAATAATTAACAATATTATTGATATTATTGCGCCATATCTAGCCTTAATTTTTAATGAGTCTGTGGATACAGGCGCTTTTCCAGATCTCATGAAATGTAGTAAATTGATACCTCTTTTTAAATCGGGTAGCAAAAGTGACCCAAACAATTACAGGCCAATTTCAATTTTGCCAACACTGAGCAAGATATTTGAGAAAATCATGCTCAACCAACTGCTTCAGCATTTCAATTTAAATAAGCTACTCCATTCTGAACAGTATGGCTTCACTAAAGGTCGATCAACAACCGACGCGGCCGCAATGCTGTTAAAGCATATATTCAATGCGTGGGAGGGGTCACAGAATGCCATTGGTATTTTCTGTGATTTATCCAAGGCATTTGATTGCGTTGAGCACGAGACTCTTTTAGTTAAATTGAGCCACTATGGAATCAAAGACACTGCGCTTGGTCTCATTGCGTCCTATCTTAGTGATCGTATTCAAACAGTATGTGTGAATGATGTGAAGTCATCCGGATCAGCCTCACTAATGGGTGTTCCTCAAGGCTCTATTCTAGGTCCTTTCATGTTCTTAGTATACATAAACGATTTACCATATGTAGTCCAAAATATTTGCGATATCGTACTATTTGCTGACGATACGTCTTTGATTTTTAAAGTCGATAGAAATAAGGACAATTTTGACGATATAAATGGTGCCATATCTCAGGTAACTCACTGGTTTACTGTAAATAATCTACTTTTAAATGCAAAAAAAACTAAGTGTATTGAATTCGCACTGCCCAATACCAAGAACACAAGTAACATTAATTTAATGATAAATAATGATATTTTGAAAATAGAAGAGACTACTACATTTTTGGGGATAACCTTAGATGCGAAGCTGCAATGGGGCACCCATATATCAACTCTTGCTGGCAAACTAAGCTCTGCTGCTTACGCGGTTAGAAAGATTCGACAATTAACTGACGTGGAGACCGCAAAGATAGTATATTTTGCTTATTTTCATAGTATTATGTCTTATGGAATCTTAATATGGGGTAGAGCGGCAGATATTGGGAGAATTTTTGTATTACAAAAAAGGGCAATACGCGCAATTTATAACTTAAAACCACGCGATTCACTTCGAGAAAAATTTAAGGAAATAGGTATCCTTACCGTAGCCTCTCAATATATTTACAACAACATAATTTTTGTAAGACAAAATATTCTTAGTTACAAGAAGGTTGGCGATCTACACAACAGGCTGACTAGACACCGTAACAGGCTTGCGACTCCTACACTCCGTCTCAGGAAGGTCCAAAAGTCATTTGTGGGAATGGGTATAATCTTCTATAACAAAATTCCTCAGTCAATTTTGGACTTGCCTTTACACAGGTTCAAAAAATCTATTAAAAATATGCTCTTGAGAAAAGCATATTATACTATCGAAGATTATGTAAATGATAAAAAAGCGTGGATTTGAACTTCGATTCGCTCCAGCAATGCGCAGGACTTCAATTGCTTTTATACATGGCATAATATTGTATATCAAATCTTTGAAAAGAGCAACCGCCGAGTTTCTTGCTGGTTCTTCTCGGTAGGAAAGGCATTCCGAACCAGTGGTAGATGCTTTTGACGATTCGAAAGAACTTGTAAAAGTCTAATTGAATAAAAACATTTTGAATTTGAATTTGAATTTGAATATAAGTGTGATAAAATATTTAAGGCACTTATTTAAAGCTATAACACTATTTTATCATAAAATTAAGTTAATTAATTTCACTATACTACTACTACCATATGTTCTAAATTATGATAAACTAATAAAAAAATCTGTAACTCTTCATTTTTTGCACACAGATAAACTACTAAGACTCAGCATAGGACTGTATATTTTATACCCCACCAACATGATAATGTCTGGTATATTAGTTATAATGTTATGCAAGGTTTTTGTAAGTTGTAAGCTGGCCATACCAGTTGTAAGAGAGTTAATACAATTTATAATGAGTATGTTGATTTTGAATCACATAAGCTCAAAAATTGAACTCAATGGCATAAATTGTAATAATAATTATAAAAGTTCGAGTAGGATGCATCCACACAGATATGCCAAACAGATCTATACTTTCCTATCTAAACTATTATGTTGTTATCTTAACTACATTAAATACTACAAATCATTGGAATCATACTCAACAAAAAACATTTTTATAGGTACAATTAAAACTAAACAACATAAACTTTTAGTATATTTTTATCACTTTTTAAATTCAATCATAACATACAGAACAGTTTAACATCTGATATTGATCAGCATACCTCAGTGCCGTGTACGGCAGTGGCTGATCCTGACACATTTTATAATACTTATATGTTAAGCAATAATACTACCTCACAGTACTTAAATATATTAACCATGAATATTAGGAGTATAAACAAGAACCTTGATGATTTCCTTGTCTTCATAACACGATTACAAATAAAACCTGACATACTCGTTTTAACTGAATGTTGGACACAGCATATAGTGAATCCTCCACAAGTTGATGGTTATTCGAGCTCTCACACAAAAAATAATCATAATCAAAATGATGGAGTTATTGTATACATTAGAACACATATACATGCCTCGACTTTTGAAGCTTCAATTTCAGAGGCCAACTGTCTTATAATTACTTTCAAGGATATTCATATTATAGCTTTATACCGTCCAGCAGGCTTTCGTAACCCGCAACTGTTTTTGGAATCTCTTGGTACGTTTTTGGAAAGCAAAAAATATAGGCGAATCATCTTAACTGGAGACTTAAACCTTGACCTTTTACCTGATAGTCACTGTTCTTATAGCCAAGAGTATCAAAATATTCTCGCTTTAAATGCTCTCATACCAGCTGTCAATTGTCCTACGAGAGAATTACGTTGTCTTGATCACTTTGCTATCAAAAACATAAACGATTCAAGAACTTTTGTCTTTGAACCTACAATAACAGACCATGCCCCTATTTTATTAAATTTAAAACTACGTAACAAAGTAATACACTCATCAACACAAAATGTAACTAGGCATATTCACAACTACAAAGCTATGGAGGAAAGCTTAACACAGTTAGACTGGGTAAACTATTTCAGCTCAAGTGACACTAATTTTGCAGCAAATTTCCTAGTTGACAATATTAAGGACATAATCATTAGTAATACACATGTCTCAACTGTTCCTAAAAAACTAAAACCTATTAAACCATGGATTAATTATAGCATTGTTAAATGTATAAAAAAAAGGGATAGCCTTCATAGAATATTTAAAAAATCTCCAACAGAACTAAATAAAATTACATATACGCAGTATAGAAATGCTTGTAACTCTTTACTGAAGTCACTTAAACGAAACTACTTACAAGGAAAGTTAAAACAAAATGCAGGTAATTCTAAAGGCACTTGGGACACAGTAAAAGAAATTTGTAACCTACCTACATCAAATGCGCCTGCTACAGCCTTGATAAATATCATGAACACCCCTAAGGAGTCATTAGCTCAGGTTAATAAATACTTTACTAGTATAGGGCATAACCTTGCAACTTCAATTATTAATAAATTGGGAGCGCAGTGCAAAAATAATAATCCCAATATGGCATCCGATGCACCCCTTAATTCACTAATGTTCTATCCCACTGATATATGCGAAATTCATAAAATTATCTTAAAGCTAAAATCTAGCAGTGCTCCAGGCCATGATCAAATAGCTACGTACTTTATTAAAAGATTTAAAAATCTACTCTTAGAACCCATAGTTCATCTGGTGAATTTAAGTTTATCTACTGGTGTTTTTCCTGATAGTTTCAAAAAAGCAGTCGTAATTCCAGTATATAAAAGTGGAGACAAAGAGTCAATTTCTAACTACAGACCTATATCGCTATTAAGTGTATTAAGTAAGATAGTGGAAAAAGTGGTGAACGCTAGACTAATAAAGTACCTTGAACAGAAAAATCTCCTTGGATCCAACCAATTCGGTTTTAGAGCCAATAGATCTACCTTGGACGCGGTACTAGAAGTGACTAATCATATTACAAAGTGCCTTGATAAGGGAAGGAAATGTATTGGTATTTTCCTTGACTTGCAAAAGGCCTTCGATACTGTGTCAATCCCTATCTTGCTTGACAGACTTTCCGACATGGGTGTTAGGGGTATTACATTAGACTGGTTCAAGAGCTACCTTAGGGATAGACAACAATGCGTTAAAATTGGTAATGTTACCAGTGAATTTACTAACATTAGATATGGTGTCCCCCAGGGGAGTGTTCTGGGCCCCACCTTATTTCTTAGTTATATAAATCCACTTTGTAATCTGTCCCCAAAATCTGGACGCATATTTTGTTTTGCCGATGATACTGTGGTTTTATTTGAAGGCAGTGATTGGAAAGAAGTGAAGTTGCTTGCTGAAGAAGGTCTTAAGCAAATCACGACATGGTTAGAGGACAACCTACTTACAATCAACACCGTGAAAACAAAGTATGTGTGTTTCAGTACATCAATTCGGAATAACCCAGACAAAGACTTTAAACTTCCTATTCACACTTATCCTTGTAATCGGAAAAGTGGGCTAGACGCTTGTTGTAGCTGTGACATTTTAACCAAAGAGACAACTGTTAAATATCTTGGAATTACATTAGATGAACATCTTAGCTGGTCAACTCATATCCATAACACTTCTAATAAAATCAAGAAACTCATCCCATTATTTAGGAATCTAAGAGATATTGCCCCTATCGAAACAACTATGATGGTCTACAAGTCACTATGTCTTTCGATTATGACCTATTGCATATGTGCATGGGGTGGGGCTGGCAAAACTTTTATGTTGCGGCTAGAACGCGCTCACAGAACTTTACTTAAAACTATTTTTAAAAAACCATTTAGATATCCCACTGATGATTTATATAAAGAATGCAATGTACTTAATGTCCGACAACAATACTTATGTTCAATAATTTTGCGCTTCCACTCTAAAATTGATCCTTGCACTATAAACAATAGCAAAAGAGTAATCAAACTCCCTACACATTTTACAAATACATGCTTTGCTGGAACACAATTCGAATTTCGCTCATCATATGCATATAATATATTTAACAGGGTTAGCAAAGGTATCAACATAAGCAGAATAAATAAATTCGATCTAACCAGAGCAGTTAAAAGCTGGCTGGTAGCTAAGGGCTATGACGAAACAGAAAATATTTTAATAGTCAAGAAATAGCGCGCGAGCATACACACCGCACACACACACACACACACACACGCCCACATAAACAAACACAAGTACTTGTAGTAAACTTTGTACTCCTACCTTCTGCAATACAGGTATTTCCTAGTGCAGAAGGTAGGAATCTCAATCTTGATATGTAACCCATGTATAAGTATCAAATAAAAATTATTATTATTATTATTATTAATTACCTATAGCTGTCTACGTGGTTACACAAATATATCGCCACATGAAACTGTGTTCGATTAAGTACCTACTGTAAAATTAGGTTTTACGTCCATATTATATGTAGAAAGTTTCAACTTATCAAAATAAAATAAGCGGGTAATTTGGAAGTCATGTCACAACTTACAGAAGGTACAATAAATAGCATTGTCGTAACAACCGATAAATGATTACGAAACGTAAAAAACAAAGCGTAAATTTTTACGTCGACATCGGCGCCAAGTCATGAGGCGCGTGTTTTTGACCTATCATATTCGTGGCATACAGGTTTTCATACAATGACCGGTCCAAACAAATTTCAATCTTAAATAATGAAAATAAAGTCGAACTGTCGTCTAACCATGAACTTTCGTCCTAGACTCGCTTTTACTTTAGTTTTTGTCAGATAAGTTTAGTAAGCAAGCTTTTATCGTATCTAATCCAGACAAGAGCTAAGACCAGTGTGAATTTTTAAGAAGTTTGTAAAAAAAATTATGTATGTATCACCGTAATGTATGAACAAAAATGCCAGGAAAGTCAGGAGTACATCGCTCTAAGTATATAGAGCAATTTGTGCAGGTTTCCTGACCTCCAACTAAAATATTATTTGGTTTTGAGGGGTCAGTTGACTCCTATAAGATAGGAGTAGATTATCTGCCCTTTGATTTATCATTTACCAATGACCAGATGATGCTCGCGATTTTATGAAAACCCCGTGGGATCTGTTCGATTTTCCGAGATAAACAATAGTATATAATTATGTCCGTTTCTGGTATGTAAATTATCTCTGTACCAGATTTCGTCAAATTGGTTATGGGCCGTGGAAAGTTACCCACACTTTCGCATTTACAATAATAGATATAAGTCCCCTTTGGATAGTATAGCATAAAACTCTTACATGACTGCAGAATACTGAAATCAATTTTTTTGTTAATTTCAGGAGTTATTCGCCCAGCTGCAATGGTCTGCAGAACGAGCGCCAGCGGCCGACAGTCTTCGAAGGGCGTTAGGCGGTGGAGGAGCTCGCTTCCAACTCGGCTGCATGGCCGACGCGAGCGAATGTTTCGAGCACCTTCTTCTACGTGTCCATGCTCACGTGGCCGCCGGCAGCGGGGACAAGCGAGACGATGACGCTTGCAGGGCACCACATTGCGTGCCCCATAGGAAGTTTGCGATGATGCTGGTGGAGCAGTCCGTTTGCGGTGCCTGTCAAGCTACTTCGGAACCTCTGCCTTTTACTCAGGTTTGTTATGGCATAAACTACGTATAGATCTTAGGCTCTAGTAAACTAAATGGTTTAGATTTGGTGGATAGTTAAATAGAGATTCTTTACCGGATATAACTATGGACCGCACCGGATAAATCCGAATAACATCAGATATACCAAAAAAATCTGAGTTACAAAAAATCTGCGATCTACAACCATAGATAGGCAATCTAGAAATTGAACTCGAATATTAAAGAGTGCCAAGTTTTTTGATGGTTCCTCTCGATAGGACAGGCATTCCGATACAGTGGAAGACACACTTGATGATTCAAAAGTACTTCTAAAAGTTTACTTGAAAAAAAAGCTACCTTCTTATTTCTATATTTCTTAAAAGCTCGGTAGAGGATAAGATGGGACTCAAACAGACGTGATCCGAATGCTCCAAAATATTTGAGAAAATATTAAAAAGATATTGTTTATTTCCGCAGATGGTTCACTACGTGTCTGCAACTGCTCTCACCGCGCAGGCAGCTCTTGGCGAACATGGCGACAGCTTCGGCCTGCTACTGAAAAAGGCTGGAGGCATGGGCGATATACGAGAATGCCCTGTAAGTGCATATTATCAGTTCTCATATTTAACAATGCCATTTAAACACAAAATTCCAATATTTCTTTTAGTGAATGGTGATAAGAGTTTAAACTATGTTTTATCTTTTTTAACAGAACGCCTGCGGAGCCAAAATACAAATCTGCAGAACATTGATGAATCGTCCTGAAGTTGTATCTATTGGAATGGTTTGGGATTCCGAGAGGCCAGCTGCCGAACATGTAGCAGCGGTTTACGCAGCATTGGGTACTGAATTACGACCCACGGACGCATTCCACGCATGCGTTGACAGAGCTTGGGCTGCTCGCGCCACCCATCAACTCGTTGGTCTTGTCACATATTACGGCAAACACTACTCGACTTTCTTCTTCCATAGTAAGCTAAGGTTATGGATTTACTTCGACGATGCTGACGTCAAAGAAATCGGACCAGAGTGGTCACAAGTCGTTGAGAAGTGCAAAAGAGGTAGATTTCAACCTCTCTTACTTTTGTACGCCGCAGTAGATGGAACGCCTTGTGATACACGACACGCTCCAAAAGATGTCGTGCCATTCCCCGCACCCGAGCCGCGAAGAGCCGTCACCCCCGCTCCTGAACGACCGATGGCCGGTTACGCCAGGAGAGCTGTCACTCCGGGCCCGGATAATGATAGCGATTATGTGAGCAGAAAAACTGTCGAGAACATGCTCGATGCTCAAGCCAGTCGACGGGCACAGTTAGCAAGAAGTCTGAGCACGAGCTCCGCTTCTGATACACAGGAGAGACCTAGAGCACGCAGAGATTCGGGCAACTGGAGTGGAGATAGAAACAGTGCATCGTCTGCTTCCTCTTCGACAGTTGAAAGTCCATACATGTATCCGAGAGGACGAGGGCCTGGTAGCATTCCGAGTAGTCCGACTAGAAAGGGAGAATTATCTAGCGGTGGTTCATGTGACGCTGGTTATGATTCTTATTCCTTATCGTCAACCGACAGTCTTCCCCTTCAGCAAGGGTTAAGACATAATTTACAACTTGCTCAGATTCCGGAGCTGACCACTCGAGGGGATTGTGAAGCACTTTGTCTAGAAGCAGATAGGTTGTTAGAGAAATCACGTCATGCTGAAGATGCAGCTGATTACGAAACCGCTCTTGTACTTTGCGATGCTGCAGCGGCTAAAGCTCGCGCAGCAATGGACGCACCTTATAACAATCCGCATACGATGACATTTGCTCGAATGAAACACAATACTTGTGTGATGCGGGCTCGTAGCCTCCAACGACGTATGGCTGGTATGAATAGGGTCACGGAAATTCCACAATCAGCGGCAGTGAGAAACACTAAATGCGGCCTCGAAAGTTCACCTACAACTATCGAAATTTACGCAACGTTGCCGAAAAAGAAGGGTTCAACTAAAAAATCACCTAAAAATATAGACGATGATATAGACAATCCTCCTAGAGAACGTCCACCACGACATAAATCTCGAGATGAAGATAAAGTAAGAGAAAAACGTTCAAGGAGCGAAGACCGCAGTCGCGCTCGAAAAGAAGTATCCGTAGCTCCTGAGAAAAAGGAAGAGCCAGCCGAAGACAAGAAGGCAAACAAAAAGCAGCATAAAATTCGCAGAAAACTGTTAATGGGTGGATTAATTAGAAGAAAAAACCGTTCCATGCCGGATTTGACGGAAGGAGCCGACGCTAACAATGACACTAAAAATAAAGAAGTACGCGTATCTTCTGTAGATGATGCAGATGTAGGAAGAAGAAAAGCTGAGGACAAAAGTAATTTGAGTGGTTATTTGTCTGAGGGACATTTAGAATATTCAGCGGCGAGTGGTACAAATCCTAATTTAGAGAGGAGCAAATTAATGAGAAAAAGTTTTCATGGAAGCGCTGGTAAAATACTAACTGCGGCAAAAGTACCTCCACCGCCACCACTGCGAACGACTTCTCAGCTTAGCGGGACTAAGTTTGAATCAGAAGTAATAGAGCACGGCATCCAATCACGGCCACCACAACCTTTACCACCTTCTACTCAAGGCGAATATTCTTATACTCAAGATAACGAAGAAGATGGTGGGTTCTCTGAACAATATGGTGAAGAACATCAATCACTGCCGTTTCTTCCATCTTATGATGACAATTCAATGAATCACTACAACAATAGACTAGACGATTCACCAGATACATCCCAAAATTTCCATACAGTTGTAACTAAAGCTATGATCCATCAAGAACAGAGCCCTGTTAAAAGAGATACCATGCCTAACATACTACCAACTCAGCAAAATATCCAAAATCTATCTCACGTATTTGATAACGGCGTGGATGTTGTCGATTGCGCAATGCCGAATAGGAGATCTCCGCCAATGTTCGAACTACCACCGTATCCCAGTCCAATGAATTCTGTCAACCACTCAAGACAACCAAGTGAAGAGTTTCCTCCACCTCCACCACCAATAGTTATAGCACAGCAAAACTTAGTGCAATTACAGGATGAACTTCTTAAATTACAACTACGTAATAATAATGTCGATGCTATTAATTATGCCAGGTACAACGATAATGATAGAGATATACAAAAAGATTCACTTCTGGCTCAGTTACAAGAAAAAAGAAATGAAATTCTTAGAAATGAAGAATGTATCACAAAGCTTAATCAATTAGAAACTATCGGCACACCTGGAGATAATTGGCTTAGAGAATTACAAGCAAAACAAGCGGCTTTAAGATTAAAACGGTCTGGTTCTCTCGATTGCCAACTCTCGAATAGCAACGAAAACACAACACAAACCTTTGAAAATAATAACAACGTCAGGAACATTGCTTCAAGATTTGAACACAATACGCAAAGTGCATCTAATGAGGGGGAGCGAACTCATGTCGGCTACGTCGGTATCGGTGGAAGCCGTGATGTCATTAATTGTTCCAATCAGACAAATAGTAGGATGTACGGGAGACGTGCTTCATCGTCATCTATTGACCCGAAGTATCCCGAAGACGAAGACCAAAAGAACGTAAATGATACAATTTATGGTGACCGAACGAAACCTAAGAAAAAGACAGTTTCTTTTTGTGACCAAGTTATATTAGTTGCAACTGCAGAAGATCAAGAAGATGATAGTTATATACCCAATCCGATTTTAGAAAGAGTGTTAAAGTCTGCAATGAACAAACCAGAACTTACAACAATTCCCCTACAAACAGATAAATCTTCCCTTCAAAGAACGGAATCATTCGATAGTCAATCTTCGAGATCTACGATATCAACGTTATCTCAAGCATCCTACGCACCCAATGATAGCGGCCACGCCGATTATTATAGAGTACAGAATTCTTACCCCACGTATGAAATTGCTCAAACACGGCCACAACAACAATTTAATCCTCAGAAAAGTACGTCTGTACATGGTACTAATTCACCAGTGCTATCGAACCCGAACCCAAATTTATCGAACAATAACCAGATTTATCAAGCTCTTCCGGCTAGTTCTCAACAGAATACAAGTAACCCGATACCTTATAATCAACCGCCATCTGCATATTCCAATCAAAGCAGCACCAGCCCACCGAACTTTAGCCAAAATCCTGCAAACAGACTGACACCTACGCCGCACAACGCTCCCTATATGACTAAACATGTTCCAAACATTCAAAGACCTATGCCGAATTCTTACCCGCATCCCACTAACCAAGTACACCAAACACAAAACAACAATTATTATCACCTAAGACCTTCGCAGACTTCTGCACCTTATCCTGGCTACTACAACCCACCGACCAGTTACGCTAACTCAGATTACTCTAGTCGATACCCCCAAGTGAATAGTACAAATCATTATAATAATAACCATTCGGTTTACCAACGAGTTCCACCGCCCCACGGGGACGTGCCCGTCGAGAACTATAATAACAATAACTACCAGAAGATTCCTAATAACTATTACCTCGACAACAACGCGAACAACCAAAGTCGCATCAGTGATGCAAGGCACTACACAAATTCTCAACAGCGCACCCCAATGTACAACCAATCTTCGGATAACGGTCCAAGTGTTGAGCAATATCAGTATTCCCAAAATGGTTATAACCCATATCAACACTTGCCGCCACCGAAACAGATGCAGAAGAAATCGGTGTCCTTCGAACCGGGGACAAAGGGAGGGACGGACTCCCCTGTGCCGCCCCAGATGACTGGAAACTATGCGAGCGACACTCAGGCAACGTCATTGATGTCTGGCCAGAAACCGCCTTGCAATTTGTGTCGTAAAAAAACCGTCAACCCGCCGGCGATATACTGCCCAGATTGCGATTATTACATGTCAAGGTTCAAACCCCGCTCATAGCATTCATGACTATGACGAAATACGAATAAATCCTACCGATTGAAAAGATTTTATAAATAGATAGGTAGTTAGTTGTTATTTAATAAAATGTAAACAGCGAATGTAAATTATGCTAATGAATTTAATGAGAGATAGGTAAGAGTATTTGATAAGGTACAATAAATTGATAAGAATACAATATTCAATGAAGTGAATACGACTGATCTCAATTAAGCCTTTTAAAGATTATTCCCTTCTTTAAATTACCTAATTATTCATAAGTATTTTTTTCCTGCCTGTTCTATAGAACCAAGTATATTAATTTGTACCTAGATAAGCTATTTTTGTATGCAACATTTTAAATACATTTTGTTACTCTAAAATTTACTTAAATAAAATATAATAATTTAAAAATAATTTTTGTTTTATTACCACTCGAGAGACCCCTCAAGTAAGAGTAAATAATATATTCATTCATGGGCTCTATAGTCCAGTCAATTTAGCATAAAAAGGGGCCAATCTCGGAATGAGAGGGTAATAAGCTGAATTTTGGTATATTTAGGGCTTCTAAAAGTTGTCTCAAAAATCACATATAATTTCGTCCATGCTTCGTAAGTTATTCAAGGTCAAACTTGAATTGATTTCATCTTTGAATCGCGACATAATAATATAGTGGTGATTCTCAGGGAAAAAGTGTAAAACAATTTTTATACATGATCTACAATTTTTGTTCGACATATTTTATGATAAAACTTACCCTTTAGCTGGAAAAGCAAAAAACCAATTTTTGTGAACCTCAATACAGCTTATTCTCTCTCATTCCGAGGTCGATCAATAATTTGACTGGACTACTATCTGCCTGTGAAAGATAGACGTTCCCTCTAAATTATAGATGCAGACATTAATTCTAAGATCAGTTGGAACAAAAATCTAGGGGTGAATTCACCCCTAGGGGAAACCTCACCGAAACCTTACCAAAACCTCACCAAACCTTACTGAAACCTCACCGAAACCATACCGAAAGCACGCCAAAACTTCAACGAAAGCTTACCGAAACCACGCCGAAATCTCGCTGAAACCGTGCTGAAACCTCACCGATATCTCACCGAAACCTTTGCGAAACCACGTTGAAACCGCACCGGAACCATACCGAATCGCGCTGAAAGAAACCCCACCGAATCCTTACCAAAACCATGCCGAAACCTCACCGGAACCTTACCGAAATTTCATTGAAACCATACCAAAACCATTCCGAAACTTCAACGAAACTGCACCAAAACTTTACCGGAACCTCAACGAAACCATGCCAAACCGTGCCGAAACATCACCAAAACCACGCCGAAACCTCGCTGAAACCATGCCGAAACCTCACCGATATCTTATTGAAAGCTTACCGAAATCATGCCGAAACCTCACAGATACCTCACCGAAGCCCCACTGATATCTTACTAAAATCTTACAGAAACCTCACTGATCTTTTACTAAGGCCTCACCGAAACCACGCAGAAACCTCGCTGAAACCTGGCTGAACCCCTGCCCTGCCGTGACCGCAACTGCTCCTAGAGTAAGGAAATAGCAGGCCGACCGGGAACTGGAGCCTTTGTGTGTTGGCACTGTTTATCGAGAGCCTACAAACTACCTAAATTGACCTAAAATGACCACGTTGGGCAAACTGGTTGGTCAGCGCAGAGCTAGGCTTTTCGCATACTGCCTGCCACTGATTTGTGTTATTTAGAGCCTAGCAGATTGGAATGGTTATTCTTCGGTCGTCATATCCTCGCTCGCTAATTGGCAGGGGGCTCCGCGTGCAGGTGAGGTTGACTGTCAGTTCCACCACCAAAAAACACCAGCAAAACACAAAAACAGACCACTCATAACAAAAAAAAACACTCCAAAAAAGCACCGCACGCGCGCCAGCAAACGCCAACATAGACAAAGTCTCTATTAAACTTCTAATGCGAATTCGAAAAGATTAGAATCCAGAGCCATGTTTAGCGTCGAAAAAGGCATAAAAAGAAAGTGACGAGTGTCAAGTTGGCAATTTGGTAGTGCTACCATATAGAATTGTTTTCCCGATTTTATGGTGAAATTATACATGGATGTACCATAAGAACATTTAAAGGCGAAAATGTGTCTGTCAGGTACTGTTTCGCAATCCATCCTTTTACTGATTGCGATGAAATTTGGTGTAGCTTGAATACCAGAAATGGGCATGGATTACTTAATATTGTGCAAAATAAAAAAGTTCCAATGGGTTTTTACAAACCTACCTAAATCAACGTGGATGAATTAGCGAACATCATGTAGGTTAAATAAAATTATAGAAAAAATCAGACCGACCACGATCGACTTTTATAAAACCCGGCTGTTATTTTATGTGGCAAAAATACTATGCTATGTTACAATACCAGTGTTGTTAAAATACCAGTAATATCTTGTATTACATTACAAGATCTGAAAATGGTTGATGTAAAAGAAAAGGATTACAAGTTACAACTCTGAAATATTATGACACTAACAAAAACTAAAATTATAAATTGTATGAATGCAGGGATTTCATCGAGTGAAGTATGATATTTAAGTTCTTCAAAATAAGTAATAGGTATATATTTGGGGTAATTTTTGATCATTGCTAGAGCAACCCTTAAAATTGTCATTTTCATTTCATTTCAGTTCTCTAATGGCGACCACCAATGACGGGTCGCCTGCTGGAATCTGACGTTTAGTTATTATTTAGGATATTATTAGATACCGTGTTTACGTAAACATGACGGGAATTTTACCGAGTTACCAACGATTTGTTAACGGGGTGCCCGTTCCGTCCATTTCCAGACGCTCGTTTCGTCTTCGCGAAAAATATTTGATTATTTCAGTTCTCTTGACATTTGGTATCGTGTGGCTAGGTGCACTGTTCTATTTGCCCGAGTTTAAAAGTTCCACCAGTGTGAACGACAGTGTCTATAATGTGTACAAACGCATACAGAAGGCTGGCCCGGAGCTTCTCATGCCACCACCTCTCGCTCAAAACGAAGTTGGCGACTTCCCTGTGGTGGGAATCGCACGACACGGTGAAGGGGGTGACGACCCTCACGTAGTGGAGGACAGGAACCGCTTACAAGCGAAGATAGACGAGGACATGGGAATGAAGGTGTTAGAGAGGCCGCAGTTTGATGTAGCGCCTTCTGGCTCATCATCTCGAGGGCCCAGCAAACCTCCCGTAGATGCTATAGAAGAGCCAGCATTAGGTAATAATGCTGCTAACAAGAATGTATCGCCATCGAACCAGAAGGTGGATAGTTCAGTTCAAAAGTATGTGATACCTGCGCTAGATCCAGGCACAGATGTAGATGTCAGGCATAAAAGGGATACTGTTAAAGAGGTAAGCTAGTAGATGTAGTCAACTTTATCAGTTGCACTTTGCAGTGTCCAAAATCCCAAAACTATTGGTATGTTGGACAACATTGCTGGCTCTATTATTTTATGAATAATTGAGATACAAACATTGCTATTCTACTTTGTTATCATCATAATTTGCTTACTTCAAAACACTAATGGCTGAAATTAATAATGGACATATCTGTAACCTATCAATAAGTTACTTTCGTCCAAAATTAAAATCAATCTATCTGTAATCTGTTGATAAGTTTTTGACAATTAACAACTGCTAAGTAACTTATCGACAAGTTAAAGATAGATTGAGCATTAGACATTGTTAATAAAAATGTAAAAAGACCATACAATTTTTGACAAATAACATTGTTAAGTAATCTATCAACGGATTAGAGATAGGATAAATTTTATTAATTTTGGGCATTGATTGACATTAAGCAAACATTTACATTTATTTTTTAAGTACTAATACTTACATGATACATCTAAAATGTAATAAGTATTTCATGATATACAGTAACTACTTAATCACATCATATCATTTTTAAATACAATATCTATCATTGAGAAATATATAAGCATTTCAACATGTTTGCAAACTTATGATCTTCACTCGCTTATCAGATTTAAATAAGATGTAACCAGAGTTCTATAATCTACATAGGTAGTTTCATTAAAAATTATTACATTATTTGTGTACTGACACTTATTGAAAATCACCTTTAACATATTGCTTACATTAACAGGCCTCTCTCCATCACTTACTCCGAGATTACTACTAGATATTAGTTTCTAGAATATGTCTGCAAAATTTCATGGACTTTGGTTGCTTAATATTCAAATGAAATTGGAACCACGTTTGTATGGAGCGAGTGACGGAGAGACCCCTCTTAAGTACTTCTACAGAGTGTAGAAGACAAGTAGTCCAATCTGAAGTAATGCAACATGGTGGTTTGCACAGTTTTTTTTAAAATCATTCATTTACTTCTAATCAACAGCATTATAGATAATAAAATTTACATTGGACTTAATACAAATTAAGACCAAATAGAATTATAATTTTGTTTCTGTTTACTTAGAATTAATTAATAATCATGACAGGAACTCTTTGGAAAAACCAATAGAATTAAATTAAAATTATAGTTTAAGAATGCATTGCTGGAGCGAGCTGTGAGTCAAATCCACACAATGGCCAGACATTTCTTGAGTATATCCAAGCAAATCTATTGAACGCCTTATTCTTCAGTTCATCTCAGAGAAACCAAGCTTTTTTGCCTCATCCAGAATAGTATGCTGAATGCTTTTGGCTGTACAATCTTGCTTTGTGGGTTTCAATTCAGCATCTGCCAATTAATTTAAGTATTTACCTCTATGTCCTACTTCATTGTTCTAGATTTTATACTGTAATTACTGCACTGTAGACTAATTCTGTCATACACAATCTCTAAACTAATTAAAATTACAGGGCTGAATACTTAGCTATCCACTTTTTTAATTATCCCTGTGAAAAAATAGCATAAGATAGGAGAACCTGTCAATTTGGTTTAGAGATTGTGGAGTGTAGTGTGTACGTATTTACCTATAAAAGAAATAGCCACAATGTTACTTTACTACTCAAGCAAGGGCTTGTGCACTGTAACATTGTCTCAGTAAACAATAATAATAAATAAGTATGTCTCCAGTCCTGCGTAGGTAGCTAATCTTTGTGACGATTAGCCACCGTGGCCAAAATTCTGTCCTAAGGGCATTATTTATCCTAGAATTTTTCCTATCCTATATATCATAACCTAGAATTATTTTGCCTCGTGGGAGGCTTCGGCCGTGGCTAATTACCACTCTACCGATAAAACCGTGTCGCCAAACGATTTAGCGTTCCGATAGGATGCTGTGTAGAAACCAAAGGGGCATGGGTTTAATAAAAACTCCCATACCCCTTCCAGGTTAGCCCGCTTTCATCTTAGACTGCATCATTACCACCAGGCGAGATTGCAGTCAAGGGTTAGCTTGTATGTGAATAAATTAATAAAAATAAATAAGAATCTTAGACCCAGGAAAAAACAGTGATTCGCGAAACAACAGTGTGAACAATGTCGCGATGATCTGCTAGTTTTGAAGAAACCATACCTAAGGTGTACACTTTCTATACATTTTAATTATTACGGTAAACACCAAACATAAGGTAGGTACCTACGTAAGTTTTCCTGCACACTTTCCCTTGTGCTCTGGTCGATGAACCGTGGCGCCGCTCAATGGAACTCGCTTACGACACTGCATCCACATTTCCACATTTACCAAGTGAGTAGTGACATCATTTGCGAAGAATTTGTGACGTCGACAAAAACTGTGCACACCTATCGCGCAGACAAACTTACCCGTTGATTTTTATTATAAGCAACATCTATCTATTAGATATACGAGTAGGTAGGTAAATTTAAATAGTAGCTTCTGAGATCTGACCACGTCTTTCATTCGAAATTAGTTTAAACTCCGCAAACTTTTTATAGGTTACCTACCTACCCGCGATTTGGTCCGTCGAATACAGAATAATACTATGTTACTAGGTATCACATTTTTTATTCATCTTTCTCTTTTTATTTAATTACTTTAGTAGCATATTTTAATCTTCAGAATCTTTTTGCCCATCTAGATCGGTTCGAACTTCGATGATTTGTAATAAGTAATTACACACTTTTACATAATATTAGAATATGCCCGCGAATAGCTACTTTTAAAAATCCCGTGGGAACTTTTGATTTTCTGAGAAAAAAGTAGCCTGTATATTACTTCTCTAGAATGCAAGCTAGGTCTGTACCAAATAAATGATGCGTGGATTTTGGTTTTTGAAAA
Organism: Maniola jurtina; assembly: GCF_905333055.1. Lineage (NCBI taxonomy): Eukaryota > Metazoa > Arthropoda > Insecta > Lepidoptera > Nymphalidae > Maniola > Maniola jurtina. The sequence continues at coordinate 10,479,845 of NC_060036.1, read as the reverse complement.
TCCCGTTGGAAATCTGGAAATTTCCGGGGCTAAAAGTATCTGTAGAGTATGTCCTTCCCAGGAATCATACGTATCTCTACCAAACGTCAAAATGGATTAAAACTTAAAAGCATGATTCGTGAAAAGATGAACAGACAGTCAGATACGCTTTTGCATTTATAATACTTACGCAATATTATGGATAAGAAAACATCTAGGTATTTAATAATGCTTAGGTATTTAGTTTCTTTTAATATACCTAGATAGCAAATATCTTATCTGTCTGATTGCGAACCGGTTTTCATGTAATAGCAATGTGTATCTTGCTATAGTAAATGTCAAGGAGCTATTTAGTCAAAATGTCTATGTTAATAACCTATTATGAGCTCAACTGAAATCTATCCTTTTGTATCATTATACGTACATACGTATTAGACCTATCCTTCGAACTGTTCCAGCTTCAAATGATTACGTTAAAGGCCTTCATCTTAATTATTCAACTCCTACAAGTTACCCATCTATAATGGTGATTACTGATCACACATTACAGCCAGCCGCGCTCAGGAGATCATGTTATATTTTTAAAAAAACCCGGCCAGTGCGTGTCAGACTCGCGCACCGAGGATTCAATACTCGGTTATATTTTCATGATTCTATGTCAACGGGAAGTACCCCATAGGTTTCATGACAAACACGACAGACAGACAGATAGACAGACAACGAAGTGTTCCTATAAGGGTTCCTTTTTCCTTTTGAGGTTCGGAACCCTAAAAATGTGGCTGACATCTTAAATACGTACCTACTTATTCCCAGTCCTAGTTATTATTTTGTCGCAAAAATTGGTCAAGTGAGAGTCAGATCCGGACACGAAGGATTCTGTATCATCGTACAAGATATAACACTTTAATTTTTTTGTGACGTAACCACAATTTTCGGATATCCCCCTTTATTTGTGCTGCAAAATATTGCTACTTACCTTGTGATTCTAGATCAACGAGAAATACCCTTACTACCCGAGTTTTGATTCCATTGTCAGGCACGACAGACATGTAACGAAGTGATCTGATAAGGGTTCGTTTTTCTTTGGAGATACGGTACCCTAAAAAGCATCATTTGAGATTGTGTCTCTGTCTGTCAATATACTTAAACTTAGCTAGACCGTTAGACAAGCAATATTGCGGCGTTATTGAGTTAACCTACTAGTAATAGGAAGAAGCAATTTTTATTGATACCACCGTAAGACGGTAACGGTTATATTGTGCCTACAATCGGTTGTGCTCCACGCCGACTTGACATACATCTGAATTCCACGACAATCGTCGACCTACAAGTACAAGTAGCGTCAACAACCGCTCACGGAACCGCAACAGTCAACACACTTTTGGAACAATATCGTTTCATATGAACCTGTTTGAAGGTCAGACCGGTTCATATTATAGTTAATCGGCAAAGGTCTCAATCGTAGGATATTTACGGAACAAATCCAATCTCTGGTTATGAATCATAAAAATCTCTTTTATATAACTCCCTGGCACAGTGGTCTTATTAGTGGTAGGTCCCGGGTTCGATGCCCGGCAGGGTTTGGTTTCTAAATCATTGGTCTTGTCTGGTGGGAGGCATTGGCCGTGGCTAGTTACCACGCTACGCTACCCTACCCTACCCTAGGTAGGTAGAGTGGTAATTTAGCATTCCGGTATTCCCAGGCGATTTAGCGCGTTAGCGGTATGATGCCGTGTAGAAACCAAAGGGGTTATGGACTTAATAATAACTGCCATAAACCTACCAGGTTAGCCCGCTTCCATCTAAGACTGTTATCACTTACCACCAGGTGAAATTGCAGTCGAGGGCTAACTTTGGTTGGTCTACCGCAATCTTAAAATGCTATAATGAAGGGACCAGCGAAAATTTTGGTTTGCAAAGCTGAAGCGGCAATGGGCAGTGGGCGTAGTTCGAAAAATCGATAGGCGTTGGGGTCCCGAGGTGCTAGAATGGCAACCCGTACCGGAAAGCGCAGCGTTGGAAGACCCCCCCATTAGGCGGACAGACGATATCAAACGAGTCGCAGGGAGCCGCTGGATTCAGGCGGCGCCAGACCGTGGCAGGTAACAAAAGACTATGTCCAGCTGTGGACGTCTATCGCTTGACGATGATGATGATGATGATTAATAAAATACAAGGTCTCAGGTCTGTAGATCCATAGGTGATGGGCCCGATTGCTACTTAAATGGAGAATGCTAAAAGACAACTATCTCGATGATCCAATGACATCATTAAGCTAAAAAAATTGAAAACGGGAAAAAATTTGATAAAAATAGCTCAACAGCAAAATTAACTGCAACCACATGTGAATACTAGACCTATATGCCCAACGATTGATAAACCAAGCTAACTGAAATCTCCTGATCCACTAATGAAACAAAAATTACGTAAGTTGAAAAGGATGATAGTAAAAATGCTCCTAATTATTGAAAATGAAAGTCTCAAACTAGGCACCCAGCGAAACCTTCGCAGCGCGGCGCAAGATAAATATAGACTGCCGTTCCGCATAAAACTTGCAAATTAATAATTCCCGAGGAGTTCAAACTTCAAAGATAGAACACAGTTACTTAATATCACAGTTTATTATTCCTTTGATGTGATATTGCAGGGTTGAATATTCCCCATTAAACCTTCCACTCTGTCCTAAATGCAGCATCTATTAAGTTTGCTGTGTTGTGTACGGTAAACGATGCTGCGATCGTAATAAGGGTTGCCTCTTTTTATGTAGAAATTACAAACATGTTTCCTTCGAGAGGCACAAACTAAAAGAAGAAGACATGTTTACTTTGTCGGCAGACGGTACCGCATAGTTGAATTTTTCTAAAAGCGTTTTTATTTTCAGCGATGGATGGAGTGCTTGCTTCTTTTTAGAAAATGTCGAGCTATCATTTCCGGAATTAAAAATCGGTTAAGTACGTGTCGGACTCGCACGCGAAGTGTTCCGTACCCTCATACAAGATAACACTATGTACTTTTTACAGCCGCCCGTCTGTCTGACGTCAACCCTCCTTGAGAATGCCTTTGTTTGGTGTGCAATTCGGCTTGTTTCTTAGTCCCCTTTTACGACATTCACGAAAATCTTCTCGTGGGTAATTCTACAAAATTTTCAGCATCAGGTAGAACTGCTTGCTCGTTTGCTTGCTATTACATATTATAAGAAATGAAATGAATTTCGTTGTTTAACATAATAATATTATCAGGACTTTTGTATCAGCCCTAGAGCTAACTCGCGTTGTAATTAGCAAACGGGACGGTGTCCCGGAACTCGTTTATTGCTCTTAATGTCCGAACCGCGGCAGTTGTATCATCTCCCATTGTCTCGTAAAAACGTTGATTTCGCCGGCGGCGTCTGAACTTTGGCATCCGCACGACACGAGCATGGTTCACAGAACTACTTACTAATTTCATTGGCCTTAATCTTATTATTAACTTGCTCTTTTAGATTTTTTTTGACGTCCAGTTAATTTCAATAAAATTTTTTCAATTTTTTTATATTCAGATATAGGTTAGCCCTTGATTGCAATCTCACCTGGTGGCAAATGATGATGCGGTCTAAGATGGAAACGTGCTAACCTGGAATGGGTATGGCAGTTTTCATTAAACCCATACTCCTTTGTTTTCTACATAGCATCGTATCGGAACGCTAAATCGCTTTACGGTACGGCTTTGCCGGTAGGGTGGTATCTAGCCATGGCCGAAGCCTCCTGCCAGACAACACTAGAAATTTTAAAGTTCCAAATCCCTGCCGGGAATCGAACCCGGGACCTTCCACTAATAAGACCCTGAGATAAGATTGATGATGGACTCTCACCTAATATTGTCGAGTCACTTATTAATTTTAAGTTCCACAATGATTATAAAGAGCTATCCTAGTTATTAATATTTTCACACAGAATTTTGCATTTTCAAAAGTACATTTTGTTTGTTTTGTATTTTTTTCGGCAATTAATACTTACCAACGTTAATCCAGAAGCCATTTTGTACCTACCTGAGTACCTACTACCTGCACATTCAAAGGGCTTCCTGACAAATGTCTGGAAAAACGTGTTTAATTTTGTTTTTTCAGCCATTAAAGTAAATGTTAAAATGTAACAACTGAGAATTTTGTATTTTTGAGAGAATTGTATTTTATTTAGTAAATGTATAGATTTCTCAGTTATTTGTTTGTTTTTATTTGAGTTTAGGCGCCGAATCCAACTCGGTTGGTCAGCGTTCGGGAAGCTTCGAGATGTATTTTCGTTTAAAATTCCTTAGTGCCTGAAGACCAAAGTAAAAGTTAAAAATATAAGGATAGAAAACAACAACTCCGCAGCGCAGTGTTGTCAGTTTCTATAATCAGCTTTCACTAACTTATTTGACGTATTTGAACTCATGATGTCACTGAAACCTCAATAAAGGCTTGGACTATCAGTAATCAGTATTACGTAAACATGTTCGTAACATATAAATATTAGGACATAATATAAACAAATAGGACTGCATGCACATATTATAAGTACCTAAGCCCTTTTTAAATACCGAGCATTTCGGGTAGTTATGTAAATTTCTTCCCGAAGTTTGTCATTATCACAGAGCGTGTGATAAGAATAATTTATAGGAATTATGTGCAAAAGTAACAATATTGAACGTGCAGGTCACGTGTTATCGGTAACGTGCTCAAAATTCTGCTCGCAATATGGCTTTTTGTGGTTCCGTACCTCAAAAGGGGAAAAAGGAACCTTTATAGGATCACTTTGTAGTCTGTCTGTCTGTCCGTCTATCGGTCGTGTCTGTCAAGAAAACCTATATCCCGTTGATCTAGAATCATGAAATTTTGCAGATAGCTAAGTCCTGCTAAGTCCTATAGCACAAGTTAAGGGAACTATCCGAAAACCGTGAATTTGTGGTTACATCACAATGAAAAAAAATAATCACAAAATAACATATAGATGGCGCAGTCTTTGATTAACTTGCAGTGTTCTACATAAAAGTGTTTTAGGTATATCTTGGACGATGGTACGGAACCCTTCATGTGTGAGCCCGAGTCGCACTTGACCGGTTCTGTCATACAAACAGGCTGGTAGCTCTATATCATATATACAGACTTTAGGTAACTATCTAGGTATAATTAACTATAATAAACAATAATATAGGCTAACTAGTTATATCGTGTAGTTATTTTCCTTGACTCTTATGTTATACCAAATTGGCATAATTATGTCGCGATAAATTCCTAGATGTGTATTTAGAGCCCGTTAGTAGGTACAAGAAGGAACCTTAGTTATTGCTACGTAGAGGGATATTTAAATTAATTACTCACTTATTTTTTTATTACCTCCTGAACATTAAAAGTCGATTAAGATTTGGTTTGCTCGTCAAGGGAATCAAAATCTACAAGCATAAACTAAAGGGAAATATCCGGAAATCGTGAATTCGTGTTTACATCACAAAAAAGTGTTGTCTCTTATACGGTCGTACGGAACTTTCGCGTGCGAGTCCGGCTCGCACTTGGCAGGTTTTTTCAGAAGAAAATATTAATACTTATTACTTATGATACAGTCTCTTTCTACAACATGAGTCTGTTTTTAACCCCCGACCCAAAAAGAGGGGCGTTATAAGTTTGACGTGTGTACCGTGTGTATCTGTGTATCTGTGTATCTGTCTGTGGCATCGTAGCGCCTAAACGAATGAACCGATTTTAATTTACTTTTTTTTGTTTGAAAGGTGGCTTGATCGAGAGTGTTCTTAGCTATAATCCAAAAAAATTGGTTCAGCCGTTTAAGAGTTATCAGCTCTTTTCTAGTTTTCTTGTAGAAAAGAAGGTTAGATAACCGTTAGGTTCATAATATTATGTCAATTGCCAAAATATGTCAAGCTGTCAAGACGGACGTTGCCTAAATACATAATTATTTATTTGAAAATGATGTTTTGGAAAACTCAGATACTTTAGATCGTAGGCGCGGAATAGTGCAAGAAAATCAGTTCAGCCGTTTGAAAGTTATCAGGTCTTTTCGGTCTTTTCTAGTTACCCTTCACTTGTCGGGGGTGTTATAAATTTTTAATTTACACTTGTATATGTTTAACTAGACTGAGTGATGAACTCAGACACATTTTAATTGCTCTGAGGATATGAAGTAAACGAACGATTTTGAGTTTATTGCGGAATAAAATTATAATCATTATCTAAAGCTAATGACACATTACGATACGAGGCGAAATCAACAAATTTTCACAGCCTACCAGAAATGCGCGATGACATCATCTGGGTATATCTTTAGCTGATTTGAATTCCGTAACTATTCAGTTTTAGACGATGCCCGCGAGTTCGTCCGCGTGCATTTAGGTTTATTGAAAATCCCGTGGGAACTCTTTGATTTTCCGGGATAAAACTTGCCAATATCAATTTCCGGGATGCAAGCTACTTCTGTAACTAATTACACACAAATCGGTTAAACGGATGGGCCTTTAAAAATCCCGTGGGAACTATTTGATTTTTCGGGATAAAAAGTAGTTTATGTCTTTCCCCGGGATGTAAGCTAATTCTGTACCTTTCATCAAAATCTGTAGTTAAACTGTTGGGCTGTCAAAAGCTATCAGACAGACAAACATACAGACACATTTTCGAATTAATATTATGGATGAAAAATTCACTGCCTGCTATTGCGCTGGACTGTAATATGCGATCAGTATAATGACAGCAATGCTGATATACCTACATATAAATGTGGGTAATCACATTTTAAATGTATTAATTGGATAGCTGCCAAGGTATGTTGCTGTGTCATAATGTGCCATGTGGGCTGCAATATATTCAGGATTCCTTAGTTATATTCGAACGGAAACCGACTTAGTTTCGTCATGTCCGTTTATCTTTTCGTATACCAATTAACTATGATACAGAAGAGTATGTGAATCATAAATACTACATTAATTCGTTTTGGTGAATGACTCGCATGGTTACATGACCTCTGCCTAAAAAGATAACTTATAATATAACGATTTTCCTAATTAAGATTCTTTTATTTATAAAAGTATTTGTTTATGTTAATATTAAATGTGTAGACTTTAGGTATACCTACCATCGATTTACTTGCATTATCTACCTCTAAATATATCTGTTGCTTATGTACACCATTACTGTTTATAATTTTTATGATAGTGTTTTACCTACACTTCAAGAAAATTCCTAAATAATTTACCTATGCCAAAAATTGCGGAACTGGCAGGATTCGAACCTGCGTCCCCCTTTGCGTATTGGTCCTGGAACGCTTTTTTATCCCCCGACCCAAAAAGAGGGGTGTTATAAATTTTGTCGTGTGTATCTGTGTATCTGTCTGTGGCATCGTAGCTCCTAAACGAATGAACCGATTTTAATTTAGTTTTTTTTGTTTGAAAGGTGGCTTGATCGAGAGCGTTCTACTTCTTAGCTTTAATCAAAGAAAATCGGTTCAGCCGTTTGAAAGTTATCAGCTCTTTTCTAGTTTTCTTATATGTAAAGGTTTTTGTGCCGGGGGTTTTTTAAATTTTGAGTTATGGCCTATGTATTTTAAATTATTTAGAAACATTATTAACCTATACCTACTTTGTTTTGCTATTTTGTGTTTAATTTTTCGTAAGTACTGTTTTTGTGGTCTACAATAAAAGTATGTAAATTCATTAATTCAAAGGTAAATTCATTCATCCTTCGAAACCAAAAAGTTAGATATTTCATTAGTTTTCTATTCAACTGTGATATTATTTTAAGTAATTTTTTTTGAAATATTTCGCAAGTAGGTACTTACGATGGATCTTATCAGATTTAATCCAAGCAAAACATTATACTTATACCTCATGTCAAGAATAGCTCATTAGGTAGGTATGTAATATGCATATGGTAGATGCTAGGTAGATATTCCCAAGGACGTCGATTTGCTAAGCACCCAAGCCCGTGATCCATGTTATCAGTGTATGTCGGTAAGCATCCGGTGTACTCAGCAATTTACCTAGTGCTACAGGACATATCTTTAACCATTTTGAATGGTTGATGATAATAGTATAATGACAGTAGGTAGGATATTAAAATAAACTTAGTAGGACTAGTAATACTAGTTAGTGGCTAAGACTTTGTCACTTTTTTAAGATACCATTGAGGTCCTTGAGTGAAAATGTTTGAGGATTGAGTAATGGCATTCATCATTTGGCAAACATAATTACATAGACGAAAAACTATCTCAAGTCTGCTATTTCGTCCGCTTGGACTACACAAACTCTAAACCTCTATTTTACTCCCTTAGGGGTTAAATTTTCAAAAACTTCTTAAGCAATTGTATACGTCACAATAACTATCTGTTTTATCTGTGAGTCAGTACATGCATGTTATAAATGTATAACTATGTCCGCGTGAATTTAGTTTTTTTTAATTCCTTTGATTTTCCAGGTTAAAAAGCAAGCTGTGTCACTTTCTACATCTTTAACGTTATCCATGCAAAAAATTGCCTTGATTCGTTGCCCAACAAACAATTATTATTAACAAACACACTTTTATAATTTGATTTTTTATAATAATATGGGTAGTAATAGCATGTAGGTATATTTTATAGTAATATCCATGATCTGATTTTTGCAGTTACCGCGTTATCCTGTTCCACAAGACCTTTAGGAAGCTCTAACCACGATACTAAGTTTCAAGCACCGTTAACTAAAAGCTTAGTGCACAACGGTTGAGTCTTAATCGCTCTCACGCCACACAATGTTCACCTTAAGCTGATTCGACCTTGATAGCGCGAACAGATAGGTCTTAGAGATAGGTATTTGCTCTTTGACTTTTCTTCCACTATACTCTATATACCCAAAGAAACTACATTCACAAAATTATTTTTTATCGAAAATATGACCCTTTCCTTTTCACGTCGGAGCACTTTACAAAAAATTAAGTACATGGACTATTTATTTTAATTTTAATATTTATTTCTGGAAAGTGTCGACGAAATTGTATTGAGTTTTGTCGTCGGTTAATATACTCGTATTTAAGTGAGAACCAACACAATGTCTGGATGCTGAGCGCTGAGAAACGCGCTAGGGAAACTTCTCCACATTTTATAAGGTTCCGTACCTCAAAAGGAAAAAGAAACCCTTATCTATGATCACCGGGCAAGTGCGAGTCAGACTCGCGCACCGAGTGCTCCGTACTCGAGTACCCTAACAAAAAGAAACCGTCGAGTTTCTTGCTGGTTCTTCTCGGTAAGATAGGTATTCCGAACCAGTGGATGTATTTGAAAAAACATTTTGATTTAGATTTTTTTTAATTAAATATTTAAACTTGTTATGTAAGCTAATTCAGTAGGTCTCGATAAGTAATAATTAACATATAAATTGATTGCCGTGAGGTTTATCAGTGTTAACAATTTTCAAAGCATTGAACATGTTAAAATATACTGATTATGGTGTAGTTGTTGCAAATATTTATACAGGGTTACTGGTAATATGTCGGCAATCTGTTAAGGGGGTGTAGGCGAAGTAATTTGCTACCAAATGACCTCTAATGACCCCTAGGCAAATGTCAACCATTTTCGAGTAATTTGACTTTTTGTGTTTTTTAGAAGAATTTGAGGTATGCAACTTTGAAAATTTATAAAAAAAAAACCAATGCATGAATTTTTTTATTTTTATTATTATTTGCTTGTTAACACTTCAATACATAATAATCAACCATAAAATGATACTTATCTTTAATAGTTTTTAAATCACAGCTACAAATCTGTACAAGTTTCATAATTTACACCAGGTGGTCTGACAAAAATGGTCGATTTATGTAAAAAATTGCTGAAGAACTTTATCGGCAGAACACATGAAAAACATGTACAACTTCTCAGCTATCCAACGAGATACAATATGGTACCAGAAATTAGGAATTGGCCGAAAAAAATGCAATTATTGTGAAAAAAAATGAAATCGTCTTAAGAATACGAAATAATATCTCAACGTCGAATTTTATGGTAATATTCTTATTTCTTATTTAGGATGAGTAATGAGTTATAATTAATCTTACAATTCATTTTAGAAGTATAAAACTCTAAAAATAACACTCTAAAAATAATGAGAGTTCCAAGAATGACATTTTTAATCCTTTGTGTGAATACGTGCACCAATCAGCGCTCTCGGATAAGAAGAGCTTAAAAACATTATCTAGTGACTGGATAGAAAAAACAAAGGCATAAATAGCCAGATTTGCCTAACATTTTTCAGAGAATAGGTAATAATTAAAGCACTGGCAAGTACATTAGGTGAAGGGTGGGATCCTTAACTTATTTAATTGTATTGTATTTATAAATTCTTAGACTTAAAAGATAAGACATTTAAAATGTTTCACAATTTGCGCAAAACTGCAAAAATTTACAGTTTGCTTGTGCCACTCGTACTGTACAGATCATCTCTACCTAAGTTGGTACCTACATCATTGTGAATTTGGAAGTGAATTGACCTGGCTTTTTCTTATGGACTGTTTCTGGCATACTCTGTGATTTGGCTTGTGATTGGACTCTGATTTATTGCTCTCCCGACAATTTGGCGCATCAAAAGGACTAATGGCCGCAGAAAGAACCCAGTACTCCAATGAGGAATATGCCAATATCCTTTTTTGTTATGGATATTGTGACGGCAATGCTTTGGCCGCTCGCCGTGAATATCTTCGCCGATTTCCTGGCCGCCGAGTACCACACAGGTCTGTCTTCAGTGATGTTTATCGAAGAATTAGAGAGACGGGACGGGTGCAGAGGAGACAATCCGATTCTGGAAGACCACGTGTGTACGCTCCAAGTGACGAAGTGCTCGTATGAGACTTTTTTGAAAGAACATTTATTTGCATTAGTAGAAAACGTACCTCTGGAAATAAGAAGAGGAATGAGATTCCAGCACGATGGATGTCCAGCACACTGGAGAATAACAGTTCGGCAATGGTTAGACACTAATTTTCCCAATCGATGGATAGGCAGAGGAGGCCCAACTCCTTGGCCAGCAAGATGTCCAGACCTGACACCTATGGACTATTATGTCTGGGGACATATGAAGAGCCTAGTGTACGATGTCTCACCAGTGCCATCAGTCGAAGAATTGAAAATTAGAATAATAAATGCAGCTAATTCAATAAGAACCAATTTGACTAGTAATGTAGTAAAATCTCAATTAAGAAAAAGAATGCGCCTGTGCATAAGAAATAGAGGGTCACATTTTGAAAGTGAACTTTAGAATTTAGTTTTAATGGCTTAGTGTAACTTATCTACGTAATTATTTTAAACTTCCTAAACGATTATTGTAATTTTGGATTGCAGACGATTTCGTCTTTTTAACAATAATTGTATTTTTTTTCGTCCATTTTCTGATTTCTGGTACCATATTGTATCTCGTTGGGTAGCTGAGAAGTTGCACATGTTTTTCATGTGTTCTGCCGATAAAGTTCTTCAGTAATTTTTTACATAAATCGACCATTTTTGTCAGACCACCTGGTGTAAATTATGAAACTTGTACAGATTTGTAGCTGTGATTTGAAAACTATTAAAGATAAGTGTCATTTTATGGTTGATTATTATGTATTGAAGTGTTAGTAAGCAAATAATAATAATAATAAAAAAATTCATGCATTGGTTTTTTTTTTATAAATTTTCAAAGTTGCATACCTCAAATTCTTCTAAAAAACACAAAAAGTCAAATTACTCGAAAATGGTTGACATTTGTCTAGGGGTCATAAGGGGTCATTTGGTTGCAAATTACTTCGCCTACACCCCCTTAACGGATTGCCGACATATTACCAGTAACCCTGTATATAGTTAGTTACCAACCGTGATATTTGTAGGTACCTAATACTGTCATTCCATAGCAAATGGGTACTATATCTGTAGATTATTGTTACCACGGACTTGGAGTAGTTAGATACCCGTCCGTCCTAGGCGTGTCTAAAATTCGAGCCTGTGTGCCAAGCGCCTTTTTTACTTTTCATTCCTCTTTCAAAACTATCATTCCTTTTTCCAAATATGTAAAATCGATCCTGTCTCCTGTCGAAGTCTATTGACTTTCTGACACGTTGCCATTGAAACTTGTGATTGCGCGTTGTAATGACTCGCGTAACGTCAAAAAGTTGTAGGAAAAAATAGGAAAAATAGTAGAGTTCCACGGATTCGTACGATTCGTACGAAGCGATTTGTCTCCGCGTTTCTAATTCGAAACGCTACGATAATGTATGCCAACTTTTAATATGGGTACCTACAAGTCAAGAATGAATAGGCATCATCTAGGCAAGCGCGCTCCGTCTAAGGCTGCAATCATCACTTGCCAGCAGGTCTGATTGCAGCCAAGCGTTAGTCTAAAATTGAAAAAAAAAAATAACGTTGGTTTTTATTCTATTTAATGAATATGCGGCATCTAGAATCGGTCATGGCTGGCAGTGCTGAAGCTATTATGAAGGTAATTGTTTCGCTATAAAGCGCAATTTCATAACGCATTTTATGTGACATGACTGTGTCGCATCCATTGTTGGTGGTAAATTGCGCGTGTCCTCTATTGCACTAATTTTAATTTTGCTATTTTTTATGTAAAAATTGAAAACTCTGCTCTTGAAACGTACAATGCTCCTAATAGTATGTAATAAATATAATGCCAATGTAATCCATGGTAGATCTTATTTAGATTTTTCTGTATTTTTATCGTTTTTAGGGTTCCGTACCTCAAAAGGAAAAAAGGAACCCTTATGGGATTACGTTGTTGTCTGTCTGTTCGTCTGTCCGTCTATTTGTCGTGTCTGTCAAGAAAACTTATAGGGTACTTCCTGTTGAACTAGAATCATGAAATTCGGCAGGTAGGTAGGTCTTATAGCACAAGTAAGAAAATATCCGAAAACCGTGAATTTGTGGTTACATCACAAAATAATATATTGTGTTTCATGATGAACAAATAATAAAATTAGTATTTCCAATTTTCAAAGTAAGATAACTATACAAAGCGGGGTATCATTCGAAAGGGCTTAACCTGTACAATCTAAAACAGATTTTCGTTTATTTTTATGCATAATAGTTTTTGATTTATCATGCAAAATGTCGGAAAAAATACCCGAGTACACGGAACCCTCAGTGCGCGAACCTGACTCGAACTTGTCTGGTTTGTTCTATGTACGTAGCTACATCGATTTCTCTGAGATTTCTGAAACCATTTGTTAAAATGACCACCACACATTGATGAATGAGGAATGAATCTTCTAGTTTCCTTCGATCATTTTTCTAAATGTACAAATTCACTCAGCACTCAGTAGTAACCGCAAACGATTACTCCTCTTACGTTGTGGGTTGTGACACACAGTCGAAAGGGTCTAAAAGGGGATGCGGGCGGCGACCACATAAATAACACGAAGCTTAAGAATTTAGCCGTCAAGCTCTAAAATGTTTGAGAAAAGTTGTAACTTGTCACAAAATAGATCGCTTTCATAAAACCCTGGAATATACTGCATCCACTGCTAGTCTTAACTCTTTTTAGGGTTCCATACCCAAAATAGTGCCAACGGGACTTTACTAAAACTCCGCTGTCCGACTGTCCGTTTGTCAGCGAGCTGCGTCTCGTGAACGTATAGATAGAGTGTTGAAATTTTCACAGAATGTGTAATCTACTGCCGCTATAACAATAAAATATAATTTTTCAAAATGGCTGCCATGAAAATTAAAAAAAAAGTGTAATTTCTTGTACAATGGCAGGGAACCCTTCGTGTGCTAGCCCGACTCGCACTTGATCGATTTTTTTCTTTTAGTCTCAACCTTGCCTCTGTATTTTGTGACACTAATCGAGCTGCCAATCCGCACTTGGCCAGGGTGGTGATCGGCGGACAATGGTCTAAGCCCTTTTCATTCTGAGAGGAGACCATCCTCAGTAATGGGCTGCCGATGGGCTATGATGACGTTGATGAATGATCATGATGGACCTGAACCGATCGATTACTAGGTACTTACTGAAACTTAAAACTCTGCGGAAATTATACCAATTATACAATGATTGCAGCAATGATAAAAACCACATTTTAATTTTGCTAAATTCAAATTCGTCAAACAGCGAGATTCTGTAATTTTTCGTGACAAAGTTTGAACTGTAGCAACTGTTGTTAAGCGCAACACCCACCGGCGCAGTTATTAGTGGAGTAAAAGTGTTTCTTGATATCAACTCTTGACGACATTCAAGCTTAAAAATCAATGATGAAGTTTAGGCAGGTTATCAAAAGGAATTGCCTCAACTCCATCTGTATGCGTTGGTTCCCTACTCTGTCTTTAACTGTCATCTCCATATCAAAACTCATGATTTGGAATTAGAGAATGCTTTAGTCCCTGAGTACTAAGGAATTGCCTCAACTCCATCTGTATGCGTTGGTTCCCTACTCTGTCTCTAACTGTCATCTCCATATCAAAACTCATGATTTGGAATTAGTGAATGCTTTAGTCCCTGAATACTGTATGGCGACCTTGGATGAAGTGTAGAATTCATCCAACACGGCGACCCACTAGCTAAGTGTTAAAAAAATACAGAATAGCATTACCCCTCAGATCGTAATCGTATTGTCAGTAGTAAACTATAGTGAGGGAACTCTCGGTTTGATCCTGAGTCGATGATATGTGAAATATGTATTAGACTATGAGTGACGTGAAATCAAAGGAAAATAGGCGATTCACTGGCGTCAAATGTAGGAACGTTTGACGCCTGCCAGTGACCTCAAAGCCTCGATGTTTTGTTACAAGTTCCCTAACGGTCGTGAAGAGTGGTAGTGTTCACCAGAAAATTTTTTTTTTTTCCAAAATTCTTTTACGTGGCCGCTATTCATTTGTCGATCCCACCGATACGTCGATATTGACGCATCTACTGTTGGTATTTCACGTTCAGGAGCTTAGCAACAAACAAAGTCCTGCGGTGGCTGGTACGTTCACCGCAACGGGCTGTAAAGCCGGGCGGAATCGTGGTCGTAAATTAGAAGGCAGCGTCCTGGGCATAAATAACCAATTGTGCTGTCAACGAGTGGGCGCCATCACTAAGCTTCAATATCCCCCCACAATGCATCGCTATTGCGTGCCGATATTTTTTTTGGGCAGATCTCGGAATAATAAAACTCTATGCAGTAAAGCCGAACATGATAGTTAAACTCGAGTTTATCGGGATAACCAACCTCGAAGCCAGCCAGCATTGACGTGATTTTGGTAAAAGATTGAGATAAGTCATAAGTCAACAAAGTCACATAGGAATACATGTATAACAAACAGTTTGATAATGATGTAAACAAGTAAAATCCTATCTAAAGCAAGTAATCTACTTATATCTAAAAAAAACCAGTACAGACATGTTGTACAGTAACTACATATTTAAAAGCTTACTAATGCAGTACTGCATTAATATAGCACATCAATTGAAATATCATATACTGAGGTGAATAAGTATAATGCGTCATAGTCGATTTATATTTTATTCAGTAAAATATCTCAACTATCCAATACGGTAAAAGCTAATTTGTCAAAACTCCCGATCGCCGATACGTGGCGTATGGTTTCAATGCGCTGTAGAGTGATAGAGATAAGAATGATTTAATGGACAGTAGGTAGGGAAATGTGTAGCATAAATCCATCGAGTCCGTCGTGACAACGTGCAGATTCTAGGCTCCAACACTGCTATGGTGACGAATTACGATGGAAGCTGTGATGTAGCTCTTCGTAGATGGCATTCCCTTCTAAGTTGTATCAAGTCTAAGTACTGATAAATCTTAATTTAGCTTCGGTTTCGTACGTTTGTTTCAAATCTTGCGACTGATCTTTTAAGAAATAGGTACAGATTTTTTTTTTGCAATTTATTTTTAATCTATAAGAATTATAGAACTTTTTTCGTACATGAATATCGTCCTACAACAATTAAATAATAAAGGAAAATATTTCTAAATAACTTTTTACAAGGCTCCGCAATTGATGTTTTGCTAACAGTTTTCAAAATTCCAAATATTTTCTTTCTGCGCTCAGTGTCCAATTTTAGGAGAGTTTACAATAAAAATATTCTATTTCGAAAGATGTCATTATTATCTTCACTTTTTATTAATCGGAGCAAAAGTCAATGTACAGATAACTTACTGATTATGTCAGTCATGTCAGCAACGCTTGTGGTTGACGGACATCCAGTTATCATTATGGATGACGGGAACAAAGAATCTTACTTTTCTTTTTGCACACATCTCTTATCTGGTAACCGATGAGTGCTATTAAGTTCCAAAATCTTTTTTCCTCAGCAAGGAATTTAAGGATATGTGTGCTGTGAATGTTACCATTCATGTAGAGACTGTAATAAATATTAAAAGCGAGCCGTTTCGTATTATTTGTATTGTATTGGCGAATGTTGTATTTAACTTTTTACTTAAAATAAAATTGTTTCGACAAGATTAATCTGATCTCGATTGATCTTAATACCGTCCCGGTCCGCTCGATAAGAACTTCTTAATGAAATACGCCGTACTTCCCTCGGGGAATACATTAAACATTACCCCCTGTCGTGATGTATCGTGCTTCGCTTAATCACATTATCTTTATCGAGTGTTTGCATTTGTAATTTTTCTCTTGGCAGGTTGTTTTTTTAAACGTGAGTTCGCTTATGACTCGCGCTCGTAATGTCCGTTAAAATTGGATTTCGCGTTGGTCCTTTTGATGTTCAACCACGCCGGCGTCTGTCGAGCCTCTAAATTAATCATACTTGTGTTACAGTGAGGCATTAATCATGTATTGTTGCGTGTAGTAGGCTGCCAGGCTTGCGAGCTGTGGTGTGTTCCCGAACGAACATCAAACATGGTTGCGACGACGTACGTGAGTTGACGCAGCGGTTTTTACACCTCTCATTGTTCCAGAGCCTCGTACTTGCACCTCATTATTTAAAAATTAGAACTAATTTTGGTCCGGAGCGGCATACTCGACATTTCAATTAGTGTTCATTTGGCGTAAGCGTATTGTGGTTGTTGAAATATTGATGTCCTTATGAGGCGAGGTCGCGGCAAAAAGTCTTCACAGTCTGGAATATTAAACGAAAAATGTTACATACGGGTATCACAGAGTCTGTTCACGTAATTCAGGTCTTGTAAAGAGATGTAGGCTCCTTCCTTTTAAATCGTACTAAGTACTTAAACTATTTCAAAAAGTTGGATTATTTTATGAAGTACTTTATATGGAATAAAGTAGAGCCACTTGCAAGAGCAGTTTTTAGGGTTCCGTACCCGAAGGGTGGCAACGGAACCGTCTGTCCGCCCGTTCGTCTATCAGCTGTATTTCATGAACAGTAAGTAATAGGTAGAGCATTACAAAAAATGAAATGAAAAAAATGAAAATTCAAAATCTTTTTATAACATTAAAAATGTGAAATTTTTTTATCGCAGAAAATCAAAAAAATCCCATGGGATTTTTAAATTATCCACGCGCATGAAACAAAAATTAAAAACGATGTAATTTTAAATGAAGGAAGCAAATAAGTCGGCAGGTCTAATAAAGAGCAGCCTTCCCTCACACCGCCATCTCCTCCGATTGAATTCTTGGCAAACAAATCCTATTTCAGCCTGCAAAATCGTTCCGGGAGCGAACTTCGTTAATTACTTTTCACCTTTCGTCTCGCAGGAAAAATATTTCCACATCGATCCAATTATTGCGACCTGTTTGTACAACTAAGTTGTAAGTAAGTACCCACTTACTTACTTATATATTATCAACCTTAATTTAAAAAATTAAAAACTCTACTATCCGGCGATATTGATTTTTTCAAAAACATTATTGCCATTTTCGCTCATTCTGTATGGATGTAAGGATTCTAACCATACCCCTACATCCAAATCTGTTCAGGAATTTAGCAGTTGTGGTGGAATTAAGAAACGCACATACTTAGATGGACCCTGAAAAGGGTGCACCCAGGGTTTGTACACCCAGCCCAAAAAGGAGTGTAATGCACTCCTTTTTGGGCTGGGTGTACAAAGTTCATTTATGTCTTTAAAGATTATAGTGTCCATTAGGCGGACAGACGACGCGATATCTAACGGAGGCGTTATTCTCTACAAAAGACCTATGTCCAGCTGTGGAGGTTGTCAACCGACAACCTCCACAGCTGGACATAGGTCTTATCATGGTCGTAGGCATCATCATCATTATCAACCGATAATGATGATGATGGTGATAGTCACTGTAGGCAAAGTTGCGTGGTGCAGCCACTTCACCGCTGGCTGCCCACACAAAGCAGCAACTACAATTATGAATCTTGGCATAATTCGGAAAAACGTCTAGGTACACATTGGCCGGCAATCGCCCCAAACTGAACTGGAGATGACTAAATAATCCAGGATATAGTGCATAAATTTTGGGAGCCCCTTCCATATTTGCTTGTGCCAACTGTCATGTTCATAAAATGAATGTCAATGATTTTAGTCCTTGAGTAGGGTGTAGTAAGTAAGGGCGAACCGTACTTTTAACATGACAGTTGAATATAGAGCAAATATGGCGAGTGAGTTCTCAAAATTTATGCATTACTAGCTGATGCCCATGACTTCGTTCGCGTGGATATAGGTTTTTAAAAATCCCGTGGGAATTCTTTGATTTTCCGAGATAAAGAGTAGCCTAGTTAATCCATTGCATAATCTACCTCCATTCCAAATTTCAGCCATATCCGTCTAGTAGTTTTTGCGTGAAAGAGTAACAAACATACACACATGCACACATACATAGTAACAGACAAACTTTCACCTTTTTAGAAATAAATATCTACGTGCAGACGACTATCACACTTCAAACTAATATTAGTATTAGTTTGAAGTGTGATAGTCGTCTGCACGTAGATATTTAACGCATTGATTTAAGTAAAGTTAGTTTTCTTAAGAAGTTTGTATAACTTCATCAGAAGTACGACGGCTAACTTCGTTGGCCACCGCTAACTTACTCAGCCTTGGGGCCGGGCGCTGCCGCTTTGAAAAACTTAAGCTTGGTGAAAGCTAATCGGGAACTGGAATCCCTCTTTCTCTTTTTATTGGTTGAAGTTTTTAAATGTATGGAAATGTTTAAGTTTCAAATTGCTTTAAATCAGTTCTCATTTTTCAGACGTTTAACTTAATTTCTCTAAGGTAAGGTCTTCTGTAGGTATCTCTAAACTATAAATCTATTGCTATCCTTTTGCGCAGATAGTATCATGAAAAGGATGACCAATACCTTTAGACCTGTCGATGGACGATCACTGTTTGACTAAGTTTATTGAAAAGATCTCCACTCCACGGTTTTGTGTGGCTTGTTTCTAGTGGCCACCTGCTTGATGTTGCCCGTCCTTTGAACTTTATTTAAAAAAAATCTGCCTACCTTAGCTACCTTCCTTCCAAATTTCATGATTCTAGGACCTAGGTCAACGGGAAGTACCCTATAGGTTTCTTGACACCCACAAAAGACAGACAGACAATAAAGTGATCCTATAACGATTGCTTTTTTCCTTTTGAGGTACGGAACTCTAAAAATGTAATTAACTACTCAGCTGTAACGAAACAATTGCACGCAATTTATTTTTAGACGATTTTATGTTCAACGTTGCTAATTCGACGTTAAATGCTTCCAGCTAAGAGAAGTAGACCATTCGAGTTACACTCGGCAGTCAGCGTCCAAGAAAATTACTGAAAACAAAAAAAAATGCTGTTTCTTTGTTTTTACTCTTGTAAGCATCTTGTATAATGCATACATATTTAGAGCTCACTTGCCATTTTTGCTCTATGTTTCACATAAAAGTACTGTTTGTAATACATATCCATATTAATATTATTATAAACGCGAAAGTGTGTCTATCTATTACACATACATACATATTATATAACAGTTTAACTGATTTTATTTCCCGGGATGTAAATCCCGGGAAAGACATAGGCTACATTTTATCCTGGAAAACTAAAGAGTTTCCACGGGATTCTTAAAGGCTAATTTTTATCTCGGGAAATAAAAGTCCCCAAAGGTTTTTAAAACCTAAATCCACACGAAGTGGCGAGCATTAGCTATGTTACCTATAAAATATACTCATGGCATGATAACTTAAAACTTAGTTGTGTTAAGTACGCTAGTTTTACAAACTTTTCTAGTTTAGTAATTAAAAAGTGTAAATTACAAATTTATAACACCCCCGACAAGTGAAGGTTACAGTAACTAGAAAAGACCGAAAAGACCTGATAACTTTCAAACGGCTGAACTGATTTTCTTGGACTATTCCGCGCCTACGATCTAAAGTATCTGAGTTTTCCAAAACATCATTTTCAAATAAATAATTATGTATTTAGGCAACGTCCATCTTGACAGCTTGACATTTGTCAATTGACATAATATTATGAACCTAACGGTTATCTTACCTTCTTTTCTACAAGAAAACTAGAAAAGAGCTGATAACTCTTAAACGGCTGAACCAATTTTTTTGGATTATAGCTAAGAACACTCTCGATCAAGCCACCTTTCAAACAAAAAAAAAGTAAATTTAAATCGCTTCATTCGTTTAGGCGCTACGATGCCACAGACAGATACACAGATACACAGATACACAGACACACAGATACACACGTCAAACTTATAACACCCCTCTTTTTGGGTCGGGGGTTAAAAAGTGTTTTTAGTAATTAAAAAAACAAAAGATTTAGTGTTACCCACAGGCCACAACTAAGCCATAAGACTAAATAAATCCTAACTCTTTATACTAAACTTATAGAGCAAGTCTAACTTAGGCTCAAAAGGCTATTAAAACTGTATCTCGGACAGCAGCTGCAGTATTGTGGAGCATTCATGTAAGTTAAAGCATCTTAAGTACGCGGCCTCAGCTGGTTTGGCAGCGTGCCCCGCGGATTGTTGCTCGCATTGCACTCTCGATCTCGGCCCCGACATCTGCGAATCATCGGACGTTTTATTGCTAACTAGCTTATGCCCGCGACTTCGTCCGCGTGGACTACACAAACAAACCCCTTTTTTACCCCTTACAAGCTGAAAGTATTAAAACTATTTTCAAATTGATATAATATTGTCAAGTATTTATTCTCCCTCTAGCCATCTTCTTTCTTTCTTCGCTCTGGGCTGGTTTCTGCACTCAAGCGTTTCCGTCTGTTGTGCGTCTCTCTAACTATGTAAATATGTCGACTGAATTATACTGAAGTTAGGTATATTGTGTGCTATCATGAGACATAAATAAATAATTAACGTATTATATTGTGCAGATATTCAGTTTCCGTGATTTTACTAAAACAAGGTTGTAAGTCAATGCTTTAACGAGTGCATACTTAGGTGTCGCGTCGTAAAAATTTTCAGAAAGTTTCAGCTGTGTTGGTACCTACATGCGGTGCATTAATGCATCATGGCGCGCCTGCTTCTCCAGGTCCTTAAATATCATCTTTATGAGCTCTACCGTGTACCTACTCACTGTTTTAAAGCGCAAGTCCAGCGTACCTATTTTCTACGTTTTAGGGTTCTGTGTCCGATGGATGCCAACGGGGACCTATTTCTAAACCTCCATTTTCTGTCCATCTGTCTGTCTGTCAACGGGCTCGGGAACTCTCGTGAAATCTCGCTAACCGTAATAGGTAGAGTTAAAATTTTCACCAAATGTGCATTTCTATTGCCGCTCTAACAACAAATTTATTCTGAACTACTTTTTATTACATTTTTTTAATATCTGGTCAAACAAGCGGTATTTTATGAGAAAAATAACAGGTATAAAGAGTACGATACTAAGTTAGTCTGAAAGGAAGTTATTTCAAGCAGTTCCTTCGCGGCAAGGAAAGCTTATGATGTTACTTCCGTTACATATTGCGTTTTCATTTAGTTCCCGTTTTGATAAATACCCGCGAACGTTTGCAGGATATTACCTCTGTTTTGCTTTGTCTAACCCATAGACATACAATTTTCGCTTCGCTCAAAGACTGACAAAGCGGGGGAGCGAGAGTAGTTAGATAAGATACACTGCCGCGAGCGAAAGCGAGATAGCGAAACAAGATGCCGATAAGTCATTGTTTACCTGAGTATCGGTCCGTAAGAGTTCGGCCTGTTCCAAGTAAAAAATTTTCAAAAGAAAAATAAAACCGACTTCAAAAACCAAAAACACTAAAAAGTAGAAAATAATTTTTGTTTAGCTACACATGTAATGTATGAAGTCGGGCGAGCTTCACTCTTGGATGTCTAATTTTGTTTTAATATGCTCGCTCGACTTCATACCTAGGGTACATTACATGTGTAGCTAAACAAAAATTATTTTCTACTTTTTAGTGTTTTTGGTTTTTGAAGTCGGTTTTATTTTTCTTTTGAAATTTTTTACTTCACTTCGTTAAACTAACTCATTAGTGTCCTATGATTTCGCCAGTAAGACTATCGATAATACAAATGCTAAAATCAGGACAACTCTATTTCACGCACACATTTACGTTTCATTTTTTGTAACACCGTTAATCTGTCACTGTTAGTCTTGTAAGTCTTTGGTCTAACCACACATCTCTGTAAAGAAGTTACTTAAAACTTATAAGACATGCCAGTAATTTTACAGATAAAAGCTAGTCATTAATAAATGAAATGGGTCTGGTAGGCGGCTTCGGCCGTGGCTAGTTAGCATCCTGGTGGCAAAGCCGTGCCGCCAAGCGATTAAGCGTTTCGGTACGATGCCGTGTAGGAACCAAAGGAGACTTTTTTGACAGACACGACAGACAGACAGACAACAGAGTGATCCTATAAAGGTTTCGTTTTTGTTTTTGAAGTACGGAACCCTAAAAACGATTCCTTTTGAGGTACGGAAACCTAAAAATTACCATATTGTTGAGTATGTTGGAATAAACATGATAATATTTCGCATTTGTATCTAGTGTGCAGAAAACCATCATAGTGTGTAGTTTAGTCATCATAGTGTGTGTGTAGTTTAGGTTTGTCTGTGTAACAAACCTAAACGTCAACAAGTCCTCCACAACTTGCAGTAGTTACGAGTGCACGACTTGCATAATGCATATTGCAGTGTCTTCTCCACTTCTTTGCACCCCCACTCTAGCGATAGTTTGAACTTGCTCATGAAATTTTAAAGACTGCACTTTTTACAATGAGTAGTTAGTTTTTAGTTTGCTTTGTGATTTATTAATGTTCGTCTTCGACTCGGTTGTCTATTTTACCTGTGACTAGTTTTTACTTGGTAAAACCAGAGTAAACTGTGAGGGACCTCTTGGTTTGACCCTGAATCGACGATATCTATATGTACATTACAGTATTTTAATAAATTGCCTGTTTTTTTTTATTCGTATACAAGTTAGCCCTTGACGGCAATCTCACTTGGTGGTAAGTGATGATGCAGTCTAAGATAGAAACGGGCTAACCTGGAAGGGGTAGGCGGTTTTCATTAAACCCATACTCGTTTGATTTCTACACGACATCGTACCGGAACGCTAAATCGCTTGGCGGTACAGCTTTGCCTGTAGGGTGGTGACTAGCCACGGCCGAAGCTTCGTACCAGACCAGACCAGAATTTTAGAAAATATAAAATTCCAAACCCCTGCCGGGAATCGAACCCGGGATCTCCCACTAATATGAGCACATCACTTATCACTGCACCAGGGAGATTGTTAATCTAAAATCGGGGTAAACTAAGTCCATAATATCTAAACGAGCACGCAGAAATCGTTGCTTGTTACAAACTACGGCGCCTAATCTAGAGACTCGTTAGAGGAGTAACAACTGTCTGCCTGCTTGAGAGCTTAATAGCTCGTACATAGCCTTTGTGTGGCTCATTTTCTATTTTAAAGGAAGCTTGTACTTCCCTGTCGAGTGTATGTGGTGTATCGCATAAGCGATCTTTGAGAGTGATAGCAGACGAGTAATTAGCGACTGTGGGCTCGGAATCCTTTGAAGGCAGTTTGAAGGGTGTTTTTAAAATAACTGTTCCTACTAGTTAAAGACCGCGGTGTCCAGTGATTTAGTTTTGTTAAATCCTGATTTGATTTTCCGGCACGAACAGCAGCCTAAATCTATCGCAAGAATGCAAGCACATTCGTTCACGTGGATTTAGGTTTTTCTGGATCCCATGCGTTTTTCGGGACAAAGAGTAGCCTATGTCCATCCCCGGAACGTAAGCTATTGCTGTACCTTTTGTCAATATACGTGAAATGGATCGGCCGTGAATATAGCTATCCAGACAGACAAACACACTTTGGCATTTATAATAGTAGTATGGATTAACCTACACTCACCTAGAACTTAATTCCTTACAATAAAACAAGATGAACAGACGGTCGCGACTTGCGTCTTACATTGCATTGGCCAGGTAAGTACTATTAGCTAAATAACTTCATGATCATAGCCCTGGTATAGTTTTCCGTAGCAATCTTCGGATAGTGTCTAGGTAAAAATATATCCTAGTAACTGTCTCTAGAATAGAGAAGTATTGGAATCCTCCCAAGTGCATTTGAGAACCAGTAGGCTAAGCACAAGTTTACACATCTCGACAGCATGGATGTTCAACTCTAATATCAAAATACTATACGTCAAAGTAAAATTGACCTAAATGGTTTGTATTAAAATTTGGATTTATTTATACATTCTACTTCCAGTGCACCCAAAGCGGAAATAACGCAAAATATTTCAGTAGAATTGAAAGAAACGACTTTCAAACAAATGCTTTGAGGTCCATTTTACTCTGACTTTATAGTGTTTCGATGTTAGATGTTCTACCAATGTTAGCGACATATGAAGTCGTACTAAGAGTATAGTTGTAAAGCACGTCACGAACGGGCCCTGTGTAACATAGTTTGTTGCTTTCCGACATTGAGATGTAGGCTATAAACATAGAGATTCAGATTTCATCAAGGGTCTAACAATCCTTTTCATCTAATGTTTACAAAGACGCAAACTAGGAACATTTTTTAAAAATAAACACCTTGTCGGAAAGCGATTTTTCAATCCATGCTGAGTATGGGTTTTATGAAAACTATTATACTTGTTCCCGCTTCTAACTTAGACTGCATCATCTCTCTTATTATGACACTATCATTACCATCACAGGTGATGTTATAGCAGTAAGCTGTAAGACGCTAACTGCCTATGTCAGGAAGAGCTTGACACTCGCCATTTCCAATTGAAATGTTAGAAATTTTACAGTTATTTGTGGTACCGATTCTGAGCGCAACAAAATTTTAAAGTATTCGCATCTTTGTCTTATTGATGTAAGAAATGTAATAAGAAAAGAACAGACAAACCTAATTTAATTTAGAACTGTCAAACCTCGTGACCTAAGTCAAAGAACCAGTTGTGAGCATATTGTTTTTAGAGTGCACTAGAGTAGTAGTAGAGTCCTTTAGTCTCTTAATTTCAAATTCGTTTTCCGTCCTTTTTTAGCAATATTTAAAAGAAAAAGATGCGGATACTCTTAATTTAGTTCAGTTTAAAAAAAACACCTGAATCTACTCAATTTTAGGTACAAAAAATGTTGGACTAGATTTGTAAAATGACGAGATCACCTTGGTATGTATAATAATCGACTGACACGGAAAGAATTCTTGGATTTGGCGAGCTGTAAATCCCCATGCCTTACAAGAATTTTTAAAACATCCTCAAAACATTTGAATTCGTGAATTTCACAGTCCGAAAGGCGAGTGTTTCAATTTCTAGTTCTTCGTAATAGTAATGAAAAATAAAATATAATTTTATTTTACCTTTGAATCTATATTATGTTTGTTACTTTAAACTTATATATTTCGAGAAAGATTATGTAACTATTATGAGTAAGATAGCGAAGTTATTGACGAACAGTGTAAAAGCCGTGGCTAGCGCCAATTTACTTAATAAAAAAAGGTAACAGTCCACTTTGTAATGAACTACACCAATCACTTTGAGACTATTTTGTAGGAAATTTCTTCCTCTAATAATGCAGCAACTCTCTGTTTTCCAACGGCTTTATAACCCCAAGGGCTCTAAACGTCTGTGCCACGCCTCTAACTTTTTATTTAGCCTTAACTTAGACTTTTCATAAATATTATGCTTTGAACAGCTTTAAGTGTTCGAGAGTCTTGTGCGAAGATATAGCATTAATAGATTTGACATAGGTAGTTTTACGAGTCTGTTAAGTACACCGACAGCAGAAGGATTCAAGTGTATTATTGATGTATTTCTGCATAGGCAGTAATATCTCTCCACTTGTATCTGTTGCATTCCACTATGTTATTTAGAATGTAATTGTAATTTAGGTTACGATGGGACTGGCGTGTCCGTGTCGGACAAAAGTCCCAAAAAAATAAAGATTAAAAAAAAAAAAAGTTTAACAATGACTACATATTATTATTATTGTTAGGTGGTCTGTATGGCTTCGAATAATAAATTAAAACTTATATAAGTATTTTAAAAGAGGAAAAAAAACAGAGAAAATCATTTTAAGTACACACACACAGTATATTTATTATAAAAAATTACCTACTCGTAGACAAAGTGTCGGTCATGACTAATGAGTCGTAAAATATGAATTCGAATAATAACGAAGCAATCTAAACTTAAATGATAAACCTACTTCAAAACTTAATTGTTACATTTCCATTGTTCCAGGTAAGCGCTGTGACCTACTCCACTCCATGCAAGCGTAGGAAAGTTAATTCAGACTGTGGCAGGCTGTTAATTCAGAACGTGCTGGCCCTGCGTCAGAAGCAATCTCACTTTATTGTTTCCTACAGAGTTATTTGGGCACTCCACAATTCACTCTTCCGCCACTGCGCAATCTTTTACGAGCGACATAAAAAAAATCGCTAGAAATATTTGTATTCTCTCAAAGTTAAGACAGTGTTGAAAATACTGGAAAGCGTCTATTCAGACGAACCACATACAATAAAAATGTCGCATCGTGTGTTAAAATATGTGAATAGTCTACACTCTGGCTGCAGCTTCTTGAAGTTGCAGTGCTGCACCTACAACTTACTCAATACTCTTAGTAGGATGGTAGCAATGTGATCCCAGTCGGCCGTTTGTTTGTGGTTGCTTTTGTGGTCACGTCGATGTGGTCGGTAATGACCACTCAAAACAACTGCAGATTGTGGTAGGTACGAGTAGGTACGATATGTGTGAATGGAACTGGCGTTTTCACGCAATTTTGTGCCCGGAGACATTTTTGACGTGGTTTGGCTGTAGCATGTCTGAAAGGACCCTAAGCAAAAAAGTTTTAGCCTTCCTTGAAATATTATTCCTAATTTTTTTAGACCATTTTCCGAATGGAAAAATCCACTCAGCCGCACCCGCGAATGATTACTCCTCTTTAAGTAGTGACACGCGGAGGAAGAGGGTCTGAGAGCGGATTTGGGTTTAGGCCACATAAATAATCGAAAGCTTAAGGATTTAGCCGTCAGCTCGGTTTGAAATATCAAAGCAAAGTTATACTGAATTGATCGCGTGGGGTAACCCGTGGCGCTTTGTCACATTTGTATCGCTGATCGGACAAACTGATAACTGGAATCATATTTCGAATTGATTCTTACATTTGTAAGAAAGTGCGTAGGTAAAGTAAATATTTGCTAGACCTTTGAAACAGTACACCTCATACGATAGACGTCCACTACTTCATTTCTTATTTGAACTCGTAGAGACACTCCTACCATGATCATGGGTCTCCCCGTCCGCGTCGTCGCTCGCTTAGTGGCTCTGAGGTTGAAATCTATAGAGTGCACTTTGACTTTGCTGAGACTTAATTTTCAGTTAAAACAAAACAGATTTATGCCAGCGGTATAACGCTGTCTCTTTTAACAGTGGCTGATCAAAGTCAAAGTGCGCTCTATAAATCCCAGCCTGAGTTTTCATATCAGGCCCATAGTTAACGACCATATTTCGGAGCCGTATATCATCAGGTGATGACGTTTTTACAGCCTGGTAGAGGTGATTCTATACCAGTTGATTATTATTGGAAAGTTAATTAATATTCTGTGGGCATTAAAACTAATTCATGTCATAGCCGTCCGTGGTGGCAGTAATTAATTGCCTCGTTATCTGAGCGATCGCATTAGGCATTGTTTTCGTGTGGCATTAGTTCCATTATCTAGGTAAGTCGCTTAAGCTCTGGACAGACATGACGGCGACATGTGCGACATGGATCATAGTATTTAGAAGCGATGATAGCGGTATTCTGGTACAAACAAGGAACCGAATGAAGGCGTTTACACAGCGGAGCTCGCGTAGAAGCCGCGTTGCTGCCGGCGCATTTTGCTGCGGGACGTGCATCATTCAAGCTGTTAGTCTCGCTGCTGTGGCGCATTGTATCATTTCAGGGTTCCGTACCCGAAGGGCGCCAACGAGGACCTATTACTAAGCCTCCGCTGAAATTGAAATCCAATGAAATTGGGCAGATAGCAATGTCTTCGGAAACCTTGAAGTTCTGGTTACATCACTACAAAATTAAGAGTGTTATATCTTGGACGTTAGAACGGAATCCTTCGTGTGCGAGTCCGACTCTCGACAGATTTTTTTTTCAGATTTCAGTTAAAGGTCTGAACTGCGCTTGGAATTAATTCAATCTAGGTAAACTCTTAAGATCTGTCGCATTTTAAACAACGCGCGGTGTGTCCAGCCGGTCCCTGCAGCTATACATGACATACATACTACTTATACGATACAAGAAACTGTAACCTTCTTTATTTTGGAGATTGAGCCTCAGTCGATAGACTAATTTATAGTGAATTCAGAAGGGTCAATGTAACGTGTGGTTGCCTGAGACTTTTGAGGGAAACCACCTCCCATGGGCTAGCATTCAGTTGTAGTACCAGCAGTTGCTGATATTACAAACCCCTAGGAGCTAACTCCTACGTTCGGTGTGAGGTCCTGCCGTATATATACTGTTGCCGACGTGCCTTTATATTATGTTCGAACTGCGATAAAGCCAAAATCGCGATAAGATTTGTTCGCCATGTCAGCGATTCAAAAGCTCAAATGCCGATACAACGTAATGTTCCCAGAATCCTGATCTCATTACGATAGTTTTCATATTCGACACCCTCGGGCCTCGGGCCGAGACGCATCGCCGCAGATAGGACGGCCTCGCGTCTCGTGCAATGAATTAATTTGTTCCCTGCCATTATGTGGACTAGATCGCACTAAAGATATCGTATACCTTCTCCTTTTCGATCTCTTAGGCGAAGAGCATGTGGTCAAACTTACAAAACAACTTGATTTCAAGTGATGATTATAAACTGTACGTTTGTTGTAATTAAGTAAACTGATAGATGGTCCAAGTGAAAAAAAAAATAGTAGGATTGTAGTAGTAGTAGGTTTGATTTTACTTCTTGTTCAACTGTGCAACTTATTTTAACATTTGGCACAAAACTTCAACATTATCTGAGAAATGACAAAGGATACTTTTTAAATCAGAAAAATAAAGGATCTTTACATAAGTTTCAAAAAACTTAAATGCACGTGCAAAAGTCGCGAATAAAAGCTAGTTTCTGATAAAAATTAAATGTTTTTTTTTTTGTGATCTCTTAAAGTAGCGTGTGCTTAGAGAAATTTCTCGATTGGTTTATTGGAAACATGCTAATTTGTCAAAACTCTCGATCGCCGATACGAGGTGTATGGTTTTCAATGCATTGCACTGAGATTAAGATAAGAAAGATTTAAGGGGCAGCAGGTTGGAATATATAATATACGTACACCAGCTGATCCTGTGCGGTGATGTAGCCTGATTTTGGTGTGTTGTAGAGCAGAACTGTAAAAGCTACTACGTGATTATTACATCACTTTTGACTGACTGACATTTTTTTAATTAAGATACTAGTTAGCCCTTGACTGCAAGAAAATTACTTTACTATTGGCTACAAGACACAGTTCGCGTACTTGTGTATTATGTCGATTTCATTGGTATTTGGCCGTAGGTAGGTCATCAGACAGTAGAATTATTACAAGCCTTCGGTCTGGCCTAATCTACTTGTAAATCTTTGTTAAGCTATTTAGCGGTTCTCTTACAACTTTTTTCGCTTTGTCCGTCGTGTCAGGCTATTTGTAATAATTAGAGTAAACGCGTGCCTGTAATGTGTATCATTACTATAAACATGAAATAAACATGTTTTTTTTTTTGAAAATTAACATTTATTCCTTACATTAGTTCTACTTTATACTTATAGTATAGTTAAATAATGGAAAGTGCGAGTCGGGCTCACACACTAAGGGTTCCGTACCATCGTACAAGAAACAAAACTTATTTTTTCTTTAATTTTCATAGCGGCCATTTTTATTTATTGTTATAGCGGCAATAGAAGTATACATTCTGAGAAAATTTCAACTTTTAAGCTATTACGGTTAACAAGATACAGCCAAAAGGACGGACATTCGGGTATGGAACCCTAAAAATCAATTTGCTCATGCATGAAAGATCATCACTTGAGAGTGGCTCGACCTATTTGGCTATTTTTTTTTTTGTTGTGTTCATAATTATTATCAGAACAAGATTTGTATAAAAGAAAATTATTGTGAAAATTCACCGGAAAAGTCAGTAAGCAAATGTTTTTTTATTTGTACTAAAAAGTTGTAACAATAAAGAGAAAAAGAAAAAAAAAAGTGGGCAGGGAAGCACTTATTAGAACCGAGGACCGATCACAATTTAGTTTAAATCAGAGTTTAGTCACGTCCAAGATACACATTTCAATCTGTTGGATTGGCATAAACGAATTATTGTGGATGTTGGAATATTTGAGTGCCCACGATGTAGACTCACAGTAAAAATTCTCGACGGTCGTGAATAATAAACCAAGTTTCTTAATACTTGAGAATGGCACAGTTAAAGTCCGCGCGGCCGAGACCTTGGCGCGAGCTTGTTGAATATGGATGAAGTCTTAGTGAAAAGCTTCTAACAATACATCTAGTAACTATGATTTCGAAAGCTTTTTGCTTTACTATTCTTATGTAGAACTAGATGATGTCCGCGTGAATTCAGGATTTCTTTGATTTTCCAGGATAACTGGTAGCCTATATATAATCTATCAGTCTTGGATGCAAGCTATGTCGGTACCAAATAGATGAAGCCCGCGAAGTTGTCCGCTTTTGTTTAGATTTTATTTAAAATCCCGTGGGGATTCTTTGATTTCCTGAACAAAAAGTAGCCTATGTCCGTCCAAAAGGTCGGTAAAAAGGATGCAAGGTCGGTATCTGTATCAATATGTGTACCAAACTGTGTCAATATTGGTTATACGGATGAACCGTGAAAAGCTAGCAGACAGACAGACACACTTTCGCATTTATTAACCCCCGACCCAAAAGAGGGGTGTTATAAGTTTGACGTGTGTATCTGTCTGTGGCATCGTAGCTCCTAACTAATGAACCGATTTTAATTTAGTTTTTGTTTGAAGGTGGCTTGATCGAGAGTGTTCTTAGCTATAATCCAAGAAAATCGGTTCAGCCGTTTGAAAGTAATCAGTTCTTTTCTAGTTACTGTAACCTTCACTTGTCGGGGGTGTTATAAATTTTTAATTTACACTTGTTATGTTACAACTTACAAGACATACTGTGAAGAACTAGGTACCAAATGCTATGTGCCTTCTTATCAAAATAAAGAGCGGAAATGAAAAAAAAGTTCAAAAGTTCTTTGTTTTTACACGTTCAGCACGAAGCCAACTAAGTTTGTTGACCACCACTAAGTTGCCGCCTGCCCGTCGGGGCGCCACTTTCAACAACTTTAACTTGCTAAAAGCTATGGCCGGGAACAGGGAAGCCTCTTTTCCCGTTTTATTGCTTAAGTTCGTTCATACGTGTCTTGAAAAGTTAAGGAATAGGCTTTAAATTTTTCTTTGAAGGTGCTCTTTGATCTCGGATAAAAGCAGTGTGAAATTACCTAAGTTTTCTGAGTTTGATAAGTAGAACTCATTAATAATCTTACGTAGGTAATATTATGAATGTGAAAGTTGAAATTTGGAATGGAGATAGATAGCTCAGTTCCTGAATCAACCCACCTAAGGCTACACATTGTTATCCAGGAAAATCAAAGAGATCACGGGATTTTTAAAACCCTAAATCCACGCGGAATAAGTCGTGGGAACTCCTCCTTCTCCGATTTAGACCTAGATGGGGTCCGCTTTGATAGATTTTGCTGCCGACTTTGCCCGGTCTGAGCCCGGTTTACGCAGTCTATAGGCTCGTCGTGGGCATCATCTAGTAGTAACTGAATATTACCTACTTTATTATTAAAGTAATTAACTAAGTAAAGTAAGTTAAAAAAAGAAATTCAACAATGGGCCAAGATCCTTTTAGTCCCACATAACAAAAGTATTGTTGATTTCATAAAGAGTTAACATTAGAGAATTTTCTTTCATTTATCGTATAGAAATCTCAAAGTTAAGTTAATCAAATTAATGTATTTTGAGTACAATTATGTTAGAAAACCAAACCGACAATGGTGAATGAGTAGTAGGTAGAATGTACCTGTGATACAAAGACTTTTACGTCATCGTCTGTTCGCAAACCAAACAAACAGACTTGCCCTAGTATGTCCGTTCTATATAGTCGTTCAGCGTAAAACGTTAACAATTAGTTTATTAACAGGGCTCCTCCGTCACTCGTTTTATACAATCGTAGTTCCAATTTCATTTGAATATTAAGCAACCAAAGTCCATGAAATTTTGCAGACATATTCTAGAAACTAATATCTGTGTCTGTGGTGTTTTAGATTTTTCTAAAAATATGTAGTTTTAAAATTACAGGGGCTCAAAGATTTGTATGTAAATTTTTAAGACCGTGTAACTTTGAAACCGAATATTTTAACAGAAATCTAGAAAACCGCAAACATAGATATTTGTTTCTAGAATATGTCTGCATTTCATGGACTTTGGTTGCTTAATATTCAAACGAAATTGGAACTACGTTTGTATGAAACGAGTGACGGAGAGAGCCCTCTTAACAACGTTAGGCAATAGTTTTGTCTCAGTAAAATTAAAATTTTACCGTCTAATAATAATGTAGTAGCAGTATTAGGTATGTGTAGGTACGTCTTTACCAACCCGAAGAGAAATCATTAAACTTTAGTTTATATATGTACAGGTGCATTAAACTTGTTACCAAAGAAATACAAATCGAAGCCTTTAATTTAAAAATAATCAAGCGAGTTTTATCACATACAGCATTCTTGTTAAAAATTCATTTGAATTTTTAGAAATGATTTAAGCTGGTTTAATTAAATTGATATTTGAGTCATTCGATCTGTGGCAAGGAAGCCATCTTTAAAAGAATTTCTGTGAATATTGGTATTTTGATGCTTAAATTTTTTTTCTTTAAAAGAGTATTAGCCAAGTTTATCATGCTGACTATTCCCCTTTCTGCTCCAACTAAGCGTAAAGCTGGTGCTAGGAGTAGGTACGACAATAGTGCAATGGGTGGGGTTTGAACCGGCGACCTTTCGGTTTTCAGTTCGCTTCTTTAACCGTTGAGCTATCGAGTCTCCACCCAAGACTCGAGACTATTTTTTATTAAATATCACTTGTTTTAACGGCGAAGGAAAACTTCTGAATCTGACGAAATCTGCATCCCTAAAAGTTCATAGTGTTCTCAAAGATGGTGTGAAGTCTGCCAATCCGTACTTGGTGTGGTGGAGTATGGTCTACACCTTTTTCATTCTGAAGGGAGACCCGAACTTATTGGCAAAGGATTGACTATTGAGATGTGTATATGATGATGATAATGTATGCGTTTCCACTGCAACTGTGCATTGAATCTTTCAGTGTGACCGGTGACGTGCTTCCTAGTTATCTATTGTGTGTATTATAAAGTAACATAAACGGGTACAAGTGTGTATTACAAGTGTGAGATCCTAACTCCTGTCGTGGAGATTCTTTTTTTACGTTTTATCCACCTAAATAATTTTACATTACTGCAAATCTTGCACATGTAGCAAAGCAAAATCGAGCCACAAATCTTGATAATAACTTAAAAACTGTATTTCGGGCAGCAGCTGCAACATTGTGGTGCATTCATGTAAGTTAAGGCATCTTAAGTACGCGGCCTTAGCTGGTTTGGCAGCGTGCCCCGCGGATTGTTGCTCGCATTGCACTCTCGGCCCGACATCTGCGGAACTCCTCGCATTTTATTACCACTAAAAAAACTATTAACGCTAAACTTGTTTTAGTTTAAAGGCTTTTACAATATTGTTAAAATTTTACTCCTAAAAGTATCCCAGTTAATTATTTACTTTTGCAACTCTTTTTTTATTCATTATAGGCAAGCGCTTGAACACAATCAGACCTGATGGAAAGTGATGATGTGATCTAAGGTCTTTACTCTCTCTCTTTCTCAGCATCATATTTTTTATGCTAGTGACCTCTTTCTATAAATCACACAAGGGGTTTTCATGGGATAATAATGCGGTGCGTTTACAAATACTTACTTAGAAAACCGGCTAAGTGCGAGTCAGACTCGCGCACCGACGGTTCCGTACTCGGGTATTTTTCCGACATTTTTCACGACAAATCCAAAACTATTATGCATAAAAAAAAATAAAAATCTGTTTTAGAATGTTACAAGTAAAGCCCTTTCATATAATACCCCCCATTCGAATAGTATCTTACTTTGTAAATTGAAAGTAGGTACTAACTATTTGTTCATGAACACATTTTTAATTTATTTTTTGTGATGTTACCACAAATTCACGGTTTTTCTTTATTTGTTCTATAAAGCCTACCAAATTTCATGATTCTAGATCAACGGGTAGTACCCTATAGGTTTTCTTGACAGACACGCTACGGCTAGATGGACAGATGGACAGGCAGACAACAAAGTAGGTAATCCTATAAGGGTCCCGTTTTTCCTTTTTATGGTATGGAGCCCTAAAAATTAGCTAGCCAACCTAGTTAAAGCTAATATTAGTGAAATAAAGCGCAGTAGACCGTGGCCATGGGTCGAGCACGTGGTCTCCCCAGGGAGTTTATTATCGAGGCTTCCAGAATACCTTTTAAATTCAAGACCATTCGAATGTAGCTAGAATACTAAATAAACTAGTTACATCA
The DNA here is from genome assembly GCF_905333055.1 of Maniola jurtina. Lineage (NCBI taxonomy): Eukaryota > Metazoa > Arthropoda > Insecta > Lepidoptera > Nymphalidae > Maniola > Maniola jurtina. Next base: position 10,444,873 of record NC_060036.1, on the reverse strand, counting down.
TACTATTGTAAATTATTCTCTTCATAAAATCCCAGTGATAGCCTCACTGGGACCTGTGCTATTTTGAACAATTTGCTACATACATATTCTATTAAAATATTTTCCTCTTTTTTAACCCCCGACCCAAAAAGAGAGGTGTTATAAGTTTGACGTGTGAATCTGTGTATCTGTCTGTGGCATCGTAGCTCCTAAACTAATGAACCGATTTTAATTTAGTTTTTTTTTTGTTTGAAAGGTGGCTTGATTGAAAGTGTTCTTAGCTATAATCCAAGAAAATCGGTTCAGCCGTTTGAAAGTTATCAGCTCTTTTCTAGTTACTGTAACCTTCACTTGTCGGGGGTGTTATTTTTTAATTTATACTAGTGTGTAGTGTAGCTAAAATTTTTATTATTAAATAATTTTGGCTGTTTTATCGTTAAAATATGTATCAAGGTTATTATGATTGCTAAATGATGATTAGCAATTGTGTTGCGTTTTAAACTGCAAAAACAACCGCTGCTATAGATTTACTGTAAACTTATCAAAATCAACATTTTGATTATTTTGTTTTAGTGTCTTTATTTTCTTACTTACTCGTTTTTTTCAAACGGTGATTTTTCAGACTGTTCAAGTAACTTTATAATGATTTTAAAAAATCTATTCAACCCTGGCAAAATTGTCTTGAGATGCAGTTAGAGTTTGGAAAACTTTTTCCTTTATGAACTTATAACTTTGTCGCCAATACGTCGCGTCATATTACGTTGAAGCTTTTGAACCAAGGAAAATACCATTCCTGCTTGTTAGGTAACTTCTAGGTATTCCACGCTATGCATGCATATTTTCTGACTGTATCCGATGTTAGGTATACCTATCCAATGTTAGCTATAGGCTACTATTTACTTCTATTATCATTAGAACGTAGAAACCCTTTTCATTGTGAGAGACAACCCGTGCTCTTAGTGGGCCAGCGGTGGTTTGTGAATGAAGTGATGAAGGTCAATGTTGTTACGAAAGTAGACTTCGAGGTCACGAAGGTCCATGTCGAGGAAACGAAGGCGATATCGAGGTTACAAAAATCGACTTAGAGGTACCGAAAGTCATTGTAGAGGTGACGAAGGTTATCAGTGTAGGTAACGAAAGTCGTCTTGAGGTAACGATGATCGATTTCGAGATAGCGAAGACGGATGTTGAGATTATAAAACTTGTTATAAAACTAAATGTTTAGGTTATCAGTGTAGGTAGCGAAAGTCGTCTTGAGGTAACGAAGATCGACTTCGAGGTAAAAAAGATCGACTTCGAGGTAAAGGAGATTGACTTTGAGATTGCGAACGTAAACTTCGAGGCAACGAAGTTCGATGTTAGGTATGTCGAGGTTACCAACGTCGACTTCGAGTTCACGATGTGGAGGAAACGAAGTTCATTGTTGGCTTTGCTCATGCGATTGGATTGCGTAGTTTCATTAACAAATAATGAAAGTCCAATTTTTTTAGCTCAAAGAATTCATTGACGTTACAACTTGGATAATAATCGAAATATACCTACTAGGAATAATGATAACAAGTCCATTTCTAGAATCAAGACATCATAATCACATTTTGCAAGCGGTAAAAGACGTGCAAAACGGTATGAGCTAGGTTTGCAGACGTTACAAAGCTCAAAACTGTGCTGTGTCGTGCTTTCGTTCGTGACGTACATAATAAGTAAACTCTCCAACACTCCAGGGAGTTCTCCAAAGTCCAAACTATACTTCGGCTTCAGAAGCGAAGACATTGCTACACCTATCAACTGACAAATTATGTCCTATCTAGCACTTTGAAATGGCACACCACAGAACAGAGAAGCTACTATTTTTATTTTTATGTAGCACATAATGTGGCAATTGAATTAAGCTACTCTGCAGGGAGAGTGGTTATTTGTAATTATTTAACATTAAGAATAATTTTTGAGAATGTGAATTTTTTTTAAACTCTATTTACTTTACTACAATCTTTACAACTACAAGTGTATCGTTATCGGTTACGTAATATTTCTATGGACGCTAGATGATGCCCGAAACTTCGCCCGCGTGGGTTTAGGTTTAAAAATCACATAGGAATTCTTTGGCTTTTCCCGGATATAAAATAATTATATCCGTCTCTGAAATGCAAGCTATCTTTGTACCCGTCTGGTAAAATCGGTTTAGCGGATGGGCTGTGAAAGTAACAAACATACCGACACAATTTCTCATTTTTTATAATATAAGTATGATAGTTGATGCATTAACTTTAATTGTTGTGGAAAATAATGAAACTAAATATTCCTATTGTCCTTAAGTCTGTATTTAAACAAGTGAGCCATAATTAATTACATTGTTTCAGAACAAATACGACTGAGCAATTAATTAATAAGAATATAATACACAGCCTCTACATTGTTAACTTATACAAACCTACGGATATTAATGACATAATAACGTTCTTGAACGCATAATTGAATGCATTCAAACACTCAAATTACGCGTTATTAAACTAAAATATTACAAAACGTAAGCTTGGTTTTAGCAATACAAAAGCTTCCCTTCAAAGTACGTAAGTAGAAAATGAACTGAGTCTACACAAAGGAAACTCCGAGCTATTAAGTTCTAAAGTAGACAAATGCGATTTAACGGGTCCATATAGAAAATTGTGCGACTTTTGGAAGTTTTTTATTTGCAAACTATAAATACAAGTTTTAATGTTTCGATAGACGTAGGTGAATATATAAATGCTTTTTAGGTCTTTAATAATATAAATTCCACTTGTTTAAACACGATTGTATATAATTTCCTTGACAATACAAAAAAAAATCTGAAAGTATTCCAAATATTTAGATTTTTTAGTTTTAATCGAAAACGTTAATTTTTTTGTAATTTTTTAGTTATGTACCTATATGGATGATTACAATTTCCAAAAATGTTATGCAATTGATTTTTGTTTACTGTTAAAACGCTATAGTCATTTGATTTTTTGGTACCGTGGTGGCCAACATTGCTTTATCACCATCTTTTTCTCGATACATTATAGTGGCTATCTTTCTTACATTTTTTTGTTCTAGTTTCTGACGCCCATAGAACACTGTCAGCTGTCGTTGCGTTAGCTTCTTTTCAGATGCTGAAGCGGCAGATTTTCCGTTTAGGTTCCAGCGAGACGGTTGAGTATAGCTCAGGCATCAGAATGGAAGCATTTGAACTTTTTATAGTTGCCGTTGAGAAGCTTGAACTTCTTCTATGGACGGCTGGCTGGTCCAGGCTGTACTAAAACGCTAGACACTAAGGCAATAGTATCTCTCTTTTTTGAGTACATAAAAATATAAAAACCTAATAAAGTTTTACACAGAATGCGTCGTATTTCAATCACAGACTATTGAATAAATAAAAGAAGTATATGCGATCCTCTTGAAAATTTCATGAGCCAGACTAAACTATCGTTGAGCGGAGCGCAAAGAAGTGGTGAAGACGCGGAAATATTCATTATGCAGGTCGCGCTTTCTTGCTAACTGCATGGAAATGCGGTTTATAGGTAATAAATAAATCAATAAATATTGGTTTATTCGCTATAATATGGGTACAAGTAGGTCTAACATTAATTGAATCACCTTACACATACTACCAGGTCCTGGTGTGCAAATTGTTAGTGATTTTTTTCAAAACGAGATTTTATGAATATTAAAATTATTCTGGCTCATTACATGACGGAAAAAAAATTTAAAAACTAAACATTACTCAATCAGATAAATAAATTAAAAAATTATATGTCATTGTACTTAAAATTAAATTTAAAAATAATATAACCACATATTATGTACTTAAACTTTACACGGAATCGAAACATAATAAAAATACTTCCACATAAATTTTAAAAAACTTAAATAAACGTGGATTGGCTAGTTAAATACGAAGTGGACACTAAAAAGTTAGTTTTGTTTTCATACAAACTCGTCGACAGTTGGAAGAACGATCAAAGTTAGTATCAACAAACTCATTCGACCATTTACAACTTGGGAGTTGGGAGCTTAGCGTCGAAATGATGACACACTCATTGAATATACTCCTATTTACTCGTACGATGTGAAACTAGGTCACTCCAATCTCTTAAAAAAAGAGACAGCTATTGATTTAATTTGCATCCCTGAAAAGCTGACAGGCGAAAAACTATGGTAATGCGTCCTACGTACCGAAGTACATCAATGGATAGCTGACAGCGACACGTTCTAATAGAAAATTTTCATATTCATAAGGACGTGGCGAATTAGCATATAAAACGAGCAACTTGACGCCCTCCCGGGCTGCTTTCAGTGCCCTGTTTTCTGCTCCGACTCCTTGTAAGAGGTCGATGCGAATATTTTTAATGTTTTCATGAGTTTCATTTGTAGAAGCTAGATTTATAGAGTTCAAGCGATTAAAGTAAAATAAAGTCGTTGGTATCCCTAAAGAATCCAAATTATTATAAACCTTGATACCGTATTTACAAAACAAAACCAAGAAGATTGCTTCCATCTGAAAACTGAAGGAGGCAAAACAGATCCCACATTTTCATCGAGGAACTTTCATTCATCAGTTTATATTAGAAATGTTAAATATGTACGGTCAAAATGATAGTAACAATAAGCTACTTATTAAAATTTTGGATGGGATATAGATAGCCGAAGTCGGGTGCAAAGTGGTCCAGAAACCTCAAAAAAATCAGTGCACATACATTACAAAAAACCGGCTGAATTGAGTACCACCTCCTTTTTATGGTAATTTCCATCAAAATATCCAACTTCCCAGTAATTTCTCATCCAGGCTGGTATGTTTGTTTGAAACTTTTCTAGTTTACCTGATAAGATTCCGAGAAATATTACCTTTGCCTTAGGTATATCAAACGATGGAGAGTAATTTTGATTACTTTATCTGTTCCTAAAATAGTTCTACTTCTGTTATTAATAGCCAATGTATCAGAGAAGGTATTAGATCCCATGACATAGTTTATACTTTTTCGGGAGTTAATGGTCAAAGTTTTCGAAAACATTATTTTTGGACAGGTATAGTCAGTTTTTATTAAACCCATATATACCCCTTTTGGTTTCTACGCGGCATCGTACCGGAACGCTAAAACGCTTGGCGGCACGGCTTTGCGGGTAGGGTGGTAACTAGCCGCGGCCGAAGCCTCCCACTAGACCAGAGCAGAAATATAGAAATTATGAAATTCCAAACCTCTGCCGGGAATCGAACCGGGGACCTCCCACTAATAAGACCACAGCGCTTACCACTCCGCCAGGGAGGTCATCAATCGTCGTCTAATTACGATGGCATAACAATTTTTAATGGAAAAAAATTTACATAGAGAAAAATAAAAAGTCTAGAATAGAAATGCTGAAACAATGTGCTAGACTTGCTACAGTTAGCTGCGGTCGCAGCAGCTGACGCTGGCATGCTCGACTTGAAATTGAAATGAATTGTTTGTACAGCCGATTCACGCTAGTTTATGTGCGGTTTACCGGTTGCTCCCGTCTCCCACATACTGAACTGAAATACTGAAATTGAACTTCATGTAGAGGATACTTATCTATCATGATTTCCGATTACTAGTATAGTTTTTACGGTTCCGAACCTCCAAAGGAAGCAAGGAACCCTTATAGGATCACTTAATTTTCTTGTCTGTGAAGATCCGTCAAGGGAATTAAACCTATAGGGTACTTCCCGTTGACCTAGAATCATTAAAGGCAGATAGCAATGTTATAGCACAACTAAAGGGAAAAGCCGAAATACGTTTTGCAATTACATCACAAAAAAAAAAATTTCTTGTACGATAGTACGGAACCTATTGTGTGCGATTCCGACTCACACTTGACAATTTTTTTTATTCCTTACAAGGAATAAAAAAAATTGTATCCCGTTAGTCAAGGACAAGTTAGTCCTTGACTAACGGGATACAGATACCTACTTCGGAGAGTGTGCTAAGGAACTATTAGATCTAGTTGCCCCTCGTCATTTTACTATTGGACCGCATGGCATCGTAAAGGTCTACAGTTCACCCTTTACACAGTCAAAATTCTACGGACTTGTACGAAGCTATTCGCTTCCTTGTTTCTATTACACACTGCTAGAATATACCCTTCCGGCTTCCGTTTTCTTGCCAACTACTATATTGAAATCTTCAAGAAGAGTGAATAGGCACCTTTTGAACAAGCGCGCTGCGCCTAAAGCTGAATCATCTATTTTGGTGTGATAGCAGTCAACCGCATGCCTAATTAGTTAAAAAAAGTCACCGTGGTAAGTGATGATGCAATCTGAAATACTACATAATAAATGGACTATGGCAGTTTTTATTAGGCACAACCCTAATTACCTTCTAGTTTCTATACAGCAGCGTACCTGAACGTTACGTCATTTTTTTTTAATTAATGAAAAGCCTTTGATTGCCTTACCAGCAGCTTATCGAAGCTGCTGGTAAGTAATGATCCTATCTAGGATAGACAAGTATTAAACCCGTACCACTACATGGTTTCTACGAGGCATTGTGCCGGAACGCTAAATCGCTTGGCGGCACGGTTTTGCCGATAAAATGATAGTAATATTAGCCACAACTGAAGCTTCCAGGCCAGGCTAGACTAGACCTTTTAGAAATTATAAATTTTCGATTTGACTTGCATGCTAATATAAACATAATGGAAACGTGGCTTAATAAACAGGAACTTGCAAATATTATGGGTGGTCGGCCAACGTGATCACACAGTTCGCTGCGACACTGCTGCAGATGGCGCCGGCATCCTCCAAATTGAAATGAATTGTTTGCGCAGTCGACGTTGGTTTATGCGCGGTTTGCTCTCACCCGCTGAAATTGGATCTCAAATGTGATGTCTTTTGCCGATTGCCCGCAAACCTATTCAAACAACATCGCTGATTTGTCTTTGTGGAGCTCTCTGAATGTCCCCACCTTGTTGATTTTCCTTAAAGGAAATTATAATCTAATGTTTTTCTGTAAATTTTCCTCTTATTTCCGGAATTATAACAGACACTCGAGGGAATTAAAAACCGTGACAAATTGATTTCTTCTATGATGAGAATTCTTGGAACTAACCCATAATATACACCTATATTATACCTTTCTATCGTTATGGTTATGAGATATAATCTTTCAAGAAGAACGTATTTACCGCGCACGCATTTACTTACGCACTTAAATATCTCTTCATACACCTTTGTTTTTGAGAATTTTCGGTCACTAGCCATATTATTACGGAGAGAGTTACATAGAAAGATCGTAATTCGTAGCGAACCATAATTTAGAGATAAGTTACCGCATCACACACTCCTCTGATGAAAAGTCAAACAAGTTCTAAAAAGCTATTTTTCGAAGCGATTGAAAAAAGGCCCACATAAACATACCCAGTTACGTTTATAAGGGCAGAAGGCTGATATTGATTGCGGCCAGCAGAACCTTTGGTATCGTGTTTCTATTGCTAATAGCCTTCCTGCCATTAGTGTTTCCATCGCCCTTCATTAATGTATTTTTGATACATAAAACCAACAAAATTACTACAAAATGATAGCTTAAGTTGTAACTGTCTACTGTTCATTTAGACTGAAAAACATGAAACCTAAACCTAAACTCCATTTTATCTTCATTTTTTTGTGTCAATTTTGTGAGTGGCTAGCGACGCTTTTCACCATTGCTACTTCTACCTGATTGCACTCACAGCATCTTAATTTGGTTGGTCTATCGCATAGACGACCTGCCGATAGATTCTGTCCTTCCTTCCTGCCCTGAGACCGACTGAGTACTTTTCTGGCATCACGACACATATTTTTTTTTTGTCAACTTGGTAGAAACGTGTTTTCAAAGCGGAATCTGACACACTATTAAAGGCCAAAGGGAACAAGCAGATGAAACAGTATCTAACAGAGTCTATTGCTTGCGGTTTTTCAAAGCATTATATCGCAGTATCAAAACTCATGATTCTTGTACTTGGCTATCAAGATGGAATCGTTGAAATATGTATTTTATATTGGTCTCGGAGACTGCACGCGCGCTGGTCGTGTGAAAAATCTTATTGCCACAGTACAATACTCCTCGTGACTCCAGATGCGATCCTGTGTATAGATTATGCTCTGACATAACTTCCAAGATATTTATTACATCGATACGAAAACAGTTTATCGGAGTCTAGGGCACAAGTAAATAAATCATAATGTACTCCAAACGGGAAAATTGCAAATCGTAAAGGAGTGTAGGGAATATTGTGATACATTTGTGATATTTAAATCTACTGGCTAATAAGTGTAAATTAAAAATTTACAACACCCCCGACAAGTGAAGGTTACAGTAACTAGAAAAGAGCTGATAACTTTCAAACGGCTGAACCGATTTTCTTGTATTATAGCTAAGAACACTCTCGATCAAGCCACCTTTCAAACAAAAAAATAAAATTAAAATCGGTTCATTAGTTTAGGAGCTACGATGCCACAGACAGATACACAGATACGTGTGTATCTGTGTATCTGTCTGTGGCATACTTATAACACCCCTCTTTTTGGGTCGGGGGTGAAAAACCAGTAAAATACTGTCTAGTCATGTCTGGCTAGTCACTATCTGTTTTGAAAATTCAAAATTTTAAAGCGTTGCGCGTTGGTGTTCCAAATAAACAAACGCACGGTACTGTTAACACAATTAGCAAGTTTAAAGTGAATAAACGCAGTGCTTACTGCTTATGTAATTGCATGCAAAGAGGGCACTACTCGCAGGTCTGAGTGGAATGGCGGCATTGCGAGAGGTCGTTCATCGACGCTGGCTGGATAATGTACGTGCCAAATGCTAACTTTGCTAATTGGAACCAAAACGATGGCCCTGTTTCATGACACGATTACGTTTACAACTTTTTAAGCAGCGTAATTAAAAGATTAAGTAGGCATTTACCCGCTGGAAAGCCTAAGAATATATAATATATAAGATAGAGATGATGGGGACTGGTTAGGTCTGGATTAGGATTAATGAGTTCGAACTTGCTATTACCAACTTTGTTGTCCGCGTGTGATTGTCTTCAACATCTTTAAATTTTTTCGTGGAGCAAATTTTTTTTACTAGGTACCTTATATCAATCTCGGATACAAACTACCTCTCTAACCGTCAAGATCCGTTCATTGAGTGAGCCTTCAAAATGCAACAGACTGTAGACGTACGCATATTGATTATAAAGTAACTGTAGGAATATACTAATATTGGTTTCAAAAAAACGGTGATAATAAAACAAAGTATTTAGGTGACCTATACTATTATAAAAACTCCGCATGTATTTGTGATCTCGCTAGTCTGGAAACACAATACTTTGGCAACTTTGTACGGACGTCGGATACGCCTTTCATTGCACTGAAAGTTATCGACGTTTAGTTCCTTTTCTATTCTCCATTCTTTTGTCTTCGAAACGCAATAACACTCATTCTAGCCAACTTGAACTAACATACATAACATATCTAAAACTATATATGTATAGACTAGATTATGCTCGCGACTTCGTCCACGTGGACTACACAAATTTAAAACCTCTATTTTACCCCCTTAGGGATTGAATTTACAAAAATCCTTTCTTAGCGGATGTTAACGTCATAATATGCTTGCCGAACTCCATTCATCCAAAATTTTGAGCTGTGCGTTGATAGATCAATCAGCCAGTCAGTCAAACAGCATTTCCTTTTGTATACATAGATTTGTACTGTAAAGATTTATTAATCTATTTCCTTCTTGATCTTCTAAAGATATATCTCGCATTGCTTTATTCGTTTACCTCATGTTTGTTTAAAATGTTATAAGAATGCTCTTCATTATTTCTTTTAACCACAATCTGAGAATATTCTCAGATTGTGGAGGTACGGCACTCTTCATATGCATGTCCGACTCATATTTGACCGATTTTGTTAATCATAAAATTAAAATTAAACAAGCAATGACGGCCACAGTGACAAAATGTTAAACAAATGAAAACGCGAACAATGCATCCCGGTTAGCGTTAAAAATGCGCAAGTGGGCTCTAATTTCGGTCAAAGCGTACCCAGTTTTTGTCTCTCTTGTCGTATAGCGGAATTATTGCGTTGTTTGTTGGAAGCTGGCCGAGAGTTTAATCTACCCGCATCGTTTTTGTTTGACTTTGTGTTTATATTAGCCTACTGCATATTGCTATTAGACTAGAAATGCAAATTTTATTTAATCTTTATTTATGAGGGACATGACAGAGGTATCGCATATCAATCAATTGCGATTGTTGGGAGGTTCGAATTTGCCCTTATCGCCTCCTCCCTGTCTCGGGGAGCACGTTTAGCCGGTCGGTACAACTTATTACCAAAATATCTTTCTGATTAGAGCCTCAATAGCTCAACGGTTAAGGAGCGGACTGAAATGCGAAAGGTAAGAGCGGTTCAAACACCAGCCGTTACCCTATTGTCGTACCTATGTGATTAATTCAACGAGGTCACGACCATCAGCAATGAGGAATACGAAGCTGAGAGAGAAATCTTTATTTATATAATAATTGTATTATGTATAAATGAAAGGTTTGCTAAATTTTCTAAAACAGTTAAGTTTGATGTTAACTCCTAACATTTGGAATATAAATTAAACTTCAGAAAGAATGTTGGAACTACGAAAGCAACAAATTCGTTTGAACTGTAAAATTTATATGCGCACGAGCGAGGGGATTCGAGCGACTTAAAATGGAATTGACAATCGTTTAGAAACTTCTAGCTATTTCGTATTCGCAAAGGGCGATTTCTTTGAGGTTAGTCAATAAGGAGCACCGAGCGATGCGGGTGCATCGTAGTCTTGCTCCGAAGACCCGATATTACGGAAAGAATATAACTATATCTAAATGTGCATCCTGCATACATATTGCGCTTCGTCGCGTTCAGTGAATCCCCAAAGCTTCTTGTTAAAGTTTATTCAACTTTTCTGAATCTAAATGATAGTAGGATGTACCTAATATTTTCTGCGATAGACGAAGCTGTTTTGAGTCAGCTTTAGAAATCTTGCTTAGGTTCCTTAGTTCTAATAACGTTACTTCCGGTACTTATAAATGTACGCACTATACACGTCTTGTCAAAACGTTTTGACTTCACTTTGAACACCACCTTCACTACTAGTTAGCGCTAATCTATTGTTGTTTATGTGCATCTATTTCTTTGCTTTAACCAATAGGTGTCTACCTGTTAGATATTATCTATCTGGAATCTCTTGCAACTTCTGCAGATAGGTAGGTACCTAACGGTCTAGAGTCGCTTAAGATGTTTCATCAAACTAGTATGGGGCTGAATGTGACAGAATTCAATAATATACTATTTGCATTTTAGAGCTGGAGCTGGAATACCTATAATTTTTCATTTTATTCCTCGAAAGCGCTATTGAATATATCCACAAACGAGCGTGTGTGCCAAAACACATGCAATGTACACGCATGTGTTATTTATGAGTTGGTTTTTATAGTTTGTTCTTGTGATTATATACCTATTTTTAAGGCCGTATACACGCCTACATATTTGTTGTTTTGTTTTGTCACCTGGATCTATATGGGAATATAGAAATCAGGTCTAAAAAATAAAGCAACTCCCAACCGCTCTTTTGATCCCCAGCCCGCCTTTTCCATGTCCGGGGTCATGCGGTCTCCGGCGAAGCGACATTGTCGCCATTATAAAACGCTCCGGGTGTAAACATTTGCGGAAAACGTATGTATTTATTTTAGCAATAACATTTCAGTAACACCAGCAGCGTGGCGTCAATATTATTGCAACAACATAACCAATGCAGTAAGAGGTACTTTCGACCATGCTGAAGACCATCATATATTATGTTGTTTATAATTAAAGCCAAAAGCTAACATTGCGGCTTTTTGTCGTTATCGAACGTTTTGATGTCCTGTCTGGCTTTTTTGAATAAACTTCCTTAAAAAGCACTTGTATAAGTTTATTTGAATAAAAATCTTTCTCTTCTAAGGGTAACTTTATAATTTCAAGGGTTTAGAATCTTAGGCAAAGATTCTACGGAAGTGGTAATAGGTGATATCTAGACAAATGCTTGCAGGCATTATACTGAGACCTGAAACAACTTCAGAGTCAAGTGTCGCTCTATTGTCGCTCTAATAAACTAAATTGCTGATAAGTTGCGGACAAGCTTTCAAGCAAAAATACCTTTGATCTAATCACGACCTAATATTACAGGTTATTGAAGATCCGACCTTGATAATAATTTATCAGGGTTGAGAATGATTAACATCTTACCTTCAGAAATAAGGATGGTTAGATAGTAATCGTTTGAGTGAAAATTGGTAATCTGAAAAACTTATTTCAATAATAATTCTATATGCTAGGCTCATTGATCTCTTTGTTACTTACGCTTAAACATGATTAACGATAATAATTTGACAGATTCACTCACAAGAGCTCGTCAGAAACTCCTAATGAAATGGTTTCGAAAGCCTCCGTGGTTTAGTGGCGAGAGCTATGGTGTTACAATATATACGTATTTGTATATAATTATAGTGTTGATAAGTAACTCTAGCCCGCTCCCCAGCGTATTATATACAAACGTAGTTTGGTTCTTACTTGAATTCTGTGCACGTGGTTGGGCAGATTTACGTAAAAATGTGTAGGTATATTCAAAGTTACACCGCCTCCAAAATTTGTGTCATCTTGGAATATTTAAAACTGAATATATTTTGATAGAAAGCCAAATTACCCTACCGGCAAATCCGTGCCGCCAAGAGTTCCTTAATCAAAGCCGCCAAGCATTTTAGCATTCTGCTGGTACCATGCCGCGTAGAAACCGGGGATATGCGTTTAATGTAACTGTAATGTTGAGAACGTTTCTTTTGTCATTGAAAAGATAAATAGATAAGAGTGTATTTGGACACTATGCTTGCACTATATGTGTATGCTTCTGTCCGTGACGAGGCTCAATTCCGCCTTTCTCATGTCGTAGTCTCTCCGCGGTCCCATTGAGCATCGTTAGTGTTACAACTGTCCGTGAAGATAAATCTTTCTTGCTGTTTTTCTACTTTTTCCTTTTAAGTCTAGGTGATCAATTTCAGTGAAAGAATTCCGCGGGTAAGCACTTTAGATAAAAGCTTGTTACTGGTAACAAAGCTGTTAAAGTTTTTAACTACTATGATTTATCATTGCTGTCTAATTTTATGCTATTTAAGTGAAAACATAGTAAATCTTGATAAAAGTTAAATCTTGATAATATGATATCACTACCCCTATTATAAATGCGAAAGTGTCGGTTTGTTATTCAATCACACCTCAAAAGATCAACGGATCGACGTGATTTTTTGCTGGAATAAAGTAAAAATCTGGAGAGTTTTAATGTTTAAACTATCGCGAGTTATTTCCATTTTAAGTATAGAATGTACCAGCTATACTCACGTAGGTATTTAGTTGATGTAAGTCCGACTATTTTCGAACCAATCTGGGGTCCTTTTTACGTGAGTATAGCTGGTACATTCTAAACTTAATCTGGAAAGTGACATAAGCTAGTTTTTTATCCAGAAAATCAAAGAGCCCCCATGGGATTTGTATAAACCTAAATCAATCCACGCCGTCAAACTGAGCTGAAAAGAGTTACAGTAGGTACCTACCTAATAAAAAAAAAATTATAGACTATACGAGTTTGAAATTATACTAAGGAAATTTATTTAAGCCTCAATAGCTTAACGTTATAGGAGCGGACTGAAATTCGAAATCTCGGTGGTTCAAACCCCATCCGTTGCACTATTGTCGTAAGTACCTACTCCTAGCACAATCTTTACGCTTAGGTGGAGGGGAAAGGGGAATATTAGTTATGATTAACATGAGTAATATTTTTTAAAAAATATCCGAACTTCTATGGAGTTCGGACAATTTTTTTTTTTTATTGACCGGCGTTGACACCTAAATTAAGTAGACAACTACGGAACGGAAAATCAATGTTCTCAAAAGACGAACATTAATTGCTTTTGAAGGGAATCGATCGCTTGTTAAAGAAGATGTCAGAGCAAGGAGGGAGCAGGGACTTGGGAGCGACTTCATTATTTAACTGATCAAAACATCCTTGCAAATAAAGGGAACAATATGATATTCTACTCAAACACTCAACACAAACGTTTATTTGGAATATAAATTAAATATAAACATTAAACAAGGAACAAATAAATTATACCTTGTTAGCAGAAAACCTATAGATCTGTACTTGAAAACGTCGACTATGGCGTGGCTTCGTCATTATGACTATTAACTAGCTGATACCCACGACTTCGTTGACGTATATATGGTTTTTTTTAATCCAGTGGGAACTCATTGATTTCCTAGGATAAAAGGTAGCCTATGTGTTAATCCAAGGAATAATCTATCTCCATTCCAAATTTCAGTCAAATCCGTCCGCTAGTTTTTGCGTGAAGGAGTAACAGACATATACCTACACAGAAACTTTCGCCTTTATAATAATAGGTATTAGTGTGATATATATTCGTGATACATAAATAAAATAAGTAGTAATACATTTTTCAAATATATTCAAATATTCAAGGAACCTGAAATATAAAAATATCAGGGGGTTTTCTGTAGAAAAAAAATAGTCGTAAGTAACAAGACGAGCAAAACCGCAGTTAAGCTACTAAGTCGTAGTTCGTGATCTTCGAAATGCAGCGGCTCTTCAAAGGCTTTGGATGCAGGTTTTACCTTAAGCCGAAAGTCTTAAACTTCAACTCCGTCAGCTTAGCGAGGAATGAAAGTTTACTTTAGAGATATAGCCCAGACGCAATGCCTAGACTAGACGTGTGAAAAATATTACTCGTATGTACGATTAGCTAGGTTATTGCAGCTTTTGACTAACTTTATCATAATGTACCTACACTATTTACCTTTCTGTGTATATCTTTAAATAGTACTTTCCATGTGAATTTCTGTATCCGTTATAAAAAATGTTCTAGTCGATAAGGCTAGAATTGAGTTTCATTCTTGATCTCTACGGTTGTGGAGATGTCACATGATTGCTCTGTCTCTGATGTCTCTGCAGCATTAAGTACACTGAAAGATTCAATGACCAAGTCTATACCTCCATAATATCCAAGTCACAGTCTTAGACTAGCAATTGGCTGCAATTATACATGCTAGCAAGTGATGATAGAGCGCGCTTGCCTTGAAGATGCCTACTAACTGGTCGGGAGATCTTAGTCTTCGTAGTGGTTTGTATAGGTGGACTAGTTCTGAAATAACATCAGGATTTACGAGTTCAAAGCCGGTATTCTTCTTAGGTTGTACCTATTGTCACGGTAACAAAATTCGAATAGGTAAGTTTTAATAAGTATCGATTCAGTAGGAGTCATAAAAAATTCCTTTACAAGATTTCAAGCAATATACAAAGTGAAACTAAATAAAAATGTTTGATTTGTTAGTGACGTCTATAAGGAAGAGAAAAGATTTTCGTAGTGAGTACCTAATTCTCTGGCATTATTGACGTAAATATTTGCAAGGGTCTTTATTGCTCGTATCTCAGGGCTGGGTCTAAAAGCGAAACGTTCTCGTAAGTAGAACCTTTAGCGCAATATCAACTTTACTGAACTTTATTTACATTTGTACTTTTTTTTTAGAAACAAATGAAACTCATAAAATCTTATATCAATATATAATAATCATTATAATAATTTTGATAAGAGCCAGAGCAGTAAGTTTGGGAAATGAGAATATTGTATAAGAGACTAGAGTCCAGTTAACTTACCTATACGGACACTATTTCAGATCTGAAACGCGCAGTCTCCGCAATGCATAGTGAGATTTTATATATTATTTATTTTGATGATTTAAATATAAAAACGCTAATGTAAATAAAGTTCGCGCGGTTTGCAACCGCACGGATTCTCCGGAAGTCTAAACTAGCCCTTAATGAGGCACGTTATATGCAACTCTGTCTTGGAAAGTTAGAAAGTGATAGTCAATTAGGTAGCTAAAGGATTAGGCGATAAGAAGACGGTAATCGACTTAGCCTCTAGTCAGCTTAGGCTCTGCACGAAGACGGTAACCCTCAAACAGATAGACTTAGCCACTTCAGAAAGGCGATTTTGTTTCGTGGATATACTTTACAAATGTTGCACTAAGATAAACCAAATTTTGTTCAGCCTTACGCTGCTCCACAGGGCACAAAATCCCCAAGGAAGTAAATCGCACCACATGGCGTCCAATTTATTGCAAATTATGACGTGAACCTTATAAACCACGAGTTCGTAACTTTTATTTAACAGAATCGCGGCTATGTTTTCGAACAGAGGTTTTCTTCTGTGCAAACCTAACTTTAAGTACTTACTTAACTTTTTACTCGGGTAGGTAAATCAAAATCACAATTAAATTAAGATCTGGTCAGACTAAGGCTGAGATCTACACTTTGAATTTGCTCAGACTTAAGACACTGTTAAAACGAGACAGCGTTATATCGCTGGCATAAATATGTCTCGTTTTAACTGAAACTTAAGACTAAGCAAAGTCAAACTGCGCTCTATAGATTTCAACCTAAGGGTGCAAAGGAAGCGATGCACGACGGACACGAAAATTTAGACGCTTTACTGCTCCTGAGTCCAGAGCTTGCAACGTTGCCATTAACGACTGAAACGCATTCAATGCGACGTTATGTCGTTATGCGACTTGTTGTTCTAGTCGCGCGATCAGGGCTTAGTAGGTCATGGTTTATTTTAAATGTACCCTCTCTTGTAGCGTGTTCTTCTTTCACTTAGCATAATCTCGGAAATTATGCAGTCACCCAATGCTTTGTTTCGTCGATTAGACAGGTACAACTCTACAAAGCACTTTTACAAATTGCCTTCCGAGCTCTTGAATAACTACGTCAATGTTTATTCAAATGAATATATTTCCTTTAATAAAGACATTTTTTTTTTCAGAATTGTAATTCGTTTTACGTGAGTTATAGATAGGTTAATTAGTATTCCTATTTCCTATCACATGCAGACGGTACCTACGGTTCTTTCCATGTTATGTCTCTGTACCACGTCCATTCCCCCAATTTATTTAGTGTATGTATGTACTTACATTTGTCCCTCTTCTAAATTCACTTTTTTTCCTTTCTGTGATGATTTGTGACTAATAATATTCGACCTCATATTACTTTTATATTCCTTTTAACGCTTTTAAGGTCGTTTCGTGTACTTAACGTAAACAGATGCTTCTTGCATAGATCAAGAATTGTGCTTCCTGTTTTAGTATATTTAATCCATGTGAGAGACGTACTCGGCGCCCCTTTACACTAACTTCACTTTTGTTTAAGAGTTCGACCAATTTATTATTTATTACGTATCTTTGTCGCGACTTGCACCGTGATATAAAAGTCACAATCTAAAGAATAGCAACCCTACAGGCACCTCGGCCAAATTACGCGCTCACAGGTGTGCTCATACGTACCTACATACAAATATTTATTTTTACATTTACGTGCGTCGTCGGTGTGTTATTGAAAGGCTGGTCCGGTACTGCCCTTTTTGCAAAACAAATAGCAAAGTAACATACATTAAAAATGCTTTATACCGAAAAGGTATTGTTGTGGCTTGTGGTACAATATATTTTTCCTTATATCATCAAACTGCGTGGAGCTTATTTTTACTTGCTAAAAAGAAAGAATAGGCATCTACCTACACGATACTAGCTAGGTAATAGATCAAATAATGTTCTTGCTTCAATTCTAAAACCATTTGGATTTCAGACCGGATATTACTTACTTATTTTCATTATAAGCTGAAGTTGTCATAGACAGTTTTCCTGCATTTTCATTAAATTTTTACATATCGGTCGATATCTTAGTCTCTTTAATTTCCGGGATAAAAATAAGCCAGTGTCCTTCCCCTAGATGCAAGCTATCTCTGTACCAATTGTTAAAATCGGTTATAGGGATATGCCGTGGCAGACAGGCATTCTTTCGCCTTTATAATGTTAATTATGGATTTAATAAATAAAAATTCGCATAATAAAATATGCGCGTCGACATAACGCTTGCCATACACGATCAAGTCACTTGATTATCTGCACGCGCTTTCGAAATGGCTTTCGTATAAAATAACATGTAAATAACACTGGTACGCGGTACTGGACTTGAAGCGGCGAGAAAACTTGACTGTCTATGGCTATAAGTGTGCACAATGTTATGCACACTTAACGCTGTTTGGCTATCAGTTGACTGGACGCCGCGCCCCCGCTCCAAGTCCGCTGCAAACTTGACCGTACACTTGATCATGTATAACCAGTGTTATTTACATGTTATTTTATACGAAAGCCATTTCGCAAGCGCGTGCAGATAATCAAGTGATATATCGTTGCCAATATACTCGCGCGCCCCATATACATTCATTGAACAGTCGTGTTTACGGAAACTAGGTAGTTTGCGATGCACGCCTACACCAACTTCCGTCCCGCGTTAACAAATAGGGGGCGCTGCTGTAGGCCTGATAGGCGGGCGTTTCATTGCGGTTAGGACATGTGCACACGGGGATTTGCAACGCTCGTAAACGCTGCGTGTAGAATCGCAAGTGATAGCTGACAACGTAGCACGAAAGTTGTGATGTTCACATTGCTACAATCTCAATTGCTATGATTGACTGAATTTATGCTGCATTAGTGCATTTGCAAGCCAATAGTGAGAGAGTGTCAGCTAATCACAGACATGATTTCAATCATCACACTGTAGCTGTCGAACTACAACGGTAAAAAAAGATAAAGTTTTCAAAAACTTGACTGTGGCGGTTTGCACTGCACTATGGCTGGTGTTTTTTAATAAATAAAATATGTAGAGATCTTACCTACTCGACTTTCAGGTTAATTCTTAAAACGAGCTTATGATTATAAAATAGTTTAGAAAAGATCATCATGATTTAAAAAGACATATTTAGAGATATGCATTATTTCTTTCTTCACTTCTTTCTATCTCTACCGCCATTTTGGTTTTATAAAAACAAAACCTAGTTGTAGTAAGTATTACCTACGTAAAAAAAGAACTCCGCAAAGAGTGATATAGACTATTTTTCATCCCGAAAAAATCCTCTACGGGTTTCCTTAAATTCCTAAATGCACATTTCTCACTTGGACAATAGACGATAAAACTATACTACATATATCAAATTTGTAGCACGCATGCTACATAACCGCGCTATTTGAATACGTCCTTATATGCACCGTTTATAAATTCAAATGAGTGTTCAGCAGACGCTTCACGTATTAGAAACAGCTTGAATAGAGCCACTATGGGAGTGAAACGCTTAATGGGGCGATAAAGGGAAATATAAATCGCCATTCGCACGTTAAAACATGCGCTCATTGTTTTGTTGTCTCCAGGCAAAGTTTCATTCATTAAAGCCTGTTTAATTACTACATTCCTAGCTTCTATTGCAGAACCAGCCTAGTGTTTACCCTAGATTTAACAGGTTATAAATACAGGCATTGCTCATTAACTATTGCTTATAAAAACTTGCTTATTAGGGACATCCCCCACGGCGATTTCATTTGTAGCGAATACAGCCGCGCGTGTTTTGAACGCGATTCTGAATCGTGACAGTAGGGATACAGGATCGTGGGCAAAGGAACACGGGCCAGCGACGCATCGCTAGTGTGTCGCGAACATTAAAATTAATTTAAAATTAAGTTGGAACTTAAATTAGAATCAGTACTAATATAAAAGCAATAATCCTCTCATTTTACTTTACGGCGCAAGATGTATGTGTATTACTTAATATCGTATCAAACTGAATCAAAGATGCCTTTTGAGTTAGTCACTCCTACCACCTTACCGGCGAATATAATATAGAAAGCACATTCCATACATTTTAAATGCACCACATCGGAATCTAGGTTTAAGGGCCTGCCGACATTATTCCTTTGAAAGTATTGTTATTCAACACCTATCTAGTCCTACAAATGACATCACAAAATTTTCAAAAAAATATGTTCAATAGTTTGGTTAATGGTCTTTAGTTATGTGGAGTTTCTTTTTTCAAATAATCGTTTATTATGATAAATACACGAATCTTATACAATAGTAGCTTCATATAAGATCGTGTATCAACTTCTTTACCTGTGCAACCATGAAAGTAAATCTTACATTTAATAATAGGGAATATATATATGATACACTTTCGAAACGTATTTTATTGTATTTCGACATTCTTTATGAAAAATTCACATTTGGGTAAAATAATCCTAGTCGGCCCTGCGCGGGAGACGCGACGCATACGGCAGGCGCCCTTCAGACGTGGTGGATGTGCGCAATTTTTCCCGCCAATCGCTCTCGATTTACGGAAAATATTTTTTGTGTAATTGTAGCGAAATTATTATTTATAAATTATTGAATAAGGATGATTAATTGTTTTAGTTTTAAGAAACTTTTATCATCTAAATATTAGTGAACTCCATAGTAAATAGGTACTTAGTAGTGTTTTTTAGAGTTATTTCGTTGTTTTAAATTGTGTTAGGTAGGTACGAAGGTATCATAGTCAAATATCAGGATGCCGAAAATATCTCGACTAAAACGATCTCAACTACAAAAGATTGAAAGCATGAAAATCGCGTAAGTACCTACTTATCTTCCCATATACCTATTATTACATAAAAATATTGTGCGGCACACTTTTTTGGCCCGATCCCTGGAATTGAATCCAAAACCTTGTCACTCATAGTGGAACATTGAAACTCCTGACTAACTAGGTACTACTACTTACTATAAACGGCCTCGCCCCCGGCTTCGTACCTACGGCTTTTTTGAAAATAAATAGGTACAGCCTATGTCACTCAGGAATAATGCTTAGCAGAAAGCAGTAGCTTTCTACTGATGAAAGAATTTTCAAAATTGGTTCAGTAGTTCCAGAGATTACTTCATACAAACTTTTCTTCTTTTTATTATGAACTAGTTGATGCCCGCAGCTTCGCCCGCGTGGATTTAGGTTTTTAGAAATCCCGTGGGAACTTTTGAGTTCCCAGAACAAAAGTAGTCTATCCGTACCGCGCGACAAAGTCTTTACTTGGTAAATATACCTTCAATATCAAGTTATAACCGACGACAGTTTCTAAATCCCATCCACTTTGGTGATCAGATCCCCTGCAGCATCAGGATTGAGGAGTTGGAATCTAAATTTTTTATAGAGCAATGTCGCAAAGTTCCTCTATCGATTAAAAAAAAATTTACTCAAATCGGTTCAGAAATCTCGAAGATTTCGGTATACATAGGTAGAAAAACACAACTCCTTTTTTGAAAGTCGGTTAAAAAAGTAGCCTATGTTACACCCTGATGAATCCTCTACTTGTCTGTGAAAGTCCCGTCAAAATCGGTTCAGCCGTTCCGAAGATTAGTCTTTTCAAACAGACAGACAGACAGACAAAAATTTTAAAAACGTGTGATTCGGTTATGGTATCGTTCAAATAACCATATTATGAGCTTTATATGAGGTAGTTATTTCGAAATTACAGACAGACACTCCAATTTTATTTATTAGTATATAGATAAACACACACCATTCCTTGTTGCGTCATTCTTGTAAGCAGCTGGGCAAAATACTGTAAGTAGGTAAGTACTAAGTACCTACCTACCTAGTAACTTCCTACCTACCGACACAGATTACAATAATGGTCAAAACTTATTTTATAAGTAGGTAGAGGTACCTATAAAAGCACCCCATAGTACGCGACAGGTTGACATGGCAATCGGGTAATGAGCCGCACATCACCCGCGCTATCCCGCACCGGGTTAGCGCGAGGGCTGTGCGGGTGAGTGGGACGTCCCCATCCCGATTGCCATGTCGACCTAGCTATGCTAGTTATAATAACCTACCTCGACCTATCGCCGACTAAAGTTCGCGATAGGTCGAGATGGCAATTGGAATATGAGGCGGGGGGACGCCCCGCACACCTGCGCTCGCCCGCACCGCTCGCTAGCGCGGGGACTGTGCGGGTGTGCGGGGCGTCTCCACCCCGATTGCCATCTCGATTTGTCGTGTACTATATACCTTCATAATATTGCAAATTGTACGATAGGTACATGATAGGTAGGTTACTAACAACAGATTCTTTGTTTACTTTTATTATTTTAGTTGTAGTTTACTCACGCCCCGAGGGTTCTGTACTCAGGTATTTTTTCGAAATTTTACACGATAAATCAAAAACTATTGTGCATAAAAATATATACGTAGTAAAGCCCTTTCACAATATTATGATACCCCACTTGTTATAAATAGTTACCTTTGAAATTTGAAAATACTAATTATTTCTTGATGGCATACATTTTTAGGGTTACGTACCTCAAAAGGAAAAACGGAACCCTTTTTTTGACCTATCTCATAGCCAGCGTTTGCAAATCTAAGCATACGTAGGGACTGACAGTTTATGGGTTTTATACTATGTAGTGATGACGCAGAGTTTTCGCGGCAGCTTATGAAAGTGGCAGAGGCGGCAAATAAATAAAAAAGACAGAATACCTTGAGCGTTTTTTACCCGACTATGGCAAAGCTGAAAGGAAGGGTTATGATTTTAGCAGTGTATGTATGTATGTATGTTTGTATCCAGATTCTGTGTGTTCCACCGTAGCGCCTAAACTACTGGGCCGATTTTGATGAATGAGGTGTCAATCGATTCGTTGTAAAGGCCCGGGTGACATAGGCTATATTTTATACGAAAAAAAATCGGCCAGATGGATGTTACATCAAAAAAGTGAGGGTCTTAAAAAAAATTAATTGCTATTGTGTCGAGTGAGATGTCCAATGAAAGAGGAGAAAATTTTGAGTTAATAAATATAAATATAGTTATTATTAAAATATACCAAGCGACAGAAAACCATTTTTTATTATAATTATTATTTCTTATTCAGCGCCACCTGTTGGTCATTCACGAGACCTCGGTTGGTCGTCGCATCATAGACAACGGAAAAGTTTCAAATAAAAAAAAATGTTAAAAAAACTATAACCCGACTACGGAAAAATGAGACAACTTGAACCCGACTTGGTACAAGTAAAATAAACTAAAAAGAAAGAAACAAAAAAAAACAAAAACATGATAGGTGCTTAGTGCTATCATCGTCTTCATCGTCTTGAGTAAGATTCAATACAAATGCAGTGGTCGTGCGTTGTCGATAGCAAAAAGAAAATATTCTAATTTGGTAGACAAATAAAATCATTGGGAATGCCGTCAATCAAGGATAAGAAATACGCTGTCGACAACGCACGACCACGGCATTCGTATTGAATCTTACTCAAGACGATGCACTAAGCACCTATCTTGTTTCTTTCTTTTTAGTTTATTTTACTTGTACCAAGTCGAGTTCAAGTTGTCTCATTTTTCCGTAGTCGGGTTATAGTTTTTCAACTTTTATTTAAAGCAAAACTTCTTTACCGGTTTCAGAAATAGTTAGTACTTAGTATATAGTACATAGTATTATGTCGAAATATATAGCCCTACTTATTAAGGCAAATTTTAGGGAAACTTGTAAATACATTACATAGTTTTGATTAATATTATCCCCGACTCGCACTTGACCGGTTTTTTTCTTATTGGATCTATCTATACATCTTTGGTGATTTTGTAATTTAATGGATATATTTATTACCTACCTACTTGCAAACAAACGAGGAGTTACCTCCTGTTGCAGTTGTTGTGAACATGAAGGGGTCGCATAATGGGTCACTCTGCACTCGGTTATTTCACGAGGCGTGAAGAAGCCAGGAAAGTTTTGTTTCAGTTTGTTAGCTTTTCAAAATTTATTTCTCAAGAATTATTTTAAAATAAAAGTAATGAAACAGATATTTGACCCATTCGACGTCACACGATCTCTTCCGGGCAGCCATCTTCAATCAATTTGTACAAATACGGCTGCATGACGGTTTTTAAATAAATAAATAAATAAAAATATTTTATTTCAGACAGTAATTATATGTCCATAATTAATTCTACACAAATTAAATTACGTAAATTAAAAGTAATATTAAAATGTAATAATTAAAGTTTAAATTATAAAAAAAAAAAATTATAATAATTTTTAAGCCAGTCTCGTTCCGACTCGAGACTGAATGACTATTAAACGCTTTTGTGTTTAGGTCGCCATTTTGATTAAGTGATTGCAAAATCAAGTGCACTCTGATCAAATTAATATTGCAGTTAGGTTATTTAAAAGATCGAAACTCTTGATAAGCTTCTACGCGAACATTTTAATAACTTATAAAATTAACTAAATTATTGTTGCCCTTAGGGCTTTCACATCTAAATTGACTTCTGAATTCTTTTAAGTGTAGGCATTTTGTAAATTTATTCATAACTCACAATCTGCACTCTCACTCGGCACTGTGGTCAAAGTTATGAGTGAAATTTAAAAATAAAATAAAAATATCTAAATCACTGATTAATTTTTTGAATCAGATTTAATTTTCAGTAACAAGTTAAATAATTTTCTGTGTTAAAATAAACTGATGAAAATCACTAATACTGCCTCACTTTTATAATACCAAACATATTCTATTTTCATATATTTTATTCATTCATAAATTTAATATAAAAAATATATACTTTTTATTACCCCTACAAAACCATTTTTATTTCTCACCAACCATCCTTGTGTATAAATTCAATTAATCCAGTTTGTTAACATGATCTTATTTATATACCTATTGCATTTAAGTGGGAGGTCCTGGGTTCGATATCAAGCCCCCGATCGAGTCAGTATTTTACAATTTCCAAATTGGCTCAGGTCTGAACTCTGAACGGGTAGGACACTGGTTTACATATTATTATCCTTTACCCTTTTTAGGGTTGCGGACCTTAAAAGGAAAAACGGAACCCTTATAGGATCTCTTTGTCGTCTGTCTGTCCATCTGTCCGTCTGTCCGTCTGTCCGTCGTGTCTGTCAAGAAACCTATAGGGTACTTCCCGTTGACCTAGAGACATGAAACTTGGCAGGTAGGTAGGTCTTATAGCACAAGTACAGGAATAAATCTGAAAACCCCGCATTTGGTTACATCGTTTGAAAAAAAATTAAATGTGCTTTGATTTTCAAAGTAAGGTAACTATACCAAGTGGGGTATCATATGAAAGGGCTTTACCTGTACATTATAAAACATATTTTTATGAATAACAGTTTTTGATATATCGTGCAAAATGTTGGAAAAAATACCCGAGTACGGAACCCTAAGTGCGTGAGTCTGACTCACACTTGGCCGGTTTTTTCAAATATCAATTGACGGATAGAACTTAAATGGCAAGCACTTTCTTAAATTTTATGCATTATAGCACGATTCAATATTGACTCTGAATGTAGTCTTAGTAAAGTCAAAGTACGCTTCACATCGTCACTTACTACCTACTGCTATTTACCAGGTGAGATAGCAAACAAGTGCTAATTTATAATTGAATAAAAAATATTAATTCAGGTCTTTTACGATATCAACACACATTAAATTTTCTCCATTGCCGCTTCTAACACGCTTTTGCTCTATGGAAAAAAAACCAACCGAGTGCGAGTCAGACTCGCGCACCGAGGGTCCCGTACTCGGGTATTTTTTTCAATTTTGCATAATAAATCAATCACTATTATGCATAATAAAAAAAAACCCCCACCAATACTAAAAAATAAAAAATAATTTAATTTTTATCGAACACATTATTATGTATACAGGAGTAAAATGTAGTTCTATAGTATCATTTTTTGGATAGTAAATTAAATTGCTTTTACTATTTAGTGTTGATGGTTTTTAAGTTTTTTATCTATTTTTAGGGTTAAGAAAAAACGGAACCCATAAAGGATCACTTTGTTGTCTATCTGTCCGTCCGTCCGTCGTGTCTGTCAAGAAAACCTATGGGGTACTTCCTGTCGACCTAGAATCATGAAATTTGGAATTTTGAATGAATATTTTTTTTGTGATGTAACCTCAAATTCAAGGTTTTCGGATTTATTCCTTTGTACTATAAGACCTACCTACCAGCCCAATTTCATGATTTTAGATCTACGGGAAGTACCCTATGGATTTTCTTGACAGACACGACAAACGGACACACAAACAGATAGACAGACGGTCAGACAACAAAGTGTTCCCAGAAGGGTTCCGTTTTTCCTTTTGAGGCACGGAACCCTAAAAAGCTAAGCGCATCGGTGCTATGTCGTTTCTTTTTTCGCCAATGTTGAGGTTGTTAACTTGGTTGACCTGTAGCCGTAGTACAGTTTACCGCCACTAGATGGCGGTAAAAATTAAAGTAAATTAATGTCGAGGTGTAGAGGGGCGAGAGGGAACCAAATGCTCGAGGCCATTCGAAACTTGGAGCGTCTTAATTTAGAAACCGTCTCTATATTATGTTAGCAGGTATCGAAGTTCGAAATCACATCACACACTTCCCAATCAATCTATATGTTACTGTTCAAATCGCTGAGCCTAGAAATATAAGATTTTGCATAGGTTTTCGTAGACTTGAATTTAACTGTTTGTCTCGCACACCTAATATCAACACTGTCTCAAAAAAACTTTTTTTTTCATAAAGTAAGAAAAAGTGCATTTTAATAACTATCGAGAGCAGAAGAGAGAATATTAAGTTAAATGTGTTTTTGAGTTGGAACTGCTTTGATATCCCCTATATCAAAACAGTTTATAAGGTATATTATAAGGTAAAGTGCTCCAATAATTTTGAAATAATTCTCGAACAAAGAGCATTAAAAGATAAACGAGTCACGATACACATCCATAAGAAGCTCAGATTTCCTCACGCTGTTTATAACGAGCTGGGAAGAGACTACACAATGTATAGAAAATATAATCTTTAAGTGATAAGGTTAACCCCGTTAAGGTATATCTTGAAGGGAAACGGAGTCTCCCGGTTTCATCTCTACTGATTCAACACTTCGATGTTTGGAGTAGGTAAGTGAAATTAGTAAAGTCAGAAATATATACAAAGGTAATCTGAAAATGAAAATGAAAATCTATCACTATAAATATCCATTTGTTAGATAGTATTGGAGTTAAAATTGTATTTAATGATGCCTTGGACCGTTTTAAATTGGTGTTTTTGAATTTTGACCAATGACGGATATTTACGTAGACTCTAAAAATTGATAAATAGAGCTATCTCATATTATGGGCCAACTTTTTGCGAAACCTCGAAAAAATCGATGTACCTAAAAAATGAGAAGCACCTCCTTTTTGGAAGTCGGTTAGTAGGTAAATAGTAAACTTTCAATAAATCGGTAACTCCTCGTTTAGCTAGTTAAGAGGGTAGTATTAGAAACTATTTATACGGTTTGTTTATTATTAATAAACTTTTCTCGCTAACAATATTATGAAAGGATGAGGAGACTGATCCCTTAACTTATCCAATATTTCTACCTACACGAAACAAAAGCGGTGGGCGAGTTTCAAATATTTTGAGTAGGTAGTACTTTTATAAATTATATCTCGTCTATGTTAAAGGTCTTTATTTTCTTCGTGGGAGGTTCTGACCACTGCTGCTGCTTAGCTTTACACTGTCCTACAATCTACTTTGACTGAAAAAATACGCTTATCATCCAAGCAGACTAATAAATAAAATGCAAAATAATTAAGTACTCAAACCAAAGCTTAGTTATAGCATTCTCGATATTATACGGACTGAGAAGTCCTCACAATATCGAAATTAGTATTTTTATATAGATTAAGCTATATTTAATGGCGATATTTATTTGATTACTGCACGATTGCTATTCGTTTTTGAAATCACGATCTAAATTCTAAACATTGACAATCATTAGGTTGTATTATCGTCAGTCGGGCTATAGCCCCCGAGCTAACCCAGTGCGGGATAGCGCGGGCGCTGTGTGAGTGTGTGGGTCGTCCCCCCGCCTCATACCCCGATTGCCATGTCGACCTGTCGAGACCTGTGTCAACTTTAGCAGCTTTGGAAAGTCAACATTACGATAAGAATTGTAAAGCAATTTCTTCTCTAACTATTAATCTTTCGAGGGTCTTACAAATCGGTTTTAATATAAGTCCAATTTATCTTTTAACCTTCCTTTTGCCCTCTTCAAATTATTTTTTTACTGACACCTGCGAGTGCCTCTAGATTTTGACTAACTAATATCTCGTAGGTTGACAATCCGTTTTAAAAAGGCCAAAATCCCACTTTCTATATTTTGGTTTTACGTTACGTACGTACGTTATTGAGAAAATCTTGATACCTGCATATATTGCATAATCTCATGTTTTTAGACCCAGCTGTTGAAGCTGTAAGTAAGTGTTAAGTTTCTCAAGAACATATTAAAATATCTTAACTCATCATCAACTGATAGACGTCCACCGCCGGACATAGGTCCCTTGTAGGTACATCCACACACCACGTTCTTGCACCGCTGATTCGTTTCCTTGCGATTCGTTTGATTTCGACCTAGTGGGGGGGTCTGTCAACCCTGTAATAAATTATGAGAAAAAATTAAAATATTGTTTAGCTAAATATTTTGAATACTTTGCAGCAGAAGGTGCGGCAGGCCCGGCCGCGACGTCAACCTGATTATGACAAATGGCCGCCGTAGCTTCTATTTCATCAAAATGTTTATTCGAATACGCCCCTGGGACTGGCGAATCTACACAAATTGGATTTGCATTGTCCGCGCCATAATACACGAACGGAACCGCGGAAATTCTATTTGTCAGACGAGTTTTTATCATACCTATTGTTCAGAGATTACGTCGAGAAAAATTAAACGTACGAGTATAATCGGTTCTTTTTTGCTGACGTATTGTTCTTCAAATTCAATACATTGTTTAGGTACCAACTCTTTCAACCTCTGGTGTAACATATTTTTAAACGATTCTTCTAAAAGTATTTCGACCAGTACCTAATCTGCATCATTAAATTGTTTTCCCCAGGTATGATAACATTATTTCTTATTGTCATCAGTCCTATTTACCACGGTTCATTTTATCCGTGTCACGTTTCGTTTGGGGAATACTGGTCTCACAAAGTTCCATGATCGCTACGTCTATAACAGGCATGAAACACGAATATGCTCAAGGGTACGCCGATATTGGATATCGTTTACGAAGACCCATATTTGTCGCGATGGCGATCTAAGGCTTAACTCGCTCGTAACACGACGCAACCACAAATCTGTGGCTGTACTGTGGTTAAGCTGTCGATATGCGATTTACAACTTGATTAAAATAGGCCTTAATACGAATACGGTTTTACATTTTTAGGGTTCCGTACCTCAAAAGGAAAAACGGAACCCTTATAAGTTCACTTTGTTGTCTGTCTGTCTGTCTGCCTGTCTGTAAGGAAAAAATTAAAAGGGGAAAAATCCAAAAACCGTGATTTTGCGGTTACATCACAAAAAAAATGTGGTCATAAAAAATAATTGGTATTATAGTAAGGGCTTCGCCTGTACATTCCAAGACTTATTTGTTTTTATGCATAATAGTTCTTGATTTATTGTGCAAAAAGTCGGATAAAAACACCCGAGTGGGCAACCCTCGGTGCACGAGTCTGACTCGCACTTGGCCGGTTTTTATCTGTAACATTGTTTACAAAGGAAGTTACTTTCAAACAGTCAAGGAGTCTTGTAAAAGGTTTAACAAAAAGTGTCTTTTCTTAAGTGAATAGCAGCGGTCCATTAGGAGGGTAGGCAGCGAGCTGGGGATAACGCTTTCCGAACAAATCGAATCAGGAGGGGAACGTCCCATTATGCAGATTTTCTATTACTGAAAAGCTCGTTCAGTTCGCCGGCCGGCGTACCTACTCGTATACGGTCCACGCTTACCCTGTCATGACGCAAACTTGGCGCGTCGACCGGAGCGACCCGAGGGTTGATATTTTTTTACACAACTGCCCAAAAAAGAAGAGTAATGTTTTCATGGTTCATGTGAGTTTCTCTATTACACCATAACTTCTAAATGCCTAAACAGATTTGGATGTATAGGGTATTGGTAGAATCTTTACATCATCCCTAATGACATTGGCTATAAATTGAAAAAAAGCGGCTGTGTGACATCATTTTCAAATGTAATTTTTTAACTTTTTACTGCATTTTTGGCAAGAAATCGTTCTTTTTAATTTCTTTAATTACTTTCGACTTAATGACCGCAGCGGTTGCCTCCAGCTTCACACCGGCTAAGTACCTACGAACCTACCTACTACCTATTTCGAATAAGTACCTACTGTAATTCCTCTACTCAGATTTATTGAGCCGATTTTATGTTTTAGTTTTGCCCGGCCGAGAAGTGCCAATTAAACCGTGCTAGTTTTATGAAATATTACTGGATTAACGAGTTAATTTTTTTTTCGGAATTAAGGAATAAAAAACTATTGAATGTGTGGATAATTCATACAATTTGAAAAGAAATAAACTAAACAGTAGAAGTTGTAGAGTCCGAGAGTTGAAAACTGCTTTTTCTTTAACACAAGTTTCTCCTTGAAATCCCCATCCCATAGAATGTAATGGCTCCAAACTCGAATCAGAATGAAGACGTTTCATTATGCAGATTTTCCGTTAGTGAAAAACTTGGCCCGTCCTCCGCCCATCTTTGCCTTATCGTGACAAAGCGTCGTGAACTTGTCATTTCGACCGATGCGGCCCTATTTCATTTAGTATACCCACTATAATCTTAATAAAAGCCGTCATTGTACGTCTGGTCACGAAATCTTCAGATCCAAAAACCTAGTGTAATACGACTGGCTCGTTCGTGACTTTATGACCCATTTCTACAACAGTAGCTACTTAAAAATTAATTGACAGCTACCTTCCTTCTGTTGAACTACTATCAGAGAGACTTGATCCAAATAACACTAATATTATAAAGATCTGTCTGTCTGTATGTATGTGTGTAAGTTTGTTACTCTTTCACGTAAAAAATACGGAACGGATTTGGCTGAAATTTAGAATGGAGATAGATTATACCTTGGATTGATACATAGGCTACTTTTCATTCCGGAAAATCAAAGATTTCCAGCGGGATTTTGAAAAACCTAAATTCACGCGGACGAAGTCGCAGGCGTCAGCTAGTTAAAAATAATCTCTTCGCAAATTGACTTATATCTATGTACTTGAAAATTAGTCTTTGAATTGAAGTGACATCATCATTGGCGCTACAGCTCTTTTTGAGTCCAGGCCTGCTGCTGTCGTTTTTAACCGACTTCAAAAAAAGGAGGAGGTTTTCAATTCGTCGGAATCTTTTTTTCGTCTTTTTCTACCCCTACGTCCTTCAGTTTTAAAGATGAGTTTAATCTTAAAATTGCATTGGACATTGGACATGTGTGAATAGCCGCGTTATTCATTACTAATATTCGTCTTCCCCCTTCAACTAAGCGTAAAGCTTAAGCTAGGAATGGGTACGACAATACTGCAACGGGGTGAGATTTGAACTGCTGACTTTTCCGATTTTCAGTCCGCTCCTTAACCGTTGAGTTATAGAGGCTTTATAGAAACATTTCCCCTACGACGTAAACGAGGCAAAGCGAACTAGCAATCCGTTAAATTAAAATTGAAACAGAAAAGAGAGCCGGCAGCGGACGGAGCGCGGAGACTGACATCGATTAAGGGACGGGAGTCGGAACGAGAGACATCTCGTTAACTTAATTCTGTAGGGCTGCTTACGCTGCCGAATATCATGTTCTTGTGATGTTGTGACTTGCGTACCTACCGTGAAAATTACGATTCTTTTTATAGATTATTCGGACTCACCACGGCTTCAGACTGTTCTGTTGTTCAGAAATCTATTGATGAAAATTTGAAAGGATAAAATCTGTTCAGCACTTTATAAGATTATTTTTACAAGCAGGCAAGGAAGATTAGAACCTATACTAATTTTCGAGTTGTAAGTCTATCTCCTACACCGGTGCACAGTGTTGAAGCTTTGAAAATTATACTAAGTTAATTAAAGAGCAATTGGGTTCAATATTTAGTAGTTCTTTACCATGAGATAGCAATGTTTGACAGGTACTCGTATGTGACGAATCTCATAACTTCTCATAACTCAGAATTTCCGCTTGCACTTTATAAAATCGGGTAAAATTTTTGACAGATTTCAATATTTTATTGATACAAGCACAACAATACCAACACAGCACGATACATGAACAAAAACAAGTTTTCAACACGTTTTTGTGTAAATGTTTCGTCAGTGCATGGTTAAAACGTCCCTAAGATAGTCAGTTAGGTAGGTACGTACTCGTATGTGCATCAATCGCCTAAACTTTGATGCAAAAGTTTGACTACTAGTTGAGTTCCACTGCGATTCAGGTGGGTCAAAGAGAACGATCGTATTGTTTCACAATGTTGCTTACAGCGTAGGCTGTATATAATATATTTTGTATATAGGACTTACATTTTATGTCCCGTAACATGATAGTAATGTTCACGCACGACAGAAGCCATCTATCTAACAGGGATGACAAATTCTCTCGTGTTTTCGTACCATTCGCCCGTTACCGTTGTTCAGCAAAATAGGTTTCAGATAGCGCAATTATTATTCAACACGCCTACAAACACCAAAGGTGTCAAAGCGTCCCTCGCAGTGATCGATTGATCTCTGGAACCAACCATCGAGATATTATATTTATGGAGCAACAGAATAACTTATGGAACATAAAAACAGCCAACAAAAAAGCACCCCTATGTTGTCATAACAAATAAGCTTAAGAATTAAAATAAAATGTAAATAAATAAATAAATAAAAGAAGTAATAAACAAATGGAGCTTCCTGAAATATTGACTCTACGATTTAACTTTGTAAATTGTGTATTGTAGGCTTAACATCTTCGTGAAAAGCTAACAGACAGACAGATACTCTGTCGCATATAATATTAGTATAGATTGAGCTTTTTGTTCGTTTTCAATATATAAACAAACGTAATAATTAAACATAAAATCATCATACATCATCGCAAGAGTTACATCATAATATAACAAATTTAATAGGCAGACCCAGGGCCAAAAAGCATGACTGACTGTACATACCTAAATGTACCATTGCACGCTCTAGTAATTTGACATCTCTACTTTCTCTCGATATTATTATGTCTAAACCTAACTCTAACAAGTGTAAATTAAAGATTTATAACAACCCCGACAAGTGAAGGTTACGGTAACAAGAAAAGAGCTGATAACTTTCAAACGGTTGAACCGATTTTCTTGGATTATAACTAAGAACACTCTCGATCAAGCCATCTTTTAAACAAAAAAAACTAAATTAAAATCAGTTCATTAGTTTAGGAGCTACGATGCCACAGACAGATACAGAGATGCACGTCAAACTTATAACACCCCTCTTTTTGGGTCGGGGGTTAAAAATACAATATCATGGACTCTAGTGTCGATAGTATCGTCTAAATGTCCCGTGTATGCCTTTTGTCTCAGTATTAATATATTAATGTGTGTCGGAAAGCACAATGAATTATTATTATTATCAACATTCAATACGCCACTAAGCGCCGTCTGGAGGAGTCAAATGGCCGTAAACAATGATCGATTGCATCACGAAATTCCCCGTCACTGTCCTATCATTCCCGTAGCCTAGCTAGCAAAACACCTGGAAGACACCGCGCACACTCGCACGTCACCTGCGTCATCCCGGAGCGGGTTAGCGCGGAGGCTATGCGGGTGTGCGGGGTGTCTCCACCCCGATTGCCATCTCAACCTGTCGCGAACTATACAATTCAACTGACTATTCACTCACGGTTCGATAACAAGTCAATACAATATTTTTTCGACCAGTGATCCCGGTCTTTTGGCATAGAGGGAAAACTGTTCATAAATTTCAAAGGGAGGGTCCGAGTTACTTTTTAACCCCCGACCCAAAACGAGGGGTGTTATAAGTTTGACGTGTGTATCTGTATCTGTCTGTAGCATCGTAGCTCCTAAACTAATGAACTTTTAATTTAGTTTTTTTGTTTGAAAGGTGGCTTGATCGAGAGTGTTCTTAGCTATAATCTAAGAAAATCGGTTCAGCCGTTTGAAGGTTATCAGCTCTTTTTTAGTTATTACTGTAACCTTAACTTGTCGGGGGTGTTATAAATTTTTAATTTACACTTGTTAGAAAAACCGTTCGTGTGAATTCAGACTACCTTCGCTATAATAAGTATATATATATAATATAAATAAGGCGTCTGCGATCAGATTTAATAATTTTGATATCTTATCATTATTACAATATTGTCCAAGCAATAATGGACATACTTCACTCATCTAATCTAATTGACGCCATATTCTTAGTTAACAAGCTCTATCATTTTATGTTTCATGTTATGTTTTTACTGAAACATGGCGTGTGCACGTACTACATTAAAAAACCAAACTTAGAACTTAGAATTCATAGGAATTATATTTTAGTTGATTTGTCCTTGTTTTCTTTTTTTTTTTTGTGGGAACATTTTATCTCTGGTAACATAAAGAAACGTCAGGATTCCACGGAATCAAAAATCAGACTAGAGTAATATCTACGGTAGGTACAACCAATAAATTTTCCCAAACGTCCCCCGCGTCATCGCCGGGTGTCTAGCGCGAAATATCTCAGATAGGATCGTTCAACACGCCCACAAGCGCCGGCCGGAGGTATCAAGTTGTAGCTGCCAGTGATCGATTGAGCCTTCCTTGGTCATCCCCCGGACTCGTATATCATCTGTTAGTTCAAACAAGTCTCTTTCAAAGACAAGCTTGTAAGCTTCGTAAAAGTTTCAGATATCAGTGATATCATAATTCATAACCTGAGTGTGGCTTGATTGATCTCACCTATTTTAACCGTCATTCACCGTGAAAATCACAGCTGGCGGTTCAGCGCCCAGTGAATTGGGCGCTGAACTAAACCGCTTAGGAACTAAACAGTGAACGTAACTGCTTAGGTTAACGTTAACTGTGTGAAAAACTCAAAAATTTCACGAAGATGTCAAACCGCGATGTCGTCTTGTCTGTAACAGGTTTTGGTACCTATTTTATGTTGAGAAATTAGACCGAGTGATCTGCGTAATCACATTATAACCTGCTCTAATAACTATCTGGACCTTTACCATAAAATCTTACCTCTCACTGGGTGTTAGCATGAAGAGCTAGGGGTTTCGGGTCAGTAGGTACTCAGTACCGATCGGTGCGGGTAAATTAGCCCCATGTTATCTTATAAGCTTTCACATAGGGAGAGAGAGGTACGTAATAGACCGTATAAGAAAACATACCGATACCGACCCGCATCGACCGTCGGTACCGAAAACCTGCTTCTTTATGCGAGCACCCTATAGGTACTCGTACGTATGAAAGTCGTCTCTTGAGCTCCGATGGAAACAATTTGCAGCTAGCTGGTCGGAACATAACACTAAATCTGGTCTCACAGATTTACGGTTGTGCTGCAATCAGAACCGTCTCTGATACACGCGTTTAATTACGTACTTACCAGATTACTTCTAGGCGGATATTAGCGACTCTGCCATACTAGCTTTTTTTGGGCTTTATGACCTACCCACTCTATATAATTTAATCTATAACGATTAAGGTGGAAGCCGCGAGCGAACTATGTAATATTTTACATAGTTCGCTCGCGGCTTCCACCTTTGCATATAATAGATGGCTCTTACCAAAACCTAATAACTTAAAACTATAGAAAATGTAAACTTATGAAGCTAATATTATTAACTACATGATGCTCGCGACTTCGTCCATGTGGATTTAGATTTTAAAGAATCGCGTAGGAACTCTTTAATTTTCTAGGACAGAAATTAGCCTTCCTAGGCTACATCTGTATGGCCGTAAAAAGACAGGCCGGGCAGATAGACACTTTCTGACAGATCCAAAATTCATGTCACTACTTACTTCAAGCTAGTATGATTCATAGACGTATAATGATTATAACTTCATAGTAACATAACATCATTTTCATAATTGCAATGTTGTTGACATTAAAACATTTTAATATGGCATCTATTAAGTTTCGTAGGAGTATTTGTGGGTATCTGGTTCGGCCATAACAGTAAATCTGCCCTCAGATTTACGCCAGTCGCAGCGGACTCTGGTGTCGCCTTTCGCACTTAATTAACTACTTACCGGATATCTCGGTTCACCACAAATATTGCGAACATTGCATTGTTTTGGCATATTTATTACCCGAATCCTAAGCTCTGGTTACGGAAGTCAGGGTTGGCGGGTACCGCTAGAAAGATCGTCTTTTTACATCGACGTTTCCCGTTCAAAAACGTCCTTTATACCCTGTTCGCCGCATGTCACAAAAATGTCAGTCAGTAAATTTTTAGAGTATTCGTATATTTTCCCTACCAATGTGATTAGAAAAGGACAGACAAACTTAATGTAACTTAGGACTGTCAAACCTCGTGACTTTAGGTGCCAGTCGTGAACTTATTGATTAAAGCGCACTCAAATTTGGGTTTTTAAATCTAAAATTCATATTCCGTCTTTTTTTTTTTGCAGTATTAAAAAGAAAACAGATGCAGACACTCTTAAAGTTTAAAGAAAGACAACAGAATCTATGCAACTGTCGCATGCGGTGCGGAGGTCGTAATTTTTTGGTGCTCCTTAAGTTTAAAGTATGTAGATCAAAAATACCTGTCAAAAATAATTGATCTGTAATCTGTATTATGGGTAAGGATCGCGCACATTACCATGCACATTTCAATTTATACGCGATTTTTATTTTCTTTAAAATTTAGGTACAGATGCTTCTTTTATATACATAACCACAACAAATTTTTGTGTGATTTTTATTGACTTTAAGACATATAGGTACACGATACTTCTTTTATATAACCAGAACACGATGAAAGTCTAATCGGGTAATGTCAATAATTGAGGTTAGAAGATAAAGGTTATCGGATAAATCGAAACGTGTAAGTTTTGAACTCTATTATCAAATGAATTATTAGAAGTAGTATGTTAAATTTTGGGTCAAATACATCATAATATTTGAATTGTGATTTATTGCACATTTTTGCCTGTTGATTTATAAACGTTCGTATCACCAGTAGGTATCGTGCTTAGTCTAGGATTTTAATTAAGATCGGTTTTCCTCTAACGGTATTCGATAGAGGAATAATTGGGAGAGCGATAAATCTGAAATCAAGTTTGCGTCGAAATCCTAAATAAACAGCCAAACGTCAAAGTTTCTTGTTAGGTATGACGTATTGAATTTTCCTGTATTTAAACTGACTGCCCAGCTCTGGCTTCTTTTAAGTGTAATTTCTGAAAATCCCTTCTTTAAAAGCTAACGATGACACTAGTAGGTATCTACCTGTTACGTTACAGAAAGACTTACACCAGTTTACTTCAACTTAACTGTATGTTGATATCACATTAGTGAGTGATCACTTTTCATAAATGGAAATTAAAACAATGGAAGCGAGAAGCTCATTTTGTTTGTTTCACAGAAGAAAATTGATTGACATCATCGCATTCTCTCTTTGTTTACCTACATGTTGTTTACATGTTTACGAATGCCGAACGAATGTTCACCTATATATCCCTATTCATTATTCACGAGTAAAAATGGGGGAAAATAATCTACAACTGAATTTAAAAAAAATCTATAGTTTTAATGAGAAATGAGGTCCTAGTTGCGAACTGAAGTGGCAATGGGCAGGGTACTTATTCCGAATAACCGATAGACGTTGGGATACCTAGGTGCTGGAACGGCGCAGTGTAGGTAGACTCCCCACCCAGTGGACAGACGACATTAAATAAGTAGCAGGGAGCCGCTGAATTCAGGCGGCACAAGACCGTGATGTGTGGATATTCCTACAAGAGACCTATGTATGCCCAGCTGTAGATGTCTATCGGTTGACGATGATGATGATGATGGCTAGTTTGTCTCTACTTTCGTTAACTAATAAATCTTTAGTGATAGTTGATCGTAAATTATTGCTAACCATCACGGATTCCGGTCACTTGGATATCGTTAATGTGATTTGTATTATCCTAACCTAATGTACGGTGAAGGAAAACATCATGAGGAAACTTGCATGACTGAGAGTTCCCCATAATGTTCTCAAAGGTCTGTGAAGTCTGCCAATCCGCACTTGGCCAGCGTGGTGTCCAAGCCCTTCTCATTCTGAGAGGGGATCCGTGTTCAGTAGTGAGTCGGCAATGGGTTGTTGATGATGATGATGAACCTAATCTATTTTGAAGACCTCCCTGGCGCAGTTTGTGGTCTTATTAGTGGGAGGTCCCGGGTTCGATTCCCGGCAGGGTTTGAAATTTTATAATTTCTAAATTTCTGGTCTGGTCTGATGGAAGGCTTCGGCCGTGCTCTACCGGCAAAACCGTGCTGCCAGCGATTTAGCGTTCCGGTACGATGCCGTGTAGAAACCAAAGTGGTATGGGTTTAGTAAAAACTGCCATACCCCTTCCAGGTTAGCCCGCTTCCATCTTAGATTGCATCACTTGAAACCAGGTGAAATTGCAGTCAAGGGCTGACTTGTATCTGAGTAAAAATTAAAAAAAAAAACTTATAATTATATTAAGATAAACTGCAATAAAACACAGAGAGGGCTTTCATATTTACACTTAACAGTGAATCGAGATCACGAATCGATTGTTGAATATCGATAACGTGCAAACTTCAGTTACGCCTTCCTCCCTCAGACAAGTTAGCAACGCGCGCGCGCTTAGTCGCGCATTGCCCATTTAAAATCAAACATTACATTTTGATGGGGCATTAAAAACGTAGTGATTTTAATTAGTACAATTGAGACTTAATATTAATTAACAGGAATTTGCTGAAATTAAACTCAGCGATCAAATAAGTTTTTTATCTCTTATAATCAGTGAATTTTGTGTAGCAAAAAAGTGTTATCAGCTATTAGTTTTAAAACAAAAATGCGAAAATTAATACGTTATGCTACCGCGGCTATGATTTTTGTAGTGACTATGCTCTTGTTGGTCAGAGTGTCTCAGTTGGATAGTCAAGGTGTTAATAGGTTGGAGAGAATGGCCCGAGCGGTTCAATCGGTGGACGCTGAACCCCCAAAACAGGCGGATTGGGATCGTAATACGACCGCTGAGAGACAACGTAAAGTCGCTGAGGTGTGTATTATGGGCCCCGTATTGAAATTTTGGTCTGGTGGGAAGCTTCGGCCGTGGCTAGTTACCACTTTACCGGCAGAGACGTCACGCCAAGCGATTTAGGTCCCGGTACAATGCCGATACTCGACTATTTCCTAATTTCTACAAGTTTTGAATAGTATATTCAGGTATAGCAGTAAAATTAACTCTGCGTAAAAATTAGGATCAAATAAAGATTAAAAATACAAGAGAATTTTTTTTTAATATAAGTACCTAGGTACTTCATTCCGTAATCTACATCATTCATGATATCTACTTTAGCAACTATCACAACGTACAAGATTATATTGTCGACTATACTTACATTACGTATTGATATCTTATCAACATTCATTTTAGTTTAATTTTTCTCGCTGCTATCAATACTAGGAAAAACTACTAGGTATAGTTAACTAGTTCCACTAGTTCTAAATTGAGCAAAATTCGACAAGTTTTTAGTTTTTAAAGGAAATTATATTTTTTTCTTTATTTGTCCTCCTACTCTCTACTCTACTCTAGCGACTGCTTACAGGCTTCGCTCGGTCAAAAATTCTCTTTATCTCGTAAGAATTTCGAAAATCCGGCCTGTTTTCTTGCCTACCTTAGTTATAAAGGCAAAATTTCAGCTCTCTAGCTCCAACGTCAGTTTTAACTTTATGTATTGACGAAGATCTTGGACGAGATAACTAATAATCTTCAAACTTTGCAATTTCTACAAAACAGTCCCTGAAAATGTCTATTTCCAATGCCCTCATTCTGTTTAACTGTTCATTGGTGAAGTGTCGGGTTTTTCAAAGTAATTGGCGAATGGCGACACTCCGCAAAGTTGTTGGAACCTAATAATAATTAATGGTCCCGACGTAAGTCCGATATCCTTTCATTAGTGTTCGGTCGGGTACGCCGCTGAGATTAAAACTTGCGCTTCGGGCTACAGCCTTGCAGCTTGCAGGCTTTATAAAACGACGGTCTTCTTTTCCGTGCCGCCTTTGGGAAAATGTGGACGTCGTCGGAAAGTTTGTTTCACAAAAACAACTTTTGCTATGGGAGTTCAAGCACAAACAAACATGCTTTGTTTTCGAAATGCATTTCTAGAGCAATGTTTTTCGAATTTTCTCTTGTGTATGTTGAGAGTGACTGTTGGAACTTGGAACTTGGCGTGTAGTTTTGCCCTTTTTACTGTGATCGCTGTTTGCGATGGGTATTATGTTTATTTTACTTTTTCTTGAATTGTTTATCCGAGCAACTGATAGCAGTTTCTTCTTATGTTACTTTTCGTCTAGTTCCTCGTACCAGACCAAACCAGCTTGAAATGAAATGAAATGAAATTTTATTTATTTGCTGAATATCAGATTGCTTGTTTGGAAAGAGCCTCAGTCAAGGATCAAAAAGAAGCTTTTGATGTTATCAGGGAGCGTTTCGAATTTTAACAGAAGAATTGACCAATCAAAATACTAAAACAAGATGACAAAGATATGGATATAAAATAATAACTGGATTCCAAACCAGCAGTAGATGCATTTGACGATTCAAAAGTATTTGTAAAAGGTTATTTGAATAAAAAAATTCTATTCTATTCTAATGGGAATGGCCTATTAAGTAATTCTGCAGATCTTTTCTCCTCTCCGTTTTTTCTGCTTCAGTCACAACTCAACCTCTTATTCACACCTCGCGCTGTGAAAAAGAGGTTGTCTAATTCAATAATGAATTCGAAGATTGCGAAAAAAAATTGTTCTTCATTAATTTGTCGTTTCTTTGTTCACAGATGATGCGTCACGCTTGGAACAACTACAAGTTGTACGCGTGGGGCAAGAACGAACTGAAGCCGATGTCCAAACGGGCACACTTGACCAGCGTGTTCGGCGGCGGAGACCTGGGCGCCACTATCGTCGACGGCATGGACACCCTCTACATCATGGGCATGATGGACGAGTTCCGGGAAGGAAGGGATTGGATAGCCGATCATTTTCATATCAATGAAATTGTAAGTAATTTTCGTTTAGGTTAATGCATATGTTTGTGAATACAAATTTGATCTTGAGATACATGAGAACGTGTTTGGTGGCGAAAACCTGGATACCACCACAGCTGACGACATAGCCATGAGCAAAGAATATCAAGAAGTTTCTGTTAATTCCAAGGTTACTCACTGACATCGTCGATTACAAATATTATCAAGCTTGTCATTGAATAAAAAAAATATACGCCTGGCCAATGCAATACCGTAATGCCCTTCTGTATACTGAATGAAGCCATACAAATCATTAGTAGTGGCTAACCAGAAACCCAATAATTTTGAGTTCAAAGTCTCCCTTAACATTGAAATCAATAATAAGTACAGAATAAGTTACTCATACATACATGATCAGTGGTAGCTGGTAGTGGTACCGATAGTGTAAGTAAGAGGTTGATTTATGAAGGTAAAAAGTTTAAAAATGAATGTACCGTTTAGTACAAAATGGTCTCGAACCCAATTTACTAATTAAAATAGAAGTAAGTTGAAGTAGCAACCTATGTAGGCAACATGATTCAGCTAGTCAGGTTCAATTTATATTTATATTGCTACCTACCTAATTCGTCTTCAAGTAAACCCAAATCTTTATTGGCAAGTATCTTTATTCATTAGGTAATTCATCATCTTTATCAATTCATTATTTTTGAGTAATAATCTCATAGGTATAACACCGAACAGCCTTTCGAGCAATTAGTTATTTTCCTCAAATGTTAGTAGTATCACTGAGTAGAAAAAATAAGTTAAACTGTCTACACTTACATAATTACCAAAACATTTTGTTGTTTGGCTGGTTTTGCCGAAATTCCAACAATTGACTTTGTCCGGTCATGGATTATTGTCCCCAACAACCGTTTGCGGCCTAGAATATAATATTTTTTGTATTATGCTAACAAAACGAATGCAAATTGCTAACCAAATAATACTGTAATACTTTTGTTGATATAAGTTATCGGTAATGAACTGTTTATTTAATTTGTAAAATTGTGTCAGTGGGTTAAATTATTTTAACGGATTTGTAACCTGGTTAAGCCGCGATTGAAAATTCAAAACTAGACTTTGCCCGTAGCTTAAACTATACTGATTCTAAATGTAGAAGTTTTGGATAATCATCATCATCAATAGACTGGCACTGCTGGACAGAGGTCTCTTGTAAGGACTTCCAAGGACTTCCACACACCGCGGTCTTGCGCCGCCTGAATCCAGCGGCTTCCTGCGACTCGTTTGATGTCGTCTGTCCACATAGTTTGGGGTCTTGCAGCGCTGTGCTTTCCAATGCGAGGTCACCATTCCAGAACCTTGGGACTTTACCATTGCTTTTTCGAACTATGGACTCCTAACTCCTCCGGATCTCTTCATTAACAATTTGATCTCATAGAGATACTCTAAGCAAAGCTCTCTAGATCGCCCGCTGAGTGACTCTGAGCTTTCTGAGGCCCACCGTTAA
Organism: Maniola jurtina; assembly: GCF_905333055.1. Taxonomy (NCBI): domain Eukaryota; kingdom Metazoa; phylum Arthropoda; class Insecta; order Lepidoptera; family Nymphalidae; genus Maniola; species Maniola jurtina. The sequence continues at coordinate 10,402,416 of NC_060036.1, read as the reverse complement.
CAACCAGATCATTGATAATACATACTTAGTCATTTGATTCAGACCACAGACAGTTCATATTTTTATAGCTAAGTAGATATAATTATATTGTTGGTGGTTTTTGTTCCTGCATTTTGTTCAAGGTTATGTTAAGTATGTAAATACTTAACATATGCAGTAGATAGATATATCATATCAATTGTGACGTTAATAAGATGTTATTAATTTTTATCTTTTTCCTGTTTATGAAACTTGGGTTATAATATAATGTACCTACTATGAGAGTTTAAGACAGAATAGACAGAAAGAGATTAATAAAATTTATTACGTTACCCAGTTTCGGGCCAGACAAAGTCTTGGTTTATAAGTAGGTACCTAAACGACTAAATGTAGGTTAAATGTAGGACTATAAAATGAACTCTAATAATATTATTGTCATAAAAACAAGATGGCATTCAAGGCATGCTTTTATTTCGTCGGAATAGTGCTCAAAATAGTAAGAAAAAATTTCAACGGTTTAATATCGCCGTCGGCCGTCGGTTTAAACGGTGCCTATTTCTGCGCTTGTTACACTTTGGATGTATATTAAAAACACACGAGACCTATTCTCATTTGTTTGCATTCCAATTAAAGGAAAATTTCAGAAATGTGAGGTCTATAGATGCCTAACCTGTGAATAGAGAATGGAGACGCATAGTGAAGAGTGCCACAGCATGGCAGTGACGACCACGACCGCTCTGTCAAGAGCGTAACCACATAGTAGAAGACCTATACCTAATAATGAAAATACTATCTAGCTTAGGTACACAGTCCAGAATGAAGTAGAGACAACATGTTTCGGGCATAGTTCATAGAGTGTGTCCACAATCAGCTTCGTGAAGAGATGACTTTCTCGGGCTCTAGAAATAGAATAGACTATTGCTGATATAGCTTCTAACTTACTTAGTACTTACCGACTCGTGAATAGTAAATACTTATACCATGTCTTCCACCTCCCTTTCAGGACACGGATCTGTCAGTGTTTGAAACAACGATTCGCTTCGTGGGCGGCCTCCTGTCGTGCTACGCGCTGACTGGCGACATGGTCTTTCGAGACAAGGCTGCAGAGGTGGCCGACGCGCTGCTGCCCGCGTTCGACACGCCCACTGGCATTCCGTACGCGCTCATAAACCCATCCAATAAGGTCAGTGCTAATATCACTACATTGTACAGCACACGAAGCTGCGGTCAGCCTTCGACACCTCCATTGACATTCCGTATAAACCTATCGACGATCATCATTAGGTACGGGACCAGAAAGCGTAAAGTACATACTTTTCAGTACAGAAAATGCGTAACTCAGCGTAAGTACCTAACTTATGAGTATGAGGTGAGACACCCCGCACACCCGCACGTCACTCGCGCTATCTGTACCGAGTTAGTGCGGGAGTGCGGGCGTCACCACTCCGATTGCCATCTCGACATTTCGCGCACTATAGTAATAAAGCCTAGTACAATTTAATTATAGTAGGTAGTCCATAGTTTTATAAATTATTTCAAAAGTGTCTTTGATAATATATCTATATTATTTGTCTGATAAGACTGATAGCCTGTACCTACTATAAAATCTGCAAATAACATATCGACTCACATATTGCGGCCTGCAATCAAATAAGTTCTACCTACTTCATTTTAATACTGCAAGAAGGTAGTGTGCATTCTGTTTTTTTAGTCAACTCATACAACTTCAATTACGTTAATGGAAACATTTAAAAAATTAAGAGGAGGCGGTAAGAAATTAAAAATCGCACAAAAAAGTCAATCTCTCTTTATTCAACTTGGAACAATATTTCTAATTAAATCACTGTCGAATCAAAATCCGATGGCCATTGCAAACCGCACTTCGTTATCACTTCAAAGCGACCGCGACCGCCGCGATCCGCGCGTTAGGGTTGCCTCTTGCCACATTCTTTTATCTTCCTTATTTCATTGATTTGCAAAATAATCGTTATAATAGAGCCTTAATAGTTCAACGGCTGAGAAGCGGACTGAATTCCTAACGGTGGTTCAAAGTTCAAACCGTCGTCGTCGTACCTAGCACAAGCTTACGCTTAGTCGGAGAGAAAAGGGCTAATATTCTTTAAAAAAATTACAAGGGTGCAAATTATATTTATCTACGCTCATATCTTAAAATCTTGATTATGAATTCAAAACATATCATTTCTTGACTTACTTCATCCAAATACATCTTTACAATATGAAAAGAATTAAAGCACTGTTTTCTTTGCAAAATAATGAAACATATTTTTTTCCCATTAACGTACAATTCGGCCTGCTTTACTGCTCTGGATTTTAGCGATTTAGAGCTATGGCGGCAAATCCGCGCGTGGCGATTGGTCGTTTCGTATACCTAAGACGTATGCTATTGTCTGTAGCTATTGTCAATGATCTTAATATCGCCTAGTGCGGCACGCGCATTAGCGGTGGACTGCTAAATTTTGGCGCCAAACGCTATATTTAATTATTTTAATAATAATAACTGAGCAATTACTGTTTTGTTGGTCACAATTTTACTGTGACAGAAAATATTCCATTTATTTTATTCGGTAGGCAACCAGATCCTTCAGTAAAATATAAAGACTTATCAAAAATTAATTTAATTTTAATTATTAACTTTATTTTATTTCGTTAAAAATTGGCAACCTTACATCTCGTTATCATTCCCTTTACGAATCACTCATTAGCCAGAGCGCAAACCTTTTTTCTTATCAATAAAGCATTGGATACGAAATTTATTCGTCGAATGCTCAAAACCGCCATACGTTTATCGATATCGGCGATTTAAATAATTTTGATAAAGTCAACTGGTAAGTACAACCACTTAGTTTAAAGGGTCTGTACTTATTCTATTACCTTAATCATCCTCCTCTTTCACAAATTCTAACATTTTCAATTATTGTAAAAGTCTCTGTAGGTTCAACGAATGTGGCTAAATAAACCCTTGACTATGAAATAACGGACATATTTTTATTTCAAAATTTATTTAAATTAACTAATTTGTATGGCTCGAAGAATTAAAGTTTTTATGTTAGTAACTTAAAATTGTTAGTTGAAGACATCTAAATGTCAAAAAAAAACTGAAACATTTATTTACTTTGGACATTCCTTAGAACTTAAAATATTGGGTATTTGATAAAATTAATCAATTTTCAGGTCAAAAATCCAGTTACGACGATCTTCGGTAAACATTCGAAAATATAAATAAACAGAAGAGTTCAAGTAATGGTCGAGAGGTCCCCTGAGTGTCCTTATCACAATTAATTTGAAATAAGTACTTAAAATTCAATAGATTCTTGTACTGCTCTCGAGATCGCTCAACCCGAGACGCTGTTTAATGATCTCTCCAATTATCCGAGACCTATTATTATACCTGTACTCAATAATTGGCGAATTAATCAGATTATCAGAATTTATACAGAATGTCGCAACTTTGCAAAAATTAGGGCAAAGAATTAATTGAAGTTTTCTTTGAATCACCAATTTTGCTTGTCGAGTGGATCCGAGGCACAGCGCAGCGTCCTTTTACGATCACACTAATATTATAAAGGCGAAAGTTTGTATGTGTGTGTGTGTGTGTGTGTGTGTGTATGTTTGTTACTCCTTCACGCAAAAACTACTGGACGGATTGGGCTGAAATTTAGAATGGAGATAGATTATACCCTGGATTAGCACATAGGCTACTTTTTATCCCGGAAAATCAAAGAGTTCCCACGGGAATTTTAAAAAACCTACATCCACGCGAACGAAGTCGCGGGTATCAGCTAGTAGCAGCATAAAGTCGACTTTATGAACTGTGACGTTGGTTCGATTTTTTTTTTACTCAAACGTGCAACTGAACATGTCTACACAGAATGCGCGTGTACATAAACACTGTTCGAATTAATGCAAGGAAGTATAAGGCTGAGATCTATAAAGCGTACTTTGACTTTGCTCAGATTTAAGCTTCAGTTAAAACGAGACAGTTTTATGTCAGCGGTATAGCGCTGTCTCGTTTTAACAGTGTCTTAAGTCTAAGCCAAGTCAAAGTGCGTTCTATACATCTCAGTCTAATAACGCTGACTGAACCGCGTTCGGCTGCAGTTCGCAATGCCTTGATTCAGTTCAGTTAGGCATTCCTTGTATTGCAACCGTCCGTCGCGCATTCTGTATGTTTGCCTTTATACATATCTTTCTGATGACTATAATTTGGATTTAATACCGACAGAAGAAAAGATACTTAACAAAAAGTAAAGTCGAAACAAAAGAGATGAAATATTAAAATGATATAAGTAGGTTTTCGTAAGTAGCAGTACAAAGGAAAATTCGTAATATTTTAGGCGACCTCCTTCGGAAATACCGTTTGCTCGGTAAACACTTGAATGGATGGAGGAATCAAAAAGAATTGTCTGGATATGCCTTAAAGCGAACTACAAATTGAAGGAACTATGAGTGCGTACATTTTGAGTTCCTACCTCAAACGGGACCCTTATAGGATCACTTTGTTGTCTGTTTGTCTGTCTGTCCGTCCGTCCGTCGTGTCTGTCAAGAAATCCTATAGGGTACTACGCGTTGACCTAGAACCATGAAATTTGGCAGGTAGGTAGGTCTTATAGCACAAGTAATGGAATAAATCCGAAAACCGTGAATTTGTGGTTACATAATTTAAAAAAAAAATGTGTTTAAATTTTCAATCATTTTTGATCTAGATTGGATTTTTATTTATTTAATAATGTTCTCTCGACAGGTAAACCGGCAGTACCACTGGGCGGGCGCGAACAGTATTCTTTCAGAAGTGGGAACGCTGCACATGGAGTTCACATACCTGAGCGAAGTGACGGGAAATGACAGTGAGTCGACATCCTTTGCGGCTTGATTATCGTCGTTGAGGGTCGTGACTCTCACCATTATCACAGAATAGTATTCTGTGATAATGGTGGATAACTATCTATTACTACGAAAGACGCCACTCACATAAAAATTTTACAATACATGTCGCCTTTTGTCTGCTGTCCAAGAGTTAGGTACGTCCAAGTGTCCACCCGCAGACTACATGAAATTGGAACAAAGAACTAGAAAACCTGCCTTAGACTAATATAAATTCTTAGGATACTATGCAATAGTTTCTCAGATCCCATCGCATAATTTCTGATTTCGCTGAGTCCGAAATAAGGAGATAAACTTTTTATTATGTTTTATATAATTTTACAATACATAACTAGAAAAACTACCTTAGACTACTATGTTTATATTATGCGATCTAAATCAGTAGAGTTCTACCAACCTAGCTGTAACCTAGGCTTAGTTTCACTAATTTGTATAAAAAGTCTAATTTTTGTTCTTTTGTTCAGTTTACAGACAGAAGGTGGACCGCATCCGCGACGTGCTGCACAACATTCAGAAGCCGGAGGGCCTCTATCCCAACTACATCAACCCGCGGACCGGAATGTGGGGCCAAAGTATGATAATTTATTTTATTAGATTAACCATTCACTAAAAGAATAACCATTAGACGAAATTGAATGAGATCTATAAATCTTAAGGTGTGAACGAAATCACAATTAATTAAATAATTATCTGAAGTTAATGAAACACTATAATCTCCACGATATATAAATTGAGGTAATCTGAAACAAAGTAGAACGATTTATCACACAACAACTGAAAGAGCTTCCCTTGAAAAGTGTCGTCGGTAGCCTTTTTATGTTTACATATATCTAACTAGATGATGCCCGCGACTTCGTCCGCGTGGATTTAAGTTTTTAAAAATCCCGTGGGAATTCTTTGATCTTGCGGGATAATAAATTGTCTATGCTAGTTATGTCAGTACGCAAGCTAACTCTGTACCAAATTTCATATAAATTGGTTAAACGGATGGGACGGTCTTTGATGAATTATCCGAGACAAAAAGTCTGTCCCTCCCCGAGATGTAAGCGAACTCTGTACCTATCAAAATCGGTTAAACTGTTGGACCATGAAAAGCTAGCAGATAGACAGACAGACAGACAGACACAATTGAGCATTTATAATATTAGCATGAATTTATTATATCAGTATGGATAAATTATATTTCAGGACACACATCACTCGGTGCACTGGGCGACTCCTTCTATGAGTATCTGTTAAAAGCGTGGCTCGTGACGAACAACGAGGACGAGCAAGCTCGGATGATGTTCGACGAGGCGATGCAGCCCGCGCTCGACAAGATGCTGCGCACTTCGCCCTCGGGCCTCTCCTACCTCGCCGAGGTCAAGTACGGACGAGTTTATGAGGAGAAAATGGACCACTTGTCTTGTTTCGCAGGTAAGTTTTTACAAGTCACTTTTAGGACCACTTTTGTTGTACTTTGTGTACCGTTGGCCTCAGCATTCGAGTAGCAATTCCCCGAAACTATTTCATCAAAAACCTGTCTACACTCATGACCTTTTTCTATAAACACGCTACACACACCTAACACATGTGCATAATCGTGTCACGCGAATATGATCATTAAGGTGCTAAACGACTTACGGCCTTTGACTGTACCTACTTTATGTACCCAGTGACACTCGCGCCATCTAGACGAATCTAATTCAATTCAATTATCTTTATTGCGAATTTGGGTTAGTTCACAGATCTTACAGCCAATTCGAATGAGTAAATTAATAAGAACAGAAGAAAATTAAAGCTAATAACAAGTTTTCACAGAGAACGATACGAACGAAGGATAGAGAACAGATAGTTAACGGTGTCTAATCCTGCTTACATCGCACATTGCAGGAGGCATGTTCGCGCTGGCGTCCACAACTCTGCAGAACACGCTGAGTGACAGGTACATGGACGTGGCCAAGAAGCTCACGCACACCTGCCACGAGGCCTACGCTCGGGCCGATACCAAGCTGAGTCCAGAAGCTTTCAGGTTATTATTTTTATACTAGCTGATACCCGCGACTTTTAGGTTTTTCAAAATCCCGTGCGTTTTGATTGCTCTTTGATTTTCGGGGATAAAAAGACCTATGTGTTAATCCAGGGTATAATTTTTCATTTCCATTCCAAACAGCCAAATCCGTCCAGTAGTTTTTGCTTGAAAGAGTAACAAATATTCACACAAACGCGTACAAACTTTCGCCTATTATTACTTTAAAACGCATAGTAAATAATGATTGCAGGTTCTCGGGTGCCGCGGAGGCGCGCGCGATGAAGAGCAACGAGAAGATGTACTTACTACGGCCCGAGACCTTCGAGAGCTACTTCATCCTCTGGCGCCTCACCAAGGACCAGAAGTACCGCGACTGGGGCTGGGAAGCTGTCCAGGTGAACATATTACCTACAGCCCGAAAATGCTCTTTTGGCGCGTGGCCAAAATCGGAACTAAAGCCGCCGTCTTGAGAAGTGCACTTGTTAATAGTTCGCTATGTCGGCATAAAGCTACAACAGCGCCCTCATTCAAGTGCCAAAAGAGCCTTGTCGGTCTGTACCAGCTTCATTTTGTTTGAAATACTTGAACTGCATTGCCCAAAATGCATTTTGTAACCTTAAATTCTTCCTTTTTACTATTTTTAGTCTAGGTTTCTTATATTATTTTATAAACTGGATGTGACATTATTTTTGTATGCTTCGCAGGCTCTAGAAAAGCATTGCCGGGTGGAGGGCGGGTACACGGGACTAGTTAACGTGTACCATCCCACGCCGCTGGGTGACGACGTGCAGCAGAGCTTCTTCCTCGCTGAGACGCTCAAGGTAATAACTGTGATGGGGATCCCCAAGTAAACTCATCTCAAAGGACGCCACAAGAGGTCCGGTCAATGTGAAATTAAAATCGTTTGTTTTGTTTGTTTGCCAGCTTTTCTAAAAGTTATTGATATCGATACAATAAGCGAGTGTTTCATGAATTATTAAAAGATGTATGATACCTGGAAGCTCGTACAATTTAAATTATGGCGTTTTACAGCTCAGCATAAATGTACTCTGAGACTCAGTATAGCCAGTTCCATATACATAAAACTAACTGACCATACAGGTAGTAAGTATACTTTTATGGCCTTGTTGCGCAACTGTCGGGATAAAGTGGTAGTTCTAACAATTACTACCAAGTGATCTTTTCAACCATAACATAATTGAATAAGGAACAAGGAAATGTGACGCTGGAAGCAGGAATGCTAGAGTCTGATTAACATCACCGAATTTCACTCCAAGTCTCTACACTTTGACGTCTCATGCTAACCTCTTTTGGCGTTAGAACAAAGTCACATATAAAAACTCTTCAGACACGTCTCCCAGCGTGAGCGTAACTCGATCGTATGTATATTTCATCAAGCCGTTTTTGTGTTTTCCCCCAGTACTTATACTTGCTGTTCTCGGACGACTCTCTGCTGCCGCTGGAAGAGTGGGTGTTCAACACGGAGGCGCACCCCTTCCCCGTCAAAGACCGCAACCCGCTGTACCGCGCCGCGCCCAAGCCCCCGCTACTGGTGCACGAGGACAACCGCCTCTAAGCAACCAGCTAGCGCTCTGTTGACACAAACGTTTATGAAGAACATGTTATGGATTAAATTGATTGTTTTCCTTACCGTACGACCACATTACGGTCTTTTATTCATGTTTACTGTTCTCGTTCTAAGAGGAAACACATGTTCTGTACTGCCGTTTTATTTCTAAAAAGCGGGTAGCTGCAAAAACAACTTTCGGTGATATCTAAAGTTAAGTAGTTTAAAATTAGCCGCTTTTTAAAAATAGGACGGCAAAGTAGTGGATTCAGATGATGATGATCTTCTAACGCCAAACGGCATTGTGAATGCCGTTGTACGTTGATTGTGGCTACTGGCACATCTACGTTAAACGGGAAATGCTGTTGCGTTGTTGGTCGTTAATGTGGACGGGACATGAAAGTGTTATGTTGACTTGGTTCTTTATTGAGCGAGTGACCCTGATGTGATCTCACGGTAAACATTACAATGGCCGGTGCCTAGTCCAGATAATGATGTAATATATAATACCACTCTAAGGGTGGTATTATCCTAATAGAGTGGCTGTTTTCTTTAATTCTATACTGATTCTGTTGTACACTGCTGCCCTTTTTCTAGCAAGCTGTCCTTTTTCTATAATGAATTGTATAAAATCACTCCGATTTACCTTTTTCTCTACATTTTTCGACTTTTTTGTTGACTTTATTATGATACTAGATGATACCCGCGACTTCCTTCTTCCGCATGGATTTAGATTTTTTTAAATCCCATGGGAACTCAACTTTTCCGGGATGAAAAGTAGTCTACGTCCGTCCTCAGGATGTAAGCTAACTCTGTATCAAATTTAATCAAAATCGGTTTAACTGTTGGGCCGTGAAAAGCTAGCAGATAGACATACACACATTCGCATTTATAATATTAGTATGAAAGTATGGATTAAGTTTCTATTGGAGTCTTGAGTCTTACCCTTATCATAATTTTAGGTTTTCAAAACTTTTTTTGTAGCAGAACCACTGTGTTCGACGATTCCTTTTATTTTCGTAACTTTAAACCCTAACTGATTTATTTAACTCTTAATAATATATTCGGTAACTAGAAAAAAAGAGCTTGCAGGCGAAAGCATATCTCAATATAAAAATAATAAAATATTGTAGTCAATAGTAAATTTAGATACATTTGTTGTTATAGGCCAAATGTAGCTGTACATTTTAAGCCGCATGCACACCTATAAAACTTTGCGTTGTGCGTCGCGTTTGACTAAAATTATTATTGTGCCCTATTATTGTCAAAAGCCGGAATGGCGGCACTTCATTATTGGCCTTAACAACCCCCAGGAATTCTAAATTGTATGACTTTACTAACAACAAACATAAGAATCCCAAAAACATTTTATATTTAGTCATTTCTTGCCTAGTCAATTATGAATAGAATGACAATTTCACAATTTCTTAGTAACTAGGCAATAGTGACATTGTCAATTCGGCTTTGGACAAGGGCCTAGACAACTTGAAGTTTCGGCTTTGGAGTACGATTTAGACACGTCTTCTAGATTTGCCTGAAAGCTTGTTAGGCAGGATTTTCGCTTTGGACTAAGCGCTCTGGGCCAATTTGAGGATTCCCTAGGCCAATCGTGATGTGCTGGCGTTTCGGCTTTTGACTATAACAGATACACAATTTTATTATCGTCACTGTTGACTGTTGACGTCTTTAGAAATTTTTATCTGAATATTCGGAGACAATATTTACACGGCATACAGTTCAACACCTCATAGTGCAAATTTTTGTTGATGTGGACGTGGTTTTAAACTTAGCTTATGTAATATAAACTCGCGTAATTTTGTAAAGGACTTGTTTTATCATTTTTTTAATATAAGAGAAAGATTGTTAAATTATTTAATTTAATGATTTTGTAATATGAAGCAATAGTTAAAAACAAAAATAAATTAATTTAATTTCAATTTAATTATTATCTGTTATATTTTTCTTAATTTTTAGAAGTCAGAGTGTAAGCGTGCAGTTATTGCTTTGGGTTATAGACATTATATAATAATATTTACATAGTACGCTAGATATGTGTGTGATAGAATGATAAACTGATCCTGATATAAGTCCCATCATGCCGTCCCAAATGATGTTTTTTCTTTGAAGCAACTTGACTATCACAATAATTTTGGAGCTAACAGCAGCAGTCATGTGAACGTACTCTGAACAAAATGTTAGTGATAAGACATGTATAAACACGAAGACCACTTGATAAGACGTCAATTATTGTAATTACCGGTACGTTGTATAAACACGAAGACCACTTGATAAGACGTCAATTATTGTAATTACCGGTACGTTGTATAAACACGAAGACCACTTGATAAGACGTCAATTATTGTAATTACCGGTACGTTCGGTGAGCCACTTTAAATCGGCACAAAAACTATTTCTTTTTATAAGTACGTAAACTATCAGTTAGTATATATGTCTATGATTTAGGATATGATCAGGCGGTATAATGGGACTTATTTCAAAATCAGTTTATCATTATGTGAAAAATATTTCTGTTTTCTCTGTCTTTCCAATTATTATTTATCATTATTATTGTAGTAAAGTTAAACTATCTTATCTAATATATAGCTGTCCCTTTTACAAACTTATATATTGTTATATTGTAATGAATTAGAAGTTCGACAAAAGACGTTGCCAAGTAAATTACATGCCATAAAGTATTCATAAACAAAGCAAAGACAAGTAGGTGACTGAAAAGCCAGAGAGGTAAAACGAGATAATATCTATGGCCGGTTCAAAAATCCTTGCGTTTTGGAACGCTATGTTACATGAAGTTATTTTAATTCAAACCACAATATTTTAGCTAAATAAATGTATGTATGTAAGAGTAGGAGAGCTAGCTCCAATAAAACTCGCGCCATTGTTATTATTCATCACAGTTTATTATCAAACTTCAACCATCTTTAATATTACTTTTATCCAAATAAACCTTTACAAATACTTTTGAATCATCAAATGAATCTACCACTGGTTCGGAACGCCTTTCCTGCCGAGAAGAACCAGCAAGAAACTCAGCGGTTGCTCTTTTCAAAGATTTGATTTACAATAAGATTCGATTTACAAGATTTTAACCGAAATTACATTTAACCGTCAAACTTAAACGAACAAATTTGAAAGAATTGGTTTGGTTTAAATGTTGAGTTAAGAAACTCAACATTTAAACCAAAGTTACAATTAACTGTCAAACTAAACCGAATAAATTAAAAAAGTAGACAAATTCAACGTGTTATCACTTCGACTGTCGATAATAGAATGCTGCTCCGCTGGACCGCTTCGCTTTTAAATACTATCGTGGCGGTGGGGTTCGGAAACGTCGACGACGTACGATGCGTCATTGAGGATTCTACTCGTCATTCGATCTATGAATTACGTGTCTCATTATTGCGCCGATATGTACTCCAAAAATGAATAGGTATCCTGGCTATGCTTGCCATGATCATGTTTGTACAAATAAACTGAATATAATTTCAAATATGGTGTGATATTTAAAAAGCTTAAGTCAATTATAAGAAAAAAGGTTGGGCTTGTGAAAACAACAGCAATTATTTTTTTATTAACCTCATTCAAACATACCTATACATACAATTAGACTGCAGGATACATTGTGGCTAATCTTGTTCTGCACAATCTATCAACCAAACTAAAATTACAAGTCTAAATGTATGCTATCCCTTTCATAAGGCTCCCTGCGGTAAAGGATAGCTTTAGATTTAGATCTGTCAATTTACTTTCGTCTAGAAATTGTGCACAGCGGAATTTGCCACATTAACTGCTTAAAAAACAAATGTATACAGTACATTAAATTAATAGTAATTTATCGTAGAGTAACAGAATTTATAGTATAAATTGTATTTATCGAAAATATAATAAAACAAAATTTTAATAGCACTGGGAACTGTTTTGCATAATGTTAAAGTTAAAATAACCCTTTAAACATAATATATGAAATATATTAATTTTATAACATATAAATCAGCATCATATTCACTATAAACTTTTGTTAAAATATTTATAGTTTCAATTCTCTTATATTCTTATTTCATAATAGATCTCATATTATATTAGAAAATATCAATAAATACTGCATTTGTATTTTTTATATTTAAATTATATTTTCAATTATACAATTAATAATTTTTAAATTATGGACTAGAAATGGTAGGTAATGTTTTTCTCATAATTTTATTATGTCTATGTGAATTAATTATATAAACTAACGTATCACGATATAAATAACTGGCCTATTTATTTAGATATATTAAGTATTTTATACAGTAATATTGTTTCGATAATAATATTCATGTTTCATATAAGTAAAAGTGAGTTTTAGGTAGCGATTTCGCTCTTATGGATAGGTATATATGATAAATTCGCGTGACGAAAAACAAACATTTTGTTTATAAATACAACACCAATGCAACGTTTACGCCTAAAGAAGAGGACAGTGGAATGTCAAAGCGAAGCCTGCAGGGTGTGCAAAGTCGACATTACCCGGATAGAATCGACTTCGATTATATTAACAGGCTTTGCCCGGGCAATGTCAACAACAAGTAAGTTGTTAGGCAAGATAATTAGTGTTTTATTATTCAACTAGATGATGCCCGCAACTTCGTCCGCGTGGATTTAGGTTTTCAAAATTCCTGTCGAACACCGATGTTTCCGGGATAAAATGTGCCTATGTCGCTCTCCAGGTCTTTACAAAAATCACGTCGATCTATTTGATTGAAGAACAAACAAACACTTTCGCATTTATGTTCAGACTTAAGTAATTCGTAGCAAACTTGTAGCCCTCTTGATATTAGAAGAAGGTAGTTCAATTTGTGTACATTATGTATATAATAGTTATAGAAATAGATTAATGGTAATTAAATTAGTTTTAGATAGTATAATATGTGTGTAGTCGTTAATTTTTAACCAAGGGATGTGTGCGCGGTTGTTGTATGTATTTTATGAATTTCCTATTGCGTTTTGTATAATATAACTAAAAAAACTGCCATCCTAATTTCTGTTGTACAATATATTTATGTGGTTATAAGGTAATAGGTTTTATGTGTGATGAATTGATGATGACTGATGAATTCAATTTTTTACGATTAAAATGTTGACGCGAGTTTCTTTTTTAACATTGTTTTTATTGTTATTTAAGTTACACAGAAGTCCATTTAACGTTGACCGTAATAATGGTCGGTTTACACTACTCCAGAAGCATTCCAGAAATCATTTATAGTCCAATTCAGTACCTATTTCTTTCATTGCATTGCACACTTTCGTGTATTCAACTAAAATAATGTACAAAGCTAATTCAACTCGTTCGACTATTTCGAGTCCAATGTCAGCATTGAAAATAAACTGCAAATATGCAACTGCAAATCGGCACTGAAAATATTTTATTTAATTTAATTCAGATTTCTGGAATAATGTGAAACGGCCATAAAATATCACAGAGCATACAAATGTGGCCAAGACTCAAAATAAGGTGTGTTAGAAATAGACAAAATAAAAAAAATTGAACTTTTTAAAGTTCACAAAGTCGACGATAATGATTTAATATGGTAAAATATAGATAACCCTGTAATTGTAGTAAAAAGTTAATTATTACGTATTAAATATGTAATAAATACCTACTAATCTCGCGTTAATGTTTTACTGTTATACTTAATCCTCTTATTTAAGGATGTATAATTAAGTGATTAATAAAAATAATGATATTAGCATATTTCTTGTTTTCTTGGATTAATTCAAAAACTTTATTTTTGCATTTATGTTTGATTAAGGAACAAATTAGGAACATTCATTGTCGTGATGCGATAAAAGGCAATCGGACTCAAACTTTTGTAACATAACATGAAGACGACACTTGTTTGATATGGAGCTCAGAGCCCTGAATGTAACATTTTCAGTTAACGTTAACTTTGTATAATTTTGTCATTTAGTATTTACGGAAAAAGGACGTAAACGTTTCGTGCGTTATCATGAAATACTTAATACACTCGAGTCTCTGAGTGAAATTTCTAAGCTGTTAGTATTTCTTTGCGACAAAATTGTATGAAGTATCAAATCACGACACTTTTCCGTTGAATAACAAATAATTTAAATACAAGTTTAACGTTAACTTGAAAAGTTTCATTAGCTTCTGGTGATCGTTCGGCAAATAGCGTTGCGAAATACCACGATATAATACAGTGGTTTATAAATTAATTGGATTTCTAAAGTTCAATGTTTTCGTTGCCTTTTTACATTGTATAATTTGACGGTAATTATTAAACCACAAAGGTTTCGCAAATTACCCATAAACTGCTCAACCTTTAAATAAAAACTTGTTTTTCATCAAAGATCATGTTCTATTAGAAAGCTTTAGTAGAAAATAAAATATCGTAAAATGAACTTGGGCACTTCAAGAGTACCTAGATACCTAACAAAACTTTCTGATAGAACTTGAAGTTTGTATAGTAATTATTATAATATGTATGAAATTGTAGTATTGAAACAACAATGTAAATTTCAGTTATTATTAATAAAACATGTTTACATAATGATTTGTTATTATTTTGTATTTTTCCCCAACAGAGCCTTAATGATTATATTATTAATTCTAGTATCGACTATTCTCACAAATTAGTCGATACCTACTAGAATAAATTTCTTAAACTGGACCCTTTCAAGTAAAGATTTTTATATAAACCTGTGAGGATGATACTGTCATTGTCGCAATTAAAATACCATAAGCCTACGTTGTCGTATTAGTTTACAAATGCGAAAAACCAAATTAAATTTGAATTTAGCGGGCAGGCCCGTCGCTTCCACCTTAACTAATTTAAACTCTATTAATGTTATAAATACGAAAGTGTGACTGTTTGTCTATCTGTTCATCTTATTGAAATATACTGACCGACGTTATTATCCGGAAAATCAAATTTACACGGGATTTAAAAAAAACCAAATTCACGTGGACGTAGTCGCGGGCATCATTTGGTAAAAAATCGCCGCAAAATAATTAATTTCACCTTCTAAAAATAGATTAATTCACATGGGAGATGTAATTGGTAAAGCACTATCTAGGTATAGCTCAAATTATTGTGAATCAACTCAATAAGTCCATTGTTCGTGAATAATTATTTTTAGGTAACCTAGTAAGTAGTTGCATCATTTATCTGTATACAGTACATACCTACCTAAGGGGTCAGTTTAATTAGAACCATAGACCCCCTTAATTGGTTTCTACGCGGTATCGTAGTGATTTAGCATTTCTGTACGATACCCACACGAAGACAGTCCAAGTCTAGGGACTAGACTAGATTAGAGAGAAAAACTAAGCATGCCAGGAATCCACAGTATACCATAAAGTACTGATCTATCAACGCACTGCCTAAAACGCTGGGGCTATATTCTATCCCCGGATCGAATTTATTCGTAGTTAAGTTCTCTGTGTTACATACCTACTTGAAATTTCGACACAGGCCCCTTTTATGACATAGGCACTAAGAAAGGATTTTACAAAATTCCATCCCAAGGGGGTCAAAAAGTCGATGAAACGTATGAAAGTCTGTAATTTTTCAAGTTAAGTATACCTACTTATTTTTGGGTAAGGTCTGACGAAATCACAAACACAATCTTTATGATAAATTATTATACTTTTATTTCCTATTTAAATTTATTAACTTTTACATTTGTGTCAAATAAATGTTGTTCCTCTTACGTTAGTATATTTTCGAATGTCGTCGTTTTAAAACCACTCTTACAGGTAACCTCTCCACGTGTATTAGCCACTCCCCTTTTTATCTTATCGTTATCGGCCAATCCAAATTGTACAATGAATAAACTTAGTGACTAATATACAAATCATCAAGCTCGTTTAACAAATCATCTAAGTAATAAAGATGTTTTCATCTTATATATTGATTACAAATATTATCCTTTATTATGCTACAATTTATCAACTAAAAACTATAAGAATTTTATATACAGTACGTTTATCGATCAGATGTTGAACAACTTCAGCCAATCAATGACGCCTTCTAATATGATGTTATGATTTGTTATGATTTGAGTGGCGCCAACTATTTAATCAGTAACTTCTACACGTTTTATAGATAATTAATATGGGCCAAGCTTACAGCTCGGCCATCCTGTTTTAAGCGAGTCTCATCGCTTTTAAAAAAAAATTAAAACTTAAGTAACATGTAAACTTCACAACCAAAATGACAAAGACTTAGTTCAACAAAACAAAAAAAAATTAAGATAGTAATTAATTAAATTAATATTCTTGCTAACCTTAACTAGAAGGAATATACAGTTTTATTGATACATTGGTATTGATTATGATTGCAACTTAATTTTAGAGCACTCGCAGCAACCCTTTCCATCCGATATAATTAGAAAATAGCAGATAAACTCAATTCAATTCCAAACTATTTACCCTCGCAACTTTACCTGCCAGTCTACAGTAGCACTCAAATTTAGCCTTTAATCTAAAATTCATTTTTCTGTTCTCTTCCGCTAATATTAAAATAAAAAGATGCAGACACTCTAAATTTATAAATAATTTTTCAAAAATCATAAAGATATCAAAAATTGCGAGACCAGTAGCAACTAAAGGAGGCCTCAATTTAATCAAAGAAGGTAGGTATATGCATAAAGTCCGAAGTATCAATTATAACTCACAAGCCAATATTTTACAGGAACACTCAATAGAGATTTGGGGATGAGCATGTAAAACTAATTACTAAAAACTACTTTAAAGGGTTTCAAGTATCTCAAAATAAATTGTTAAAAGTTCTGTTCCAACTAGACTCTCCTTCCCACTAAAGAATTATATAAGAAAACTGATGAACTATATTATATAAGTCAATTATACAAATTCAAAATATGTCTATTTGTTAGGAAAATACTATTAAAGTCCGTACATACACGCATCACTTTAAAGCTAAATTTCATAAATATGGTACACAAAACGAACATACCTATTATGCTACAATTACATAAAGCTAGGACTAATTATGGTATGTAAACTACCTAGCTCTACTACATAATGTACTTGCCGAAACTCATACTGGAGGAGAAATCTTTTACAAAGTTTAAAGTTTAATCAAACAGTGTCAAACACCATAGATATCTTAGCTAGATGTAGGTATAGTTTGTTAACGAATATAACGTGTTTTGACTTTTTATATTATTGTATAGTCACCATACCTTTAAAGATTATGTTTTCTTCTATATTTATATTTAGAATCGGGAGCGATTCTTAATATGAATATGTGTAAGTGAACTTCTTGTCCTTTTGATAAAATAAACTCTCTAAACTTAAAGTTAATCGCCGCCAGTTCTCGATTTAAATCACAAAACATTTTCATACACTTTCAACGCAATAGTTTTACGCACATATTTTCTTCTTCCCTTCTTATTGGAAAATCGCGGATTCCGAGCCTTGGCGCGTCTCTCTTCTACCGGGATACATATGTGATTGTCCTTATTTCCCTCCAGATCCAAATTTTTAATGACCCTTATCCTAGGGTCCTTTCCCTCCAGATCCAAATTTTTAATGACCCTTATCCTAGGGTCCACCTCCTTCCTCCTATAGGACTTTTTGTCCATAGCCCGTAACCTCGGGGCTTTCCTTCCTTGGGACTTTGTGTCCCTGACCCATACCTAGTTTTGGGTCTTCCTTTTCCTCATTTGTTCATTTCCAACATCCTTGGATCCTGCAAACATAAAACACTTTGAGTAGACCGTTCATTTAATTTTGTTTCATAAGCATCCATCATAATACAATCCGACCTAAGAGAAGTAATTTTACTTGGTAACCTAGAAAACCTATTATCATTATTATAATTTAGTTTTCTCCAGTTCCGTACCCCTCGAAGGGTGCCTACGAGACCCTATTTTCTAAACCTCTGCTCTCCGTCCGTCTGTCCGTCTGCACGTGCGTCACGGCCTGAACCGTGAACGGCGTATCGTGAACCGTGATAGTTAGAGAGTTGAAAGGAACGTGATTACGGATGTATGAAAATCCTATGCCTGGTTGCTTCCAATTCAAACTTTTTCTTTTAATGCAGATTACGCTTCCCATATTTCTTACAATTACCTATTGTTTTTTTTTTTTTTTTCTAGCAAAATCCACATTCTGAAGTACTAATGGACAATGTTAAACAAACGCCAGGGTACAGTAGTTGCGTCACTTGTGCCTCTTAACCATATAATATCTACATGCAAAAAGAATCTTTGATTTATAATTTCACATGATACTTATATATTTTATTTTAGCCATAATATGCACCATATGGCGTACTTTGTCGTTTCGAGTAACATAAGCAGAACTACCAAATTCGACCCTGGGAACGACACAGTCGCGACTCGCCGCCGAATGATACCTATTAGTTTATCATTAATTCCTTTTCATAGAGAAAAGCGATATCAACATAATAGCAGGAAAAAAATGAAATAAATATTCCGTTCGATACATCTCTATTCTCTACGACATCAAGATCTCTATCACAAGCTGATCGATCATAAAGATTAGAAGAAAGTAGGTACCTTATACATTATTTTATATGTTAACCGTAATGACCCGCATCTGTTCGATTTTCCTTTATTCGTTTCGTAAAAGATTCATCCTCGTACGTCCATCATCATCATCATCGTCATCTACATCGTCATCATCATAAGGTCACTGTTGAACATAAACCTTCCCTAGTAAGCACCACACGTACTGTCCTCAGCCTTCCTCATTCAACCCCTGGTTCCTATTGATACAAACCACTAAACCCCCCCCCCATCAAATGTCCTATACACATCCACTATCCACATCCCTCCCTATCTACATCCATCCATCATACCCAAATGCCGTGCTGGTTGATGTGATGAGCGACAAAGTGTTAACCTCTTCAATACGTCATGGAACTGTAGGAATAGCCATGGAAGACCTCCAAACCGAACGTTGATATTTTGTGTAAGTGGTCCCACGAGTCAAAAAAAATATTCTTGTCCATAAAGGAACAAGCCACGACATAGATTCTTCTATCGGAACTTAAATATTCCAATCACTGCATGTATTCCAACTAATCAGTTTGCTACTGTATATTTGAAGTTGATAATAAATAAAAATGTTAGCTTAATTAAATTCCTATGATAATTCGATTTTTGGTGCATCAACCAGCTTCACCTATTATGTAAAATTAAATATATATATTTTTTTTAAATTACCGGCTGTACATTTTAAACTAACCTAATCAAAATATACTTTCTTACTAATAACTTAATCTTAAAATTTTTCCAGAGGATCCTTCCGCCTCAAATTAACTCAATGATAAAAATGAACAGGAAACTTTAAATGTTGTAAAATCCAGCCAATGCTTCGTACCTTGCCTTATTAATCCAATAGGTACTTCTTTGGATTTTGTCAAAACAAAATACTTTTACTTGTTGAGTGTATAATAAATAAATAATGTAATAAATCAATTAACTGTTAAAGCTAATAACTTTTACAGAAAGCGAACCTCATGATATCTCTTATGAGTTTTAAGCGTAAAATTACCACGCCGAAAACAAAACATGAGCTGACAGTATTCTTATTTGATATACGTAATCCAGTAATACTATATCTATCTACATAATTCGTAAATATGTATGTATAGTTTGTAAGTTACTATTTCACTTTATGCTGTTTCAATGCTTTAAGTTATTATTTTTATCTTTGTCTCATTTTTTTAGTTTAGCCTCATTCTATTTTTAAACTTACTATTTCGCTATAATATTTACAAGTAACCTCATCGAAGACTACACGGTCTTCTGATAACCCAACAAGCATTTATCCAACAGCTATCGCTTTTACCCGAACGGAGGTTCCCTGAAATATACTGAGATAACAATACCTAGTTGACACATGGATGTACAAGAGCGGCAACAAGCTATGACCCCCTCTAGTCATAACTATATCTTTATGATTGTAACATTTCAAACAGTGAAAGTATGTATAAACGATTTCGTCCATAGGACATGCGCTCTAAAGAATGTTAATATAATTATCAGCAACTAAAAGCTTGAAGAAACTAATAGGTACAACTTGTCTTTGAAGTATGAAAATATGCACATTTATCAAGTATACCAGTTCATCAAACATTAAAGTACGCATTTATAAAATGATAACTCACTTATTAATCAAGATAACTACCTGTTTATCAAACCTACCCTACCAAATATAAATAACTACTCACCAAATGTAATACTTTATAATTTAAGTAAAAATATGAAACAAATGTGCATCAACCACATACATACACTCTTCAAATTCATCCATTTATCAAAATGTTATATAATATAACCATTCACCAAATCCATTATATACTTAGTTCATTAAATAGTTTAGTCAAACTTTACTCCACTTGCCACGATTGCAAATTTTCCAAAATAATCAGCCGCAAACATTGCAGCTCATCTCACTTGATAATGCATCCCTCCCTCAGAAAAACAGGCATTAGGAATGTCTTTCCAAGACGCGCGAGAGACAGCCACCGTGGCTTTTCGCGAGATTTAATCCAAATTGAACTAATGCCTAAATAAATGTTTTAATTAGAGGGCGATTGCTTTTGCAACCTCTAACCGTCCAATCAAACACCGAAAGTATTCAATAATCCAAGACGTAAATAAAAAACCCGTCAGAACACCGTATTTATAAAAACAGAGACAAGAAAAAGATTCCTCCTCGCAATGAGATCGCGTGACATCCAACAAGTGAATTATCGACTTTATTACACAACTTATCCTCAACATGTTTTACATCATTTCCTACAATTGAAATCTTTCTATTTTAAATACCCTAACTACAACTTCATAATCCAACCAAAAATCACACTAGATTTATCCCTCGGTCCCACATCTTTAATGCTTTTTTTTTTTCTGTTTCGGTAACTAAAACAAAAAAATATATATATATACTCATGTTATAAAACGTTGTCAAAGCTTTCCTGAACGCGCTAAATAAGCAAAAACATAAAATCAGGCGAAATGCCAGACCAGCCGAAAAACCTTCAATGCTTAATCAGCCTAAAAAAAAAAAATTATGATCACTATTCATATTATCATGAGATACTACCGGCGCTCCTAAGCGAAATTTATAAGGCACCGCATTTCGATTTTATCAAACAGACTGATCAATTTCGAGAGCACAACAAACGTGGTTTCCTGAGAGTTTCGTTAACTAAATGCATACCGAAACTGAACTATCGCGAAGCGAGTCAAGCGAGCGTGAAATTTTTTTTTAAATATATTTCTGGGATAATGTCATGCCACAAACGCGAGCGTAGTGCAAAGATATTTGCCTAAAATTTCTTTCGTACAACAAAGAAAATAGTATTTTGGTAGTAGGTACTTATTATCGCGCCCTGCCCTAAGGGCAGTACTGTAGGTATATTACCATTAAAAAAAAAACTTACTCTAATTTTAATAGAACATCTGCCAGGAATTTAACCCGCCAAGCGATGTTAATCCAATAAAAACAAAATCATATTGCATTTAAATGCGGCAGTACACAGTTAATTGCGTGAATACAGGTAAACAAAAAAAAAACCCCCGCTGCCCATATACTATACCTACCTGCTACTCGTAGTACTCAAATTATTGTGCCAGTATTAAAAGTAAATTAGCTGTTATCTAGCGTGGTAGACTACGGCCTAAACCCTTCTCATTCTGTGAGGAGACACTTGTTGCTCAGTAGTGGGCCGGCCATGGGTTGTTCATGGTGAGCTGTTATCAGCAAAGTTATGTTTGAAACTCAAACATTACGCGTTTCAAGTGGTAAAAATAGATAAATGAAAACATTTCTCCTCACTTTTGTAAAAAAAAAACACTTATTTATGCACCCCGTATTTAAAACTATCTGACTACCTACCTACCATAATTTTAAATTTAGTTAAAGAATAACCAGATAAGATAAACCTACTTTTACACCCATTTTAGGATTTATATTTCTCAAAATGCTCAATTTATTAACCCTGGTCACTATTACTTTATTACAACGGATCACCTTCATTTTTATCAATTAACATTTTATATCCCCAATCACTTAGTAACCATTACAAGTAGAGACGGATTATTTCACTGGCAGGCGTAAAACGAAAAGCTATTTCATGTAACTTTTTCTACCTTATCCCAAAGCGGTTTACAAAAAATAATAATTTCACAAAACAACATTCAAGATGCCCAACGAGTGCTGTGTGATAATATCGCGTCACTGTGTGCTAGAAAAAGGAAAACATCTATCTATACAATGAGTGCAGCAAACGATTGAACCTAAATCCAGAACCTACCTTCCGTAAAACAAAACCACTATGTGAAAATAAATCCCTATCGTAACTCTTAACCAAACTAATTCGGCACACGATTACAAGTGTGAAGATTGA
Source organism: Maniola jurtina (assembly GCF_905333055.1). Lineage (NCBI taxonomy): Eukaryota > Metazoa > Arthropoda > Insecta > Lepidoptera > Nymphalidae > Maniola > Maniola jurtina. The sequence goes on along the minus strand of NC_060036.1, from coordinate 10,379,528 downwards.
AATACCACGTTCCGTGAGATATTCACCTGTGAAATCATTTAATGAAAAATAAAACCCCGGCAGGACATAGTAGATACATCCTGAAAACTATTTAAAAGTAACAATAACGCCCATCATTAAGTAAACCACACTTTTTATATTGTTTAACACTATGTTCACTATCTATTCCATTGTACCCACGATACATGATAACCTAGTGCGGGTACCACCACACAGACACAGGAAAATTGTACAAGACTGTATTTTGTAAATAAACATTTTTCATTTTTCATTGTAAAATAAGCCTTCTAAATACCTCAATGTTATTTAAACCACAATTTGAAGGTCGATCGCATTTGTATAACCAATATACAAGATGAATTATAAACATGTGGGTAATTCTAGGTATCATAACGTTATATAATTTCCATTCCAACTCGGAGCAAAGGTTTTTAACAAAATGATAACTAAATGTAGAACAAACAAAACGAAAACCCACACAAATAAAAAAAAATTACCATTAATAGGTATCAATAAAAATAAAATCATGGAAAGATCCTACCCGTTTATCCAGAAATCCTTTGATGCCATGACTAGGTACTTTGATATATTGAGGCCCAAATATTGGCCTTGTGCTCCAAAATGTCTGTGGTCTACTAGACCTCCACTTCTTTCTCGTTCCTCTGTATATTTCCACTTGTTTCTCTGAGTCGTGAGCGTGACAAGAAAATATTATATTTTCTTGATATCCCACTTCTGACCTTTTGGGTAAGGTCTGACGAAATCACAAACACAATCTTTATGATAAATTATTATACTTTTATTTCCTATTTAAATTTATTAACTTTTACATTTGTGTCAAATAAATGTTGTTCCTCTTACGTTAGTATATTTTCGAATGTCGTCGTTTTAAAACCACTCTTACAGGTAACCTCTCCACGTGTATTAGCCACTCCCCTTTTTATCTTATCGTTATCGGCCAATCCAAATTGTACAATGAATAAACTTAGTGACTAATATACAAATCATCAAGCTCGTTTAACAAATCATCTAAGTAATAAAGATGTTTTCATCTTATATATTGATTACAAATATTATCCTTTATTATGCTACAATTTATCAACTAAAAACTATAAGAATTTTATATACAGTACGTTTATCGATCAGATGTTGAACAACTTCAGCCAATCAATGACGCCTTCTAATATGATGTTATGATTTGTTATGATTTGAGTGGCGCCAACTATTTAATCAGTAACTTCTACACGTTTTATAGATAATTAATATGGGCCAAGCTTACATTATTATAAGAATAAGTATAATTTGAAAATTGGTGGACTTCATAGTTTGTAAGTAGGTATATGGACTTTCGGATAAAATAAAGAAATACGTATTTCAGGATTTTTGGAAATTCCACCTCCTCACCGATTATCAAAAATTCTTCTCAAGTGAAACCGGGGTGGGATAGCTAGTTTGTAATAAGACCACACCCACCTAGGAGACCACAGCGCTCACCGCGCCAGGGAAGTCGTCAAAATATCCGAACCTAAAATCGTGAAAACTGACCTATAAAAAGAATCCATTAGAGTCACCATACAAGGGCGGCCACAGCAGAGGGAGGTAGGGTAGATTCCCAAATGTCGCGCCGTGATTGCGCGCCCTAACATTTGCCGGCGATGATGCCCGAAACGTCCAATTAGGGAGATGGCTTTGTTTGTTAAATCGTCTAGTTCGCCTTTATAGCCTGGAGTTTATTGGGACTGTAAAGTTCGTCAAATGTTGTGATTCGCATGACGTAAGTGACGATAAAGACCAGACTTGAACACATTAAACCAAAAATATTAATTAATAATGAGATGAGTCATGTTTTTATAAGCCGATTTCAAAAAAAAGAGGAGGTTCTCTATTCGACTGTATGTTTTTTCTGTATATTTGTTGCGCGATTACTCAGCCAAACATGAACTGATTTTGATAATATTTTTTCGTTTGGTAGGTTCCGAGGTGGTCCCATTTTAGCTTGGTGAAGGTCTGATGAATATCTTCATTCTTCGGAGATAAAGATCAGAACTTCTCAACAGATAAGAGTAAATTGCTCGCGAATTGCGATCGGTGTGATAGCTTAGTAAAAAGTAGGTTTTTATCATGGAGGCCAAAAGGAAAGTTTAAAAAAACCGGTCAGGTGACTCGCATGCGAAGGGTTCCGTAGGTACTATTATTGCATCCTACAAGATATGTAAAGTATTATAACACTAGGTACCTCCCTACTTTTTGATTTGCATGGCGGACGTTTTGAAATTATTTTTTGTTATTTTATTGTTATAGCGGAAATAGAAATACACACTCTGCTAAAATTTCAACTCTCAAATGAGATACAGCCCGCTGACAGACAGACGGACGGACAGCGGAGGCTGTAATAGGGTCCCGCAACCTTCGGGTACGAAACCCTGAGAATGCTCACATTATAGCTATATATGTGCACTAAAATTACTTTTTCAAATAAGAATTAGTAGGTAATAAAGAGGTAGTTAATAATTATTATTATGCTACAAAGATGCAGTGAAAGAAATCACAGAACGTAACCAGATCCAACACCTTAATTAACCGTCGGAAATCAAATATTGTTTCAGTTAGCGTCAAGACAATGTTCTTTATGGGATTGGGACGCTCCCTGTCCCCATTCGAACCACCAAAGGGTGGTGGGGTTGAGTTGCGCTGAAAAGGTTTTGCCTTCAGGATCGCTGAAATAGTTCCGCGAGTCTCGAAGTGGTGAACGCGCTCGAGCGGTCGCAAAAATACCTCTCTTATATACCTACTTACATAGGTCTGTACTCCAAACGGAGTTTTTTTAGATAGAAAGTAGGAGTAGGTGGGAAAATGAAATCCTGAAATTATTACACTATTCATTTCTTTATCTTAATTCTTTTTGGTAGGTGCCTGTCTAACTATAATTTTTCTTTGTTTGTAGTCACTTGATTTTCAGTAAAAAAACTAATAAGTAAATAAAGCCTCCCTAATTTATTTAGCTATATAAAATACTTAGGTAAATGTAATGGGAAAAGTGTTATTCGTTTTGTTTTTATTAAATAGTGTATAAAAATCAGGAAAAAAAACTGCAACATGTATATCCTGATCGTCGCGTTTGTGGCGAGCAGTTTCATCTTTGAAGGTAAGACCTAAAATTATTTTCTTAATTATTTAAATTTTAATGTTTTTTGAGAATTCTCTGGTGCTTGAATCGAACCCGTTACCCCTTAGAAGCGTCATCAAGATGTCTATACTTACTGGATCACTTTTTTTCTCCCACTATGCTTATGCGTAGAACTTATATTTAGGTGTCCTTTTTGGAAAATATGTGACGAGAACCCTGGTATAAGACTAGTTTTATACGTGCATAGACCTTTAAGTTTTGTACTTAGTAACATTTTCAATAATATGTACCTACTTTAAAACTAGGGCTCTGGTAGGGAACTGGTGAATAATAGATGCCCATGGAACAAAAAATTGGCCCTCGAATACAAAAAAAAATTCATACATTTTTTTAAAGTTATTTTCAAGAGGACCCCCGAAATATTTTTGTATGGATATTTTTCTCCGTTATGTACCTACCTAAGCTTAAAATTATTTTCTTTTAGAAAAAATACGTAACGTATCATTCATAAGCTTCTACAACAAGAGATATCAGAACGTTATAGTCATATGGAAATCGCCTCGGTTTTGACTCGTCCGTCCGTCAGTCACATTAGATTTATTTAGAAACTATATAATATATTACACTTAGGGTGTACAAGGCTAAAATTTTAAACAGTTCTTAGGTACTTGTTGAGATGTAAGATCTAAGTTAGAACCCTGAGTGTAGTGAGGGATTCAAAGGCACAAGAAACAAAAAACATTGGTATCGTATGACAAATATTATGTACCTTAGAACTTTTCACCTCAATCCGAAAAAATACAAGATGTATGAATTACTTAATTATTCTACCACGACTTTTCCGGAACAAAGTTTAATTCAGCATTAGGCACTACAAAATTCTTTCAATTCTGATAGTGTTAAATTATTACTAAGTAGTTTCACTTATTTTATTACTTTTTAACCTTTTACAACAATGATCTACAAAGAAAGTGCGTAATAAATACATATAAAAACCGGCTAAGTGCGAGTCAAACTCGCGCACAGAAGGTTCCGTACTCGGGTATTTTTTCCGACGTTTATAAGGACAGACAGACAACAAAGTGATCCTTTATGGGCTCCGTTTTTCCTTTTGAGGTGCGGAACCCTAAAAAGATTTTTTTGTGTTTTCCCGCCATTACCTATTATCTTCTGCGTTTGGAATTGCGTCATTCATAAAATAAATAATAGGTACGTACCAAAATAAATTCGCGGTTTTCAGATTTTATTCCTGTACTTGTACTATAAGACCTACCTACCTGCCGAATTTCATGATTCTAGATCAACGGGAAGTACCGTATAGGTTTCTTGACAGACACGACGGACAACAAAGTGATCCTATAGGGTTATGTTTTTCCTTTACGAAGGTACGAAACCCTAAAAAAGCTACCTACCTATAAAACTCTTTTTTATAGCATACACTCAGGTTTTTTTTTTTTTTTTTTTTTTTTTTTTCTTTAATCTGGCTTTACTCTGATTAGCCAATGTCAAGTTTGTGATATATTCAAGTTATTGAATTTATACAAGTATGGACTCCGTCTGCGCCGGCGCCCGCCGACATACGCGCGGCGCCCCTTTAGAGCGCTTCCCAGTCAGTTCCACCACCAAAAAACACCAACTAACACAAAAACCAGCCACTCTTAACAAAAAAAAACACTCCAAACAAGCATAGCACGCGCGCCAGCAAACGCCATCGCAGACGAAGTCCCTACACTCAGGTTTCCATAATGCAACCTACAAGTAAGAGCGGCGTCTCCCAAGGATTAGACAGGGACGAACAGTGGTTCATCCTGGAATCCAGAGGCTGGAATGGGTGCGAGCGTGAGAAATACGGGGTGCTGATATTCCCGTTTTACCAGGACGACACGAATTACAAGGAGCCTTGTGAGAGTGTGATTGTAAAGGCCTAGGGCTAGCCTACTTGTTATTACTTTTTATTTCCATGTAATTTCCATGTGATCCTTTAGTTGAGGTAGGTTGCGGCATTCGGTCACAGTAAAAAGCTCAGGTAGGTACCTATGTGATTCAGTATAATATTTTGACCTCTATCTTATTTTTTGGATAAATAATTTAATATGTACTGATATTTAAATAACGTAATATACAAATAAGACTAAAGTATAAATATATTATGTACTAGCTGTGCCCGCGACTTCGTTCGCTGGGAATAGTGAATTTTCGGGCAGCATGTACGTTAAAAATGTTCGCCGTGATTCTTTAAATTGACATAACTTTTTTATTTATGAACCGATTGACATGAAATAAACACTAAATGTTAAGTGAAGCTTACTACAATATATTAGTGAAAACCGTATCTAAATCGAATAAACCGTTTCTGATATTAGCGTGCACAAACACACAGACAAACAGACAAACAGACAAAAAAAATTAATTACAATTTCGGGTTCGGCATCGATATAATAACAACCCCTGTTACTTTTTTTTTATATTATTTCCATTGTACAGACACCACTTTTCTACAATTTTATTGTATAGATAATACGACTAATGTATATTATAGTCCTGTTGAGGCTGACTATATCATTTACGTGGGATGTCGTATACCTACTAATCTTAAAGATATTTTAATGCAATTTTTACAATAATAAATCATCTAATAATATTAAACTGAATGTTTCTCCGACTGTAAGTTCGCGCATCATTCATCCGCAGTTGAAACTTGTTAGAGATGTTGTTGAGACTTAGAGGAAGGTCTACCAGAATAATTGGTAGATCTTTTCTATATAAAATAGAATGAAACATCTTCCATCAATAAAATAGGAATAGTACCATCAATCAACCAGGTAGGCACACATTAGCAGCTGTGGTGCACGATTCACATTGCAATTAGCAGCGCATCACACTTCACACTAATATTATAAAGGCGAAAGTTTGTATGTGTGTGTGTGTGTGTGTGTGTGTGTGTGTGTGTGTGTGTGTGTGTGTGTGTGTGTGTGTGTATGTTTGTTACTCCTTCACGCAAAAACTACTGGACGGATTTGGCTGAAATTTAGAATGGAGATAGATAATATCCTGGATTAGCACATAGGCTACTTTTTATCCCGGAAAATCAAAGAGTTCCCACGGGATTTCAAAAAACCTAAATCCACGCGGGCGAAGTCGCGGGCATCGGCTAGTAGTAAATGTTATAAAGAGGAAAGATGAACATATTTGCGTGTTGTTTCGATTAACTCTGAAGCGACTGAACCGATTTTAATAATTCTTTCACCTATTGAAATCTACTTTATCCAGAAGTGACATATACTATATATAATATTAGGAATACACATATTATATTATATATCTTTCATCCAAGCGAAGCCGGGTGGATCAACTTCTAATAAACAACCAAAGAATCGGCAAAGACGTGCCGTGTCGCCAAGCGATTTGCCTGTGCTGCGCGTGGAAACTAGAAACCCGATAACTTAATATAACTTTTTAGTCCGCATCCATCTCAGACTGAATTATCACTTGGCCAGCGCTAACATCACAGTCAAGGGCTACCTAAAAATCATTGGAAATCTTTCTTTAAATACTAGCTGATGCCCGCAGCTTCGCCCGCGTGGATTGGTCAGATCCCCTGCAGCAACAGGATTGAGGAGTTGGAATCCAAATTTTTTATAAAACAATGTCGCAAAGTTCCTCTATCGATTAAAAAAGAAACGACGCAAATCGGTTCAGAAATCTCGGAGATTTCGGTGTACATAGGTAGAAAAACACAACTCCCTTTTTGAAAATCGGTTAAAAAAGTAGCCTATGTTACACCCTGGTCAATCCTCTACTTGTCTGTAAAAATCCCGTCAAAATCAGTTCAGCCGTTCCAAAGATTAGCCTTTTCAAACAGACAGACAGACAGATAGACAGACAGACAGACAGACAGACAAAAATTTTAAAAACGTGTGATTCAGTGTTGGTATCGTTCAAATAACCATATGAGCTTAATATGAGGTAGTTATTTCGAAATTACAGACAGACACTCCAATTTTATTTATTAGTATAGATTTAGTAGTTTATGTCCCATAGAAACTAAAAAGACATTTCCATAAATAAATGGAATGATCATATAAAATCTTATACATAATTATAAATATAATATACAATTTAGCGCGTCAAAATTTTTCCAAGGTCGCCGCTTAGCCTTTTAGGAACAGTCCCAACCTATGTACTTTTATGACTGTGTCAGGGCAGTAAAGCTGAAAGTCATATAAACGCCATAAGGCGCCGCCCGGCACTCCCCTGACATTTATCCGTAGCCCATAAAAATAAATATCTACCAGGGAAGCATGGCGAGCGAGGGCTTTTGTAAAGGCCTCGCCGCACCCCTACGTCCCGATTTACTCCCCTGCTGTCCCACTAACCCGTTTGCACCTTTCTACTTGACTAACATTAAAATGCGTTAACATTCTATCTAATAGAATGTTGATGTCTACATCTGAAAAACATAGCTTACTTTGAATTGTACTACTTAGTACAATTCAAAGTAAGCTATGTTTTTCTAAAATTTCTAAATTCCTAAAGTTACTTAAGTAACTTTAGGAATTTAGAAATTAGAATGTAGATACATATTATAGAGAAAGAAGTAAGAGTATTACAGGTATATAAAAAAATATAAAAATAAAAATGCAAGTTTCTGCTTCGGTCTAGATGTCAGCCAAGTCAATAGTTTCAGGCTTTTTCAAAAAACATATTTTTGATGACCCCCCTGGCGCAGTGGTGAGCGCTGTGGTCTTATAAGTGGGAGGTCTTGGGTTCGTTTTCCGACAAGTGCGATCAAGGAATTTGTAATTTCTATAATATTGTTTCTGGTCTATTGGGATCTTTAAAAGAAGAGTAAATATGTGCTGAATATCTTCTAGGCAGGCGCACTCTACTTTCACCAGAGATCACTCCTATCATCACCTACTATTTGGCGTGCGCATACTGTTTATTTCTATTGCAGTTGCAGTATTGCTATTGCAGTTCACAGTGTGTCTGCACTAGGACTGCAAAGCAGTCGGCTTGCAGCCCGGATATCTAGGGTCCCAATACACCGGCAACTGTAGCGATGTGATGTGTAGTCTTTCGGACTTAGGAAGCAATACTGAAAAATGCATTGCTTGAGACTCGTCTCGTCTCAAAATACGTTCAGCTCAAAATGCTACATATAGACTCTGCCAATATGTTTGTCAATTTAAACATCAAGGTAATTAAGTGATATATATGTCCAAAAGTCAGCGAGAACAGATTACGTGAAAAAGGGGTCACGTCAGGCCGTGGCGCGAAATCGCGTGCGTCCGTGATAGATGACCGTTATTGTCTTTATTAGCCGCCCCAGCCGCCCGGCCTGCCCGCCCAAACTGCCCACAGCGGTAAAGGGTGGGCCTTTAGCGCTGGCTGACGTAATAAAACGAAAATAAGTCAAGACTTGCCAAAAAATCCTAATTCGGTAACTATAAAACTACTCATGGTGGAAATTCGGTCGCGTGCAAATTACTATTCTTGACAGGTTTAAAAATGTATCATGTTTTTCATTGCGAAAAATTTTCCTGTGAAAAATGGTTTAGGTCCTTGCTACACATCTAAAAATAAATAGGTGGAGAGTACTTATTCGGTTGAACACAATCACTTAACTAAAATAAAGTTTTAAGACCTGTTAGTCTCAAAACTTTTAGACCTATCACTTTATTTAAGCTATCTTTTTATAGCTTATAAGTTTATTCAGCTATCTTTTTGAAGTATTTATTTTAGAACTGTCAATTAAGTTTGAAGATTGTGTACAACGGAATATGTACCAATGATATTTTAATTTGAATGAACACAAATGTTTACATTATTTTTAAAGGAACGTCAACGCACTTCGCACGACTGGCTTGTACAACGTCACGAACCGTATTCCGTATTTGTGCCACGAAGTGCAACGACCTCAGTGCATTGAATGCAATTCTGATGCAAGCTACTGCCTCACCGCTCTGCACGCCTGGTGCCGTGGCCGCGTGCATTGGCCCGCCGTACCGGCCACTTGGCAACCAGACAAACACACAAACACCCCCACACACAAATAAATATTGTTTGTTAATGACATACTGACCACTCATGGTCAAGTACGCCTACGCCTACTGGTTGCTTTTGAATACACTTGCTACATCGATAACTTGTGAGGATTGTAACCTACAACAGTATATTAATGCCTATTTACAATTTTTATACCTACCTACTAGCTGATGATGAACGCGACTTCATCTACGTAAGTTTAGATTTTTAAAATCCCGGAGAACTCTTCGAATTTCCTTAATAATAAAAAAAAAAAAAAAAGATCCCGACGAATTGAGAACCTCCTCCTTTTTTGGAAGTCGGTTAAAAAGCAGCTATGTCCGTCCCCTCAGATGCAAGCTATGTCTATTGTCTATACTTACCATATTTTGGAAAAATCGGTTGAAATGATTGGCCAAGAAAAAGTAGGTTACCTAGCTGTCAGACATGTCTCTCTGACTCTGACTGCTGCTACCTTTTCAGGGCCCATCATTTTCATTATCAGACAGATCATAGACTCTGACAGACAAACATTTCGCATTTATAACAGGTAAATTAGTACCTATTGATTACGTTATTTGTAACAGTAATACTCGTACGCCTTAAAATTTTACCAGCTAATAGTTTTATGTGCCTACTTAATTAACTACATATTTGTCTTGCCTACTTTAAAATTGAACCTTCTTTTTATATACATAACTATTTATAACTGCAATAAATAACCTTAATAAAGTAGAATAAGCTGAAACTTCCTTAGATTAAGGACTAGAAACACAATCAGATCACCTAATTACTTCAGGTGCAAACTCTAGTAGTTAAAGCTTAACTTTTATTGTGGTTGTAAACTCTTTGGAACTGGAAGACAAAGTTTTTTTCTTATGAAATGTGGTCTACGGTAGCCAATAGGAAATTATATTAAAACTAAACTACAAGTGTAAATTAAAAATTTTCAACACCCCCGACAAATCATTTTCAAATAAATAATTATGTATATCTAGGCCACGTCCATATAGACAGCTTGACATTTGTCAATTGACACTTGAATATTAAGAACCTAAGGGTTATCTAACCTTCTTTTCTACATGAAAACTAGAAAATAGCTGATAACTCTTAAACGGCTGAACCAATTTTTTTAGATTATAGCTAAGAACACTCTCGATCAAGCCACCTTTCAAACAAAAAAAACTAAATTAAAATCGGTTCATTCGTTTAGGCGCTACGATGCCACAGACAGATACACAGATACACAGATACACAGATACACAGACACACAGATACACAGATACACAGATACACAGATACACACGTCAAACTTATAACACCCCTCTTTTTTGGTCGGGGGTTAAAAATAGCATCGAAATGTAATAGTTAAATTTTCACCTCACTAGCTCAAAAAGGGTGCCTTTACTGCCAAAAACCAGTGAGCAAAAGTGGTTGTTGCTCACCCAGTGAGAAAAGTGTTTTGAATTTAGAACGCTTTGGATTGGCATTACTTCAATAATTTCATTGTCTCAAGAAACGTTCGGAAATTTTTAATACCTACATAATATGTTGTAAACGCCTACATTTTATTTCATAAACATTTATAAAATTTTCTTTATTTGTTTTATCAATTGAATTTTAATTTCAATGTATTTCTAAACTTTGACTTTACAATAATTTTGGAAAACAACAAGAAACAATAGACAATTTACATTAATTTCGTTTTTAGGGTTCCGTACCTCAAAAGAAAAACGGAACCCTTATAGGATCACTTTGTTGTCTGTCTGTCTGTTTGTCTGTCCGTCCGTCTGTTCGTCGAGTCTGTCAAGAAAACCTATAGGGTACTTCCCGTTGACCTAGAATCATGAAATTTGGCAGGTAGGTCTTATAGCACAAGCACAGGAATAATTCTGAAAACCGCGAATTTGTGGTTACATCATTAAAAAGAAATTAAAATGTGTTACAATTTTCAAAGTAAGATAACTATACCAAGTGGGGTATCATATGAATGGGCTTTACCTATACATTCTACAACAGTTTTTTTTTTTTTAATGTATAGTTTTTGATTTATCGTGCAAAAAGTTGGAAAAAATACCCGAGTACGGAACCCTCAGTGCACGAGTCTGACTCGCACTTGACCGTTTTTTTTTTTTCATAGTGAATATTTTACATCTTAAACTCTATGCTCCCCTACTGATTCGAATTTAACAAAGTTTAACCCTTTCTTTCACCGGTCATATACGTAAAAATGGTGGTTTCCGACAATTCGTCTTAGGCAACCTTCTTACTTTTATTATGCACCAGTATGTAGGTGGATATCATTTCTCCCACGCGCACATTTTCCCCGCCTACCCGAGGGTGTCAACGTTCATTCCCTCAGCCACACAGCATTCCTATACCGGATGTATTTTATGCAACCCTGTTCGAAACAGATTGTAAGCTTTCAGGTTGGTGGAACTATGCGTTAAACAACCGGCAGCTGTTATTAAACCATTATTAGCGCCTCGCGGCGGTGGTTGGACCAAAAGGAACCTTTCCCTTTTTCTGGCCCTTGCGGCTTTGATGCTGGCTTTATGTTTCTTGCTTTAAAAAGCTTCCAATATATTATGCAGTCCTAATACATGATCGATCTAATTACGCATATCATTATATTTTTTATTACCGATATTTACCGATAACAAAACATACGTTTATTTACCGGTATCGGAAAGTAATGAATGAATAGAATCGTATACATCGTATTGGGCCACACACATACTATGATTTTATTGTAGGTATGTAATATAAGTAAAGTTATTTTCATACTAGCGACCGCCCGCGGCTTTGGTCGGGGAAAATATAAAATCCTGTTTATACCATTTCCCGCGAGAATTTCGTAAAATCCGCCCTTATTCCTGTCTGTACCTTAAATTATTTAAGGATTGGTTCCCTCTACGACTGCGTCGCTCGCAACGTAGCCTCAGAATACTACGTAGCTTACTAAAAGTAATGTAGACAACATTATTAAAGAAACCTTTGTTTGGTTTTGGGTTAGGCGTTGATGAGTCAGGATTTTCCTTTTTATATAAATCTAGATGATATCCGCGACGCGACTTCATCCGCGAGGATATAAGTTTTTAATCTCATGGGAACTCTGTGTTTCTCCGGGATAAAAAGTCAGGGTAGGTAAGGTATCTATTTAGCTATCTATACATTTCAGCCAAGCCCGTCCAGTAGTTTTTGCGTGAAAGATTAACAAATGTAGGTACACCTAGGTACGTATATAAACATTCGCCTTTATAATTGTGATTAATTATTATATTACATAAATATTGATTTAATTTCTTAAATGATTCAAATGATAATTTAAACCTGAATGGGAATGGGTAAATTGAATAAGTAAATACCGAAGAAAGCTTTTTTTACCTTAACAATAAAAAACTTCCGTCAGCTGCGTTTAGTAAATAAATAATTAAAAAAGCTTTTAACGTTAGAGAAACTGGTTCAGTTCCATGGTAACCTACAAATCTGCGCAGTCGCGAACTTCTCATATACGAGTATCTACTGACTGGGAAGTGGGAACCGCCCCAAAGCGCATCGTTGGTTCCCGTTCCGTTCACCTGTTTTCGGATCCAATATACCATGCTCTATAGCTTTGAACTCCTATTATGAAGTATTGATTTCCGTTCAAGTAACCTTCTCTATGCCCATGGAGCCTTAGTATTTTCCGAATGGTTCGACATTATCGGCAATCGCCGATACCTTCCCAATAATCGAACCAGGGATGGACAAAAAATATATCGATACCTACAGGAACTGGGGAAGAAAGAACCACGAACTCAGCGCTATATTTCAAATTCTTTGAAAAGAAAAATCGTTACGATACATCGATCGATCCTTGCTAAATCGATCTTTTTTAAAGTTTTTCCGAAAAATATCAAAATTAGAACGATAAACACGAATGCGAGCTGCAAGTCAGATCCACGCTCTTTATAAACTTAGATTGTGTAATTTTTGATTTTTTCAGGAACATACTTATAATATGTAAATTGTGATAAATAGATTTTATTTTCAAATATGTAAGGATAAGTCCAAAATTGATTTATGATTTTTTCATAAAAGATTATACCTATTACCTATACCTAATACTTACCTACCACCAACTTTCTTAATCATCTCATAAAGTAGGCACATTCGTTTGAACATGGCCGTGGCCGGGAGGAACGGGGGTTTGGGGTTCAAACCCCCCCGAAATCCCAGACAAAGAGAAATGGTTTTTAAAATGCTTAATAGACTAGTTCAATTTACCAATCTTTTTTCTAAATATATCGAAAATATGCGCTCGCTTCGCTCGCGCTTTTATTCTGTATTAGTTGTGCCCGGAACTTCGTTCGCTTTGATTTGGGTTGGAAAACCCTTATGGGAATTCTGGAATTTTTCGGATTAACCTATGAGATGCAAGCTATCTCTGAATAGTACCAAATTTTGGTTAAGAAGATGAGCCCTAGAAAGGACTTTCACTAATATTAATATAGATTTCCTGTAAATACATCAATAAATTTGCGCTCGTTTCGCTCGCACTTTTAGTGTATATTAGTTGATACCCGGAACTTCATCCGCATGGATTTACATTTTTGAAAATCCTCTGGGAACACTTTGTTTTTCTAGGATAAAAAACATGAAATGCTTTGCTTGGGTGCTTTGAAATATAAAAGTTTGTTATGGCTGCGCTCGTTTAATCTTTTTATCTGTACTAAACAGAAAAAAATTGCGCTCCTACGCTCGCGTTCCTGTTTCTTCTTGTATTGTCTTGCTGTCAAATTGAAAGGTAAAATTCCCCTAACCACCCCGAAACCAATTCCTGGCTACGGCCTTGCATTTGAAAGAATGTTAAACTTTTCCTCATAAGAAATGCTGTTAGGTAGGAAAGAACGAACCTATTGCTTAAAACATAAAACATCCCAATGGCAAGGAAAAGCGTTAAAGCGGATCTGCAACAACACTGTCGACAAGTAAACCAGGCAATCAGCAGTTAAAAAGAGAATACCACTCTCAGGCCTTTGAGTCTAGACTCTAGAAGTCTAGCATTATGTAGGAAACTTTTAGTGATAATTGAAGAAAAAAAGTCACTCCTAAAATAACTTTGTTTCTAATCCATCCTAATATTATGCAAAAGTGTGTCTGTCTATCTGTCTGCTAGCTTTTCACGGTCCATTCACTAAATCACTTTTGACGGAATTTGGTACAGCGATAGATGGTATTCCGGAGAAGGTAAAATTTGTTTTCTATATTTTCATATTTGTGCCTCTTGGCCCTTTTCGCTTTAGTAGCTGCCGCCGCTCCGGCCGCCGCGGAGGTCACAATATGTAGGTACGTTTTTCCCTTCTTTCGGAGATTGGATTTTATGCAAGGTAAAAAAAACTTTAATTCCGAAATTAATATCCATCCATACCACAGAACTCCAAATATATATAATATGATCCATACTAATATTATAAATGCGAAAGTGTGTCTGTCTGTGTGTCTGCTACCTTTTCACGGCCCAACAGTTTAACCGATTTTGACGAAATTTGGTACAGAGTTAGCTTATATCCCAGGGATTGACATAGGCAATCAAAATAGCAAAATAGCAAATCTTTTTATCCCGGAAAATCAAATAGTTCCCATGGGATCTTTAAAAACCGAAATCCACGCGGACGAAGTCGCGGGCATCCTCTAGTAGGTACATAAAGCGAAAGTGTTTTTGTTTGTTGGTTTGTCGGTGTGTAGTTTGTTTGTTATAACAGACCTATGAATTAACGTCATTTTTTTGCATAAACATAGTTTAGGACTTGGAAAGTATTGCTACTTTTTCCCGGGAAATCAAACAGTTTCCGCAGGATAGTATGCTCTGTTACGTAAGCATATGTCATTTAATAACGCTACAAGGAGTATTAACGTCATTTTTTTGCATTGACACAGTTGAGAATCTGAAAAGTGATAAAGGCTTATTAATTATAGAAACAAACAGTTCCCGCAGGATAGCATGCTATCTTTCACGCATTTGTCGTCCAATAACACTGCAACAGAGCTACTGATTAACGTCATATTTTGCATATGGACATAGTTGAGGCCTGAGGGCCTGGAAAGTCACAAGGTTACTTTTTACCCCCGGACAGCATACATTTTTTTCGCTTTTGTCCTTCACTTACGCTGCAACAGAACTTTGGATTGACGTGATTTTTTGGATGGACATAATTGAGGAACTGTGAAGTACCATAAGCTACTTTTGAATACAGACAAACAAACAGTTCCCGCGGGATAGCATGCTATTTTTAAGCATTCACGGTTTACTTAATAACGCTGCAACAGAGCATCGGATTGAGACGTCATTTTTTTCATGAGTATTAATTATAGTAGACCTGCAAAATGATTTAAGCTACTTTTCTTAAGCTCATTCTAATGACCTGTTTCCTAATGGGAACAGCTCATTTATTATTATCATCATATATCGTTTAAAACCAGTTATAAACGTGACAAGCGAAGGGCCAACGCTGCGATGCGTAACGTCTTGCGTAAGGTAGCCTTTCGTGCGATTGGCTGAAGAAACCCCGCCCAGTGCGTACTCAAACCTTGAAATTCGACAGGCCCTTGCTCAGCCCTTTCAAACTCCTTGTGCTCTTTGCTTCCCTAGTCAACTGTGTTTTATTATAAATAATTTAAAAGGGCCCTTATTATATTATTATTATCGGACGATCCTTTTTATTATAACTTAGGATTGGACCTTGAAGGTTGAGCGCAACAAGCTGTGCATCAAGCCCAATGAAAACCATTAATGGACGCATTTTTCTGGTAAAAATAAAACGGTCTAAATAATTAACTGCAATTAAATATGCAAAGGGCCTATTCGAAGCGGAAGTGTCAATGATGGAAGGGCTTAAAACAAGAAGTAATGGGCATGTCACTCCCAATGACTTTGACTACCAGGACATCATGTTTATGAAAGAAATCACTGAAGAAAGGGCTTCTTGGACGATCTTCATGACTGCATGTTTTTAAAGGTTTTTAATAAATACTGACCACACTGCTACTTTCAGCTCACAGATCAGAAAGCTGTGACATAAATCAGTCCTACTGGTGCAGTCGGGTAAAAAGCATATTTGAATTGTGCTGTATTTAATTGAGTGCCTACGATAGTGAATAATAAATTATGTAACCACACAGTATTATTATTATTAATCGCTCGTCGTTCGTGAGTGTGATCTTGTGGAGAATATACCCCACAAAATAAATATCACCACCACATTCAATTTATTACTCAAATGGCTCTAAGATTAATAATTATGTCATCAGCAAAACTTTTGGTTTGGTTTTGAACACTGAAACGTACATAGTCCTATAATAATAATGTCATACTTAAGTGTGCAGTAAACTTCCATTCAAGGACCTCTAGATATTATGCCTAGGTTTATTAATGGTTGAATAAGAATAGATTGATATCTAAGTATATTACTTTAAATACTATTTAATATTTTTACCTTACTTGCCCAAAAAGTGCGCCTTTGCTGCCGTAAACCAGTGAGCAAAAGTGGTTGTTGCTTACCTAGTGAGATAGAGTTTTGAATTTTAGAAAGCTCTGGATTGGCATTACTTCAATTCCTTTCTCAAGAAACGTTCGGAAATTTTGTAGGTACATATATTTTGTATACTTACCCCAATATTTTATTTCATAGACATTTTTTAAACTTCCTATTTTATTATTATTTTAAACTATTGAATTTTGATTTATAATTTTGTAAAATAATATGACACAAAAGACAATTAAAATAAATTAGTTACATATTATTATGATTATTATTTAACAAATAAATAATGCCATCTCAAATGCAAACAAAAAATAAAATCTATATAAGTATCTACTTAGGTATTTGATATATCCTATTGGAATAGATTATCTTAGTTAAATAGTTTTAAGACAACAAAAAATAGATTTATGTATTTAATACACATATAATACTTAAATATAATTAATTAATATTTTCATTTCTCCTCCTCTATATTAGTAACAGATATAAGCCAACGCGAGCGAAGTCGGAGCGGGTCAGCTAGTAGTACCAGGTCACATATTAAGCTGAAGGATGGTACTTTTAAAATTTTTAAAAGCTACATTTAACCTGTGGAAAATTCAACATGATTGGTCAGAGCCCTAAGAGTAACGCATGAATCAAGATTATGGCTACAATGGCATACATATTATGGATAAAACCATGATAAAACCATGAAATAACCATACCTACTTGGTGCAAACAAAATTTTATTTATTGCGTGAAAAAACAAAAAAAAAACACTCAACAAAATGGCCTCACCTGAATCTCTAAGACCAGGAATGTATAAACTCAAACTGATGCCCAGGAATGCCGCAATAAATTGTTATCTTTGGAGAAAATTCAGAGGAAAATGTTCGATTCACAACTTTTTTCGCTTTACCTATTGCATTTAGAGTTAATTAAGTAGGTATAATCCAATAAGAAGCTAAGATGATTCCTAGTTCCATAAATTCAATATTAGATCCATCATAGCATATTTCTACTTACTTCGTTAGAGCCTCATCAGCACCTACCTAGTTTTTCTTGGCTTCCACGTTTTCCGAATTGGTTTTACATTTAGATGTGCACAAACCTACCTATTTAATTATTTATCTTAGAGACAAAACATTATTTAAAAGAAAAGGTTATATTAATCGATGCGGTAAATTGGGAACTCTACCTACTAATCTCTCCTAAGTTAAATAAAAAACCGGCCAAGTGCGAGTCAGACTCGCGCACCGAGCGGTCCCTACTCTGGTATTTTTTTCGACATTTTGCACGATAAAAATATAGAATTATTATGCATAAAAATAAATAGGTAAAAATCTGTTTTAGAAGGTACAGGTAAATAAAGCCCTTTCATATGAGACCCCATATGGTATAGTTATCTTACATTGATTAATTTTTTTTTCAGTGATGTAAGCACAAATTCACGGTTTTCGGATATTTTTCCTTTCCTTGTGCTATAAGAGCTACCTATCTTCCAAATTTCATGATTCTAGGTCAACAGAAAGTACCCTATAAGTTTTATTGACAGACACGACAGACGGACAGACAGACAACGAAGGGATCCGATAAGGGTTCCTTTTGAGGTACGGAACCCTAAAAAAGTATGTAGGTAAGTACCTACCTACTTAATAAAAATATTCTGATAAAATATCAGAAAGTCGTTAAATATCTACCTATCGGCATGGACCTATAAATACTCCCTATCGGATATTTTATTTAATGATTTTATTTAAAAAAAAATTATTTTTGCTTTAAATTAATTTGGATTAGTTTTGCTTTAAAATTATTACTAAACAGTAAAGAAACCATTAAACAAACATGATACATTTATTTGAATGGGCACCTATGCCTAGAGTCTAGACTATACTTCCTGGCAAAGTCTAGACTATACTAGACAAAATGGCACACGCACATGCGTATCGCGGTCACACCCCGATATACGTGGAGCAGAGAGATACATACGGGCTAGTCATGTGTGGAAATTTTCTCCAGGGTACTTATGCTACCCTGGTACATGTAGCCCACATGTTCAACCCTTTTCGAAACGACACACGTGACGACAGTATTATTAGTTTTCTCCCGTTTCTCCCTACAATTTTATTTGGTGCTACCGACCTGCCACGGTTTCGCATGGGTATAGCTTAAGAGGAGCTATTCCACTATGCATTGTTTTCTTACAACTATAATTTTATTAGCCCACAAACAACACGCTATGGAAGCTCTCAGATGGGACTTTTTTGAATAATCATCATACCGGTAGGTAGTTGATTTTCGCAAAATGTTCATAGATTATGGCTTTATAACCTAAGATATTCCTTCTTTCTATTAGTGAAATCCGTATGATAATCCCGGCATCTCAAGACCCACGGCTACGGCCATGGTACTTATTGATGGCTTTCATTGTCTCAACTCAAAGGTGCATAGTAATAACAGTAATAAGTAGTTATTTATTATTTAGGTAAGTAGTTTAAAATTTTAAAAATACCAAATACAATAGATAGCGTGATCCCGGCCGCACTTAGTTGACAACAATATTTTTTATTTTTTTACATCTAATTAAACAATTATTTAATATATTTTAATACATTTAATGTTGTTATATTTTATAGTAATAATGGAAAATACTATAAAATAAACTTAAATCGAAATTAAAAGTTAAAAAAAAGAAATTAAATTAAAAACTAATATAATTTAGATTAAATCTTAGACCTCATCGAGACCACCGCAGCGAGGTATTGTAGCCAAGATGCTGGCGCGAAGAACTAAACGATTAATGATAAATTATTATACAAACACAAAAGCGACGAAATACGAAGAGATAAAACAAATTACAATACCTAAAGGATTTCGAATTTTGAATGTACGCTGAGAGCACTGAATGACCCTGTCAGAATATGTGCAGAACGTTATCAATACTTGACCCCACTATCTTTAAAATTGACTTGGGTTCCAAGACAACGGCTTACCAGCTTAATTTCAAAGTTTAAGAATGATTGCGAAACTTTTTTGCTTTTTATCAATCCTTCGAATTTTGTGCAAGTGCTAACTTTATTCATTAGAACAAATATATTAAGAAAACAAAAATGAAGTTTTTAGTAGTCACGAAATTAGTATTGTGTCTTATTATGAGAAATTTTGTCAACGGTAAGTAACAATTTAGATTAATAAATAAAAGGTTCATATAATACCTAGGTAGGTACATACTTATAATACCTACCTATTACTACCTGTTTTGCGTACTAACTACTTACTAAGTAATCATCATGATCAATCCATCGCGGCCCACTACTGAGCACGAAGACACCTCTCAGAATGAAGGGTTTACTTTAGGCCATCGTCCGCCACGCAAGCCAAGTGCGGATTGGCAGACTTCACACACCTTTGAGAACATTATGGAGAACTCTCAGGCATGCAGGTTCCTCAGAGTGCAAGTGGTTTCCTATTTTGCTTAAAACGCATATAACTCCGAAAAGTAGAGATGCGTGCTCGGGGTCGAACCCCCGGCCTCCCGTATATAGATGACTGACGTCTTAACCACTAGGCTATTACTGCTTTATCGCCATTATTGTATTGCTGTATTATTATTAGCGACATAGTGACCACATATCAGTAGGAGCACGGGTGCAATTAAGAGTTTTATATTTGATCGTGAAATGATTATTTATCTGCTCGCTGTTAACAACGGGGACTGGGAGTATCTGTTGGAAATCTCCAGTAAATACAAAAGTAATCCCACCCATGACGGCAGTGGAGTTTCTGAATGATTTTAATATTCTGTCAACATAGACTTACGATTTTTTCGCTACGCTCAAAACCTATGCTGTCAACAGCTTCTATAATGTGCTCTATGGCTCATGATGCTTTCATCCCTTGAGTCCAGTGAGGCGTCTTGTAAAATTTATTAAGAGGGCCATTTTTGCGGATAGAATAATATGTGGATCGTTGCTCTACAGTCTAGACTCTAGAGATACGGATACCGGGAATTTAAAAAAAGAATGACGAATATTTCCGTCGCGAGAGTGGCGCCATTTTCACGGACGAGAGTATCGCGGCGATAATGAAACTGAACACAACATGAAACATAAAAGAAAATTAAAATTAATTAATTAATATTGACACAATTCCGAATGCAGACTAAAAAAAAATGAAACATGGCGGGAAAACAAAAGAAAAATTGTCTATGAGGTCTTAAATCTTAATAACTACCTACCTATCTAATTCCTTTCTAGATAATTGTTATAAAAGTTTTAAAAATAACAAAATGAGTGAGTCTAGTGATAATTTAAAACCATCAGTTATTAAAGGAATCAGTGTCTAACACTGAATTAAACTTTGTTCCAGAAAAGTTGCGTGAAAAATACTTGAAAACCTTTGAATTATTTAACGATTGGAAACTTGTTAAAGGTGTGAAGACCTACTCCGAAACTGGATTTATCATATTATAAACACGTAATATAAAAATTTCTTAGTGTTTCAATAAATAATTATTTTCCTTACATCTTGTATTTTTTCGCTATTGAGGTGAAAAGTTGTATGTATCACACGATAGCAAAGTTTTTGTTTCTTGTGCCTTTGAACCCCTCGCTATACTCATGATTCTAACTTAGAATCCTTCACCCGCTCGGGGTTCAAACTAGGCACTCGCAACAAAAATGAACTTTGCTATCTTGTTGAACAAATAACTATTGTTTGTAATTTCTACTAAAAGAAATAAGTTTCTCATTTTGTTTGTAATTTTTATAAATTCTAACTAAGTACATTTTTTAGTGTTCGCATATAAATTCGACGAGGCAGACGGTTTGACTTTGACGGCAGGTGTTTCGATTTCCTTTGGACGACGAAACACGCCCATAACGCAGTGACATGCGTCAAAGCCGAATACTATACAGGGAACACAGAAATCACAGTAGATACACCTGACGGCTAGCATACAACTTAAACCTTCAGAGTTTAGGACCAGAAATGTAAGAGCCATGATAACAGCATGATACTGCAAGCTAGCTTGCTCTCACGAATGTGCGCGCCGTTGTTTATCTTTCACGTGTTCTAGCTGACACATTAAATAGAGTTGCGGTAGGTCAAGTTATAATGGTAACAGCATTGTAAACGTCCATTTTAATCGAGGTTTTAACAGTTAAATACACGAAACACACAATTTAAACCAACCATTACTACAAACTCATTTACGCTATTGACGCTGTGCCATAAAAATTCATATACCTAGTACTAAGACATACCTAAACGTGAACACTAAAGTAATGTTTCTCCACGTAAGTAGGTTATCGTAACGTAAGAACGTTATCTTACTTTAGTTTTCACGCCTGTGTAGGTAGGAGTTGTTGCTTATATTATTCCTACATCTGGTAAATAAATACATGATAAATAGCTTATAAAATAAAAAAAAATCAGTCCCTACCTGAATTCACTTTCACAGCTTTTCTAAACCAATATAACCTACCAAATATTGCGATACTTTTTTTATTAAAAAAAAAAATTCATTCTTCTACCGAACCCAATAACCATCATCGACCTAATCATTTATTGGAAAATAATCTAACAGGTTACAATTAATTAACTACATGCAACACGCAATTAGATGTTTTGAACCCAATGTATGTTTTGAACATAATGAAATTTTTATAGAACCTACCAATAATCTGGATTGAGCACAACTAGGGTTGTATGAGATATGAATGGATGATAATTTTATTTTGTTGTTCGAGTTCGGTAATAAACAGATTTATATAAACCTTCTCGTGTGCAATAGAAACCTATTACTTGACAGCATATTCGTCTACCTTCTGCATGGTTACGTGCGCCTAGTCTCTCAGCAAGGCTGGAAAATGCCCCTCGACTATTCTAATGGGAATGAAATTATTCTTATCCAATATACATAATATAGGTATGTTACGCGTACGCATTCTTAAATAAGACCCACAAAAAACCACAGGATATAAATAATAGACTACATACTTAATACTGCAGAAACTATGCATAATTTATGTATTTATAATAAATAGTATTCAAACATAGATATTTTGGGATATTTTAATTACCTAGTCCTTCTATAGTCCATCTATAGTCCCTACTGTAGGTAAGTACATAACGAAAAAGTGCAAAATATCGTGAACAAAATATTTTTTGGGTTGATCCTTAGGATCCAAGGATGGATTTAAGAAGTTCAGAATTAATGATTATTATTATCAAAATTATTGATTTAAATTTGAGGAGGGTGCACAGCGGGGAGAGCCCTTAATCATTAAAAATCAGTTGACAGTGCTGAGATAAATAAATTGCGATTACTGTACGTCAGAAGACTCGATGCCGTCGCTTCGTCGCCCCTTTATTCAGCTTAACTTACTCAGCCTCGTAGACTCGTTTCTTTTGGGAGCTTCGGGGTTCGCGCTTTACTAAAACGCTCTAGGCATAGGAAAGATAAGACTGCGTGGAGTCAGGGATGCTCCGATGTCGCTCTAAGCCGCATTTGACCAATTTTATTATTTTCTTTAAAAAATTATTCAGTTAAATAAAACTACATATACTTTTGACTAACCTCTAATAAGTACTTAGTCAAAAGTCCAAGGTATTTTTTCAGTTAAATATAGTTTTGACCTTTAAAATCAATTTTACTCACGAAAAACGCCATAATATTTTGCATTTTTTTTATAATATACCTATATTATGTGTAAAGTAGATAGGACTAAAAAACGAACAATAAAATTAGCTAACCGTTACAAACGATAGGCATGCCTTTGTTTGGACAACCATTGTTAAGTTGCTGCTATCCCCGCGTATTGAACCACTTGTACCCTTCACGAAAGCTTTTATCTCTTAAAGACCTATATTTGCCTAGTACAAAAAGGGGGTAAACCATTGTTTCACGCACACGCATTACGCACAAAAAATACGTTACAAAAATTAATCATTGATTGATTGGAAGAGTAGCGCCATAGCTAGAATACCTAAAATATCTGTTGAAAAATGGTCGTTGTCGTTGTGACGAATGTAGACAATTAATCCAACATTTTACATATAGTTATGGTTATGCTTCCTTAATTAATTTTATAAAACTCATAATATTTGCAACATTTCAAGTAGGTACCTATTTTTATGATATGTAATTCTTTGTATAAATGAGTTTAAACGATCGCGATATAGCATTGCGTGAGAATTTCAATTGAATACTGGCATTTTGTAAGTGCATGCGGTGAATCGGTGAATGGCCGCTGCAATATGCACCGACTCGGTCGTTGCCTGTTATCCTTGAGTGTCTATCCTTGCGCAGGACGATGCGTCACAAATAACCTCTTATGATGATTTGCTACCCTGGTGTATCACAGGATATTTTGTCCCTTTGGGACTATGACGATTATCCTAAGGGATATAATTAATATTTATTTGCTGCAAAAACAAACAACTGCATTAGTACTAGGCTTTAGAGAGAGGGATACTTCAACTCGAAATTTTAGTTCAAGATAAACCACCTAAACCTTTAAATGCAACTTTTGAATCACGCAACTAAAATAACAGTAATATTTATTTTAGAAAAAACTAAAGGTTTTTAAAACATGGTTTTGTGTATTTTTGTGTTTTATGTAGAGAATATAAGAATAGTAATTTTTGTTTTATTGAACTTTTTCAAATAGTAGCCGCGATTACCCTGAGATATTAAATTGAACATGTACGAGTACATAACTGACGCAAAAAATGCGTGAAAACAAAGTTGACGCAATCGGCGCAAGCGCATCGCTTCCCATAACCCGTCGAATTCACCTCTGTTACACGGAAGCTCAATAAAACAGAAAAAATAATACACAAAACAAACTTTTGAATAGTACTTAGAACGAGTAGTACTTAGGATTTTTTTTTAAATTATTATTTAGGCGTTTTATTACATATCGAGGAGATCAATTTACGAGAATATTATAGCGACAAGTTTAGAGAAACACACTATAATCTCATGTGTCCTACTATGAATAATAAAATTCTATATTATAGCAAAATGTAACTCAAGACCCCATGGATATTTTTTTTTTTGAAATTATGATTCACAAAAAGGTCAACAAAAAAGTGTATTAAGTATATAATTAAACTTTTTACAAAAGAAAGTATATTGGTTATGTATTTATAACTCCTTACACTCTTTAATCTCCTGTTAGTTGTTGACGTCATTCCAACAAGCCAGACATCCCTAGGGGACCTCCCAAAGGCTGACTCAAACAAACCGAGAAAAAAGCAGAGCTGATAAAGCCGTCACAATACGAAAATAAGTTCAGTTAAAATTCACCTACCTACCTACTTAATTTAATTAAGTTTTTATACGTTTCACAGTATGTTTCTAAGCAAGCTTTTTGGACCCAAATAAAATATATGAATTCAGTACTGCATTCAAATAATTAAGTGAAAGTAGGTACCTATCCCGAATCCAAAGGTAACGCCCCTTAGTACTTTTAACATTCAATGTTGAGCCCCATCAATCATTATGACAGTCTCAATTATTGTTGTTATTGGCTAAAATGCTATTCTTGTTGCAACAATGCATCAAGAAGCCAATAGTGAGCGAACGTCAACCAATCAGAGGTGATTGCGATCGTGACATTGTAAGCTGTCATTCTACCTCAATCGAGCTGTAAGCAGCTGCTGTGAGGTGGCTAGAGGAAGGGTGCTAGAGCGGATGTGGTTAGAGCGAGAACGGACGAACACTCATCTCGTATTACTTAAGTTGATCGCACTCTGCCCCGCTAAGGGCGCAATTGAGCTTAAAATTTTATTGTCAACCATACTGGGGTAAAGAATATTATAGTCATATAGATATATTGTTATGGAAGTCGTTGGTGTAAACAAATAATTACAAAAAAAACTGATGATGTAACTAAAAATTCACGGTTTTCAGATTTATTCCTTTACTTGTGCTAAAGGAGCTACCTGCCTGCCAAATTTCATGATTCTAGGTCAACGGGAAGTACCCTATAGGTTCTCTTGACAGACCGACGGACGGACGCACGGACCGACAGACAGACAGACAGACAACAAAGTGATCCTATAAGGGTTCCGTTTTTCCTAACACCTCAAATCAGCGTGTAGGAGAGACTAGCCGAGGGATACAACCTCAGCTGGCCTCTCTGGAAGTCGCTCAACCGCCTCAGAGCAGGAGTGGTAAAGCCTAGGGCAAATCTAGCGAAGTGGGGCTTCATATCTGGACACGATACGGACCGCATCTGCGGTCATCTGATGCGCAATGGTCTGTCCATTACGCATATGACTGGGTACCCCGCTTGCCCGACAACCTGCACGAACGAGGAGCTGCACGAGGCTGCCGACCGAGCTAACGCGGTTACGGCTTTTTGGGCTGCCCGTATTTGAGGTGATCGTCGACTTAGAAGAAGGAGAAGTGTTTGCTAACTGCGTCAACAGCACGAGTTAACTACAACAGATGTGTCAAATAAATGCATCTCAGTAGCCGCAATTTGGTTTAGCACAGCAGACTGATTAAAAAACTGCTTGAGAATTTTTCTAACAAACAATAAATACTATCGCCTTTATCCGATTCGAATAAATCTGTAAATGGTAATACCAAATGTAAGCAAATATTTGTTGAACTTTCATTTGTTTCTATTTACAATCATTAAAATATTTAATTGTTGAAAAGTAATCATAATCAGGTGACCCCACTCGTGGTTAGGATGCGGAAGGATCTGTGAGCCCACCGCATTATTACCCAGAGAAAACCCGTACCATTATGTAATTATGGTAACGACCCTCAGCTATGAGGAGTGAGGACTGTGATGCAGAGAGAGATGAAATTATTACCTACCTAAGAGCCGCACGAATCGTGTATTGAACACGATTCGTGCGGCTCTTGCTGCGGTGTGTGATCAGATTTATTGTTCCCGACAGCTTTCAATGAGCTTTCTACCTCATGACCTCTATTTACCCGCTGTGATCCTGGTACGTTCCCGCGCCTGTGCCGGCGTTGTCGCTAGCCGCTTTCTCCTTCTGGCGAGCTTTTTTAGGAACCCATCCGCGAACGAGAGATAACAATATGATTTCTCTCAGTCTATCATTAAATTATGGTAGGTAGGTATATTTGCGTTTTTGAGGGTCGAGAAACTTTTAAATAATATTAATTAATTAACGAGAAAATAATATTAATTATTTTTTCACCTCATTAGCCAAAAAGGGCGCCTTTACTGTCTAAAACCAGTGAACAAAAATAGTTTTTCTCACTATTTCTCACTGAGTGAGCAAAAATAGTTTTTGCGCACTCAGTGAGAAAAAGTGTTGTTGTTCGACATCTTCTACGCCAACATTTTATTTCATTTAAATAAAATTAAAATTAATCTATTTTTTTACATCTTGTATTTTTTTTACTATTGAGGTGAAAAGTTGTAATGTATCACACGATAGCAACGTTTTGTTTCGTATGCCTTTGAATCCCTCGCTATACTTAGGATTCTAAATCACGAGCGTAGCGAGTATTCATATAGAGCAATTAATTATTATAAGTAGGTACCTATTTTAAGAAACTACAGGCTGACCTTTCGAATAAGGTATGTATATTCTTTGAGGATGGTCAATTAGGTAGGTACTCTAGATTGGTACTATCGCAAATAAGTACATATAGTCTTTAGTTGTCTTTTTACCGACTATTGGACTGCGCAAAACAAATGAGTTGTTTTTTACGTCATAAACTAGATACTCCATACTTTCTCATCGGATTTGAGACCTCTCTAATAAGACTTGTAAAGGCTCTAAGAATGTAGTCTCGTAAACAGATAATTATTAACTTTAAGAGTAATCTCAGAAATGTTATTTTACTTTTTATGTGTATTTACCTACATAGCTAGTAGCTACCAAAAATTGTAGTTACGTGACTACTACTCTACTACTACTATGTACTACTAGACATTGGAACAGCTTATCTCTAAACAGCTTTCTTCCAGCTCCACATGACTGTGAGTAAGATGTACTGTCAGCACAACTACAAGCCGATGCACGTGACTTGTATTAATTAATTTAGGATTTTTAAAACTCTTGAATTTGCCGGGACAAAACGTATGCTTAGTACTATAAACGTATTCATTTGAGCCGAGAAAAGATTAGGTTGGTACATGCAGACAGATCAACAAACAGAGACATTAAAAAAGTCATTTATTTTTGGTCCATTCTAGTATGTTCCGCCGTCCGCATGACAACCACCACCTCAACTTTGCCACCACCAACAATATCAACGCCCGTCACGATGGCCTACAGCCCCGAACTGCCGACAGTTCCGCCTCAAGTCTGCGCCGAAGCCACCAGTACTATCACGCCGCTGGGAAGACTGCGCAGTGCTATGAGAGACATCAGCTACGTGCAGAAGAATGTCTTGGACGCTTTTATTATATACTACACCGACGAACATTTGGTAAGATCATAAATTTATGATCAATTTTATGGTCGAAGTAAAGGATTTTTTTTTAAAATTTTATTTATTTACTAGCTGTGCCCGCGACTTCGTTCGCGTGGAATAGTGACTTTTCGCGCTTTATATAGCCACGGACGCTCAGGCGCGAGGCGCCGTGATTCTTTAAATTGACATAACTTTTTTATTTATGAACCGATTGACATGAAATAAACACTAAATCCTAAGTGAAGCTTACTACAATATATTAGTGAAAACCGTATCTTAATCGAATAAGCCGTTTCTGAGATTAGCGTGCACAAACACACAGACAAACAGACAAACAGACAAACAGACAAACAGACAAAAAAAAATTAATTACAATTTCGGGTTCGGCATCGATATAATAACAACCCCTGCTACTTTTTTTTTATATATTTCCATTGTACAGACACCACTTTTCTACAATTTTATTATATGTATAGATTTATAAAACCACGATAAGAAACTGCAGCTGCCAGTGCTATGGGCTGCCGCTAACTTTGGGATCAATTTAAGCCGTTTTTTTTGGAAATGCCTTCAGTCTGTATCTCTTCAGTGGACCAAAAAAGTCCAGAATAAAAAAAATTTAGATCACAAGTGCTCCACTGTTTTGTTAGTCATCCCTCCATTTAACTGATACTGTCAGCGTTATTATGCTAATAATGACTGTAATCTATTTTACAATATAAAGGCTTATGATAGTTCCCAACTGCCGACAGCATCATCGTAAGTCTGTATCACGCATCGTTAGCATATATTTACTTACTATACTACTTACTTAATTATTGAAATAAGTGTTACTACAAATTTTTATTTCATAAGAGAGTTTATTTTTAATGCTAATCAAAATTTTCATTCCAACAGAGTGAAGAGCCATCAGCGGATGAACGCAGATTAGAATACTTCAGCGGTTGGGACGGCCCCGGCACTGCTGTGGTGCTGGCGGACGGCGACGCGGTGGTGTGGGTGCCGCCCGGCGAGACGCGCCGTGCTCGCGCCGTGCTCTCGTGCGCATGGCACGTGGTCGACGTCGACAACCTCAGTCCGACCGATGGCATCGGCGAATGGCTCATTGTACGCACATCCATTAATTCACGTACCTGCATACCTTGAAATTAGAGCAATAAGTCCTAGTAGTCTAGTTGTTGGAAGACATTAATCAATGCCCAAGGGTCGAGACTCTTTACTGATTGGGATGACTCCGGCACTGCTGTGGTGCGGGCGGACGGCGACGCGGTGGTCTGGATGCAGCTGGGCGGATAATTATTATTAAGCGCAGACAATCTCGGTTCGATCGGCAGTAGGTATCGCTGAATAAATCATGGCACACACATCTGTACCTACATCACAGTTAGGTACGAGTAGCTGCTTTCTGAATTAAAATCTTTTTAAATCATAGGGCCCAGTGGGTCGATGCTCAAGAGTCGCGACTGTTTACTGATTGGGACTGTTTATATATTTTTTCTTATTATGCATGTGTATCAGAGGTAATATCTATTCAATTACAAGAAAATGTCATGTTTGATCCAAACAGAAGTACGCGCCGCGTAGCGCTCGCATCGGCGCCGACGCTCGTCACATCAATAACAACAAATGGGAGGCGTTGTATAACACCCTGCAACGGGAGGGCATGCAGCTTTTCGCCATCCCCACCCTTCTCGACCAGCTGTGGAATGAGGAACTCGACCCGGAGAAACGAAGACCGGAAGTTAATAGAGTCGTGGCTAAGTTGCACAATTCCTCCTACACAGGTACACGTGAAATT
This sequence comes from Maniola jurtina, assembly GCF_905333055.1. NCBI lineage: Eukaryota > Metazoa > Arthropoda > Insecta > Lepidoptera > Nymphalidae > Maniola > Maniola jurtina. Next base: position 10,349,649 of record NC_060036.1, on the reverse strand, counting down.
TTTATAACGTCATTAGTAGGTACCTAAATACCTGCCTATAAACGAACCACCTTTACAGTCAGAATTATTTAGCATTAGGTAGGCAGGTTAGGAAATTTTAAAACTTAGATATGAATCTACGGTTAGTGTATTCCTGGGGTAAAATGAAGTGCGCCAGAACCCTAAACTTGCTTCGCCTCACGCTCCACATCTTCATTCATATGAGATACTGCAGTTTTAATTTTCGTGACGGATACAATACAAATTAATTATTAAATACTAATAACATGCTGTTTTAGGTAGGTACCAGTTGTTAGACAGTACTCTGTACTCTCCTAGACAGTTTATCGTGAAAAAATTACAAATCTTCAAATCAATTCAATTCAATTTATTTATTTGCTTCTTCGATTCTTCTATAGGCAGTATCAGCAAATATCTGCAAATCTTTACATAAAAATTGGAGTTTACTATATTATACTTATCCACTGATTAAACAGGTATGACATGGCGTCAAAAAGTTAACCTTGTCCGCAATGAGCTCCGGTTAAGTGGTGTTGAAGCCATGGTGGTGACTGCACTAGATGAGGTGGCGTGGCTCCTCAACGTGCGCGGGAGGGACTTGCCCTATGCGCCGCTTCTGAAGGCCTTCGTCTTCGTCAGTATGCGAGAGGTTCGGGTCTATGCGCCTCCGGGAAAGCTCTCTATGCCAGTGCGGGAAGCTCTCGCAGTGTACAACTGCTTTCCTAACTCTAACAACTGCACCAGGTAAGTGTCTATACAACTTCTAGGGTTCCGTACTTTAAAATGTAAAAATAACCCTTAAAAGATCACTCCGTTATCTGTTTGTGTGTGGAATCGATTATCGACGTATCGAGTTATTTGTTTCCTACAATATCGTCGAATTTGTGCACTCTTTTTTATACCTACGAGCAGGTGTGCCGAATACCTACGAATATGACAGCAACCAACGGTTGATCGATCAAAAGTTTGTGGTCTACGGAAGCTGCTATGTTTCAATAACTCTTGGTATACTTAGGATATTTTTATTTTACGTTCAAGGGTAAAGGACTACTCTGAGATATATTCAGACTTACGAAAAGCTACAGAGTCAAAGATTCTCATACCGCAAGAGGGGACTTTCCAAAGAGGCGCATCGGCTGCTATCGCTCAAATCATCCCGGCTACCAAACGAAAGTTTCAAACTTCGCCAATACTGTATTTCAAGGCGCAGAAAAACCAAGCGGAGATAATGGGGATGCATAAAGCACATCTACGTGATGCTGTGGCCATGTGCACCGTCCTGAGTTACATGGAAGTCGTGGTAAGACGATTTCATTTTTATCCATAGGTATTTAATGTCCATGTAGTAATGCAGAAGTCTGTCTGTCTACTACGTTTTCACGGCTCATGCATTTAACCAATTTTTACTGGTACTGAGTTAGCATACATGCCTGAGACGGACATAGGCTACGTTTTCGGTCTAAGCCTAAATATAAATTTTTAGTGATACTTAAATGTTTTTTCCCAATGTACCTACATAATTTTCTTTTTTTCTGTTCAAATATTGTTAAAATGTATGCATAATGCATCCCAATATTATGATTATCGAATTTTTAGGGGAAATCTGGCTTAAACGAGATAACAGTGGCGACGAAGGTGGACATAACTCGCGGCACACAGGCCGGCTACGTCGGCATGTCCATGCAAACGCGCGTCGCCTTCGGGCCCAGTGGCGCGGACCCAGAGTACAGGGCTACCAGGGCCAGCAATAGAAGGATATACCCCAACTCCACGCTTGTTATACAGTCTGGAGGGCAATACTACGGTACAGTATAAGCGATTTTTTAATACCTAAGGCAATCATCGTTGTTACTATTGGATATTAGTAATTAAAGCTTCAGATAGGTGAACCTCATAACTAATAACTAAGTAACTATGTAGAATTCTTGTACAAAATTGTATTAAAATAAATAATAATATTGTAGAAGGTACAACGGCAGTAACGCGGACTTTACATTACGGGATACCAACAAGAGAGGAGCGCAAAGCATACACGACCGTACTGCGCTCGCTGGCGGCTCTGGCTATGCTGCAGACACCGGCCACGCTACCAGCAGGGCATACAGACCCTATCGTTAGAGCGCCTCTATGGGCTTTCAGACAAGACTATAACCAGCCTACTGGGTACGGGATGGGGGCTGCTTTGAACAGAAAAGAGGGTAAGTAACTATCGCAATTCGCAATGCTTTCGTGTCCATGTCAACATACACGACTGTCTACACTGCAGACACCGGCTACACTACCAGTGGCAAAAACAGAGGCTATCGCCAGAGAGCCTCTATTGGGCATCAGGTAAGACAATACACCGCCTACTGGCTAAGGAATGTGAGTAGACAAATAGCTTTGAATAGGAAAGAGGGTAAGCAAATATCGCATCTACATGTTCGCCTTCTGGAAAGACCGCAGTCCACAGAATACTTTAATAGTATCTTCCAGATACAGAAGAATGATTCCGCAAAGACGTTTAAACAAAAATCGACTCTTGTTACGACGCTGTAAAGTGCATTTCATGATTTCAGCTAGCGTAACGCTTTGGCCTAAAAATATAACAAATGGATCTCGTTCTATGAAAGTGCCTTCGAATGGGCACGCGATTGAAGACCGTGTATTTCTCGGGTCACGTGATCAAGAAAATTTTAAAAATCCTTTTTTTTTCAGATCCAGTTGTAATTGATTACAAGCAAGATATCAATTTGCATCCGTTTAGAGAAGGCTACTTCATTACTTGCGGTAAGTTATTTTTCACCTCACTAGCTCAAAAAGGGCACCTTTGCTTCCTAAAACCAGTGAGCAAAAGTCGATTTTGCTCACCCAGTGATAAAACTGTTTTGAATTTAGAACGATTGGATTGGCATTTCTTCAATTCATTGTAGCAGCAATCGTTCGGAAATTTTGTATAATTGTAGACAATTGTTGTAAAAGTTTAAAACAACAAAATGAGTGAATATGGTCATAATTTAGCACCAATAGAATAAAAGAATTAATGTCGAACGCTGAATAAACTTTCCTCTTGAAAACTCGCGTGAATACAACTATTTTTACATCTTGTAATTTTTTACTATTATAGGAAAAGTTATATTTATCACACGATGCCAAAGTTTTTATTTCTTGTGCCTTTGAATCCCTCGCTACACTCAGGATTCTAACTTAGAATCAGAAGCGTATTCGCTAGCTCAGGATTCAAACTAGGCACTCGTAACAAAAACAAACTCGGCTGTCTTGTTGAACAAATAACCATTAAAGTTTTAGTTTTTGAACTGTCTTGTTTGATGTACCTACCTAGTTATATTTTATTTCAGAGCCGGCTTGGTACGAAATGGGAAAATATGGAGTGAAGTTAGGGAATGTTCTGGAAGTGGTGCCACGACCTGTCGGATACCTGAGCTTCCAGGAAGCGACGCTCATACCTTACGAATATAAATTGATTGATAGGAACCTACTAACAGAGTACGAGGTAAGAAATACTAGACTATTTTTAGGGTTCCGTACCTCAAAAGGAAAAACGGAAGCCTAGTGGTCAGCACGCCGCAGACTATTGTCGTGAACACGTCGGACTATGGTCAAACCCTTCTCATTCTGAGAAGTGGCCCGTTCTCAGTAGTGAGCCGGCTTGATGATGATGATGGTTTTGAGTAAAGAGAACCTATGCTGTAGGTACTCATTTTTAAAAAGGCAACGCTCTCTCTTAAAATTGGCTACGTACCTTAAGGATGATACCACGAATTCTACATACGTGGCCTGTAGGTGCCAACTTAGGTGTAGGTTTAAATATTCCGTGGGAACTCTTTATTTTGCGGTATAAAAAGTAGCCTCGTCTTTTATAATATCCCTGCAAAAATCACGTCGATCTGTTGCTTTATTGCGGTGTGAAGGACAAACAAACAAACACATTCGCATTTATAAATATTATGAGCAGTTATAACTTTATTTCCTTGTGGGTAGGTATAGTAAGTTCAGATGCTCTGTTTTTTCAGATCAACTGGTTAAACGCTTACAACGAGCGAATAAGGAAGATAGTAGGTCCAGAGCTAAAAGACCAGGGACTTACCGACGTCTACTACTGGATGATGAACAAAACAATACCCATCGAGTCGCCCAGAGCTAAGAAGAACAGCCCAAACTCCGCCTTCTCTTATACTGTCGATTTTGAAATTACTTTAGCCCTCGCATCTGTGGTCTTCACTTTCGATCGTTATATGAATTACTAGGGGTTAAATTAATTAATAAACCATTATTACTACACCGATAAAAATTTGCGTTGTGTGTCATTTTCGTGATGTGATTTTCATCAGTGTTTACGTGGAAAAGATTTAAATTAGGTAAGTAGATAAATACTTAGGCAAATATTTGTCGCGTGCAGCGTTCAACAGACGGGGCAAATTTTTATTGGCGTGGATTGTGGCTGCGTACCTATTTCTGTTAATTAATAGTAAATTAGTTTAAAATATAATTATTATTAATGTTAGTTATCAATAATTTAATAGATAGGCATACAATAAAACAGCTATAAAATAGGTAAGGATGTAGTCAAGAAATCATGTTCGTGCAAAAATATTCAACATTATTGGTAGGTTACTTACATACCTAGTCACATTTTAAGAATTGTTGAAAAAACTAGATTTTAGATAGGCAGGTACCTATGCACCGAGAACTGTACAAACAAGTAGGTATTATTAATAGAGCTGTTAATATTATGTAATGTAGATATAATATGAAAACATCAGCCATAAGAGAAAATATTATTAGTCCCACTTTGGTGCTGATTTGGATGTTTAAAATCTCTTAGCTAAATAATTGAATGATTCGCCCCGAACTGAGACCTCGCTGTTAGCCGCGCCATTGTAAAATACCATTGAAAAAAGTTTGTGCAGGGAATAAATCTGGCAGATACTCTTTCTCTCTTTCGCCGCACGCGCACTGACAATGTGTTTTAAATTAAGTAATTATACTATTTATATTTGACTTGAGGCCATTGATTTGACAAAAAAAAAACTTAATTTGTGAAGAATGAAGAAGTCGTTTGTACAAACATGCGTAATGTATACAATACAAATTATTATGTATCTGTGTTATGAGATGTGCATTAATGCTGAATTTATGAGGCTCAGACGGACGGACGGGCGGACAAATTCTAATTCAAATTCACCCGAGTAGACTTGGCCAATGTCAGGACTAAGTAGGAGTAGGTAATACTATCTTGTTCCGCATGGAACAGTGCAAATAAATAATATTATTTTCAAACCTGCCATTTTGGTTTAGTGAACGTGTACAACTAAATTAGCACTAATATAAACAATATAAAAATATTTACTATAAGTGCCTACTTTTTATTAATATTGTTAAGATGGTTTAAATGCACCGAGTGCCTTATTAAATACTATGTAGTGTGTAAATTGCTTTAAATATTATCAGAGAACATACTTTACAATTTAAATTAAAATATATTATTAATTTATTATCATCAATGGAGTAGGTATTACTGATTAGGTAATTATCGTGATTTTCGCACGCCAGGTATTTTACGTGGATGACACCTCCTTACGTCAGAAATCTTCCCGCAATCCCCAACAACTAGGTATACGTTTCAACTCAAAGAATAAAAACCAGCCAAGTGCGAGTCAGACGCCGTACAGATGAAGGGTTCCGTGCCATCGTACAGAACCCTTCGTCTATCTGGTATGCCTAACAATTTTATGTAGAGCACTGCAAGTTAATAACGGACTGCGCCATCTATAATGTGGTTTAGTAAATTAATTTTTCGTAAACAAATTTTTTTTGTGATGTAACCACAAATTCACTATCTACTATAAGTACATATTTCTTGATATTACCCAACATGAAATAAGTATAAATAAGAAATTATAGATCAATATATTATTATAGTTGTCTATAGGTATTGTATAAATATTATATGTATGTACACTTGATAGTTTATTGCGTACTTACATATTATGTCTAAGCAATAAGTACCTCGTAAAAGATGCTTCGGTTGTTTTAATAATGTAATTAATAAAGACGTTTAAGTAATGTAATTTAATAAAGACGTGTTCTCTAATTTGACAGCAAATTGATTCTGCCTTAAAACACCATTTTGTAGTATAATTGCGTAAAAAGATGACTTCTAACGCGCCATTTTAACTTTATTTGTCATGTTAAAAGTGCGATTTTAGTTATAATTTTGAAGGCGAGCCGTACTTTTGACATGTCGGTTGACCCATAGAGTTAAAATGGCGCGTGAGAAGACTTTCCGCACGGACTATTACACCGTTATTTTTGATGTATATTCTTAAGGAAATAGTAGATGCTTTGATTGTATACCGTTCGCATCACTGCCAATGTCAACATATCACTTATAGTAACAAAGTGCAATAAATAAAATTAATGTTAAATTTATATTATGTTCTTTATTTACATTGGTCCATACAGATTATACAAATTACCTGCTACTCATAGTTTACATGAACCGATTGGGGATTTTTCAAAATCAGTTACTCGATAGGTCTGTCTTATGGTCTAGACCTTTACACCAAGGTCTAAAACATGTAATCTACATTTAGTATGCACTGTTGTCATTCTTTGTTTACACCAAAAAACTTACTTAACAACACAAGATAAAATAACGTCTTGTAAAAAGTTTTTACTAGGCTCTAATATCTTTAAGTTTAACAAGGGAGAGGGGCATATGTCTGAAATAATGCCATTACAGATTAGCATGTCAGTCCACAGCTGGACTTATAAGTCTCCTTTAGAGACTTCCACACGCCACATTGAAACACCTTTAGGACCAATTTCCACTATGTGCCCTGTCCATATGTTACTTCAGCTTCGGAACCCGTTAAACTAATGCCATAGATTGATAGTTCACATTTTACAAGTTTTGTCGAAAACTAGTACCACAACTTATTTGTTGGTGTAAACTAAGGGAGGATGCCTTGAAGGGGAACGGAGAGGAGACATGTGCAGCTGACCAATCAAACTAATGAAGAGGTTTAACCTCAATAAAACGCTTATTAATTTACTTACCTTTTTCGAAGCTTAAATACTCAACTTATTTAAGCTTCGAATAACGGTACAGACAAATTAATATAGATCGTCATCTGTATTATCATTATTAACGTTAGTTTCAAAATGTCATCTCTGCTTTGTGGATGACTGTAGTTAATTGACAGGTACAGTATACCAATCGCAATCACCTCTGATTGGATAAACGGTATTCCGCTATTGGCCAAAATCTATTGTCGCAGCAAGAATACCATAAATTCAGCCAATCACAACAATAATAGAGAGTATAGCAATGATTGATACAACGTTTCTGCAATCGAGCAGCTGGCCGAACATGTCTCCGCCCCACTCCAGCCCAGTGGTCAGCCACCCTAAACGAATCTATTATCTATGATTTGATAAATATATCCCGAACTTCAATGTGCATATTTTGGAATTGATACGTGTTAAGTCTTAAAAAATGGCAAATACGATCACAAATTAATTTACAAACAACATGTCATTCATTCGTGAGTAAATATTTAAATTGTTTTTTTTTACCTGATTAAAACTAGTGCAATAAAAAAGAAACTTAGCTGTTTTCAACAATAACATACCAAATAAATAACTGGATAGGTGCTTATTTATTATATACTTAATATTTATAATATTCAGTTCAGTCTTTCAATCATACCTTACGATGATTTGTTAACTTTTTAAAATAACTTCCTCGTAAATATATACCTAGATATAAAATATAATTTATAGAATCAAATTTCAAAAGCAATGTTTTGCTAAAAGACTTTAGTTTTGTTAATTTGTGATTGGTTATAGATTTACGCCGCTGGTCTTTTCTCAATCGATAATCATAGACCATGACGTCACACGTCGTTTTGAATAACAAAGGTAAAAGAAAATATTTTTTAATAATAAAACAATATTAAATTAATTTATTTGATCAACGTGAAGCGTATATAAATCGTACATATAAATACCTATTAAGCTCCTAAATACCTTAAAAATAAATGAGACTAGTCAAATGTCTTATTCTGTTCACCATTCATTGTACTTTAACACCAAGCAGGAGCGAGAAAGTAGAAGAAAAGCGAATGAGTTATGTAACTTACGCTAAGATCTAAAGAGCGTACTTTGACTTTGCTTAGACTTAAGTTTCAGTTTAAACGAGACAGATTTATGCCAGTGATATAACGCTGTCTCGTTTTATCAGTGTCTTAAGTCTAAGCTAGGTCAAAGTGTACTCTATAAATCTTAGCCTTAAGGTAGACTTTCGAGATCGGCGGCTAGTGGCAGCGACAAGCAATCGTGCAATTGACCTGAAGCAAGTCTCCGCTCCACTCCACGTCCGTGGAAACGCACCCTAAGCGATTTTAAAGTATCAGTCTCCTGAATGACAATGAAAAGAAATTGCAGTTACCTATGAAGTCGAATGCCAATGTATAACGATTAGAACATCAAATTATAGTGTGCATAGTAGTTAAAGTAAAATAGACCTTAAAATCCTTGTATAGAAGCAGGCGTCACTTTGTAGAAGTCCATGATATACAAGGAACTAAAAGCTTAATTTGCTATATTCTGCTGAAATATTAAGCTCCGCTTTCGCTTTTCAAAATGGTTCAAGACCAAGACGTAAACTTAAAAAATCTTTCGCCAGTACACTTTTTAGACTTACGAATTTCGTATCTAATTATGTCGTACAAAAGTATGCAATTGACTCGGAAAGCTTTATAAGCGATCGTAAGCTATTCTAACAAGGCAGTGTGTCTGTATGTGTGTGTGTTCATCTTCTGAGATCCACCATTTCGACGGGCGCAGTCTCGTCTAACCGTATGTGAGTTACAGTCTGGAAATAACAAATATTAAGCTTATTATTTTAATTTTTTTCAAGTAAAGTTCTTTAGGCGTGACTTGGAAATAATAACTCAGATCATTTTCGGGCGAAAGAAACTATGATACGTCAATTAAGCCAGAAATTGCCGCCAAACAGAACCGCTGTTTTGAAGCCACCATCTTTTATCAAGACGTTTTAAAAACCAAATAGTTAATGATAAAAACAACATAGATTAAAAGTTCTATTTTTTAACCGACTTCCAAAAAAGGAGGACGTTCTCCATTCGTCAGAATCTCTTTTTTTTCTTATATGATAAAAAATGTTCTTCCAACTCGTTTTCAAATGTGGAACTATATTAGTACTTCAGCAGGGGACCGGCGACGATCATGATGATGATTATGATTAGGTATCAGTTACTTACATAAAATAGGGCTGGATCGTTGGGGTGCGGGTGGAATCCACTTTGTCTACAGTTAGTTATGAACTGCATGCCATAGTCCGGCGTCAGGGCAAAATATCCAGTCCTATAAAACAAAACTAACACTGTAAAGAACTAGCGAAAACATATCTTGTGTATGTTCGTTGATTAAACTAAAAACCAAGTAATTTTTTTTTACCAACAAAGGAAATATTGTTTATGAAGGATTTGAGTATCTACATGAATTGAAGTAAGTGCTTCAAATGCGGCCCGAAAAGTAAAGACAGTATCTCTATTTCAAATCAGTTAAATTTTTTGACTTATTGCTTAGGTGTGAAGTTTTATTTTAGAATGAATATTTTTGTTCTCATCCTATTTTAAATCCTTTTCGAATCTTTTTTACTGTCGATGAATAGAGGTCTTAAATGTAAATATTTTGCAATCGCCATTAAACTTTATGTTCAACTGATGATGTGATGCGGTGATATATGGCCCCGGGTGGCTTATCTACGCGACATTCGTCGACTTTTAGCGTCAGTCAGATATTTTATTTGCAATATATTGAGAACTTTTAGAAAGACAAGATCATTTTAAATATTTTTTCGCGTTTTTTTTTTGTGTATCAGTAATCACCAGTACCATCACCTGTTTTCGTTTTAGCTAGCGTTCTGTGTTGTGGGTTAAGATACTGATATGGATACAATGAGTAACTCACTCGGTGTATTTGGGCGCGCACACGATGGCGATGGCCTCGGGCATCATGAGCTGGTAGGAGCACTGCGTGTGCAGGTCCACGGAAGACAGGAACGCCGTCTGCGTCGGGTGTGTCTGTATGCCACAAGAACTTACATTTACTTGTGCTACAATTTAATGGAGCTTTGTACCCAAAGTAGTGTACTGTCCATTACTTTGAGAATACAATACATTATAAAATAATTCCGAAAGAGTTCTTAGACTTGCCTTTGCATGTATTTAAACACTGTGTTAAACATTTGCTAAGTCGCCGTTATTACACAGTTGACTTTCTAAATGACAATGTTCCATGAAAACGGACGGCTTTCAGAAAGCTAGTTACATGGCTTATGTGTTGCATATTTATGCACATATTGTAATATTTTGGTTTTTTTAAACCGGCCAAGTGCGAGTCAGATTCGCGCACCGAGGGTAACGTATACTACAAAAAAAGTAAGTTAAAACGTTTGAACCCAATTTATACTATCCGCATTTTCATTATTTGATAATAGCACAGATGCATATTTTCACTACTTCTTAGTAGACAGAGCAGAATTAATGAATGAAGGTATCTTACATGTATCCAGCCGAGTGTAATGAGGTTATGCTGATCCTGATAGTGGAAGATCTCCTCTTCATTGTTAGTGCTGCAGGAGTCCGGGGTTCCCGTTTGCTTGGGCACTATCACGTGCGTTATCTTCAGCTTGTCGCGCTCCTGGAACAAATATATTTCATTTTTGACACGACTAGAGGCCATGCGCAATACTGTCTTTACATGCTCTCCGACACACAGGAGTGCATCCCGCCATAAATCTACATATACTTATTCAAAGAGCACTCCTAATAGCTACTTGAAGCAAATACCTACTTATCGCTATCCCACTTTGACTGCCAAGTGGGACACCAATACCACTGAGGTCTGATCTCTCGCTCTAATTTGTTAGTCGTATTGGTATAACACGGTATTGGGTATTCTAATCTATCATACTAATATTATAAAAGCGAAGTGTGTGTATGTGAGTTGTAACAAAGAAAATTTTTCACCACCCAATAGGTGAAAAATTTAAAATAAAATTTATTTAAAAAAAACAAAACAATAGAATTAATTCCTTACTTTTACTTCCAGCTGACAAAAGATATATATATAAAATGGATATAGGGAAAACCTTCGGGCGCCAGCCAGCTGGATAGAAATCTCCACAGATAGACTTGCCGAGGCCTGGACTTTTAATCGCAAGTCAGAGATTCGGTCCACCTAGCCGTGCTCTCTATTCCGGGACGCCAAATGTCCTCAAGAAATAAATATTGGTGAATAAAAATCAAAGAATTTAAAATTTATTATTAAAAATTAATTTATTAAATTTCTAAAGTTTTATACAAATTTTATTTATTAAAGAGGAAAAAAAAATATGACAATTTATAATAGGTATCGCCCCTTTGTTCTTGTCTTAATTTTATATGTCATATATATAGATACAATGATCAAAAATAAACAAACTTATAGTACCTGGGCCACATGGCCACACACTAGGTTATAAAAAAATAAAGTCCAAATTATCACAAAATTTGTTAAAATAGAGAATAAGCTAGGCACATGTCGAATATCTAACTAATTCCACAGGCCGAAAACTGCATTCCATCACACCAATTCCGGGATGGAATCCGATATAAAACGTAACATGTACGATCCAAAATGAAATTTACGGGAAAATCCTCATGATAAATGCTCAAATGAGGCGTTAAATGATAACAATCTAGGATCAACGATCTAGGATCAACGATCTAGGATCAACGGCTGTAACAAGGAAATGTTAGGTTAAAATTTTCATTCATTTTCTTGTTGGAAAATTCAATGTTCTAATGGCGAAATTGGGTAGAAAAATGAACACTTACCGCTAAAAGCGCCGTGTCCTACCACTCTATAGCCCTCTGGCCCATAAATATGTATTATACTTATTTAGTTTAACTTTCACATTTTTAAAAATTAATAATTGACGAGCAAATGTTTGCGTGTCTATGTAGGAAGAAAAAGTGAACCTTCAAAATGGCCACCGAAAGATGCCAACTTCATTCGGTAAACGAGCTGTCAAAAATGTTACTAGTTTTTTTTTCCAATATGAAAGAAGGTTTGACAGATCGTTGAATTACATTCCCAAACGTCACGCCTTAGAAACGTCATGGTGAAGTTTGGGACACTGACATATGACGTATAAAAGGTCTACTAACAGATTTCAGGTTATGTTAATAAAAATATGCGATCTAAATAAAGGATGTAACGGGACCGCTAAGGTACACGTTACAATTTCCCCTTTCTAGAGAAAAGAAAAAAAAACCTTTTTTTTTTCTTTACCCTAAACAATTCTATAAGACAAAACAAAGGGAACTACCAAACAAAAGGAAAGTTAAATATCTAAATTTATGTAAGCCAAAACAACCAAATAATCATTAATAAATACAGATTGAGAAGCAATCCATTAAAACAAAATTCCTAAACTAGAATTGCATAGTATTGGTATACTACTGTCCAAGACACTAGCATCAACGCTGTGAAATGGCAAACCAAACTAGCTAAGAAGGGAAGAAAACTTTCTAAAGAGTGTGTGATTAGGATTGGTATACTACTGACCAAGACACTAAGCATCAACGCCGTGAAATGGCAAACCAACCTAACACAACATAAGCCAAAATAAAAAGAGTCTAGAGTTAGTATGCAACTGATCAATCCACTGAGGCACCCTCGCCGCGTATTGACGAACTAACCTAGCTAAGGGGTTTTCGGAATGGTATGCAACCGAACAAAGCACTCAGGCACCCTCGCCGCGCATTGTCGAACCATCCAAAATAAAGATGCGCTACAAAAGAGCAACACCTAAAACATCGTCCTGCCTAAAGCAAGGACCTAGCGAACATGTCCACATGTGTGAGACAAGGCCAAGGATGAGTACTAAAGACCCACATAGAAAAAAATATATACATCTACTTGCCGATAAAACAGACACAAGCAGGAGGATAACATGGAGCATGTGCCAACCATGATCCCACAAAAGATCTGTACATATTTACAAAACTACCTGACTGACTATAGCAGAACAAGCAGGAGGATAATACGGGGCATGTGCTAAACCGTAATCCCTTAAAAGAAAACTATACATATTTACAACAAAATTAGGTAATACGGTGCAAACAAAGGCAAAACCGCAACCAAAAATGAGTTCTTCAAGAGCCTGGTAAAACGAAGCAACTGCATAACCGCTACCAAAAGATCTCTTATAAACAGAACTATAAAATCAAAAATATACAATATATACAAAAAGGAGAGGTAATGCGGAGCAACTGCATAGCCGCAACCTATAAATCGGTAGGACTGACAAAGGAGCCAAAAAAAATCCTACACAAAATAATAATGAGTCCTTATTGTGTTAGCTTCTGCTAGATTCTTTTCCTGTTAAAATTAATTTTAAGTTTTAATTTTGTCAAATTTTAAGAATATCTTTTATATGGTATCTACCTGTACTATTTTTTTCCAAATCTTTTAATAAATATACATTATCTGAAATTTTCTTTATTATTTTACATTTAACAAATTTAGGGGCTAATTTTGCGGAAAAGAAAGAAGCAGCATTGGATTGCACAAAGTTGCGCCTCCAAACTGTGTCTCCAACACAATAAGAAATGCTTTTTCTTCCTTCATTGTAGTATTTGGCATTTCGTCTATATGACTTGGCCAGATTACTAACAGTTTTATCAAAAATATTACTCAAAGTAAGAAGTGCGTCCGAATAATCTGAACGACTACCAATAGTTAACTCTGAAGGGTCAGAGATAGAATAAAATTTATGTAAGGATCCATCAAGGAAAACTTCCCTACCAAACATAAGAAAATTAGGTGTGTATCCTGTAACTAAATTAATAGTGCCATTAATAGCTGCCTGAACATGGGGTAAATATTTAGACCACGTTCTATGGTCACTTTCAACATAGCATGCTAAGCAAGTCTCAATAGTTTTGTTAAAACGTTCAACTGGGTTATTCTGAGGAGTATATTATGAAATATTTTTGGAATATTATATTCTTTAGCAAAATTCAAATTTATTTAAGTTATTTGCAAGTCTAGAATCTTTTAATCTTTGATATTTATTTATCTAAAATGCTGAATGAATTTAAAATCTTTTGAAAGTAAAATAATAATATCATCTAGGTAACAGGACTTCGTTATCAAAATCTGGTCCAAACAACGATCAGAAAGTCTGTGTAATTCGACGGTGCATTTGTCATACCAAATAACATCCTAACGAATACAAATAGACCACGACCTGGGACTACAAACGCTGTCTATTCTCTAGAAGATTCTTCTAACAAAATTTCCAAAAAGCCTAAAAAAAATAGATAAAATTAAGTAAAATAGATTTTCCATCGTCGTGCACCTATCATTTTCAAGAGAAAACTGGTCACAGCGACACCTATCAAGTTTTTGGCTCCGTTTCTTACAAAGAAATGGCCTTTTTAGGTAAAAGGTAGCATTTTCACTAGTAACACATAAATAATAGTAGTATAAAAAACCTCAAAATAAACTACGCTTATTAACTAGGCGAGCACACTTAAATTAGCTATGCTAAAACAAACATCTTAGTATCTAGGCATACAATAAAAAAAATAAGTTACAAGAATACAATACACCTTAAAATATTACAAAAAATACAAATTAAGACAAGAACGAGAACAATTAAAATATTTATTCACTAATACTATGAGAATCAACACAACTAGGTTCCCAAATAAAAATCAGTCCCTGTTCGGGGCTGCCAATTGTAACTCGTCTTATCTTAATCATCAAAAATAAACAAACTTATAGTACCTGGGCCACATGGCCACACACTAGGTTATAAAAAAATAAAGTCCAAATTATCACAAAATTTGTTAAAATAGAGAATAAGCTAGGCACATGTCGAATATCTAACTAATTCCACAGGCCGAAAACTGCATTCCATCACACCAATTCCGGGATGGAATCCGATATAAAACGTAACATGTACGATCCAAAATGAAATTTACGGGAAAATCCTCATGATAAATGCTCAAATGAGGCGTTAAATGATAACAATCTAGGATCAACGATCTAGGATCAACGATCTAGGATCAACGGCTGTAACAAGGAAATGTTAGGTTAAAATTTTCATTCATTTTCTTGTTGGAAAATTCAATGTTCTAATGGCGAAATTGGGTAGAAAAATGAACACTTACCGCTAAAAGCGCCGTGTCCTACCACTCTATAGCCCTCTGGCCCATAAATATGTATTATACTTATTTAGTTTAACTTTCACATTTTTAAAAATTAATAATTGACGAGCAAATGTTTGCGTGTCTATGTAGGAAGAAAAAGTGAACCTTCAAAATGGCCACCGAAAGATGCCAACTTCATTCGGTAAACGAGCTGTCAAAAATGTTACTAGTTTTTTTTTCCAATATGAAAGAAGGTTTGACAGATCGTTGAATTACATTCCCAAACGTCACGCCTTAGAAACGTCATGGTGAAGTTTGGGACACTGACATATGACGTATAAAAGGTCTACTAACAGATTTCAGGTTATGTTAATAAAAATATGCGATCTAAATAAAGGATGTAACGGGACCGCTAAGGTACACGTTACAGAGTCTGTGCGGGCGTGCGTGCGTCTCTGGAAATGAGGTAGCACGAAGATATTCACCAGTATGCCGGCAAGGATGCCGCAGAGCTCGATGTTGCGCGCAGTGTTGGGCGCGGCGATGGCGAGGAAGCGCGCCAGCAGCGCCGCCGGCACCACCACCTGCCGCAAACGACGCTCCGACACCAGCTGAGGCACGAAGTCGCTTATGCCTGTGTTCCTGAAAATAGAGATGATGACTATTACTAGGCAAATCAGCGACTTTTTATCGAACTTTTAGTCAAACGTTTTTCAGCCCGCACATTAAAGCGCAAAAATCCGCCATTTTATTTTTTTGACAGTTGCGCCATCAAGACGAATCGAATGTATCAAAAACCGGTTAGTTACGAGCGGACATAGGAACGTACATACATACATACAAGTCAAAAACTGAGCCCTCTTTTTGGGCTTCGCTGCAATCGGAAGTTAATCAATAACTCAAAATCGAAATCGAAAACGAATACTGAACTTTGACTGCTACAATAATATGATCATCATTTTCAACCCATAGACATACACTACTGGACATAGTTTTCTTGTAAGGACTTATGTAGGAACCACAGTCCCACACTGCACGATCTTGCACTGCCCGAATCCAGCGGTATTTTGCAACTCGCTTGATGTTGTCTGTCCACCTAGTTAGGGGTTCTTCAAACGCTGCTCTCCAGTGCGAGGTCACCATTCTAGCACTTTGGGACCCCAACCTTTTTGCTCATACATGATCTATACACGTCAAATATAACAGAAATGTGTAGTAAGTCATGTACAAGTTCACAATACACATATTGAAATTCCCATACTGTGGTCTGGAGGGCGGTATGAGCGGCGGGGTGGGGTGGTAGCCGGGCGGCGCACGCGGCGGCTCGCTCGCGAAGTCGTCCGGGTACAGCACGCCGTCCACGGGCGGCGCGGACGGACTCAACGCCCACTCTTCCTACAGACAAAATCCGTTAAGTGTTGTGGGTTTGTGTACGTTTAAGTGGGTTGTAAGTTTGTGGGTTTGTGTTGTGGGTTTCCGCACGTTTAAGTGCGGAAACCAGAAACAAGAAGAAGAAAGTGTTGTAGGACATCCGACAGAAGTACTACAAAGATTGATTTTCATACATTAGGTAAAATGATATTTGTTACTCAATTTATCAAGCTTACAAAATGGTTAAAATAATTTTAATAGGATTGCTCTAAAATTTATCATCTAAATCAGCATTTAAAATTTGGATTTGAGTCTCCAAAATAGATTATTTATGAATCACTAACTTTACTTACTTTCATTTTACTGATAGAGAATTGTTAGAGGACAACATGTCATGCCACACTATAATAATATTACATTGTGTTTCACTCACTGCATTAAGTAAATGAGGTTTAGTGTGACCATCCTGTCTGTTTTCATCAGCTTGAAGCCTCTGGGCCAATTTAGCATCTTCTTGTTCTTGCTTCCGTTTAGCAGCTTCAGCAATTTTCCTATGTTCCTATGAAATAGAAAGAGACAGAAGTAGCGCAACTCCTTATCAGTGGCACGGAGTTTGTTCTATCAGGAATATTCTATTTCTTTGTAAACTGTAATAGATACTTACAAGTACATAGTAAAGAGACATAATAAGCCTACCCTTACATAACATTATTATGAACTTTCCATGATTTTGGTAATCCAACAAAGTCTTTTAATCAATTAAATCTGTTTCTGTCCATAGCTGGACACAGGCCTTCCCAACTTCTCAAGACTTACAGTACCACCAAATATATTATCTGTAATATTTAAAAAATACAAACCTCATACTCCTTATAATGTGCATGTTCCTTTGCATACTGGTCTAAGAGTTTTTGTTTCAATTTTTCAGCTTTGGGCATAACCTCCTTCAGCATAGCTTGATTTACCGCTCTCACGTCAGGGGGAACTGTGCTGTACTCAGGATGTTTTCTGATCTTTTCCAGGAATAATGTCATGAACTTCAAATACAGCATGTAGGCATTTTCCAGACTACCCTCAGCTAAGTATACATTGGCCATCCTCACCATTTCTAAACCTGAGCGGTAATACCTGGAATATAATATATTATAAGAACTAAAGGCTGTTTTCTTGATAGAAAAATATAATCTTTAACTGAAAAATATGTTTTTGACATTTGACATACTAGTATTTACTTTGCAAAACTATCAAAATAACAACTTTTGACAGTTTTGTATAGTAAAAAATTGATGTAAAAACTTCATATCAAACTGTTGTGTGCCAATTTTAAGGTCCATTTTTAATATACATTTTTAATATACAGTTATTTGAAACATCTGAAAATTGTATCAACAACTTAATTATTATTGATTCAATCTTGTTATGTGAGAAATTCAATTATGTAGACATTATGAATTACTAGGTAATCTGCACTTAACTAAATCTAATTAAAGGGCTTATTATCTTTAGATCTAAATGGAAAAATAACTGACAACTGCCCATGATAACCCATTTTATAAATTGTAATTCTTATTTCTTAGATGCGAGATGCGAGGTGCCAAATAATTAAATCAAAGTTTGGAAAATACTATGACTCACAACAAAAACAAATCATAATAAATGTTCAAGGCCTTTTATGATAAAACTACCTTCTTGGTGGGACATTAGGATCAACTTCTACCATAGCTCCAAAGTTAGCGAGCTGTTTCACCCTGGCTGCCGGCTCCAATGATGCAAGATCTAGTGTTCTTTCCCGTTTTTCATTTGACTGCATTATTCTGCTTTCGTCTCTCCGTAATTTACTCTCAGTTCCACAGAAAACTGAATTTATTTACTAGAAGATCGCACAATTTTATTATAAAATATCGAAAAACAATCACGAAATCAACTAAAGTTGAAAACTGGAAAACTATCTATATGGAAAACCAAGAAAACCTGGAAACTGGAAAGAATAGAAGTAGAGAAAAACAATCATCACACATTTGACATTGATTGACTGATTGACAGTTTTCTCAACTCACCACAGAACAGAATATGCACTTTTTTTTCTCTCTCTCGTCTGGCTTTACACAGATTAACCAATGTCAAGTTTGTAGTTATTTCCAAATTATAGGGAAACTTTATAGTTAAGTATGGACCTCGTCTGTGCTGGCGCTTGCTAACACACGCATGGCACCCCTTTAGAGCGCTTCCCAGTCATTTCCACTACCAAAACACAACAGTAAAACACAAAAACCAGCCACTTTTAATAAAAAACACTCCAAAAAGGCACAACACGCGCGCCAGCAAACACCAACACAGGCGAAGTCACCATGAATTTTAGACATAATAAATGAGCGAAGCGAAAATTGTACGTCTATGTAATAGACAGTCTCGAACTCGAAACTGTCATAAACCATACGTCGTCACGGGTAACATTGTGAACGTGTTAAGCATTGTGAGTGGAATGGCTCAATGGAAATTATATTATTAATATTATTATACTATTAATAGCATAAAAATTATAAAGAAATTGATCACTTGCATTTTGCAAAACTTAATTTATAAAATATAAAGCGTTATGAATAGTCATTGATAATGATATAGGATAGCTGTCGAAAAGTAATAAAATAATAAGTAAAGTTTGACGAAACGAAACGCAAAGCGTAGTGATTATACTCTTTGCGCAAAGCGGAAACGCTTTGTATTCGCTCCAAAACAATTATGGCGGGCGCGGATTTTTTAAATATTTCAGAACAATTTGCCACCAAATGTGAATATTAGTTTAAATTATGGATGGCATGGTACGTTATACACGTACAATGTACATACTTGTACATAGTTAGTAGTTACGTAGTAACACAGACTGTGTTTATTAAATGAGTGCATAAGGATTTATTACTTATGAATATTTTGTTAACAAACAAAATAATTTATCTATAATATTTTATTGCATTCAATATAATATTACACATCTGCAACACAAGGAGTATAAAACATAACAACAGCTTAATATTGGACACCAAACGCAGCTTAAAAACAATAACATAATTGCGTGTTTTTTTTTTAAATCTATGCAGTATTAAAAGATTTGGGTAAAACGAAGGACAGAGCCTATAAAACCAAAAACATGGCCTCTTTCTTAGCGTAGCTTAGGTATACCATTCGGGTTGCATGTTTCGGGCAAGGTGCTAAAGGCCTTATGAAAAATTACATCAGAATGGATACACCGCTTTTGTGTCTACTCGATATAATCCAGATCTGTAAGAAAAAATAATAATAAGAATAGAATAGGATAGAATAAGTATGGTTTGTATGGTTTTTCTAGTGTAGGTAGATCACGAGAAGACCGAGAAGTCATGGTAAAAGACACATGAAGTATTTAACTAAGTATTTAGGCAGATATACCAGAGTGTACCTTATTACTTTTGATTGTAGATAAAATGGTAAACAGATAATAAGTTTTATTCCAATTAGAAATAAAGTTTATAGTTTACTAACTAGATAATGTCTGCAACTACGCCCGCGGATTTAGGTACTTTTTTAAATCGTGTAAACTCTGCTTCTCTGGGATAAAAAGTAGCCTATATATCCGTTTCCGGGATGCAAGCTATCTCTGTACTTACTTACTGTGAAAAGTTATAAACAGAGACACTCGCACAAAAATTATATATATATTCCTTCCTTCATTTCGTTTCCTATTTATCTAATTTCAAGATGCGTCAGGCACATTACCGTCGCGCACACTTCATAGCCGTATTCAGTGGTTCATTATGCTTACCCTCTCTTATTCAAGACATCGTTGCCCATATGCAGTTTGTCACCACGACAGCTATTTGTAGCAACCTGTATCATGTTAGCACACCGGTTGGCGACCAGATTGTTGAAAGTTACAGTGGCAGCAAATAGTTCCCATGCTCTGTTGTGGTTACAGAATAAGTTGTGGCAACCAGGTTGGTTGGTTCCTCCATTGGGGAAGAAGTCGGCATCGGCTACCGGTAATACAATACCGAGGCCTACAATACTGGCGTCGGAGTGTATAGCTTCTACATATACTGCATCAGATGGTTTGAGACAATTTGAATTACCATACCACAGCGGTCCAGCTGGATCTAATCCTATAAAAAATTGCATAGTTTTTTGTAAAATAATGAAGGTGTTCCGTAGGGCAGCCTACTAGGCCCCTTCTTGTTTCTTGCACTCTATATCGCTAAGGAGGAATTTTGGTTTCACATTTAGGGGCGATAAAAATGAGATGGACTTTTGTATAAAAGTTCCATTAAAATTGATATTTGAGCTTTCGGTCAAAACGAAGAAACTTTTAATTATCTAGTCATCATCAACTATAAAAAGGGACACCCAATGATAAATAAATTAGGTCTCACCAGTAATACGTGCTACGCTGCCACTTAATTCCCTGCCAGCAATGCCGGCGACATGAGCTCCCAGGCTGAACCCAATCAGATGCATATTGCCAAAGGAGGCGCCAGTGACTTTGTTTAGGAAGCTAAGGAACTGTGCCAGGCCGCGGCCAATCCTTGGTACACCTTTAACCGACGCCCAGTACAGATCATTGGCTACCGGACTCCAGTCCACCATTATGATGTTCACATCACTTTTTTGAAGATACGCTGTAATATTTTTTCAATACACTTATAATTGCTTGTTGATTTAAATCAGCGCTATAAAAACTAAGATAAAGCAGGCTCATTACGCTTTGACGACAAAAATAAGCATTACCGCACAGTTATTACTACCCTAGCAGTGTGGCAATGTGGCTAATTCTGTTGCATTCAGTCTCTAAACCAACTAAGTCCTAACGTAATAGCTATCCGCGGAAAAGAGTTAGTAAGTATAGCACTCTCTCTGTTACGTAATCCCATACAAATGATAGAGACAAAAATCTTAGTGAGCTTAACCATTTTGAGATAACAACCATTCACAAGATATTTTCAAAAAACATTCGAAATTCAATTAGAAAAAAACATAGAATTTCGTTTGTGATTCGTTGGTGACTCGTAATGGTTAGCGCCTACTGAGATTTCTGTCTCTTTCATTTGTATGAGATTACGTAACATAGGGAGCGCTAAACTAACTTCTTTCCGTTCATAAAGTACAGTAATTACAGTGAAAAGGGCAATAGGTATTATTTAGTCTTATTTAGCATGGCTAATATTCTTTACAAAATCTAATTGCTTACCATCCCTTATAGCTCCGTTAAAGCTAGAATTAGTGTTATCAACATAGCCGTGAATAACCACAACAACAGGGTTCTTGACATTGAACTCGGACGAAGTGATACTGTTGGCATTGTTTATCACTAATCTCTGAGCTGATGTAGGGTTATGTCTGAAACGGTTAGCATATAATAAATTATAAGGGGAAGTAAAATCAGCTCAAACAACTCTTTTGAGCAGGCTCTGATGCCGAAATGAACTTTGACTGGAGTAGGGAGGGCAAACATAATACATAAGTATAAAATGCTAGATGATACCCGTGACTTTGTCCGCGTGGATTTAGATTTTTTAAAAATCTCATGGGAACCTCTTTGATTTTCCGGGATAAAAAGTTGCTAATGCAAATTTCCGGGATTCAAGCTACCTCTGTAACAAACATAATAAATCGGTTCAACTGTTGGGCCGTGAAAAGCTAGCAGACAGATAGACAGACACTTTCGCATTTATAATATTAGTATGGATTTCTTAGAGAAGCTGAGTCTCTATGCCTCTACAGCACGCCACTGCTTATATTATACAAGTAGGTACAAACCTCGTGTATAGATAATATTTGCTGATTTGATCTTGTTTGCTATAATATTTAATATCGGATACACCCACTCTCACGCTATTGTCAGCATTCGGAGCCTGAACGGAACGAAGAAGATTGTCCTGAATACGATTCACTGGTTTTGCTAATGCAGAACTAGCTAGAAATATGTAAAAAGGGGTAAATATTTATAAATTACATCATTGAATAGAGTGGCAAAGGACGGGGGACATAGGGACATCGGAGAGCCGGTAGGCGTTGGACTCCCAAGGTGTTGCAATTCCGCACCAGGAAACGCAAGACCAGAGGACGGAAGAAGGTTAGAACACGGACGGACGATCCGAACAGTCTTGTGTTGCCAGACAAAAGGCCGTATTCTGTTGAGATCCTTGCAATACACTTTAATCCAGCTATGAAGTCAGTTCGGATTGAGATCATTTCTAATCGAATAAAGTCACAAAAGCTCGGGCGTTCAGCTTTTGAGACTTTTTTTTTTGTGTCGAGACACGCATGTACGGTACGTACTTATAAATTTTATAAAAGCATTAAATATCTTAATAATCGTAGAATCTAATCAATACCCCTATTAGTTATACATACCTGCTCCTAGGTTGGGAGTCTTAAAAAAGCTAAGAATAAGGAAATAAATAATCTAAGTACTTATATAAATAAAAAAGAATTGCCACATGTATGAAAGATCGTCACTTGAGAACGGTTGGGACCTGAGACAATTTAGCTGATTATTTTCTTTTTGTACTTATTCGTATCTAATTGTCAAAACAAGGTTTATGTGAAAGTTTTCGTTTAGGAAAATCATCAATACTTAACTAAATATTGTATTTGTGCGTTTAAAACTAAAAGAAACGTGATACACACCCACCAACAGTATGAATAAAAAACCGGTCATCCTTAACACTTTACTGATACCTGTCTAAACTATATCTTTACAAAACCAATTTTTATACATAGTTTTATTGTCCAATGTAAATAACCTTCCTTTATTAGATTGTTTTTATTGTCATGGATTAAATTTATTGTTAATATCTTATAATATATATTACTACATTGCGACACTCTTTATCCATGTAGGAAAAGCAATAATTTAATTCCTGGATGAATCACACCCAGACTAGTGCGTCTTTGCAAATTTTTACTTACCTAGGTACTAAATCTTACAATAAGTCCTAAAGCTGAAATATTTTAAAAATAAGTGAACAAAGGTTAACGATGTCTTGCCTACCCAGCACATCATGCAAATTGCATGGACGTACCTAGAATGAAACAACAAAACTGTGTTTATACGAGGCGATATTATTTAAACACAAAACCGGCATGGCAGTTTGTTTGATGCTTAGGCGCAGGGCGTCAGGCCCGCACTTAAAAAGACCATGGGGTATTTGGAATTGACAATTTTGGAAAATTTGCTACAGCTTCTGACAATCAGATTCCTGCTTCTAACGTAGGCAGATCATTAGTGTCGAAAGTCCTCAATGTCCTTTTAGATATGATAAAAAGATATAAAATAACTTCTTACTGCGTCGTTTTCTCAATTTTGAGGATCATGGCTCGCCTTTTTTTTTTTTTTTTTTTTTTTTTTTTTTTTTTTTTTTTTTTTTTTTTTTTTAATTAAGAATATTAGCCATGTTAAATGACTAATATTCCCCTTTCCTCTCCAACTAAGCGTCAGGCTTGTGCTAGGAGTAGGTACGACAATAGTGCAACGGGCGGGGTTTGAACCGTCGACCTGTCGGTTTTCAGTCCACTCCTTTACCGGTTGAGCTATTGCTCTCTTTGATGCAATCTTTGCTTAAACAATATAAACTAAGGCCCCTACTAGGACTTAGGAGTAAGTTTGATGATGAGGTTCTACCTTAGTAGCTTATGATGCTAGATGGTTCGAGTTTAGTGCCCCTGTCCTTGCCCTTCGATTCCTGCTGATACCAAACGACTTCCTATTATTTTATGATCATTGTATATAGTATAGACTATAGACGTTTTATCAGTTAATTATTATTAGGTCTCATAAAATATTGATAAGAAATCAATTAAGGTTCAAAATACACCTGATGATTATTGATTTCATAGGTACGTACTTACGGTCTACCTTATTTTTTTAAATTTTAATTAATAAATGGTTCTTCGTTTGTCTCCATTTTGTCTCTTATTCGAATCCACGGTTAGCCTCCTAGAATCCTAGCTCGCCTTGCTACCTTGCCAGCACGAGAAGTAGGTACCTACCTACCCAAGTAGATTCCAGCATTTTTTTGTCTCGTTTGAGTGGTTTGGATAACGTTTTTTGATAATTTTATGACCACCAGGAACTGGGCTTCTACTACTAGTAGGACAAATTAGTAGGTCCGCAAGGAAACAGCGTGTAATTTTTTATTAAAATAGGTAACTATATTTATTTTTGTATTGATTTATGGTAAATAAATAAATATAAATTAAGTTTACTTTTCCACTTATTTTTACTAATGAAAATTAATAACATTCAAAAGAAATCTACACTAATGTTATAAAGAGGTAAAGTTTGTAAGTTTGGATTCGAAACTACTAAAGTTCTGACCTAGCATGTAGGTAGTAGGTAGGTACCTAGGTCATCTTAGATAAATAAGTTCTGAAAGCTAGTAGCCTAGTAGGTATATAATATCATAATTTATTATGTAAAGCTCACAGCAGGTATGTTTAGTTTTACGAACTTGGCCCTACTATTAATAATAATTATGATGAAGCAAATCCATAAATTATTGAGTCACAGAATCCGGAATCGAACATTGAAGTCTTCACTGATGGATGAGAATGCCGCAACTACGATTTTTCGTGGATTTCCAGTTTCCTGAACAAGGAAAGGTCAGCGGCATTTCGCGGTTCATCGATGGGTGCGCGGACGCAGACTGCCCCTAGACTTAGCTGCTCGCGCACGTATCGCGCTCCAGTGGCCAGTGACTCGGACAGTTTCACTGACTCGGAATAAGTGAGAACAAGTGAAAATAAATTGAGTTACAAAGTGAACGGAGTAGGATCCCGGCGAGTCCTGGTATTTTTAGAACATCGTCCTGTTCGGAAACTGGTTTCTCTTTATCGCAAAAGTACGCGATACCGGCCTGGTAAGAATTTACGCGTATATTTCAATAAATATTAAACGGATATAAATTATAAATAAAAACTTAGCTCCTGTTGGTAAAGGTGTGTGGAACCTGTTTACTTAGATACCTATCTAACTATATTATACACATATCTGATTAAGCTATAATATTGTTCTTTGTTTCTCTTGTTATTTTCTTTTGTTGTCCTTCAAAAATAGACTGTACATGTTCTTAAAAAACGCAAGTCCGCTTATTAAAGACTAGCTTATACCCGCAACTTCGTCCACGAGATCTACACAATCAAACCCCTATTTTACCCCTTAGGGGTTCAATTTTCAAAAATCCTTTCTTAGCGGATATCTGCATCATAATAGCTATCTGCGTCCCAAATTTCAGCCCGATCTGTTCAGTATTTTGAGCTGTGCGTTCATAGATTAGCCAGTTAGTCAATCAGCCAGTCAGTCAGTCAATCAGTCAGTCAGTCAGCTTCTCCTTTTAAGATTGAGTTTTAAAAAATATGTACCTGTGCTCTCTGTGCCAATAAAACTAGCTTTGGCTCGTATGATATGGCACCTAAATTTCACGTTTTATAGTGGACCGATTTTGATTGAAGTTCTATCAGTTACGAATGCATTGTTATAAAGATTTTGTCAATTGGTCCTGTGTTAGGTAGGTAGGTATATCCAAAATACCACACAAAGTCCACAGCTAACTAATAAAACAAATTATTGTAGAAACTAGGATAGGTTAGGTAGGTAGTAAGTCTTTTAAGAGTACCTAGGTAGGTACCTAAAGACTAAAATACTATTCATAACTAGCTTATAAAAGTAGAATAAAAATGTAAAAAATAAGATAGAAGTAGATAGTGAAGATACGAGTAAGTAGATGTAATGATACATAGGTGCACATCCATATCTATACTTATAAATAAATTATAATAAAACTGTAACTGGACGATTTGAAAATTTTAATCGAAGGAAACATTATTATCGATATACAACAAAACTAAATTTTTGGAATTTTTCTCTGTCTGTCTGCCCTGCCTATCTGTCTGTCAGTGCGCGCATCACGCTAAAAATACTAAACACGGGTTAGAATTTAATTTGGCACAGTTATAATAGCTGATGATACTCGTTAACATAGAGGATAGTTTTCATCCCGAAAAACATCCCGGAAAATCAAAGTTTCCACGGGATTTTTCAAAATCTAAATCCACGCGGACGAAATCGTGGGCATCAGCTAGTGTTAAGTATAATACGTATAACTGACTATATAGTCAGTTGGTTATATACCTAGGAGCTTTCCACAGAAACGCGAAAACGATGTGATATGCACAGCGTATAGGACTATCCACTAACAATAATATCACGTACTAACAAAACCATAATAGAGGTGAAAATGCCTCAATAGCTCAACGGTTATAGGAGCGGACTGATATCCGAAAGGTCGGAGGTTCAAACCCCACCCGTTGCACTATTGTCGTAACCACTCCTAGAACAAGCCTAACGCTTAGTTGGAGGGGAAAGGGGAATGTTAGTCATGATTAAAAATGACTCATATTCTTTTTTTTTTAAATGCGCGGCACTTAGGCGTTTTTGCAAAAATTTAGGAAAGAATGATTATGTAACTTGCCATTATTTTGCAAACGCAATCCAAATTGTTTGATTAATATCTACCTAGGTACCTACTTTCATCGTAACCCTAACATAATAGATATTCATTGTTCTCAGGCCCAAGCGACAATGGCGCAATACCAGTTCTTGTGTTTGGTGATCGTGGCTGCGTTAGGTAAGACTCTGATAAAACTAAGTATTTGACCCCATTGTTGTAATGGTGTTTTAATGACTAGTGTATTTACTCTTTAGAGTTAGACATACTTGCGCATTTCAACTCAGAAGACCGTCCCAAGGTGCTCGTAATTTGTAACTCGCATGCTAAGACCTAGCCATCAAACTTTATCACCAGTAAGCTACAGCTACCTAATTACTAGGTACTAGATAATGTCCGCAACTTTGTCCTTATGAATTGAGATTTCGCGTGTGGACTATGGATTTTGTAGGTTTTTCACTATTGCCTCGTATGAATTTATGTTCGTAAGTTTTTTCATAAACTGCGCTAGACGAGCGTAGAGTAGAGACTGATGAAAACTCGGTGTAAAATCGTCGACTCATCAAACATCGGGGTATCTTAAAGTTACTGGTGTACAATAATTTTCCGATTCACAAATTATTATTTATTCCGAGCATTCACAGATTTTCCTTTTAATATTCATTAGTTGCATCACATCCCGTTGAACAAACGATTTTCCGACACCGCGCCGATATCATCATTCACCGCGGGTCACCGGTACAATCTAATTGCATTTTAATTATAATCACAATCACAATACCACAATGTGTTCCATTCCTAGAACCAGGTGAGATCTTGGACGTGATTCATACTGTTTCGTCTTAGAGAGTAGGTACTAAGGCTGAGATTTATAGAGCGCACTTTGGCTTAGCTTGGACTTGAGACACTGTTAAAACGAGACAGAGTTATATCACTGTCATAAATCTCTCTCGTTTTAACTGAAACTTAAGTCTGAGCAAAGTCAAAGTACGCTCTATAGATTTCAACCTTAGTATGTCTTTGGAGTACAGAGGTGTCATATTACTGGAGGCACCATTGATGTCGGAGGAATCTACCCTTAGTGGGAAGCACAAATGTCATACATCATCTGTCAAAAACGCTACTCCCCATCGACCACCTAATGACTACAATGAAAGCCAGGGAATACTTAAAAATTTTAAACATAGTTTTAGACGTTACCTACCGTACCGTGACAAAATATTACTTTTTATAAACAAAGATGGGAAAAACAACATCGACTTGGAAATCGCCGTAACGGATTTTTTTATATAGCCTCAATAACTCAACGGTTAAGGAGCAGAACAAACGGGTAAAAACGTTCCAGCAATTGAATGGCAAAAAATCCGATTAGTCTATACACTTTTGGATTGATTACCGTTACAACCGTTAGACAAAATATGTAGGATATCTCCTCTAGTAATGAAATATATTGACAACTCTCTGTCCAGTTTCGACAATAATCATGTTTGTTGATCGTAGTAGTAGGATAGTAACCCTTATCTGCGATGACTAATAGGTATTTTCTTATGCATAAGTGCTATTTAATCTGTAGTATGGAGTTTTTGTGTATGTGAGTCATGCGGATAACGGAGACACGGCGAATGAATGAGAGTCGCCTTAACCATTTACCTTAGGGTGACCTTTCCGATGCAATGGCTGCGTATATCTTACCTTTGAAAACGTGACCAGGCGTTCCAAAGACTGGCTTATACAGGGAGGCCGTTTTTAGGGTTCCACATCTCCAAATAAAAAAGGAACCCTTATAGGATCACTTTGTGTCGGTCCGGTCAAGTGCGAGTTCGACTAACATAGGTAATATAAAGGTCTCGTACCACTTCCGTTCTAAGTGAGCAGGAAGTACAATATAGGTTTTCTTGACAGACACGACAGACGGACAGACGGACAGACAGACAGACGGACGTTTTTCCTTTTGAGGTACGGAGCCCTAAAAAAGAAAGGATTTTTTAAGAAATTTCCCAATTTTCGCGATATCAGCCTGTATAGCGTTTCGTATCACGTAACAGACGCGAGGCTCCAACGGCGGCGTTCTAAATAAGTACTTATTCGTGACCAAGAAAACACGATGTTGTCAATAAGTTTCTAATTAATTTATAGACATGCATTAACACTTCGTAGAAAGCTGAAATGCTACTATAAATATATAGTAGAAATAAGTACCTACTCAGACATTACTATCAACTATATTACCTACTATCAAACTGTGGAAAAAAACTATGTTGGATTTACACTTTTATACATTTATACTAAATTACTGAAACGATTTCGACTGCCTACCAAAAAAATCTAACCTATTACTGTTATCCTCCGAACCGTAAGGTCATCACGTAGGATTTTCCACGATTTAAATATATTTGAATTTTGAATTCGAATTAGTTTGCCTAAGTAGTACCTCTAGAACTCTATATTACCAAAGTTACAGACACAGCCCATTACTAGATCACTCTGCGATTACTGAAACGGCAAATTTTTAAGTGATAGGGTAGGTAGGTACTACACCTATTTTGGTGTCGAAAAATATCGTCATTATTCACAGTTTTATTTTAGAGCTACACTCTCCCAACGTTAAATAAAATGCAGTCATCTGATTCACAATCTAAAAGACCAATCAGTCATTATTGTTTGCAACATGAAATACCTTTCTCCTTAGCACGTGAGCTCTCATACATATAACATTAACTACAACTGCAATAACCATAATTTACTAAAATCATACAGGACACGTGCAAAGCTTTCTCAATAAAACAATATAATTTAGATAGTTACCATAGAAATAAAATATTACTTAGTAGCTACGCAGCTTTGGACCGAGCCTACTTGGGCGTATTAAAGGACATACATAATTAAGTATGTATATTAAATTCACAAATGATAATTAAGTCAATGGGTCAAAGTCAAAATTACAAACTACAAAATAAAGCAAAAAAATAAGAAAAAAAAACTTTTATGCGCCTATTTATTACAATTCACTTTTCCCTACCTCTACAAATAAAGTTTTTCAATTTTTCAAATAAAATACCGAATAATAGATTCGTATTCAAACTTATCCTGGAAATATGGAAGTATGGTCACCCCTACTGAAGTC
This sequence comes from Maniola jurtina, assembly GCF_905333055.1. NCBI lineage: Eukaryota > Metazoa > Arthropoda > Insecta > Lepidoptera > Nymphalidae > Maniola > Maniola jurtina. Next base: position 10,319,440 of record NC_060036.1, on the reverse strand, counting down.
AAACTCTGGTTAGTTCTAAGTGGAAAAAAATGTTGGCGCGACGAGAAATCTTAACCACTTTCGATGTCAATATAATAGATATACATACAGATCTACGTTCTCTATCTACATGTGACATTAATTATATCTACATAACGTAGAAAATAAATCAAGTTAATTTGTACCTATGTAGATTATAATTAGCTCAAACGCCAAGATGATTTTGTTTACTCTGTTTTTAGGGTTGCGTACCACAAAAGAAAAAAGAAACCCTTATAGGACCACTTCGTTGTCTATCTGTCTGTCGGTCTGTCTATCTGTCCATCTGTCGTGTCTGTTAAGAAAACATATAGGGTACTTCCCAATAACCTAGAATCATGAAAGGCAGGTAGGTAACTAGGTGTTATAGCAAAAGTAAAGGAAAAATCCGAAAATCGTGAATTTGTATAACATAACAAAAAAAATTAAAATGTGTACAATTTTCAAAGTAAGATAACTATATCAAGTGAGGTATCATATTATTATGAAAGGGCTTTCTGTACATTCTAAAATAGATTTTTATTTATTTTTGAATACAACAGTTTTCGATTTATCGTGCAAAATGTCGAAAAAATATCCGAGTACGGAACCCTCGGTGCGCGAGTCTGACTAGCACTTGGCTGGTTTTTTATTTGTATAAAAATATTAGGTAAGTAGGTACATTTTTTCAAATTCAGGTATGTACTACCCATCATCATCAACAAAGCGCTAAGCCCTGGACCGTGAGCCTTGGCATAGTCAAGCAAACTTATTTATCCCACCGATCAGAAAACTAATAAGAAAATATTCCAAACATTATACGTATAGATTAGGTAGTAGGTCGAGTTTATAAAATCTTGCTAAATAGTGACTACAACGTTTTCTCAATTAGATTCTATTCTACCATATAAAGCATTACCTAGTAAGTATATAGTGACGAGATAAAAGGGAGACTAGTTTGGGCAATTGTGATAATTGGCCACTTTAATTCACAGCCGGATAAGGAAGATTTTCCAAGTGCTACGTTCTATAAGGTCTTTTGATATTTGTTTTAACAAAACCTGTTCGTTTACGCCGAGGTTTACTCATTCGCTTGAGTAGGTACAGTATACTTATGGCATTCTGCTGGTTTGTCCTTCGCGTGATTCTGCCCTTAAAGAGTATTATATTCTATTAAAAATTAAAATAGGAATATTCCACCGTCCGCGATGTTTATTATGTGGTTCTAACTACATACTACGTATATCAATCAATCAATAGCCTGTTTGCGTCCACTGCTGCACATAGGCCTTCCAGAGAGCGCGCCACCACACACGATCCTCCACCTTCCTCATCCTCTATATTATACTATATTCTGTACTAATACAGTTATAATTTATGATTGAGCTTTTAATTAAAGGGGAAATTCGGGAAAGCACAATTTTTCCTATCGTAATAATAATATGACGGTGATGGGATGATCGGATGGTCTAATGGGGACTCAGCTTAACGTTTTGAAATATTAGATAAACGTGTTCAGATAGATATGACTAAAATAACTCTCCTTTTCCTCAACCAGACTATAAGCTGGGCTGGACTTCAAAACTGCAATAGGTAGGTAGGTACCTACCTACTTTCCCCCACCTTCCTACTTACTTAGTATTCAGACTGAAATCTTACAGTCAAAAATGCAATCCTTCTGTGCCATCTAACAAGTAAAAGTGTTCAAAACAGTACTGTGATATATCTAAAACACAACGCGATAAAATATCATCTTAGGAATGGGCAATGTGATAGTGATCAGATTGCGCGGAAACTGCTGAGCAATGGCCGCCCGCTCTTCCGGCAGCTGTGTCGTGCGAACTACGAACAAACGGGATGCAATACAAGTTGCAACACAACGCAAGATCGCCATTTACGTTCACCTCCCAAAGAACAAAGCTCGACAGCCTAGTTTGCTTTGTTCTACGTCGTGTACAAATAACTAGACGTAAACAGTCACACTTGGTAGTTACTGGTAGTTACCTACTCGTACTTACTACACTATTATGAAATTGGTAAAAAAGCAGTTCTGCCTCAACCCTTAGTCAGCTGACTGAATCACAGTTCCCACCGGTTCAACGAGGACAAAGTCGCGAGCTAGTCCTATCATAGTTAAATATTGATGGCTGTACTAATATAATATAATATGTTGATGCTCTACATATTTCTTTGATATTATCTAGAAAACGAGCAGCGAATATGTATTTATTTCGTCTATATAAGGCAAGTTATAGTTAGCTGGAACAGGTAGAAATGGTGCCAGCTAATGAATAACGAGTCACGGAAACTGTCTCCTGCTTGGTAATCAGTAACGACAGCACAAATTACGGGTAACACAGACTTACGAGTACACACTTGCGTGACCAATTAACTCTAAACGCGCATTAATATAACATGACGTGACATGGCTTGATTAAGGTTGCCCTTCCACCGGTAGGATGGGAAGCGATGGATTTTTAAAATATAAATAACCAGCAGATGGACCTCACCTGATATTATGAGCACCCGCCCCTGAGCACTTGCAGCATCAGAGGAACCACCAATGCGTTGCCGGTTTTTCAGCAATTCGTTTTTCTACTCCTTGAATAACCCCATGTTAAAATCTAGTGGGAACACCGTTGAAGAGAGTTGGTTCCATAGTTTCCATGTGCGTGGAAAACAGTTCTGGCACAACAGGTGGTTGTAGTACCTATACTCTCCATCATAAAAGTAGAACCATGGAAAGAGAGCTTACGTCTCTGCGATGCTCCAGGCTTTCGATTCGAACACGCTAGTTTAGGACTATCCACAAGACGGACTACCTGCTTTTGAATACCATCAGCTTTCATTGCAAAGTCATCGTTACAGCTTTGTGGTCACCAGAAGTATGCGAGAAACATGAGCTTAAAAAAATATCTGTGTGGTTTATTTTCCACAATTTTCCTATTATTTATTGCACAATCCCTGGTGGATTTATCTTACAGATTTCTTCCCAGCTCGTCTTCACTTTTTCATCGCATAATATTCTCTCTGGCGTACAGCCGCATAGACAGCAATAAATAAAAGTCACAAGTGCTATGTCTAGCATAAGTTGCTTTCACTTTGAATTATGGAGGTTACCGTATCTCAATTTGGTGTACCTACCTACCAGTGGCGAAGGGTGCAGATCTGAAAAAGGGAAGCCGGAGCAAAAAAAGATCTGACCTAACAGAATATCAGAATATCATAATTAATAGGTAAACGAATGTATTAAATCACCCTTAAAAACAAAATATTAAAATAGTAGTATAAATAAAAAATTTAATTTGGAGGTACGATAAGCCGGTGAGCATCGGCTTATGAACCATATTTAGCTGACCTGTGACCTGTCAGAGAGACGAATTCGTATTCGTTCCGGGGCCACTTTAATTGGTGGTTCCATATTGGCGACCCGTAGAGTGAGACAGACTTAGTTCGCTTCATAAGGAAATGAAGGAGATGGAATACTAAGTAGTAAGCCGGGATGGTTACGGGTTATCGAAGCTATTTTCTATTGATGATAGATTTTCCCTGACACTTGTAAATTTCATTCACTCTGGTAGCCTGCATGATAATAATCGAACTTTTGCCCTACATTTGTCACTAAGTACGTAGTGAGTGCTTACGTTATATTTTGCGAATTCTTAAAGGGAAGCCGATTGGAATCGGGTTACATGGACATTTCGCCACTGCTACCTACACCAACTATCTAAAAAATTGCAAATTGAAATGAGTCATTTCTCTAAACCTCGATTTGAGCTTATAGTAAGTGGGTACCTAACTACCTACCTAGTACCTACCAGCTACTTAAAAAACATGAACAAAGGTGTTTTAAATCTTGTACTGGGATAAGAGTTACATATCTACGAGCGAGATTCACGAAATTCACGGAATTGGAAATCAGCTTAGATATTAATTTGTTATATGGAAAGGTAGCATAATAGTTTATCAAGTAGGATTTGAATTTACATCATTTCGAATTTAGCAAGAAGTTAGGAACGCCTCCTTAAAAGTTGAACTATTGAGGTCTTAGGATTTTTAAGAATCCTTTGATTTTTTCATGATATTAATATCCTATGTAACAGACAGACATACTTTCGCATTTTAATACTTATGGATTATGCCGTGATGAGACATAATAAGGAAATTTCGTAAGATCCAAGAACCGGGTTTGAAGAACCGTTATATGCACGTTAAAGCCTGACCCACTGTAAGATTCGGCGAGCTTATCACGAATAATTGTCACATTTGAATTTAACGAGTAGATATAATCGCGATGTATTTTATAACTGCTGAGATACCTATATAACCTGGGTATCCATCCAATTCATTCCAGGTATATTCTACCTAAATCAAATCAAATCCAAAATTTATTTAATATTTTCATAAAGATTTTCACAAATGTTAAAAATACTTAAATATAAAAAATATAAAACAATAATCAATTAATAAATAATAATATGCACTGAAAAAAATTATTTATTATTATAATAATAAAATAATTATAATTATAATAATTAAATTATAATTATATTATTATTAATTAAATAATATTATGCACTGAAATAAATATAAAATTTATTTCAGTGCATAATATCCTGTATGGCAACTAATATGCTACATCTGAGACTCTACCACCGCCGATTCAATAAGCAGATTTTACTTAGAAGAGCCAGTAAGAAACTCAGCAGTTGCTCTTTTCAATCTTAGTCTGCACTATCACTTACCAGTTACCACCAGATATGATCGTACATTAAGGTCTACTTTATCTCTATAAATAAAAACCTACAACGGAATGCTTCTACCCCACACCTAACCCTAATCGGAGTTACTAGTCTAGTGGGTACACAACGGTTAAACGTACTAGTTTAATGACGCAGTAGGTACTTGTAAGTCGAGACTCTAAAAGCATTGTCTGCAACAACTAACAGTAACTAATGTCTGCGACTTCGTCCGCTTGGATTTAGGTTTTTAAAAATCTCGTGGAAACTCTTTGATTTTCCGGGATAAGTAACCTATTTCACTGCCCAGGTTTTTAACTGTAGGTACCCATCCAAAAAATCGCGTCGATCCGGTGCTCCGTTGCGACGTGATTGAAAGACAAACTAACAAACAATCACACTTTCACATTTATAATATGGGTAGTCATGCCCAAGACTTACATTCTTGGAGATAACCAGGCCCTGTGTATTGGATACCTAGATATCTATCTGCTGTAAATCGAACTTTAAAAAGAGCAACCGCTGAGTTTCTAGCGGGTCTTCTCGGTAAGAAAGGCATTTCGAACCGGTAGATGCGTTTGCACTTATAAAAATTTATTTGAATAAAAAATACATATTTCTATACTAAACGTAGCATATGGTTTATTAGTTAGTATTCTCTGAATAAGTTTTAGAGTAGCTGCAGTGAAAATTATGGAGTTAAGAAGTTCAGAACCGTTAAAACGTTAAAGCACTTAGTAAATATAAGTGTATGTGTGACCCACTAATTGAAATATTCGGTTGGTTCATCACCAATACATATTTACTTTAGGATAAGTTAAGTGGTTCTCTATGCCACAAAGATGTCTGCATTTATCATGTTATCTATTTCGAATAAATATACACTTAGTCTAGTGATAAGAGCTTCCTGATATGTTTATAGAAACCAAAATATCAAATAGGTGGGTAGTTAATTGCGTCACTTATCAGTTTGGATTTCTAGGCAGTTCAATTTAGGAAGTATTATGTAGTTAGGTAGGTACGCTAAGAAATGCGCCAGGCTGTAACAAATTGTTATAAAATATCTACTTATCAGGAAGGTAGCTATAGATCGTAAAACTGTGCTACAACTAAGGACAAAATAATAACCTTGATTACTTTTCTGAGAAAAATCACAACAAAGTGACGTTATATTTTTATCTATACATGTACTGGAATTTTATGACTACACATTTTGCATACTTACGTCTTTTCCCCAGATCTTTTTGCTTAGGTCTTTATATCTTTATACTCGTGATAGAGATCCCGTGGGAATTTATTTATTCCTTATTCCTTGTCTACATTTCAAATGGAAACTCTGTACAAAATATTAGCTTTCTGTGTGTAAGGGTTTGAGCTGGGAGAGTGTTTATGAGTCAGTCAGCGAGTTAGGTCTTTTCATATTACAAGTATTGTTTTTTTTATAGACTATCACTTGCTGCAATACGACCTGCTGAAAATTAAAGGTGGAGCGTGCTTGCCTAGAATAATGCCTATTCATAATTAATCGTTGTAGAAATATGGCACAATGCGAAAACGGAAACCACGGAGACATCCGAAACGAAAGAAAGAAAAATAAACCAGAACTGTGTTTGTGTTATGGTCCTAAATAAAGGAATCACACTAACATTATAAAGGCGAAAGTTTGTATGTGTGTGTGTGTGTGTGTGTGTGTATGTTTGTTACTCCTTCACGCAAAAACCACTGGACGGATTTGGCTGAAATTCGGAATAGAGATAGATAATGTCCTGGATCAACACATAGGCTACTTTTTATCCCGGAAAACCAAAGAGTTCCCACGGGATTTCGAAAAACCTAAATCTACGCGGACGAAGTCGCGGGCGTCAGCTAGTATTTATTATTTTTTCAATGTCGCTCATTTTATTGTTCTAGGTATCGGATCATGCCACAGTCAGAGTTTGGTCCAAGACACGAGGACACAAGACAACACACCGCCTAGCATGTTGAAAGAGGTAGAGGACAATGGTCGGTACAAGACTTTAGAAGCCAATGCCACTCTTCTGAAGCTCTTGGTGGACGATAAGGATGGAGTTAGCAGGTGAGATTAAAGTCCTAGAATATAAAAAGCTCCGACGCGGCGCCAAGGAGTTTACGTCAGACATTTATTTTATCCGTAGGTAAAGTACTTAATAATATTATAAATGCGAAAGTGTGTCTGTCCGTCTGCTAGCTTTTTGCGGTCCAACAGTTAAACTGATTTCGATGAAATTTGGTATAGATAGAGATAGCTTGAATCTCAGGGAAGCACATAACTTGGCTACTTTTGATCTCTGAAAATCAAAGAGTTCACACGGGATTTTCAAGATCAAAATTCACGCTGATGAAGTCGCGGGCATCATGTAGTAATGAATATCACACGATAGTTTAAACAATAAAAGACGATAACATATACCTAGATAGGTATTTAACTAAGTTTTTGAAAACAAATAAACATCTCGTTCAAAACGAGTCAGCAGAGTTGGAAGAGTGTGCAGTCGCTGGTGACTGTCACACAAATTCGAGTTATGCAAGCACAGAAATGTTCATTTTGAGCCTATATATCGTCCCACTACTGAAAACAAGTCTTCCCTCAGAATGAGACGGATTAAGGTCATAGTGCATCCCGCTGGCTCAGTGCGGATTGTCAGGCTTCACAATACCATTGACATTTGAGAACATCAGGCACCTTATCGGCAGACGGAGTCTGAAGGACGCTACCTATGCTCACTTGGTGCCGGTGGTACGTCTTTGCTGCTAGGGTGCGCTAGCCGCGGCCTAAACCCAGACGTTTGTGCTGAAACTATAAAATCCTAAATTGACCTTAGCGAGAATCGAACTTGATACCTCCTAGCACAGTGCTCGCTGCACACTGCGCTAGGTTGTTAAAATTTAAATAAAATCTCTTTACAACATCTTGTAAATATCAACATCAGTAAATCTCTGATCAACATTCAACGCAGACAGCATGCGTGACCTTCTCGCTTCCAGGGGCCGAGAGTTATTATAATTAGATAGACCGTTAGCTTTAAAACCACTCACATTACTTAACCATCGAATTTGTGTTTAAAGTATTGTTAAGTTGAACTTACTGCCTACAGCATAGCGGTACATAAAGCCACCATCATTTCACACGAAGCGTACACAATACACCCACACGAGATATCAGTTACAATCATTTACTTACAAATGGTTGACCAAAATTAACCTTAAGTTTAACGAACGACTATAGTCGTATAGGTAGGTAGTAGGTACCTATAAAGTATATACTTGGCATGGCAATATGACCAAGTAATATTTAAATATTTCCAGGTATTTCCTAGTTCCCCTTATTTCCTATAGGTACAACATCAGAACATCCAGTTAAACCGCTAATCTTTGGTACTTAGGTACTTATAGTTAGGAATTTTGTTAAATTCTTGTTATGATTTATCAGGTCCGAGGTATTCGACATGCTCCATTCGAAGGACGAAAGCCAGGACCGCATAGATCTACTCACATTCCCCCAAGACGCGGAAGAAGGCAAAGTAGCTGTTCCAATTATTCCTGACTCGCAAGCGGAATTCCTTCAAGGTAAAGATTTATAACCATATCTACAACGACTTAAGTAGGTATTTATTGTTGGGGTTTTCAAGTTCATCTGCTTACTTCCTTAGGTAGGATTAAAATCCTAAAGACACGCATACCTATACCTAATGAGTAGATAAAAACCATTCAAACGGTTAAAACTGTGTTCGTTTTTGCAATACAAAAAAGGTGCGCTAGGTAGAATTCGGTAAGATCCGGCAGAAAACGTGAGAAACGAGGTTTTACAATCTACCTGAGAAATTAAGAACATCGTTATTACGTCTCTTATCTTCTGTAGTGGGTGTAATATCCTATTAAATTCTAGTTTTTTCACATATACAGCTGAGGAACCAGTCCGCAAAGACTCCCAGCGGCTGCAGTCCGAGGCAGCGAGTGGCGAGCCCATCGGGTTGGCAGCGGGCATTATGGTCGCAGTCACTTGCAGCATCGTCGCGCTCGCTTACACGGCTCTCATCGTCTGGAGACGGATATACTTGTAAGTACTTGTTGATCCTGGAAGGATGTTCCATATCCAAGCGGTTCGAATTGAAACGAGGAGGCGAGGAGGTGGCAGCCTTGATCAAGATGAAAATTGTAGCTTTTACGTTTAAATAATAACTTTTTGATTTCTGATTTGTGATCGTAACGTTACGTTTGAAGGTAGGTGGTACCTACCTGCCTAATAAAAGGGCAATGTTGTAAATCTCCGCAGGGGTTCCCATAAACGTTGGTCCACAATATTATTTACAGTTTTGTTATTAAGTACGCTTTTGAGTAACGACCAACGTTTATTTAGTGGCTTCTCGATGAACACGAAGCCATAGCTCGGGCTAAAGGCTTAGTCACAGACGACGCGCGGCGGAAACGTGCCTAACGCATTGAAGTTGTATAACGAGAAACGATGTGAAGGCATTCATATTATTGCGAAGCTCTCAAACGTGATGTGATTTATATAGTTCCTAGTACATACAAAAATGTGCACGCGTACGCGTGCTTTCACTGTAACTTGCTTAATACTTATCTATCCTTTTCGTCACTTTTTGTTTGGCCGAACTCGAAAGCAGCGACGAGGCAGGACGTAACGGCAGCGGCGCGCGTGAGGTTCCAATAATGCCCGCGAAATAAGTAGTAGTAGCGCATTGTACTAAACCAGATCTCAGTCGGGCTTATTTATTAGTCTAGGACCTGCGCAAACCACCATGTTGCAACTTCAGATTGGCCTACTGCACGCACTATACAACTTGTAGGAGACTTATTCCTGGGTCTTTTCCGCACTTCTGTCCGCTGTACGTGAGACTCCTGGTGCAGGTCCTTGCCGAGTCACTCCAAAATCCAAGCAGGCCACCCAGGTCGGCGAGGATGCTAGGAGACGCTTTGGGTAGATTGTAATCGCGCGTCGTTGCCATCGCATGTTGTATTTGACCAGAGCTTTAATTGTGAGACTTGAGAGGTAACTTGATACACGCTGTTCCTGCGGGCGCGTAGGAAGCGGTCAAGTGAGACGGAAACGCATTGTGGAGCGCCGGAGTGCGAACGTAAACCTCCAGACGGGTGTTTATTTTTCCTTTTTTTATTTTTTACTTTACTCTCCCGAATACTTTTTGAATTACGGTTGTGGTAAAGCTTGTTTTAACATACCTTATCAATATTTCAACTTTTTTTAGGGTTCCGTACCTCAAAAGGAAAAACGGAACCCTTATAGGATTCCTTTGTTGTCTATCTGTCCGTCTATCGTGTCTGTCAAGAAAACCTATAGGGTACTTTCCGTTGACCTAGAATCATGAAATTTGGCAGGTAGATAGGTAGGTTTTATAGCACGAGTATGGTGCAAAATGTCAGAAAATAATACTTAATTACGGAACCCTCGGTGCGCGAGTCTGACTCGCACTCGGCCAGTTTTTTTTATAAACATTTAGGTAGATATTGAGTTTGATAAAACAGATTTAGGTAAATCAGATCTCGGTGCCTCATAATATTACGAAACGTGACTATTTGATTAGGTATTAGGTAGGTACTTATTTACGCCTGGGGCCCTACTACCACCGCTAAAAGTAATAATGTTTCAATATTGTTTTGACAATTTCATACAAGTTTCATATGAAAATGTCAAAACAATAATAAAACATTACTACTATAAGCGATGGTAGTAAGGCCCCTGAACTACTTAACGTATTTCAATAAAAAGCACAAGTACTTAGGTGTACTCAGCTTAGGTTATTTATTCCTTAGCTATTTTCGCATGATTTGAATTCGTAAAGTGGTTCAAATGGTTATTTTAACGTTTAAACAATCGTGAGTGATTTACATTATAAGTATAATATGTTATTATATAATATTTAGTCGATGGAACCGCGTTGCGTAGCGAGCTGAGTCCCTACTCCCTATGAAAAAGGACCAAAGATGGGTTAGAAACTCAAAGTTTTAGTTGGGCTTACATCGACTAAATTCGTGAGTATAGCCGTAAGAAACAACCTTTACTAATTATAATGGTTAAAATGGTGTTTCTATTCAATTCCGCAAAATCATGAGACCAACAATTATTTTATTAAGCCTGATTCTTATAGCGTTGTATCAGACGATTAATAACATTAAACATTTATTTATTTCCAGAAAGAAAAATGGCCTTAAACACGAACTCTTGCGGAACGAAGAGGCTATCGCAGAAACTAGAATCGAGGTAAAACAATTATTCTAGATTTTTTAGAGTTCCGTGCCTCAAAAGAAAAAAAGAACCCTTATAGGATCACTTTGTTGTCTGTCTGTCTGTCTGTCCGGTCCGTCGTGTCTGTCAAGAAAACCTATAGGGTACTTTCTGTTGACCTAGAATCATGAAAAGCAGGTAGGTAGGTTTTATGATACAAGTAGATAAAGAAAAAAATCCGAAACCCGTGAATTTGAGTTTACATTACAAAAAGAAATTAAAATGTGTTCACAGAAAAATTAATTCACTAAATAGATGGCGCAGTCAGTCATTAACTTGCAGTGTTCTATATTAAAGTGTAAGGTATATCTTGTGCGATGGTACGGAACCCTTAGTGTGCGAGTCCGGCTCGCACTTGACCGGTTTTTTAATCTTCCTCATACAGCATGTACTTGTCATCATGACAGCTATTAATGTTAGGTATTTAACACCAGGGACAAATTAGTGGATTTCTGCGAGCAGAAAAACGACCGCGGAATTCCGCTCCAAAACGTCCGCGTACCCAAATATAATTACATAGTTACTTATGACACTCATATGAATCTGCTTGGACAAGACGATCCAAAATAATTCTGTGCATTTTTGCGACACAATTATTAATGTATTATTTTGTTTTTACAGTTGTGAAGCCAACCTGTACAATGCAGTGAAGCACTTGAAAATTCTGCGATAAAATATCAAGACTGAATTTGATCATAATACTGCTTAGCTATAATTATTATCTCATATGTAAGGTTATTTTTAAAAATTGATTTGAGTTGTCAAAAATAATATAAAATTATTAATTTACCTAATGCAGGTAGTTTGATAAAATCGATATTTGGCTCATTCGATGTCATACAATCTGTTGCTAGGAGGCCAACAAGATTGAACTTGCATAAATACGGGTGTTTTGAAGGTTTTAGTTCAGTCTCCTTCCGAGATTCGGAGCGATATCGCATATTTTCGGTATTTGGATTGTGAACTGTATAATTAGATGTTGTGATAGCAATCACGCTCTAATTAAATTATTTATTTTGGCATTAGTTTGTTTAGATTAAGACTCTCGGATTACCTTTACACATTGAACTTGTGTTTTTTGTGTTGGTAAATGAGAGGACATTCCAATAATTCCATAAAAATAATTAAATAATACCTGCTTTTCTGAGTGACGCCAATAATTCAGAAGCGGGACGTGTCTCACGTTGTCTTAATTTCGCTTTGGTATCTTTTTGTAAACAACCCACATTTGATTAAAATTTTTATTGAGTTTGATTTGGTGATTAAAATTTTTAGTTTTTTTTTAATAATTTAGTCTTTTGTGAAGTGGAAAGTAATTTGCAATAAGTGGTTCAGATTTTGTATACATCGAATGAGAAGTTAGTCGTTTGGATTTATTGTTGACTTGATATTAAAACTGAGAGTTCGGCAGTTCAGGGGTAGGTTTTAATAATTTGACGCAGGGCAGGATAGCCCATGATTTGGATTTAACTTAGGGCAAGGAAGCCCGCGACTGACATGACAAGATTGATTAGAAACACGAGGACGTGTTAAATTCAGGACGGCCGAACTGTAAGGTTATTTTTAAAAATTGATTTGAGTTGTCAAAAATAATATAAAATTATTAATTTACCTAATGCAGGTAGTTTGATAAAATCGATATTTGGCTCATTCGATGTCATACAATCTGTTGCTAGGAGGCCAACAAGATTGAACTTGCATAAATACGGGTGTTTTGAAGGTTTTAGTTCAGTCTCCTTCCGAGATTCGGAGCGATATCGCATATTTTCGGTATTTGGATTGTGAACTGTATAATTAGATGTTGTGATAGCAATCACGCTCTAATTAAATTATTTATTTTGGCATTAGTTTGTTTAGATTAAGACTCTCGGATTACCTTTACACATTGAACTTGTGTTTTTTGTGTTGGTAAATGAGAGGACATTCCAATAATTCCATAAAAATAATTAAATAATACCTGCTTTTCTGAGTGACGCCAATACATATCGGAATACCTAACTACAAATCTTGAGTCGGTTGTGTGATAACTATGAAAATATACTTAATTATTTATTATTAGATCTGAGATTACGATCATTTACAGAAAAATGTGTATTATCTTGAAAGAAAAGTGTAATAAGGATTTTACTGAACTGTTAATAAACTATGAAATTACGAGAAATTATTTTAGGATTTTACCTATATTATTTATTATCAGTTGTCTTCTATGACATTGGTTATTAGATGTTAATGATCTAATTTTTTTGAATTTATTTGCTAAGTCCTTTTGCTAATGTTTCACAAAGTCTAATAATATTATAAACGGCAAAGAATGCCTGTGCCATAATTTTTAAATCATCACAAATTAGTCATCCTAAAACTATGAAGTATTAAGCTGCAGAGACATTACTGTGTTGTTATGTGTCGCAAGTCGCAACGCCATCTGGTAGGGCAGTAACTATACAAGCTGAAGCGCGCCGGGGCGACTAAACCTTTATGGCGCGTAACGACATTCTACAACACAATAATGTGCCTCTATTGGCATATGTACTAACATAATTCATATTTACTTACTTAATTTAGAACAATATGTGTCTGTGATGTAATAAATGCTAAGGGAATGTGTGTACGATTTTTATTTTGTAAATGAAAAACATTGAATAAAAGCGATAGAAATGCAAATTTTATTTACCATTGTCCATTTTAAAACGTGTAACAACAATCCTTAACAAACAATAAAAATAAAACCACAGTTTCAAAAAAATTATAAACATTGTAAAATGAAAACTATTATCTTACGTGTTAACTTTCACTACGTAATATAAATCTACTTATTAGAATGGTATTTGATCATAGTTTTTTTAATAAAAACGACTAAAATCACACTTGACTATTGACACTTTTTTAAATAGCTGTGACCATTAATGGTGGTCGCACATTTATCCGCACCGAACAAATCATATGTAACACATGGATGTAATGTAAGGCAGTGAGATGTGAATTCCTAAAAGTTGGAAACTTCTAAAGAAAGTACGATTGAGAAAATGTTTAAAAACTGTATAACCTGAGAATAAAGATGCACGAATAAAGGCTTGAAGTGATGTTGTATTCACATTATTTAAAGACCTACCACAAAATGAAATATAATATAGGTAAGCCTGTTTTTATTAATGACTATATTTATGATGATCAGCGCTAGACTATAACGAATATTCGCTGATAGACACCGACAAGCCACGCGTTGCAGACCGCGCCGAGAGTCAGCGTGACTACAAACAGCCTTAGAAAGCGTGCGTCGCGTTTGGCGCAGTAAGATGTGCGATCATTTTTACAAGATATTACAATATCTATTACATAATATGTCAAGTGTACTTCTAGTCTATTCTAATCACAAATTATCACCTGTTTAAGTAACTACACAGAGGTTAGTAGTCGGCCAGAAGGACTTCTAATGGATCATAGAAACACTATTTCATATTTTACCATAACTTAGTATTGCATAATATACTTACTAGTGTTTTTTTTCTTGCTAGATAAACTCAGTTTCAAATAAGGTTCATTTCATTGTATCGAAAGAAAAAAAACTGCAGCACAACAGAAGTTGTAAAATAATAATAGACAAATTAAAATCACAGTTCCTATAACATTATAAATCAAACCTGAATTAGCCATTAGCACTAGGGCACAGTAAAAATGATTTCTTGTACTTTAAAGATCCATTTCAAAACCCTTTGGCCGTAGGTCTGTTGTTTATGGTGTTTTACTTGTTCTCCTTATGTCTAACAACCACTGGACCAGTGTTGTCTCCAGTTTCCTTGTTATGGGCCCCATGGCTGCCATCACAATATGGCCACTGAAATAAAAAAATTATAGCTAAGTATCCTTAATCAAACGCCATTCTATGCACAAGTTAGTTATGGTGTAGATACATTTATAATAATATTAGGGCAATTACCACTCTTAGGTAAATGAGTGAATTGCGCGCGATTAGCCTTTACACAAGCACTCTATCCTCTCAGATGAAAACACATGGACAATAAATAGCTTGCGAGTGATATAGCAGTCAAAAAATTGGTTAACAACAATCATTCGCGATTGCGCGTGCAAGCTTTCTCGCGTTCAACCCTGCACACTCCATCGTAAGCGAAAGAGCATGTAACTACTTAGAGGTTATGGTAGCTACTATTCTGCAATGTGTTGACCCAGAAAATAATTCTATACTTATAATATTATAATCTATACAATTATACATATAATAAAATTGTAGAAAAGTGGTGTCTGTACAATGGAAATATATAAAAAAAAGTAGCAGGGGTTGTTATTATATCGATGCCAAACCCGAAAATGTATTTTTTTTTGTCTGTTTGTCTGTGTGTTTGTGCACGCAAATATCAGAAACGGCTTATTCGATTTAGATACGGTTTTCACTAATACATTGTAGTAAGCTTCACTTAACATTTAGTGTTTATTTCATGTCAATCGGTTCACAAATAAAAAAGTTATGTCAATTTAAAGA
This sequence comes from Maniola jurtina, assembly GCF_905333055.1. Classification (NCBI taxonomy): domain Eukaryota; kingdom Metazoa; phylum Arthropoda; class Insecta; order Lepidoptera; family Nymphalidae; genus Maniola; species Maniola jurtina. The sequence continues at coordinate 10,303,926 of NC_060036.1, read as the reverse complement.
ATCACGGCGAACATTTTTAACGTACAGAGTATATGCTGCCTGAAAAGTCACTATTCCACGCGAACGAAGTCGCGGGCACAGCTAGTATAATACTAAGTTTCACACTCAAATATCCTAGAGGCAGCTGTAATAGTTTTATCTGCACTGATAAGAATGTATGTCACAGCATAGTTTATACTATGATAATTTCCTACTCCTTTTGCAGATTTGTCTGCATGAAGGCTGGGGTTTTCCTGCATGTTTAGAAGCGGGAGGAGGGCAGTACAATAATTATCTGTATGATACAATGTGCAGTATACATTGTACCTACAGATTAGTCTGTTTTGATAGATTATAGTGAATTAAGCTTGTTGTTCTTTGTGTTAAATAATATCATTGGTACGAGGCATTATACTCACATTCTTACTCCTCCAGCATCTACACAAAGATGCCTTCTCAGTTATGTCTTCAATGTCAATGAAGTCCACCACTTTATTGATATCCTTCCTGATGCCAGGGTTCACCAGCCCCTTGTCTGCATCATTGGCTTTCTTGATTGTTATGTATGAGTAGTAGGATATACCACCAACAGCCAAAGTCGGGGGGATTAAGGCTAACCAATCCTTAACTGTAAATAATAACAAGTTTTGACTTCACCATAGAATAAAATCAGTCAACTATCTATTTTAAAATACTTATCTCAAAAAGTTCTGAATGGAATGTATTCCAAGTTATCCTAATAATTTTCTTGTACCTCCATATAAATATGTGGTTTTGGTTATAAAGACTACTAAACCAATTTTGATGGAACTCATATCAGCAAACAGCACAAACAACAAACCAATAATTAACTGTAGTCAGCTGACATATTATGAGAATTCTGTCATTAGCTAGAAGCGAGTTGTAGCTTGAGGAAATCTGGCTCCTACAGTAAAAGAGTCAAAGTATAACAGTTCCAAAGTTTACGATCTATACTAATATTATAAATACGAAACTGTGTGTTTGTCCCTTCCTTCACACCTTAACTAAAACTAATCAACCAATTGAATTAATTGTTGGGGATAGTTGCAATGATGGAGAGTATCTTACTGGATTTTTAAAAACTTAAATCCACACAAACGAAGTCGTGGCAATCAGCTGGTATGATATAATTAATTATTTAAGACAAGCTGATGCTCGCAACTTTGTTTGTGTGGATGTAATTTTTTATAAATCACGTGGGAAGTTTTTGATTTTATGGGATAAAAAGTAGCCTATGTCTTCTCTCCAGGTATTTAACTATTTCAATGCAAAATATCACGTCAATCTGTTGCTCGTTTGCGGTGTGATTAAAGGACAAACCATACTTTGGCATTTATAGTATAGGTAGTGATTTATAAACATTATATGTACACTATGATTGTCATAAATACAATCTCCCAAGAATTACATATAGTTGCCTATATTTAAGTGAACAAATCAACAAGATACACATAATTTATAATTATAATAAGTACAAAAAACCTTAAAAAATATTCACCAATAAAAAAATTCAAGTATTTGTGAACATTGCATGCAATCAAATATTTATAAATGCAGCATTGTAACTAACAGTGAGAATATAACACCATAATTAGTTGAAAGTATGTCAACAGCCTTGATTTTTCTGATATTATTATTTTATGATATTAAATAATAGATTTATTGGACAAATGGTGCTAAACTATGTTGAATCTATTGCTTTTTACTATATGAAACTTAAGTACATTATTTACTGAAGACAATAAGAGCAACTAACTACACAGAACTTAGCAGAAAGGTTCAAAATAACCTAACTATTATAAAATTATTACAAAACTTGATGCACCTAAGAACAGAATTTGATAAGCATGCATTTTAAACGATGTATCAATGCAAAGAATATTGGTAATAGAAATATATCATAGGGAAAATATTGTTAAAAAACTCACATCCAAGTCTAAACCAACCCCCGAAAGAATCAGGAATTGGTAAGCTGGCCAAATAGTTAGGGATGGTAACTTTTACAATGTTTGACACAAAATACATTATTGCTACTGATTTAAAACGGATTACAGAACAACAGAATTTAATTTGTAAGTTGTAACGCACAGATCACTATGTTACTAATGTAACGTGACTAATTGAACTTCTGAAACTGGAAACCTTGGGAAACCTACAGAAATTAGCATGTAATTTCCTTGCCTTCAATTTATTTTCCTGACAGTTTTGACTTTTGAGTGGTTTTGAGTTGACAGTTGACACTTGACATTTGTGGTTTTAATGATTTACAAGGTTTGACACAATTGTAAAGTTAGCCGTGACTGCTGTAGTACCGCTAGCGGTACTTTAGTATTTCTCTATAAACCACTATCTACAAAATAATAATATTCTGCCGGTAGCGGTATTTTAATAATTTGTACTAAAAGACCGCTGGCGGTATTGTGGTATACAGTAACATTTGTCTTTATTTTGCCGTAAATGCTACTTTGCTAGGTTTATTTTATGCAGTCGTTACAGTTTCGGCAAAATACAGTGACAAAACTCATGAAATGTTCATGAATACATTTTTTTTTGTAATGTAACTAGGTAACCACGAATTTTCGGATTTTTCCCCATTAGTGTGTTATTATAAGACCGACCTACCTGCCTTCATGATTTTAGGTCTACGGGAAGTACCCTATAGGTTTCTTAACAGCCCTGACAGACAGACAAACAGACAGACACACAGACAGACGGACGGATAAACGGACGAACGAACCGATAGACAACAAAGTGATCCTAATTATAAGGGTTCCTTTTTTCCTTTTGTGCTCTTGAACTCTAAAAATAATTATTATAGATCCATACGAAAACCCTACGAAGCCTGTGCTAGTCTCAAATAATTTTTTGGCACAGGCCCAGGCCAGGCGCAGCCGACCGTTGGCACCACAGACATAAAACTCAAAGGATAAAATAAAATGACTCTTTGTAACCAAAGAGTTTATAATCACTATCAGCAATTATTTTCATCTGTATCACAGCTTAACTTAGACACAGAAAAAACAAATGGTTATTTTTACATCTGTATAAAAAAAGCCTCCCTCTATTCCTCTGATGAAATTTTATCTGTATTTCTATCTTCGTTTTGCTGGGTGCGTTTGCTATCGTACGTTGTAATTATGAATCTTTTTATCGGTTTAATTGAGTAATATCCATTAAATTAGTCCCTTATTAAAAGTTAAAAAGTGGTAGAAGTGAAATCCTTCGTAGGATATTAACCAATGCTGCTGTATACTGAATATGGCTGACGAAAGACTTGTGGTCCTGAATCGTTGTGACAACTTGGGATTCGGATTTTCTTTACTCGGTGAAGCCGGTTTGCCACATATTATTTACGAAATCGAAGAAAATTCTCCTGCAGCTCGCAGTGGTGAGGTAAGTCATTTATTGCTATCTACATTTAAAGAATGCTTCACTCGAAAGCAACATCATAAATTCCTGAATATATTTTAAACATACTGTAGGTACAATTTGAAACTCAACTATAGTTCAGAATCAGACCAAAGTTGTTTTTTGCTTTTTGGTCTTATTTGTTCATGATACTTTCACACAATATTTATTAGGCTAAGATATTAAGAGGACAAAATAGATGTAGCATGAAGGTAACTTGACCAAAAACAATTTTTTATCAGATTTATATTTTATTCATGTATGTACTTATAAAAATTAAAAATATATTCAGTTATTTACCATTAATCATTTAAAAAAGTATAATTATACACTAGCTTAAACACTTGACTTCATCCATCTGGACTATACAAATTTCAAACCTCTATTTTACCTTCTTAGTGGTTGAATCCTTTCTTAGCAGATGTGTACGTCAATATAGCTATCTGCATGCAGAATTTCAGCCCAATCTGTTCAATAGTTTAAGGTGCAACACGCACCATTCACACACACATAGATCATTCAATCAGTCAGTCAGACACCTTTTCCTTTTATATTACTTTTAAAATTCAAAATAACCCTGTTTATACAATACTAGCTGCTTGTGCCACGATTCAACCTACTATTGACTTTTTATGGTACTACTACAATGTATACTATGGTTCATAGCACAAAATGTTGGTTACCATAGAGAGTGAAGTTTCCTATATGTCTACTTTAATTGTTTAAACAATAAGATTTTTTTATGATTGTAGTGTTAATTTAAAGCTAAAGTCCCTAATAAGTAAATACACATTTAATCTAAAAAAAACAATGTTTGAACTGCTATGGGTTCAGTCAATTTGGTAGCTCACTAGTCCTATGAAAAAAGTACAATATTTATGTATTCTCCACACATTTGAAGTTTTGAAAAAAGTATTGCCCCCTTTTTAAAAATTCTTTCTACTAAACTATCAGTAAATATTAGTAAAACAAACAGTAAAGAATTAGCATAGTTGGATTTAAAAATTTGTTTTACAGTGCAATATTTCATTTAATGTGTATGAGAATGCCAGTCACAGGTTATGAGGGGGAATGAATGGGTTAGTAGGGGACCAGCTCATTATGAATGAGATACAATGACTCTATAAGCAGTGCCAAGGGCACATTTACTTATGTAGTTATAACTAGAGATAACATTGACAGAGGTCAATATAGACAATGGGGTAGGTTAGGGACAGGATTTCACACTTATAAATCTTTGAAAAATTATGACAAGGTATGAAAATCAACATATATTTACCAAAAACAGATTATGGGCCAATGAGAGAGAGACTAAAAAGAAAATTTTGGTATTTTCCTACGAACAAAAACAATTGCTGAAAATATCTGCGTTTTTGAAGATTAAGGCATTATAGTATAAGGCAGTTACAGTTAGTTATGGTAGACATGAGTAGTACAATTGATTGGCAGCAGCAAATGAAGCCATCCCCCTACCTTCTGTCAATGTGACAAGATAATGAGTCTAGTTATAACTTATAACCATAATAAACAGATTGTGTTATCTCATTCTTCCATTTTATTTAACATTAATTATATCTAACAGGTTTGATGCCTGAGCTGTATTTGAAGTTTTTTGAAAATCATTCACTGCATTTTTTTTGCACATGACTGCAATCATATTCAATAATAATTAGCGATTATACAGTCTAATGTGGTGCATCTTTTAAATCAAATTCATGTTCTGTAAAGCTTACTCTTATGTAATATATAGTTAAAGTTAATGCCTTCTTGACTATATCATCCTGTATAACATCCTGGATTTCTAACAATATCTATAAACCAATGCATGAATATTCACATAGCACTGTACATTCGATGTTTATTTATGCAGGAATGAAATGATATTGAGGTTTCCTTTTTGGTTAAGCTGTTGTGGTTTACCATGAAATGGAACCTTTAAATGTCATACATAGTTTATGTAATATGATTAAAATATTATACGACGACGATAGCCTACGACGCAGCTTAAATACTTGAGTCTTGACCCTTTTTGGTTCAACACATCCATTAGGTACATAATATGTAATTTCCCAGTTATTATAATCATAATCAACCATATTATAATAATTCTATACTTAACAGTATTACGATATTGTCTCGAAGTCTCACAAAAATCATCTTCGAAGTTTTCGAGATCATGTATCAAGGCCAACTTTTCCCTGCCCTGCGTAAAACAAGTCGACTTATCATGCACATTGATAGCCATACACCATTAAGTTTACTGAACTGCGCCGCTTCAAGTTTGCAAACTTGACGGTAAAATTGATCGTGGCTAGTGTTAGATCGCACACGGCTGCAAAATCGACTCGAAGCGCAAAAGGAGTATTTGTATTACTTACTGAAGAGTTACGTCCGTCAGTAGCATCGGGAGCTGTATAAAATGCGTGAATAGAAGTCTTACCACCGTCGACATAGGTTTAGTACCTAGGTACCGTTTTAAATATCTTGACCTTTGATCGATTTTAAGTATTGATATGATCATGGTATGGATAAGATCCGAAATGAGGAGATCCGCAGGAGAACCAAGGTAACTGACATAGCCCAAACTATTAGCAAGCTGAAGTGGCAGTGGACAGACCGTGCATGTCGTAGAGGCGATGACCGTTGGAACCGGAAAGTCCTTGAGTGGAGACCCCGTATAAGCAAGCGTAATGTTGGACGCTTTCCAGCACGATGGACTGACGATATAACTCGGCTTGCGGGAAGTGGCTGGATGAGGAAGGTTTAGGACCGGGTGTGGTGGCACTCTTTAGGGAAGGCCTATGTCCAACAGTGGGCGTTCACAGGCTGATGATGACGATGAGGTATTGATATGAAAAATTCGTCTTGTTTTTGTCCTCCTTCCTTTACCTCAAAGCATAATAATAATATACTTAAGTGGTCTGGCCGTTTCCAATAGTTAAATTTAATAAAATCAATTAAACCTATCCTTACGACCTACATGTATGGAATTGAAAATAATGATCTCTTATCTGATTCTGCCTATCGATTGTGGATTTATACTATTTGGGAAAGAAATCAAGGCGGGGATATATCAAGTTGAATTCATTGCCCACTTGTTAGGAGTTGAATGTGATTGATAGCCCATTACAAGTCTAATGCAGAGTTAGCTTTCACATTTAAGCATCGGTGAAATGTAGATAGGTATTACGGAAATGTTGGACTTGGACCCGTGAACGAATTTAATACGTTTTGCAAATTAAGATTCGCAAAATGTCGTCTGTTCAGAAGTAGTACTTAATTAGTTTTCCCAAGGTTTTATTTAGTTTTACCTCACTATGTGAAATTTAAAATTCCTCGTGTTACTGGAAAACTCTTAAAAGCAGATAAAAGTGGTTACTTATCAATTCCACGAAATTCGCACCGTAGTTTCATATGTACTAGCAGCAACTATGTAACATGAGCGTGATAAAATAAATAAGATATGATCGAGTTCACACTTTAGTCAATTAAAAAAGTAATGCAGGTGGATACCTACCGAACTATACCTACACTACAGTACCTAGCCCAAAGTGGACGATAAAAGATTAATTTATCGGCAAAAGAAAAGTCGCGAACTGATATCCAATTTACCCCCTAGACCTCTAGCAAGTGCACAAACCGCTGCATCATTTAAGCGTGAATCCCATTAGACCGTGCCTGGCAAGGGGTCTCGTCTCTGAAGTACGAATGAGTCAAGTTAATTGTGGCTAAGGGTTAAATTTTGTATAAAGAAAGGGATGATTCACATTAGACCGAGACTCACAAGTTCCAATCTGTCTTTCCGTGCGTCGTCGTACGTGTCGCGGTCTAGGTTCCACGCTAAACGTTTGGTGCCTGGCACGATCAAATGTGAATCATCCTTTATTGGTCATGAGGTCAACGTTGTAAACAATTTTAATGAGATGACATAAAATACAAAATATTGCAACTTGCTAGCTGTACTCAGTCGGCGAGATGATCGAATGACGCACTGGTCTAGTCCTAAAACATGCAATAGACTAGAATTAAAACTAATGAATTGACATCAAAGTTCCTTACTTATACATATGCATTTAGTTATGAACTACGCATTTGTTAATGGGCGTTGTTTTGTATGCGTAATTATTCTTTGTAACATGTAAGTTCAAGTAACCTTTAGCTCCTGTGTCATAAAAAAAGACATGCTGAAGTTTAAATTGTTGCCTTTGTATCTGCCTGATCGAAGTCGATGCATTTAACTTCTTCCACCCAAGGATCCTATATCAGCACTAATCACATATTTCAAATTTTTCAATAGTATGTAAAACTGATAAATTGAGAATCAGCTACTTATTTATCGGTTAATTTTTATCGGTAAGTATCGATTGCACCACATCACTATCAAGTAACCGTAAAACACAGACAACCACGGAACGTCATTTTGGTCTCTGGGATTAAAAAATGCACTATACGTAAGATGAAATATAAAATTTATTGTTTGGAAGGTTTGGAAGTTGCAACTTATAACGCATTTTAGTTTGTTAAAAATCCCGTTTGCGATGCTTGTTATCTTCGTGCCTTTCGTCAAGATCGATGCCGTGGAAGGCTAACAGACAGATAAAATAAACTTTCCAATGTATAATGTTAGTATTGATATAGATAGTATGGATTAATACAAAGTAGCCTTTTAGAGCTACTGGCGTCATCGAAAGATCGATCTCCTCTTCTTGGTACTTGTGAAATTGGAACAAACCACTTCACAGAACGACATATTGGTCTGAATGTCCAGAAAAGGCTTTTTATTTTATTTTCATCGTGATAACTATTCTCCGTTTCAACGTTTATAATATTCTTCCACCATTTTCGAATGCACTTTAAAATAAAGTTTTTTTTTAGCTAACGTTGCCCTTTCGCGCTTTAAGATAAAAGTAATTCAATTATTCAGCGCTCCCACATAACTTTGTACATCTTTTTCTCTTTAGTATCTGTATACGTACTATTATGTATTCTGAGGTTGTGTATAAAGCAACATAACTTCATCCTGTATATCCAGATCTAGTTTTATAAAGTGCAAGTTCGATGATTAGAAAGGCAAAGCTGGTTTCATTCAATGTAAAAAAACTAGTGGAGTACCGTACAACTTTCACGCACATGTTTTAAATAACTACCCTCTAGAACTATTGTTTTTTTTTTAAATCACTTCCATAGTCCATACTGTACCAACGTGCTCTGTCTAATAAGAAAGATGAAGCAATTTGTTTTTAAACCGCAAGTTTACAAAGTTGTTACGGAAATTGTGAGGTTTTAAATGTAGATAGAGGTGCGAAGCAGATAGATAGGTACTAATAAAAATATTAACTAGTTCACTAAGATGTATAGATTCTTTATTTTTAACCCCCGACCCAAAAAGAAGGGAGTTATAAGTTTGACGTGTGTATCTGTGTATCTGTCTGTGGCATCGTAGCGCCTAAACGAATGAACCGATTTTAATTTACTTTTTTTTGTTTGAAAGGTGGCTTGGCTTGATCGAGAGTGTTCTTAGCTATAATTCAGCCGTTCAAGAGTTATCAGCTCTTTTCTAGTTTACTTGTAGAAAAGAAGGTTAGATAACCGTTAGGTTCATAATATTATGTCAATTGACAGATGTCAAGCTGTCAAGATGGACGTTGCCTGAATACAAAATTATTTATTTGAAAATGATGTTTTTGAAAACTCAGATACTTTAGATAGTAGGCGCGGAATAGTCCAAGAAAATCAGTTCAGCCGTTTGAAAGTTATCAGGTCTTTTCGGTCTTTTCTAGTTACTGTAACCTTCACTTGTCGGGGGTGTTGTAAATTTTTAATTTACACTTGTTTATTTGTTATTTAGTGGTTTTTTAAAGTGAAAAATTACCAAGATTTCAGTTTGAATGGCTATTCCTAACGTTGATAAAACGATTGCAATACTTTCTATACGTCTATGAGCGGTCGAAAGAAAAAACCGCAATGTTTATTTGATGCTCGTATCACCTTTTCGCGAGACAAATGTAAGCGCTTTCGATTTTCCAATAAATTCATTAGTGGTGTCAATCAAGCGCGACAGTGTCAGGTATTGGACGGATTACCATAACTCTTTGATCGTAATCGATATTGTAAATGTGTAGTAGTAAGCGGTAAGCCATTCATTAATGCGAGTGTCTTGAGTGCTACTTGGAGTACCTACTGATATTAATGCTTGCAGCTGCTGGCAGTGAATTTTTCATATTCAATTCGAAATTATCTTGCCTTAAAATCTGGCCAAGTCCTTATCAGAACACTATAAAGCACCGCCCAAATCTGCGCGACCAAATCGACTTCGAAGCGGGAACGTTTGCGATGGGCTGACGCGATTTTTGATGGCGTCATGCACGCGCGGCCACTACAGCTGCACGTATAGTACGCGACAGGTCGAAATGCCAAACGAGGTGGGAACGCCACGGACAGAAAAACAACAGAGTGGCATTAATAGGGCTCCGTATTTACTCTTTGGGTACGGAACCCTAAAAAGCGGATTTGAGATCATTGACGACGCGGCGTCGTAGGTAACTCTGGAGTCTGGATGCCTATAATTGTCTACTACCGCATAGAATGCTTCTGTTCAGAATCTCAGGCTAGTTTCAAAGTTGCCCTAGAGGAGTGTTGTATAAGAAGCGGGCATTACTTTGCGAAAGTCCATGATATACAAGGAACCAAAAGCTTAATTTGTTATAATCCGCTGCGGGTTATAGCAAACTAGATGATGCCCGCGACTTCGTCCGTTTGTTTGTAGGTTTTTTTAAAATCCGGTGGGAACTCTTTGATTTTCCGGGATAAAAAGTAACCTATGTCAATTTCCGGGATGTAAACTACCTGTGTACCTTCATATAAATCGGTTAAACGGATGAGCGTTTAAGAATCCCGTGGGAATTTTATGATTTTGCAGGATAAAAAGTACCCTATGTTCGTTCTCGGAATGTAAGCTAACTTTACGAAATTTCATCAAAATCGGTTAAACTTTTGGGTCGTGAAAAGCTAGCATACAGACAGACAGACAGAGACACTTTCGCATTTATAATATTAGTATGGAAGTATGGATTAAGCTTTTGGTTTCTTTTATGCCAAAGAGAAAGTTTGAGCTTCTTTAGATGCTATAGGCTGCTACAGGCTAGACGCTCATATCAGGAGATAGTAGCCAATGTAGCTTATACTTAAGCTGATGTTACATTGTAAAGTAATACAGTTATTCTATGTATAATATTACCCAGTTAATGAATTCGTGAAAATTGATTATTTATGGTAGGAGGGTGCAGCTGCGGCTGGTTACCGATACAAGTTGTCGTTCCGGTATGATGGGCACTAGGTACTCGTACAGTCCGATTGGTCTGTTCAATCCGATTGGCGTATTTAACCTTAGTCTGCATCATTGCTTACGATTATCATTGTAATCCTGGCTGAGCAAAACAAACTCGCAAATTAAAAAAAGAATTGACTAAATTTATAAAATTCGGTCAAGTCCGAGTCGGACTAGCACACGAAGGGTTCCGTACCTCGTATAAGAAATAGCACTTTTTATTTTATTTAATTTTTTCATTGCGGCCATTTTCAAATATTATATTTATTTATTGTTATAGCGGCAATAAAGAAATACTCATTCCGTGAAAATACCAACTCTCTGCCTATAACGGTTCACGAGATATGGCCCGCTGACAGACAGACAGACGGAAGGGTGGACATACATCGGAGTCTTAGTACCTAATAAAATTCCGTTGGCACCCTTCGGGTACGGAACCCTACAAAGGTACCAAGTATAACTCTGTAATTAAGAATTTACGACATTCTTGTACTACCAAAAGAAAATTTGATGAGAAAGCCCCCGTATTTCGTTATGAAAAGTGCCTGCTAGGTTAATACTAAAGAGTATTTTTGGCCTTGATTTTCATAATGTTTACTGATTAAGTAGGTAGAAAACTTAAGGGCTTGCATCTCCTTTCTTAAATTTTTTATTTTATTAATTTATTTATTCAGATACAAGCTAGCACTTGACTGCAATCTGACCTGGTGGTAAGTGATGATGCAGTCTAAGATGGAAGCGGGCTATCCTGGAAGGGGTATGGCAGTTTTCATTAAACCCATATTCCTATGGTTTCTACACGGCATCGTACCGGAACGCTAAATCGCTTGGCGGTACGGCTTCGCTGGTAGGGTGGTTAATAGCCACGGCCGAAGGCTCGCACCAGACCAGACCAGAAATTTAGAAATTATAAAATTCCAAACCCCTGCCGGGAATCTAACCCGGGACCTCCAACTTATAAAACCGTGCCTTAAAAAAACTTATAAGACTGTGCCACGTCGACCGTTAACGATCTATGAGTATTGTAATGGTCATCATCATCATTCCGTACTTCGTGATCACTATACTGGCTGTATTTCACCACACATCTGCCAGATACAGCAGCACTTTATTTGACTGGGACCAGTTTAGTCTTCTTGGACTTTTCCTTAAATGGGTGCTTTTTCGATGTATTCATCAAAGCAAAGCAATCGTCAAATTAAAATTATTGGTATTAAAATTCCTATTAGGACATACCAACAGTAGTCCGAATTATGATTCATGAACATTGAACATGTTAAATACTTCTTAGTTTATCGATAGTTCTACCTATGTTTATTATGTACACTGAGTAATAAACAGTTAATCAGACCGACAGCTCATGGTCGGTCATGCATGGAGTATTGCAGACACCTTAGTGACCGCTGTGCCAAGTTCCTTGTACTTGGTACTGACTAACTAACGAGATGTTCTCGATTCAGTTGATCTTTGCCCTCTATTTGGTTTGTCGCTTATTTTTTTATGACCTCAAACGTTTGCTTGCTTATTTGTTTGTAAGTGCATCGTTAGTAAGTTCGTTCGTTAGTAAAGTCTACCAACAGTACCAACAGCTTATAAAATCTACATCAATAAATAAGTCAACTAACCACATTTTTTTATTTAAACTTTTGCCAGTTTTAGGCAGTGGCCTCCCTTCTAAACTCCTTATCCTATCGATAGTTGAGGCCAGTTTATTTGATTACCTATGTATCAAGTTCGTAGCGCCAACGACGACGCCTCGGACTTTCTCGACGTCTTTTTGTTTTTTCTGGTACCCCTGGTGTTGCGGCCTTTCCCCGTTATTCACCCGTCCGGCCATCATATTATATGTTTTACAAAATGCTTAGACAAAATGTTAACCTATAATATATAGATAGATCAAAATTAGATTCCGAGATACAGCTTGACGAATTTCAACGCAGGCCAAGCTGAAAACAGGTTACAGGTAGTCCACACAAATGAGCGATATGATTCCTAAAAAATATAGGGCGTTCTGAAAATGGGACACCTGCTTTGCGCTATATATTATTGCGCTATATACTTACCTACGTAGATACCTATATTGTGATGCTATATTGTGGGAGGCTGCTTTTGTTAGGATTTTGCTCTCTTTTTATCCAACTGCGCTAAAGCAAAGATAGTTTTGTTATTCACGGCTATCCGGGTATCTAATAAGATGTGAGATTCTTTATACCCTTGAAGCATTCCTACGGCTGTATGAATTTTAATCAAAGAGAAGTAAGTATATTGATATCGATCGAATAGAAATATATCATATCGATTCGTCTAAACCGTGCGATGGTTAGGTACCTATAGGCTAGGTTTTGTTCGATTTACTATGATTTGTATTTAATAAGGATACATTTTATACGAGTGCCTAAAGTAATTATGAAATTAATGCTTTTTATAATCAATATTGGTATTGGTAAAAACTACATCCTATCCACATTTCCTAATGTAGGGCAGAGAGCGGAAATCGGTTTTCAGGTCGATGGTTTCCTTCCCCTGCACTCCTGTAGGTGTAGGAAATTGAATTGATATTGTACCTATTTATAAGAAATAATTACTAACGCTTGGATGTTCCACGTCCAATTTATCTTTCATTTCTAGCTATTTTGCCGAGTGGTTGAAACATTAAATTTACAATTAGTTAAAACCTAGAAACACATGAGTTCCGCTCTTACGGTGCATTTTAGTTTTGAACGTTATCTTGTTCCTGTATACAGTAGAATCTCACAAATCCGGCACTATTAAAAACCAGAGGGTGCCGGATTATTGGAAAACTGTAACATATCTCATAATTAACTGGTTACATAGTTTTAGGTCCTTGCAGGTGCCGGATTAATGGACGTATTGGTCTATTGAATTGCCGGATTAGTGAGATTCTAATGTACTTATGTCATGTGTGTAATAAATGATACAAACAAACAAAGCTACGAAAATTGAGCGATCTTATTAGTGCGTTTGAAATGCTTTCTTCGTTACGCATCCTCGCACATAATATTATTTAAAGGAAAGGCAGCCTTAGGCTCTCAGACCAGTTTTTTTTTTTTGCACTACGATTGCATCTTCCATTGTAACATGCTTATCTCTTATGCTGTGCTATGCATTGGTACATAAAATCGGCAGTGCAAGGGTAAGCCCGCAATGCGAATTTCACCGATTGATATTATCCACAGAATTCAGAGACAGGGAAATTGCATGGAGCCGCACGCACCCGCGAAATAAATACACGCGAATGGCTTCATACAATTTCCATGTCATAGAATTCTGAGAATTAAATCGCCCGGGGAAAATTCGTTGTGCGAGCTTACCCTTATGGTTTTAGGCTGACCGCATATACATATAAAATGTTTATCAGAAAAAAATGACGCGCGCCGAAAGGTACCGGATCGGTCGCCATTCTAGTATACAATTTCTGATAAATAATATGCGGCCGGCCTTTCACCTCATTCTTAAGTACGTAAAGTAATATGATTAATCATCAGTATCTCAACTGATCGCCGGACCACTACTGAGCTCGTGTCTTCTCTCAGAATGATAAGGGTTTAAGCCATAATCCACCACGCCACGCCACGCCACGCCATACCTAATCCAAGTGCGGATTGGTAGACTACCTATGATTATATTATGCCAATTATATTACTATTATCTATACTTATAATAAATTATTACCTATTGAATTTCTAAACATAATCATCGGTTCTTTTCCCGCAGCTTTTCCTAGGAAACTCTTATTATTTATTAATTAAGTAATTTTTTTTCCAGAATAAACTGACAAAAACGATTTAAGTTAGTATGCATCAAATCAAAGAACTTTTTCAATTAAGAAACTGATTTAAGAATTACCATCTAATGATTACTAGAATAAAAAAAAAATACAAACTTCAAGTATTTTTTTGGCCGTTTCTATTTGATCGGTTTTACGCTGAATGGTTTTAGTATTTATTTTTTGACCTACATAAAACAAACTATTGACGACGTTTTCCATTCATTGATTAATGTCCTTGGTAATCCTCAACTTTTATCTTATCGAACTAATGGCTTAAATTTTTATCAATCAACTAGACAACTAGTTCTTGACTCGTGAAGACCTTCGTGGAAGTGAAATGCGTTTTATCAAAGTAAAAATAAAATACACCCCTTTACTATTACCAGTAAAGGCAAGCGCACATTATAGCGGGCCGCATCGGCCCGGTACGGCGAGCATATTTGCGTACTTGTGTGTCCATTGGACGGAGTGATGCGGGCTGCACAGACTGCATTTTGCCGTCAGTCATCGAGTATGACTGACGGCAAAATGCAGTCTATGCATGTCTAGCATGACCAGCGTAGAATGGACAGCTCAGATTTAATATTTTGTTTGACGAGGAAGAAAATAAGACTAGGTATGTACGTCGAAAACATTTAATTTGGATCCACGATAATGTATATTTGCCACTAAATCATTTTTTTTCTGTCAGCTTTAGGAAATGATCAATAATAGCTTGAGCAGATAAGTATAGGTCAATCAAATGCAGAAAATATGCGGCCAGCCTAATTAAAAAAAAAACCCCAAGTAAAGTTTATACTTACGTATTATTCGATTACATTCCATAGTTATTATAGACAACACCTCTTTTATCCTTTATTTTTTGAGTATCCCATTTCCTCAATTCGGAAAATGATGTAACGTCTCAGACCGTACTTATATCTCTATTTTATTGTATGATACATACAATGGATTCTGTGTTCGTAATAGAATGTGTAGCCCATTTAAGTAGTAACTAAATTATATAAAATCTCATTTACCTTTGGAGATAGAGGACGTTCAAAAGGACGTGTTTACAATATCTTGAACTTTGAAGATATTGCAAAAGAGTCCTAATATAGTTTTTACAAAAGACTGCAGCAAAAAGTTCGAGTTGGTATTATTAAAGAAAAATATTGAGCAGTCTCTGGCTAAACATTTATCCTTTACTGGTATACTTATATAGGTACTTCGTATTTTTTAATGCAATATGTTTGTATTGTACAAAGTTGCGGTTTATCCCCAACCTACTCGCTTTAATTTCAATTAAGGCCAACTGAATGCCATTAATCATCGAAGAAATAATATATTGGGGGCAAACTAGAAAATAGTATTTATTGATAGTAGGCAATACAGGTGTGGGTTAGAAGATCGAGTTAGAGGAAAGCCCACTATAACAGGTCACGGTGCGTAGGTTTGCTCGATGCAAGTGGGCGTAGATTCAGTAGGGATGTAACAAAGTTTCGCTTTTGACTCTGAAAGGTCGAACTTCCGTTAAAAGGCTATAGAACTATGTGCGCATCGCCAATCCTCTATAAAAATGCAGCACGTCAAAATATCTTCTATATTATCTAGCTGTTTCTCTTACATTATCTTTGATAAAAATTTCATATTCACCATTTTACCTCGTAAAATAAAAATCTACGAAGATTAGAAAATTGTGTTTTTGCACTTAGCTAAACCAACTTCAATTCAAAATTTGATTTCAACTTCATAATATATTATAAGACTGTTTCTCCGACTATAATTATGATTGTCTTCTACTTCTCTAGCGGTTTAGTGACCGGTAGGGTAGGCGTCTGCGAATGTATCATAGAGGATTTACCATTGTTAGTACTTATTTCGAGTACCTATTATACATGTGCATTTCGTTGTCCGTTCGTCTTGGCATTTATTAATTAAGAACCAATTGAGACTAAATACAATAATTAATAGAGGAATCTGATTGAACATGATTGTGTAATTGTAGTGAGTAGGCACAATGTATCGCACTTTATATTATAATTCTCAGAGAAGAAATAAGTTCAAACTGTAGTTCGCGGTGGAATGTGGGGAAATAATCGTATTATTAAAACGTAAACGTAAACTCCAAAGTTTAGAACATCGGCGTAAAATTGCCAGTCTATCGGTATTCTACAGGATATACTCGTATTTCGAAGAGTGTGCACAAAAACTCTTTGACCTGGTTCCTCCTTCACCTTTCTACCATCGTACTACCAAGCATCGTCAAGGTCTGCATCCGTACGTAGTCGAAATTCCTCGAACACGTACGAAACGATTTGCTTCCTCTTTCCTAATTCGAACCGCTAGTATATGGAACGCCCTTCCGGCTTCAGTTTTCCCTTCCATCTATAATATGGGTACCTTCAAGTCAAGAGTGAATAGGCAACTTCTAGACAAGCGCGCTCCATCTTAGGCTTCATCATCACTTGCTAGCAGGTCTGATTGCAGCCAAGCGCTAGTCTATATAATTAAAAAAAAAAAATATCAAGCGAAACAATAAAATAACATACGTTTGAGAACATTATGGAGAATCTCAGGTTTTTTTCATGCAGATCTCCTCATGGAGATCCATCTCTTCCTTCACCTTCAAAGCAATCCGAAAAGTTAGAGGTCCGTAGACCGTACTCCGCACCCGGGATCGAATCCCCGACCTCACGAATGAAAGGCTGGCGCGGCGTCTGAACCACTAGGCTACCGCTGCATCCAACATATTATATTAAAGTAATTTATTTAAGTTAAATAAATAATAATTAAAGGAATGAATTTCCGGACTGGGGAGTCTCAGTTTCCATTCACACGACATGACAAAAAGTCAACAATGCATTGTATTAATCATGTCATACTTTACTTTATTATTGCATATAATACATCATCTTAAGTTTATTATGGTTACAAGTTAGAAAATCGAGCCATTTTAAAAATACACTTATATGTTTTGGACTGGGTAGGTACCTACTTTCAACTCTATGAAACATTGTTAACGTTGCATTTTTAACCTATATCTTCTTAAAGCCTCAATACCTAAGGCAAATGCAAAGTTAATAAAATTACGTTATAACATCAATACGTAATATTAATTACTTAGAAGTTACATATCATAACATAAGCTAAATAGGTACAGCTATGTTCGTCAATTTGATATTAGGTACTTAGTCATGTCCACTGGGATCAAACTACGGGAACAATCACTTGAAAAACTATTTCTTTATATCCATAGCTTCTAGATTCCGATATAGTTTATTAATATTACAAATGCGAATATCACTTGCTCCGCTAAAGAAAAGTTTGACGTGTGTATCTGTGTATCTGTCTGTGGCATCGTAGCTCCTAAGCTAATGAACCGATTTTAATTTAGTTTTTTTTTGTTTGAAAAGTGGCTTGATCGAAAATGTTTCTTAGCTATAATCCAAAAAAATCGGTCAGCCCTTTGAAAGTTATCAGCTCTTTTCTAGTTACTGTAACCTTCACTTGTCGGGGGTGTTATAAATTTTTAATTTACACTTGTTTAAATATTTATTAACTATCTGTTTCACGTAACTTAATTTGCGCTGATTTAGGTGTAAAATGATCCTGTTAGAATTTCTCAAAAACCTTAGTAATAAAATAATTTAAATTTCCAAACATGGCCAAAGGCTGGTTGTTTACCTTACTTTTGATGCTGTTAGTTATCTGATCTTCTTTTCGTGGCCTTGGATTTTGTAACATTGCCCTTCTTTATATTATTATGATGCCTTTAATTGGATAGACTGGTAACTTTATGCCGACATGATATTTGAATGATCAGTGTGTCAAAATAACAAATGATATTATAATAGATATTAAGTAGGGACTTTAAGTAAGAGAATACGACGAATTTGTAGCCAGGCTAGATGATGCATGCGACTTGTCCGTGTGCATATTAAGGTTATTCAAAAACCCGCTGGAACTCTGATCCAATGTGGAATTTAAGAAAGCTATCTCCATTCCCAGCCAAATTGGTTCATAGTGACTTGAAAGAGTAACAAACATCCAAACTTTTACATCACATTAATATTAAAAAAAACTGTCAAGTGCCAGTCGGACTTCGCTCTTTTAGGATTCCCATTTTGTACATGATTATAAACATCATAATATTTTGGGTGTATGAAATATTTCTTTCTGAGCAAGAACTTTACAGTAAACCGTAAAAAAACCAGAAAACGTTCGTTTGTTTTTGCCACAGAACGAAGTCGCGGGCATCGGCTAGTTCATAATATTAGTAAGATAAACAGTCAGAATCCATGCTCATATCGATCGTATTTCTAAAACCCAGTTAAAATTGTCTACTTATACTTATATCATTATTCACTATGATAAATGTTGTTTATATATACCTACACCCGCCACATATGATCGCGTGCACCACAACGACCTTCCGGAAATTCATGGTCTTGGTCAATCTATGGGATATTAATGCGTTTAGCGTCCCCTGCTTTGAGTTTTCCTATAACGAGGCCAGGTGGAAGCGCGAAGTAATTCCTATTTCCTGCGCCCTTTATAAAGCTTGATTTAATTTATCTTCTAAACTTGGGCCAGCGCTCCCCCGTTTGATAACAGTTGACAGCGCGGAGCGCGTCGTACGCCCGCATGTTCGGCTCTATAACATTTTGCGATATTATTACTCGTCTATTATTTACTGGCTACAAGTTTTTTATTCCGCTAGTCTTCAGAACTACATCCTAGTTTGGAATTAAACATAAAGTAAAAACTTTAGAGGAAATATTTATTCTGAATCTAGTTTTTATATCCCTATCCAGTTGTAAAGTGCATCAGTGAATCATTGAAATGAAAAGGAAGTGGCGAAACTGCTTGTTTATCCTTTGTGATGTTGTGTGAATGATTGATAAGTTTTGTTTAGTGTACTACGTGTTGTGTAGGCCGTGTATCTTGTGACCTAGCTTGGATGTGAATATACGAGTGTGTAAAGCGTATAACTAGAGTGTTGTGCCCGCTAAAAGTAATATAAAATATTACTGATTACTGACGTGCTGCACATACCTGCTACAATATTTATTGTGTGGGTGAGATTCTTAGAATAGCATGAATTATAAATAATTGTATTTGTTCCTTTCTTCTGAATTGGTGGTTGGAGACGTAACAGTCAGTACTTACTTACCTACAATTTCAGAAGATTTCTCAGAAATACGTATAAGTTAATCATTCACTTCGGCTTGTATTTACGTTTTTAACCCCCGACCCAAAAAGAGGGGTGTTATAAGTTTGACGTGTGTATCTGTGTATCTGTCTGTGGCATTGTAGCTCCTAAACTAATGAACCGATTTTAATTTAGTTTTTTTGTTTGAAAGGTGGCTTGATCGAGAGTGTTCTTAGCTAAAATCTAAGAAAATCGGTACAGCCGTTTGAAAGTTATCAGCTCTTTTCTAGTTCCTGTAACCTTCACTTGTGGGGGGTGTTATAAATTTTTAATTTACACTTGTCTATACGTATTTTGTCAAAAAGTTCTTTAAAGTTACAATTCACCATTTCATGATTACTAACGATTAACATGTCTGGAAAATGACTCTTTTTATAAAATCCTTAATAAACACTTAATTAATTAATTAATTAATCCCAATGAATTTCCATTCATTTTAATCATTATGAATTGCACTATCTGCAGGTATAATTTTGATAGTTGTAAGCATAGACTTACGAATTTTTTCGCTATGGTTGTAAGTTTTATACTTTTTGAGAAAATCTAATCAGACTTCCAAGGTAGCGGGTGGCCCGGTTTATTTGCCAGTGTAGATATATGTATAAGTATTTTAATTTCGAACTTCTGTGAATATAGGAACTCATACCCAATATTAATGCTTCATCTATTGTTTAAATAAGCCTGGTACTTTATTATCTGCACAATGGGTATAAGTTATTGTACAATTATTTGTATTAATTAACTGTGACTATTGTTATTATAATGATTTATTGGTTCATTTATAATATGCATTTAATCCTGAAAGCATATTATCTCGACTATTGACCTGTAGAAAATGTTGTTGAAATATTTGTAGTGCAGTGCTAACACTGGTAACTGTATTCATAAGGGATTTGGTTAAAATTATTTGTAATGATTCGAATTAGCGTTTGATATTGAAATTGGAAACGAGGGAGCGGCTGAACTAACAAGATACCAAGAATCAAACTAGCATTAACGAATAGATACATTTGTTTTATATTTCGGGTATCTTGTTTGATCTGTTTCATTTTAAAATTTGTAAAAACTTAAAGTCTGTAGGGATGAATTAATGAATAAACTTTTATTTCATTTATTGATTCATTTGCATTTATGTACATTGCACGTATATAAGTATAATATTAATAGGAACATGACCTATACCATAGATCTATTCCACGAATTAATGCGCCTTACTCACAACCTTGGTTTGGAAGCTGGCAGAAATCTCTGTTTAGTGATAAGTATTTCATATATACTTGACTTAATTTATTATAACTTTGTAACTACAATTTTAGTACATGAACATGAAGCTGCGTCAGGGCGTTGCAATCTGTTGCAATCACAAAACATTTAAGTCCTTTATATTTACGAAATCATTTTTTATTACTTGTAATAATGTTATACATATAATATGTTTTTATTGTACATCACAAAAAAACTATAGAAAACCATAAAGAGAAAGGTTTGCACGTTTTCATAATGACGAAAGTCAAGTACGTATTTAAAGTGGCACAAGTTCAAAGGAATTCTCAATAGAAAATGTGCTTTACTCAGATGAGTGTTCGCCGTACGAAAAGTGGAAGGAACTAGGAAGTAGGAACTCTGTTATCCTCCTTCAAATTTTTCCCTCTAGTCACAAGGCTTTGCAATTTTACGTGTGACATACCTATCAGTTTTCCAGCGCGCATTTCCGACATGCGAAATACGTTTGCTAAGATTTGGGATGTACTTACTTCCATTGCATGTTTCCCGTCTCTTGTAATTTATGAACCTTCGTGGCAAAATGAAACGACATTTTCTAGATGGGCATTATATCTTACATTATGTGCATTATTCATTATGTGCATTTTCTTTACATTACATATAATGTAGCCCGCGACTTTCTTCGCGTGGATTTAGATATTTTTTTAATCCCAAGGGAACTCTTTGATTTTAGAGATCAAATAGTAGCCTATATCCGTATACGGCCTGTGGGCTATAAATTATATAATAATCCCGCAACTTCGTCCACGTAGATTTAAGTTTTTAAAAATCTTGGGAACTTTGATTTTCCGGGACAAAAGTAGCTTGTGTCCATTCCTGGGATGTAAGCTATCCCTATACCTACCAAATTTCGTCAAAATCGGTTAAATGGATGAGCCATGAAAAACTAGCAGACAGACAGACACATTCGCATTTATGGATTAGAAGATTATTTTTACTAAAAAAAACTGTCGTGGGACTGAAATCTGCAAAATTCACGCCTAGGTAGGTATCTAATACTTGACTTTTGACACTTTGAAGTTAATATAATATTACTCATCAGAATTTCATTACAATAATTTCACGCTACTAATTTCGCAAAGTAAATACGTATGTATTTATTTGATTAGGTAGTATGTTTTTAAAAATCGTGCATTACCTGCATCACAGATATCACTCAAGTATTTTATCTATAATCCATACTAATATTATAAATGCGAAAGTGTGTCTGTCTGTCTGTCTGCTACGTTTTCACGGCCCAACCGATGAACCGATTTTAATGAAATTTGGTACAGACTTGGGATACATCCCGGGGAAGGACATAGGCTACTTTTTATCCCGGAAAATCAAAGAGTTCTTACAGGATTTTAAAAAACCGAAATCCACGCGGGCGAAGCCGTGGGCATCCTCTAGTAGTGTCTAAAGTATAGTATGTAAAGTAAAGTATTTTATTTGCTTGAGATTCAAACTAAAAATTCACATGAATGCCACTGTTTAGAAAGCTTTATTGTTAGACATTAAGACATATTTATATAACGTCGTAATTCAAACGATATTTTGATTATATACAATGTACATGTGCATTAACAATAAAAACTTTTAAATAAAACAATATTCATTACTTGTACGTGTACATATCAATATATTAATATCATGGGAATGAAATTCATGTGCGATATTCCAGGTAAGCCCGCTCCCATCTCATCAAATGAGATTGCAGTCAAGGGCTAACTTGTATCTGAATAAATAAAAAAGTTCCATTAGAATCGATTCACTATAATACAAGTTATCGGAAAACTCATTAAGTAAATAAAAAATTTAAAGTATGCGAAAGCAAAGCTAAATGAAACTGCCTATATTTATATTTTATCGACTTATACGATAGGAAACGAGTAGGTCTGTAGGTAACTTTAATAATTAACATCATTATAAAGATTTCGAACTAGTTTAATTTTTGTTGTTGGAATAAATAAATGAATCGGCACGTTCATTACAGGTCGAGGCGGGAGACGTATTGCTCAAGGTTAATGGGACTGATGTGGACCGGTTCACTACCCGAGAAGGTAAGGAATTCGCCATTTATTACCCATGACACTTATATCTCCGAACGTGCGCGTCGCTCGGTGATAACTGTTCCCAACTAATTGACGGACCCCGTCCTCCCGAGGCCTGTGCTTACTACTTTTCGTATGGTAGATTAAAATACTAGTTCCAAAGCACATATGATATTTTTAGCATCGGAAATTAGAAAGATTTGAGAAGCTAGAAACTGCATTTGAACTCTGAAAACAGCACATTTGATCGTAGTATCGGAACTCGGAAGTTATGCGGCGAATGTCCATTCCACCCACTCCACACTAGCTGACACACAATCAATGCGGTTAGCGAAGCTCTCATCTGGCATTACGATACTACCACGCGTAATATAACAAGATGTAATCATAAAAATTTAACACAAACCCCTGACACAAAACCCCACTAAAAAGTAAAACAATAATATTAGTGGAGTCAATTAAGCAGTAAAATAGCCATTCTTAGGAAGTCCTCAGAATCAGCTCCGATTTTGATGTTTTTTTTTTTAATTTTAGTTTTTTATATATTATTTAAAATCAGAAACGTTTTGAAGCGTGAAAATATTTTTTAATCCACATGTATGATATTTATACATGTCCAGTAAAACGTTTCCTTCTCTTTGAAAGGTTGTAGAGGAGATAAATACTATCAAATAACCTCTAAGCACCTATGAGCAAGAAGGGTCCGTTTTTGAGTTATTGATCGTTTTCAGAAAAAGTACATATTTGTTTCTTTTAAAATTAATTTAAAAAAAAGCGAGGCATATTGTTAACTTTTTATTTATCTTTATCTTAATTGTATGGAGCCTCCATACAAGTAAGATAGATTACGTTTTAAACCTGTTCACGTCAATCATGTCTTCAAACATAGTTGAGCCGCATTTGTGATGTTAACGTTAACTCAATGATCGAGCCTATCCCCTTCACGCTTCACGCTATCTGTCGATGAAGGCTCACGACTCTTTACGGGAGAGGCGAAGCGACGCGACGAACGACGAGAAAAATTATTGTTCTATAATTTTGCGAAGTAAACTGATATAGGTGCAACTCCACTAGGGGCAATACGTCATGTACATATTTTTGAAAGGAACAAATTCAACAAATTAACGCATTCACGTCTTCCCTTCATCGATTCCCTTACAATTGACATAAACTTGTTAAGAAAAAGAATTGTCAAAATCGGTTAAGATTATTACAAAGAGAGTTATTGAGCGATAAAAATTATCATTCCCTATCCCGAAATATCCCTATTGTTTTTCGAGTTAAAAACTATTCAATAATACCTGGAGAGCTATAAGTATGCTAAGTACGTTCAAATCCGTTCAGTAGTTTCAATGTGAAGCCCGCACAGACAGTCGGACAAAAATTTAAGAAAATATTGTTTTGGGCTCAATATCGATATTATTGCTTTCTCCGATTAAAAATTTTCAAATTAATATTTGATGTACAGATATCATCCAGGTACCATTTTGTTATTATTCGTAAATATTTGAATTAAAATACTATAAACTGTCCATCTTTGATGGAATTTTTAAGAGTCTGATTTTATTTTTGAACTTTATCTTGTTCATCTTGCTTCACATTTACATGCCGTGGTGGAGAAGTTTACTTTGTAACATATTCAATCAGAGCAATGCTTCGCTTCTGTTGCAATGTGTCTTGAGCCTAACATACTTTTGATTATTCCCATGAGACAATCCAATTCCAACACGACTTTTTAATAAACACCAGCTAATTTAATAATTTTCTATTTCAGTGTTAAAATGTTTGCGACTTTCGTCGGATCCTGTCACACTTCGACTCAAAAAGGGTGAGTTTAATTTATTGTTTGTATCATTATTATTATTTTTTTTTCCTTACTATAAAGCTCCATTATATAATGGTAGCTTTATTCCTACTACGATCTAGCCTATGGGCTAATTAGTGATTTTATTCTAGCTTAAACTTCTACTTATGAATATTTTCTAAATCTAATTTCAGTCCAATAACTGTCCTTAGTTTATTCTAATATGCTTACGGTCCACTATGTTATTGCGACCTAGATTACCTAGACCTAGTAAGATTATGAGTTAAGTTTGAAACAAAACAAAAAAAAACGCGCGACGGCAACAGCACCGCAGAAGTTCACACTGAAAGCGCGCGAATTGTATGTATTATTATATTTATAAATTATAATACAGGAATCCTACACGTACAAGTATAATAATAAAGGTGTCAAAAATCTTACGTCAAAGTAGGTATAAAGTGTAACCGGTTTTTTCCTTTGAGGTACTAACATCACTTACTTTAAAAATATGTAGATTCGAAGTGTATGGTTACGACAATAAAAAGTGCAAGTACCTATCTAAACTGGATGTTTTTTTTATAAAGCCGCCGTGTCCGAAGGGTATTTTTAAAACTAGGTAGTGAGTGAGCTACTGGCTCAAATATCCAATAAAACCTTTATTTACTTACTCGTACGTACTATATGATGAACTATGACATTTGATACGAGAGTTGCGGTTAGCAGTAATAAAATTGGTATATCCCGAGTGGTTTGGTCGAGTTTATGAAATAAGGCGCGGCAAATAAGAGTGGCGATACAGCGAGCAAATTTATAGGTGGCTCCCGGGATTCGACCTGGAATAACTTGCCCACTAATACATAATAATAATGCCGCGCGTCGGCTATGAAACTACTTTTATGTTCTTTGCAATTGCTTAACTCGTCTTCTTAAATTTTAATGTTTTGTTACCGTCTTTACTGTTGTCTGTGACTAAGATAGACAGGAAATGCGTTATTCTCTGGCTAAAGTAGCCTTTTTATCGAATAGGTAAATGTATGTATTTGAATCTTCCAAAGGGCGAAAAAATAGACTTTTAGATGCATTTTGCGTTCACACACATATACATTTTATGGTATTATTTTTGTAATTTTTTGTGAAACAATCCATAGGTATAGTTACTTTGTGAACCAAATTGGAAAAAGAAGGTTTAATAACTTTTTTCCCCCCTTTTTTAACTGTATAGGCATATGCTAGACTGCAATCACACCAAATAGTAAGTGATGATGCAGTTTATGTGGAGTGCACCTGCCTAGAAGATACCTTTTCACTCTTTTTTGAAGGTCCCACAATCCAACTTGTGACCTCCCACTTTGTAAACATGGGAGCTGGTCGTACCTACAATATAGCTGTAAATATGAGAAGAGAGTAATATTTAAAATGTACGGTTTGATGATTAAGGTACACGAGTGCCTTAATCATAATATCTAATACAGTGTGTCGGTTTTGCAGACCCACAGATCAAAGCGAATGTGAGGCGCTACATGTCGGCCGCCGCAGAGCGTCGCTCTAGCCTGCCGCAACGCACAAAAGACAAGTGAGTATTTTATTTTATTCACATACAAGTTAGTTCTTGACTGCAATCTCACTTGGTGGGAAGTGATGATGCAGTCTAAGGTGCAAGCGGGCTAACCTGGAAGGGGTATGGCAGTTTTCACGAATCCCATACTCCTTTGGTTTTTAGATGTGTCGCTTGGTGTTCAGATGGGACTACTTATTTGTTCCAAATCAGTTCTTCATTTGGAATTAAATTAAATCGTAATCGAAATTTTACGATCACCAATAGCTGGTGATTGTGACACACGAAAGGTGTACCTACTTTGAATAAATGATTTTGACTTTTGAATGCTGGACCGAAAACCTTACGAGGGTAGGGAAGTGGGTGGATGAGAAAGGTGGAGCACTGTGTGTGGTGGCGTGTTTTTGGGAAGGCCTATGTCCAGCAGTGGACGCAAACAGGCTGATTGATTGATTAGCTGGTTACCCATCTAGTTACGTACATGGGTCAATTTTGCTGAACCAACGTTAGCGAATTGCGCGGTAGGAACTAAAGGCACACTACTCTCGCCCCTAACAATTAGTAACACCTATTAAAAAATACAGCCATTGTTTTTACCAAACTGCAGTATTCAATTCAAAATAAACCATTGTATGAGCGAAAACAAGATGTGCCATAAATATTTTTTTATCTTTGTCAGGTTCGCGGTTGACCTCGCAACTATCGCAATATTTAGGTCGGATTTTCATTTTACTATCATTCATGTCAAAAGGATTGCAAAATTATTTATGTACATATGTATCTATGTATTTTTGTGACAGCTGAGCTGTAAGAGATTGTGGCGCAAAAATTTGGTTTTGAGCAAACACGTCATGATAACGAAATGTTAAATAGTACCTAACTGTTATTTAAGTATAATCGTTGGGATCTAAGCTCAAGGTACATTACGGCAAAGACGAAGTTTAGTCTAGTTACCAACACGTGGTAATGTGAATTGTTTTTGACCCTCTGGCTGGTCCTTTTCATTTTGTTTCATAGAGATTATTGTAACATTCATAAAAAAAAAACACGACGGTTTGCATTAACTCTGCCGCAATGTGTCTTGAGCCGAAATGCATTATTTAGTTTCGTCCATCCGATCCGTTACCCAATTAGTATTTGAGAGATACCCCCCCGCCTTAGCATGAAAGTTGTGATTGTCTTATTGCTATATTCACAATCACTGTTGTCATTCTGCGAATGTGCATTTTAACCAGTAGTTAGAGAGAGCTAGGAAATCAGACGATTGTGATTGTCGCACTATAGTTGTCAAAATTCGGTTCTACAGGACCGATCGATGAACAAGTCAGCTTCCGTTTTACTCGTGCCTCGTGGTTCACATCACAATACCACAGTCTTGCGATGATCCATCGCCGAATTTTACCGGCGAGACCAAAACCGCGCCACAGCTTGCACATAGATCAGGCCCTTGGGCTGCCTGGTCACTTGCCAAACTATGCCAAGCGGAGATCAGCAGACCAATCAGATTAAACGACGTGATATAAGCTTTTTGGCCGAAAATACCGTCTCCGCTCCGCTTGAGTGGATACTCACCCTAATGGGGCTGGACTGTCCGCGCAATAACCAGACGCATGGCAAGCCCATTTACCCGCCATTCAATTATCTTGCTGACATTCAGAAATACTGACTCAATAAAGATAGCGCCAGTCAATGGGATGTAATGGATGAAGTTTATTTTTATTTTCAACTTCTGTCTTAATAACTTCGAGCACAATCATTTTAATTTTATTAGTACCGCTATTAAGGCCCGTAACTTTTTCGTACGAGATAAATTTTGTACGAAACTTTTTGTAAATAAAATCTGATTGTTGGCCTTGTTTTTACACGCCACCAAAACCGAATTTAACATTCAATTCAGTCGTTTTTCTAAGAAGCGATAAATAAGCGATAGTACAGAATTCCTTAACTTTGCTTCGTGTTTAGTGAACTGTGAAATCATATTAAAAGCTTATTGCAAATAGATACCTACTTAATGTAGATACTTATCAAAAAATATCGAATTGAAAAACTTTTTTGAAGTACTGAAATAAGTAGGCAAGCACCCAAGTACCTACTAATTCATAAAATTCCGTCTTTAGGCTCACTTTTTTTTTATTTGTGTTTTTCGCATCTGGGTTTAAATATACTACCATACTACGAACTGTCAAAAAAAACTGTCCGTCAATTAATTGAGATACGCTCCAAAAACCCAATTGAACTTTCCGATATGCATTTTAAAGGGATATAAATAGATTCATCCCCGTAATTGGAAAATGGGAGGTATGGTAAAGTTCAAATTTATTTTTATACCCGTTATTTATATTTACACCTCCCTTCGGCCAGTATATTTAGATGCGCCTTATTTTGGGTGTAACCGTAAACCAAACCCCCTAAAGTTTGACAGCTGATACCCGAATGTGATAACCGATCGCCGTAGCCATATGTGTCGCAGACGGTCACCCTCGCCCTCTTCCGCGTAGCTAGGGTTGATAGATTACAAAATACTAATGTCTTAATTTTATCTATGTACGAAAAAGAATTGATTTATTGGCATATCAACGTTATAGCTAAAGCGCTGCTAGGTCTAGTAACTTGAGAATTTGCATGTAGGTTTTTTTTATTAAACAGATAATATAAATTATTTAGATAAAACTATGAAATCCGTATTAGGTAGGTAGGAATTTTTATCACACAATAGTTTTAGTAACTTTAATCAGATCTTCAACTGTTATTTATATAAACAAAATACAATACCTATCTACTTACTCTTATTGTTAAATATAATTGCTTTAAGTTTTTTAAATCCCGTGGGAACTATTCTTTCCTGAATAAAAAGTAGCCATGCCTGTTTCCGGAATGCAAGCTATCTCTGTACGAAATGTTAAAATCGGTTAGATGGATGTGCCGTGAAAAGGTGAAGCGGACAGATAGACACACTTTTACTTTTATAATATTAGTATGGATGTGCGACTTGAACTCCTAGCTAACTTTGATAGCAACCAATGCAATTACTCTTTCTTGTCATTATTGGTTAAATAGCTTAGTTCTAGAAAAGAGACAACAACAACTCCAAACTTAGACCAAGTTTGTTTACTACAACTTCAAAATAATACATGGGGTTCACAACCCTATATAAAGAGCGCATTAGAGGTTAGAGGGAATCCCTCGTAAGTCATGACCGAAACTTCGAACGCGTAACAATAACAAAGTAAATAGGTAGGTAATAGGTATTGACTATCAGGAAACAAAGTAATTGCAAAAAGGCTATTAAATTTAATAGCCTTTATTGCTATTCATGAACGTGACTTAAATGTGCAACTTATAAGCGATAAAGTTTTATCTTGCATGCGACATTATAGGTACAGAGACTAATTTTAATCTGTGAACATTTTTTAAAGATGAGAATTTCTCAAATTCATAAATTCGTTTCGTAATTAAGAATATTATTTTGTATCTAATGTGTATATGTCACTGGTATTTTCACTGTTTTTTGTGTTAATATAGGAAATCTAAAACATATAACTGAGAGCTGAGGGACTTTATAACTTACAAGAGGCGCGCGCACAGTTCGCTGAGTTTTGGGTGCTTATTAAAATTGTATGAGTTTCTATGCAACGGATTACATCAATCGCTGCCGTCCTTGATGTAACGCGATAGTTTACAATGTAAACTTTACCTTCAATAAATGTATAGATACTAATCCAATTTGTAACGTCACGTTTTATTTATTCATTTTTTAATTTATTCTGACTGACAAGTTAGCCCTTGACTGTGATTACACCTGATGGCAAGTGATAATGCAGTCTAAGATGGAAGCGGGTTAACTTGGAAGTAGTATGGCAGCATATTCCTTATCAGCTTCTACGCGGCATTGTACCGGAACGCAAGTCGCTTGGTGGCACAGCTTTGTCGGTAGGGTGATAACAAGCTACAGCCGAAGCCTCCCACCAGACTAGACCAGAGACAATACAGAAATTTAAAATATCGTACAAAGACTTGAAAAATCACTACCATTTTATAATAGCTACAGTTTAATAAAAATTCAGAATCACTACATTCATGTAAATGAATGAATCGATGTTTATTCAATTTTAATTAACACACTCTATATGATAATTTGGTCGTTATTGCTTCGCGTAACATGTTTGACGTGAATAATGAATGAAACACAAACTGTACTTTCACCCATCACGTTTGTTTTGGCTAAGATTCAGCTAAAGAACTAAAATCCGATTATTATCACTGTATTCAAAATGGAAGAATGGTTAATTACTTTTGTTCTTAAAAGGATTATCCAATTTTTCAGACATGCAGTCCACGGAAATTATAACACCATTAATAGTCACAGAATAAATTATTTTCAGAAAAACTACCGCTTACGAAATAATAAGTGCCAAAGTAGTCGTTTTTAACTCCCGACCCAAAAAGAGGGGTGTTATAAGTTTGACGTGTGTATCTGTGTATCTGTCTGTGGCATCGTAGCTCCTAAACTAATGAACCGATTTTAATTTAGTTTTTTTTTTGTTTGAAAGGTGGCTTGATCGAGATGCCAAGAAAATCGGTTCAGCTGTTTGAAAGTTATCAGCTCTTTTCTAGTTATTACTGTAACCTTCACTTGTCGGGGGAGTTATAAATTTTTAATTTACACTTGTTCGACATAATTTATCAAAATCCAAATCTAAGGAGTATGTTAGGAGTTATAGAGGAACAGATGAACGTACATAAGAACATCCTTTCGGAAAGTCAGGCAATGAATTTTTATTCATTTCCAAATGGCGGGATATTCGCGGCGATTAAGAAAACTCTGACCTCGTTACTATAATGAACCTGTGGAATGGAAGCGTCACGTGCACAATACTGAATTGTTAAGCTTTCCAGCACTTCAGAGCGTCATAAACTATGTATAACGAGCAGCCTGCAGCTAGCTTCCTTTGCCCCGCTTCAATAAAATTTCAACTTTATCAAAAAACCGGTCAAGTGCGAGTCAGACTCGCACACCGAGGGTGCCGTACTCGGATATTTTTCTCGAAATTTTGCACGATAAATCAAAAACTAATAGGTACATAAAAATAAATTAAAAGCTGTTTTAGAATGTACAGGTGAAGCCCTTTCATATAATGCCCCACTTGGGTATCAATTTGAAAATTAAAAATACAAATTATTTGTTCATGGATTTTTTCCTTTATTTATGCTATAAGACCTACCCACCTTCCAAATTGCATGATTCTAGGTCAACGGGAAAGTATCCTATAGGTTTCCTTGACAGACTGTCATAGGATGTTTGTGCTATAAGGGTCCCTTTTTTCCTTTTGCGGTACCGGGAACCCTAAAAAGCGGCTGAAAGTCGGCTCTTCTCCGAAAAGACTATAGAAATTCTATTCAAAGAAGCAACACAAATTGAAATATAAATTTAAAATCTCGTTTATAAAGGCCGAAATCAAAATAGTCGACTTTTAAACACGAATTTTAAGCAATTCGTAACTTTTAAAACCATGCTTAACTAATTTGAGCTATTCAAAAACAGGCAACTAATTAATCAATTGACTTTACTAAATAGGCGTACGTACTACTATAGTTTGAAAACGATTATTTTTTATTATCATTTTCTTTTTTTGTAATCTAGATCGGGTTCACCGCCATCTAGTAATTCTAACAGCAATTCATCGAGCAACTCGTCGAGCAACGGGTCGGGCGGCCAGTCGGGGGATAGTTGCGAAGGATTGCTGACGGAAGAACGGGTGGAGAGGCGACTGCGCGTCTCGCAGCCTAAGTTCGAAGCCTATATGATGACTGGGGACCTCATGCTCAACCTGTCCAGGGTTGAGCATCCACATCACAACCACCACGCACCCACACATCGAACACATTATCACAGGTATTTTTTTAAATTAAGTAAAGTACAGGGCGCGAAGTTTTTTGAACGAGCCATACATATTATGACTGGTATTCCCCTTACCTCTCTAACTAAGTGTAAAGCTTGTGCTAGAAGTAGGTACGACTCGTGCAACCGGTGGGGTTTGACCGCCGACCTTTCGGATTTCAGTCCGCTCCTGTAACCGTTGAGGCTCTAATTTATTACAATCGAAGGACCTACGCTAACTCAATTAACAATGCTCAATCGCACAATTATATGTATTTTGTCAGCGACTAGCCGTTGATTGCAGTTTTGAAAAATTTTGTAGGGATTTGCTCAGACTTGTGGCCACAAATATGCCAACATGTGCCACTTTACCCCTTTTAATCTTAACCGATAGGCAAGTAAGCAGCTTCAAATAGTCCGCCAGTATCTTGCATAAATGTTCGACTTGTTTTATTTCCTTTGTATTAAAAAAAAATGAAAAAATTGATTTAAAGAAACTAAATCCATTTTACCAAACATTTAAAAATACATATGATTAACATTACATGTCATTTAAAAAGACATATTTTTCAATAATGTAATTTATTGTAGATACAATTCCACGCCCGCGTCGCCGAGTGAGAATCGGTTAGCAGCTCGCGTCGAGTTGTCACAACGGCACAACTCCTCACCCGACACGGGCTTGGTCGGGGACCACGCCAACAAATTGTAAGGTTTTTCAAGAGCGTGATTCGCTAACTAACTGTTCAAACTGAATGATTTAACATGGGGTGATTCTACAATTTTGCTTCACTGAGTGATAAAAAATGTTAAATGTCAAATGAGCTGGGCGGGCTATCATTCAGCGTTGAACACTGAGGTAGCGAAATACCCCCCAGGCCGTTACTGATTGGTTGGTAGCGGTGTTGTATCGGTACACTCGGTTCTTCAGTATAACGAAACAATACCGTCTCGATTTCTCGCTTGTCGTGCCGTTTAGAGCAGGAACAATTCTAGCAGAAAAACTTCAGTGAAAAACCGAGCCCATTTTCTACGAGTGTTGTCTTCTGACGTTTTAATACTAGCTGATACCCGCGACTTCGTTCGCGGGGATATAGGTTTTTAAAAATCCCGTGGGAACTCATTAATTTTCCGGGATAAAAAGTAGCCTACGCGTTAATCCACGGAATATTCAATTCCAAATTTCAGCCCAATCCGTTCAATAGTTTTTGCGTCAAGGAGTAACAAACATACATACACACAAACTTTCTCCTTTATAATATTATAGTGTAGACACATATTGGAGCACAATTTCGCGTGTTTCTTTGCTCGTATTATTCCACTAGATGTGACTAAAGAGACGCATTCCATCACGTATGTCGGGCCGATGCCGCGCCGACGAATCAGGCAACGGCCTTATGTCACCCTAGTCATAGCAAATCAACAATTTTTACACTCATTAACGGTTTCAGCTTTGGCAGGTTCAATTCACAACCTGCGTCACCGGCGGGCGGTAATGCAGCTGCGAGTGAAGTCGCGACACGCACACAGCAACATATCGTTCGAACTTCGAGGTCCGAAGATCATTTACAGGTAAATAAAAATAAATTTATGATGTGGTGCCTCTAGTGTCCGTTCTTTTAAAGTCTAACCGTACTAAAATAAAGCATATGCAGCTGAGTCGAGGCCGCATGCGGTGAATTTTTTATACTGAATCGAAATGGGAATCAGACAAAAAATTCGAACCTAGTAATCAGCATGGCAGCGTTGACTAAACGAGGACATCATTTAGTCAACAGGAAGAAATCTAGATGATTTTCGTTAACGAAAGAACGTGTAAAATTTTCCTCAGCATTTTATTCGCGCAGAGCATTATCCGAGCTATTCAATGTGTCACATTGTAGCTGAAATCCGCTAGATTGGTCCCTAGTCTTAGTTGGCTCGTGTGGGCTAGGCGTCGCGACATGTGCTTTTGACGTCATTTGACGTACCGAGCGTGTGGCTCATACGACATTAATGTTCATATGGTGCAATTAGCATTAAAAGACAATGTTTGAGAACGCGGCGTAAGTTCCAGAAGGAGTCATCGCTAAGCGCGGTGGCGGTGGAGCTGGAGGAGGACGTGACGTCATCGCTCAACACGCTGCTGGACGCGCGCCCCGACTCCGCCACGCCCGCGCCGCGCTCCGACTCCGACGAGAGAGACAGGTGCGTCAACACTAGCGTATACTGCAGCAGTTAGAGGAGGACGTGACGTCATCCCTCAACACGCTGCTGGATGCGCGCCCCGACTCTGCTCTCTTCTCAGTCGCGCTTAAAATACTTGAAATCCGGACACGGTTGAGAACCGTGCGCCTTGCAGTCTCTTTACAAGTTACGTAACTAATAAAAGCAATAATGCACTCTGTTCACAACTCTTATTTGAAGTCCCCTAGCTATACTAGCGTTCCTCATCGGACGCTAGTACTTTATTTACTTATTCTAAAATAATTTATATAAAAACTGTAATAAATAGTATGTTATTTTAATATTCACAAATAGTTGTGGTACCAGGATCGTGTGGACGTACAACGCGCCCGTGTCGCAGTGCAACGGCTCGGCCGCCACCTCCAACTCCACCTCCATCTCCGACGGCATGTCGCAGCGGTGAGTTTAACGAAACACTGTGGTACTTCACGCTCACGCCAAACTCCGGCCAATTTTTTTTGGTCTTGATGCCGTTTTCAAATACTTTTTTAACGCAGAAATATTATCCAATTCTACTCAATTTCATGACGACATAAAGCATTTCCAATATCAAAATAAGGCTAGGAGCTCAAGGGTGGTTAAATATTCGGCTGTCAAATAGCCGCCTCGATACATTGTACGACAATGTGTATTAGTAAATCACAAAAGAAAATTTTACAAATGTTTCAAAATTCTCAATATAGAGCCTTATTAACGAGTTCTCCAAGATTAGTGGAAATAATAATATAGTTGTCGTGTATCGCAGGTCGTCGTCCCCGCTGTCGCCGACGTCGGCGTCGTGGTCGGCGCTGTCGCCGCACCGGCCGGCGCTAGCGCCACACCACCACCGCACACTCAACGGTAATCATCAAACAATGCTAACTAGTTCCAGCCTGCCGATTCGCTAATTCGGAATTGATAGCCACTGAGCTGATTTGACGTTTATTTTTAATCCATTGAAGGTTTTCTAAGAAAAAGTATTTTAATATCACTCAGTTAAACAGCAATGTAGAACTAACCAATGTCAAACGAGTATGGTGGCTATCATTCAGTGTATAGGGTAGTGCCTAAAACAAGGAAATTTAGAAAAGCTTGGTTTAGGACCAAACTAATATTGATTGAAAACCTTGGTCTTACTACTAGCATTCTTTATTGGAAATTCTTAAGCATGTAGCCACTTTTTAGGAATAGGCGTCAGATTGTGTAGATATTTCAAAAGTGACAAATTCAAAAGAGTATTTCTTTTCTAGGTGATATGAGCTTATCAGAAGCCGTATCGAATATTTCTAGTCCAGACTTTCAAGACCAAGACGACATGTTCGACACGGGTCGGGAATGCCCCAGGATGGAGCTCTCCGACCCTTCGGACTCCGACTCTACGATACTAGTCTCCGAACCTTGTCACAAACGAGCCAAATCCAACTCCTCTTACTCGGAACACGGCAGTGACGTCACGCTGAACGGCGACAAAGACTATAGGATAGTTATACAAGTGAAGGGACCAGAGAAGAACGCTAACGCGAGCGATACTGTAAATAATAATAACAATAGCACTAACTACGCACAAAACGGAAAGGAGAACGGGCACAACTCACCTGAGAATCAGGGTTATCAGGTACATTTTTTTATTCATATTGCTATCTATGCATTTACTCAATTTCAGACAGACAACAAAGTGATCCTATAAGGGTTCCGTTATTCCTTTTGAGGTACGGAACCTTAAAAATAATGATATTAGTATGAGTATAAAAAAAAATATACTTGGTTGTAGGAATTATGTAGCGGTTCGGATGCGGGATCGGACGAGGGCTCGGATGTGGACTCGCTACACTCGTTCCACTACAGTCCCAAGGCGGTGGACATCCCCTCCGCGGAGCGCCTCGCCAAGCGCCTCTACCACCTCGACGGTTTCAAGAAGTCGGACGTGTCACGTCATTTAAGTAAAAAGTGAGTGATATAATAAAATATAGGAACTATGCAGTGGTTCCCATAGTAGTTCAGATATATTTTCTTCAGTAGAGTAAATTAACTGTCTAATTCATAAACTCACAATAAGTTCTGCATACTAATTGTACTAATGCTTTACAATATTATTGGCGTCACTCAGAAAAGCAGGTATTATTTAAATATTTTTATGGAATTATTGGAATGTCCTCTCATTACCAACACAAAAAACACAAGTTCAATGTGTAAAGGTAATCCGAGAGTCTTAATCTGAACAAACTAATGCCAAAATAAATAATTTAATTAGAGCGTGATTGCTATCACAACATCTAATTATTCAGTTCACAATCCAAAAATCGAAAATATGCGATATCTACTAAAACCTTCAAAACACCCGTATTTATGCAAGTTCAATCTTGTTGGCCGCCTAGCAACAGATTGTATGACATCGAATGAGCCAAATATCGATTTTATCAAACTACCTGCATTAGATAAATTAATAATTTTATATTATTTTTGACAACTCAAATCAATTTTTAAAAATAACCTTACAATATGATGATTAAATCCTTTTATTTCTCCATGTAACGTTAGGGCTGTAGTTAGTTTCCATATTGTGTTGTTTTTGGCTACTGCCTCGACATTTTTCCGCCAAGTCCCACACTTTTAAAGTCTGCTCAATGGATCTTCTTCAGTTGTAGTTGGT
This sequence comes from Maniola jurtina, assembly GCF_905333055.1. Classification (NCBI taxonomy): domain Eukaryota; kingdom Metazoa; phylum Arthropoda; class Insecta; order Lepidoptera; family Nymphalidae; genus Maniola; species Maniola jurtina. The sequence continues at coordinate 10,266,798 of NC_060036.1, read as the reverse complement.
TGACCAGGTCTTCTTTGACTGAGAAGTTACTGGGAGTAGAACGCTTGGTAATAATGATGTCTTCGTATATTCCAGCAACGAATTCTCCCGCGCCGTTGCGGAGGAGTACGTGAAGCACTTCGAGTTCAGCGGCGCGACACTCGACGAGGCGCTGCGGTCGTTCCTCGCGCGGTTCGCGCTGAGCGGAGAGACGCAGGAGCGGGAGCGCGTGCTCGTGCACTTCTCGCGGCGGTTCTTGGAGTGCAACCCCGGCGCTTTCAACTCGCAAGGTCAGTGTAGTGATGCCCGTTGTATTTATCCTGCTCTATCATCAAACCTTACTTGAAATAATTAAAATATTGGAGCAGATGCCGTACACACACTGACGTGCGCCATAATGCTGCTGAACACGGACCTGCACGGCTGCGGCAGCGGCACGTTCCGCCGCATGTCGTGCGCCGAGTTCATCGAGAACCTCGCCGAGCTCAACGACGGCGAGAACTTCCCGCGCGACACGCTCAAGCACCTCTACCACGCGATACGCAACCAGCCGCTGCAGTGGGCGCTGTGAGTATACATACACTTATACTCACTCTTGTATACTACTGGAATAGTTTCATTTCCCATCTGGTGTCTGTTTTGTTCAAATTATATTAAATTACCTTTACCTTTACCTTTTATATTAAATTACGGTTACCTCTGCGTTAGGATTTCTTATCCATTTTCTATAAAATCAAGAAATGTAGCGGCCTTGATGACAGTGGTGGGCGGAACGAAAGCTGGGCGATGATACATTCAACGCACAACTAGTAAAAACGACGACATCATACCCGTGGAATTCGCAATTCACATAATGGGTATTTTTATAGTATAGGGGACATGTGCCCTAGTTATGGTAACGCATATCAATCGATTGCGATTGTTAAGCAACGTTGATCCACGTCGGCAACTGGATGGCTGACTGATTTTGGGGCCAAATTTGGCCTTTTCGAGTCCTCCGTGCCTCGGAGAACACGTTAAGTCGTCGTCGGTCCCGGTTACCATCACTAACATCTGATAATAACTGTAAACCCTAAGAAACGAAATCTCCTTCTCTTAGTGAGTTGTATGCGGAAGGATCTGAGGACCCACCGCATTATTATCCCAAGAGAAATCGTGCCATTATGTGATTGTGATGTGATTAATAAAAAGGGGCCACGACCCTCAGGACTGAGGAATACGACTATAAAGAAGTCTTTTAATATTCAAAAACGTCTTTCAGACAGACTTCAGCTTGTCCAGAGACCGGAACTAAACAATGCTTTGCCTTTACAGAGACGCGGAAGCGGCGCCCACTGGTGGCGGTGAAAACAAAGCGACGCCGCCGGTGGGCAGCAACCCGTTCCTGGACCTGCCCGACCAGAGTCGAGCCGTGGAGTACAAGAAGGGCTACGTCATGCGGAAGTGTTGTTACGACGCTAATGGGAAAAAGAGTGAGAAAATGTTTTATATCTGTTACCCATATCGAGGGGCGTGTGACCTACTTGTGACAACGCATATCGATCGATTGCGATTGTTAAGTAACGTTGACCCAAGTCGGTAACTGGATGGGCGACTGACCTTGGAGGTCCAAATTCGGCCTTTTTGCTTCCTCCGTGCCTCGAAGAACATGTTGAGCCGTTGGTCAAAACCGTTTTTTTTTTTTAATGTGTTTTAGCCCCATTCGGTCGTCGCGGCTGGAAGATGTTCTACTGCACACTGCGCGACCTGGTCCTATACCTGCACAAAGACGAACACGGCTTCCGTCGGAGCCAAATGTCCGATAACTTGCACAATGCTATCAGGTAATCTACAAATCAGTTATTTTCACTGGATTGATCGCATTTCTAATACGAACCGATAGGTTTTAGCGGCTAGGATATGGAACCCCCTTCCGGTATCAGTTTTCCCTTCCACTTTTAATATGGGTATCCGTCAAGTCAAGAGTGAAGCAACTTCTAGGCAAGCGCGCTCCATCTTAGGCTGCATAATCACTTGCTAGCAGGTCTGATTGCAGCCAAGCGCTAGTCTGTAAATTAAAATAAAAATTGATGACCGCGACTTTGTCCGCGTACATTTAGAGGTTCCCACGGGGGAACTCTTTAATTTTCCGACAAAAAGAAGGCTATGTCTGTCTCCTGTACCGTTCGTTAAATTATGTGGATGGGTCGTGAAAAGTAACAAGTACACATTTATAATATTAGTATGTTCTGGATGATGTCCATAATTTCGTCCGCGTGGGTTTAGATTTGTAGAAATCATGTCATAGTAAAAATAACTTATCAGTCTCCAGCTGTGTGATTCACTAACTCGGTGTTCTACACTGAATGATGGCCGGCCTCATTATGTCATTGCTTGGTTTTACTTTGCTGCTTCACTGAGTGATATTAAAATATTTTTTTTTGTAAAGAAACCTTCTATGAATTAAAAGTCAATGTCAAATGGCTATCATTCAGCATTGAATACTGAGTTAAATATTATATCTTCAATTCATGCAAAAAATTTACATCGATCTGTTGCGGAGTGATTGAAGAACAAACGAGCACACTCACATTTATCGTATAGATAGTGATTCATATAATAACTTCAGGATACATCACGCGCTGGCAACGAAAGCCACGGACTACACGAAAAAGCAACATGTGTTCAGATTGCAAACTGCAGACCAGGCAGAATACTTATTTCAAACTAGGTAAGTATTTTTAGAATATTTAAATTTTGTTTAAACTGGAATGGATTATTCAGGATAAAAATAACCTATCCATCTCTAGGATGCAAACTATCTCTTTTCTCTGTACCCAATTTCGTCAAAACCGGTTAAAAGAACTTGCCTTGTAGAATCGTGGTCGTCATTTACCATGAGATCAAAGGCGTCGGACTAATGTAACAAAACTTTATAGGGTTATAGTATGCAATCTGCGTTAGGTACCCTTTAAATTGGACTTTACTCATATGTTACGAGTATATATGCAATTTTCAGCGACTCAAAAGAACTATGTTCATGGGTGGAGACGATCAACTTCGTCTGCGCGGCTTACTCGGCGCCGCCGCTGGCCGGCGCGGTGGGCTCGCAGCGCAAGTTCCAGCGCCCCCTACTGCCCTGCACGCACACCAAACTATCAATGGTAACTGACCATGAATCTCTATCCGCATCCGTATATGTTGCAGCGAAATGGCATAAACCGGGAGTTACCCAACTCCCTTAGGGCTAACGCCCGGGAGATGTTAAAACGACAACTCAATTAGACTATTTCACTAAACAAATCTAGTGATATAGAATACTGAGCATCTGATAATATTAATAAGATAATATTACCCAATTGAACCTAAGTCCCCGGCCTGCGCCCAAATCAAATCATAGTTTTTTCCGCGGGAATTTTAAATCGCAGTGCGGGCATCTCTATATGATTGCAAGTGTCACGGAATTGCGAAGAAAAATGCGCGATTTTTATTCACAGTGCGGGCTAGCTTAGCCCTGAGTGTGAACTGTGAACGGACCATAAGATGATCTTTTGTTCCCAGCGAGAACAACTAGCGGACCACGAGGAAAGGGCCGCGCGACTGGAGGAGGAGCTGGCGGCGCTGCGCCACGCGCGCGAGCACCCGCATGCCACGCGCGACAAGGACCACTACCTCGTGCACGAGGTACCGTCACAGCATACTTAATAAATAGTACCTGACAGGTACAGAAGGCCTAATCCGCAAAGCGTAAATAAAGCGTCTCTTATTACAAAACAATAAAGTGCACTTTAGATCTCACAATTTACTATTATTTTATCACGTTTTTATTTCCTTTCCAATAACTTTACCAAACATGATATGATTGTATTGGCGGGTGTTTACTTGAATATTTTTTTCTGAGTGCATTTAATTCTTGATTTAATTTTATGTACTTATCTGTTGGCAAACCAGTAAAATAATTGATGAAACACGTTTGCAGATAAAGAGGTACCGCACGTATGCGTACGTGATGCGCATGCGCGGTGGCGGCGCGGGCGCGGACGACAACGCGCCCGCGCTGCCCGAGCGCGCGCACGCGCACAACCCGCCGCCCTGACGTGCCATGGCGCTGTTCGCCGCCTGCGTGCTCTGATGCCCCGCCGCGCGCGCCTGCTGCGTGGCCCCACTGAACGTCGAGCGCGGACGCTATACGCTACACCCACAAATATAAGTTACGACAGCAATGTACATCTGAACAAACTGGCTTGACATCGGCAAAGTGTGAAAAAGTGTGGATGTTACACAGTGAGCCGCAAATATAAGTTACGTACGGTAATTACTTCTGTGTTGGTTCCCGGCAAAGTGTGACAAAGTGTGGATGTTACACAGTGAGCCACAAATATAAGTTACGTACGGTAATTACTTATGTGCTTGATACTGGCAAAGTGTGACAAAGTGTGGATGTTATACAGTTGAGCCACAAAAATAAGTTACAATTGCAATGTACCTTGCAAAGTGCAAACTAGCTTGATACCAGCTAAGTGTGACAAAGAATGGGTGTTATACAGAAGGAGCCACAAATATAAGTTACAAGGACAGTCCAAGTGCAAACACTATAGATTAGATCCACCAATATTAGTTACGACGTTATAAGATGTAGACGTCTTTAAATTAAAATACTTTGCTTGCAAATCCACAGATGCCATTGTAACTTATAATTGAGGCAATAATGTATTCAAGTGACGTGCGTTTTACTATAGTGTTGTCGCGCAAATACAAACTGAAATAGCAACTTGTCCCAAACTTTAAGAGAATGTGAACCAAGTCAGGCAAAATGGGTGTGAATGTGTCCAAAATCTTGTGCTTACAAAGAACTGACTCTCGCCAAATTCTAAAGATAAGTTATATGTTGTATTTGAAGAATAGAATTAGCCTCATGGTAGCTTATTCTGTTGTACATATTCTCTAAACTAAATTGACAAGTCTAAAGTTGCCTTCAAACTACGGAAATATAATATAATATATAAATATCGCTCACCCTACTTTTAAATGTCACTGTCCACACTTAGATGTAATATTATTACATCTAACAGTGTGAACAGTGACATTTAAAAGTAGGGTGAGCGATATTGATGTATTATATTATATTCCGTAGTTTGAAATCAACTTAAATGTAGTGCTATACTTTTGCTGAAGGGAACATTATGAAAAGGATAGTAATCATTTAGACCTGTCATTTTTGTACAGTACAGAGATTGTGTGCAGCAAAATTATTATAGCCACAATGCCCCTTAACCTTTGTAACCATTGCAAGGCTGGATGCAGATTAACAATAATAAAGATGTGAATGTTGTGAAGTGACAGCATGTATAACTCTTAAGTTATTTATAAAAATTTACAGACATTATAAACGACTTAAAAACAATGAATGTATGACAGAAATGTGTATAAGCCATATTCTTTATGTAAATTTTTATTTGTAATCGAAATTAATGCTGAATCAAAGAACTGTAGAATCATTACATAGGATTTTTCCATGACCATGGGAAAACAAAACTAGGGAAAAATTGGTCTTTTTGATGTGGCTACTTCTGTTATAACACACACTCTGTACTTCTGTTGTACACAGTCTCTAAACTAAATGAAACTGACAGGTCTAAATCTAGTGCTATCTTTTTCTACAGAGAGCATTATGAAAGGGATAATCAGCAATATATTTAGACCTGTCATTTTAGTTTAGATATTGTAGAGCCACATTAAGCTGTTGTTGCCAACCTTGGTGACAAAACACTACTTTGTAATATAAAAGTGAAACCAAAGTGGCAGTCAAACCCCACCTAATTAACCTTTTGGTTGCATACTGAAATGGTAAGAATGAAAGTATAGAATTTGATAATTCTATTTAAGCACCACTTCATAATAACTCTCAGCCTATATTGGGCCCAAAAATATCAGTTATATTTTATAAAATAACAAAAAAAAAATGCCTACAGATTTTTTGGTGCAAAAACTGCTCATTAATAAAACCTAACCACCACCTAAAATTAATCAAGAACTTAGATCAGAAGCATAAAAGTACATTTTATACATTAATGTTACTAATAAAAAAAATGTAAATAAATGAAAATTCTTATTGTAATAATAATGTAATATTATTGTGATCAAGAACTTGGAACATACAAGTACATTTAGACACTATTTTATATTTAAAATTAATATTACCAAAAAATGAGAAATAACACAAATTATTATTAACTATCTTAGCTATTTCTTCAAGAAAATATTGAAATATGGAACCCACTTTCATATTCACATGAATGTGGACAGTAGGTTCAATATTTTACTATTAGTTTATGCTAAGATACCTCTTGCCACTTCACAACTGTTATTACCCTGTCCAAAAGCCAATTCAATAATAATTAAAGAATAAGAAGAGGATGAATGAATGAATATACTTTTATTCTATAGGACCTGCTCTATCAAACATTTTACTGATAACAGGCCGCCATACTTTGAAGCGTGCGTAGGAGTCGTTTTAGACAAAGGTGAGTCAACACTGCGCCAGTGTCTATTGTCGTTACGCACTTGGTGTCACACAAGCATACGAATTTGTCTTCACTTTTAAAATACGAATGTATGAGCTTTGCCTAACCTGAGTTTTATACTTAACATCTTTGCATTTATTAAACAAAATATGGAAACGCTTTGCAGTTTTAATTAACTGCAAAACATGTCCATATTTTGTTTTCAACATTTTGATTTCTATATTTTTGCTGTCAGAATATGTTATTACTATTTATATATGGCTTATAGGTGGAGATAGTGCCATGTTTGTTTCTATTTTGGCTCAATCACAGTATATAAATAATATATATTCATAATAATTTTGTCCTCTTTTTTTAGTCATTGGTTCAAAATCCAAATGCTTCTCTAATGATCCTACTAATTTCACTCACAAAGTTGGTAATGTTAAAAAGTTGCAAGTGTGAAGTTTGCACTTAGCAGGAGCTAACAAAGTGAGCTTATTAATATTTGGGTAGGGTAATTATAGTTCATTCAGTTTTGAAAGTATGTGTTACACACTACAGCACAGTAAGTGATATAGTGTGCATCACTTACTGTGATGTGTGCATACTATCTAAAATATTGTTTACAGTATGAACCAACTTATGACTGCAGCTGCATTCACTTATGAATTCTCTTTGAATAGTTGTTCAATATGTAACATAAATTATTATTAATAAAATACTATGAATATCGTAATTAAATGAGAAATTTAGGGACTCTCTTAACTAGGCGGTGACTAAGTAAATAGTAGGTAGTATGGTTTAGAAAACAAAATGTATTGATCTAACTTTGCCATAAGACTGAATGAGACATCAAGACCACATTCCATTGCTGATAATGTTAGCATAAAATGAGTTTTACCGATTCACTAAGGAAGAAAAAAGCAATTGTGATAATTAAGACTAAAAATTATCATCAGACTTATTAAATAACAATATTCATCAAAATGATTACCAGTAAAACATTTAGCTAAACATCTTAATACAGATAAAGTAAAGATTCCCTTTACAGAAACTTCAAACTATAGAGGGTTTGGTCAAAGTGATTTCAATCAAGTACTTATTTGGAATGTGTATTAAATTCTGTATGAGAAAAACACAAGTTCTGCTATTTTAGGATGAATCATGTAGTATCAATTAATTACTGTAATTTAGTATTCATTTTACCAACATTATATTATAACATTAATCACAGCTATTTCCATGTTAGTACTGAATATTATAAAAGTAAACACAAGTAAAGTGAAATATGAGTACATGTGATTTATGGAGTATGGCTTATCCCATTTATCCACCCTTAAACAGCCACCCTAGGGTGTATCTCGCAAAATGTGTCCATCTATCGACTTGGGACTGAGTGGATTAACAGAATTAGAGGGTAGATGGACACACGGTTGCACGTATAAACCCCTTTTAGAGTGGATAAACAGATTAAGCCTAGAATATCAGTAGTTAAATAAAATATGTATTCATCTAGTCCTGTCTTCCTTGAATAATTTTGCTTTAACAGCATTTTCCAGATTTTATTTTAAAACAAGATGGTAAATATGTATTACGTCAAAAAATCAAAGTGTATTTATAAGTAAAGCATGGTAAATATATTTGTGCTTAAAAGCAAGTATTATTATGTTTAACATATTGACTAGTATAGAACGAATAGCCCCATCTAGTGGTATTCTAAAAAATCTCTCATAAATGTTAAAACTAAGTAAATAATTAATAGTAATCCATAGATATTGGTTGGGATATTGATATTTTATAACAATGATAGAGCATGACTATCGAGTATAATAATGAAATAAATTGCGTATACAATTTGCATCTGTTGACTAAGTTCATTCTTGGCAATCGGGCTATATTTATGCTTTAATGGTTCTCTCTATGTTAAACTTTAGTTTCATTTCAGTCTGTATGAAATTTTTCATTCCATGTTTAATGAGTTGGGAACGAAATTTTGTGGTGATAAAATGATTTAGCTTTAGTTTTGCTTTAAGGCTTCATGTAGTTGTACTCAGTATGTTACTTGACTTTGGCTGAATTTATAACAATTTTGTAAATAGATTTTAAAGTGTTGAGACTGATAAGTGAAGTTATTTATTTCTTATATAAATCAACCAGTGTCAAATCTTGGGGCTCATACAACTTAAGCACCTAGGATCTCAAATGCAATACTATTGTATAGTAATATAGAATTGCAACTGTTTTTTGAAGGAATTATGGACATCATTATTAGTATTACCTGTCAAAATATATTCCTCAAAACAAGCTCTATTTATATGTTGTATAATTTGCATAGTTATAGTATACTTTTGGAAAGTGATATGGAAAGCATTCATCAATTGTTTGTTAGTAATGGCAGAAGTGGCAATTTATTTATACAAGTCTTCATTGTCTCATCACAAATAATGTGAGCTACAATATGTGATGTGAGTAATAAAATACAGAAATGTGTACATAAAATGATTTACACAATCTACTTTTTACTTGATCAAATTTACATTTGGTAATAAAAAATAAATGTAGATAGAGATGGTTGATTATAATAATAATGAATAACTATGTGTTAAATAACTTTCAAATCTTTATCACATAATAAAACAATGTTTGAACAGAAAAAATAACAAAGATCAAAACTTTTATTAGTAAATCATGTTTTTTTTTCTTTCAGGTTTATTTTACAACATACTTTATTTTTTATTATTTACTAGAAAATGTATAGTTTGATTAGTTTTATTTTGTTTTAAATAAAAATGTTTGCCTTGAGCTTGTAAAAACTGTGTGCTTATTTTACCTACTTCATCACATTATAATGTATTTATTATTTATAACCATTTATATGTATAGTAGAAATGTCAGTCTTACAGCATATACCTACTTGGCTTTTGGATACCTTTACAATGAGACCACTTTAGATTTATTTGTGTATTAATAATAACTAGATGATGCCAGCCATCCATGAGGATTTAGGTATAATAACTGTGGGAACTCTTGATGTTCCAGGATAAAAGTAGCCTTCATGTCTCCAGGATGCAAGCTATCTCTGTACCAAACACCTAAATTGGTTCTGCAGGTAGGTGACAACATTAAGATTTATAATATATGAATGGATATTGTATTTCATAAGTTTTAAGTTATGTTATAGATAAAATAAATCTATACAGTCATATTGATTAGATAAGTTAGTCAAAAATTTTGGTTATACAAACTTATTTTACCAATGCTTTTAACCATAATGTGATGGACAACTATTAATGACATGAACTTACAGTAAAAAAAAAAAAACAACTATAAAGATATATTCCTACTTGCTTTTTAGTCAATACCTAGATCCAAAAGAATAGTCTGCATTCTTCTGCAAGGGTCTTTGCAAAGGATGTGCAAGCAATTTTACTATACTATCATGGATTTTAGTAGCATTCCGTGACACTTCAAAAACATATGAATAACCATTATCCAAGTCTTGCAGGGCATCGTAAACTTCTTCACATTTATAAAGGGCACATTCTTTCTCGTGCACTAATAAAATGTCTATATAAAAGTATAACTGTTTCTTGAGAAAATCAAAATAGGGATCATCCTGAGGAACAATCGGAATACAGCTTGAACGAGCATACAGTACTATCATACGTACAACGTACGGTGGTGGTACCATACATTCAGATTTCTTATATTCTGGGATTTCAACCTCCCGTTTTAATATTTGAAAGATTTTCTGGAAATCAAAGCTTTCAAATGTACTATCTTCACTATTGACATAGTCAATAGCATTCAAAATGTCTTTCACATTGTTAGTAAAATTTTGCACAAAGCTTGGTTCTGAATCTTTTAGTACAAGCAAAGCAAATTCCGTCTTCTTATTAATAGCATGTTTGGAGTATATAAAAAAATCTAACACTCTCTTTAACATGTTAATTCGCGTGTATGTGGTACCATCATTTAGCCTAAAGACTGAATTTTTATCCTCATGGCAAACATCCAGGCAAATAATAATCCTCTCCGGCACGTTAACATTCGGTAAGTTGGGCTTTTGGAAGTTAGCTATAACCTGTTCTTGCAGATTCGCAAATTCGTCACTCAATGTATTCTTGGGTTTAACAGAGGAACTGCAAATAGGAAAGTATCAGTTAACTTTTGTCATAAAATAGAATAAAGATACAATACATAATAATATTCGTCGTACATAATAATGTAACTGCAACTAACCAAGGGTCCTTATTTTCTTGGGATGCAAAAATGTCTGGAGTATCCATTATTTATAAATTTATCTTTGTAGTATAATTAGATATCAATTCAATCAATAATGATTATAACTCTAGTCAACGGCGCATTCTTATAATTTGTGAAAATTAAATTAAAAACATAATTTAAATCAACACAACAACTCTTTGACATTGACAGTCAACACCAGTTACAGATTACAGAATACAGATTACTTTACTCTATGGTCAACACCATTGAGCTTGATTGAGCTATTGAGGCTCAACGGTTGAGGAGCCGACTGAATTCCGAAAGGTCGGCAGTTCAAACCCCACCCGTTGCACTATTGTCGTACCTACTCCTAACACAGCTTTGCGCTTAGTTGGAGGGGAAAGGGGAATATTAGTCATGATTAGCATGGCTAATAATCTTTAAAAAAAAACTCCTATTTGTGGTGTCTTAAACTCAATCAACTGTCAGGTCAGCTACCTCAAGCTATAAATTATTTTAATATACCTACTGTACAGCTCATGGTACGGCTACTGTCTATGCTGTCAGATAAACAATATACCTACATATACTGAGTACGGACTTCATGTGTGGCATAGTTATCTGTGTGTTGGCGTTTGCTCATAGTTTGCTGGCGCGCGTGCTATGCCTTTTTGGAGTGTTTTTGTGTTTTACCGGTGTTTTTGGTGGTGGAACTGATTGGGAAGCCCTCTAAAGGGGCGCCGCGCGTGTGTTGGCGGGCGCCGGCACAGATATCGACCATTTGTTTATTTCTCTCTCGTCTGGCTTTACAAAGATAAGCCAATGTCAAGTTTGTAGTTATTTGTAACAAGTTAGGAAAACTACATAAGTGTGGACCCCGTCTGTGCCGGCGCAGGCCGACACACACGACACCGCTTTATAGCGCTTCCCAGTCAGTTTTAACAAAAAAAAACACTCCAAAAGGCAGAGCACGCCCGCGAGCTAACACCAACACAGACGAAGTCCGATAAAGATCATATACTTATATAGTTTCCCTAACTTGCAAGTAACTACAAACTTGACATTGGCTAATATGTGTAAAGCCAGACGAGAGAGGAAAAAAAAATTAAACTGAGTCCTGACGTCTGACATACTAATCTATGCTGTCTATGAAACTAACCTTAAAATTGGAGATTTATTTATTTTTTAATAAATGTTGTAAATATAATTTGCAAATCTATTGTAAATTTAAATACTGAATTAACTATGGATTACCATTACGAACAGACAAGTGAAGTGGAGGCGTTAGACTCGATTTATTATGGAGATATGCAGAGTAAATCAACATTTGCCATATTAAATCAAATTTTTTGTTATCATTTAATTAGGTACTTATTTACTTCTTATAGTTTTACAGACAAAGCCGATGCACAAATTCAGTATACCGATTAAGTCGGAAGGATATGATGATGGTGAAGGACTGGCATGTGAGTTGGTGTTCACATACACACCGAAATATCCTGAAGAGTTGCCTGTACTTGAGATCAACACAGATGAAAGTTTTGACGAGATTGTGGACAAAAATGAACTTTACAATCATTTGATGGAACAAGTAATTCACATTCATTATTTTAATTTTTATTCTACTTACTACAACTTAGCCCTTGACTACAATCTCATCTAATAGTTACAGTCTAAGATGAAAACGACGTAATCTGGAAGAGAAATGGTAGTTTTTTATTAATCTCCTCTTCTCTTTACCTATATCTCTTTTTGGGTTTTATCTAGTGTTGTGCCGGAAAGTTGAATCACTTGGCGGCACAGCTTTGCTTGTAAGGTGGTAACTAGACACATCCGAAACTACACTACACTAGACCAGAGACTATTTAGAAATGTCAATGCCCCTGCTGCAAATGGGACCTGGGATGGTCCACTTATAAGACAGCTTAACAATGAGCCAAGGAGGATGAAATATGTAGTTTGTGGCTGGGCGAATTGAGTTTTCCCAAGTGCATGAGATAAATATATTCTGGGACTTCCTCTGTGTTGGTGTTAGCTGGCGGGCATGCTCTGCCTTTTTGGAGTGTTTTTTGTTAAAACTGACAAGAAAGCGCTCTAAGGGGGTGCCGTGCGTGTCTCGGCGAGCGCCGGCACAGACGGGGTCCATACTTGTATAGTTTCCCTAACTTGTTACAAATAACTGCAAACTTGACATTGGCTAATCTTTGTTAAGCCAGACGAGAGAGCAAAAAAATATATAGTATGGTCTATCTGACTGTTTGTCTGTCCTCCCTATATTATCTTTTGATATATATTATGTATTATTAAAATTCACCCAATAGCGTAATCCAATGGACCATTACCAAAAATTTTATTGAAAATTATTTTAGAATTGAAAATTTCAATAAAGGCAGCTAACAGAGTAATATATTTCTGCTCAAACTATTGTCAAAAATAAATTACAGAATTATTTCTTTAAAAATCGTATTTTGAACTATCTAAAAAGCTGATTTTTTATTATTTTAGCCATTTAATGTTGATATACTTAAACAACAATTATTGCTAGTAATAGTTAAAAATTAAATAAAAGTAAAGAATAAGATGGCTGTAACATTATAAAATAAGTAACACATTTCAGGGTAAAGAAAATCTAGGCATGGTAATGATATTTACACTGGTGTCAGCGGGACAGGAGTGGCTCAATGTGCAGTGGGACAGCATCCAGAGAGAGCGGGAGGAAGAGGTTCTAGCTAAGAAGAAAGCTGATGAAGAAGCAGAACAGGTAGGAAGTATTATGTTTTTATCTGTGTTATCTGTGATCATTCCAAGGATGTTTAGCAAATTAATTGAAGGTAAATCCCTTTTAGTTACTAAGTACTAACTTAGTGTTTAAGTATTGTTACTAAATACTTAGTGTTTACCTACTAATATAGTAACATATTAAGTTTTTATTGTTACTAACAATACTAGATGGATAGAAGAACACTTCATTGCACACAAAAACACATGTAAAGGAACACAACACAGAAATAAGAAAACAGAAAAAACAATTGTGTGCAAAGGCAGTCTTATTGCTTAAAGCAATCTCAACCAGGCAACCTTTGCGGAAAGTAGAAAGAAAAGCAGTAGATAAAATTTATATCCCCCGATTATATCCACTGATGTCATACAAATCAGTGGATATAATTTTTATCTACTGCCCATGCTAGCGGGGCAGGATTATAACTACATCCATGCAAAAAAATCACATTGAATTGTTCGGTTTGGGCCGAATTGAAGGATATATACAAGCACATGTCTTTGCAATCCTTATATGAGTATGATAACATCCACGACTTAACCCGCGTAGATTTCGGTTTTTTTTAAATTTTATTATGGTGTTTTTCTTGTTTCCAGAAAAGGTTTGAAGGCACGCGTGTGACGGTAGAATCATTCCTAGCGTGGAGAAAGCAGTTTGAAATTGAAATGGGTATTCCTGCCAAAAGGGAGAAGGAAGGAAAAGACAAGAATAAATTAACAGGCAAAGAGTTGTTCCTGAGGGACACCACTCTTAATGAATCTGATCTCAAATTCCTTGAGGATGGTGAGAATTTTTCTACTATTATAAAATTGTTACAGTTTGTTTGTTTAAATTACGTAAAAATCACTGGTCCAAAATATGTGATGAAACATTAGCATTTTAAGGTATGTCAGACACAAAATACTGCTCCAACTTAAATCAATATAGGTATTCAATCAAGGTATTTAACCAACTTCAAAAAGGAGGAGGTTCTCAATTCCTCTGAATCTTTTTTTTTTTATGTATGGAAGACATCTAGACCGATTTGAATTTTTTTTTTGTTTGAAAGGTTATACTTTGCAGGTGGTCCCATATAAATTTAGTGAAGATTTGATGAATATCTTCGTAGATTGAGAACATAACTCCTCAATGGATAAGAGAAAATTGCTCGCGTTCAGTGTAATAGCTTAGTAAACAGTAGGTTTTTAACTAGGCATAGCACATTCTAATAGAACGGGGCCAGTAAAAATTGTGAAATTAAAAAAAACCCACTTCAATAACCATAGACACTAAAAAGTAAAAAATTATTTTTGTTTCTACACGTGTAATGTATGTCTGAAGTCGGGCGAGCTTAGATTTCTAGTTTCTTTTATTATGCTCGCTCTGTCATTGAAGTCGGGTTTTTTTTTGAATTTTTTTGAGGTTTCGCGGTAGGAATGCCTTGATTAGATTGACCACAGTTTGCTTATCTTCCAGCATTGAAATGTCTGATATGTATCATTTTCAGTTTATGGTGTGATTGCACCAATTGCATACCTGTATTGTTAACAAACAGGTATTATTATACTTTACAGGAGACGCAGTCAAAGTGGATGAATCATTATTTCAAGACTTGGATGATTTGGAGATCTCAGATGATGACGACGAGGACTACGTGCCGGGACAGAGCAGCGAAAGCGATTAACAAACAGCCTCGCGCCGTCAGTAGCGCAAACAATGCAAACATGGCCTTAACTCGCGTTATAATCCATAACTTTTGAGAACGCACTCGCCATATTTGCTCTGTGTCAACTGTCATGTCAAATATAATGCATAAACTTTAAGTTCTCACTCGCCATATTTGCTCCATGTGTCAACTGGCATGTCATAAATACGGTTTACCCTTAGATTAAGGACTAAAATTGTACTTTTGACAAAACTGTACTTTTGACATGCCATGACAGTTGAGCAAAAATGGCGAATGAGTTCTCAAAATGTACGCACTATGTTTTACCCTTAGATTAAGAACTAAAATCTGTGTAAAAAGTTTACACAGAGCAAATATGGCGAGTGCGTTCTCAAAATGTATGCACTATATATTATACTAATTGTTCTATTTCATGAAGTCCGCTCGGCCTAGTTGCAGCACAGAATACTCAATAGTACGTTACAGGAACAAAAGGTTCCTAAGACAGTTACCCTGATCTTATTGGATTTCTCCATACTGTCCCAGTTAAAAAACACACTGTACATTGGAGCCTGGTTGTAGTAGTGAGTGTATCAATAAGCATTAATGTGCTTGTGTGCGTACCGTAAACCGTCGCGGTCGAGACACTAAAACAATGTGTACCTACATGTGGTGCACACGCACACAAACAGCCAAACGGACTTCATGAAATAGCGCACCTATAATACAGTTAATTTTTGTTCCATACATTTACGTATAAGGTAATTAGAAAGCTTTACAAATATGTTATTTGTTAGCATTTAAATAGACATGAAAAAAAGTAATGGAAATATGAAAAACGCCATAAAAGTTGGCACTCTGTTGAGAATTCTCTAAAACCATATCCTTTTTTCAAACACTAAAAGGCTGTGAAAAAATATGAACAGTGAATTCAACCAAATAAGGGGCAGAATTTGCTATTGATTACAATGGTTTCATTTTTTGTTAATTTTCTTTTCTTTGGTGCCTGTGAAGTGCGAATTTTGTATACTGTACACTTTACCTAAAGACATGTCTGGGTTTTAACAGAGCTGTAATTTTTTTATTTTGAATTTAAAATAGAAACTTTCCGCTGTGACTTGTGAGCGAAATCATTGCGCGTTGTGGCGAGTGGCAAAAACAAATGTAGGCATAGAAACGTATGAAGCTTGACCACGCATCGTTACCTGAAGCCATCAGCTTCGCCATCGAAGAGAGTAAGTTATTCTCAATTCTTGGGGCTTCGCTCGTCGCTTCGCTAAGTAAAGGGCTTCCGAGACGGTCAAGCTTGTCTGGCTTGATCAAGCTACTTGACGGTCGCATCAAACCGCTTGATGCGCCGGTCAGGCAGCTTGATCAAGCAAACGGCACTTTTCTCATATCTCGAACACTGTCCGAACGTCGCGTCAAGCAAACATAAGATCGCATCAATCACTGTCAAGCACTTAAATGCTTGACTCAAGCATCAAGCAAACATTGTAGACGATCAAAATGTTTGGCAGCTAAAATCTACGTGCTTAACCGTCTCGGAAGCCCATAACACTTGTAAATATTTGAAGGAAAAGTCCTTCCCGATCAGAAAGTCTCACTTCTCTTATCCAGCCAAAATTTTTAAAATTGAATAGAGTAAATACTTAACTATGAGTGATCTTTTATAATGAGTTGTTAATTGTAATAAAACACATTGTTTTTATTCAGAGAATAGTTTTATTTACACTTTCTCTATAGATATTTACAACCAACACGTATTTTATGTAAAAAGCATTTTGACATAACACATATAGGTACCTCAACATTCAAGTTAAAAAAAACAACTATTTGAGCAAACAAAACAAATAACTAGCTCTTACATCACATTATAATATCAGCTAACATGTGGCTAACATAGATTAAATACATAAATACTCCTAACATAGTCTGTTTTGCGTAAATAAATGCGAATAACCCAATCAACGTAACTATATCTTATACTAGCCGATGCCCGCGACTTCGCCCGCGTGAATTTAGGTTTTTTGAAATCCCGTGGGAACTCTTTGATTTTCCGGGATAAAAAGTAGCCTATATGCTAATCCAGGATATGATCTATCTCCATTCTGAATTTCAGCCAAATCCGTCCAATGGTTTTTGCGTGAAGGAGTAACAAACATACACACACACACACACACACACACATACAAACTTTCGCCTTTATAATATTAGTGTGATTAATTTAATTATCTTAACTATATTGCAGGACAATGTGTTGTCTTCAAACAAATAAAGAAAAGTGATATTTAAATAAATTAAGATTCATATCATATTAATTAAAATAAGATATGTATAGATAATTTAATTTGAGGGTACTGTGGCCTAATACTGAAAAGTCGAAGCTGAAAATGTTGATAAAAGCAAGCAACCAAATGTTTCTTTTCAAGCTTCGGAACTCTTTGTGGGTGAATCTGGCCGGTGTTTTAATGTGTGTTTGTATCTAGTTATAAAAATACAACCATTAGCCAACAGAAAATAGTGTACATCGACCTTTAGAAAGGGATTGCGGCTTCGCTGAGCGTTGTCTCTGTCACTCATACCTATGTGACGTCTTGTTGGTCTCAACGACAGAGACAACGCTTTACGAAACCGCTTTCTCTTTCCAAAAGTCGATGTGTAATATTTCCTGCCGGGTAAACTAGATTTATAAATACATACGAGTATGTCCTAGTGAGTACCTATGTCTAACTTTGTAAAATATATTTTGCCGATTTTAACACTGAACATAGTTTCCATTCGATTTTGTTATAAAATGATGTCTCTAAAACGGTGGAGTATTGCGTATTACAGACAGTTTAGACATTATAACAATTTGGTTTGACGTGTTCTTCTGGTACATAAGTACAGTATACGAGAAGGTAGGTACCTACTTCCTGCCTAATAGATACGAAATAGGTCAAAATAGTAATTATTGGAATTCATATTAAGATAATAGATACTCATTTAACCCACACAAGACAATGATACCTAGTAATAAACAACAAATGGTTCAATGTATATCACAACATCCAGATTTGTAACAAGTTTAGTTAAACGCGTGCCATGAAAGAAACGAATTGAGCAATGTGGGCGCTAATCATTTCATCTCACTCGCACACTATACCTGTCTATACTCACATATGAGTAATGTATGCAAAAAAAAATCAGTCTGAGTTTTGCTTTCATCATAATAAAACGCTTGCTGTTTCCGTTGTTGTTGAGTTTTGGTTGTAATATGTACGTTTTGTATGTACTTATGTTTTATTAATTTCTTGCCTTGTCTTCATTTCCATACCCCATATAAGGTATACCACCAGATTTATTATCTATAGATAACACTACAAACTTACAGACTAAAAAGATGTTTCAAATCGGGCTAGATCTTGTATAGTAGGTACTCTTATTATGTTGCTTTTTTTTTTTTACTGTTTGTTAAATAACTGTTTTTCTATTCTAAAAGTAAAATAAAATACTATTTTATCTTATGGTTATTGTAATAAAATACGAGTACCCTCCTTGACAACCTCCCTGGTACAGTGGTAATGGTATGGGTTCGATTCCCGGCAGGGGTTTGGAATTTTATAATTTCTAAATCTCTGGTCTGGTCTAGTGGGGGGCTTTAATGGCTAGTTACCACCCTACCGGCCAAGCCGTGCCACTAAACAACTTAGCGTTCCAATACAAGGCCGTGGTGAAAGTAGTAACCAAAGGGGTAATAGTAATTAATAAACACAAGTTTTTAAACACATTATGCTAGAATGTGTAAAACTATTAAAAATCAACATAAATAAAAATATTGAAATAATTAGGTACTAATAAATACTTTTTCAACCGTCAAATGTCTCGCTGTCACACATGTAGATGGTTAGGGCGGGGGCAGTGCGGGTGCGGGGGATATCCCCACCCCGATTGCCATGTCGACCTGTCGCGAACTATACAATCCAAAAGGAGCACTTTGGGATTCGCTTCATTAATAGCACGCGCTATACACAAATACACAAAATTGCAATTTCCCCAAAATACTTAGTTAATAAAAATGTTACATGTATTATGTACTTATAATTGAAACTGGACATTCATTTAATACCTATGTAATATTGTATGATTAAAAGACTTGTTTCCTAGGATAGTGGCGCCGGCACATTAGGGCCGGTAAGTAAAGCGTCACTGAAAACATTTTCTATTGAAATATGAGATTGAACAGGCTAAGGACAGGGTTTCCTGGAAAGAGAAAAATGCTCTCTCTTATAGTGCCCGGCAAACAGCTTGGACCTGAAGAAGTGTAATGGGAGAAAGTTGGCGAATGCGGTAAGCGAAAGTCGACGTATCAACCAATCGCGTGCACTCGCGCCGACTGATCAACCAATCGCGTGCACGCGCCGCTCGCCAGCCAATCGCGTCGATGCTCAAGTTGTTTGCCGGCCACTGTACGAACGGTCGCTTCGTGATTTGGCACCATTATCCTAGGAAACCAGAGCTTTAGTAACCATGAAACATTATCTTTGTACATAATTTTCAACTTATTTTAAATGCTTAGTCTAATAGACCAAAATCAATGTGTGATAAAAACAAACGACCCGATACATCAATAGGTATAAACATTTAGTCTTAAACAATAAACACTGTGTATAATATAATTTTAATGATCATTTTTCGTGCAACAACACTAATAAATAAAATTAATACCTATCAATTATTTACTGCACATTAAAGTATGTACTATATTACAACAATTTGTGGCCACCAGATCTTGATATCATACCTACACTTACCTTACAAAGAAAGAGAAGGCCACGTTCAAAAACTAGTAACACGGATAACCATTCCATAATAATAAATGATAAATACCAATTACAAACGAAAGAGATAGAGCTATTTTGTAACATATTATATTATAGCTCTATCTCTATCAACTTTGCGAAAAGTACTTTTTAAACACTAGACCTAACAATATTCACTAACTATACTTATTTATCTAAATAACTTAGACACCTAATATGTATAAAGTGACAACGCAGAGCTGCAGAGTGAATAACTATGTGGCGGCCTTTTTTGTTCAACAACTGAAAATTGAAACAGCTTTATTTACCTACTATTATACGCGAAAAAATTATCACGTCATCTTTTAAGAATCCGATTGGTTGACTGTACACATCTCTTCTCTTTGCTTACAGTCCGACAAGGCTCTCTTGGCATTTGAGCGAGGGCGCTGTTGTAGCTTTATGCCGACACAGCGGCGAATTAAACAAGTGCACAAGTCTCAAGATGGCGGTTTTAATTCCGATTTTGACCACGTGCCAAGAGAGCCTTGTTGGACTGTAGGTGGATACCAGACGAGTAAGTGAATAAGTAAGGATGTGGCAGATCAACGCGAGTGTTACTTGAGAATTGAGATCCCCAGCCTCGCTTCAAAAAGCTAATAATGATTTTGCAAAATAAGATGGCACAACATCAGTACAAGAATGCTTATTTACATTCTTCAGCCGAATTATATCTAATCCTGATACGAACGCATCTTAATTTCTTAAAATATCTACCTATCTACTAATATAAGTATTTTACAATCGATCCTCAGGACAAAATCAACAGGAAAACATTAAAGACTGGAACAAGTAGATATTTAGACTGACATCCATTATTATCTGCTATGGGATATTGAAAAACACATCGAGAATTGCTAAATTGTATTTTGGTTAAGGCAGACGACCAAATATGTCTGAATTTTTTCAGGGCAAGCGTGCAACAAATAGACTGGATCCAACAAAAATTGGAGAAAATAATATGATTGTGTCACTACTGACCGAGTGTGTGGTTGTGATGTAATTGTGATGATAAAGTACCTATAAGATTATACTTACATTAGACGAACTTTGATAGAATTCGAGCGTCGAAACACTTCAGCGTTAAATTAACATTAACCCTAATATCCTTGTTTAAATTGCAGGTTTGTCCACACATTCAGTCATCGCTCCAAGCGGAAACGTTTCGAAATTAAATCGGTGGCACTGAATTTTTGACTTTAAATGAAAGGCCTTTAGGTCCATTTTACTCCGACGCTGGATTTCTATCAACATTGGGTGAGATGAAAAATGTCATACTATAAGCACTGATCTTTATAGAAAGTAGATCGAGCAGAAGGATCGAGATGAAGGGGTTTGAGTGGAGACTTATGTGAAACACCAACCGTCACGGAAAAAAGTCGCTAAAGCTCTAGATTTTTTTGGAAACACCGCTAGAGTGATCGTTTAAGGCTGAAACGTTTGGGTCAAAAACGGGTTTTAGGAAAACGCTGCTGTCAGAAGGTCTACCCTTGTACACTAGAGCTTCATTGCCTGACATGCATCGTTCGTCTGGGTTACCTATACATCTGAAATAATTGCTTCACAAACAAAGTCCATACTATTGTATACACACACAATACAGCCGCGCCTCGTTGAGATCACGCCCCGCAGCGGTTGTAGAAGCCGTAGGAGCGGAGCCGCTTGCTGTAAGTGACGGCGAGTGCTCATTTGAGTCTTTGCGTCACGTTGGCCAGGGCGACCGCGAACGCCTGCAGCGCTGAGAACGGATACTGGAAGTCTAAAGTGTACGCGTTGCCGTCGATACGACCGAACTGCATCACCTAGAAAAATATCTTATATTTTTATGGGTAATCAGGTAAAACTCTATTGAGGGTTTTACTTTATAAGTTCGCAAAGCTAACTGGTTATAAAAGCATGTTGCTGTTAGGGCACTAATTGAGTAGGTAGGTACACACTGCACCTTGTGCTATTACAGGGTTCCTTGTTTTTTCTTCCTCGGCTTGTTTCTGAACTAAGAAGTATTCCTTAACCCTTCATTTATACATGCGCCATAGCGGCGCGGCATGCATGCCATAGTGATGCCATACGTTGACATAGCGCGCAAACCAATGTGTGAACACTTGAACAGGTAGCTCGCGTTCGCCCATGCCCTCGTGCAAAGCAAATGTGTTTTTACAGCTTCTCTAAGAGTTGGGTTAGACACTTTGTCCCGTCGCCACTGCTGCCGCCTGCCGTAGTCATTTCAGACTTTACCTGTTTGCCATGGTACTCGATCTGGAAGTTCTTAGCGGACTCCTGCGTGACGCGGCCTCCGAAGTCGAGCTGGTAGACCTGGCTGTTCTCGTTCCACATGGGCGCCTTGTTGTGCATCACCAACTGCCGCCGCGTGCTGCTGCGCGCCTCGGCGGCAGTGGACGCTGTTGCCACGCTCATGTTGCCCCCAGCACGCTTGAGCTGAAGAGAAACAAATGCTACAAAGATTGTTCACAGCATATTCAAGGCAAGTCCCAAGATTTTTCGCCAAGGGAGACTCATAAAATGTATTATTATTTTTCTATTTTTCTTGAAAGTTAGAGGCGTATGTTTGACCACTCGCAGTCAGCAAATCTCAGCATACCTACCTAAGTAATTACTAATGAATCTAAAAAATAAAAATCGGGCGACAGCCTAATGGTTAAGATTGGTCCTCCTATTGGGGAGCCCGGTATTCAATCCCTGCCATACACCGTTCGTCTCTAACTTTTCGGCTGTTTTGTGTGTTTTAAGGAGATACTTAATTAAATATTACTTGCTTTAACGGTGTAGCAAAACATCGTGAGAAAACCTGCATGCATGAATCTGTGATGTCTGTGAAATCTGCCAATCCGCACTTTTAGAGCGTCGCGTGGCTATCTCATTCTGAGAGGAGACTGAGTGAATAGTGAGTGGGCCGCTGAGAGTTTAGATCATTAATGTAGTACAGTATGGGAATCTGTTGAGATAATGAATGAAACTGACCTTATTTCTAAGCTGTGCCTTTTGGAAGCTTTCGAGATCTCTGTAGTTCTTGCTGTTGACTTCATTGTAGCCATTGGAGTATTCGTCGTCGGAGCTTTCGGAGAGCTTCTTGTTCCTTCTTCGATTCAGTAGAGGTGAGTTGAGCAGTTGCCTGAAAAATTGAAAAACACAAATAAATTTTTCGTTCTTCAATTTTTACCAGTTTCCAAAATGTTCGTAGCTGTAGATAGAAAATGCGAACATACTGGCAATATAATCACATAAATTATTGCATTGTCAGGTCGCGGCAGCGGTGATACGACTGAAAAATCTGATTCCAGAAGGTCTAAAGCACCAGGCAAATCGCGTCGTTTAGGTTCGCGTTTCTTTGAGTAGGCTACTGAATTTTATTTATCTTTTAATTCAAAAAAAGAAAATTTCAAGTATACCTGATAGGCGATGCAGAGGAGTACCGCTGCCGGCGCGAGGCACGCGGCGCGGGCGAGGCGGGCGCGGGCGAGGCGGCCGATCGCGCCAGCCGCGGCGACGCGGGCGCCGAGCTGCTCTCGCGCGCCGCCGCCGCCGCCGTCGCGCCCGCGCCGCTCCGCTTGGACGATCGAGACGCCAGCAGTCGAAGAGCCAGCTGCTCCAGAGAACCTACCCAGAGAATGCCATGTTATGTTATTGTTCGCAGAATCCTGTGCAGAGCTCGACTCGATTACGTTACGCAGGAGTCACGATTCACGAATCTCAATGAATTTTAGTAAGCAGTGCTTAGTTCCTACAGTGTATCTATGTTCGTTGGTCTTAAAAATTCACTAAGTACAAAAGAGCGCTCACATTTGCTTTAACACATCGTGACTGTGACTGTCGCGCAACGTCTTATACCAACACTGACAAGCGAGCCCTGCTGCACTTTATGTCTTATATGTAGGTAATAAGAGAAGAGACTATGGCCGCTTGGAGATATTCTACGTTTCTTTCAGCAAAATAATAATTTTTCTTTGTATGCTCAGCATCTAACACCTACATTGCTTTCTAATTTGCTTCGGAAGTTCATTCAAAATTAAAGGATTTACTTAATCAGCGATTTACATTCTGACAAAATAGGAAGATGCTTTAATCAGTGTGCGTAGTGCAAATCACTCGGCTTTGCTGTTTTAGCTTATTGGCCCGAGTTAAGCCGGTCGGTAGAGCTACGTCGTGGTCCAGTGAAGCAGGCTAATCCGCAAAGAAACTACATGCGTGTTTGCGAAGCGAAGTGCTCGAGTCTAATTCGGCTAGCTGCGAAATCGAATCGCGTCTGTCTCACCGGTGAAGTATGGGGTGGGCGGGTGAGAGAAAGCATCTACTACTAACTATAATACTTGCTGTAGTCGGAGTCGCTGTCGGTCAGCGGCACGGGCGCGGCGGCGGCGCGGGGCGCGGGCGGCGCGGGCGCGCAGCACGCCGCGCACACGAAAGGCGCATCCGAGTCGCGCCGCTCGCCCTGCGCCGCGACACGACACGCGGCGCACGACACGAGGTCCCGCCGCGAGCGCCGCACGCGACCTTCCTCCGTGCTCGTCCCGCTGTTGTCCTCCCCCGTGCTGTTACACCTACTGCTGGAATTCGCTGAAACGTCATTCTTTGCGCTAAAGTCCACTTTCGTCTGCCTCTTCGCCTTCTCCGCGGTTATCGACAACTCTCCCGAGTCCAAACTCTTCGACTTCCCGCATTTCTTCAGACTAGGGGTCTTAAAACATTCTATCTGTTTGCTTTCGTTCGACTTTAAATATCGCCGCGGGCGGCGCTGGCGTTTATTGTTGACTAGTATGAGACGCCGCGGGGGCTCGCCGCGCAGGGCCGTCAGACTGACTTGAGCGTGTAACACTTGAGGGTCGACCAGATCCAAGTAGCCCACGCTGCAGCTACGCGTCATTGTGTCGTACACGGGAATGTTCGCACATACCGGACTGATGGGCACGACGGTTGTCGTTCTCTGCACCCTACTCTCGCGAACTTTGTCCGTTACATTATTTATATTCGTGTCCACAGGGGTCTCCTCGTCAATGTATTTCAGGTCCTCGCTCTTTTGTACATTCTTTAAGGTATCCGTACGTTTAATCATAGCGTCGGGATGCACCTCGTGCTCGTAATTCTTACTGCACAGGGATTTGAGTATCCGCGCGTTCATTTCAAAGGAAGCTTCGCCTCTGTTGCAAATGTTCTTCCGTAATTTCGATAAGCAATTATCTGTGACGTGATTGTCGCACTTTTTTATAGTGACCTGCCTACTAGGTTCTAGGCTAAGGTTTAGATTGAACGTTTGTTGTTCAATATTGGACAGATTCCCTTTAAGTGAGCCGCTATCCCTTACGCTATAATCGGTCCGGCCCCCGCAGAAATCTCCTCTACCTCCACACGTGACCGTCTGCGGTGATGGCCTTTCGAATATGATATCCGTTGGTGCCACTGCGTTTTTAGGCGACTGTAAAGTAGGAACGGAACTTTCACATCTCAATGGCGATATTGCATGTCGATTTGACACTGCGGTTGTATTATTTACGCGTCTCTCTGTCGTTTGAGCAGGATGCCGAACGGAATTTGCATTGTAAACATTTTCGCCCACATTATTCATTGTGTCGTTTGTATCTATAAACGGGAACTCATCGTAGGACTCGGCTCTGGCTAAGGATGGATTTGAGTTGTTATTGGGTGAATATATTTCGGATTGATTTATTATGTTATTCGCATTAGTCATTCTGTCGCTCACGATGAGCGGATTGAATTTTTTCCTAATGTTATTATTCATATGCGATGGAGAGTTTGTTTCGCTGTTTGAAAAGACTTCTTCTTCGTCCTCTGAAAATATGTTAGGATTAAAAGTAGGATCAGGACCAACAGGATAGTCATCTCTCAGTTCTGTTATGGTTAGAGTCATCTGTCGCGGTTGCAGGTGTAGTAAGGACGTCTTGTATGTGACTTGGCCGAGATTAGCTGGCACGTTTTTAGCCAATCCATGCATTTTGAACTTTGTTCCCCAAATGTTTGAAGTTACTTCAACTAACCGTACGTCCTGAAATTGAACCATAAATTTTACTGAAAAATTTACATAGGCTACGAGAATAAAAATTATGTTTTAAATATTGAATAGTATACCTCTGGCAAGGAGTCTATATAGGCTAATTCATCAGGAGTCTCGACCTTTTCACTGGAATTGCGTGTTTTGCGTCTCTCTCGTGCTCGTCTGCGTCGTTGCAAGCGTGGAGATCCCGAACAACCTAATGCAAAAGGTATCTTTGTTATCTTCAACCAAATAAACATACAGGACAATATTGCTTAGCTTTAGTCTGACCAGGTTGTAACGATGCAGCCTAGATAGACAGAAAAGCTTAGTTGTCAGATAAGACGCATTTTATGTGAGTGCACATAGGAAAATTCGTACCTATCGGGTGAAAAATTATTATTAATAAGATATCTTATGGGGCAGGTTTATGGTATAAGATCCTGCTATACAACTATGAAGTTGAACGATATTGTACTTATTTAGCTATACAACGATGAACAAAAGTTGAACAGGCGTTAAAGACGTTGAACAAGGTTTGAACACGAATTGCACAGGCGTTGAACACGCATGGAAAATGAGTTGAACAGAAAGTGAACACACGTTGAACAGGCTTTGGATAAGACTTGAACTTGAACACGAGTTGAACATGCGTTGAATAGGCTTTGCAATAAGAGTGCTCACCTTCCTCTCGCTCAGTGTCTGAGGAGCAGGAGTCTTCGTGCGGCGGCGGGCGGGGCGCGCGGCGCGGCGCTCGGGGCGTGCGCGGCGGGCGCGGGGAGGAGATGCCGCCGCCGATGCTGCCGCCGCTGCCCGCGCCGGTGCTGCTGCCGCTGCTCGACGCGCTGGTGGCGCCGCTGCTGCTGCTGCTAGACTCGCGCAACGAGCCCGTCACGCATTCTGCAACGATGAACGATAAAGTTCTCCTGATTAACTCTCAGCTATGGCACCCGCGACGGAGATCTATCTCATAACCAACGGAAAATCATGCGCATCGGCTTTGCGTACCTACTCTCCGTAAAACATGAGTGTTCACAGTACAGTCTTTAATTTTAATTTATTTCTCCGAGTTTTTCTTTCCCAATAAGTATAGAATGCAAACCTTCCGCCTGTGGGTCGAAGATGACGAACTCGGGCCTGATCTTGCTGGTGCGGCGGCCCTTAAGCAAGGGCACCAGGCCACCCAGGTGCTCGAGGTACAGCGTGTAGGCGCCCGCCTCCTCGTCGTCGTGGCGCAGCATGGTGCAGTGCAGGCGCGCGCCCGCGCCCGGCGGTCGCGACACGAAGCGCCGCAGCTCGCTCGCCTCTGGGACGTTACACTGGAAATTAAACATGCACATTCCTTCATTGTACCATAATCATTGTTTATTAGATAAACGAGAATAAATATTAGAGTAATATAGTTGCTTATTATAAGTTAGATATTTATTTATTGGTATAGATTGTGAACTCGATAGTTATGTACTAAGTATGTATGAGTACTTCAAAGATCCCCCGTATAGCAATCCGATCGAAGATCTTTCTGCGAGGTGGTGCAGGCTCAGCTGATCTATCTTGTATCTTGTTGTATTTTGGAACTTGTATATAAACTCGTACGTACGCGTATGGTGTGCGCGAAGAGGCTGGCGAGCGCGGGCTGCAGACGCGGCGGCAGCGGCAGCTTGGCGGCGAGGCGCGGGTGGCGAAGCGCGGCGGCGGCGCGCACGCGCGCCAGCAGCTGCAGCGGCGCCACCACGCGCCACACGCGCGCCGTGCACACCGCGCCGCCCAGCCCCACAAACAGCCGCCGCGCCGCGTGCCCCCACGTCAGCGCCGACACGCGCGCCTGCACACACCCGCCACTTTATTCGTAGCGCATGCCTTCACGCAAGCAACGCAGCACAACACAGTGCTAGTCTGCTAGTGTCTCATAAGCATCAACTTTGAACAACTAAGTACCTACTTGTGCATAAGTAGGTAGGCATATTTTGCCATATTTTTTGTATAAAACGGCTAACTGCAAAAAAGCACCTTCTGAGCCAATAGACATGAAAATTTAGAAAACTGATGATTCAAAAAAGTTTGCTATGAATGCAGTCATGCCTAGCCGCTTTTTTAACCGACTTCCAAAAAAGTAGGAGGTTCTCAATTCACGCCCAGTCTTATAGGTACATCCAGGTACAGCTTTTTAGTTATTTGAGACTGTTAAAAAGTTAAAAAGTTTTGATAGGTTTAAGTACGTATTTTCAACAATAAATAAATAATAGTTCAGGACATACGAAATTCAGGTCTCCCCATGCGTTCCCAATATTCTAACAAAATTCTAATGAACTTGGTTAATTACTTTATAGGTAGGTACTTCTTATATTTCAGAACTTATATTTATCTAGATAATTATTGCTACTAATAAAACTAGGTAAAAGTTAGTACCCAGGAAGTAAGTACCTACTAAAAGCAAAGTTTCTGAAACTTAATTACCTATTAGTTATAATTAGTTTACCTGTGTATATGGAATGGGGACGGTGTAAATGAGGGCGCCGTTATCAGAGTAGAACTTCACAACGTTTTTATAAGGCGGTGAGTCCTCCGGCTCATTTGGCTCTGAAAATAGATACTTTATTTAACAAAACTGCTCTATAATCATTTTACACAAGATAGATCTAAGGCGTAGATAAAGGGGTCTAGGTAGATAGAGAGATGCCTACGAAGCGTTAATATAATTACTTCAGAGAGAATATATTTTGATGACCAATGTGGTGCCTTGCAAGCCGGTGTGCTACTGCAGTGGGTTGGCGTCATCGTGCCTACGTAGCACGATCTCTCCGCTACCCAAAACCACCGCCAGCACATGATCGCCATTATTCTCTTCACGCTCCCCCATTTTTACTCTCATCAGCATACTTTTACTTACCAGCAGTTAGAGTTCCAGCTACGGCCAGTAATTCTCTCGAGTTAGCCCACTCCATGACCAGCGTGGTGCCTCTCAGTCCGGTGTGGATCCGAACTGGGCTCACGTCGTCGTGGCCTCGCAGCATCACGATCTCTCCGCTGCCCAAAGCCACCGCCAGCACGTGACCGCCATTAGTCTCTCCGGCCTCTTCACCTTCCTCCATTTTGAACTTCTCGCACGACCACGCCATCGATGTTATACCACCCTCGGCTACCAGTTGCACCTGTTTATTATTATTAGATTCATAAGGTGCATTCAAATCAACGCGGTTACAGTACTATAAATAAATAAATAATTTTTAATTTCAGGCAATATTAATAAGTCACAAGACAACCCATAACAAAACACATAATAACACAGTATGATGCAGATATAGTATAAACTAATCTAAATAAAGCTGTTGTTGTCGCACCGATGCAGGTTTGACCAATGTTTAGTAAAAGGATTACTTAGATCCTCGTTAAGAGCACACAAGATGGAGTTAGTAGGTACTAGCTATGTAAAGTCAAGGCTTTTGAATGAATTCATAAATTGCACAGCATACAAAGAAGATATAGATAGATATAATATGATAGCCCTCCGTGTTTCCATTGACGCTCAGTTATATACCTACCAATAACAATAGTATGTATACGTAATCTGTTTTCTAAAGCCTTCTTCGTCATATTCTACACATGGTACCTTCACGTAGCTAATTGGATTAGGTACAGCAATTAATTTCTATAAACTAAACCTACTAGATCATATCATATTACCGTAATGTGAACTATCGTACCTATCTGCGACTAGATTTTATATAGTTTACCTACTTAAAAATTCAAATAGTTAAGTTATGTTAATATAAGTAAGATTACCTAAAGATTTTTTTTTGATTAAGGCACCTATATAGCTATGCAATAACTATGCATAGTTATAGGCAATAACCATGTTTTTATATAAATCATCGCGGTAATAGACGAGTACTACCTTTAAGTAGTTCTAAAGTTGGCCACGGTCGGCTTTTATTTTATTACTTACTAAAATACTGACAGATAACGAAAAGCTACTAAGTAAAGAAATTGTATACGTATTTATTTGCATTGTATGAAAATTTCCACGTTTGTTGACATATAGCTTACCTAAGGTCTAAGCTACGGTATTTATCGTGGGTCGGGTGTTCCGGTGGTAGGTACCCATAGCTACTAACCCAATTTCAGCAGAGCGTTTGTAATTCAGCAAGCGTCGAGCGCGTAAGAGGATGTTGAATGTTGGCAGTGATTCAAAACCAATACGCCAAGAGCTGAAATTTATTTTCTAACTGGGCAAATTAACATAAAATGTTGCTCTGCAATGAACCCGTGGAACTTGAACAAAAAAGTGATTTAGGAACGGTGGACTGGAAAAGATAAGTCTCACTCTGCATCTTAAGTATTCCTGGGGGTCGTGACCCCTTTCCATGAATCACAATGGTAGAAGTTTTCTTGGGTACGTAATAGTTTTGTTGCAGATCCTATCACATGATTGTTTTCTCGATACTAAAGTTATCCATACAGTTAATCCATACTTAATATTATAAATGCGAAAGTGTGTCTGTCTGTCTGTCTGACTGTCTGCTACGTTTTCACGGCCCAACCACTGAACCGATTTTAATGAAATTTGTTACAGACTTGGGATACATCCCGGGGAAGGACATAGGCTACTTTTTATCCCGGAAAATTGAAGAGTTCCTACGAGATTTAAAAAAACCGAAATCCACACAGACGAAGCCGCGGGCATCATCTAGTATTTAATATAGTAGAAGAAAACTTGAACTTGTAACAAGATTTATTTTTATAACGCTGAAGGCAATTTCAGGTTTATCTCATATTTTACAAATTCCTGAAAATATTTATTTTTATATGGCAAAACTTTTTCCAAAGGTATAACTTATAATAACTTCCTTTCCTTATATATTTCCTACAACATAGCGGTTTATGTACCTTATGTAAGTTGAAAAGATAATGGTAAATAAACGAAAGGGCGCTTTTCGCTCGCGTAGATGTGAATAGAATAAAATTGCCTAACTATATTATAGTATAGTATATATGTATAGGTTCCTATGTACTCAACTTTTATACCTGACTCTCGCTTAACCATATATACTCAGTAGATAGGAACACTCGGAACACGCAGTACTAAGGTAGGCTTCCGTAATCATGCTAAAAATTGGTTCAAAATGTCTCGCTCGTAAATGTTGATTGCAATAGCACGCTCTCACGCTCAACTTGGATCAACCATGGCGGCTTGACGAATAATATTCTTTACAATAAAGTTAAAAACTAAAACCCGACTGCGACCGTCTTAATTAATAAACGCTGAAATATTATAGTAAAATTGTTTTTCTGTCGCTTGGTATATTTTACACTTATTTTCATGAGCTCAGAATTTTCTCCTCTTTTATTCGACATCTTACTCGATACAATAGCAAAAAAAAAAAAATTGGATACCTCCACTTTTTTTGATGTAACATCCATTAGGCCAATTTTTTCCCCGGTCATATCACCCGGACCTTTACAACGAATTAATTGACAGCTCATTCATCAAAAATCGGCACAGTAGTTTAGGCGCTACGGTGGAACACACAGAATCTGGATACATACATACATACATACATAGACTGCTAAAATCATAATCCTTCCTTTTGGCTTTGCCGCAGTCGGGTAAAAAATAACACACTTTACTCGTACTACATCTAGCCTACCGTACACCACCGTACCTGCGACACCATAGCACCGTGCACGTCCATGACGACCAGCTGCGCGGACGCTGTGCCGAGGTAGACCTGGCTGTCGTCCGGCGTCCAGCAACCGCACGTGATGCGCGCGTCCAGCGACAGCATGGACGACCAGTAGCGCTGCCCGGCCACCGACCCCACCAGCACGAAGCCGTCCTGATACACGAAATATCCATTACCCATTCTTCTAATACTTTTTTTTTACATACATACATTTATTCTGAACATCTAAAATGTAAATTACTAAAACAAAGAACCTAAAACTAAAAACCTTAAAAAATATAATAAAATATAATCGAATACTATAAGGTGCGAAAGATATGTCTGTTTTCAGGGCCCATTCATTTGACCGATTTTGATGGAATTTGGCACAGACTACAGAGATATTATGTATTCCGAAGAAGACTACTTTCATCCGCAAAATCAAAGTGTTCCCTCGGGGTTTTTAAATAATTTATTATTATATCAGGCCTCTGAAAACGATTATCAAACAATCTTCCCTTATTTATTCATTGGCTCTAAGCATAAGGACCAATATACCTACGCATTACGTAATTTTCCTATAAATAGCTAAAGTTTCCCCTCACCATAATTTACGCGAAGTGTTTACTTTCAAAGTGTCAAATTCCTCTGCTCGGCCTAGTTTATAGTGAAACCTTTTAAGCAAATTGAAACGACGGCTCAAGAGGCGTATCACATTAGCGTATAAACAGTGTGTGCTTAGCAGATGACATAGAAAATCAAGTAGGTATGTTTAGCAAAAAAAAATTCAAATGTATCACACTACGAACGTTTTTATCTACAGAGATGTAGGTACTTAATTGCGATAGTGAAAAGTGATTTTGGGTTATCAAACCCAAAAGAATTAAGTTATTAAAGAAAACCTACGGTGTTCGTTTTTGATTGTAGTGAAGTCTCGAAAAATAGGTACTAGGTACCTCCTAAACTGACTTCATTCAGGTATTCTGAGAATGACTAAGTAAGTAGAACGGATAAATCGATCTTTAGTCCAGCACAATATGGCTTTCGTGTTTGGAGGTTTCAATATAATATATGTATTTACTAGTTAATATTAAAGGAAAACTACTGATATTGGCTTAACTTCTCTACTATTGCTTTTGCTTTTTAAAAATGCATGAGCGTACCCTGTCTGAAATTGGAAATAAGAAATTATTTGCGCAGCCAATATCAAACTTAATAGCATGCAACGAGGGACCTTATCTAATATCAGTGCTAATGTCTAGCGGACATAAAATGAAGGTGTTATTACGATTACGAAATTATAGTTATAAATAGAACTGATATAGCACATTTTCTGGATCATGACTTTGTACTACCTAAATCATAAGGTCCGTTCGTTTGTATTGGATATTGTTAGGAACGTCTTGTATACCTATGAGCTTTTGTCCGCGTGAATTATTTAAAACCTATTTGAAAGCATTTTCAGAATCGTTCCAGAGATCACCCCCTACATTCAAACTTACTTTTACCTCTTTATAATAATAGTGTTTAAATTAACCAAATTCCTACTAAAGGTAGGTAGGTTAGGTTTAAAATACACTTAGCACTAAGCACGTATCACTTTAGACATGGATAATAATAGGTGTTTTAGGTATTACATAGGTATTTATTTAGGTGATGATATTTATTTAGGTGTTTTTTGGCAGCTTGCGCCATAAATACTCACCAAAATGTTTCTAAGTATCTATATGTATTTAAACAATTATAAACATGTATAAAAATATACTTTAGAAAATCTCTATCTGTTCTAGAGAATTCAGACTCCTTTCAGTGACCTGGTTAAAAGAGTTAGGTATACAAACACTGAACGTTATTAGAAAGTTTTAAATGAACGGCATCGTTTCACAGGATAATCTTCAATTTCATCTGGTACCTAAGAGTAATTTAACTCGCTTATGGCTTCATAATCACGAAGACCTACCTAAGTAAATGTGAAGTTGGGATGTTAAAAGGAAATTGGAATTAATTACTCAATTTTTCTATCGAAGTGCATCTTCTATGGATGGTTAAGTAGGTTCTCTTTGTGTATTAGAATGTACACTATCAAATAAACTTAAGTGTGTTAGAAAAGGCACATTACACAATAAAGCGTTTTAAGCCTGTTGTAAACAGGTTTCAATACCTCTCAAAGATGGTGCTTAAATTCGTATGAGAATAATTGATAACTGCGCGCTGCGCACTATGCAACAAACGATGTGAAATGTAAATCCGGTAAACTCTCCGTGACTTGCTTATACAAGATATGCCACCTTTGTGAAAGGTACGTACCTAGTCATATGCCAAAAAGTAGCTACGCTTCGACCTTAGACAAGCAATAAAGGCTTTGACTTTATTTTATTTACACAACCAAAAATATAAAAGTGCGTAGGTAGGTAAATGCTTAAACTTAACACTGTAAAACCATTGTAAAACCTATCTTATTCAGATAACGTTCAAATATAAATCGACTAAATTACATAATAATACGCGCAGACATTTTTTGACGTCCACTAAGCTCGTTCTGTAAATTATTCATCAAAGTTCCGTAAGTGAGTATGTGTTGTCTTACCTGATAACATATGAGGGCCATTCTGCCATCGTGGGACCACGAGAAGTGCGTCACAGGCGTGCTGCGGTCGTTAATGAGCTCGATGCTCCAGCGCCCCTCGTACTTGATCCACACGAAGATCACTCCGGAGCTGTCACACGACGCGAGCTTCTGGTAAGGCTCGTTCCATTTTACCAGAATCACCTGTAAACATACTAGTACTTCACGAGATAGTCTAAATATAGGTACAAAAGGAAAAGGTGACTGACTGATCTACCAGCGCGCAGCTCAAAAACTACTAGACGGAGCGGGCTGAAAAATTTGGCATGGAGATCACACAAAATCACATAAAGGGAAAAGTTTGTGTGTATGTATGTGTGTGTGTGTGTGTGTTTGTTTGTTACTCTTTCACGCAAAAACTACTGAACGGACTGGGCTGTTTAGAATGGAGATAGATTAAACTCTGGATTAGCACATAGCCTACTTTTTATCCCGGAAAATTAAAGAGTTCCCACGGGATTTTTAACAACCTACATCCACGCGAACGAAGTCGCGGGCATCAGCTAGTAGCTAATATGACGTAGACGCTAAGAAAGGATTTTTCGAAATTCACCCCCTAAGGGAGTAAAATAGGGGTATGAAATTGAATTTGTGAAGTCCACGGGGATGAAGTCGCAGGCATAACCTAGTAACTGAAACAATATTTTTTTTTCTCTCTTTTTACAGAAACCATTATAAGACGCGTTACACACGACGTGACGTTTTTACACTGGAACAGTGCAGCACAAGGCTACATTGAATTGTAGAACATCTATTAAATATGCTGTGCATTTTATTAGGTTATAACAAATCCACATACATACTTAAATTCTCTCCTCATTTTTACAGCACCCATAATACCTAGTACGTTTAAAACTACCTAAAACTTTTAAACTTCGTTGTGGATTCCAAAGCGATTTTAAGAGGGCTCTCTCCGTCACTCGTTTCATACAAACCTAGTTCCAATTTCATTTGAATATTAAGCAACCAAAGTCCATGAAATTTTGCAGACATATTCTATAAACTAATATCTATGTCTGTGGTTTTCCAGATTTCTGTTAAAATATTCAGTTTCAAAGTTACGCGGTCTTAAATATTTACATACAAATCTTTGAGCCCCTGTAATTTTAAAACTGCATATTTTTAGAAAAATATAAAACACCACAGACACAGATATTGGTTTCTAGAATATGTCTGCAAAATTTCATGGACTTTGGTTGCTTAATATTCAAATGAAATTG
This sequence comes from Maniola jurtina, assembly GCF_905333055.1. NCBI lineage: Eukaryota > Metazoa > Arthropoda > Insecta > Lepidoptera > Nymphalidae > Maniola > Maniola jurtina. The sequence continues at coordinate 10,231,326 of NC_060036.1, read as the reverse complement.
GAACTACGATTGTATGAAACGAGTGGAAACGAGTGACGGAGAGAGCCCTGTTAAAACTTCATTTAGTAGATTCACGACATAGGTTCATTTTGTATCTACATACGTATAATTTTTTCTTACGGAACGCGGTCTACGATTTAATTAAATATTCGGTTCTTTATTATAACAAAATTGTTATGATCATTTCTATGGTACATCGTGGATGAACACTTTGCGTGTAGAGTGTTGCACTTTGGTAAGTAGGTACCTAAACCTGATCAGCTTGATAAACAGAAATTAAAATTATTCACATACATGTAACTCAATTTGCAAGGTGTAAGGCCAAGCAAAAAAAAGTATTTTATCTGTCATGAAGAAATAACAGCAAAGTAGACTCATTACGAAGAACATTATATCAACGGGAACTCGAATGCCGGCCCCGTGTTCATTTTAATTATGCAAAAGGAAAAAAATATACCTCGCTTTTTACTATTTCTGCTTTTTACTGCATAAAAGAACGTTAATTACTTACTTCACTTTAGGAGACGAACTATCTACTTAAAATAAAACTGACCCTTTTTTTTTTGGTAAGTATTTAAATAATTAAAGTATTTAAAGGGGACTTCGTCTGTGATGGCGTTTGCTGACGCGCGTGCTGTGCTTGTTGGGAGTGTTTTTTTTGCTAAGAGTGGCTAGTTTTTGTGTTAGTTGGTGGTGGAACTGACTGGGAAGCGCTCTTAAGGGGCGCCGCACGTATGTCGGCGGGCGCCGGCGCAGACGGAGTCCATACTTGTATACATTCAATAACTTGAAAATAAAAGTACAAACTTGACATTGGCTAATCAGAGTAAAGCCAGATTTAAAGAAAAAAAAAAAAGTATTTAATTAAATTAAAATGCAACCGGATCATACTCGTAGAGGCCTAAATTGTAAAGTTTGACTCAAATAGAACAACGTCCTGAATTTTGAGGGACTTATAATAATTAATCTTGATAAAGCAAACGCACCGAGCGCCCGGATGGAAAGCTGCTGTGAAAACAAAATAATACCTACATGAAACGAAATACAAAAAACAAGCACCCGCCACGCGTCCGTTTCATCTAGTTAGATAATAAATTAAATTGCTTTGATTAAAAGCTCGTGTAACTAACTGAACCTATTGTATTATTACGCGAAAAATAATATTAGAACAAAAGCAATTACGAGGGATTGCGCGATCTTGTTCAATTAGCTCAGCTATTCAGCGCGCAAGTTATGCAGTTAATAATACCTATTCAAGGCTCATTCAAGGTTCCATACAAGAGCGATTTTACAAAAGGTTAAAGTTTCTTTGTTGTAGGTAAGTGTTAAAAAATTATATTAAGTATTGAATCTATTATATATCGTTAAAAAGAGCAACCGCCGAGTTTCTTGCTGGTTCTTCTCGGAAGGAACGGCATACCGAACCAGTGGTAAATTATTTTGACGATTCAAAAGCACTTGTAAAAGTTTATTTGAATAAAAATTTATTCTATTCTATTATGTATTCTGTATTCTGTTATGTATGCAAAAATATAGGTACTTATCTTAATAATAGACGTTACATTTTGCGCATTCAGCCGAACTTCTGTTTTTGAAATTATATCTAAGAAAACATTACGTATATATAATATTCTAACTTCCAACCCATTTACTGTCTCATCTCGAGATATCGCATCGCGTAACACGCTTCATGAGATACAAACAGACTGAATATTTTAATGTCAGAACGTATAAAGTTATAAACATACAAACAAGACGTTGTTTACGTTAGCATTCAATATTTTATCAGATAGTAGCACACTGGCTAAGCAGAAACTACACACCGTAACTAATAGGTAAATAACTATAATAAGTGTAATGTATATTGTAGAATTTAAAAGGATTACTGACTGTAGTAGATGTCCAATCAAGACGTTTGCCTGCTCATACTAAATGACAGATTTAAACCAATATTCATATTGTTATTAAGGCTATTATTGGCCTTACTAAGCTTCAGAGGACTTTCCAAGTCATTCATAAATTTTGGCTGATTGACGTACTTCTCGGATCTTACGTTTTTTTATACGAAAACTTACACTAAAAGAATTATTACTTCCTACATAAGTACACGGTTTACACTTAGTGCACTAAAGTCTTAATTAATCACTCAAAACTAATTTATTCACCAAAATAGTTCTATAGTTTTTAATGAATTTCTTAAGTCGTTAAATGTAGCGGTGTTGAAAAAAGATAATTGAAGTTGGCTGTAAGATGAAAAGCTTCTGAGACAGAGGTTTTGTTTAAGTTTGACGCGGCTTTACAGCTCGTCTAGTTTAACGCGGGTTGAATTCACAAAATAGAAAAATAAGAAAATGTTTTCTTCTTTATTATATGGAACAACTATTGTTTTAGTTAAAAAAGTTTTTCCTTTGTTATTGTTATAGCAAAGCAAATGTACCCTAGATGACTTATTATATTAATACAATATTTGTACAAGTGACAGTTTTCATTAAGCTTGCCTTTGACTGCATTTGCTCCTTATAGCAATTTAGCAATCCTACTTAATATTAGAAACGCGAAAGTTTGTATGGATGGATGTATGGATGTTTTTTTCTATTTCACGGAAAAACTACTGGACGAATTTGGCTGATTTTTGGAATGCAGATAGATTATACCCTGGATTAACACATAAGTTAATTTTTATAACGAAAAATCAATGAGTTTCCACGGGATTTTTAAAAACCTTTATCCACGCGAAGTCGCGGGCATTAGCAAGTAATAATATAAAATAGAAAAGCTGCAAAAAGTAAGCATCTAAAAATACCCATAACACACACTCATTTCAATACGGCTGACGGCAATATTTACTGAATTCTAAGTCAGAAACCCATGGTTTTGACAGAAATATTAAAAAAAATGTGTTTTTGCTATCGCCGTTCGCGACTATAGCAAAGCGTAGATATGCCTACGGGCTACGTCCTCTACGATCGTAGCGCATCAACTGTCTACGCCATTGGCCTACAAAGGCCTACACTGGTGAGAATGCCCGTGGTCTACGCGTTCTACGAGAATGCCTACGATATATCCAATAGATATACTCCGCCATTTCTTTAGCGGCGCATGTGATGAGGTTGCTGAAAATAAGTACGTTGTGTACGTCGCTACGCCCAGTACTCTGCGTACGTTTTCAGTCGTGAGCCATCCTTGCTGCAGAATCTACTTTTTTTTAAAGAATATTAGCCATGCTTGCTAATCATGACTAATACTCCCCTTTCCCCTCCAATTAAGTGTAAAGTGCCAGGAGTGGGTACGATAATAGTGCAATGGGTGGGGTTTGAACCGCCAACCTTTCGGAATTCAGTCCGCTCCTCAACCGTTGAGCTATCAAGGCTCTAAATCTACTAAGTTACTAAGCTACTATAATCTACTTATTTGTATAACTCACATCAGAGCGGTGCCCTCGCAAGTTGTAGTTGGTACGCAGTGGCAGCTCGTGCGGACGGCGCGCGTGTGACGATGTGAATGTGACGCCCACTACGCCGCGCACGTTGCCTGTCGCCAGCCAACCTTCTTGGTAGTAGTTGTTACGGTTCAGCTTCCACCCCTCTTCCTGATAATAAAACAAATAAAATTCATAAGCAAGCTGTAAAAGAGACTAAGGCAGTTCCATTTTGTTTGATCGTTTGCTACCTGCAATCAAAATATAGGTAGGTACAGTGAAGTCGAATAATAGTCGTGCAATTATCGTGCGAACTTTGAACCTTTAGGACACAGAGTAATAGCAACGTTTGTCCACGTGATGGTCGTTGAGAGACCTACCTAATATCTTAAAGTCTTGAACCTCCGCTGATCTCTACTAATACACTGGACTTGGGACTTGCGATTGCCGACCTGTTTAGTTTATTTTGAAGTAAGTAAGTTAATTTTCGCCATTCTGGTACATAGTAGCAGTAATCGGCATGTGAGCATATACTGAGAACTAAATGTTTGTTTAGTGATCTTCTTCTTCTCATTTTGCACTTTTAGAGTGTCAGAAGGTCAACGTGAAAACCATGACACAACATCACTCGATGAAGTAAGTACGTTGAATCGACACAAAAAATGTTTACACTTGTTTACTGCGTTTCAGTGGGCATTAGCAATAAGGCGTTTACTTCGTACTCGTATAACCAAAGTATAGTTTTCTTTTATGTGTGTGTAAAGATTTCCAAATAAATAAAACAAAAAATAAATAGTCGAAAACTAATGAAGATAAAATTGCCACTGAGAAACATGAGAGAAACATGTAAAAACAAACACAGGGTTGACGGCTCAGTGGCTCTTTCAACATCAATGGTTGACAGTTATTGAGGGTTGACAATAATAATGTTACTATGTAAAGGAAAGGGTTAGGTTAGGGACGCCCATTCCAGGGTTCGGGTACGCTATTCAACAGATTATGTCACTGAGCTATCTCTGTTTATGAAATACAACATGTTCTCTTACATGGTAGATATATTAAAACAAAACATATTACACTAATATTATAATGGCGAAAGTTTTTGTGTATATTGTGTATGTGTGTGTATGTTTAATACTCTTTCCCGCAAAAACATCTAGACAGATTTGGCTGAAATTTGGAATGGAGATCGATAATATCCTCGATTAGCACATAGACTACTTTTTATCGCGGAAAATCAAAAAGCCTAAATCCACGCGGATGAAGTTGCGGGCATTGGCTAATATAGCATATGTACTTTCATCATTTGAGAACTCACAATGAAAAGTATCTTTTTGTTTTATGTTTATTCTAAACACAAACGTACTTAGGTACTGTTTACATACGTAATTACTGTTTGAAGAGGCTCATTAAATATGTGCATTTTATATATAAGGTATGTGTATTGCCTCGACTTTGTGCTCTTGTTTTCCCGAGAGACTTATGGGAAAAAATAATTTCCCGAGATTAAAAGCAGCCCATCTCGTTTCTAGACAACTAGTATCAAAAGTTAAGCCGTGAAAAGATAATAAGCAGACTAACAGAACTTCTCATTTGTAGTCTAGGTTCTCCAATCCTATATTTATTTCATGATCATTAAAATTGAAAGCTTTGTTTTCCCAGTATACAAAGATCGTAGATGTATAGAAAATAATGGAACTAAATTGTTTCAAGTAACTGACGTAGCCACCAGCTACGACGTAGAAGCCTACGGCACGTCTTCAATTTCGTAGTGACATTTACTAGAAGAATTCAATCTTTTCAACCGACTTCAATTCGTCGGAATCTTTTTTTTACAATTAGTTTTCTACAAGTATCTTATTTTAATGTTCCTTTTATGTGGTCATGAATACTTCAACTGTGTATGTTGGTACTTTTTTTTAAAGAATTTTTATTTAAAAAACCTCTACGGATTTTTTCGGAATAGTTAAGCTATTTAATGAACAGTATGATATTTTTTTTCGATTTCTGGTCATAAAAGAATCTGTATGCCCTTAAATAGACAGATGAAAATAGATTTTGATTTGCAATCAACATTAGGTGCAATACCATGTCCGGGCACATGCGATATACCGGAGATGGTGGAGAGATTGGCAATTAGCCATAAATAGCCTTTGCAGGCTGGACTACCGTACCTATTAGGGGGTTCAAAATTCATCGGATGTAATTCATTTGCCAAATTGATCACCTATAGGTAGTACCATCATGGTATCCTATTTTTGCATACCTATTAATGTTTTAAATGCGTAACTGTTTGTTTCTTGGTTTCCGTCAATCACACCGCAACAGACCAATGGAAATACGTAATTTTGCATGGACTATGGGCATAGTTAAAGACCTGGAAAGTGACATAGGCTAATTTTCATTCCGTAAAATCAAAGAGTTTCCATGGTATTTTTAAAAACCTAACCACGCAAAGGAACTCAAGGAGGACATCCTCTAGTGATACATGGATTGTTTGACTCTGTTATATTTTGTACGTTTATTTATTCCCTCAATCACCAAAATCGTATCATAGATGTCAATGATGGAAGGGGCTTCGCCTGGATCCTGAGAATTTTAAGCTAGGTTTTATTTTTGATATCATAGTCTAATACGCAAAAAATATATAAGTAATTAGTATAGCTAGGTACTACCCAGGTACATTGTGATAGTTTGACGTAAGCAGTTTGTAGTATTACAAGCAGGGCATACCAGAGCGTAGCAAGGGCACTAGGTAAATGCCGCAAGTAAATAGAGGAAAACGTAAAGAGTAGGTATTCTATACCTACTATTTTAAAGCTCGTGTGTCCTGAACCGGTGTAAAAATGCACTACTTAATTCATAGACAAGCGGGTTTATGTGACGTAGTAGGTATAAGTATAAACCAAATTGGTTTTGAAACCTTTCTCGGTTAAAACTACATGAGTATTTAACTAGGAAGGTTACCTCCTGAAAATAAACTCGTCGAATTTATATTATTGTAATAAACGTGACAACGAGAATTCACTCAGCCAAAAGTTTAATTAAAACATCGAACATTGGATTGCGTAAGCGATGCGCTGGTTCATCTTTAATAAAAAAATGTGTTAAACGGGCTTTTAGATTTTAAATATTTACTTATTACCCGACTACGGTAACGCCAAAAGGAAGGGTTATGTTATAGAAGGTATAGAATATAGAAGGCTTTAGTTTTCCTTCCAAATTATTGATAAATTTGCTAGATTAACGATCGATAATTACTAGGCACAGTATCGTAATCCTATGTGAAAGAAACTTTTCGTAATCCTACCAAAGAATACTTAACCTACCTTTCAGTCAGGTACCTACTTGATCCTACCGTACCCTGTCGTCAAACTTTTATCACCAAAGGAACGGCGCAGTTTTGACTAGAAACAAGAACAAGCTGTTCAGGTTACGTAACATCAATATGCCACGGTTTCATTCAGTAGACAATCTCTGATCTAAGTCTGGAATTAGGATTAAAATAAGGCGTAGGTATCTGCACTCTGCAGTGGTAGTTTTGATATAAATTACTTGCTTATTTGTGGAATAAAATTCGTAAGAAAGATACCTAGGTTTCTTTTGGACTTTTACTTCTGCATTTTTTAGAGTTGTTAAAAATACAAGATACAAAACACAGTTTAAAATTAATTGCCTCTATAGTTTCAGCCCAAACAAAGATAAATTGTAGGTAGAGATCGATACTTGACTTTCATCAATGCGTAGGTAGTGAGAGGTACGTACTTTATACTTACACACAGTAAGTACAGCCACCGACTATTCCAAAGTAAATTTTGTCAAAATAAATGCTATTAATTTATTTCTAGTCCTATAAACTAAAAGTTCTACTCTTGTGCCCCGAACACACAAACATCTCTTTATACGTACCAAGAATTATACGCAAAAAATTGTCAGCGTACCTTGTATATGATGAGCATTTCGGTGAACCATTAATGAAACGTTGGTGAACCATTTTGAAACACTACCTAATGTTTCAAAATTCGGCAGTAACGCCTCCTAAATAATAAAAACAAGTACTGACAAGTATATTTACAAGCGTTCATATATTCCTTTGTATATAGGTACTTAAGTAAGTAAGTACTTATAGCAATAATTTAATAACACAAAAAAATTACATCCCTTCTATTGACTCTTTGGATATGAATTATTATGATGAAGGTAGGGCTTTGTAGGGGTCTCGGGGTAAAATGTTACAATGGAGTAGGTACAAAGGATGTAGTATCTAAGTTTACAGCAATTTGCAAGGAATGTAAATAGAAAACGGCTAAGCTTTCTAAATGACGGTCTTCGGTCTAAGCGAGTTCAAAGCCTTTTTAAGCCGGCTTCACACGACATATTATGGCGTTTTATACTTAGATAGTTGTAATTGAAGGCAGGTAGATAGGCAGTGCTTCACGGATTGTAGGTATTACCTCGTAAATGTAATACGAGTAATTGTTAGTATGACAAAGTAACACTATGTTGAAATGAATAAAACGCTTCGACTCTGATGATGGTCGCGACTTCTACGCTTGGATTTAGGTTTATGGTTTTTAAAAAACCCGTGGTTTTTCAAAGTAGGTAGGTAGGTAGGTGGATAGTAGAAGACTTACTAAAATCTTTATTAGGTATATTAGATACTTACCTACATAATGTAATGGTTATATTCTGATTTGATCTCTAATGTGATCTTCTACGTACCTACGTATCTGGTACTTACAAACATTATAATGTTTCTAATACTTACTTATAAGCTGATGCAATGATACAGGGCTTTGCCCGCTGCTGCTTAGACTTAGAAACCCTTGGAAACATACTTATCCTTTGTACTTACATGTTTACGTCCATAATATTATGTATGCACACCTACAAACACGTCCCTATTTAATTAGTCGTTAAAAATCATTTGAGGACCATTTTGAATTTGATGAAGGAACGATCATTCGTTTCATTGATAAATAAATATAATGAACCAATACGTATCAATCAAAGGTATTTACCTACTTTATTGTTTTGGGTGACTATTGATAGTAAACTTTATTTGAAGCTTTGGACTATTTTAAGCTGGTGTCCGTAATATCCTCCGCGTGGATATAGTCTATCGATCTAGTATCTAATACGTTATTTAAAAATCCCGTGGGAACTCTTTGCTTTTCCGGAATAAAGGTAGGCTATGTCCGTTTCCAGGATTCAAGCTAATTATTATTATTATTAACCTTTCATCAAAATTGGTTTTAAAAGGACGAACCGTGAAAATGTAGCAGACAGACAGACACTTTTTCGCACATCAAGTATGGAAGTATGAATTTCATGTAGATAACTTTATGTTGTACGGTTGTGCCTACCTACCTAATTATTTAGGTACCTAACTAGTCTTGTCGTTACAATAAGGTAAGTACAATTTGCTCACTAGCTAAAAAAGCTACCTTTAGGTTCTTTAATACCTACTTAAGTACCTACTAGCGATCCACTCCGGCCTCGCACGGGTAGCTTATTACAATTTTTAGGGTTCCGTACCTCAAAAGGAAAAACGCAACCCTTATAGGATCACTTTTTTGTAAGGATCTCAATTTTTTTGGAAAATAGGTAAAATATAGTAAGCTATATTTTACCTATTTTCCAAAAAAATTGAGATGTTACTCAGGAATAATGTAGCTTTCTAATTTTCAATTCAATAAAACATTTTCAAAATCGGTTCAGTAGTTCAACCTCAACAACAACAAACCTCTTTACCTCTTTATAATATAAGTATAGGCAAGAAAAACGTACGTACCTATATTCTATCATTCATTTGAAAAACGTACCTAATGGAAATTTAATATTGGTAGGTACTAGGTAGTGTAGCTAAGCTTGTATGTAATAAGTAATGCGAACTTCTTATATTGTCGTCGTCCCTCCAAATCCAGACCGCTAATCTCTTTGGCAATTTCATAGCCATTAGTTGAACTTTGATATAAACCTATTTAATTTTAATTTACTGAACGGAAAATTACAATAAAATGAGGTCGCAGATTCAAAGTAGGGTTTTACATTTTTAATTGTGAATTTTTAGTGCCATCACATAAAAAAATACTTAGCTACTTTGTTTAAAAAAATACTTATACATAAAGGGCACTGGGCAGTTATACTTAGACCGTCGCGTCGGCGTACGGCGCGGCGTGGCGGTCGGTCGGTACACAGCATCGTACCGAAACGCTAAATCGCTTAGCGGCTTGACTTTTCCGGTAGGGGGTAACTAACCACGGCAGAAGCCTCCTACCAGACCAGACCAGAAACAATTTAGAAATTATAAATTCTCAAATTGTCTCTGCCGAGAATCGAACCCGGGGTCTCCCGTATAAAAGACCACAGCGGTTACCGCTGCACCAGAGTCATCAAACGCTATGGTGATAATGTTACAAACAAATTTTTATATTTTTTAACATGGTTTGTTCTACTTAATTTTTAAAAACTTACGGTCAATATCTGGTTCCCTTACCTAAATAGGTAACCAATAACCATTATTGAAACAACTTACAAAATATCAGTTTTCCGATCAAAAATCTGGTAAGTAATCTAATCCGCATTTTTTGTGATTTTGGCCATAATATCTATCAAATAGATTTTTATGCCTGTTTGGGATATCATCTACCCATCACCAGCTCACAACTGAGCATGGATCTCCTCTCAGAATGAGAAGGGTTTAGTTTAGGCCACAGTCCACCACGCTGAAGATGGAGGTTCCTTACAATGTTTTCCTAACTGCTACCGAGACCGACTCGCCATAGAATATATGAAGTTAAAGTTGCCTTTCAAAAGAACATGAACCGTAGATAAAATCGTAAATCCTCAAGTATAAAAATGTATGTGAAGTATAAGAATCCTCAAGTATAAGAATGTAATGTAGGTACGTGAAGAACTTTTAACTTTTAGCTCTCGTAATAATAACCAATCTAATTTCGCACAAAGAAATCTGATAGCTTTTGTTACAGAGTATTTTTAACCATTTAACTAAACGTTTTCATTCAAGTAAACTTTTACAAGTGCTTTTGAATCGTCAAAATAATTTATCACTGGTTCGGAATGCCGTTCCTACCGAGGTATCTAAGGTAAATGTTAAAAATATAATTTGGCTCTTCCAACCGAACTCACCTCTGGCAGCTCGTCGGGAACTTTGCCCATCCACGACAGCGACAGTATCGTGCAGTCGCATTTCGCGTTTACGTTCCTCTCGAAATGTAAATGCATTCTTATGAAACACTGAAACCTTGTTATCACTCGAACGATCAACCGCGCGCGTACTCCGGTACTGCGTCAGTCACCGAACACCGCGAATTTTATCATTTTACAGAGAGCTTCATTTTGGGATCAGGATTAAACGTTCAGGGATGGGTCGTGTGGCTGGCGTGACGGAGGGTGACAACCTGCCTGGCTTTTCCGAGGGCTGTAGCGCGCAGATATTGATTGCGCGATGCGAACCGCGCAGCGCGGCCTCTGTGCTTAGTTAGCGCTAACTGGAAAAGTGGGAAAACTCGGAAACGCGCGGAGTTGGCGCCAAGGTTAAATGTCCGAAAGTGGCTTTTGTTGTGCCTTTTTAAATGGGACGCAAATTGCAGTTAAATATAAGTGAGAGATGCAAATTGCCATTTTATGGAAAAGTGGCTCTTTGTTTAATATGAACTTAATAATATACCTACTAGGTAGGTAGGTACTAAATACTTTTTCATAAATCTTACTTTCTTTGTAGTAATACCTATTCTTCATTTACCACCCCTCCCACTACCAAGGGTAAATGGTAGAGATCTCTTATAGAGGATAAGTGCTTCCCTGTCCACTTTTTAGGGTTCCTTACCGTAAAAGGAAAAACGGAACCCTTAAAGGATCACTTTGATTTTCCGGGATAAAAAGTAACCTATGTCCGTCCCCGGGATATAAGCTAACCCTGTACCAAATTTCGTCAGAATCGGTTATACTGTTGGGCCGTGAAAAGGTAGCAGACAGACAGACATACAGACAGACAGACACACACACTTTCGCATTTACAATATTAGTATATGGATTAGATTCATAAGGTACTTAAGTAGATATTTGTATAAAAACAAACCCTAAGCCATAGTAATATTCTTTCTTGAACTTTTAGGAATGAAAGTATCATTCTTGCAAGGAAATCCCTATCTAGAATGAGATTGATGGTAGTTGCAGATATGGGTAGGTACTAGGTAACCTCCATTAGTTCATTAGACAATAGGCGGCACTTAGAAGGATCGCAGTCAGTAGGTCAAGGCATAACATAACAGCTATTATCAGATCTATGATCAAAAATCGAATCTTGCCTATCTTAGGTAGCCCCTAATGTAAATTCACCTATCTAAATTAAATTAATTTATCCAAACTTTTACTTTTAGTAGAAGTTTTTTTTGTGGCAAGCGCAGACCGAGCGCGAAAACTGTCGAGGCATTTATATCGGTCTAATCCGAATCGAATATAGCATAATATGATATCCTACTTAGTGTATGTAAGATGGAAACAAATTACTCGTATATCCATCTACCTTCATAGATATATATTTTATCTGTTAGAAAAGTTGTCGATCTGCGCTGACCCTAAAGAAAATCATCGTACTTAATATTAGAAATGTGAAAGTTTGGACGTTTGTTTGTTACTTATTCACGATACAATGACTGAACTAATTTGGCTGAAATTTAGTATGGGGATAGCTTATAAGTTATACCCTGAATTGAAACATAGGCTACTTTTTACGAGCGGGATATAAAAAAAAACTATAATCATGCGGACGAAGTTAGGCGTCATCCACATCTAGTTTAGAAATAAAACGAAATAATAATGTTTTACTGCAAAAATACATTTTATTTAGAATATCAGGTAAATATCACAGACAATATTACAATTTCGACCTATTAAATTTCATGATTAAAAAAAATTAAAACTTAGCTTCTTCCATAGAGCCCCAAGTGTAACCAGTTTTAACTTTAACCGGCAGAGGGACATTTAAATGCACCGTGTCCTCCATTAACTTTTTAATTGTATGGATAAAAGTATCCTTCTCTGATTCAATGACTTCGTAGATGAGTTCGTCGTGCATTTGTAGAATTAAACGAGGTTTGTCTACATCAGCGCTCGTGTTTGTGTCTATGGCGCACATTGCAGCTTTTGCTATGTCGGCCGCCGAGCCTTGGATGGTTGTGTTCACTGCTTGCCTTTCAGCTGTACCTGGCAACAATTAATTAAGTTTATTAAACAATATAAATTCAAACATTTTAACCCGACTGGTATTCTTTTCAATAACATTCACAAGACGAATGTATTGCAAGCACTGATTATACTACGCGGAGTGCGCTGGACTTGCGATTGCCGACCAGATTTTAAAGAAACTCGATTTTCGCCATTTTGGCGCTGATAACAGAAGCGGCTATGTGAGCGTCATCATCATCACCATCATCAACAATGGATTGACATCCAGTGGTGAACATAGGTCTCTTGTACCTTGTAGGCACACCTTTTTCTTTCCAGCGTACAAGTGCATATTGTGTACGGTTGTGCAGGTATAATATGTTCGTTTCAGTGATTGCAAGTATAATTGTATGATTCTAATCAAATTAAAAGAATCACATAGTTTCCTCTCTGAACCGCCATGAGGGCGACAAACTTTTATCATAAGCTTATGTAGACTGATGAACTGATCTATTATTTATTTTACAAGGGAATTGAACTCAAATGAAAGAACCGTGTTTCTCGGCTAAAAATCAATAAAATCCATTAAATTATATCGATGCAGGCGCCAGTGTAGTAGGTTACGCAGCAAATAAAATCTAAATTTAATATTAATGCACGCTTTCTAGTCGTTGTCTAAAACCAAACCTATACTTAGACCTTAACCAAATCCACAGTAAATTTTAGACTTGCACAAGTTTAACAAATCTATTAAAAGTATGCTCCTGGAAAAAGCACATTATAACTACAATCGAAGATTATGTAAATGATAAAAAAGCGTTATAAATATTGTAAATGCATTAGGATCTTCAAAAAACTTACTTCTTTTGGACACAACGTTGCTTTTTATGTCCGGCAAATATCTTCTACGTCTCATCAACGTCTCCACGTAACCGTTCTTCCTGCATTCATCGATAACGCTCTGAGTGAACGCCTTGATCGCTGGATAGGTTTTGTAGAAGGTGTCCATGAACATAGCTGCTTCTATCTCGTCGACATCCAGATGTTGCGCCAAAGTTCTGTTTCCCATCCCGTAAAGAATGCCGTAACAAAGCTGCTTTGCCTTCTGGCGCAGGTCGTCATCAACCTAACGTATAATACGTTATTAATTTGATATTAAAATAACACTTTTTTAGCGCTTAAGCGATGATGCCCACGACTTCATCGACGTGGGATTAGGTTTTTAAAAATTCTGTGGGAACCTTTATCTCATTTTCCGGGACAAAGGTAGCCTTTATCCTTCTACGGGATACAAGCTATCCCTGTACCAAACGTGTAAATCGCTTAAAAGCATGCACTGTTGAAAAAGTAGCAGATAGAGGGACAGATACTTTCGCATTTATTTTGATTATTAGTATGTTAATAATATTAATCATAAATTATTAAGGCAACGAAAAATAGATATAGGTAGACAATAAACATTCATCAGAGTAGGTACCTGCTCTTCCGGAACGCCACTCCACGAGGCCGCAATTGACTTGAAAACGTCTACATTGGACTTCATAATCCTAGTCAAACCCGCATCCTTGCAATAGTGAGTCAAAATCCTCATCTCGAGCTGGCAATAATCGGCGGACACGAATACGTAGCCCGACGAAGCTTTGAAGATATTCCTACAGTTGAACTCTATTACGTCCTCACAAGGCTCATTGTCGTCTATCACTTTGAGATATCTAAGAGGAATGGTAAACGTTCGTGGAACATTTTGGAGGTTCGGCTCGTGCATACTAATTCGTCCGGTGCAAGTGAACATAGTGTAGGAGGGGCTTATCCTGCAAATCAAATCATTTATTCATAGCTGCACCTCCAAGCTGCGGTGGTTTCACGACGCTTGCATTTGCTATATGTATTTTCATGAATAATTTAGTATTTACTTAGCGCTTGCAGCTTTTCTAGTTTAATAAAATGGTGTGATTTACTTATCATCAATAACAGCATTAAAAACAACAACAATATTAATAAATCGGTCGTGTCAGTAGTCGGTCAGACTAGCACACGAAGGATGCCATACCATAGTACAAGAAATGACTCTTTTTAAATTTTCATGGCGGCCATTTGGAAACATTTATTTGAAAGGGTAACTGACTAACTAATCTATCAACGCAGAGCTAAAACTACTAGACGGATCGGGCTGAAATTGGCGTGCAGATAGCTATTATAATGCTTCAACATTCGCTAAGAAAGGATTTTTGAAAATTCAGTTAAAACGTTAAGGTTAAGATAGGGGGTTTAAAGTGTAGTTCACGTGGACGAGCTAACGGCGTAAGCCAGTATAGTACAAACCTGTCGTCCGCACTGTAGTTGAACGCTCGTTCGGTGAGCGGATACAGCGTCTTTGTGAGGATGGAGTGGAGCTTCCTCCAGTACATCACGATACTGGCCAGGGAACTGCTGTGCGCGCACAGAACGCTCTTCCGAGTGCTCACTTTGCGCCCGCGGTATACTCCTAGGGCCTGCCATGATATTTACTTTAAAGGTAAAGTGCCGTTACGAAGCGGTGATAGCTTAGTGGAGTGGTGGTAGTAATCGGTCTTCGGTTCGAGAGGTCGAGAGGTAATGGGCCGGCGTCGAATTAATCATGATAATTATGATGAATGGTGTTACTAGGCGTGCATGAGACGAAAACCTTCTGTTCTATTCAGAGGTCCAACATCGCATAGATCATATAGGAAAATTGTAAGTCACAACGCATAACTTTTATTGCCTTGCGCATGATTGCAGTCACACCAAGCAAGAGATGATGCAGTCTAAGGTGTGGAGCGCGCCTGCCCATGAAAATGTCTATTTATTCTTATTTTGGAGACGGTACCAATATTATAGCTAGCAGGAAAAACGGAAGCCAGAAGGACTTTCCATACTCAGCAGCACGTATTAGAAACGAGAAATTCCTGAAAGGCCGGCCGGCACGCATTGGCGTTAAGTACCTTTGGTGCTACAGATGTTCATGGGCGACGGTAATCACTTAACACCAGGTGACCCGTCTGCTCGTTTGCTCGCTATTTTTTATTTACAAAAAAAGAGGAAGCGAATCGCTTCGTACGGGTCCGTGGCATTTTGACTATGTAGAAGTGCAGACCTGGGCGATACCTCGCGGTCCGATAGTAAAACGTTGGGTTGAACTAGGTAGAATAGTTCCGACTCCTCTAGGTACTCCGCTCTCATAACGCTATCTATCGTTGTCAGATTAACTTAGTAGGTACCTACCTTAGCCACATCTTTCGAGGAGTTGAAGTTGAAGTGATATCCGCACAGTTTAAAAGCTTTCTTTTGAAGGACTTCCTGTGAGTTTTTCACATCAATCAGAAGTTGTGACGCGAGATTTTTATCCACATGGACGCCGTAGAACTCGCAGCTCCCTAGTATCTTTGCAATTTGAGTCTCCGTATCTATAACAATATCTTAAATCTTTATGTAACTTTTAATAAGGCTTTGTGGGGTCCAATAGTCAATTAAGAAAGCTTCGTCAAGTAATTTTGAAATATCTTAACAATTTTATGTTTTTTTATTTATTTGTTGACAAGTTAACCCTTCACTGCAAGCTCACTGGGTGGTAAGTGATGCAGTTTAAACATTCGTTTACTTTCTGGACAAACGCCATCGGCAAACGCTAAGCGCACTTGGTCTTGGTCAACACAAAGGCATTTAGTGCCTTTCTACACTTCTGCGCTTGCCGACCACCGATCAATGAAAGCAAACATTGGCCGGTGTATGTGAACGTACCATTAGATAGGATCGGGCTAAGCTAGGAGGGATATGGCAGCTTTATAAAATCTATACCCTTAACTGGCTTCTATACAACTTTGTACCGGAACGCTAGATCTTCTGGAGACAGCTTTTCCGGTAGGGTTATCCAGTTTTATTTGTTTTGAATCATTTAACAACCTTAGTAGGTAAATGAGATTTTACTTACGGAGGGCTTCTTCCAAAACCTGATATTTGGTTAATAGCATCATACTCTGTTTTTCTGCAACTGCCCAAATGCACCAGGCTTTTAAACAAGCTACTTCGTATGTGTCTAGATCGTTGTACTTTTTCGTTTCGCCTTTAATAGTTATTTGACTATTTGTTAAATCAATATCACAGTACTTTTTCGCCTTAAAAAAAATTTACAGTTAATACAAAATTCTTCTAAACAAATCACGAGAATACGGCTTAGACTTACCAGGTCAACTATTTTGGAAACCCTCTCATCACTATCTAGCAACCAT
The DNA here is from genome assembly GCF_905333055.1 of Maniola jurtina. Taxonomy (NCBI): domain Eukaryota; kingdom Metazoa; phylum Arthropoda; class Insecta; order Lepidoptera; family Nymphalidae; genus Maniola; species Maniola jurtina. The sequence continues at coordinate 10,214,469 of NC_060036.1, read as the reverse complement.
TCCGCCAATGTTACATCAGTGCAATTTGTAACTAGATCTTTTCCCAGCCATTTCTTAATGTGTACATAGTTTGACTTTGTACATAGCATCTTCAATTTAAAAGCTGCATTTGAAAATAATCGAGCTATTTTAAACTTCACCGCCGGCAAAAAGTTGCCTAAGGATGTTAAATCCAAATACACACACAGATTATGTTTTAGACAGAATGCTATTCCTTTTATAGGCAACTCTTGCATTTTGTCGATTTGTTGCTCAGAAGAAACAAGAGGTTTTTTGAATATTATGTTATTCCCAATAATATCACCAGATTTATAAACTGTACGACTAGTATCCAAAATGATAGAAACACCTGTAGCATTTTCAATATATAAAAAGTTAGTATTTACATCGTTTTCTCGGAAAACGTAGCAGTTTACAGCAATTTTTGCAAATTTTAGAGCAAAATCCTTCGACTTGGAAGATTTTAACTTAAACTGACCTCCCGTATCAGTCTGCGTGTTAAGTTGGGATGATTTAGATTTTTTTGCCAAGGATTGTGAACAGTCTTTATATAAATAAGAGCGACGTTTAAGCGGGCTGATAAAACCATTTTTCAGCTTCGGTTCTTTAAAGTCTTGTGTGTTTATAATTTCATTATCTTGAAATTTAGTCAAATTCTCATTAATTTCTTTAGCATCACATTTCTCATCGTCGTAGACTAATTTAATATCTTCATCCTCATCAACTTTTAATATAGGCGATTTGAAAGCATTCAATATTGATTTAGAATTAATCTCCATGAAGTCTGTACTTGTTTCAACGTCTTTAATTGGGGCATCTATTTTAAATAAATTATTTTTTACCGAGATATCTGCTATTAAATCGAAAGATTCTTCGAATATACTAGAGCTGTCACCTTCGGAAGAAAATAAACTAATATCTTTTGCAGTAGTAGATTTCGAAGTAAAATTAAGATTGCTCATGTCTGCTTCTATGGCTTTAGGGCTATTCATACTTTCACCAAAACTAATGTTTGGTGAAAAAATGTTATCCGATGTGCGAAGTTTAGTAATGTTGTCCAAAACATTTCCTGTTAAATTTAGAGATTCCCACATAAGGTCTTCTTTTATAGGAACATATACAGATTTGGTAATATTATCCTTTTCACTTGCTTTGTGACAGTCATACGTTTTTACTTTTGAACTACTATTAATTTTGCCAGCGTCCTCAATTTTATCAGTGTTCATGTCTTGTTTGTCGTTTTCACTTGCATGTGATGGCACGATGTTTTTACCGACGTTGTTTTCAACTTCACAATGAACAGAAGCATCATTCCTACCGGAAAGTTCATTATTTCCATTTTCTTGATCTGATATCCTTCCTATATTGTTTTGGGAGTCAATGTTTTGGTTTTTCATATGAAATTGGGTTTCATTTTTATCTGTATAAGTACCCAACGAGTTTTCCGACGAACCTAAATCTGACCATTTGATTTCTGATACACCAATTTCAATGGTTAAATATTTTCTTGCTTCCAAAATAAGATTTTCTGCAGCTTCTCTAGCGGTCACACCACAGCAGCCAGTAATCCAAATATTTTTGATTTTATTTCGTTTCCTAACATCAAGGTCGTCATCTCCTTCCCTTTCCTTTTCACTTTGGAAAGGCATAGATTTATAAAGCGTATTTTCGATTACATTCACATCAGCTGATGCTATACTAGAAATAGTTTCAAATCCAGCATCAAACAAAGTTCTAGCCCTGATGCCATTTAAAGAGGTCAGTTTCATTAACTCCAATAATTCGGAATGTATTCCAAACTGCAGACGATCTTGAAACTGTGATACAAGTGTTTCCATATTTTTCCAACCCAGTTGATGACAAAAAGCTGTGACCATACCTAAAGAAATTTTTATAATTATATTTTTTTTAAATATGACACAAACCAATATAATAATGCAATTTGTACATAGAATAGAATGAAAATATTACTTATTCAAATAAACTTTTACAAGTACTTGCGAATCATGAATCCTGTTTGGTCCGGAATGTACTTCCTACCGTGGAAAACCAGCAAGAAACTCGACGGTTGCTCTTAACAAATCAATCCCAAAATAACAGTACTACATTACTTACATAGGAACACATACCTGCAAAAGTTGCTGATGATTGTTGAAGGCCTTGTAAAAAGCCTCGCGCACATTGAAATTTAGAAGCAACTTCTGATAAAGGAACTTCATTTACTAAGTCTTGCAAGGCTAAAGCTGTGTAAAATCTACAAGAAAAACCCACATTTGAATAACATTTCTGTGTAAAAAAAAATTCTAATAACAATAATTTTAATATAATGATCAATTTTTAACCTTTTGTGTATACTTAGTTTGTTTTGACTAGTATTCGATTTATTGGCACTCCTTAAGCATCGAATAATAAAGCTTTCTTGAACGCCTACAAGTTCCCCAACCCTTTTCATTGCAGCTGTTAAAGATTCCCACAGTGTAAGTAGATGTAACCAGTCTATGTCATTCCATTGATTACTAACACTGTATGGTGTTACTAGATATATTAAATGAAGATCTGTTTCAAGCACTAAGCATTGTCTAGCTTTTTGTATTTCACAAAATAATGATAGCCCATCGTTTGGTGCCATGGATGATGAAAGACATGCTTTTCCCAATGATGTAGCTACATATCTTTTTTCGTCCCCTTCAGTTTGAATTCTTACTAGTTCAAAATTAATAAGTTCTTTCAGTGTGTCTTCTAGTAAATCATTTTGGAATTTAGACTCAGACTGCTGAGCGCAAAGGAGAGTACATTTAGTATACAAGTCTAATTCTGATTGGTTACAAACATCTTGACTAGCAATTATTTCTAGAATGGCCCTCATAAATTTGTCTTTGCTTTCAATACAACTTTGAACTGGATCTAAAGTACCCATCATCAGCTCAAATCCAATTTTCTGCTCAGCTGCAGTACAAATAAGAACACTCTCACCTTGTGTATCTTTACCCATACGCCCAGCCCTACCGATCATTTGCTTGTATGTTAAAATATTAATTGGTTGCTTTTGAAATACAGGAGTTCTAATAATTACTTTCCTAGCAGGTAAATTTACTCCAGAACTCAATGTGGATGTAGCAACCAATACTCTGATCGCACCAGATTTAAAAGCCCCTTCAATGATGTCTCTCTCATCAAATGTAAGCCCTGCATGATGATAAGCAACACCAAATGAAATAATATTTTTTAATATTTGATCCAGGCCTACAGGACAGTTTTTTAATTGTTCTAAAACTTCTAAAATATTCGTGGACTTTAACTGCTCTCTTAAAATTGTGCCTTGTTCATTATCTGTACATCCTAACTTGTAAAACGAGGATGCAATACTTTGTGCCAAATTTTCACATCTATTCTTTGTCATACAGAATATTAAGATTGAACACCCTTCTTTGATTGTCTCTAAGCAAAGTGATAGAACATAATCACATTCAATACCCATATTTGGTTTATGAAATGACCTAATGTACTGCCCATTTTTATCATAGTATTTGTTGCCAACTAAACAATATTCATCCAATGGTATGGGTCGGAATTCAGTAATAAATAGTTCAGCTTCTAGCCAGTCTGCTAATACTTCTAAATTGGGCAGTGTAGCTGACATTCCAATGATTTGTATTTTCATGTTATCTAATTTTGATGAGACATATTTAACTTTTGTTAAAAGGAGCTCCAAAATGTACCCGCGATGAGGATCTCCAAGCAAATGCAACTCATCTACAATTACTGCTCCTAATTCTGTTATATTACCTTCGTCTAGAAGTTTGTTAACTAAGCTGTTTGCTTTTTCAATAGTACAAATGGCTATGTGGACAGCCTGTAAGCCTCCTGGCGGGGACTGGGAACCCATAAATCCCTCAACCCTGACACCAGAGCTGGATAAGATATCTTGTAAATAAAACATTTTCTCTCTTACTATAGATACGAAAGGCAAAATAATAATAACCTTTTTTTGTCGCTCCAAAACTGTCTTAATTGCCAATATCTCAGCAACCAGAGTTTTTCCTGCAGAAGTAGGTGCCGAATAAACAAGATTCCGGCATTCTAGGAGAACTTTTGAGTTACCTAGACAATCCACTTGCCAGTCAAACATCTCAATTATTCCTTTTTTTTCATATTTGCTTGCTATTTCATAGGGTAAACCCCAGTTTTTTAAATTCTTATTATAGGTCCTGTTTTCTACCTTCAACTGTGACAATAATTCCACATTACATGAAGTGTTTTGCTTTTCAATAATTGTTTGTGAAAGGATGTTTTCTCTTTTCGATTGTAGGAACTTTTGTTTTTGGGTTAAACGTTTTGGCTGTGATTGAACACAATCTTTCACATAACTTAAGGAGCTCTGAATAGCAAAGGAATTATCAAAACATTCAGCAAGAAAAGAAACATTTTCCGTAAGTTGTTGCAAATCAATTTCATCTCTATCTTCCAACACCATATTCACAATACTTCATCAATTATGACAAATTCATAATATTATTCCATAAAATTTAAATTAAATAAATTAAGTAAAAGTAAATTCATGTAATTTTAACAATTCAATAATTTTTAAACTCATCGCAACATTTGAATTTGTAAATAACACAAACAATCGTTTTTTTTTTTTTTTCTTCTTCTCTCGTCTGGCTTTACACTGATTAGCCAATGTCAAGTGTGTAGTTATTTACAAGTTAGGAAAACTATATGTATAAGTATGGACTTCGTCTGTGCTGGCGCCCGCCGACATACACGCGGCGCCCCTCTAGAGCGCTTCTCAGTCAGTTCCTCGGTCAGTTCCACCACCAATAAACACCAGCGGGACACAAAAACCGGCCACTTCTAACAAAAAAACACTCCAAAAAGTCATAACACGCGCGCCAACAAACGCCACCACAGACAAAGTCCCAAACAATCGTTTGAAGTTTGAAAATGATTTTGACAGTGATACAACCATAGAGATAGTATTCCCTCTCTCTTCTGGCTTTACAAAGATTAGCCAATGTCAAGTTTGTAGTTATTTGTAACAAGTTAGTTAAAGTATACAAGTATGGACCCCGTCTGTGCCGGCACTCGCCGACATACGCACGGCACCCCTTCAAAAAGTGCTTTTCAGTCAGTTTTAATAAAAAAAAAAACACTCCAAAAAGGCAGAGCACGCCCGCCAGCTAACTAACACCAACACAGACGAAGTCCGCTAGAGATAGTATGGATCTTGGTATGGATACAACCATGACGTAAACTAATAGGTACATCAGATAATGTTGCTATACTTTTTCATCTTTTTTTTTTTAAATAATGCATAATGTTGCGTATACACAGTGCATGTAACCTGCGCAAGTAGAAGCATGTCTGTCAAGTGTCAAGTGCGAGTCGGACTTGTCACTCGCACATGAAGAACTCCGTATTTCCGTATTAACGTACGAGACTAATTTTTATGGCGGTTGTTTTAAATTCTTATTACTAAGCTGTTATAGCGGCAATAGAAATACACATTCTGTGAAAATTTCAACTCTCTACCTATTACGGTTCACGAGATACAGCCCGCTAACAGACGGATGGACGAACAGCGGGGTCTTTTTTTAAACATTTAGTCTAAGTAATAGGGTCCCGTTGGCACCCTGCGCGTACGGAACCCTACGCCTACACATCAAATTAATGACCCACAACTTTAATCACGTGCATTTAGATTTTTTTATACTTAGTTTTTAATACGGTGGGTACTCTGACTTTTTGTAGCTTAACACTTTTTAGATCAAGGACGGCAGACAGGTGAAGCATACCTACAGCTGATCCCACATTAAATAGGTACAGCACAGGTCTACTGAATTTGAAAATTCTTCGATTCTGTATTGAAAAATACGTTTTTTGCGGCTCGTAATTTGCTATCAGCATAATTATTGTATATTAGAATAAAATATTGAATATGACATAGGTAAATTATATTATTATATATTTAGGTATTTTTAGAAATACACAGCATCGTTTTGAAATTATGGACGTTAACGTTACTATCACAGCACTATAAGATGAAAATTCAAGCATAATATTATAGTCTTTCAACTACTTGTTAACAAATATGATATCATAAATCAATCTCTGTAGCACTGGCTTCTTTCCCCTCAGTTAATGCGCGTGACTCGTGAATGAACGTGGCATATGTAACTCCCTGAAAACATAGGAATAATAATGAATCAAACAAGAAAGAATTTAATGTTGGCAGATGGAGAAATGACAAGTGTAAATTAGAAAAATATCACATCCCCGACAAGTGAAGGTTACAGTAACAAGAAAAGAGTTGATAACTTTCAAACGGCTGAACCGATTTTCTTGGATTATAGCTACGGACACTCTCGATCAAAATTACTGATTAATATGTATATAAATGATAATATATAACAAGCCTTATGCTTAAGGCCACAAGTATGAAGTGTAGGACAACAGCTAGGTATAGTTCTTGCATTTCAGGAGTGCGCGTGGCTTGTGTTTGTGTGTCGTATCGGTATAAGTAAACGTGCGCGTTTGCAAGCGCTAGCTCGCAACTGTTTTGTCCGACAGGCACGTACACTTCGCAATGTGCTTGTATACGACGTAATCACAAGTTCACGCGCGCTCGTGAGTTACAAGATCTGTAACAAGAATAGGATTTACGTACTTGTTGTGCGGCAGCTCTTACAAATCCATCGTTAGCCGAGACGGTAAGGGCCTTAATTCTATGTCCGAAGTTAAAAATTATCTTTGATCTTAACCGGACATGACCTCTTACTTTTAGACTTTGCCTTGGATAATCGTCCTGCCCTAGAAAAATAATGTATGTGAGTCAATTAAGGTTCAGGTGTGATTGGTCAGTGTCTCAAAATAGCTAATGCCCACTGAGACACTGTCTCTGTCGTTTGTACTAACTTCTTACTGTAGATAGAGTATAGCTAGAACAAGACAATGTTATGTTAATGCACGCTGTGACTACCTGTAAGTGGAGTTGCATAAGAGCCATAGAATGTAAGGAACAACATGTATAATTTAAATGTGTAACTCTGTGGGCGGTACTATAGCAAATAAATAAATAAAAAGACATGACCTATAAACAAAGGTATAGTAGTAAACATTTTAAACATTTTCTACACGTCACATATCTCCTTCACCGACCTTTTCCCTACCATGCCCAAAGAAGTCTCACTACAGACATTTGATGAATTCAACAAACACACTAAACACAAACCTCCATAATCATCATCATAAACCGTGACCCGCTCTTTTAAGTCCGCTGTACGCTGCTTTTCCATTGGGCCCCCTAATGTATTGATGATCTTTAGGAAATCATCCCATGCTGTTCTGCAGCATACCAAAGTTTTACCTAAAATTGATATCAAATGAATGAATGAATGAATGAATTTATTTCAAATTGAAAAAAAAAATAGGTACATCTTGGATAATTCTGTTGTACACAATTTCTAAACTAAAATGACATTTAGTAAATGTATTGCCATCCCCTTTATTTATTTACTAGCTGATGCCCGCAGCTTCGCCCGCGTGGATTGGTCAGATCCCCTGCAGCATCAGGATTGAGGAGTTGGACTCCAAATTTTTTATGAAACAATGTCGCAAAGTTCCTCTATCGATTAAAAAAGAAATGACGCAAATCGGTTCAGAAATCTCGGAGATTTCGGTGTACATAGGTAGAAAAACACAACTCCCTTTTTGAAAGTCGGTTAAAAAAGTAGCCTATGTTACTCCTTGGTCAATTCTCTACTTGTCTGTGAAAATCCCGTCAAAATCGGTTCAACCGTTCCCAAGATTAGCCTTTTCAAACAGACAGACAGACAGACAGACAGACAGACAGACAAAAATTTTAAAAACGTGTGATTCAGTTATAGTATCGTTCAAATAACCATATGACCTTAATATGCGGTAGTTATTTCGAAATTACAGACAGACACTCCAATTTTATTTATTAAGTATAGATACAAATGAAAATAATACACACATACACTAACATGGTTTTTAGGCAACCTCAAGTCTTGTCAGTTTGTCTGTACCAAATAGATGAATTCCTACCCGCGATTTATCCGCATAGATTTAGATTTTTATCGAAACTGAGATTTTCCGGGATGAAAAGTAGCCTACGTCCGTCCCCAGGATGCACAAGCTATCTCTATACTAAATTTCGTCAAGGCCGTCAGCGGCTCCCTGCGACTCGTTTGATGTCGTCTGTCCACCTAGTGGAGGAGTCTGTCAAGGCTGCGCTTTTTGGTGCAAAGTCGCCATTATAGCACCTTGGGACTATAACATCTATCAGCTTTTTGAACTAAGTGTCATGCCCATTGCCCCTTCAACGTCGCAATCTGATGAGCTATGTTTGTTAATCTGCAGGTTGAATCCGAAAAAGCAGCATCAATCATTATTACAATCTTTGAGCCTCAATAGCTCAACCGGTAAAGGAGTGGACTGAAAGCCGAAAGGTCGACGGTTCAAACCCCGCCCGTTGCACTATTGTCGTACCTACTCCTAGCACAAGCCTGACGCTTAGTTGGAGAGGAAAGGGGAATTCTTTTTTAAAAAACCAAAAAAAAAAAAAACTCAATTGCTGTGATTGGCTGAATTTATGAATTTTGCTACAACAATGGAGTGTCGGCCAATCAGAGGTTGATTACAATCGTCACACTGTAACAGTCAAACTACCATAGCACTTACGGATTTCCTCATTTCTGATTTGATAATGTAAAGAAACTTCAATTATCAGCCCCTGAGTGACTATGAGCTTCCTATAACCACCCACTTTTTTACTCACCTTCAAATAATTGTTCGAGTATTGGCTTCACTGGTCTCTCTGCCTCCCAGGCCGCTTGGTCCGTGAGAACTTTCTGTTGGAACACATAATTGCAGTGGCCGTTGGTCATATTGCTAACGTAAGCCATCATGGCTGTCACGTCTAAATTCAAAATATTTATATCTGCATGCTCCTCCATACATTGCGACAAACATCGCAAACTTATTTCATCACTGAAATAGATGAAGATATGAGACTGTTTGCAAGATTTAAAAAAAATAATACTGTCGTAATTATTTTGAGGCAGAATTGCTGATATCCAGACTATTTTTATTTTGCAGAAGAGAGCAAATAATGAATTCATAAACTCAACTGATCACACGAATCCTGTTTCTGTTGGGCTGAACTACACATATTACAGATAAAAAAAACTAACAATATTTTTTAAATAAATTAAGGCAATTTTGGGTACATTTAAAGTGAATACACAAATGTAATACAGTATACATAATCACAACAATACATCATCACTGCACCACACCATCAGCGCGTTTGTGGTGATTTGCTAACAGTGATCATCACTGAATGAAAGCCATCAACAATGTAGCCAATTAGTATGTGCTATAAAAAAGGAAAAAAAGCTTACATACTTATTTTCAAAAAACTCCTCATCACTACTAGATTCAAATGAATCGTCAAACTCTACAAGCTGTTTAGAATCTGGTAAAACCTCCCCCTTTACGAAAACTCCTTTTGCTTTAAGTTTATTTGCCAGAGACTCTTCAATTCCGCTTACAAATTCAAACACAACCTGATGAAAGTAAAAATAAATGAGTATGAGTATTTAGCTATTTATAAACCCAACAAAATTTAGGGGACACTGATCTAAAGCAAAAATACCTATAAAAGTATGTTTATCTGTCAGTTACCTTACATATTAGGACAGATTAATATTAGAATGTAGCCATTATGTGCCGAGAGCTTTATGATATTTTTATTTAACCCTGTATAGTACCAAATCTTTGATTTGTAATCTGTATAATATAGTAAAACATTATTTGTAAGTTTTTCATATAAATTATTACTAACCTTTGGTGATTGATACATACATGGATAAAGTTTGGCACACTCCAAGTAATCATCAGCTTGGTCGAGTATGGAGCGTGCACCGTATGATGCCTTGCCAGAGCTTAGAGCTGACAAAGATTTGGGATTCCGAGCAATTACTATAAATTGAAGAAATTCAGACAAAATGTAGTATCACATTACATTGATAAACATTGTTATTTATATCAGTTCAGTATCAGCTAGTATTATGTAAAAATATCTAATGAAAAAGGCCATTCAAGGGAGTAAAAACCCATAGGGTACTTCACTTTGACCTAGAAATATGAAAGGGAGGTAGTAATGTCTTACAAAACAAGCAAAGGGAAAAATCCAAAAACCAGTGAATTTGAACTCAAAAGAATTTAAAATTTTATCTCTTGTGTGATAGCATGGATCCCTTCATGTGTGAGTCTGACTCGCACTTAACCGGTTTTTTAGTATCTCCATCTCCTCATTTTTTGGAAGTCCATAGTAAAATATTGTACCTTTTATCCATGTCCGGCCCTCATCGCTCACAATGTCCACCAAGAGCTTGCTCTCGTCATTAATATGAAACGCTTTACACACAGACAGTACACCAGGTCTGACCGCACAGTCAACTATCGCCCCCAAGTGTCGCAAGTTTGAACATGACAACTGTTCTATTTTCACTTTTCCAGATTTTTGTATCTTAAACAAAAATTACGCAATTTTAATTAATAATAGTAGCAGGATATACGGGATGTGCAGACATAAACTTCGTAAATAGGTTGCATTTAATCATCATCAACGTATAGACATCCACTGCTGGACATAGGTGTCTTTCACACACCAAGCTTGTGCTGCCTGAATACAGTGGCTCCCCGCGACTTACTTGACATCATCTGTTTACCTAGTGGGGGTCTTCCAATGCTGCGCTTTTCAGTGTGAGATAGATCTCACACTGAAAAGCGCAGCATTGGAAGCAGCGCAGGATTGGAACTATATTCTAGAATAGATTCTAGAATATAGTTCCAAAAACTGATAGATCTGTTTTTGGTATATGCCATGACCACATAAGCTTCACAAGCTGTTGAGCTAGATTAAGGGATATATCTGTTAATCCAGTTCTACTATGGATCTTCTTATTTTTTATTTGATCATGTAGAGAAACTCCAAGCATAGCTCTCCTCCATCGCCCATAGAGTGACTCTGAGCTTTATTATAAGGACCATAGTTAGCGACCATGTCTTGGATCCATATGGCCAGCGATGACATATAATAAAAATCTGCATTGTCAAATCATTGTCATACTCCTAAACAACTCTGTTTTTACAACTTTGTTTTAGCATGAAATAAATTAAAATTCACTAAAATATATTTAAACATACCCTTTTCAGAAACTCTGTTTCTTGATGAATTTTCTTTTTAAGTTTCAGGGCACCTTCTAATTCCTGTTTGTCCAAAAGTTGCTCTATGAGAGATTCACCATTTTGTATCTTTTCATCTAGCATTTTTAAAAGCTCTTCAGTAGTATAGCTCATTTTTATGTAATTGTTTGTACTAAGTACAATTTTAAATAGAACCTGTTGTAAAAGAAAGTAGTAAGTACAAGTCAAACAAGGTAGCATTCATCATCATCGTCATCATCACTGTCAACTGAAGGTCCCATTATTTCAAATGAAACAAAGCTAATCAATAACAATCATGAATATTAAAATCCAAACTAGTGCTTTAAATGCAAAAGTGGGTCTTTCCGTCTGCTAGCTTTTCGCGGCCCATCTATTGTCGTGATTTTGAAGTTTGATACAGAGATAGCTAGCCTCAGGGAGATTTATTATTCTGATCAGTAATTCAAAAAGTTCCCACCAGATTTTTAAAACTTAAATCTAAGTAAACAAAGTCGCGGGCACCATCGATTTGGACAAATAGCTTTTTCTCAATAAAAGACAAAATACTTTTAACTAGTAAATAGTAAATACTGAAACCAATAAATTACACAATTTTTTTTTATTCTAAGACAAAAATATTAAACATGTTTTAATCTTAAAAGGTGCAGTAATGTATTTGGTAACTTACGACTTTATGATAAAAGTAAAATATATACTGTTTTTTAAAGACTTTACTTATTTTCATTTTCCATTTTCCAGTCTTAGAAAAACGAGAAAAACTTTTTCACCACTTTTTTTTTTTTTTTTTCTTCTCGTCTGGCTTTACATAGATTAGCCAATGTCAGGTTTGTATTTATAATTACAAGTTAGGGAAACTATATATTATGTATAAAATAATGAAAAATCGGGATTTGGAATTGGAAAGGAAAAGGATTTTTTTAAAATAATTACATAATATACATATATCTAAACATATACATAAATAATAATATAATATAAGTAACTATACATTAACTATATCTTGATATCATTATGTTCTATGAACAAAGATAAAACTTTGTAAACATTAAATGAATTTGTGTATAACAAACATAATATAGATGTAGGAAATGGAATGTGCAATGATTCGAGATTAGCAAGAAAGTCAGTTCGATCATATAGAGTGCATGCAAAGAAAACATGGTTCAAATCCCCATACTCCCCACAGGAACAGTGAGGATCGGGAACAATTTTCATCCTGTGTAAATGCGCCGGGGTACATACATGACCCAGGCGCATTCTACACAGAATAGAAGTAACAGTTTTTGAGAAAACTAACTGGCTGAACCATGGTTTCCTCGGAATGGACGTCTGAATTTTTCTATAATGTTTACCCACTGAACCATCGTTACTCCATACCCCATCCCACGCTTCATACAAATATACTTTGGATAAATTTATCAAATCAGAACAATAATTGGTGAATGGAACAGTATCTCCAACACGTATCGCCTCATTTGCCAATTGGTCAGCTCTTTCATTTCCGGGAATGCCCACATGGCTTGGAACCCAAGCCAACACAACATCACAATTTTTCTGTGAACACTTATATAAAAGATCTCTAATGCCAAAAACAATTGAAGACTGCTTATGGGATTTGAATGGAAATCTATTGATAGCTTCTAGAGCACTGCAGGAATCAGAGAATATGACTGTTTTTGGTATCTTTAAAATTAAAACATATTCTAAAGCTTTAAGTAAACCATAACATTCACCCGTGTAAACGGAAGCTTCAGGTGGAAGTTTAACTTGTTGTATACCCTTATATTGTGAATGATAGATCCCAATGCCAACGCAACTCTTATCCTCATGTTTAGATGCATCCGTGAACACATAATGCCAGTCAGGCCATTTATCATTGAGAATGTTTATAAATTCCTGTTTTGAGTTAGGGTTATTTTTTAATTTGGATCCTATGTCGAATTTAATTTCCGGGACAGTAATAAGACCCTTGTAGTTGTGTTGGTATAGAGGAAGAATAATACTTCGATGAGTGGGAGCTCCCAAACTTTCATATTTTCTAAGACTGTTTACAAGACATGGAGAATCTCTATTAGTCCAGTAGTTACCGGTATCAACCTGATAAGCAAGTTGACGTATCTTTAAAAACAAAGGATGAGAACTTAGCTGTAATGTACGGAAAAAGTATTTATCACAAAGGAACTGTCTCCTTAGATATAAGGGCGGATCACAACATTCTACCTGAAGACATTTTATTGGAGTTGATTTCATCGTACCCGTAACCAACCTCAAAGCCTTTGCCTGGATTATATCCAGCTTTTTAACTGCAGTTTTATTACCAGGATGTAATAGGAATGTTCCATAGTCTAAAACACTTCTTATTAAAGCATTGTATAGCAGTCTCATTGTAAAAGGATGAGCACCCCACCATACTCCTGTAAGACACCTTAAAATATTCAAATTTTTCTCGCATCTTAATAAAACATATTCCCAATGTGGAATTCCAGTAAGTTTAGAGTCCAATATTACACCTAGAAATTTCGCCTGATCTTTAACTGCTAGCGGAATTCCATTGTAATTAATATGAGGAGATGGTAGATTTCGCTTCCGAGAAAATACTACAACAGAGCTTTTAGATGGTGACAAATCTAGACCATTATTATGTAACCAACATTTTAAGGCATTTAACGCTAAGTTTAACAACTCACTAACATTATCTAAGGATGGCCCAGCAACATACAAAAGCAAATCATCTGCATATTGAAGCACATTTGCATATCTATTTACAGAAATGTCCAAATCGTAAGTATAAATGTTATATAAAATAGGGCTCAAAACAGAACCTTGTGGCAAACCCTTCCACACAGTTCTATAAATAAATTCATCTTCGACCGAATCTAGCGAATACTTTATATATCTTTCGTACAACATATTTACAATAAAATTAATTAATAAGTTAGGAATATTCAGGGCAAGCAATTTATGTTTTAGAATTGAAATATTTACATTATCGTAGGCGGCTTTTATGTCCAGGAAGGCAGCAACCAATGACTCATTTTTAGAGAAGCTTAGTCTTATGTCTGTGGTAAAAATGCTTAAGCTGTCAATAGTACATTTACCTTTCCTAAAACCAAACTGGTTTCTCGATAATAATGTATTATGTTCTAAAAACCATTCCAGCCTGATTTTAATAAGGTGTTCAGCAGTTTTAGCTAATACTGACGATAATGCTATTGGTCTATACGATGTTGGATCTGAACTCGGTTTATTCGGCTTCCGTAATAAGATCAAAGTTTGGGACCGCCAGGATTCGGGGACGATACCCGCCATCATAACGTTGTTGATCAAAGAAAGGTAGTACCTGAGACCATTGTCGTCAAGATTCGATAAGAAGGAATAAGGAATTCCGTCTTCACCTGGTGCAGAGTCTTTAGTCGTTGAAAGTACGCCTTTCAATTCGTTAAGTGTAAATGGCGAATTTAAATCTACATTACAATTATTAGACAATATGGGGGTTAAGGCCATGGGACATTCAGGTACATAAGGAGGACCCAAACGATCCATGACTTGCTCTGCTAGAACTGGAGATATTTTATTCTGTTGGGAATCTTTAAATGCAGATCTAAACCTTCTTATATTTTGCCAAACAATTGATGGTGAAACATTAGGACTTAAGGATTTACAAAACCTGTGCCACCCTTCATATTTTTTTACCCGAAGTAGCTCCTTAGTAGTATTAGCAATTTCTAAGTAACGCTCAAAATTGTCATCAGTCATATTTTGGCAAAATTGCTTCTCTGCTTCTTTTCTTTGCTTAACTGCATTAGTGCATTCTACATCCCACCATGGTGGTGATGGAATAAATTCCATACCACACCTTTTTACAGGAAAAGTTTCATTTGCAGCTTCAATTAATATTGTAGATAATGCTTGTGAGCATTCTAATATGTTAGAGTGACTAATTTCTGGTAAATTATTGATTTTCTTTTCTACAGCTACACTATACAGACTCCATTTAGCGTCTATCAGTTTATGTTTTATGCGTGGCTGTCTTACATGTTTTGGAGGTTTTTCAAAAGGGAAAGTAATGATTAAAGGGTAGTGATCACTACCACCAGTAGATTCAGCGGGAGACCAGATGAGAGATGAAGCAAGATCAGGAGTGCAAATGGACAAATCAGGAGCACTAGGTGTCCGTGCCAACCGAGTGGGAGACCCAGTATTCAAAATGCACAGATTATGGGAGCTTATTAAATCTAACAACTTTTCTCCATAGAAGGTTGATGTGGCACAACCCCATAATTCGTGATGAGAGTTAAAATCCCCTAAACATAAAAATGGTTTCGGTAAAAAATTAAAAATTTCACTAATTTCATTAAATATATCATTATTAGGACGAGAGAAATATACAGATACATAACATATACTATTTACAATAACTGCAATAACAGACAAGTTATCGCTATGTACAGGAAGAGTGATAGGTGTGAATATCAGAGTATTTTTGATGAGTATAGCCACTCCACCATACCCATCAGGTCTGTCTTCCCTGAGACAAACATACCCCGGCATTTTGAATAAAAATTCCTTTCTCAACCATGTCTCTTGGAGACAGATGAGAAAAGGATCATGTTTATTTATGAGATGTATTAAGTCTTGTTTTCTACTGTTGAGACTCAAGCAATTCCACTGAATCACTCTGGCTCTGTGATCCATTATTATTAGATATTTGATATAAGGCTTCAATTACTGTGGCAACGTGGGACGGTGTAACTATATTCGATTGTGATAATAATTGAATCAATATTTTAATAATGTCTGCCATTTTCATGTTATTTTCAGTACTATTGTTATTAAAATTAAACTTCTGTTTAGGTAAAACAGGATCTCTTATTATTTCTGAGTGGGCAAAGTGGTCATAGCCTTTGCTAAGCTTTGAGGGTAATCTTGGCTTTGCGAAGACTGTTTTTTTATATGAATGAGGCACTGAGTTTGAAGTGGATGGAATGTTGGATTTTTGAGGACCATGTATATCCTGTGGTGGAGAGGATGATACAGGTGTTGAAAACAAAGCTTCAGCATATGACATGTTTGAAACTGGTGGATGCATTTTAATTGCTTCCATATAAGAAATACAACTTTTGCTCATGGTTTCTTTAATTGCTCTTTGTCTGTTATGTTCTAAACATTTTTTATTTATAGCTTGATGCGCTCCCTTGCATAAGCAACACCGGTAATCCTCCTCTTCCACCTGACAAGTATCACCAGAGTGCCCTTGGGTACATTTATAACACTTTGGCACTGACCTGCACTGATTTTTCACGTGGCCAAAACGGCAGCATCGGTAGCACTGCACAGTCGGATAAATATACAATTCAACAGGTAAAGCCGTGTAACACATGTATACCCGGGTAGGTAAAATTTGGCCATCAAAGGTTATTATTACTGTCCCAGTACTAATGAATTGGTTTGTATCATTTACAACGATTTTTCTTTTGATCCGCCTTATTTTAATGATTGGACCACAACCAAGTGGAACACTCATGTTAAGTAATACCTCTTCTTCGGACCAGTCATTAGGTACACCTTTTACTACACCCATGCGTGTGACATTAAAAGTAGGTATAAATGCCCTATATTTTGCGGATTCAAGAATTTTGTTTGTCAAGAAATTATTGGCATCCAAGTAGGAAGAAAAAGCCATACTAATGCGATTCCTTCCTACCCGTTTCAAGCTTCCGTTCACAACACCATTGAATTTATTATGTTTTAAAAAGCGACCAAAAGTTATAGGATGCAGAGTAGTTGAGCTATCACTATTTTCGCATTCTTTTTGTATATGCACTACATATGGGGCACTATCGGATTGTTGGTAATAAGTACGGCCAATTGGCACTCGAGTTGGTAGTGAGGAGGTTCCATTATTATCGGTGGGGTTTGTAGATTCAGTAGGGTATGTCGGATTTGGGTTAGCCTTGTTATTATTACTATTATTATTAATTTCAAACTTGCAATCGCAACTGTACTGTTCTTTTCCATCTCTAGTTTTTGTTTTCCTTTTTCGTTTATTACATGTTAAACAAATGCGTGAGAATATTTTCCTTTTAAGAGTTTTGTCGACATTGGACACGACAGATACATCAGTGTCCATTGACGACTCAACCGCTGCTATTAGTATATCCATTTTTGATGTATTATCCAATGATCCCGAAGGATTTGACCCCCCTGGATCGGGGGGCCGGATGTCCATAACGTTGAAATTTAAACTATACTAAATTTTAAAACTTACCTATATATACAGCTATCTACTATGAAAATGTCACTAAAACTACAATATTTACACTATAAAACAACACCAATCCCTTTCCAAATTGTATTAAAAAATTAAAGGAAGAAAATTTCACGTCCGCTTATGTACGCAGTTTCCCGCCCTTTTCCCACTTTTTCACATTCACCGGTGACGTAAGAACCACAGACAATAAAGCAACGATAGGCCAAAGATCTATCTATCAAAGATCCTACAAAAATATCAAGGAACATATCAAACTGGTTTGTATATTTTTTATTGATATTGAACTATTTAATCAGTTAGATTGTCATTACACAAAACCCAAAACCTTTTTAGAATAGAATAGAATAGAATAGAATTAACTTTATTCATTGGATCAACATACAGGTAATACAAAACACACTTAAAATATAAAACTTAAAAAATAAATAAAACTTAAAATATAAAATATATAACTTAAAAACTAACTTAACTTAAACATGGTGTTCAAGAGTACCTGCTATATGTTGTGCCAACGAAAAGGCCCGAACTCAGCTTAATGTTGTGGGTACACAATGTACCCACAACGCTGGTATTCTGTTCGGGCCCAAACGAGGGAAGTTCTGGAAGTTCTTGTAATTCTGTAAACTGTTAATTCAAAATAAAACTAAAATAAAACATGATTAAAAATAAAAATTACTTATGATTAAAAATAATAATTTCTCTAACGTAATATTATCTAAAAGTTCTATGCGAAAAAATGTCTTTCAGGTGTATATCGTTCAGACTGCCACAAACTAGCTGACTGACTTTTGAATTTTTAGTAAATGGGCACGATATAATTTTTTGAAAGTAAATTTGGAGCCAACGTTGCGACAAGGTGGGGGGATGTAATTCCAGCATTTCGTGGCAAGATATTTAAAACTGCCACGAAACGCTGCAGACCTGTGGCGTGGCATCGATAATGGAGGCACTGTTGTCCTGAGTTGTCCAAATCTTGGCTCTCGCCATACCAATTTTTTGTACAGATACTCAGGTTGTTTAGTTTTGATGACCCCAAATAATAAAGTACCTAAAAGTAGATAATATCTGTTCTTCATTTTTAATAGATTGTTTTCATTTAAAAATGGAGTGACGTGAGATCTTGGTGGAATGGGAAAACAAAAACGAGCGCATGCGTTTTGTATTCGTTCAAGTAAACGCCACGTTTTACCAAATAGGCAAGGACCGTAAACTGTTAGGCAGTAATTTAATTTTGACAATATTAGTGTGTCACAAAGCTTAATTCTAAGGTTAATATTAATGTAAGGCCGAATCTTGTACAACACTTTTAGTCTATAGAAACAGTTCCGAGCAAGATCAGCTACGTGGTTTTCGAAGCGAAGGTTTTCATCCATGCGCAAGCCAAGATTTCGAGTTTCACAGACGTGTTCTATTTCGACACCGTCAATCAATAGTTTTGGCTGGTGGGCAAGAACATTGCTTACTTGCCTCTTTGTACCTAAAACCATAAATTTGGACTTCAGGGGGTTTAGAATAAGAGAATTTTGCTGGCACCATTGTGAAATGTTGTTTAGGACTTTGTTCATCTGATTAACTGCATTACTAATATCTTGATGGTTGACAGGAATATATATTTGAAGGTCATCAGCGTATAGATGATATTGACAATTTTCAATACAGTTAATAATATCAGCCGAATACAATATAAATAAGAGAGGTCCTAGAATGGAGCCCTGAGGGACACCCCTGTTAACCGGTTTTAGTGAAGATAACAGATCTTTTCCATCACTTTTTCGAATAACCACTTGTTGCATCCTGTCATGTAGGTAGCTAGAGAACCATTGCACTGTAGTTGAAGAAAAACCATAGAATGAAAGTTTAGCAAGCATTAGTTTTATATTAATTGAGTCAAACGCCCGGGAAAAGTCAAGCAACGCAAGAATACTACCCTTACCAGAATCCTGAGAGGTAAGTATATTGTGAATTACGTCAGAAAGAGCAGAAGATGTGCTACGATGTTTCCTAAATCCCGATTGAAAATATGGTAAGATATTATAGGTCTCGCAGTACTTAATGACTTGGTTGTAGATTATTTTTTCCAGAATCTTAGAAATATAAGGAAGAATACTTATTGGTCGTAAATCTTTGACACCTACAGGATCATTAATTTTTGGCAAAGGCAGAACTAAAGCTGTTTTCCAGAGTGAAGGAAATTTCGAGGATAGTATTGACTTGTTAACTATAGCTGTGATAACAGAAAGAGTCGTTGGTAAAGTAAGAACAATCATATCCATGTTAATCTTGTCTATTCCTTGCGCATTCGAATTGATCGCCAGTATGATTTTTGCAACTACATTTTCATGTACAGGTTCGATTTGAAAACTACTATTATTTAGAAATTTCTGTGATCCAAAGCGTGCCAGAGCGTTTTTTAATGAAAACCCCTGCCCCTGCCCCATTATATGATGAATGAATTCTACTAATATACAGTCCAACAAAGCTCTCTTGGCGCGTGGCCAAATTGGAACTAACGCCGCCAACTTATGAAGTGTCATGCTGCCCCATAGAGATAGTATATAAACAATGCTGCCCCATAGAAAATAGAAATATTATTATAGGTAGGTGCCTATTCATTCATCCAGAATTTGCAATATATTCTCTAAAATTGAGATTTTATGTGCTGGCATCCTTTGTTCTACAAGTGCGCCCTCCTGTCGATGTCATTCTAGTGCCAAAAGATCGTTGTCGTATCCATGTCTTTTGTAGATTCTCTCTCTCTCTTCCAAAGAGTAGGTACGTAATCACTACCACAGACCACCCACAGACTACGAACATTACGTACCTTCTTAATACTTATTTGACCATAAACTAAAGAGCTTGCGCGCCATTTTTACTACTACGTCATGGTCACGTGACTGACAAGTTTATGAACCAACTGGCCAACCAACAGCCAGTATCCAAAATCCATCCACATAACCAAACTATAGTTTTAGAAATGGCTGACGCTATAGAAGCGGAAAAAACGATCGCTGAAGACTTGGTTGTTACCAAGTACAAGTTAGCAGGGCAAATTGTTAACCGTAAGTATTGATACACCAATTACATTTTCGTACTTCATAACACAAGTTTAACAGTAGGACTCCACGTCTTCGATGATGGGACGCGTGTCCGGTGTCATCGCCATGCGGGCAATGTGGAGGCTCTTGTCACCAAAAGTATTTCCAGTCAATTACCAGGATTCCCACTTAACAACTATTCATTATTCCAGGTGTTTTAGAACAAGTTCTAGCAAAATGCGTGCCAGATGCTTCGGCGCGTGAATTATGCGAGTTCGGGGACAAATTGCTACTGGAAGAAACTTCGAAAGTCTTCAAAAAAGAGAAGGACTCCAAGAAAGGCATAGCGTTTTCAACATGCGTCTCCGTAAACAACTGTATATGCCACTATTCTCCTATCCCTAGTGAAACAGACTACATCTTGAAACAAGGAGATCTTGCTAAGATGTGAGCATTATCTTATTTATAACTTTTACATGTGAAACTAATAATAGATTCACACCTGACCATTCTTATTAATTGCTATGAATGGTAAGATAGTACCATATAGGTATCTGAACATTTTGTTTAGGTTTACTTTTTAAATCTGATAGCTTGTGTATAATAATAATTAATAAGCAATCATAATCTTGTGTCTTAACATGACAACCTTTCCAGTGCAGTAGGTTTGTTTCATAGCCTCTAAATTTTTATTATCCCAATAAGATGCCACAGGAATATAAGTATACAAAAAAAAGACACCTAATTGAATACCCACCTTTTTGAAGTCAGTAATTAATAAAAAAGTCTTCACTTTATTGATAAGCCCCAATTCCATTCATTGTTTCTTTATGTACAATCTATTCTATATCAATAAAGAAAATAGTTGTGTTTATTAGGATATTTAGAAATTCAGAAAGCATCCTGACCAATTTTGGGGTGGGTATCCTTATCAAGCTGGGGTGGGCTGGGTAAAGTATAATTTTGTTGTTTTAGAGTTCCATATCTCATAAGGAAAAATTGAACTTTTATAGAATCACATTATCTGTCTGTATGATTTCTCTGCAGTCTACCAAGACTCGTAAAGAGAATTAAAACTTGACCTAGAATCATAAAGTTTAGATAGCAATATAACACATTATATTTAGGACAAATAAAGGAAAAGTATGAAAACTGAAATTGTGGTTACATCACACTAATATTATAAAGGCGAAAGTTTGTATGTGTGTGTGTGTGTGTGTGTGTGTGTGTATGTTTGTTACTCCTTCACGCAAAAACTACTGGACGGATTGGGCTGAAATTTAGAATGGAGATAGATTATACTCTGGATTAGCACATAGGCTACTTTTTATCCCGGAAAATCAAAGAGTTCCCACGGGAATTTAAAAACCTACATCCACGCGAACGAAGTCGCGGGCATCATCTAGTCATAAATAAAATTAATCTTATTTCTTGTACACAACCCTTCATGTGCAAGTCTGACTCGCACTTGACCAGTTTTTTTTATTATCCTAGTGACCTAGGTGCCCACATTGATGGCTTCATCGCAGTGGTTGCACACACAGTTGCTGTGGGCGGCGGAGAGGTGTCTGGGCGTGCAGCTGACGTGCTCCTCGCCGCACATCTGGCCAGTGAAGCCGCCTTGAGGTTGCTCCGACCTGGGAATGAGGTGCACATTATTTTTGGACTAGTTACACTTATTTAAAACATTGCCTACACAAGGATAAAAAAATTATTAAACAATGAACCCATTGTGCTGCGCTAAGCATACAACATGTGCTAGGGATAATAATATAATGCTAATGAATCTGGTTAGAATCAACAAACCTTTAAGAATTCAGTCCACCTAATAGATTTGAACTGTTTAGGCTTTATTATAGGAATCATCCCTTCCTTAAACTTCAAAGCAGAGACCAGCTATTATTGCTATATTATTCATTAGATAAAATATAAAATGGTTGAAAAAAAATTCAAGTCTCATTTTTTATAGAACTATGCAGTAACAGATGTTGTACAAAAAATCAGCGCAGAGTATGGATGCAAGCCCATTGAAGGCATGTTGTCACACCAGTTGAAACAGTTCCGTATTGATGGAGAGAAGAGCATCATACAAAACCCATCAGAGGCGCAGAGGAAAGAGCATGAAAAGGCCACCTTTGAGACTTACGAAGTGTATGCAATGGATGTATTAGTTTCTACTGGAGAAGGTGTTGTAAGTGTGATAATTTGTTTATTTTTGATTAAAAATTCCCACATTAGAGTAATTTACAAAGTATGGCTTATAAACAAGTAGGATACCCCAACTAAAATATACAAGGCATAGTCGGAAAAAGTAAATTGTACAGGAGAGCAAAAAACGGCAAATTAAATAAGTTAAAGAATAAAGTTTGTGTATTAATAAGTATGGAGATCACTACAGTTCTTTTGATCTCTAGTAAATTGATTATCTGGCACTTGGCAGAAGAGTGCCCTATATCCAATAAATACCCTGAATTCTTTCTAGGCTAGCTTACACTCGCTAGTCTGGCAGTACTCAGGGAAAAGTAAATAGTATGAACTAGGATTGAAATTACTTTGACATATTTTAATCCAGTTATATACTGACACAAAGATCCTACTATTGGTAAAGGGTCATATTATTTTCTTTATATTTATAACTTATATCTTTAATAATAAGTGATTTTTTTCATGTACATTAAGAAATATCATTTGCATGTGTTTCAGGGTCGTGAGATGGATACAAGATGTACGATATACAAAAAAACTGATGAAGTCTATCAACTCAAGTTGAAGGCATCAAGAATGTTCTATAGCGAGGTGAGAAATTTTGCTTATGGCGATCACACATCTCGCCTGAATGTTGATTATTATTATCATTATTATTTACTAGCTTATTCTCGCGTCTTCGCGTGGATTATACCATTCTCAAACCCCTATTTTGCCCCCCTATGAGTTGAATTTCATAAATCCTTTCTTAGCGGATGTCTACGTAACAATAGATATCTGCATGCAAATAAATGCGCGTATATCATTAAAAAAATCGCATTATTAACTATTATTTTATTTTAGCTCAGAGGTAAACTATTGCATAATATGCCGATCGGTGCGCATTATTGCACAGCGAATTTCCTTTCGTGTGATGCAGTTAGTAACCCCAAAACTTTTTGTCTACAAAAATATCTGCAAATAAATGCAAAGTTGTTTTCGGCAGAAAACTTGATGTATTTATTATTTGGTGTTTCTTTTTACACCTTTTGTTTTGCTTCTTAGTTAATAATAAATAAATAAAAGTAAATAAATAAATACAATTTCAGCGAAAGAACGCATTTTGCGCACCGCCCCACTGTGGCCGGCTTAAATGTGTGCTTATTTCTAGGCATCATTCTTTTCATATCCCTAAATTACTTTGAAACAATATCAACAATTTGATATTGTGGAAATTTTAGGGTATAGTGACGTAACGAGTTTGAGCCGATATATTTAGTTTCATGCTATAATATATGGGTATAGATCATTACAACAGTTAAATAGCCGAGCTATATATAATACAAGTAAAACACTTCATACAAGCAAACAGATTTCATCATCTACTGACAAGGACTATTCAAAATCGAGAGTTACAATGCTTTACATGATACGACACGGCGTGCCCTTATGTTGCGGGCGCGGGGGAGTGAGTGTCGCTTTATGTAGTAATAGACATCATCAATCCATCGGCGAAAAATGAGATGAGAAGGGTTTGGCCATCGCACTAGTCTATCACGCTGGCCAAGTGCAGATTAGGTGGTATTCTTTCCTAATAGACTCTATATACACAGTCAAATAGCTCTACTAATATTGTTTTATTCGTTTTAGGTCCGCAATAAGCATGGTTCAATGCCTTTTAATCTTCGGAGTTTTGACAAAGAAACAAGCGCAAGGCTCGGCGTCGTTGAATGTGTCAACCATAAACTTATTGAGCCCTTCCAGGTATGAAAACTAATAATACTAAAACTGTTATTCACTAGAACACCCTTCCGGCATCAGTATTCCCTTTCACCTTTTATGGGTACCTTCAAGTCAAGAGTGAATAGGCATGTTCTAGGCAAGCGCGCTCCATCTTAGGCTGCATCATCACTTGCTAGCAGGTCTGATTGCAGCCAAGCGCTAGTCTATATAATTAAAAAAAAAAAAGATTCAAAATAACATTTTGATTTGGCTCTCTGATAATTTTGACTAATAGTTAGTTCTGATAATTAAGACTAATGGTCTGGGCAGTAGGTATACTTTACTCATCACAAATATTGGGTATGTTATCAAGACTGGCCATTAAGTTATAAGCCAAGGCTGTAATTTAGTTGATAATACACAATGGATTATTGTCTTATGACTACTCAAATAGTCAACTGAGTTTTTTTGGGCTTCACAGACCAGGACATTTGGAACCAGAGTTTTAAGTAAAGTAATTAATTATCACCCTTATGTCAAATCCATGGCAAACCCCAATTTCAAACCTTTTTATTCAAGACTAGCGACCCGCCCCGGCTTCGCACGGGTGGACATTTATTTTTTCTATTTTCCGGGATAAAATATAGCCTATACGGATTCGGAAGAATCCCTCTAAGTAATGATAAAAGAAATTTTGAAATCGGTCCAGTAGTTTTTGAGCCTATTCAATACAAACATACAAAAATACAAAGGTTTCCTCTTTATAATATTAGTATAGATGTGTACCCCATTTGGATTAAAAGGCTTTGATGACTTTGAAATCTTCCAGGTGCTATACGAAAGGCCGGGTGAATTGGTGGCACAGTTCAAATTCACGGCGTTACTTCTCCCCAGCGGCACACACCGCATCACCGGCCTGCCGTTTGACAAGAGTCAGTGCAAGACTGAACGCACATTGAAGGACCCTGAACTTAATGTAATTAACAATTTTATATGGCACAAACTAATAAATAGCTCATGATCACATACATAACTATTTTGAAAATAGGTTCGTCATCAAAAAAAAAACGGTAGTAAAACAGTATTTTTAATAAGTTTATTGTTTCTTAATAAAAGTTCAGAGAATAAATACTCTGCATAGATAGAGTGAATTAAAATGTGAACTGTGAAGCAACATCTATATATTTTGCTTTTTTAGGGTTCTGTACCTCAAAAGGAAAAACGGAACCCTTATATTGTAGTTTTCTGTCTGTCCGTCCGTCCGTCGTGTCTGTCAAGAAAACCTATAGGGTACTTCCCGTTGACCTAGAATCATGAAATTTGGCAAGTAGGTAGGTTACATCACAAAAAAAATGTGTTTCAATTTCAAAGTATGATAACTATACCAATTGGGGTATCATATGAAAGGGCTTTACTTGTACATTCTAAAACAGACTTTTATTTATTTTTAAGCATAATAGTTATCGTGCGCAATGTCTGAAAAAATACCTGAGTACGGAACCCTCGGTGCGCGAGTCTGACTCGCACTTGGCCGGTTTTTTTCCCCCATATTAAAGGTATGGGGTGCTAGTTGCCACTCCCTGTAATCTTTCAAAATATACTTCCTTAATAGTTTATTTTGAACAAGCACAGGGTACAGAAATGTAATTTTTTTGAGCCGATTTGTTCACTATGAAATCTCGGTTTGAACTATTACTACAACATTTAAAATATTAACAACATTTTAATATTATCTGTTTAACGCCTCAATCTAATCTAAATACTTTTTTCCACAGGCGCTACTGAACTCATCTGCCAAGTCAAATAAGAAGAAGAAAAAGAAAACTGGTGCTGAAGAAGCCATGGAAGTTGAAACTGCTGCCTAGCAATTGAATTTGTATTTACCGAAGGACTGAATTTAAATGAATTCAGCATCTTTCTAACAACTCTCATATGGACAATATTCTGACCACCCTGTACAGTGATAAAAGGAGCAATAATAACCCTTCTATAAATAGCTTTGAATGAGTGTTTTCTTTTCAGTGTTCATTGAACTATTAATAAAATCAAAACACAATTGTTGCCGCCCTAAGCAAAAAGGATGCATCTAACCAAAACAAACGGAACATAAAAATTATAATCAAGATCTGAAATCTTTAAAAACCATTCTATGCAGCATTTTTTTTATTTTAATGTGTATAAAGATTATTTTATCAGTCTTTATAAGGCTATAAATATTAGACTATGGTGAAGTAAAATCAAAGAAAAATAGGGCTACCTGCGTCAAAAATGTACTAACGTTTGATGCCTGCCAGTGACGTTGAAGAGAAAGTTTGTGAGAAGTTCCGTAACTAATTGTCGTAAACTGTGTCTAATGCTCCGGTTACACGCTCAGTCTTACCTGCACAAGAAAGTTTGCGCAGTTAAGTGCGCCGGCAATACTATCCCGCGCAGTTGCAAAAGCTGTTAATGGTTGTACTGCGCTTTTCTCAGTCGTACTATTAGCGGCAGATGTACTAAAAAGGTCGCATTTACTTGATTGCAGTTTTTAACTTGACATTTCGAGAGATAAATTAATGGCAGCCTTTTTGGCCTAGTGTAATTCCAGAATTGAAACTCACTAACAAATAAAATATATATTGTAGATATGGTTGTCAATTTTTGACTCGGCAAATCAAATCTTTAATGCAAAAATCGGCAGATACGCACATCGATGGATACGCCTTTTTTCTTTCGACGACAGATAGGCAAAATACCGAATAAGGGTTAGATGATTATGTACAAAATAACACACTTATAAGTGTAAAATTCTATCAAAAAATACATCTTTATTCATTTACATGTTCTAGTTCAAATCCAGAATTTATCAATTATAGGTCAGTTAGAATAATATTCATACCTACCATTAAATAATTGTATTCATATCCAAATTCTGTTGAGTTTTCTAAAACCAATCTGATATACAAGATCATTCCTGATTAACTCCATTGGTTTTTAGAAATATTTTTACTGAGCACAAAATTTTATTCTGTCATAATATTTAATATACATAAATATCTCAAATTAACACAACAATGAAAATGAACTGTTGTATTTACAATTATTTTGAAGTATTCAATTGTTTTTGTAACCAAGAGATTCTTTACAAATGTCTAAATTAGGATAAATTTTTAAATTTAAAAACTAGTTATACATAATGTGGGTACTTCAAAATAAGGGTACTTGACTGTTTTTAGTTCCATAAATATAAGATAACTTATATATTATATTAGAATCCATGAGGTACATTTGATGATGAATGACTTATAAATACAATGATGTATTGTGCTTATACATTTCAAAATATCTATGGAACTAACAATAATCTAAAATTAAATGTGTGACATATGAAAAGAATAAATCAAACTTGATTTTCGTGGTCCGTTTTTCGTAATAATTGTTATTTTTATTAACTCCTCTTTATATAACCTATATTTTAGGTCCTGTAAGAATAGGCATACTGTTCTACTGACATGGACCAGGGCATAGGTTGCAAGTTCTCAACTGTCACCCTCCCGCAACCTACCCCATGAGCCTTCTCAGGCAAGCGGTATTCCTATAGCAGCAGCTAGGTACTCAATTATGCAACTTTTACCTGATGCATCATGTATTCAACATGGAGTAATTTCAGCCTGTAATGTCTGCATTTTCTAACCTGTATGCTGTATGGTATCTCAGGGCTACAAACACTTTCTCACATATCAAACAAATATGTCCTGATGTCAGACATCTCAGAATACTCATTAGTAACTAGGTACCTGTTATACCCAAGTGAAAGGAAAGGTCGGAGGTGAAAGTTGCATGCATTATTTTTATAATTATAAAAACTGGACACCTCAAGAAAAGAGTATTTTATTAACCCCCAACCCAAAAAGAGGGGTGTAATAAGTTTGACATGTGTATCTATCTATCTGTGGCATCATAGCTCCTGAACGAATGAACCGATTTTATTTAGTTTTTTTTTTTGTTTGAAAGGTGGCTTGATTGAGTGATCTTAGCTATAATCCAAGAAAATCAGTTCAGCCATTGGAAAGTTATTAGAGGTTTTGTGTTGGGGGTTCTTAAATTTTTCAATTGAAAATATGTTATAACATAATTAAACAGAAACAACCCTCAAGAATAGGGTAAGGCCCACAGAACTCCCAAATATAATTTAAGGCCCTATGAGGTAACAAAATCCTGTCAGTGGTAATGCCTAATCTATGCTATGGTGGTTATTGATTATGTTATTGATTAAACCTACTTTGACAAAGAAATGAAACTTCATTCTACTTATTACATCACATTTTAATAATAAATTATGTAACAGCTGTTTTACATTGCTTCCATTTTATTCAATTTATTTCACATTATCTTGACTTGTTTCTGGACTTGATTGATTCGGTTCTAGTGATTCAGATACAAAATTGTATGTCTTGATGGCTGCATCAGATGCATGTGTGGGAAGGTCAACTAGGAATCTGAATGTAGCCTTTACACCACTGTTCCAATAGTATTTAAATAAATATGACAGCCTATCATTTGAAGGCAGAGGTGGAAGCTGAAAGTATATTTGTGTGATAATTCAAAACAAACAACAGCTGTAAGAGAAAATGGACGTTCCTGGGTAGGTGTCTGAGAACAAAATAATAATATTAATAGGTAGGTACCTCATAGGGAATCTGTTTCTTTAGTTCGCCAACATAGGGAGACACACCTTTTTCTAATTCGTCATATAGTTCACTAGTCGTTGAACTGTCTTTCCATACTCCTTTATCAACTGTATAATAAACTGCTGAACCAAGTAAAGCAGATTTTACGGCAAACCTGAAATTAGTTGGTCATTCAGAATGATAAAGTCTAAAGGTTTGCGCCGCTAAAAGATAAGGACATACTTTATCATCTTGGCGTAATGGTATGTTTTATGTGTGGAATTGTTTAATTAATGCTGGAAAAGGATTATGTAATTTTTTGGTTAGAAAACATCGCAAAAATAGTCAAAAAACCTCAAGTCCTCAACTCTGAACTCAATCACAGATCACTAAATAAAAATTAAGTCAGTAAGTAGTCTGGACTCTGGATCATAGATAATACCTAACAAATATCAAAGATTTTTTTTTTCTTTAAATCTGGCTTTACTCTGATTAGCCAATGTCAAGTTTGTGATATTTTCAAGTTATTGAATTTATACAAGTATGGACTCCGTCTGCGCCGGCGCCCGCCGACATACGCGCGGCGCCCCTTTGGAGCGCTTCCCAGTCAGTTCCACCACCAAAAAACACCAACTAACACAAAAACCAGCCACTCTTAACAAAAAAAAAAACACTCCAAACAAGCACAGCACGCGCGCCAGCAAACGCTATCACAGACGAAGTCCAGATCAAAGATAGGTACATATAATAATATAATGGCTCTGGATCGTGTAGGTACTCTGTGTTCTGGATCTCAATCAAACACAAGGGACAATCCTATGTTATTGGTCTCTGCTCAATCCAAATGAATCCAACAGTCTATGGTCTATTCGAACAGTTGTTGCAGTTGACAACTTTTTAAACTACCAGGCTTAAAAAAAAAGCTAGAACCCAGAGCCATAAAACCAGTTAATTTAAAAAATAGTTGACAGCTTCACTTCAAAGATGACACTTCATACTAGTGTGACCAGATTTAAATTGATGATCCTGCTTCTTCTGAAGCGTTTTGACGTTTGATAAAAGTCACGGATTTGACTAATATGACATCATCCCTAATAAAAAATAAAAATATGTTTGATTATATTATTTGAATGAGACTAAAAGTTATCCTAATTTATGTATTTCAGTTTTTTTAAGGTATTATTTAAAGCGAATTCCTACAGATACTAGGGTAAAGTCAAAATTGTAAGTGGAAAGTGGAAACACTGATAACTGATTGATAACGTTATCAGGCAAATGGCAATGGCGATTTGCGAACGTCGGATGATAATTTGATAAGGACTGCGTTCTCTGTCAGTTGAAGTTGAAAAGAACGTGTATCGTAGAAAGAATGCACGTTTATAGTCTGATTGAAACGTGAAGGCTAAAGAGTAAAGTTACCGATAGGCGATATATTCGCAGTGGTTCTACGCCGAGTCCGAGCGCGTGTTGTGTACGCGGTAAACGTTTTAGTTACAATCAAATCAAAGTTCGTAATATTTTATCTTGTCTGAACCCATAATAATGGCTGAGAAACAAATAAAAAATCGTGTTTGCATCGTCGGTTCAGGAAATTGGTAAGATTTCAGTGGTTTCAGTTAAACATATTACAAAATAGCACCAAGTGTATTTACCTTGTTTACCATGACCTTAGTGTAGAACGATGACATAACAAGTAAGAAAACAGTGTCTTTTGAATAAAAATTTATTCATTAAATTATAGTGACAAAGGAAATAGGTATTTATTTTATAAATTATGTATAACCATATGGTGCCCGCGACTTTATACGCGCGGATTTAGATTTTTGAAAAACCCAAGGGAACTCGTTGATTTTCCAGGATAAAAAGGTTGCCTGGGATGCAAGTTATCTCTGTATCGAATTTCGTCAAAATCGGTTGAATGGATGGGCCAGGAAAAGCTAGCAGACAGACAGACAGACAGACATACTTTTCCGTTTATAGTACCTCTATGCATTTCGAATTCATTTTAATTTTAATACTAAATAAAATATATTACATTTAAGTATCATACCTTTTGTTATTCAAAGAAATTAACATTGTAGGAAATACTGTAGGATTCAAGCTTGCCTTTTCATACCTACTGTACCTGTGTGGACCTGCTCACAGCTCACTTCTCTACCAAAAAGTGAACTATTTACTCAATTTTCCTTTATATTACTAGGGGTTCAGCGATTGCTAAAATAGTTGGGCGCAATGCAGCTCGCCTTCCAAATTTTGAAGACCAAGTTACCATGTGGGTATATGAAGAGATGATTGAAGGAAAGAAATTGACAGAGATCATAAATGAAACCCATGAAAATGTAAAATATTTACCAGGACACAAACTGCCACCCAATGTTGTAAGTAGAATATAATAATGATATGTAAGAAAGTAGGAATTTTAATGATATACAGTGAATATGTATATTGGAAGCTCCAATGCAAGAATTGTAATTCCATTTTAGCTGCTTTTAAAGAGCATTAATGCAGGCTAAAAGCGCATATCCTTACAAATATTTTTAAAGTTAAACATCACTAATACTAAAACAGATAAAACCTAAAGCAGTATCTTTTTTATCAGTTTCAAATCTCCAATATAAAGATCTGTTGTTGTACCGATTTTAAATTAAGGATTTGTGACTAATCAAGTATTTGAATTGGAGCCTCCAATTGTTCAATAAATAATTACTGCTAATGAAAGTTTGGAACAACATAATACACATAAAGACCACAATATGGGGAAATTCAAATGATTGGCAAAAAGAGCACATGCTGCACACATGTTATCTATTTTTACACTACTCCACTTCCCAACTGAAACATGTTCAATGCCATTGTTACTTGTTACAATTATTTTCTTGTATTAAGCTTCCTGAGATATAGTACACCTACTATCATAAAATTACCTTACCACTTCTTGGCATAGAAAACTTCAAAATTTCACTGAAGCTTGGGCTTTTATAATATAAAATGTATGTAAGTGTATGTAGGTCTTAGAAGCGAAAATAGACCTTGTAGTTTTATAAATGTGTAAATGATTCAACCTAAAACAATTTTATGGTTTATGAAGTTTTAATACTATGCATCTTGCAACTTTCATAATTACCTAATAATTTACCTCTATAACTTACTACCCATATTATAAATGCGAATTATGAATGTTTGTTATATAGTTAGAGACATAGATTTTTCCCACAGTATTTGCCAAGAAAGTTGCGGGCATCCACTAGTTTACTTATATAGAACCTTGAATTTATTATCATCTATATAATAAATTATTTAACTATTCTAATACAATAAATACACAATATAAAGCTGCTTGCATACAAGATGCGCAAGATCCGTTTGTGGTAAATGTTGTATTTTACAGTTTGCAAATAGCGTCAAAATAATAAGTCGACTGCATCTGTCGCTCTAAAACGCGGATATTCAGTAGTAAAAACGTGTGTGGCAGGCTTTATAAATAAAGATCATGATGAGGGCGTCACTCCCATTTTCATCCTAAATATACGGTCGCAACTCCTCTCTAACTTAAAACCTAATTAACTATGATTCTAATTTTGTATTTTTTTTTCATGGCATTAAAATCTTTTTATGTATATCCAATAGGTAGCCATACCTGATATTGTGGATGCAGCTAAGGATGCAGATCTATTGATCTTTGTTGTGCCCCACCAGTTTGTTCGCACCTTATGTTCAACCTTATTGGGAAAAATAAAGCCCACAGCAGCTGCTCTTTCACTTATCAAGGTAAGCTAATATTGTTTTTTTATTAAAGTGCAATTTAACTAGATTTTAATGTGTGTCTATACACATTCGGTTTAGCCAGATAATATTCTGAGTGCTGCATGCTTGTATGTTATGGGGCTAGATTAGAAAGCCTGATTGAACTGAACAATCTACTTATTTTATTTGAATAAAGCTTGACTCAAGAGTAAGAGGAGAGAAGACCGCAATCGTTGCTGAATGTTGTAAAACATTAAAAGATGCAAAATTCAATGTTCCAGCCAGAGCATAGATTACAACTAAAATTCATAAGTACTAACATATCTATTCTGAAACAGGGTTGACCAACCTTTCGCTATTCACGTGCAAATCGAAAACCTTGAGATGACGCGACGCAACGCTTAAAATATTTTTACGCTACTACGATACGCTCGGTCTTGGCGTAAGATGACCTTAATGCAATACAATTATTTTGCTTCCTTTTGAGGTACAGAACCCAAAAACATACCTACGCGGATGAAGTTACGGAAATAAAAGTGAATCCCTAATAATATAATGCGAAAGTCTGTCTGCGTGTCTGCTAGCTTTTAACGGTCCACCCGTTTAACCGATTTTGAGACTGTACCGGAAAATCAGTTCCCACGGGATTTAAAAATATCGAAATTTACGCGGTCGAGTCATGGGCAAAAAGAGAAACAAGTACGGAAAACATGGGCTCGTTTGTGATTAGTTGTTTTTTAATTTAATTGTTGTAATCGTTAACGCCCACTGACTTTTTGTCTTTATCAATTTGTGTGGGATTACGTAACAGAGAGAGCCCTATATTAAGTTCTCTCTGTGGATGACGATAATATTAAATAAATTAATGCTCATTATCTACTTGGCAGGGCTTCGACATAGCGGAAGGCGGCGGCATCGACTTGATCTCGCACATCATTACGAGATGCCTGAAAATTCCTTGCGCTGTCCTAATGGGTGCCAATATCGCTTCAGAGGTGAGTTCTAATCTAAAGGCCATAGTGACTAAACGCGAGCGTCCTTAAGATGTCTTCTTTGGCTGCATTATATCCTGCAGGGTTAGTTGCTAGTTCAGTGATCATCACTGAATACAATAGAATAGATTTTTATCAAAATTAACTTTTATAAGTGCTTTTGAATCATATTGAATTATAAATCGATTGCAAAATGTTTTTTTTTGTCACGCGATCGCCGATGTGCGGTCTCAAAGACCGTGGTTTGAACTCATCGTTTACCAATTTTGCTTTGTCGAGGCAACTACCATTTGCCGCGTTGCAAAATACGAGTATGTAACTGAGTTTGAAGCTACTGAGACCAGTCGAGAAAAGGGAAACTATACAATCTAGTATTTTCGGAAAACCGAGTGGTCTTTGTACCGCACCTCGATCTCGGTCGTCGGCGGTTAAAGGTTAATAAAAGACTAGCAATGTAGAAAACACGAGCTCCGACATGCTTAACTGTCTGATTAGGTTTCATTGGAAAAGGAAACCTTTGGAAGTAGTTTAAGTTCGTTTAAGTTTACGTAGGTACGTAGGTGTTTCGATATTTTATATGAAATGATGCCTTTATTTTTATGAAAATATTTTCACTTATATCACTGATGAGTTCAACTGCAACACAGACTGAACTATGCACATTGTAGATACATTACTTAGTAATTATAGGTCTAGGACCTTAGTAATAATAAATTACGTTACAGACATTAAATACCTTTTATTTGCTGGTTGAATTGACCAGGAATGAATTTAACTCTGGTAGGTACTGTGAAAGTAAAGCTTTTGCCCATCTGTGGGAACAAAATTGTGCATTTTAAGTACAATAGATAAAGGTTTAGTATAATAAAAAATAGCGAGCAAATGAGCTGGCAGGTCACCTGATGTCTAGTGATTACCGCGTCCATGAGCATTTGCAGCACCAGAGGTACTGTCGATGCGTTGTCGGCCTTTCAGGAATTTGTTGGTCCGCCCCTTGAATAACCCCTATTTGTTTACACTTATAATAATTGTTAGGTGGCCGAAGAAAAATTCTGCGAAACAACGATAGGATGCCGGGACGTGATGTTAGCGCCGATGATGCGCGACATCATACAAACCGAGTACTTCCGAGTCGTGGTCGTGGATGACGAGGACGCTGTAGAGATTTGCGGCGCTTTGAAGGTAAGAACCCTAATATTACGATGGTTTCAGTTAAAAGAGTTGTGGACGATAGTGGAAAAGATGTGTCCACGTATTTTTCACTTAGAGTTAGGTTGAGACCTATAGAGCTACTTTGACTTTGCTCAGACTTAAGCTTCAGTTAAAACGAGACGGTTTTATGTCAGCAGTATAGCGCTGTCTCGCTTTAAGAGTGTCTTAAGTCTAAGCAAAGTCAAAGTTCGCTCTATATAATAGATCTCAACCTCAGTATCGAGCCTCACGCTAGTGCGCCAAAGGCCAAGTTTCGACCTAGCGTATGCATAAAATTCTACATCTTAACGTTAAAGTAAAATGGACCTTACGTTTTAAAGCTTAAGTTCGTCCATGACGTTTACATCTAGTACTCAAATCGGAAACTTAACTAAATTAAAAGCAGCGGTAGTGAATTGCCGAATTGAAATCAAGAATCTATAGGTCTATTTTACTCTGACCTTATTGTGTTTCGATGCTCGAATTCTATCAACGTTGGTGAGATGTAAAAATCTCATACTAACGCTACTGTCCTCGTAATGTGCGGGATCGAAGGGTTGACGACGAAACGATTGCGTGCATTAGGCACACCCGCCGTCGCGCCCCTCTTCGTACCACCCAATAGATCTTTAAACCATCTTATCAGCAGTTTTAAGGTCAGAGATCATTTTCGTGAGGATGACTGTTCCTACAACTATGTTTAGTTTAGTAAAATAGACAAACTTAAATAATGAGAAAGGGCATAGATATTGACATAGAGATAGCGAAATGCGATGGTGAGAGGGAGCTAGAGAAAAATATAATTCATAACTTTGGTGCTAAGGAGAGAGACTACCTATTATAAAGAAAGAAGAGTTTATTATTATTTATGTAATAAAAATGAGAAGACTTCACAAAAATGGTATCGATTTATCTAAAATCAGTCGGTAGAGTGTTTAATTTCTATCAAAAAGGCGCTTTGCCTCCTAAAATAGTAGGTCATCGCTATATGTAGCTATCTCTGCTCAGATAAGATAGTTTAAGTGCTTCTTAAAGTAATATTAAGTAACATATGTATTTTGATTCTCATGACAGTAATTTCCAATTTCAATCATCAAGACTTCATCTAGAAGTTTCAAGTTACTAAACTAAATAGTACAAAATTATTAGGGAAGATAATTACCAGCGGCGCGCCCTTTTGAAAAAGAGCAGTGCCTAAAATTTTAGGCCGCAGCGCTGTGCGAGATGAATTGCACTTTTTAGCATCGTAACAAAACTCACTATTCATTAAAACACCTTTACGGAATAATTCTTCTGTACCCTGGAAGGTATTACAAAGTATTCTAGTGTAGAGTCACAGAATACCTACTTATGGATCTTTTATCTCTTTCTCTCATAAGAGATAAGTGACGTGAAAAGGTGCGTCGCCTGTAGATATATTTCTCGGATGATTTGACTAAGTGAGCTCAGCCTGCCTCTACAGTCTACTCGATATTCCGATTTTTATTATATAAGTTCCTTAAGTCAATGTGGATAATCCGCTTCTACACAATATACAAACAAGAAATATTATGATCTAACATCGCATTATAGAGTTTAGAAATCAGCATGGGTTTCTCAATTTTTTGTTTCGTCCTATTGTTCAGAACATAGTAGCAGTAGGAGCGGGTTTCGTAGATGGGCTGGGCTTTGGAGACAATACAAAGGCAGCGGTCATCCGATTGGGGCTTATGGAAATGATCAAGTTCGTGGACGTGTTCTACCCGGGCAGCAAACTTAGCACCTTCTTCGAGTCGTGTGGAGTTGCGGATCTCATTACCACGTGTTACGGTGAGTAGTCTTATGAGCACACCTTTTTTGGCATTCATCTTCAAGACCGAATTTTCGTTTTACGTACGTTTCGTAATTTTAAGGGTTCCGTAATAAAATAAAGAACCATCAAGGTAGACCTTAAGATACGCGACACTGTTTGTTTCAAATTTCTCAAACAAACCTCTTACCATTATGATATAATTAATGGGAAAGGCTCACAACTCTCAGAAATGAAGAATAAGTACTATGCAGAGAGACCCATTAAAAACGAATAACTACGTATATCTAGTATTGCGTAATAATTTAAGTAGGTAATTCGTGTTAATTTTGTACCTTTATCAGTTAATTATTGTACCTATGTCGCCCGACTCTAATTATTATTTATCTACTGTTTTTAGTGCATAGGTTAGTAGGTATAGATAAATCGGATCTGCTACTTGCTTGACTGAGCAACGAATAAAGTTTATCATGCGGTATGAATTTAATATTACATGCGAATTAAAGAACTTTGGAACAATAATTACAATAGAAGATATTATTATTTATATCAGTTATGCACTTACCCTACCGTGCGCCGACGAGGAAGCGACTAGGTCTCGACAATTTCTTGCTAAAGAAGCATACAATCGATGTATGATTCCGTCGCTGATAGTGTACACTAGCCGGCGAGGACTCTCTCCACTAGTTTGGCGCTCTCTTGGCGGTCAAAACACTCGCGCAGTTTACGCAGGGATATTAATGTATGACGAGTGACTTACCCCGTCGCACTTTCTCATAGCCCAGCGACAAAACTATCCCAACTACACATTCGCTTCTCGTTGCTCGTCAACTTATTTCTAGTTTTTAACTCAACTCGTTTCTCGCTATTCGTCAGTGGTCAGATAGTTGTCTTATTCTATTTTTTATATTATCATTTTTAATTAAATTAAACTGGATTTAATAAATGGACTTTGCTTTCGTAACTAATCGGTACGGGCTCTTGCTTTGATTTAATATAATGTTTGTAATGGCTGACAGTTTGATTATCCTCTTCCTGTTTTGTTCTAGATTACTCAGGTTATTTCATACTTGTACTTCAGTAAATTCTCAGAAGTGGAAAATGGCTCTTTAGGTACACGACTTACGATGACCGCGGCCTCAACGACAACGGGAGGCGGGGCAGAAGCGGAATTCTAATACAATATGCATTCATTCATTTATACATGTACAGTCGGCCTCAGAATTCGAGTAGCAACTCTGCGAAACTATTGCATCAAAAACCTGTCGCACTTACCTTTTTCTATAAACACGGCACATACACCTAACGCATGTGTATTACCAGCACGGTAATGCACATGCGTTAGGTATTTGTGCGACGCGAATATGCTCATTAAGGTGCTAAACGGTTTACGGCCTTTGACTGTACCTATGGATATACTAACGTCCCGCAGGTCGATTCTGGAAACCTGCATTAATCATTATTACAAACGCAATCTGTTATGATTGGCTGAATTTATGGTATTCTTTTTGCAACAATGCACTGTAGCCAATAGTGAGTGAGCGTCAAACAATCAAAGGTGATTGCGATCGTCATATTGTAGCTGTCATTTTACCGTGTTTGAGTCGCTGCGCTGAACAACAGCGAGAGCAGATGACAACGCAGCATACGCAATGAATGCGTATTGAACGAGTATCATCGCTCAGTTCCCGCCGCCGCTCCCGCCCCGCCCAACGCCGTGGGACCGTGGCCTTATCCACTTACGAGTTTTATAAGAATGTTTTACGAGAATGCATCAATTACATTTACTCGTACCTTTAAGTAAAAACAGTATAACAAAGATTCATCCATCCTCAAATTTTTATTATCTAAAGAAAAACACAAACAAACAGACCGACAGAAAGCGAGATAAAAACGTATCAAAAATGGTAATTGGTTCCAGTACCTAATGCCATTTAATTTTCGTATGTATTTCTAGAGTAGGTGTAAATGTAATAAAAACAACTGCAGTACAATATAGGTCTATGAGTACAATGTGGATCGATTTCTGGTACACGGGATATTAAATTTACTTGGCACTTACAAGCGTTATTGCGATGCTTATCAAAAGCCCAAGCGATAGTGATTGATTATTTATTATTTATTGCATAAAGATATGAAAGTTACTATGGCCACATATTGCATATCAATATGGGTTGGTCGTTAGGTATAAAACTCTGTTTATATTAGATAAAAAATATAAATAGAGCTCACTATTATCTGCTCGCGTTTATCTAACCTGGGAGCAAAGATACCTACAGCTTTCTAGATACAAGAGTTTGGGCTGGGTGTTGGTGAGTCAGTCAGTAAGTTAGGAGTATAACAATCATCATTATCCTCAACCAATAAACGTCCACAGCTGGACATAGGTCTTTTGTAGGGACATCCACACGCCACGGTCTTGTGCCGCCTGAATCCAGCGGATCCCTGCGATTCGTTTGATGTCGTCTGTCCATCTAGTGGGGAGTTTGTCAACGCAGTGCGAGGTTGCAATTCTAGCACCTTGGCACCACAACGTCTATCAGTTTTCAAACATGAGCCCTGCTCAGTGCTCAGATCCGCAATGCGTTGAGCTACGAGTATGTCGGTCACTCTGGTTCTCTAACGGAACTCGTCCTTTTTGATTCAATCTCGTAGATAAGCTCTAAGCAAAGCTTTCCATCCGCTGGTGACTCTGAGCTTTCTTATGACTAAGAAATATTCATAAGAAAGTATAATATTATTATGTTGCATATTATTTTAGGTGGCAGGAATAGAAGAGTGGCAGAGGCGTTCGTCAAAACTGGCCGATCGATCAAAGAGTTAGAAGACGAGATGCTCAATGGACAGAAACTGCAGGGGCCCATCACCGCGGAGGAGGTCAACCACATGCTTGCCAACAAAAATATGGAAAACAAGTTAGTATCATCATCATCATCATCTCAACCTATCGCCGGCACACTACCAAGCACGGGTCTTAGGTTCAACATGCTGGCAAAGTGCAGATTAGTAGACTTTATACATCTTTGAGAACATTCTGAACCTTATATTTTAGAACAATACTCAGAAAATTGGCATATTTTTACCGACCAATCTCATAGTATGTGCAACTCTCAAGCTGCACTGGAGAAGTGCATTATGCACTATAAAAAGCCACCGAACAAGAAAAGAAGAAAAAGACACTTTGAAGACCTCTTAGGCATGCCAATTTCCTCACGATGTTTACCTTCATCGGTAGAGCAAGAGATATTTATTTGCTTAAAATAGTTTTCGATTTGCATCTACACCCGAAATAATAATTGTGGAATCTGTTTTGTATATTAGGCAAATGACCGCGTCCGCATACCTTTGTAACTATACTGGTTGTACAAGGTTTTGAAAGTTACCTTGTATGAAAATTCCATTAATCTAAATTAGCCCTTCTAGGCTATTTGAAACAAAAATAATGTTCAATGAAACTGTCAAATATAAGCAAATGCGAGTTGCAGCCTGCAAAAATTTTTGTTTCGAGTGACTCGTCCAGTGCGTACCTACTCGTACTTATGTGGGTCGTTGGAAAATTCCAAGCAACTCGTTAGAGTAAATTTTCGAGTTGGTTCCTAATAACATTGTCCACGTTGATTTTATATCATCGTGAACAATGTTTTTAGGAACGTAAGTTAGAAATGAAAGTACATATTTATATAATTTTCCAATTTGCAGAAATTCTTGCCTTTTTGGACGTACTTTATACATATAGGTATAGTACGCGACAGGTCGAAATAGCAATCGGGGTATAGGTACGTACGTACGTCGGAAATAATAATTATACAGTGATGTGACCCCGTGTTCAAGATAATCACTGAATGTGATGTAACTGAGATGAACCGAAATAGTTGCTCTTGGCTTTTATCCACGACATACCTAAAGGTCAATGAGAAACATATTGGATTCATTGTCATTACCTTTAGCGTTATATCGACCTTTCGATGCTAATAACTGTATTGCGTGATATATTAAATAGGCTGTCTTCATTTGTATCATTTTAGTCAGGCCCTACCGTAAATCCCGGAGGCGCCTCGGTTGTACTAAATAAGGGGAAAAAATTATTTTTGATTTCTTCTTGGCTTTTTGATATTTTAGAAAAAAAAACACACTTGCTTCGCTTGCTTTTATTATTTTTTACGTATTGTTTAAAATATTAAGGATAAGCGCCATACTTAGATTTTACTCCTTTTTAAAAGTAGTTTCGAACCGGCACTGATTTTATAGTGTCGGTTTTGTATCCTTTGCGAAAGCCCGACCAGTATCATGATCGTACCGCTGAGCTTGTATTATTATCTCTGAGTGACTGAGCTTTCTTATGAGGCCCATATAATTAGCGACCATGTAGCTTGGGATGACTGTAGTCAAGCGTAACTCGCAAGCCTATTTTCATTGAAAAAAAACTACTTAAAACGTTTCAGTTTACAGTACGTCCACTTTTATACGTTAACCCGATGTACCTGCGCAGAAATCTTTTTTTGAATGGCGCGAAAATATCTCAGCCAGTTATACCGCGCGTCCGTCCGTTTTGTACACGCGAATAATTATGAGCGAGATAGCACGAGCATCTGTTATTGTGTTTGAAATCTTAACGTCAAGCAATGAGGTCTATATTTCATTGGTGTAAATTCGGTTTTATTCGGTGTTAGGTTGCGCTTTTTTGCGCAAACTAATTTACTGTACGTACATAATATTATGTTTCAGATTCCCCCTTTTCACCGCCGTGTTCCGCATCTGTCGAGGCGAGCTGAAGCCTAGCGACTTTATCGACTGCATCCGAAGCCATCCAGAGCATATGTAAGAGATTTCTATACGCCTCGCTTTCTAGCCTTAGCGTTCGTTAATAACGTAGACTAGATTACGTACTAAATCCCTAGTGTGATAAATGCTATAGTTGCTAGTAAATAAACATAGACATCTAAGGTACGGTTTATAATAGACGTAGCGAGTGGCGGAGACATGTCGCGAACACAATCACATTTGGTTCGAAGACTTGACCTTAGTCCGTCTTGTGAAAGCTAAGAGTGAGAAATGGCGAGCAAAAAAACATAGATCGTGTATCCTTTAGCTAGGAATAAACGTATTTGATATTTTTTTAAGTAATATTTTGATTGTAGGTTTCTTAAAATACCAAAAAACAACACTCAGCTTTCTTTAGACAGACTAGGGGCTAATAAGAACGTTGTGATTGTCATTTAGCGATGGTCGCAATTGTTGTAATTCACTGTTCATTGTAATCTTGCTGCAACTGCATTCTAGCTCATAGTAAGAATGTCGGCGTGTCAAAGTCAAAGGTGATTGCGATCGTCAGTTTAAGTAGATCTGTCAAAGTTTTATGCGAAGTGGGCGAAGTCTAAAGAAAATTATAATGCTATGTCCACTCCACTTTTATGCCACTGCTATATAAGCTGGACCTTATGTAAGCATTGCAAATACTTCAGCC
This sequence comes from Maniola jurtina, assembly GCF_905333055.1. Lineage (NCBI taxonomy): Eukaryota > Metazoa > Arthropoda > Insecta > Lepidoptera > Nymphalidae > Maniola > Maniola jurtina. The sequence continues at coordinate 10,172,172 of NC_060036.1, read as the reverse complement.
CTTCCTTTACAACTACATATTTCCATTAAATTTATATCACTGGCTATTCACTAACCGTTCTTGTTAGTTTCACTACACCAACCTCATGAATTTAAAAAGACCGAAAAAATTAGAACTCTTAAATATTTGTCCATAATACAATCTAACTGAATAATTAATGAGTACGTTTGTACTTTTGATTGTGATTTGTACGGGTCATTGTTGTGCCAAAATATCTTGTTTATGATTACCTACTATTTGACTATAAACGAATAGGAATGATTGATGGGTATGTTGTTATTGATAGGTAGTATAAATATTCTAAATTGGAAACAAAATACCACACGTGGTCGGTTAACAAGAGCTTGCCTGTCACAATATGTCAGTTATTCACACAAACGCAATTTTATTATACAGTATGTTTTAAGAAAATCGATTTATGTATATTGTTTTAACTTGGTTGCGACCCAACTGTTTTTGGCGAGCTGCGTGCCGTGACTTTTGAAATCAATATAATCAATATTTTTACGCTATAAGTACTTATAATCATCTGTAAATAATATCCTTCATAAAAATATTAAATCCTTCATAAAAAGATTACTGCTATCACTGTTTTTATTGTGATGTATGAAATAGCAAAAAAAAAAACATTATACACTATTTCACGAGTTTGTCCTCTTAATGTTTTGCAAGAGCTTAATTTTTTCAGGAAATATAAATATATTATACATAAATATTTAGACTGACCGATGGTTTGAAAACCAAAAATCACGATGTTTTTTATGATAGTGGTAAAAATAAAACAATAACTTTCTCAGTCACGCTCATGAGCTTGGCCGCGTGCGAAAAAGATTTAAAGTCTTTTCATGACACATCTGCTTATTCATATTTTACACTACACAAGCGCAATGTATGAATGTGTTATACGTGCCAGCTCTTGTTAACACGGCTGTATATAGCCGCAACTGACCACACGTAATGTAAAATTGTACATTTCACAGGGTGCCTAGTGTAACTAGATAACTGTTGGTTCTGTATGCAGTGCCAGAGTTATTATGTTATTTATAACACCAGCATTAAACGAGATTAGGTGTCGGTTACAGACTTTGCGCCATGATGCAAACTATAATAGCTAATTGCTTAGATAATAATATGTACTCGTATCTATTTTAATAGCGTGCTAGTCCAAGAGCCTATGGTATTTACGGATAGCTTATTTTTTTCAATTGAATAACGATTAACCCTTGGGTGTTTTGACAATTTTTGTATTAGAAATCTCGAAGTCAAAACGTCATAATTTATTCATCAGTAGAAAAAGATAGTAAAATCGGCCCTTATTGGAATTATAGAAATAGAATGTTACCTACCTATAAACTAAAGTCGATGGAACAGATTCTATGTTGGAATTATAAATACTGTGAGCTATTAGACTATTTTAAAACTGTTACGTAGTCGCTAGGTACTTCGATTGAGCTTTTGAGTGTTTCTATATAAAAAAGCATGCAACAACAAGTTGTTAACATGTGTTATTAATAATATGTATCCTATGTACTTTATTACTAATACCTCTGTTATCGTTTTGATGTAGTGTTAGCCCATCAAACATTTATTATTGTTTTTATATCTCTCAGAGTCTTTTATCTACCAAATCATGATTTTTATAGAGTGCTTGTTGACATAAACTGATAGAATGTTGATTGTAGTATAAAATACAGTACAATGCCTATAATTATAGGACATAGTATGTAATATAGTTAACATGTATATTGATTCTTTATATCATATAGTTATGTTGCACGTCTCTTCGTAGTGTATAGTGATTGTTTATATAATGTTAAGTTTGAATAAAGTCCATATTTTATTGCATCTTGTTTTCTATTTCTTAAGCTGGCTTCAGACAAGAAGATCATTCGAGAAGCGACAAGAACGCCCTCGTCTCATACCGAATTTCGGCGACATTCTCGTCAAAATTCGAATGTTCTGGGCATAAGTCTGAAATCGGCTTTGAGTTTCCCTTGGGCATGGGTTGGCACTATTGAATAAATAGAGTAGCTTAGTAGAAAGCTTACATTCTTGTTTCATAATTCGCTTTTGCTAACAACGCTAATTCTATTTTACAGATTTGCTCCTAAAAATATAAGCATTTACTAACAAGTTTAAAAGGAATAAATCTGCCATTCCAGAGTGGAATATTAACAATATTTTTATAACAAATAATTTTTGCTCGTTTTTGAAAATTGCTTTTTGCATTGTTCTGTTTATTTATTAGCAATTTTAATAAATAATTATTTGAATGCACGACTGTTTTTATCAGTAGATGTATTTATACCTAATAGATCTAAACAACGAATAAGTTTTTGTGCTATGCTAGTTTAAGGCTTAAAATCAGGAAATGAATTGTCATTTTATAATTATTCTCATTCATCCATACTAATATTATGAATGCGAAAGTGTGTCAGTCTGTCGGGCAATTTCGCGGCCCATCCGTTTAACCGATTTGATGAAAAGAACCAATATAGCTTGGATCCCGGAGTCGAACATAAGCTATTATTTATCCCGGACAGAGTTCTTATGGGATTATTGAGAATCTAAATCCACGCGGACAAAGTCGCGGGCATTGTCTTTTCAAAAATATTTCATTTATTTGAAATATGCCCGCGAATACGCGTGGATTTAGAATTTTTAAAAATCGAGTGAGACCTCTTTGATTGTCCAGTATAAAAAGTAGCTTTTGTAAATTTCCAAGATAGGTACAACCTATCTCTGTATTAAACGTCAAAATTGGTTAAACCCTAAAAAGGTAACAAATAGTCACTTTCGCATTTATAAATGTAACAGCTGATGCCCGCAACTTCGTCCGCGTGGATTTCAATTATTACAAATCCCGTTGGAAATTCGATTGTAAAGCAGCTTACGAGTGTATAACTTTCGAGGTCTTTAACTATATATCCATGCAAAAATCACGTCGATCCATTGCTCCGTTGCGGCGTGATTGAAGCACAAACCAACAAACAAACAAACAAACACACGCATTTATAATATAGGTGCTATCCATTTATCATTTTACTTGTCATTGAATAACGACATTTCACTAATATTCTAGGCCGCAAGTAACGCCAAAGTGTTCTCTGTGACCTGATGAAGCCTCCATGATCGCATCGCGTCTGCACAGTTTGCACATTCATCAACAGAGCCCTTAGTGTAATTTACTAATTTATCAAGTTAACTAACGTGACATGAGCGTTAGGCTAAATGTCATTTACGCTCACAATAATAATAATAATCTCAATCTAACTGCAATTTGTCGATCATACTTAGTTAGCAACATTGAAAAATCGGCATATTACAGCGTTGCTAAGTAATTTTTCGGCAGATTACAGATAAGATTGATTATTATTGTTAATCTCGGCCGTTAGTATGGACGTTCATGGAAAGGTAAACCTCGGAAGTTGATATCTCCATACAATTTTGACAGATTAACATAACACCAGTGTCACGACTTTAACTTACTCAAAGCTCAGGGCACTGAGGCTGAGATCTACAGAGCGCACTTTGACTTAGCTCAGACTTAAGTCAGACTTAAAACGAAACATTAACGCCTCATTTGCACGAGAGCTTTAATTCAAAATAGGACAAATGCATTTCCAAGTATCTGTTCACACGTCAACGCTTTTTTCACGCACACTTTTTATTATCAGCACAACGCCGGGTTTTAACGCAACGCTTTTTTTACGCTCGTGCGAATTAGGGCTTAATATGTCAATAGCGCTGTCTCGTTTTAACTGTCTTAATTCTGAGCAAAGTCAAACGCTCTATAGATCTCACACTGAGTATAAGTTTTCAAGTTAACAACGTGACATGGGCTTTAAGATAAATCTGTCTTTTTTTGTATGGGCGTAATATAATTTAACGTAATTTGATAACTCCATACTTTGGCAGATTTTTATAACCCACCCAAGTGGTATGACTTGAAAAGTTAGACTAAGGCCTCAGACGTTTTCTAATTATAACTTAAATGAATTTTAATAAATCAAGTATGCGCCCAGCCTCACTACGCAATATAATACCACCTTTGTTTTATGTAACTATTTGCGTTAAAATGACTACCGGCCAGTTTCTTCATTGCAAGCAACAGCCAAAGTAATGGCTTAAAGTAAAAGTAACGGTCAAATTTGTTTCTTCACAGTGTAATCTGTTGCCTTTACTATTGCTTTTACCTTTAACTTTTACTGCTCAATAGGCTGCTGTAAAAGCTACAGTACTTGTCATTTGTCAACATTTTTAGGTTATATTTATTTTTTCAACAGTATTTCACGGTTCCACCGAGTTTTATCATTTTATTTGATACTACTTATTGATTGTACTTAATTAAAGTATCAAAATGTTTTCAAGATCTTCAAGTGAAAGTTCAAGTTCATCAGATGATGAACATATTATAAGTTATTTAACGCATCGGCGTAAAAGATTTAAATATTCGGAAGGATCATTTTTTATGGGACGACGCTGATTGTATTATTTTTATATATATACTAGCTGATGCCCGCAGCTTCGCCCGCGTGGATTTAGGTTTATAAAAATCGCGTGGGAAGTTTTAATTTCTCAGGACAAAAATAGCCTATCCGTAATAGCCCGTCCCCGGGATGTAACGTGTTTTTGTACCAAGAAAAACATTTAAACGGATGATCCTTTAAAAATCCCGAGGGATCACCAGGCTTTATGAATGTAATTCCTTACAGCATCAGGGTTGAGGAGTTGGGTCCTCGAGGTCAACAACAAAGTGTTTACTTGGTCTAGATACCTTCAATATCAATCAACTTATAACCGACAGTTTCTAAATCCCATCAGTTTTGGTGGTCAGGTCCCCTGCAGCATCAGGATTGAGGATTTGGAATCCAAATTTTTTACGAAACAATGTCGCAAAGTTTTTCTATCGAGTAAAAAAAAAAATTATGCAAATCGGATCAGAAATCTCGGAAATTTCGGTGTACATAGGTAGAAAAACACAACTCCCTTTTTGAAATTCGGTTAAAAAAGTAGCCTATGTTACTCCCTGGTCAATCCTCTATTTGTCTGTGAAAATCCCGTCAAAATCGGTTCAGCCGTTCCGAAGATTACCCTTTTCAAACAGACAGACAGACAGACAAAAATTTTAAAAAGTGTGATTCAGTTAAGGTATCGTTCAAATAACCATATGAGCTTAATATGAGGTAGTTATTTCGAAATTACAGACAGACACTCCAATTTTATTTATTAGTATATAGATTAATATTGAAATGCTGATAACATACCTAGACGTCAAGTTTACGTCCACATTTTCGTCTCCGAAAAGCTCCATCATAATAAATATTTTAAACTTGAAAATGGTTTTAAATCAGTATGTAAGAAAAAAACGAATTTTTATTTTAAAAAGTACTTTGGCACCATAGAGATATTTCACACCAAGTTTCACACTTTATACTAATTGACACTGACACATTGACAGTGATATTACGATGCTGCCATGTGTAAAAAAAACTCGCCACGACTTTTTGGTGAAACTGTGACGTGTATGTAATGGCAACTACTTTGACTTTTACTTTAGCTGTTGCTTGAATGAAGAAACACATTTACCTAAACTCCAGTAATGGTCAAGTAAAAGTTAATACTTTTACTGATTACTTTAGTTGTTCATGAAGAAACTGGCCGGTACGTCAATATTAAATTCTACTGGTTTTATGGTTACAAAGTAATATAAGTATTTTTGTATTAGAAAACGTCTTTCTACATATCATAAGCACGGCAATCTGTTATATCATCATCGATCGTTTTTATTATTAATATTATAAGAGTAAGTATTTTTGTTGGCCTTTAACAACGCTATTTTTTTTTGGCAGAACATAATATTATAATACCAAATAAAACAAAAACATCTACTTATAAAGGTCAGGGTAGACACGAAGCACTATAGCGTCTTAAGACTGCTGGGTGCGCTCTGCAGTGCTGCCGCGTTTCTAAAAAGAGGTTAACAGCAAAACGGAGGTACGAGTCTGACTTGCAAACGAAGAGTTCCGTACAAGATACAATACTTTTGAATTTTCTTAATTTGCATGGCTGCCGTTTTGACCCATATTTTTGGTTTTTTTACTATTTGTTGTTATAGCGGCAATCAAAATACACACTATGTGAAAATTTCACGTCTAGCTATGTATCAAGTACAGTTCATGAGTTACAGCCTGCTGACATATGAACGGACGGACAGCGACGGCTTGGTAATACAATATGTTATCCCGTTGGCTCCCTTATCCGTAAAAAGTATGCTAGGCGGGATCAAGGGTTTAACTTAGTTTTTTTCATGTTTTTTGGTGATATGTAGGTAACTCTTTTGTAGCTAACCGCTTTTTAGAAGTAGACAGCATAATGTGAATGGATTTGTCGAGTTCTAGTATTACAACTACGACCCACTGTAAACATGTTGCAATCACGCGGTGTTCGTCAATGCCTAAAAATTATCTATAAGAAGGAATGGGATTTTTTAAATAAATTAAGTAAGAATTAAATTGTAGTTCGTTATTCTAGTGATAAATCCTATTAACATTGAACTTGTTTAAATTAAGTGCTTATTGCTACAAATAATACTCGTGTGTCTAGGCTAGACTAGTATATTTAAATGTTGGGGAATAAATGGCTCAAAAAGACCTAAATGTACTTACTAGAAAAGTAAGAAGTTTATATATTATATATTTGGTTTATATATTAGGTATTTGGTTAGTTATTATTATTCTTATTAGTTATTTACCTACAAAAATATCGATAAAGCTAGTCGTCAAAGTCAATCCCTAGAGCTTAGAACAAAGATTCATCCTTTTAAATGGTACCTACCTATTTATTTGATTCTAGTAAGGTATGCAAAAATATTATCAAATATTGTTTAATGCAAAATTTGGGATATTATAAAAAGTGCAGGTTTCACTAATTACGTATTTTTAAATTGATAATAATGCATATCTACGTATTTTAATTTTGTTTAATTACTTATTTATTTTTTATATATAAACATAAATATTGAAACTCTAAATTATTTAAATCATTTTTGCGGAATGCGTTGTAACTTGTAAAATATTACTTACCTTTTTCTCAAAAATCAATCATAATTTTTAACATTGACATAATTCCATCGATGTATACATAATTCATAATACAAATGTGATTTATAAAAATTATCATTGAAAAGCAGAAGCCTATCCTTGTTTTTTGTACCAACCCTTACTTTTTCAGGATTCGGATAGTTAAAAAATCGCATTGCTGTATTAGCTAAATTAAGCGGAGAAGGTAAGATATTACTCGTACGTTGAAACGGGCTTCTGTGTTTACTTTCTTTGAGTTAAGGTGCAAACACATTACTCTGTTGCGGTGTGTGCGGTGCATGCAACAGATGATAGGAGTCATGCATTTTATATGAACGTGCAACTATCTGTCGTGGTGCTATAGCGCAATGACGCTCGAGGCTCGGTTCGTTGCACTCTGTCCGGTCATATAAACTCTGAAGGATTGCTCCATACTAGTACATTTTTAAGTAGTTTACCTACTAATTCACTGACAGTATATTAGGATTATTCGATCCTTAGATATACAAGTAATAGGTTTTAGGGAATTCAAGCACTAAGCGGCCTCGACCCGGCCAATAGCCGCAAAAGCCAGATAAAGCCAAGTGCGCGATGTGTAATAATTTTACTTGGACGCTGCGGTCACTGGCTGTGGTCGTGGCCGCTTAGTGCACGAGGTCCCTCGGTTGTATTACTGTAAAAAGTCGCAAACTAGTAAGTACTGAACTGAAATTAGCCAATGCTTTGCGATCTCACTCGTTCGGGCATTGCAGAGCGAAGTATGTGACGAAGACTACAGTCGCAACACATCACAACACAGTAAAGTGTCCGCAGCTGTCTACTTTACATTCATGATATTCACTAAAATCATAAGGCGAGGTTCAGCGCACACTGAGCAGCCAAATGCTAGATCACTTTTCATAGATGAATTGATAATAATTAAATAAATTACAACTAAAATAGAGTTCAAAATAGCGTACAAGGGGTAATTCTTTGTGGATTTGCTCTTGCACGCTATTTTGAATTCTATTTTAGTTGTGATTTAGTTCATTATCATTTATCAATGAGAAGTGCTGAGCATTTTGCTGCTCAGTTTGCGCTGACCGAGGAAGATTGTAGTTCGCTATGCAGTCGCAGATTTGCAGCCGCTCTAAGTAAAGATGTACCAGCTAAGTACTAAAAAAATATTGAATGATTAAAAGGTTTTATATCATGTTTTCATACATCTGTGTATATTATTTTCGTTTCCTTTCCACATTTCCAAATTTCAGCTCATTTCCATATCTTAAATTGTGCTCAAAATAAAAATCTGATATTATTATTTAAATTATTCTGGATTATAGTATGAAACACACCATTGCATACTTTGACAAAGCTCCAATGAAATTAAGAAAAAATACTTTTTCTTTAAATTAAGTAATTTCCTATTTTGTATTAGAAAAGAGTAGATATTAGTACTGTTAAAAGTATGTGCTATATACGAATTCTACAACTGTTTATGGAATATTATAGTCTAAATGATTCTAAGTATTATACCTATAGTATAATCACGTGTTTATTTATTGCCTATATACATTTAAATATCTATCTTCTCTTACAGGAATAGAGTCGCCTAGGTGTAAAAGTGAAATCACGCTGGATATCTCCTTCACATTAACATGACATGTATTTTATTATGTTTATTTATTCTATTTGTTACATTTGTATATATCTTTTAGATATTTATTATATACCTATTTGTATAGATACCTATTTATAAAAAAAATTACACACAAACCATTTTATTTTATGTTATCTATGATATTATTGTAACAAACCGGGAGCAATGTTTCACTTATATTGTGTTTGTCTTGTAGTATCAGTTTACTATGTATAATAAGTATATTTATTTATATACAATACATATATATTCTTATAATCTATAATCATCATACAACTATAATACATCTATAATCTTTAGTGTAAATATCCACCTATTACTAGAATTAGGGTTTTAGTAAGTTGTATCTTAAATGTTCTAGCCTTAGGAACTATTTATTTATAGGTAAAAGTTTAGCTGTTTATATAATAATTAAAAAAAAAACACTAATTGGATAACAACTGGCCTTACTGGTTAAGGTGCACTAGACGAGTCTGCCCCCGAAATTCAAATTGGGTTTTCGCTATTTGTAAATTAATACGACAAGGTAGGCTTATGGCATTCTAATAGCGCCAATAGCAGTACCATCTCCACAGGTTTATATAAAAGTTTTTACTTGAAAGTGTCCAGTTTAAGAAATTAGAGTATCGACTAATTTGTGAGTAACTCACGTCAAACTCATTATTTTGACTAATTTCTTAAACTGAACACTGATTTTTATATATACCTGTGGAGATGATACTTCTATTGGCGCTATTAGAATGCCATAAGCCTGCCTTGTCGTATTAGTTTACATATTACGAAAAACCAAATTAAATTTAAATTTCGGGGGCAGACCCGCCTAGTGCACCTTAAGTGGCACATACACCTATACCTGTGCCTTGTGACTGTGAAGGCGTAATACACAGCTGATCATGGAATTATCTCTATTCTGTCTTTGAATAGACAAAAATTCAAAGTCTTATTTTATTACGGTAGCTGTGTAAGTACTTATTTGATATTTTTTGGAACAATAAAAAAAAAATATTTTTTTTGCAACGTCTTTAATTCTACAATACTAATTTATAACAAATTTTCTTTTATCTAATGTAATGTTCCTAATATATCCGTTATAAAAATCTAAAGCTGATATTTCTCTTTTGCCTACAATTCTAAGAGATTTGAAATAAATAAATCTTTTGTCTTTACATAATATTCGAATAGCTTTGGTGTTTTCACAGTACTCTAGGGTGCCAACAGATTTCTCGTTGAATTCAGGATCTGTTTCAACTAAAAACGCATCAAACAATTTCATTTGTTTGTCTCTAAACTTGGTTGTTAAAGGATATAGTCCATATATGGCGCGATATAAATTATAAACTTCTTTCGCGCTGTTTTCAGTCCAGTTTACTATACTTATATTTTTATTTATCTTCTTTGCTAAAACAGAAAAAGTTAATATTTAATTAAAAGCCTTCAGTTCACGTTGTCCTTGTCTACGTTAGCCCTTGACTGCAATCTCACCTGGTGGTAAGTGTCAGTTGATGTAGTCTAAGATGGAAGTGGGCTAACCTGGAAGGGATATGGCAGATATTAGGGTTCCGTACCTCAAAAGGAAAAACGGAACCCTTATAGGATCACTTTGTTGTCTGTCATGAAAACCTATAGAGCACTTCCCATTGACCTAGAATACAAATGTACTTTGATTCTCATTTAGATATTAAATAATTAAACTCAACGAGATTTTGTAGGCACATGCTGGAAATTATAATTTGTGTCTGTCTTTTTTGCCAGATTTCCATACAAATATTTAGTTTCAAGTTACATGAGCTCAAACCTTTAAGCTTATGTAACTTTTAAGTCTGAACAAAATCAAGGTTCACTCTATCGATTTCGGCCTTTTCTTAACATTCTAAGGTTATTTTTCTATTATTAAAAAAACATTAATCTTCAAGATTTTAGGAGAATAGTTACCATATGTAACTCCTTCATTACTTTGGGGCTGAGTGTTTTCTAGGCTGGCGGGCAAACATCTTAAACATTCAATGAGCATCTCTGCACCAATGTCTGACAGTTGCTGGGTTAGCTCTGGTAATTTTATATCTTCGGGAATCGATACTCTTCTTTGACTTATTATTTCACCTGGAATAAATATTTGATATCAAATCACATAAACAGCTATTAATATTGAATAAATCAGTTGGATATAATAAGCAGTCTTAATTGATTAATGAATACGGTAGGTCAAAGTTATTTTGTTTAATACATCACTAAAAAACTTAACCATTTTGGATGAGGTTCTTACAGTTTATTAGCTGACCATCAACCGAATACAAAATCATTTTTTTATACTTCAGTTCTTGAGTTTGAGGACAAGAATTTGTATTTGGTTTTTAATTTTAAACTGCCTTTGTTGACAATTTATCCATATAACATATAGTATGTCGAAAAATATTCAGCTTTTGGAACACTGCTTTTAGGTCAGGTGAAACTGCAGTTGAAAACTAATTACTTTACAGAATATGCACTTGCCTACATCAAAGACATCTGGTTTTATTTTCATAAGGGAAACACCACCAACTTCATCACCATGCAGCAAAGTGTATATGATAGGCGCTGCTCCACGCCAGCGCGGCAACAGACTCGGATGAACATTTATCATTCCTCTGTAAATAGCACAATTTACACATAGCATATTACTTGTATGGAACACAAAGTATAATGCAGTCTAATCAGTTGGTGGCGATCACAATGGATCAGAGGAGGTTGAAGTGATACAGGTAGCCTGGGGACCTGCACTGCCCCAAACAAGAAAGAAAATGATGCAGTCTAATATGTTGTTGTAGTGTTCAATCTCTCTGTAAGCTGTTGATAACTAAGTTATGAATGTTGTAATTTGTCAAATATATATTCATTTTTGAGAAATAGTGACTTATTAACAGATTACAGATACATACGTTTATTATAGAACTAGATAATGCTCGCGACTTAGTCTGCGTAGATTTAGGTTTTTAAAATTTCAGTGGGAACTTTTTGATTTTCCAGGATAAATAGTAGCCTATGTCCGTTGCCCGGGTTGTAAGCTAACTCTATACCTACTTTAGTCAAAATCGGTTAAACAGTTGCACCGTGAAAAGCTATCAGATAGACACACTTTCGCATTTATAATATTAGTATGGATATAAAAACTTGACACAATAGAACAATCCAAGCTAGAAGACAGTCAACAGCAGTACACACTCTAAAACTTGCACTAATGTGTTACTACCAAAATGCTAAATCGCTGAAAATATTTTTGTCCCTTCATATTAAAAACAGAATTTCAATGAATTCCTTAAAGGGTTGTAGACCAACAGTTAATTAAAAAAAGCACTACACTGCAGCTTCCACTTTATACTCCTGCAGTTCTGTTTATCATGGTCCCAAATATACTAAATATATCCATTTATATAAAAAAATCTAAGTAACTTACAAAGGGAACTTCTTGAGTACATCTTCTTTGATTAAATGGCCAAAGGCTACGATCAATCCTATATCATATTCACCATCATTGATGTTTAAACGTGGCCACTGCAATATCCTTATATTTTCAGCATGTGCATATTTCTCTATCAAAGTCCTGTTCTTACTGCTATTTGCCGTAACTAGATCCAGGCGTTTGACAATATTTTCATTTTTTCTATGAAAAATAAACATTTAATTCTGATAATAATTTATATTTACAATTTTTTAACAGTTTCTATACATACCTGAATTGGTTTACCTTTTGTAAACTATTTAGCGCAATAGCCTCCGAACCAAAGAAAAGGACATTATAATATCTTTTATGGTGAATATTTTGTAAATAGGAACATTTTTCTTTCAAAATTATTTTATTTATTAGGGGTGCTAGGTTATAAACTTTACTTGTCATCATAATATTTATTGATTGTTGTGCGCAGTGTTACCATCGCGAAAATTGAGAATCTACCATACACCGGTTGAAAATCAGCTGAAATCTACCAAACTTCAACGCTTGGCTTTTGTAACTCACTGGGTAGTGAAGGCAAATTGTGGTCATGGCCCATTAATTATTATTATTGTCAGGGCGAGTCGAGTGAATTGGTAAGAAAGAGTCACAAAGGTGAATAATTAAGATCACAGGGTACATTATTTGGGATAGAGGAGTTGTCACTTTTACAAAGTAAACTTTTCGGTAGGTATCTATTTTTCAAAGAAAATATATACTGACTGTTTTCATCGATGATTTGTATTTTGTCTAAACGTACTAGTATAGATAGACTCAAGTTTTAAAATATAGACTACACAATTTTCATAGGCAAAACGGAGAAAATGAAAAGTAAAGTTCAGTGTCGTCCCTATTCACCCCGTTTTACGGTACCTATCTATTTAGACAACATATAATGAGGAGCGTTTCGCGCAAAGAGTTGTAATTTACAAGGGATTCGCAAGCGTTCAGTATCCATCAGCTAATCCCACAATTAAGTCTTCGCTTGTTTTCGCAGTTCGCTATTCGAGCTGTATTTGCCATAGGAAAATGTCTTAAATATAATAGTTAGTCATGTTTTGATTAGGTATTCAGATTAAAGCCCCGAGAAGTAGTTACATCTTGAAATATTAATATTATTATTGAATTGATAGTTTCAAATAAACATCTTCCAAACATTGAAACATTTTGTGGGCCATTACCTGTGATCTTATGTGCTATTATGATGATCTGTCAGAGTAAAAAAAACGGGCTGTAAGAATTATGAACTCCTTTTTTGGAGTCGTTTAAAAAGTAGCTAATTACACCCAAATAGAAGGAATCTGCCACCAATGGTCACACTGATTATGACATTGACACTGACAAACAGTCAAGTGGCAGCAGTGGCAGAGACATTAGCGAAGTGCATTGTGCTGGGTTGGCACTACAAAAAGCCACCAATCGTATGAATGCACAGACTACGAAGCATGAATGTAACGTGCGCTGCACAGTGGTCACGGGTAACTTTAGAAATGTATTAAAACATTGTGAGTTAAGGTCCAGTGAAAATAATTTCGCTTGGCATAGGCCAAATCACAAATGAGAACGCGCTGCCAAACACGGCCCTCCGCCGTCCTCATCATTCTATTTCCCGCTAAATCCTTCACCACATATTTTGGACGTTCTCGTGGCGTGGTGTTGTAGTATTAGAAGCGGGAGTATGAGATTCATATGGGTTCGAGATGTGGCAGGAAATCCTAATTTAGGAATTTGAAATAATTATAGCAATTTATCAATAGTTTATTGAGTCGAAGTTTAGTGACGATGCAAACAGCGAGACAGCTAACGATCACAATCACCCTGATTAGCCAACTTATTTAGCTAGTCACAGCAATTGGGATTATTAGTTTTTCGTAATCGATCAGCTGCTCAAGTAAGTAGATTGGTTAGTTGAAATAAAATGACGAAATATAACATATAAACCTATCTATTTTTATTTCACATTTTCAAGATAATTTTTTCATACAAGATCTATTAAAATAAATAATTATTTTTTAACATAAACTTTATATTTACCTATGACTAAAGGTGTATAGTAAAATATATTTTAAAAGTAAATATACATAATTTTATATAACTTATTTTTAAATTGAACAATGCACATATTAATAGCTAACTATGCACAGGTAGCTAGGTTTATTAAAATATAACAATTTTTAAAAATATTAAATTTATTCATGTGGATTTACCTCTGTGTTCCTACAACCTGCTAAACACTAGTAAGTAGGTACATACCTACCTACTGCTATTAATTTTCTACTTGTAGAAGTAGGTAAGCTTGCCACTAAGTACCTATGGCAGGATAGGAAGCTGCTAATTTCGTTAAGTATCATCTCACTGTGCGGTGATTATAATATTTAAAACGAGCTTTTAGTTAATCGACGATGGAAACTTCTTTTTTTTGAAAAGGCTGGTTTCGAATACCAAGATGGCGGTGGAACAACATTTTCTTCTAAACTTTTCAAGCTTACGCTTCCTTGGGATCTTTGTGACCCATGTCTTGCCGATACTCTAGATGATATGGTTTCTATATTATTAGTATTCATCCCTGAATTCGGGATGCAATATGGAATGTCTTTCATTTCTATCACTTCTACGTCACTCTCGCTAAGGTCTTTACTTTGCATGTGAGCCCTGTACGCCTCCGTGGTCACAGTAGTCTTAAACGTTCCTGTCATACGTCGGGATTTGTCTCTAAACAAAAGCTTCTGGAGCTCTTTTTTGAATTTAGGATGAGTGATTATGTAAATAAAAGGGTTGATACAGGCGGCGGTCTTGCAGAACAGAGCTGGTATCATTGAAGCCAGAGGCGTTATAAGATCTTTTCTCCCGAATATGCCCAGCAACGCGACTACAGCATAAGGCGTCCAAGAAACAAAGAACAATGCGATTACAACTATAACAAGGAATGCTAATTTTAATTCGGCTTTGCGTTTCGTTTTCTCTTTAACATGTCTCGATGAAAGTGTCTGTTCCTGATTTTTCGATGAAATGTTTCTTTTCCCAGCAACAATACACAAAATCCTCGTGTAACAAAAAGAAATTATGCATAACGGAGCCAGCCAACCGGCGCAAAAAAATGCAAATATAAAATAGCGAGGTGGAATTTCGTCAGTGAGGTAATCGAAGCTGCAGCTCGTTAGAAAACCTTCAGGTACATAGTGGCCGTATCCAATATCTAAGGCTGGTATGGTAGCAAAGATCCCGGCGTAGATCCAGGCACCGACCGCGAGCAGTCGAGCGCGGATAGCTGTGAGTGCCCTCAGAGGTTCAAGAGGATGCACTATGGCCCAGTAGCGGTCCAAAGCAATGGCAGTGAGAGTGGCTATCGATGTCGTACCGCTTAATCCGCCGGCGAACCCGTACACCACACAAGCTAAAACAATAAACAAACAATTATATTACCTGCCCTCTACATAGTCGGTCCGTTCGCGTTCGGTAACAACAGCCCAGCTACTTACTGTAGGTTTAGGTAGTAGGTACCTACAGAATTTATTATTAAAAGTAGGTAGGATGATTACTTTTAGATTTATTTTGATTTTAATTTCATTAAATTGGACAAATCTTGGCTTACCATATTTGCCTAAAGCTGGACCAAGATTAAATGAATTAAAAATGAAAATTGGAGTCTTTGCTAACATCAGAAAATCGCTAAGAGCTAGGTTGGCCACGAGGATATTTCCAGGAGTTCGCAGTGTACGGCATCTGTAAAGAACAACCATAATTTATTTCTCTATGTTCGTAACTTATATTATTAGGTACCTAATGTTACTATTAGGTAATATTTTCCCAATGTTCGATAGCCTATCGCTTTGAAGGCACGAATCACACGAATCTCTAAAAATACTACCAACTTAAAAGAATTTTGTTTTAATATACCTACTTCAATAGATAGAGTATTTTCTTGGGGAATGATCCTCAACATAATATATGTATCTAATCAAAAGAAGAATCACTGCCATAGTCATTAGTGTACTAAGCAACCGTCGTCGGGAACGTTCTACGCACGCGATTCTATCACGGATCACCCTGTCCCGATTACCAAAGGTTAACTGGAAGAGAATATACCTCTAGCTATTAAGTTCGCCTTTGTACATTCTATTTTTAAGTGCAATAAAAAGTTTAAAACAAATCTAAAACCCCTCGGGAATGCCGAGAGGCTTTTCAAAGAACAAGCCTTCGCCCGAATTTTTTGTCAATCTTAGCATCTGAGTGTAGTTTGTAGTCAAAGGACGAAACTCAATTTCATCAAACCGGCTACTGTCTAGGCAGACTTGAATCAAGGTCGTGAAATGTGAATATATTATTAGAATATTTTTTTTTTTTACATGTGCTTTACACCAGAAAACTTCTTTCGTCGTCCATTCGTAGAGTTTCACATATTTTGAAGTTCTTCACTAAGCCTCGTAGACTTGCTTTATTAAAATTCTCCTTTGAAACCTTCTGACTTCTAAACTTTATCAAACACTATCGGAGGGACAAACGCATTAGAGTAAATTATGAAATTGTTCTGTGCTACATTGGCTGAGGTAGGTATGTACCTAATCTTCCTTTTTAATATCTAATTTTTAGGGCCAGCGGGAGGGTAATAATTAGTAATTTAATTTTTTTGCTACGCAAATAATGAGAATAAAAGAAAATTATTAACACCAATTAAAAGTAATATTTTATTCATCACAATCAAATTCAAATGAAAATAACAATTATTTATTTTTCCGTTAAATTTATATTATTATGTAAATAATATCCTTATATTTTTCAGGCTAGTTCACGTGTTTGAGAATGGATCATTGGTTGTTTTATTTTAACACGTGCCGAACGGGCAATTGAAGTCATATTTTTCAGTAGGTAGGTACACAAATCTACAAGCAACGACGAAATCGATAAACGCGGTAAATACGGACTCGTGCAACACTAAATAGCGCGGGTGTGCGGGGCGAACCCCCTGCACGACTCACCTCATACCCCAATTGCCATGTCGATCAGTCGCGAACTATACATAATATTATTGTATCAATACTAAAAGCCCAAAGAGTTTTATAAACCTAAGGTACCTAATAAAGCGAGAAGCCGGATCACGTCAGCTAGAAGAATTTATATAGTAAGAACTAAGTTCGTACCTACAGGTAAATTGCTTCAAGCTAGCTTGAACGTTTGTATTCAACAATATAAGTGAAATGCTACCACGAATGAGAGACGAAATGAGAATTCACAATTTTAATATTGTCATTCACATTGTCAGGAGGAATCGATGTTCGAAGTGTAGTACCTAAATGAAATTCTATCTGGACGTGTACGTTTACCAATTTAGTTTTCCATTAACCTCTAAGATTACAATCTTATAAAGTTTATTAAATTATAAGCATGCGACTTCATCCACGTGCGTGGATTTAGGTTTTAGAATTTCTCTTTCAAGTTCCGAAGTAAAAAGTAGCATATGTCCGTCTCCGGGATGCAAGCTTTTTCTGTACCTTTCGTCAAAAAGTTAAACGGATGAGCGGTGACTCTGTTACTGATAAAAAGACAGACACTTCGTTGGTTAAGAGACGTTAATCCAAGTTTTTATAATTGGTGTCATGGATGACCCAAATTAAGGAAGACCAAAGTCTCTTAATTCAGGCGTTTTATTTCTTTTTGTGCACGTAAACACAGCCTTATTAAATAACGGGACGAAATAACCCAATAAACTTCAGTATCTATTCTGAAATCGTAAACAAGAATCAAGAATCTTTTTATGTTCGAGAAAATTTTATTTAGCAACTATTATTTCTCACAAATATTATAAAAATAAGTACTTACTATGCTAAAAAATAAAGACATAACTATTATGCAACCGTACCTATGTAACGGTATCAAAAATCTTTAACTGCAATTGTCATTTTCTTCAATATTAACGCCACAATATTTTATCAAATAGGTAGTATTTAACTGTTTAGGCCAGCTGACTAACCGACTACTCTTTAAATGGGCTACGCCAAAAGACTTGCTCCGTTGCGTTGTCCCTTCATTCAGCTTCACCTATTTGACCTTTGTTTCCGGCGGGGATGTTGCTGGAGTAAATTGTCCGGTTTTGATGCATTCCTTATTTGTTGGTTATACATGTTTAATTATCAATTTGTGTATTGGATGCATAATCATTATAATTGATTTTAAGTAGTTTAATTGATGGGTGCATTATGATGCGAAATTCCCTTTTTTAACTGAGTTGTATTGTATTGGTTAAAATATGTATGAGGAGATTTACTAGTAGTAGGCAATACCCTAGTATTAGGCAGAACTACCTAATTATTGAGCAATTTCCGAGCTACGATTAACTAAGCTTACTAGGCATCATATGGCGGGCAGGTAATAGGCATCCTTTTTCTACAGGGAGATAATTAAACTATTTAGGCCGGTTTTATCGCTGACCTTACTTATATTATAACTTTTATATAAAATTTACTTTGATACTAAAGTAAAGAGCTTCAACTTAATTTAGTTGAATTAGCTATTAAATATTCATCATCATCATCATCATCTCCACCCATCGCCGGCCCACTACAGAGCACTGATCTCCTCTCAGAATAAGAAGCGGCCAAAGTCAGAGTCAGAGACCACGTTGGCCAAGAGCAGATTCAACTCTCAGGAATGCAGGTTTCCTCACGAAGGAGATGTTTTCCTTCACCGTCAAAGTAAATCATACTTAATTGCTTAAGTCGCATATAGCTTTGAAAAGTTAGAGGTTCGTGTCTGGGATCTAACCCCGATTGGTCGGGGCCCACCGGGTACTTGTAGTTTTATACCTAAAAATCGCGGAGTGCGCCCGGCTTGCTATAAGGTACTATGTACAATATATATATTTTTTATATATAATAATTATATATTAATAATTATAGCACAAGCTTAAGACCCGGCGCACTACCATTCATCTGAATTGAACACTGAGTTAGCAAATCGTGCTTGTCGGTATTCTCAAAGCACTAATCGATCAGTTTCACGGTACTATATTGATCATTAATATCTACTTGCCGTTATGTATAACCGACCCAGCTACTAGTATATAATTTATATTTACCATCTTACAAACGCCTCATAATCTATCATGAGTGACTTTATAATTTAGTTATTATCATTTGTTTAATAAATTATTTTTTACTCATTTCATTTTCATATAGAGTAAGTACCCATAGAAGTACCCTATAATAATATAACAATTTGAACAAACTTATTCCAATTGCTACGGCAACGCTACGGAACGCTACGACGCGGGCGTCGTTATTACAGCCTCGCTACAGTATCTCTACACCATCGCTACAATATTGTAAAAACGAAAGTTTATGTGAATGTATGTTTCTTATTCTTTCTTGGTTTGGTTGAAATTTGGAATGGAAATAGATACCCTGGATTAACACAGGCTACTTTTTATCCCGAAAAATAAAATAGTTTCCACGGGATTTAAATAACCTAAATCCACGAGAACTATGTCGTGAGCATTTTGTAGTACTTTTATATGCCTACCACCGTAATTAACTACTAGATTTGCCGATACTCTCTCACTGTTGGCTGAATAAACTTTTATTTATTTATTTATTTAAATGCATTATTGCAGCGAGGATACCAAGAATTCAGCCAAACACAAAAATTGAGATGGTAGCAATATGATAGTCTCAACTTTCGCAATCGACCATCTGGTTCTTACCTACCAATCATAAAGTATGGTTCCGTAATCATTGCTTTTAAAAACACATCTATTTGAAGGTCAACTGAAAACACGAAGTTTTTAGAAATAAAGCTGAAAACAAGTTTTTTGTTGAATTATTTATCTCACTGTAGGTACTGTTATTTTAATTCCATTACAAGTGAGCCCTTGACTGCGATTTTTATACATCGATGGATTTTACCCGGTAAAAAAGCGGTATGACTGTTTTTAGGGTTCCGTACCCAAAGGGTAAAAATGGAGCCCTATTAATGTCACTCTGCTGTCTGTCTGTCTGTCCGTCTGTCTGTCTGTCTGTCTGTTCGTCAGTGTGTCTGTCTGCGTGTCTGCGTGTCTCTAGCTCGTAGACGAAATAAGTTACAAACCTGAAATTTTGGTATTTGATGTAGAAAGTTGACCCAAAACCAAATATTGAATTAAAAATTCAACTTAATTATTTTTCAGGAGGGCTCTCGCCTCCCATACATTAAAAAGGAGGCGAAAAAAAAATTTTCTTATCGTAGTGTGTGGGTATCATTGTTTAGAACTCATTGAGGAAGGAAGCAATATAAAGAAATGAGGGGCATCAAAGTTGTCAGTTTCAGATCATTTTTGTGACGAGGCCTATCTCAAAAACCAATCTAGTTAGGAATATGTGATTTGGATATGTTACGTACTATGTAACCCCAAATAATCTCTTCGATACTAAACATAAGAATTACGTTGGTTTAGGTCACCCGAGCTATAAAATAATATTAATATACGATACTCGTGTCTTGGGCGACGCTGTGCAATAATAATAATCACAGCGATTCATTCTGGCACTAACTCATGCCGTGCAATAATGGACTGCTTAAATAAGTCACACGTATCGTAACGCACTATCAATGTTATAAATAAAATTGCTGACGACTTGCCGTGCCCTTGTGGAAACCCAATTTCGAAATGATCAGGTTTCGGTATCTCAGTTGCTGGATGTTAATTTTATAAGTTAATCTTTATAAGATACTAGAGGATGCCCGCGACTTCGTCCGCGTGGATTTAGGTTTTTAAAGATCCCGTGGGAATTGTTTGATTTTCCGGGATGAAAATCCGGGCCTATGTCAATTACAGGGATGCAAGCTACCTCGGTACCAAATTTCATACGAATCGATCAAGCGGATAGGTATTTAGGAATCCCGCGGGAACTGTTTGTTTTTCCGGGATAAAAAGTAGCCTATGTCCTTCCCCGGAATATATCCTAAGTCTGTACAAAGTTTCATTAAAATCGGTTCGGCGGTTGAGCCCTGAAAGCGTAGCAGACAGACAGACAGACAGACACACTTTCGGATTTATAATATTAGTAAGTATGGATTACGTTCAGTTATTGTTTACGATCGCCCTACTTCAATGGTAGGTACGGAGTCAATAAAAAGTGGGCGGTGTGTACTATGCTAATATAGTTGTAACTGAAACAAAGTCACGTACTATAACGATCGACCTTACCCCGGAATAATGATTTCGTTTATACAAGTAAAACCGCTTTTTATGTTCTGAACCACTCTTCACGAAGGCACACCACTTCCTTGCTTTTTACCTGATTATGGATCATCATTAACATCTCACAGTCAGGTCTCCTCACAGAATGAGAAGGTTTTAAGCCATAGTCCGCTACGCTAGCCAAGTGCGGATTGGCAGATTTCACACACCTTTCAGAACATTATGGAGAACTCTCAGCGTGCAAGTTTCCTCATGATGTTTTCCTTCACCGCTATAGCATGTACTCGTAACTCCGGAAAGTAAGAGGTGCGTGCCCCGGATCGAAGCCATGACCTCTCGTGTAATAGGTAGACGTCGATAGGTAACCACTAGGCTATCACGGTGGATTGCAGATGGGTTATGGTATTAACTGTTTCTGCTTTTGGATTCGTTTCACGGTTATTTCTTTCGAATAAATAAAGAGTTTTGTGCGTTGTGCCTTAGATGGGTACCTCTACTTAAAGTTTTATTTAATTTAGATAGGTCGATACTGAAAATTTTAGGTTTTTATTACCGGTCCAACCTCATAAACAAATCATTCACCTCATTAAAACTGACTATCTAAGAATCCCTTCCGATACAAACGCAATAATGTTTCAATAAACATTATTGTATAGGACCGATTTTACCTTGGTATACATAAATACCCCGCCTATCTACCCGCTGAATTTGATGTTAAAAAACCAAAATTATCTTAGAAGTTTCCACAACTTTTATAATATAATCAGTATCGTGTGAAAGATAAGCAACTCTGAAACATAAACTTTCGAGACACGCATTTATAATATATATTTCGTCCTTGATGTTTAAATCCTTGAAATGTTGTCGCTGGATATGCGAAATGTTACAAGTCTTTTATAAACTCTCGAGCTCCGCTCTTTGTTGACTAGACTGCTTTTAAATTGAATTCGCAATACAAATATATAAATTACAGGAACATCGGGGTTGTTCTGGGTCGGATCCCTGGAACTAAGAGCAAGAGCAAGTGTGTTAATAATGACTTCCGACCGCTTCAGGATTTGTAAAGAGTTTTATATAGAATGTAACAGGATTTATGAAAGATTTTTGGATAATATAATGCTAGAGAGCCACTCTGGGAATCGACTCCATTGAGTTTCGGAAGTAAACAATCGCGGTATTCTATGAAAAGCAAAAAGTTTATTTTTAGGCAAAGTACCTACTGAAGGGTTGAATTTCTGCGTAACAAGCGATGAAAATTATACTATATATAGCTCGATTACCACTGACTCACTGACTCATTGACATAATTGTTCTCCTAGAAAGAGAAGGAAAACGATATAATAATGTAGGGGAGTTGTGTTTGGGTGGGGGAATCGACTGGGGAAAAATTATGACATTTCGGAAAAACAAGATGGCGGCCGACGTGATTTTTGCAGCTCCGTTGTTTTCCAACCGATTTCGTTGAATTTTGCAAACTTTGAAGAAAGTAGGAAACGATTAATGAAAAATGTAGAAAAAATCTGAAAATCAAGATGGCGGCCGAGCCGTAGCGTTTTCAAAATTTTGATTTTTCGACCCCGAACCGCGGCGCCACAGATCCGAAACGGGGTAGTCGAGGATAATTATTTCTTCGTGTTTCGCCCACAATTATCCTGTATTTTGACAGAACGGGAGTGGTTTTTAAAAATTCAAGATGGCGGCTGTCATGGCGGCCGTTTTGTTCGAGGTACGAAAAAACGCAATTTTAAAAGTTAAATATCTCAAAGTTGGCAACATCGGAGCGATTCGGCTTCTATGAAGCGGTTGTACGTATAGACTCGAGGTATAAATCGGTGGGAAAAAATTACCCCATTTTTAGGGAAATTTCAAGATTTTCGGGAAATTGTACAAAATCGAAATACGGACTTTTCGCAAAATCCGAGTATGAGCGATTACGTGTTTTGCTCGTACAAATGACATTTGGGTACTTTTGTCACCGGAGACTGGCAACACTGGAATTTATCAAAGTAAAAGTGATTTTCGACACGGTCTTTTTCACGGTATCCCCTTTCGCGTGGGTGCGAGCGAGAGGAAAGATTGAAACGTCATCGGGAGCGGTATATCCTGTAGTTAATAGGAAAATTATGAAACCGTGTAAAATCTTTCTGTGAAACGAGTTGGCGGCCATTTTGTATTTTTTTTAATTTTTCGAAATTTTGATCACGTTTTTGAGACAGTTGGCAACATTTTGGAAAGTCGACATGTATCAATCGATTGTGTGACTCAACCAGCAGTATCGAAATATGTAAACAGTGTTGCCACATTTGGGGAGATTTTCGAGATTTTCCCCAAAAACTCCTCCTGTAAAATTTTGTATGGAATTTTTTTTTTTCACTGATGGTTTCGTATAGAAAACAAAAAAAAAATCGAGGAAAAATTTGGAAATAGCTGATGATCGAGGATGTCGGAGACGGGTGAAGGGTCCGCTCAAGGTATTGAAGATAGGTGGGGGGTGCTCGACCAAATGTCATTCATGACATCATCCAATTGCCAAAAAGCTGAAAAAACATTCAAAATGGCGAAGAAAAGATGGCCGCCATACAAATTTCGCCGGCGTCCAGCTCGGAGGGTATAAAAGATGGAGGTGCGGTTTCTTGGCAAAAGAGGATCAGGATCCAAAGGTCTACTCGATGAATAGAAAAAAAATTCAAAATGGCGGAATTTATTTTCCCATACATTTTGTATGGCGAATATTGAATGTCTCATTCTCCTAGAAAGAGACGGAAAACGATACGATAATGTAGGGGAGATGTGTTCGGGTGGGGGAGGCGAGTAGGGAAAAATTATGACATTTCAGAAAAACAAGATGGCGGCCTATATGATTTTTGCAACTCTTTTGTTTTCCAACCGATTTCGTTGAAACTCGCAATCTTAGAAGAATGTAGTAAACGATTAATAGAAAAAGTGGAAAATTTTGGAAAAACAAGATGGCCGCCGTACAAATTTCGTCGGTGTCTATCTCGGAGGCTATAAAAGATGGAAGAGTGGTTTCTTGGCAAAAGATGATCAGGGTCCGAAGCTCTACTCGGTGGAACAAACTCTGCATGCTCGCGGACCACTTTAGTGGTCCGCGCACCCACGCAACCAACTTTATTAACCTCAACTACCCCGTTTTTACAAAAAATGATATGGATGTCGTTTTCAGGGTTTTCCAGGGTGCTGATTTTGACAACGACATTCATTTTTAAATCCAAGATGGCGGATTTATATTTTCTACAAAAAATAGAAATGCCTGTCATTTTATGGGTTTTTTTGGGGTGAATTAATCGGGGTTAATAAATAAATTTAGTTTTATATAATAAAGTCTACCTTACCACGTCACGCGAGCTGCTTTAGCAGCTCGCGCACCGAGCAAAAGCTAGTTCTAATATAAGACAGAAATAAAAAACGGCCAAGTGCAAGTCGGACTCGCCCACGAAGGGTTCCGTTTGCACCATCTACCATAAATATGTGAATTAGTAAATTAATTTATTCGTGAACACGTTTTAATAATTTTTTTCTGTGATGTAACCACAAATTCACGGTTGTCGGATTTGTTCTTTTACTTGTGCTACCTAGCAAATTTCATGATTCTAGGTCAACGGGAAGTATCCTAGTGGTTTTCTTGTCAGACAGATGGACAGATGGACAGACGGACTGACAGACAGGCAGACAGACAGTCAGACTGACAGCCAAACAACGGACAGACAGACAAACATAATGTGTAAAGTGCAAAAATGTGTAAATTCTGAAAAATTCGCTAGTTCGGTAGTTTCAAATACCTTTAATTCGTCATAGGTATATAAGAAAATAAATCATTCTTCCATCGTGGTAGTTATAAAAGAGTCGCAGATAGAGACTACAATGATAGGCGAGTAGGTACAATGGAATAATTTACAAGCAATAATTGCTTCATCATCAGCGTACTTTGAGGAGCGCATCGCATGCTCTGTAATCTGTATATTATGCTATGATCATTTACTCGTATGACGTATCTTGTACATTTTTAGTGTTCCGTACCTCAAAATGAAAAACGGAACCCTTACAGGATCACTTTATTGTCTGTCTGTCTGTCTGTCCGTCTGTCTGTCCGTCTGTCCGTCAGTCCGTCCGTTCGTCTAGAGTCTGTCGTGTCTATCCAGAAAACCTATAGGGTACTTCCCGTTGACCTAGAATCATGGAATTTGGCAGGCAGGTAGGTCTTATATAACACGTGTGAAGGAAAAAATCCGAAAACCGTGATTTTGTGGTTACATCACAAAATAAAAAATTAAAATGTGTTTCAATTTTCAAAGTAAAATTTTTATGCTTTGATTTATCGTGCAAAATGTCTCGGTGCGCGAGTCTGACTCGCACTTGGCCGGTTTTTTTACCTGAGCTATCTGGCTGCTATATGGCTAGGTACTATCTACTAGCAGACACGCACTTTCTATTTTCAGAGTAGGTACTCTCGTCCAAATCTCGTATTAGAAACTAATAATAATAATTAAGTATCTATAACTTTCACATTGATAAAGTTTATATTTGAGTTTAGATAGTGTTCTTTTATCGTCAGCGTACCTATGTATAAAAATGCTTTTTAGGTAGATAATGAAGTTATTTCCAGACCTATTGAAAATTTTACAAAATAATGATGTTACCGAGTTGTTATGCCTGTACAGTCGGAATCCGTATTCATCTGAAATTTCATTTTGCGAATTGCTCTCCATTATACATTTTTCTTCCTTCAGCGGATTGTTGAAAGAAAGTTTATTACTGTAGTAATAAAATTAAAAAGACTTACAGCCTGTTCCCACTAGTCGTCTGTTAGGCCCGGATTTTAATCAGATGTTCCAGTGGTAGAACATTTTTTATGAAGCTATAAGTATTCACACTGGTCTGAAACCGATTTTGTGTAAAAATGTTCTGCCCCTGATCCGCTTAAACATCCGGGCCCGACAACGGACAAGTGAGAACAGGCTGTTACCCATCTACCTATCTACTTATTCAATGTTATCCATAATTAGGTATGTAATAGTCTGCTATTTTTAGGTTACTATATTTATTCATATACAATGATTGCAGAGTTTTATATGAATTTCTTTTATTTTCTTGATTATTCTAAAGGATACCTGCGACAAACTAGATTGGCCATAACTTGCAACCGTTTCAATCTGTTGACACCGGACTAGCGATAATAATATTATTTGATACGGGTCCCTGTTTACCTTCGTCAGAATACCTATTCTTGATATGTGTTCATTGGAACACATGCAGTCTTGTCATTGCTTCTTTTGTACTTTTCCTTCTTATCAGGACCAGAATATTACTAAATACAGTATTCTGTTTACTCTCTCATTTATTTACTTTTCTCATTTTACCCTATTTTTAAAAAATGTTCACAAAACTAAAGTATCAGAAACAACAAAAAATGAAATAACAGAAACAACAAAATAAATAAATAAAAGAAACAACAGAAAACTAAAGTAACGGAAGAATAAAAATATGGTATAATGGTTCGCACTAGCAGCGGGGTGGGTTGGACCCAAGCCGCCAGTAGTCAGGGCTCCAGAGTGAAGAACCTCCTCACAATGCGTGCCGTCTCAAGAACCACTGCCTTCTGTATCTTACCCTTGATCCAACAGTTAAGCGAAAGTTTCTCAACTGATACAACTATCGGTACAATAATCGCTGAGTCAACACTCCACATGGCGGTAATCTCGTGGGCCAGGTCCAAGTATTTCGATACTTTTTCTTTTTCTGCTTTCACTAGATTAGCATCATGTGGAATAGTGACATCAACAATCATTGCTCGACGCGCTGACCATATTATTTCTATTGACCATATTGTTTGTTATACAGTAACTATTTGTTGTTAATACAATAATATGTAACTACTACCTACTCATAAGCTTTTCTAAATATTGGAGTGTTTAAAAGCAAGAAGGGGTCTCAGAAAACAAATCTAAAGAGAGCGAGCGTCCAAGGCATGCAGCGCACGCGGTGCACACTCAAGTGAGCGGAAGATAGGTACAGCAATCTCATCCAAAATAACTCGGTTCGTTAAACCTTGAGTTTGCTTCAAACTCCCCAGAGTTATAATTTAATTATTATTACTTCGCAATCGCTTCAAATAAAATAAAAAACATCGAGGGGATAACGTCTCATCCTTCAAAGTCATCATTGGAGTTTGTCTGTCATTTGAAGCATCATTATTTATCAGAGATCGAGGTCAAGTCCAAATGTATCTAGAATAACGAATATCATAATAATATGACGTAGTTATAAATAGGAAGTAAGTATTTGTACTATTTATTGCTTTTAGGTTGGGTAATAAAATTTGTAAATGGATGTAGGTCGCTGAAAACTGTCTTCCGCTAGCTATTTATACTTGTGGCCGAATGCATTTTGAAGCATTTGAGAGTCTATGAGAGAGTAAGAAAATATATAACGTGCGTGCCTATGTCTGGCACTTCGCGCACACACTTCTGCACACATTTATATTTACATTTTAACATTTGCTTGATCGGGACGAACATCATCATTTATAATCCACTTTATTTTGATTATGCTCAAACCTCGAAATAGTTTTCTTATGCATTTAAAGAAACATCTCAAAAGTGCAACGAGTTTCTTTCGAGTAATTCGAAATCGGTTGTACCTACCTACACGATTATAAGCTAAACAAATCATAATTCTTCGTTATGGGGCTGTTTGTATAAAAGCGCGCAGCAGCAGAAAAACATATGATAAGTGTGGTGTTTGAAGACGTTAAAGCTTCAGAATTCTAAATACAGCTAGAAGTGGTAAAGGTACAGTGAGATTGTCACCGCACAGATGTGTAGTGAAACATCGGTACGCGCTAGATTAGATAATAGTATTTTTTTCCCGTCACCATTATCGTTTCATTTACGTTGATTGTTATAATGTCTTTTAAATTATTTTTGGGTATATGAGTGAATTGCTAAAAATTACTGACAGATGCCCCCCCCGCTATTGAAGTAAGCTACATCTATCCTCATCTAATTCTGTGGTTAAAGCCATTGCCGGGGTTTATCTAAAATATATGACCCAGGGGAATCTGAATTGATATAATTGAACAGTTCAACCGTTTATTCTTGTTGCGGGATATTTGTTTATTTAATTTTTAAGTAGATTGTTATGGGCTATGGCTTTATATAAACCTGACACCTAGATTAATCCTGTAAAATTATTTTTGTGGAATGATGTTGATTGCGAATAAATAAGTAGGTATTACATAGACTGGGGATGCTAACTTTAAAGAATTAGCATTCATTGATTGAAATCACGAAATTTGGATTCAATTTCAGTACAATTTAGGTCGTTTTGCTTGGAAATGTTTTCAGATTTGCATGCAATGAGTCAAAAGATAATAAGATATTGTGTGTAACGATAGATTGATTGGCTTTTGAATCATCTATCATTCATTCCGTGTTGGACCTAATTATTGAAAATGGCTATAATAAAAACAACCCTACTCAGTAATTACCTCTCTATATACCTACCTAGTTAATGCCTAAGAAAGGTGTGCGCTTTCTTTCTAATTAGGTAGCTCTTCTTTTATTCAGTAGGTAGGTACATGGCTAGGTATCTAAATTGTAATCAAATAAATGTCTTAAATCTTTGTATGGTGTTCCATAAACATATAGCTACTAGGTAGGTATACAACGTGATTTATTACGTATTACGCACAGAGACGGACAAGCAACTATTATTATTATAATATTCTGTGTTAGCAGTCTTGGCCGCACTAGGCCATGTAGCACCAACCGCGCCCTTCTCAGCTCTTCATTTACAGAGACAATTAATTCATTATATGATTATGAATTCACTTTCAGGCCAACTATTACTTATCAAAATCAGTTCCGAAGCTAGGTTGTGAAGGAAGTAAGAAACATCGAACAGCAAAAACATTATTATTTAACATCTGTTTCTTTGTTACCACAAAAATAGGTACCTATCTTTTACTAACCTCCGCATTTACATTGATTGTGTAGTTTCATGTTCGCATCAATATATTTTTGCGACAATTAGCCGCCTCCAATATCTGGTCTTAGGCTCGGGCCTGATTGGCCTAATGGAAAATCCGCCTCCGCCGATTATGATTATTGGTTCCATTTATATTCCTTTCTACGCAAAGGAATATATAAATAGAACCCTTTCATACCAAAGTGCAGCTGACGCCCGATTTTACAATAATGGAAGTGACAATCGGGGTAAACGGACACCGCCGCGCCGCGCACCGTCGCGTCGCCTCGTGCGTGGTTATAAAACTATAGGTACCTAGGTTACTATAAATGTCTGTCTGTAATTACTAAAATATCTGGCTTATAAGCATTTTTTTCCAAGGACAAGTTAATTATCCTTGAGATCTCACCTAGTGGTACGATGCAGTCTTCAGAAGGAAGCGAGTTAATTTAGAAGCGGTGTGGCGGTTCCACGCGGCATTGGAATGCTAAAAATATGCTTGACGGTACATCTCCGCCTTTAGGGTGGATGGTAACTGGTAACTATCCACGACAGAGGCCTCTTAGCAGACCAGACTAGAGACAATTACAAAATTATATAATTAAACCTTCCTGCTGGTAATTGCATAAATAATTACTTTGAATTTTTCTATTTAAAATACATACATAGCTACAGTCAATTGTATATTTTATTAGATTGTAAACTTCCTTCATAGTCTAGTAAAGTTATGCAGATTTTCAAGAATTTAGGGACATAATTCCGAAAGTTTTGAAACTTTGCAATATTGTTCGGGAGGGTCTACAAATGGACATAACAAAAGTCTTGATGGATAGGGCATGAGCCGGAGGGGTGGGAGAGGTAACACAACTTTTTATTAAAGGTTTACAATATACAAAAGTAGCTTATGGAAAAGTGTTGTTATGTTTAAATGTATGTATTGTTGTTATTTATGTATATATTGTTTTTCTGATGTATCGTAATTTATTGGATCTATGGAAAAATTATTAAAACAAAAAAAGGAAATTAAAAATTATCTTTAAAATATAAAATATATTTTATTCTTAGTTTCCATAGCTTATAAAGTTAATTGGGTGGAATTCCGAAGTGAATTTCATCTCTAGTGGAAGATGCAATGGAAGATATTTTTAAACCCATTGAAGCTGAGTTCTTCGACGGGTAAGAGTAGGTATCCGATATATTGAGAAAGCGATATATCGGATATTCAGTCCATTCGCTTCATATAGTCATGTACTTCATGAATTTTTCATTTTTATCGTTTAAAAAAGAAATGTTTTATTTTTAAAAAAAAATTCATTCGCGTAAGAAGGCGCTGATGTGACTTTTACTATTATTTCTTGTTTTCTAATCTTTTTCGTAAAGAATTATACTGCCTGTTTTCTTTAAGGTAGCCACCTAAATAGGTAGTTTCCCCTAAAGCCAAGAGATTAAGAGATATTACTAAAACAATCGCTCACCTCCTATCCATCAGAGTTTGATGATGTTAATTTGTGGACTCTCCAAGTAATACTGTAAACTTTCAGAATAAATTTTAAATGTGTACAGAAACGAACTTTTTTCAGTTGAAGCATCAAGATATTACGATACAAGTATCAAAATATGGCTTCTTTATTTTCCAATATATTTTCTTGGTGCGCCCATTTTCTGCGAAAACAATATCAGCTATTTCATGCATGACTAAAATATTGCTTCGCTTGTCCTACTGCCACAATATATCTGTACCGCAGTGATCGAAATAGTATTTCCGCCAGTGCATAACACTATAAGAGCAATATTTTATACAGTAGGTAGATAGATACTGGTATAACTAGTGTCCATTTTTTCCGCGAAATCGTCACTGAGACATACACGAAATAGCAACTTCTTATTTCACTTGACTTCTTAATCACTGGCTGACTAATTAGACTGAACTGAACCGAACCGGACCGAACTCATGTCCACTCTTAACCAGTCCGGTCAAAACTACTTTCGCTGGTAAATGCGTATAAGTTTCGCTTCTTATCTGACAGCGTTCCCCGACGCGACGTCTGGATTTTATTTAATAACTCTACAAAAAGTTATAAAGAAATTATTATGGTCAAAGGAAAAACTTTCTATAAATTAGATGTTACCAATAAAAATAAAAACGAGCAACACAGCAGCTTTAGGTAATTTCTGTTCTTTTTTTTTTACCTAAAGCTGCTGTGTTGCTCGTTTTTATTAATGACCTGGCAGGGGGGGAGGTTTCTCCGCGTGTCCCTCTGACTAGCAGAGGGCACAGTGGACGAAGCGGAGGACGGGACGCGGGCGACGTGCGCGTCCCAGGGTCGGGGGACGCACTTCGTTGGTGCGTCCCGGAGGTGCGGTGGTGGGGACCGAGCAGGTCCCTAGTGGAGGGTCTGCCTCGGCAGACGTCGCTGGCTGGGTTGCGGTTGTTTGCTTCGGCCGTTCCCGTGACCCAGTCGCCAGGCGACGCGCAGTAGCGCCGCTGGGGTTTAGTGGGTATTCCGGTCGCCTCTCGGCCGGCGAGTCCCACATACCCTCCCTCCGGGGGGGATGCGTAAATGCATTCCCCAGCGTCAACAAAAAAAAAAAAAAAAAAAAAATTTCTGTTCTACTTAGGTATATAGTATTTATTTTATGCTATAAAATGTAAATACGTACAAATCTAAACTTTGTTTTTATTTACTTACATGGATATTTTATCTACTAAGTACTGAGTAAGACGCAACGCATACCGGGAGAGCCAAGGCGCGGCGTCATTCTTGGTAACGACTCAAACTAAGTTTTGGCATAAAGGCAACACGGTGAGCCAATATTACCCGTGTTTTGTTTTTAGTATATTTAATGCTATTTCCAACCGTGTATCAAAATATATGAAGCTGTAAGTTTTCAAAGAGACTCGACTTCCACTCCGTCTGTATGCGTCGGTTCTATAAAGATTTGTTAGTAAGCAAAGTCCTTCAAATCAAGATGGCACGCTGAGGGAGGCGTTCACAGAGATTTATTGTTTTTGTACTGTGGCATTATTTATTCAGTCACTTGGCTGGAGATTTAGATAAACCTCATATTCAGAAGGCAACTGGTAAACATGTTCTTGATAAAAAAATAACGAAAGGGTGGGTCAAAGGGTTCTTTAATTTACTTAAGCTATGCGTACTGTAATGCAACTTCAAAACTCTAAGTACTTCAAAAAGTCTGCTCGCCAAGTTGGTCTTTTGAACAGAACATATTTAAGCTTCCTCCAATACACACTGTGCCTCTTGGAGAAGAATTCCTAATTTCCACTTAGCACGGGTGTCTGCTGTAGGAAGAAGGTCAAGGGCTTTTCAAGTGCAAAGCTTCAGCGCTCGGCGCTCACGTCGCGCTTTGTCCACTTTGTTAAGAGGGGTCTCTCCGTCACTTGCTCCATACTAACGTAGTTCCGATTTCATTTGAATATTAGGCAACCAAAGTCCATGAAATTTTGCAGACATATTCTAGAAACTAATATCTGTGCCTGTGGTGTTTTAGATTTTTCCAAAAATATGTAGTTTTAAAATTACAGGGGTTCAAAGATTTATATGTGAATTTTTAAGACAGCGTAACTTTGAAACCGAATATTTTAACGGAAATCTGGAAAACCACAGGCATAGATATTATCCCGATGGATACAGGCATAGATGATATCCCGGAACGTTTCTACAAAATTCCATTGAGTATGATTGGTTAGTAGTCCAATGAAAGACGAACTACGTTTGTATGGAGCGAGTGACGGAGAGACCCCTATTTCGTTGTCATTTCATCTAGTGGTAACTGATTTTTCGGCTACTTTCAGCTGTCCGACTGAGTTGAAATTTTCTAGTCATGTCTTGTCACGTGTGGTTTTGACATCGATGGGTTTTGATGACAACAGATTACCTGCGACTCTGATGATGAAGGTGGAAGATAGAAATTGGAAAGGATTATTTAAATGATACGAAAGCTTTCGAATGAGTTGCCAAACAGCTTTGATAGAACTCTAATAAGTATTTAAAGCATAGATATAAATGTATTATTTGGATTTCTGTGATTTAAAGTGACTTTGTGAAGTGATAATGAAAGAAAAGAATAACCGGCTGAGTTTGTTGTGGGCTCTTCTCAGACTTAGGCGCGTTTGGAAGCCTCGTAGCTTTAGTTTTAAGTTTAAGTAATTAATTAAGAGTTCTAAATAAAGATTTTTCATTTTTTTTTTTAATTATCACCACTATATCATCTTTCAAATCTAACAAATACCTACTTTGAATAAATGATTTTGATTTTTTTTAAAGATCTCTGTGGTAGCATATTTAACAGGACAGTCGAATTTGGACTCATTTCCTCTCTATTAATGAGTAACTAACTAAAAGACGATGACAAAAGCCTGATGATGGAGGCAGTTAGACACTCCCTAATGGTATATAACAGAGTAGTCATGTTTGGCCTTATAATATACCTAACTATGTATTTTGTTTTCATGAGTAGGCAAAGTTTTAATATTTTTAAGTAACATTTATAAAGCTATTTTACTTATAACTTAGTATATAGACTGTATAAGGTCCATCGTATGATAAATATACAGCCATATTATCGTCAGATATAGTAAAAGTGACTCCGGCGGCAATTTATTGTTATGATAAAAATCAGGACTTGTGAACTTGTACATAAGTTAGGGTGAGTCCAATAGGCCGCAACAATAAAAGAGGGAGAATATGAAAGTGTAATAGGTATACATACGCACAGCAGGTATTAGGTATGACAGAATCATAGAGATCCAAATCACATTTTCAAGTTTTTGAGATAATATGGGACGCGTTTGGACAAGCCATTTAATTCCATTAATTCTAAAATGATCAGTCGAGATTTCTCAAGAAAAATAGTACTGAGTAAGTGCAATTGCATTTGTATAAGTGTGGCATGGAAGAATTATTGAACTAAAAAGCCGTTTACTGCAAACATTTTTTTTGAATCATCTCCAAAAAACATGGCAATTTTCAAAAAATAATGTTTCTTAAATAGAATGTTACGTAGGACTTAACTAAAAAACTATCTATACTTAATGCCTTATAGTGCATTCCTTTTAAAAATATTAGTTTTTGAAAATTCCCACGTTTTTTGTCATTAGCTCATAAGATATGTTTTGCAATTAACAGCTTGTCAAAATCTTTATTTTAAGAAAAATGCTACTTGGAAAAATAAAAATAAAAATACTGAAAAATAATGAAAGTTACAAAAGTTAAAAAGTGTTATTTCTTCTACGATGGTACGGAACTCTTTCTGTGCGAGTCCAACTCGCACTTGACCGATTTTTCGGGGGGTCGTGTACGATACATACCGAACGGAAGCAAATATTCTGATTCTGACTCACTGACCCATTCTTGCAGAAAGTAGCGGTATTTTTTCTCAAATCATTGTTCGAAGTGTCATTGAAAAGGTCTTTTAAAAGATTTCAATGACACAATTGAGGTTTCTTTTACCATTTTTTTTCGAGTTCCGTTCGCAAAATCTCAAATTTCTTTTGTCTTCCCTACTCATGTCTGCCTGCTTCGTATTTCTCACTACAGGTCGTAGACCCTTTCCGTTAATTTCATACTGGTAGAGATTTTCTTGCAATATTAATGCGGTGGACTCTATCTATATATATCTCATGAACTGTAATAGATAGAGAGTTGAAATTTTCTATTGCCGCTATTACAACAAATAATAAAAATACCAAAATAGCTGCCATTTTACAATGGTACGGAACCCTTCGTGTACGAATCAGACTCACACTTGACCAGTTTTTAAATTTGCTAAGTAATTTATTAATAAACACGATTGATGAATGATTCATAAAATTGATGAATAATATTATGTCTAATCTGTATGAAACCTAATCGGTTAGAGCTGCATATTGACATACCAGTTAGTCAGTTTGTCATATTTTTTACCCAACTGCGGCAAAGCCAAAAGGAAGGGCTATGATTTTAGCAGTTAATGTAAATATGTATGTATGTATGTTTTTATACAGATTCTGTGTGTTCCACCGTAGCGCCTAACTCCATTGCGATGTGATTGAAGGACAAACCAACAAACAAAGATACTTTCGCATTTATAATATGGATAGTGATAGATTAGTTTAGTAAATCCTTGGTATACTAAATTATGCCCACAATATTATACTTACCTAGTGATACGTTCGAATTCGTAGTAGCTATCTAAAAAAATATTCTTACTATATTTTCTAAGATATTTTCACAATTCGTAACGAATGTGAAATCACTTGGACAGTTTTGCGATATTTGAGAGTGTACTATCTGAAATTCTGAATACTAGAAAGATATATCGCCTGTCAATATCGTTCACTAGTGAACACTGTGTAGTGTGAATGTAAAATAATTTTTTTTTTATAATTTCAAGAGTAAAAAGGTGTTGTAAATAAATGAACTTGGTTTAAGATTCTTAACTTTAGAACAAAAGTACACCGGATATAATAAACCCACTGACAAAGTGCTAGAAAGAATATTATGTATATCTATCTACTTATCAGATTATTATTACTTAATCTATTTTTATCAGTCTTCCCACTTCGAAAGCCCGTTCTAATGCCGCTGAGACTTCCCGCTAAGTCAATCAAATCCTTTGAATAAAAACCCTACCAGAACTTTTTGATTTGCTGGAATCAAAAGTATTATTTCTTAATTTCCCTGGACACCTATTTGTTTTGTACTGTCATATCATCCTTGATGCAAGTGGCAAATGTTAAGCCGTCCATTGGTTTCGTGAAAAAGTTACATAAATCTGAAATGTCTATCTGTTTGTTACTTCTTTACGTCTCAACTACTCAACTGATTTCAACGTAATTTTCCAAAAATCTCGGATATTATCTGGAGCATACCCCGGCTAGCCGCCACTACCTACAGGTAAAAAATGTCCTATTAATACATGAAGAAAATCGTGATTAAGAAATCTGTACATAGTAAATAATTATTGCACCCTATCAAAACAAAACATATTTAAAGCAACGAAACGAACCCAAAAAAAGATACAGACATAATATGGTCGACCTGACTAATTTGTGTACAGGTAACTTAACTACCACTTACCTATACTAATCAAATATAAGAAATATACAGCGGGTAATTTAAATTACATACATTCAAGTTTATTTTGTGGTTTACAACAGCTGATGCTACTTTCTCTATTTCGAATTTCTTTGGGCTTTAGATCGATGCAGGCTTCATACGTTACACTTGTCCTCAATGATTACGAAGATGACGTGAGCTTGAAACTAATGATAGTCCAAATTTTTATATGTGAAGGTGTCTATCTATTATAGAGATGGAGCATCCCGGGGAAAGACATAGGCTACTTTTGTCCCGGAAAATCAACGAGTTTTTAAAGAACCTGAATCCACAAGACGCGGGTACTATCTAGTAAGTAATATTTTAAACGTAATTAAATTCTTATATTTTCCACTTTTGAAACATTGTGCAATGCAATAAAGGTGCATTTACACATTCGCAAAAGAGGGCAGATAAGTGGTTAGCTGGGACGCGAGGTACCTGATAAGTGACTAATAACATACCTACACCTATCCGGCCTCCGGTCTCGCAAACGAGCAGTGCCGAGATTATGTGCGACTTGACAATGACATTAAAGTGCTATATCCACGAGAGAGAGAATCGCAACGAGTCCGACTAAGTTTTGTTTATTCTGAGAGTCCGACCAACTATTTATCGGATAAAATCACTCGAAGTATCACCGTAATAGTATCGCCCTGTGGAGATAAGAGTTGTATCTTTGGTGGCACGGCAAGATTACCGCCTCGGTTCTCACGTGGAGATAGCGCCTTACATCGAGTATCGCGATGAATATGTAAATGTAGCGTTAGACAGATTGAGTTATTTGCGATGGCGACACGCGACAATTGAAAGACCACACTTTTCACTGCTTTTGTGTAGAAATGTATAGAGAGTAGAGACTGCGACACGTTATACTAAGTAGTCTTTGAGCTGCGCAACTGTGACATGGGACAATCCGCACTGCGTTGTAAAGAATGAATAAAATATATATGAAAGGATAAAGAGTATTTGAAGTGAGCGACAGTGACGACCGGCGCTTTGTAATTTGCATGCGACTCCGTTTCGCGTGTTGTCATCGCGTGCTGCGGTCGCGTAGCTCAAAGTATACATAGATACCTAGACTTATTTCAAATAGCAAAGATAATATTATAGACAGAGTAAAAGCTAGCGGTAATTAATTGATGAATGACAAAATACACGACTGGCCCTCTTGTTTACCAATCAGCCTGAGATCTTTTTCTCAGGAAATCACCATCTCTAGTATAACATTCCACATCTTCTTCTCTGCCTCAATCAACGAACCGGCCTTTGAGCTCTTTGCAAACTAAATCGTATTTTATTCTTGTTTAAAAGATTTTCCAAGCTATTTCAGTTCATGATGATTTGATTTACGAGAAAGTTATCTATGATAGGTCTTTCTAGTTCTGGCTTCAGACATTCTCCAAGAATTATTGAGGTCGCGGCTATTTTTTACTCATATTTTTGTTAATGATTTTTGACTGAAAAAGTACGAGTATTTCAAGTATTTTGTGTTACAATAACTCTTATGGTGAGACTGAGTGTGTGAAGCCTTTTACAGTGGGATTTCTTAACTTCAAGAAAAGAAATTGTACGAAGACGTGGTAAAGATTTCGAGGTCAGGGGCTCGATCCCGGTCCCGCACCTCTAACTTTTCGGAGTTATGGCGTTTCAATTAAAATATCACTTGCTTTAATGGCGAACGAAAACATCGTTAGGCAACCTGCATGACTGTGAGTTCTCCATAATGTTTTCAAAGGTATGTTAAGTCTGCCAATCTGTGCTTGGCCAGCACGGATATACCTTTACCTGTACATTCTAAAAAAATTGTGATTTATTTTTATGTATAATAGTTTTTGATTTATCATGCAAAATGTTGAAAAAAATACCCGAGTACGGAACCCTCGGTCCGCGAGTCTGACTGGCACTTGGCCGGTTTTTTAGGAAAAAAATCGCTTGGCCCCTGCCTAATGTACCTATTTAGCTCAGAGAGGCTCGTTGATATTTTTATTACTGTAAAATTTTAGACATTTTGTACAATGTAATCTATTAAAGCGGCCAACTCCTCCTACGCAATTTTAAAACCTGAATGTTTTCAGGTAAAAAAGTCAGTCGCCAAGACTAGAATGTTTTCTGGTCTCTTTCATGTCTCCTACGCACTAAACAAATCATCAACTCGCCGTGAAATTAAAACCAAATGTTTAAAATATTGCTTCGAAAATAAAAGAATTTCCGTCTTGGTGATTTTTTTTAAATAGAGTTGATAAAATAATGTCTTTCTACTTTATGTTGATAAGAAATTTGTCGAGAGATTAGTATAAGGTACCTCAATGTCACAGTTTCTTAGAGTAATTAGACGACAAGTGTAAATTAAAAATTTATAACACCCCCGACAAGTGAAGGTTACAGTAACTAGAAAAGAGCTGATAACTTTCAAACGGCTCTCTTCAAACACTCTCGATCAAGCCACCTTTTAAACAAAAAAAAAACTAAATTAAAATCGGTTCATTATCGGTTCGGTTTAGGGGCTACGATGCCAGAGACAGATACACAGATACACACGTCAAACTTATAACACCCCTCTTTTTTGGTCGGGGGTTGAAAACAAAATATACGAATGAGAACTATTGCTTGATAAGAAACATTATTTTCAATTCGGTTCAAATGCAACAATAAAATTAACTAGCAGTTACCCACGACTTCGTCCGCCTACATTTCCTAATTTCCCAAGAGATTGTTGAAAAAAAATCACTCTAAAATGAACTCACTCACTCTCATTCTCACCATAAGAATTCCATTAATTTTACCAAGTGTTACGGAACCCTAATAATATCACTATGCTGGACTTTATACAGCTTTCATACTGTTCGAGTTTGACAGTCGACCTCCATTTTACGCGCTTAGGGTTAGAATGTTGTAAAATCCTTTCTTAGCTGATGCAAAAGCTGGCTTCCTTCAAGTTAATAATGAAAAAATAAAATGTCCCGTATTTCATGCCCTATTTTACCACCGTCAAGGGAAGATTTTCAAATAAAAGTACCTACAGCTACCTACAGGTTTTTAATAATTAATTAAACCAACACTTGTATGGCAATTTTCATGTCAACTTCAAAAACATATTACTTTCACATAACTTTCTTACCCCTATTTCACCCGCTTAGGGGTGGATTTTCTCAAAACTGTTTCATAGATGACGTACCTTACGCTTTAGAATGAAACTACCTTCTAAATTTCAAGTTAATAACAATCATTAAAACTTTCCCATACAAACTTTCACATTAAGTGTATATAATAATTTGTAAAGTGTATATAATTACTTTCATTTTTTTAAGGTGTTTAATGTATATTTGTAATATTCAGAATTAGGAAAAATAAGCACATGTCAATAGAATAGGTGAATTGGTGTGTAGTGTTTGAATTGCCGGAAACGGAAATGCTACTCTCAATATAAAGCTTCCAGTGACGGTCAAGTTATTTAATATTATACGTATAATGTAGATACCGCGTACGAGGTAACACGATTACCACGATCCGTGCAACTGGGTCGAAATGTCGATAATTTAAAATCATACGTACCTATCCGCTATGTATATTAAATTACCAACCTAACGTACCTAGTCAAGTGCTTATTATACTGATAGTATTTACTTTATTTTATACTGACCTATGGTACATAAAGACGACGGTAAAGTTGCCGAGGCAGCCGGCCAAAGCCATCGCAATATACAGCCCGCCCAGCACGTAGTACACCGCAGGCTCGGGGGGTGGAAAGCGCAACCAGTGGGGGTTTATGTACTGTATATAGTCGTCTGTAAACAATCCATACTGACGCCACAGGTCTAAAGGCCAGCGCTGCTTAAATCTTCGAATTAATAGAGATTCTTTTGGCTTAATGATGAACTGTTCATCATTCGAACTTTTGTCGCGGATCACGTACCCGACATCGAATTCCACTGTATTTCTCTTCAATCTCGGCTTGAAAGATTTACCTACATATTTAGCCACGAAAGCACAGATTCTTTTACGCTTTTTCCACATTTTTAAATTAAAACAACGCCACAAAATCTCACTGTTACACTTAAAAGAATTCAAACATATGAAATAGTTAACGACACTTTCTCTCGAGTTGCCTTTGACTGAAGTCACGAGTTCACTTTTAACTTCCGGAAATGTGTCAACGTTTTTACACTTTATTTCCATCAAAAATATAATGACTATTATTTTTGTGGTCGGTGACATAATATATTCGGGCGGCGGCGGGAATATTACGATGGGACCGAAAAGTTACAATCAACGGGAGTACAGCCGTTCGGATTGCTTCCCGTGACGAAATGTTATTCTCGAGCGAATCTGTCATCCCGAACTGTTTTGGTACATGCGCTCAACTATTTTTGTTGTTTTATCACTGGACGTGTCTCATAGAGATTGTTATTATACCTACACGAGACGTTTAAGAATCGCAAAGTACCTACTTAATAATATTATTGCTATGATTGTCCGGGCATTGTCAGCAATGCGAAAAGAATTAAATAAAAATAAATTATTATTAAAAAATTGTAATGGCAGATTATAATTTATTAATTCATTTTTATTTATTTATTTAAATCAGCTCATAAAATATGTAGATACAATAGTATAAAAAAATTACAATAGAACTTCTTAAAATACTTACTTGACTATCTACTTACATACCTACTTACCTACATAATAATCTATTCTAATAAAAAATTATAAGAGTACCGTAGTATAATTTTTCGTAACAAGTTATGATTAATATTGAAGAAGTAGTGGGCCATTATTAAGTCGAATAAGCAGTACTTACGTAATATTATCAGGCCATTAATTGCGCACTGGTGCCCGAAAAAAAGATCCCGAGTACGATTACTGCTAGAATCGGTTTGTTAAATGACCGCGAAAATTGTCAATTGTCGGTCAAGCGATAAATAGGTATGTCTACTGCAGTCTTTTGTTGCTAAACTGCCAGCAAATTAGAGAAAAATTACTTTGAACATAGCATATTTTTAATATATAGCATAATTTCACTTTTTTTTAGTAATTTTGTACACCAAAAACTGTTTGGTAGGCTATACCAAAATAGATGTTTGTTCCTCGGGTCTACCATCACATGCAAAAACAGGTTTATTCAGAGAATTGTAAACTTTGTAAAATTTCGATAGGTAATTATTATGAACTTACTCTTATTACAAAAACGTATACCTACTTAGACGAGTTTTTAAGCCGTGTCTAAAGTTTTTGTAGCAGGGTTACAATTTTTAAAAAAATTCATTGATTGATAGAATAAAAATAATAACCTAGAGGAAAAAATAGAGTTCATGGCTAAGTATATAGTATGTGTAACAACGTAACAACTCAAAGGTGACACGAAATTAGGACTGAATGGCTGAATTGACTATTAAAAATCGAATATTAAGAGTCGAATTGAAAACCTCCTTTTTGGAAGTCGTTCCAGGTTCTTCTAAACAAGATATAGTTCAAAAACAAAACTCGAATAATACTCCTCTGAAATATTCTATCAAAGATGGACACTTCATATTTTAATTATACTATCATCATATGCTTATCATCGGAAAAACTAACCTGAAATACATGAAGAGTACCATTATATTGCCCCAGCAGCCGGCTGTCGCGAACAAGAGATATATGCAGCCTAAGATCTTCTGCACCGTAGGATCCGGCGGAGGAAATTGCAGC
Organism: Maniola jurtina; assembly: GCF_905333055.1. Classification (NCBI taxonomy): domain Eukaryota; kingdom Metazoa; phylum Arthropoda; class Insecta; order Lepidoptera; family Nymphalidae; genus Maniola; species Maniola jurtina. The sequence goes on along the minus strand of NC_060036.1, from coordinate 10,130,039 downwards.
CAATGTTCGTTGATCAAATATAAATAGTCATCCGTAAAATATCCAAACTTTTGCCAATTTGTTACAGGCCATAATCTTTTGAATTTCTGAATAAGAACATGCTTTGAATACAAAGTGTCATTTGAATTGGAAATGTTTCTCGATTCATTCGAGTTAATTGGTCGGATACCAATTTCATCGAAAGTTTTGTTGGCTTGAGATATCTCCCTTCTCATTCGTAGACTGAACGGATAATCTTCCAAGTTTTTTATTAAACCAGACTGATAATACGAAAGTTTCACTATAAAGTTATCGATGTATAAAATACACATTAAAATAAGAAAAGAAAATATGTAAAAGATAACTTTTTTCATTGTACAAGGATAGGTACGTATAGCGCGTAGACGAACAGGTCTTGCTGTGTTTAGTAAGACTAATGCAAGGTATAAGGCTACCTGCATGGTTTATAAGTACGAGTGGCGATTTGAGTGCTCTTTGCCCTAGGGAGCGTTTTGGGGCTGTACATAAATTGGATTAAAGTGGCTTGCTTTCAGCTAAATTCTCTACATGGACCGCTAATAAAGACTAATAAAGATTCAGAGACCTTGTAAATCACTTATCTAATTGAACATCTACCACAAAATGTGATATATACCTACGCGACCATAAGTATGTTTGCCGGCTTCTGTCATTTATAGATAATAGTAAAAGCAAGAGTATGATAATATTATGTACAAATAAAGGGCAACAATATATTTAACGTATCGATGGAAGCAATATTTCTAAGTCTCCCGACCTTCAGGTAACAGATAAATCAAATGGGTTTATTCGTGATAAATGTATCCAATAGTTGCAAAACATATCAATCAAAGAGACGGCATTTAGAATTGGACTATCTTATTGGTAGCTGCAGTCTATCTCGCCTACCTACCTAATACATTTGCATCTGCGTATAGAATACCTACTAGGATTTTCCAGATTTTTCTTTGACCTGTTTACATAGGTTTTTCTAGTGAAACATTTTATAAACTATGTTGGTTCTTTTATTATTAAGTAACAACTTAGTTCAACATTGTTTAACGCGTATTTCAACAACACTTTCTTTTTATGTGTCCTACATGGAAATCATACTTTATTGAAATATCCCAAATATAAATCGCACAGGATCATTAGATATTTTCGTCAATTATGCTGACAATAATATAAACCTTTGAGTGCTTTTTGCAATAAGAAGGGTTGTCATGTTTTGAGAACTCTCAAATGATTCATTTTAAATGATTTCAAACAAGAAAGTCTCCGCAGCTCCACACTTTAGTTACCAATCAAATATTGCAAAAGAACAGATTCCCAATATTTTCCAATTTTTTGCGTAGTAGTAAATACTATGTACCCCGAGTACCTGCTTAAACCTATCATCACCATCAACAGCCGGTAGACGTCCACTGCTGGACATAGGTCTCTTGTAGGGACTTCCACACGCCAGGGTATTGCGCCGCCTGAATCTAGCGGCTCCCTGCGACTTATTTCCATCCAACAAGTGGGGGCGTCTTCCAACACTGCGCTTTCCTATGCGAGGTCGCCACTCCAGCACCTTATGATGGGATGCCAACGTCTATCCGTTTTTTGAACTATGTCCCCTGCCCATTGCCACTTTAGCTTCGCCACCCGCTGAGCTATGTCGGTTACTCTGGTTCTTCTACGGATCTCCTCATTTCTAATTCAATCATTTAACGTAGAGTACTTAAATCCAGACGCGCGTATTTTTTTATTCAATTCAGAGAAATGATAAGTTTTATATCTTTACCTCTAAAAGTTTGAGACTAATGAGGTGACTCTTTTATTAGTTGGTAGTAAGTGCTCTTAGTATTGAAGAACTTTTGTTATAGGCGAAAGAGGGATTTATGCGAACATATTGAGAAAGAACTTGAGTATTCCAGCGGAAGTTAATTTCCAAAGAAGCAAGATAATTGATGACATTGACCTTGTCGTATAGGTACTCTCGAAAAAATTTGACCTAACCGTTTCCTTGTATTCAAACACTAATTTTTTTCTATCACTTAGCAATCCAAAATGAGCAAAATAATGGTAAGAAGGTAAAAACAAAATGTTCTATAATAAAGTATCGATATTTTGAAGACTATCCACACTATAATAATCCTAGGTATCTACTGAAGTAAATGTACAGGTAGGTATATTGCACTCTTGTCTATGCGCTTTTATTTTACTTATTTTCTCATATTTTGTATTCAGTATTTGCAACATTTGATCTTCTTTATTATAATAGAGCTGTCAAAGAATACCAGTAATTGGTAAGTCTTGCAGATGAAACAAATTGATAAGTACCTAGTAGTACCTTAGAAAGATATATAAACATCCGTCTACGAATACAAAAATCATCGTATCCTACGAATAACGAAACTGTTACAAAAGGCCTACTTTTCCGGAGGAGCATTTTTGTGTTTTGATTTTAATACTAATGAATATGTATCCAATCCTATAGTTTACAATGTTAGTAGAGGGCCTTAGGTAAAGAGGTTTTTGGGCTTTTCTTCAACTGCAAGCATAAAAATTGCCCCTTTAGACTTTATTCCACGGAACCGAATCGTTTCTATCGGGTCATAAGTGCGGTTGTGTCCTCATTGTTTGGAAAATACGGCCGTAAAAGCTTTTATGAAAACAGCCACATATACCATAGTGGCAGTATTCCACGGAGTTGTGCAAAAGTATAAGTGCGAGATTGAACTACAACTGATTGAAATACCTAAATATCTAACTAGTTTTAAGAGTATTTCCAGCACATTATATGTCGCCCACGCTGATCCGACCAAAAGTGACAGAGTGACGCTTGTGGCCGGACCTCGCGCATAAGTTATGCCAGATTGGCGGGTAAAAGCACTGTTTTTTTTTCGCATCTTTCCAGCAAGCAGGTACAATTGTGGCTTATTTTCAAACGTTTATGAGTGTAAATGATGTGTAATTGAGAGTAGATTTCAAATCATTCAGCAAAAAAAAAAACGCCACTCTGACCTTTGGAGCGTTATTCATAGGATACGACGAAATGGTAGAGTCATTAATGAAAACGTTTTTTAATAGATAAGAAATAAAAAGGATTTTTCAGACTGTGAAGTTTATTGTAGGTACCAACTGATATGAAAATCTATTACCAGACAAAAAGGTATTTTTATTATATTCCTTCATAATACCTCCTTCACTTAAAAGTTTTTAGGATCATGTCTGTTGAAAAGAGAAAATGCTTTCAAATGATTCAGAGAGCCTTGGAAAGTTTCAGTCCTTCAGTACGAGTATAGGTATTTGTATTGGCTCAATTCAATTATTAATTATTTACATATAAACCTACTACAAAAAGTGAATAAATATTACGTAACAAAAAATATACACAAAAAATAGAGAAAATGGAATATAACATTTTACTTTCTTTACTTTTAGCTTTTGTCTTACGAATCGGAGCACTAAGGTAACAAAGGTGATTTATATTTGTTAACATACTTATACCTACCAGCAGACTACTGAAATGGGGCTTATGTTAGGAAAAAATTACTCTTGGTTATTTATATTTTGAAGAATCCATTTAATATGTTCCAAGTAAATCACGCATCAAAAGAAAGGTGTTATTCTGAATACATTAAGTTTAAGGTAATAAAGGCGAAATACGTAAATTCACCTTTTAATGTAGCTTAACGTTTAAACAAGCTTTCCCAAAATTGGGCAGAATACTAACTTTATTAGTGGAGTTCGTTTTCTTCAAGGAAACGACGCACTTCGTTAAAGTTATTTTTGTCTCAACGAAGCATGTATAGCAGTCTTATACATTATGCATATACCTACATTCGCCGTATTCTAATGGCCCGAGAGCTCGCAAAAATTTGAGGATATGTTTGATAAAATATCAAAATTGGTACTTAGGTATTATTCAATAGTGGTTCTTCTGCGTTGACTCTGGTCCAGGGTCCAAACTTCAAAGAAACTTTACAAAATTTTAATCTGAACTGCCAGGCCTCTCGTATAATCTTACTCAACTACAATGTACTTACAGCTCTTCATTTACGACATGAAATACCTAGGTGTTGTAAAGTTAAATATTAAGGCAAGGAGAGTCAGCCTCGAGGTCCAGGCTCGTACATAGAACACAACAAAACAGTTAGAGCAAGGCATCTGGTCCAGTTAGGAGGTCTGTTTTACCAATAGTCATCCACAGATAGTCCATAGCTCACAAATAATAATCAACTCGATTTTCAAGCACCTCTTCGTTATTTCATAACGGGCTCTCGGGCCAAAATAAAAATGATAAAAGAAATTATTTGCTTATTAAAAAGACGTGTTTCAAGCTTGACATTTCAATAAAACAAGAAATCCGAAACTACGTACATACGAGTACATAAAATTAATAAGCTATTATATTTACTCGCAGGTAGATAACAAGAGGTAGGGGGAGTACTTAAATCTCAAGAAAACAATTCTAAGACCATCGACAAAGATTTTCACAATACGCCATTGTCATATGCCACAATACGGATTGGAATAAAATACTTGAAATATACTTACATAAAAGAATAATGGTAGGTATACTTTACTTTAATATCTATTTCGTTCTGTTAAAAATATGAACAAAAGTTTTAACTACTTTCAAAGCGTTTTCAACCCTGTGTTTTAACCATAAAATTGTTAAATGAATGAAAAATATTGTAAATAATTTGGAAAAACGCTATCGAATTTGTTTTTACTCTGCGATTCAAGGTCAAAGAGAATGCCGGCTTTTACAAATACCACATTAAAATATACCATGACGTTAGAAGTAATATAATAAGTCTATGCATTCGATACTACTTATCTCGTGCTGCACCAAAATTAGGTAAAGTGGAGATGAACCGTTTCACGCTGAACTTTTTAATTTTTCACTTTGTAGATAGCTACTCCAGAGGGTTGAGAAACTTGAAAGTTATAGTTTGAGTTGTAATGTTTAAAAAAAGAATAATGTAGAGGCTGCTACGAGAGGCATAGCTACTCGTAGCAGCCTCTACACTTTTTCGCTCTAATATTATTTTAACATATTTATTTAGCTTCAAATACTTCTACTTTACAATGTGGACAGACTTTTTGTTTGAGTAGTGCAGAAGCAAAGGGTTGTTACTTATTACATGTTAGTAAAATAGAAAAGACAATAAATTCAATTCATTTATTTATCGGACAACAAGATCCATTTTAGTGTTAGTAACAATAAAAAATTTAATTACTATGTTAGTACTTAAACACTAAGTAGTTAGTAACTTAATAACTAAAAGGGATTTAGTCCTCTGCGGTACGCGCCTTGGTAAACATAGCCGATGCACTGCAGAACAGAGGTTGCCGCAAAATAAATGAAGCCAAACATTTAGAAGGTATTATGATTATTAGAATGATATGCGCATCGCATATTATTCTAATAATCATTTCAATTTCTATCAATACCTTTAAAGTTTATCTAAAGATTTTTTACACAGCTTTAGTATAAATGTCTGAAACAAGTTTGTAAGTTCACGTTTTAAAAAACTGTGGTTTACCAAAAATTTGCCGGGACTCAGGAGAGCCGGGTGCTCGGGATACAGCAATCTTTGATACAGCGAACTCTTTGCAAAGGACGATTGAACATTGTGATCGGAAAGGTTTCACTTTCAGGTATGCTCTAAAGGTTTCAGTAAAGGCGTTAGTGTATGAATATCACGTTAGATGTCGTTTATTGGAAAGTTAGGCGGTGGGTACGTGGAAATTTCATGGTTTTACGATAGAGTGTGCTTCATAGCTACCATGCATGGATGAATATAATATCTCTATGCAACCATGTCAAATGTGACTTAGTTTTTGGGGTAGGTACTAAACCTACTCCAATGCTCTTTAATAGATGGTTCAAGATTATACTTAAATAGGTTTTTGGATATAACTTTCTATAAAAGGTAAGTAAGTATAAGACCATTAAGGCACAGCCTAGAGGTTCAATAATCTTAGGGCACAGCGATAAGATGCCCTTAGATTGCTTGATATCGGCGTGCTTGGATTTTATTTATAATCGAATTATTCTATCATAAAATGTAACCCAGCATGGAAACCAGTACAGTTACATAATTTATACATTCACCATTAATTCTGGTAATCTGAAAAATAAGTCATCAATCAACGCGTTATACTATGGCTACCTACAGCCTACATAATATCTACATGAGTAATTTAGTTTACGGCGAACCTATGTTCTTGGATGACTTGCAGAAGTTTTTGTTGGTAAACCCTTCGTACATTATGCATGTAAGGGGACCTATACACCTACAATATTATTGTGCAGTAGCGAATATCTTTATGCCAGCTACTTAAATTGGATAGATCTTATTTGTTGAATAAACACGTGCCACTGGCGAGCCGCGTTTTTCGACCCATTTCCACTGGATGGCTATCAGGAACAAAAATCATGTATGACAGTGTTTAAACCATGAATACCATCTTATAATTTGTATCAAAAATTCTTGTTGGCAACTACCAAACCAGTGCGTACTTACCTAGGACTTCTAGAGACCAATCTGTTGGTCCATTTTGTCCATGGCCGAAAATTGTTTTTATGGAAGCTGGATTTTCAATTTATATTGTACAATCATATTGAAGATGTATGGGCCCGCTAACATGTAGATAATATGTAGTCACGTAGTGTAGCTACCTATATTGGTCCTGATTTGACGAAAGCGAGTGAAGTGCCCTCGAGATTTTTCCACGAGATTGCTTTTAGCCTATTAGGCACATGGACGAGCTCTTTTTCCCCACTCACTTTTTGCTCACTTCGAACTTAACTACGTAAGTTTCTTAGCCACAAAACTTAAGTAGTTTGTAGTAGGCAATGCTTTTCCTTTTATAATAAAGCTAGAATTATACATGTATGCCTGATAAATTATGATAACATTATATCTAACCTAAATACTTACCTTCAGCTGTTGTAGAGTTTTAACTATGACCTCATACCTACCTCATATCAGTTAGCTCATACCTAATCTATACTAATACTATAAAGAGGTTAAATTAAGTTTGTTTGTAGAACGTAACTTCTGGAACTACTGAACCGATTTTGACAATTCTATCACCAGTAGAAAGTTACATTATTCCTGAGTGACAAAGTTAGGTATATTTTATTTTCAAAAAAGTTTGAGATCCCTACGAAAATTGTACCGTGCGAAATCGGGGCGGGTCGCTAGTATTATAATAAGTGAGCTTGGTGGCATAGGTATGATGTCAGAGTGCATACTGCGTAGGTGTGGATTTTAAGCTGTTGGCTTGTAAATGCAGTAACGAAACGCAGACTTGTTTGGTAGAAACCTTCCAACCATAACAAATCTGAGCCAATTTAATAATAAAATGGTAAGCTGACAACTGATAAATCATCCAGAATCCAGGTGGCCCGCGCAAACTCATGCAGCTACGTGTGGCATGAGTCGGATGAGCCCACGAGCCTTTTATCCAATCAATGTCATTTTGCTCGTCATGTGTGCTATGGAAATCCCGGAAATTGACAACGCTTGCCGAATTTGCATGGGTACCTAAACAAATGTATGCTACCATAGGATTTTAGGGAATTTATATGTATATTTTAGGTGCTAGGTATAATTTATATGCAGAAGTTATTAAATATGCGTAGGAACTAAATAGGCAATCATATTGTGATCTTTAAAAGTTGGCGTTATGAAAAATTCACTAAGTAGGATCAGTGTATTTGGCTTCAGTATACACTGTTTCAGTTATATAATCATTGTTTTGGAATTTTAATAGGGAAATGTTTATCAATGATAGGTAAAGGTTTTAAAAACTCTGTAATCTCGCAGATTACAGAATATATTTTCTTATATAGGTATGGGTAGTACCTACAGGTATAATATATTATCTCTATCTTTTTATTATATACTTGTTCATGCCCACAACTTTGTCCGCATGGACTACTTTACACAACGGGATTGAATTTTTTCCAGATTCTCTATTCGATTATCACACTAATATTATAAAGGCGAAAGTTTGTATGTGTGTGTGTGTGTGTGTGTGTGTGTATGTTTGTTACTCCTTCACGCAAAAACCACTAGACGGATTTGGCTGAAATTTGGAATGGAGATAGATAATATCCTGGATTAGCACATAAGCTACTTTTTATCCCGGAAAATCCAAAAGTTCCCACGGGATTTCGAAAAACCTAAATCCACGCGGGCGAAGTCGCGGGCATCGGCTAGTACGTCATAAAAGCCATCTATCTGCGTGCCAAATTTCAGCCCGATCCACCCAGTAGTTTGAGCTGGGTGTTGATAGATTAGTCAATCAGTCAGTCAGTCACTAAGTCAGTCAATCACTCAGTCAGTCACCTTTTATATATACAGGGTCTAACTTAGCTTTACAAATATTGGTAAAGAAAACTTTTGAACTGTGCTACTTACATCGGCAGCACTTTCACGACACAAGTTTTGGTCTCTGATAACTTTTTATCGGAAAAAATATCTCAAAGAGGAGTCTGTCATAATATTAGATGTTTCAAATATTAAACGCAGACTTTGAGAAAAAATTAAAACGTCAACTCGCACTTGGAAAGAGTTTCAGAAAACAGTTTAAAAAGAGTTAGAGCTTAATTGGAGGGGAAAGGGGAGTATTAGTCACGATTAGCATGGCTAATATTCTTTTCTATAAAAAAAAATCCATGCAAGCAAAGCCGAGAAGGGTTCTTCTTTCTGGGCTGGTTTTCGCACGTAAATGTTTCTGTCTGTTGTGTGTGCGTTGCCTCTCCCCGCCGAAGTCTTCACTCCAGCCATCCAAGCTCGCTCCAGAAACCGAGTAGACCGCCCAGGTTGCCGAGGAGCCGAGAAGGGCTATCCTAATCTGTACCTATTACTTAAATCGTTTTTTTTGGAGGCATTGTCGATAAAGGATTATGAGAACGACTGCGTTGCTCTATTATAAAAACTCGCACACGAAGGGTTCCGTGCCATCGTACAAGAATTTCATACTTTAATTTTTTTTAATTTACATTCGGTCATTTTTAAATTTTTATTATTTGTTGTTATACCTACATATCTGTGAAAATTTCAACTCTCTACGGTTATGCTTATGGTTTATGAGATACAGCCCGCTGATAAACTGACGGACGGACGGCACGGACAGCGGAGGCTTATTGATAGGGTATCGTTGGCACCCTTTGGGTACGCACTTTTGTTGTATACCTATACATATGCACTATGCGGCATCTCTCTACGTAATATTTTTTTTAAGTAAAAACTTTTATTCTAGCGGCGTGACAATGGAGTAGCACTGGCACTGCGCCAGCGACTGCCGCTCAAGACTCTCGAGTGCGCCGTAGCCATCGATGGCCGTAGCGTGGTAGTTTTTTTAATTTCGCCTTTTAATAGGTGAGTAGGTAACTTGCATCTTACTAAGTAGACAGTAGACATACTTTATTAATAAATACATATTATACTCAAACAACGTATAACGCCTCAATAGGTTTCTCCTCAAATCCATAGGATAACTATCCATAACATAGCTTGTAGTAGCTGTGTGCACTATGCAGCAAATTACTGCCTATGCTGTCTGTGGGCTATATCTTATATGAACTGTAATAGGTAGAGTTTAATTTTAGGCAGAATTCAAATTTTCAATCAGTGTGTATTTCTGTTGCCATTCTATTTGTATTCTATTGCAAATACTCCAACAAAAAATATTCGAAACCTCATCCAGTTTGGCAGTGAGTTCAAAAAATCCAAAATAGCGGGTTCAAGATGACGGTTATATAAATTTCATAGGTAGTATACAAGATTGGAATGAAGAAGAAGAGTGGAGAGATCGGGTGGAAAATGATCAGAACCTGAAAGTCTACTTAATGAAGAAAAAAAAATTAAGATGGCGGAATCTATTGTTCCATAAGATATGACGACCAAGCTATTAAAAAATATCTAATTTAGACATGTTGTCTGCATTTTGAAAACCAAGTCTGCATATTCGCGGACTACTAACAGTGGTCTGCGCACCCACATGTCCTGCTTGTTATATTATGGATGTACGTACCTACAAACCATTTAATGTTTCTGTAGATGCGGGCAATTCGTTATTTAATAACACTTGGTCTTCGTGACAGCACTGAAAAGGAATTATTTCTGAATTTATATTTGAATTTGCTAAATTCGAGATTAACCTGTCTGTGATAACAATAATTTATTGTCGGTTTATCCGACCAGTATGCAGCAGAAACAACGGAGAAAAGGAAAATCTTTGCGCAAGTTTTCAGAAGCTTTCTCGTGTTATTTTGATATATGCATTGTCGTTACACAAAAGGGCCTCCAGGGATCGAATCGGTCCATTCCAGTTTTCGTAACTTGTGATTGAAGCTGTGATTCAACTAAGCACTTAGGATCATGGAGCGGATTTCATAGCTTTTACACGATGATCTTACTAAATGAAAAAACGAAGTTTTATTAAAGATTTTACCTGTACTAATTTGATGATACTCGCGACTTTGTCCACGTGGATTTAGGTATTTTTTTAAATTTCAAGGGAACATTTTAATTTTCCGGGATAAAGATTAGTCCATCTGTTTATGGGATTCAAGAAATCTCTGTACGAAATAAGTTCTTTGATGACGGTGAAATTTGGGGCGGTGTGATGTAGGGGACATAATAATAGGTATGCTGACGCCAGCATTTCGCCAAGTTGGTTTTTTGTTGAATTGAATTGGCGAACGGCAGTTTCGTTGACGGTTGATTGTAATTGTAACTTAAAAATCAAGAATTTAAATCAGTATTTTTCTGGTGATAACTTTTGTGTTACTTCACTGCGACCTTGGTAGACTAACGAACACGGCACTATCCTCGTGATAATTAGGAGACACCCTTAAATCTGGTCTCGTCCATCTCCCAAATAGCCCACGTGGAATTAGACTTTTTAAAAATCCCGTAGTAACATTTTTAATAAACAGGACAAAAAGTAGCCTATGTCACTCCCCGGGATGCAAGCTATTTCTGTACCAAACGTTAAATCGGTTAAAGGGATGGGCCGTGAGAAGCTAGACAGACAGACAGAGTCACTTTCGCATTTATAATACTAGTATAGACTATAGATTAACTCCTACTTCCTACCCGAATGAAAAAAGTGGTGATATAAAAGAAATGAAAAGCCAGTTCTATCTTATAACGGTTTTATTAACAATATAAATAGGTAAATTACAAATTTACTTTCCTACAATTGAGCTGCGCTACTCTACTGCGAGCAGTCCAATGTGCTTATCATAATAATTATTATACACACTAGATACATGATTGGTTTATTTTTTTATGGTTGGGTCTTATTTTATGCACCGACACAGAACTTAGGTTCGATTCTAAGATTACTTCTCGATACATTGTAGTCACTGAAAGGTATTTAAGGCGCATCGCTCATAGCTTACCAATTAATGCTAAAAGCGGGCGGGGCGGGCGCAAAGGCGACTTCCTCAGACGCATCTCTTCTAATCATTCTTAAAAATCAAATAGGCAATTTTAAAATTCCATCGTTGACTTGCTATTATTATACATAAGCCAATAAAATAACTTTGTTCTTGAAAAATGTTGTTACATATTTTGGTTCAGACGAATAGATAAGTAAGTATGTTGAATGAGTAAAACAAAAAAGACCGCCCTCATCTATTTTCATTGCTATGATATTATAATAATAATAATAATCAAGCCCGTGACAATCTTAGCGACACCAACTATACTTTGCAATGTGCGATGCGCCGGCGCAAGGCCCGCAAACGGTCTGGACTGGCGCTGAGGCAACTTCTATTTATCAACATAAACTCAACTTCTTTACATATGGTTGAAATTGTTGTGAAGCGCGCTCAAGCGGTTTTTCACTGAGCCCGTGGTTTGCCGAGGCACGCCGCGCGAGGAGCCAGCCAACCCTCGCCCAAATCACCGGACATTGATTCGGCGTGCCGCGCCTCCGCTCACCGCGTTGCGACTCTATAATTCTCTGGCCCTTAAATGGTATTATATATAAAGGATTGTGAGTATCTATAATTCTATATGTTAAAATGGTATCTGAATTTGGTACAAATTGGTTGAAATTCTGCGCTAAGAGAATTAGGATGCACTACGACACATGCCGATCAACCCTTAAAGTTTTGTATAGAAGTAGGCGTAACTTTGCGGAAGTCCATGATATTCAAGGAATATAAACCTTAATTTGCTATAATCCGCTGGAAAAGGCTTAAAGTTTTTATTCGTAAATTTTAAATCAACATAATTTCATGCTTCTACGAGTAAGTATAAACTAAAACCGAGCCTTGTGCCTAATTAACGCCTCCTTTTACTTTTTATTTACTTATTACACAATATAAACTCAGAATAACTCATAAGATAAATCGTTCGGCACTATTCGAGTGCATTCTTAAAATTTAAATGTTAACAACATAGTATAGATATAATATAACATATACAAAGATTCATTTAACTTGTTTAAATTTTATTCGTTTTTATTTTTGTACACAAACGTTTATTTCAAATTCAAATTTAGTTTTAATTATTTTTCAATTCCATTCCAAGCTTTTGTTAAACAAAAAACATTAAATTTAATATCTAAAACATTTATTTTATTCTTAGATACTAGATTATTATTAATGTTTAAGATATATTTTTAGTATAATATTACAAAAATGCTTTGACTAATGCTCAAAAAAGGTATGTATTCCATTGTTGTAATTGTTATGGCGTAAGGCTACTAGGTAGGTGTAATATTTCAATCGCAGGGTGTGCGAACATGACGCAGACAAACAATTCAATTATGGTTAAAGAACTTATTGTGTAAACAGTGAACTTTACTACCATCATGGAGCTACCAGAGATGATATAATTAATGATAGATATCATAAGTATCATAGGTATATTTTCTGTTCAATGATAGCTACTATTGAGTCAGCCTAAAATAAAATAATAATAAATATTTGTTAAATAATATAACTAGGTGAGTATTCAATTCAAAAAAAAAATCTAGTCTTGGAACGATTTTTATAATTGCAGCATTGGCGCTGGTTCAAAATGCCAAAACCAGCAAAATATTTTGTAATAATACTGCACATTAATAATTTATTATAATTATACCTAATAATATTATTGCCCGGATACAGATGTATATTGTTAAAGGGCGGTAAGTAGGTTATTGCAAACGAATTATATGTGTAAACCCGAGTCGTAGGCGAAGGTATAGGGAGGTATACGTAGGTACCCACGCATCGTTACGAATTTGCGAAAAACCAAATTAAATTTGAAATTCGCGGGCAGACCCGTATAACGCCGTTACGCCGTTTGTTACGCCGTTTTTCAATACATATACATTTGTGAGAAAACAGGTAAATAATTTTGAGTAGGTATACTTACTAAAATATTATAATCTAACGCTACGAATAATAAATAATTTACTTATTCGTAGATCTCGTCATAAACGTAAACTTGTCCGAGATTTTGGCGGCAAAACATTATGTACTTATTGCGCGGAATCATGCGAAGTTAATTTCATTTTATTTTTCACTTCATTGCAAACATACATAAATATGTATATATGTAATACGTCATGTCGCTAATACTATCGTTTCTACTTACCACTTGTTCTTTAAAAATTTACATAAGCATAGTTTGTTTGTTATATTATATTATTCCGCATTTTTAGTTCATTCGTATTCTAGTTTGTTATTTTTATGAACAATATAAGTACACTATACATAAGTGCTAATTGCTATATATACTGTGTGAAAGCAGCATGATTTGACTGCGGCGTTGTTTAATGGTGAAAAATGTTTAGTTAGTAATCTTCTAGAGACTCGTTCACAAAATTGAGCAACCATCACTTAAATTAAATTTTTATTCGTACTTACTATATCATAAGAGAATATTTTACTGTTATATTTACGTTAATTCATCTTGTTATTTATATCAATTTTTTTATAGATTCTGTAAGCCCACGATGGCTACTGTGCGTCTAGGCACAGAAAATATGACTTAAAACTGATATTTTCCAATTCTGTTTAAATGTAAAAATAATAATATCCTATTTTTAATGCATAAAAATGACCCTTTTCATATAAAGTTTTGAACGTCTAAAAGTCTCTTATAAGTAATAAAATCGATATATTTAATGTACATGTTCTATTCTACGACTTAGTTGGTATACAGTTTAAAATGTAAGAATTTTCTTACCATAAAGAAGATGTGATACAATCACAATGTAAGATAAGATTGTAATAAAAGCTACTTACTTAAAAATAGATTGGTAAAAGTAAAATGCAAAAATTACGAAAGATGTTGAATAATAACTAGTAGATGATGGTGTATTTTGAGTAGTTAACATTCGTTAGTTTATTTATTTCTATTGAAAAGAACTAGTCTTATCTAATTATATTTTTGAACACAGAAAATGCTTTTTTGGTGGATTTCATTTCACGGAGTCGGACTTTATTCAAGAAGTTTAATAATAATTAGTCTTAGCAAATAAAAAGGTAAGTACCTACGTCATATTTACATTATTTAAGCATAAACACATAATTATACTGTTATAATGTGAATACAACGAAAATAAATCGACCTCTAAAAAACCCATGTTAATGTTTTAAAATATCTATAATAGCAAACTTAAAAAGGTACACGTAAGTACCAACAGTTATCAAAAAATAAAAATGTCACATTCAATAAACACAAGTTGATGATGATATTTAACAGGTTAAAGGGACAGATAAAAAAATGTACCTACTGGGTAAAAATAATGTAGGTATCTACTATTTTCATGTTAAAAATTATGTATACTGATTGAATATAATGTAATTTACTATTTTAACTTAGGGGTCCAATAGCAATAAATAGGTACAGATAGATAGGTATAATATGAAAAAAGGTACTGTCTCTAGCAATGGATGAAAATGTCTCTACAACATATATATTATCTTAGCATAACAAGAGCAAGAGGTTACGACTGATGACCTACAAGTACAATACAAAACCGCTACAATACTATTAAACACGATGAAATACTAGTACAGAAGTTAGATAAGAAGATAGGAGAGAATGAACTACATAATATTAAGTCTTAGAGTAAAATGTACGTGTCGTGGAATAGAACACGTGACGGCAGGACGGGTGTGCGTTAAGATCTGACGATAATGCGGCGACCGTTTTATATCAATTTATGACTGTAATTTGTTTGCTGCATATGCCACCCCTCTCTGAAATAAGCCATTATTTTTATCCCTTAGTAGATTTCATAAACACAGCGAAGTACGGAGACTATAACGTTTTCAACACGATCGTCGACGAAAACGTAATAATTTTCAAAATAAAATTGGTCCTTCGTTTCATCATTAACTTTTAGACGAAATTGGAAAGTTCATATTACTTCCCAACTCGTTCTAAATGTTGGTTTTAATTCGGAGCGCGTCCACTTTAATTATACTAAAAATAAATCACGTAAGAATTATTAAACCTTGAAAAACTTAACGTCAAAACGTATATAAATCTGTGAATCAATATATAGGCACATTTCATTTATTATAAACTATTCAAAATATTATTACTACTTACAAACAAATTACAGTACAAAAGTGCTATTTGGCCTCAGCAAAAGGCGGGACGCACCGTACAATTTAATACAAATAAACTCGCCTGTGTTCGTCTTCGTCTTCGTAGCATCTTGCAATTATCTTAATTCTTATGGTATTAGTGCGTTTATGTTACCCATGATTGTTTGCAAAAACCCCCAAGCTTGCAATCGATCTCGTACATATTACGAGTACACTGAAAAAAAAAATGATCGCAGCCAACAAAATTGTGTTAGTCATGATCAACTAAAATATTCATAGCTATTAGGTGAACTTGAAAAATTTTGTTGCTAGCAATAAAGTTAACTGATTAACAGAGTAAAATAAACATTAGTAGTTAGTATTTAAACCAAACAAGATATTGGTCTCTTCATGACACTGCAAAATTTATAATGTAAGTTTTTAACATGACTGTATTAACAAAAAGATTTTTTGCGTATTTAATCATTTAAACTTTATCACATGTGTGATTTATCGGTAATATAATTTTCTTTTTTAAATTAAACTTAAAATATTAACGAAATAATTGAAATTTTCACTTGTTAGAGAATTTTTCTCCAGTGTACATATTTATTTAAAAACTATTATAGAAGATGCGCCCTGTTTTGTCAGTTGATAATAATTATTATAAATTCTATGTACGTAAATGGTTAATATAAAAAATGCTTACAAAACCGATTGCCAGTGAATTTTTGATTTGTGATGCGGCCCGCTTTTCGCCAAGCGTTGTACCCCATTATGAGGGTGGCGGACACCGAACTAAGGTTGAGGTGGCGATTTGATTAAAGTGCTTATCTATCGGCACTCTGTCATCGTAGAGCGTGGGCGCTTGTAGAATGATGCCGGCCGTCCCGACCAGGACGGCTAGCGTGAATATCCATAGGAATAAACGATCCAGCACCATTGCGACATATTTCCAATCTTCTTTTACCTGAAAGTAGATATATATTTTATTCGTAATTCGACGTCTTTGAGAGATTTTTTTGAATTAGCAGTCTGGGTCTGTTCGTGGGTAAGTCTGATACTTACTTTGCTGGATTTTTTAGAGAGTGTGCCAACACAGATGGTCCTCCGCATTCAAAAATAGCATCTGTATTATATTATTACCTAGCCATTTGTTCATTTGTAAAGAATAATTAATAAAAAACAAATAAATCAAACAGCACGCATGACGGCTACTGGCCTATTGCACGGTAGGAGGTCAGGTTATCAGCAAATATCTGTGTTTCAGGCTTTATATGAAACGCGTTAAAAGTTACCTTAGTAGAGTCTTCAAGCATTCTCGTATGCTCGGCAATGAAACGCACACAGAAGCATGTCCTGTGCACTTCGGGCGGGCAGGAGGAATGACTGAAGCCTGGCGGGGGCTCCGGGACGGGGCTCAGAGCCTCTTCCTCTGGCACGGGAAGCGCGCCGCCTTCGCTCGACCCATGTACTACACAGCTGCCCCCAAAACGATTACTATCGCCCAACCTAAGAAACAACGGTTCCTATATTCGTACAAAAATCTCTAAATTAAACTAAATTAGCAGGTCTAAATTCATTCCATTCCATTCCATCAGCCTGTGAGCGTCCACTGCTGGACATAGGCCTTTCCAAGAGCGCGCCACCAAACACGGTCCTCCGCCTTCCTTATCCACCCGCTCCCCGCTAACTTCTTCAGGTCATCGGTCCAGCGGGCTAGAGGTCGTCCCACACTGCGCTTACCGGTACGCAGTTTCCACTCCAGAACACGTCTGCCCCAACGGCCGTCGGTTCTGCGACAGACATGGCCTGCCCATTGCCACTTCAGCTTGCTAATCCTTTGAGCTATGTCAGTGTAGGTCTATCCGTTTCTACACAAAGCTAAAATAACCTAGTTCTTTTGTACTTGTCAACCTAATCGAATCGCATTGGTATAATACTATCGTCGAAATCATGAAACAAACATGCCATTTAAAATTATCGTGAACCATGTAAGAAGTACTAATGTTCTATACTAATAAAGGTCTTTGTCGTAACTCGTATATACTAAACTTTTGTATGATGAAACCTTTAAAGCAATTTTATTTAAAATCGTTTGATCTTAATATCCGTCAATACAATCATGATGCGCGGTGGGACTAACAAAGTGTCAGTAAGAAGCTCTCAAGGACTTTACGGGCACTAAACACCTCGTGAGCTTTGTTGAAACTGCTGATAGGATAAGTCTTGGATAAAAGATAACGAAAAAGATAATTAATTATGTTTTTCATTACCGTAGTAGATCCAATATTTACGTACTGCCATCAATTTTCTTATTAAGTCCAAGATATTAGGTGCTTTCATTTTGTTCTTATTATTTTCTTTGTTGATTAAACGTGTAAGAACAGTGGGAAAACATAATGAAGGCGTGTAGTGATCCGATAAAGTAATTAATCAACTTGGTTAGACATTTCCCGAAGGACAATTTCGCTTAAAGCCCTATATTAATATCGGAATATGAGATCAAGAATATGTTTTTACACACCTTTTTTTTATTAAAATAAAATGTCCAAGTCTATCTATTTATTTTTATTTTTAGTCAATCTATTAGAAAGTTCAAAGTTTCAGTCTACTTCGCAATGCCCACGCGCAGAGTGTAACAAAGCCGAGGCGCAGCGTCTTTAATAAGAAAAACTTAACTTTGTATATCAAGTAATAACCTTGGGTATTAACTAAATTGAACGTCAACGTGTTTTATTTTCATCACACACAACCTTGTGTCAAAGTAAATAAAACTAAGTTCAACTTGCTATCAAAAAAACTCGGCTCAACTCTATTCCACGGTATACGTCGAACCGTGGACTTAAATTAAATCTCATATGGCAAATGACGATTATAAATAACGAGGGTTAAACGAGTTCATTGCTGGGAGAATCAACAAAATTGGCCCACGCATCTGTCTCTTGAGCTTTACAAAGCACCTAACTTATACTACATTGATGAACACATCTGCGTCGCCACCCATCTGCATCGTACGGTCAAGTAAAAATACCAAGGCATTGTAAAACAAAATGTAACACAACACATTAGATCAGTTTTCCCTTCCACTTTTAATATGGGTTCAAGTCAAGAGTGAATAGGCAACTTCTAGGCAAGCGCGCTCCATTTTATGCTGTATCATCACATGCTAGCAGGTCTGATTGCAGGCAAGCGCTAGTCTGTAAATTAAAAAAAAAATACAGCAATATTTACCCCGACTGCACATAAGTGGTGTGCGTCAAATCCTCCTTGCTGGGCGTGCGCGTGAGAGGGCGCGCGGGCGCGGCGGGCGGCGGCCACGCGCCGGGCGCGCAGCAGTCGTCATCGGCGGCTGCCAGCCGGTACGGGTACAGAGGCCGCGCGGCGCCGCCGCAACGCACCACCACGCCGCATGTCGTGAACCGCGACCTGAGACACCGTGACATTATTTATTTCGTGCATTAGCGTGGTTAGGCTACTCAATCGATATATTATACCACGCTAGTACTAAGATATATTGGCAAAAATCTAGAACGAATGATCCAGCCAGATCAGGCCTGCCTTGCAAGTTTGCATCTGGCGAAACACTACTTGGTAATTCTATCACATCAGCTTTCAATAATGATTGGTCAAAAAAACATGCGTACCAAGCTGCCTCAACCGTATTTAAAAATCTGCGTAGCGGGACTCTACGTGCTACGCAGTATACGACGCTACACTTGCCTAGAGCTACGAAAATCACTAGCTACAGCAAGGGGCTACGATCCTTGAAGAAAAAACCAATATTATTATTATGAAACAAAACACGGGCTATTAGTTGACGAAATTAGTGTGTTAGAAGTTAGAACAAACACTAGTAGAAGGAAATAGACAATCGTGTTTATGCAACTTTGTTTCTAGTAAGTAATATTTCTTCTGGAGATTTATGATGTTCTTTAAATTAAAGCATGCAAAATATGTTAGATATTTTTTAAACTTACACCGAAGGAATATTGTCTCGTAAATAGACGAGAAAAAGCCCCCAATATCAAACTTATCTTTTTCAGAACACGCGCTATTATTTCAGCCCACGCCAAGTAACATATTATCAGAAAGTTTCATTTACATAACAAAGTTTTCAAACTCGCATTTCTCGACGAAACATTTAATAGTAGATGGTTTATGTAGGTTTTAGCTGAATGTTTAAAGAGGCCGGGCCGCATTTAACGCTACAGAGAGCCGTTTACGTAACGATCTGTGGCCGCAGTGGGCCCGGCCTGTCTATTGCTTAGTCTTGTTAAAGAACATCCACAAATTGAACCATAGTTCGCCTCCACGATGGCTTACTTCGACTGCTCTATTGTTAAATACTAAATGCAATGCAATTTCTATATAGTATAATATAAATCCACCCGCCGCCGTCTTATTTGAAAGAGTTAATCTCGGAAAGCCTAATGGCGGCTTAGCGGTCGTCTTTCCGATTTGAACAAAAAGTACCTACTCATCGGATTTTTATTCACGTTTCCATCAGCAGATATTAAATATTAATTCAGGACATCTGTTCGAAGCCAAAATAACCTAGCATACAATAAAGTAATTTATTATACATATTAAAAATTGTTTATTATTGCTGTTGTAGATGATTTTCTAGTCAAACAGAGATGACGATGATACAAGTTAAAAGTTTGACCGCTTTGTCTGTCCGTGGTTCTTGGTCTGTCTGTGTCACCGTAACGCTCAAGCGAATAGACCGATTTTAATGCGTCTTTTCTTTTCAAAAGTCGAAATGGTATTTAGCTATGTCTGATAAAAATTTGTTCCGCTGTTTGAGGATTATCAGCTCTTTTCTGAGTCTGAGTGTAGGGATCTCAGTCAAGCACAATTTATATTTATATTGCTACCTTATCGATTTGATCCCGATCACATTGTAATAGATAACCTTGGCCATAATATATATTGGTATCACACACGGATAATATTTGAAAACTGTACATTCAGCGAGTCTTCAGTATGTACCATTTTGTTGATCTAACAGATTCTGCCAACATTGCTCATTATCTGAAGATATTCAACGACGATATAAATATATGAGTATATTGTTTTCTGCGCCTTTTCTTTCCTTCATATTCTTGAGGATTCTTCATAATATTTTTATTTGACTACGGATTTGTTATCTTACCTCGTCGTGTCAAATTTATACTGCGGTCGCTTCATAAATAGCAGCCTTGGCAGGATGTGAATGAAGACTCGTTTAACCCACGGCGCCATGCGATGAGTTTGCGGAGACCGGAAATGTACGTTCAGCACGACTACCGTAACGCATATACTGCAACAAAAGTCTTAAGTTTATTAAGAGTATAGTAGCTCAACGAGGCTAGAAAAATATTTACTTAAAACATGCCTTATTGCCACCCGGCTCGAGCCAAATTGAAGCCATGCATAAAATTAAGTTACCAACCAATGTATACAAAAGTGCTTTACTCATGTGGTGTGGTCTTTCTTAGTAATCGACTTGCCTATTCCCGCAACACAACGCATTGACTTAGGTTTTTACAGATCTCAAAATTTTATCCCATTAGTGGTCTATTTTATGGTTCTCCATACTAAAAAGTTTTCTAACCTATATGCTAAATCTGAAGATTCTGAACCCAGCGGTTAAGCAAACGGTATGTTGACTCAATCAGTTTATGTTTTTATGTTATGTGTCTAGACTCTAGATAATTCTGAACCATATCGTTTAACCAATGAACTCAATTGTTTAGATAAACCTGCGCTATCTCAACATGAAACTTAATTAACCACATTAGAATCCAATTTTATCTAACTATAGGTCTCACTTAATTAACATTTCCTAAGCCTGGTCACAATTTATCTATATCAGCTATTACACGGCCGGGTGTGAGCCTCTATCTAAATGATAGCAGTTAATCAAGATATATGGGCTTAATTCTGCGAGCGGTAAGGATAAAATTATGTACGGGAGCGCGGAGGCCTTGAGTAAGCAGTATACTTATTTACCCTTCCTGCAAATGTTCCTACCAATATCTTGTTATGACTGAACCTGTCTACTAACAAGTTCCTCCTTAACTATAACCAAAAGAGCATATTTTCAATCGACTTCCAAAAAAGAGGTGGTGGAGGAGGAGGTCGACTTTCAAAACCACTACAAAGTAATAAATAATTTTTGTTACTACATGTGTATGTATGCATGAAGTCGGGCGAGCTCGACTTCAACATAGGTAGGTACATACACGCGTAGAAACAAAAAATATTTGTTTACTTTGTAGTGGTTTCGGAAATCGCTTTTTGTAATTTGGATAGTATTTTAGTTTTTGTTACTGAAACACATATAATACAAGTGTAAATTAAAAATTTATAACACCCCCGACAAGTGAAGGTTACAGTAAGAACTAGAAAAGAGCTGATAACTTTCAAACGGCTGAACCGATTTTCTTGGATTATAGCTAAGAACACTCTCGATCAAGTCAACTTTCAAACAAACAAAACTAAATTAAAATCGGTTTATTAGTTTATAATAATAATAATAAACTTTTATTTCGGAATATAACATCCATATAATGTTAGTAACAGTTTAGGAGCTACGATGCCAAAGACAGATACACAGATACACACGTCAAACTTATAGCACCCCTCTTTTTGGGTCGGGGGTTAAAAATTGTAAGTATTCTATTACCGTTTTAGAACATTTATTTATAAAAGTTACTGACCGTTAAAGATAGTAATATGAGGCATGAGTTGAAAACAAAATTTATTTTTTAATTTAGGTATACTTAATTCTAAAATAATAATTTTCCTACTGAAATGTCTTAATTGGATTGTAGGTATATTTAGCATAGGTACTTACATATAGCTACTTAATTCAATACAAATTGAACTTCTATAGGTACTGAAGTTCGATTACGTCTGTATAGTTATTACAATATCTACCTATGGGTATCACGTTTAAAGAGAAGAAAGAATAAAATAATACACGTGATACGTGTATTTTATTGGCAATATGGAGTTGTCTTTTACTGGCGGAAAATATTATTCCATCTTTTTATAGCAAAATTACGGAGTTATGGATCCCTAGTCCTTTTGCGATAAGAAAACTAGACGGTAAAAGTTTGAAAAGGAAGGCGTCGGCAATAATTTTATTTTCTTTCAACACAAAGTTGGGCAATCAAATTTCTGGTTTAAATGCCGAATTCTAATTTATATGGAAATTCCGTGGCTTGTACCTGACTCGGCTCATCCGGGGGTATTTAGGTGAGGTGAGTTTCCTACGAACAAACGTGAACTTTGTGCTTTTCACATAATGGAAATTTAAAGTGAAATTTGGAACTTCAGGTGCGGTTTACACTGAAGTGGCGAGTGGCGGAGAAGTGGAGATATCCCTTCATAAACTAAATGCGGCGTTAAACTGTTATATATTTATAGAGAACGCACTTACGCAGTACGGGCAACACCATGCCGATTATTATCAATAAGTGGTCGCATCACATCACCAAAACACGTGCAGTGCAAACCGCGCATATTATTTTGCTATCCACCATTGTTACTTTTAAAAACACTTACCTACTGCTAAGCTGATTGATAGCTCCATGCTGCTATTTATACTCTAGTAAGAATTTAGAAATAAATATTTTCACTTGTAATTTGCCATAGAATTCAAAATAGGACAAGCAGCAATAAATATAACGCCTGATCTCCTATGATTTTTTATCGTTCCCATAATATTTAATTTTTTTCTCCTATAGTATAAGTCATGCTTTGGTATGTTGCAAGTACGCTAGATTTAACGATGTACAAACTGTGTATTCATTCTCTTCTATACCTTTTTGTATATAATTCAAGATTATTTATAGAGAGGCTGTAATCTGAAGTTCTTGTTTATTTTCGTTTTCTACAATCTCATTTATTTAGTCATGAAAGAACACGTCACGAAGTCATCTCGACGCTCGGGTCAAGAATCATAAGACATAAGAACCTACAGAAGTTTCAAATTGACTAGAGATGGGCATTACTGCTACATTTAAATCATTTACATTTGCTGTTTTTTTTACCATCACAGTGATTCCGCAGGTCATTTTTCAATAATCGCATTTACAATTAATTGAAATGTGTTCGAAATCGCCATAGCGTTTATATTTCACGGAAAGTGAATTTTCGCACTTAAAATCGTTTACTAATTAGGTATAGCAAAAAATTTATTGTAAATGGCGAACATTCAGGATAAATTAATAAATTAAAGGATAAATTAATAAATTAAATTAGATCTTTTCTTTTTCTAACACGAAAAGATGCAAATGTTTTTGCTCGCGCACTCGATAACTATGCGCCCTCGTAAAAAATAAAGCGGGATTAAATGCAATAATTTTCAAACTTTGTTAGATTTTGCTTCGTGATTTTTACAGCCATTTTAATAAGTGAGGTAGCTACACACACATGAAGAGAATTTTCTCATAATTTTCACATGCTACTGTGAAATGGTCCATCTCTATTACACACGATGTTCGGTTGCGAAAAATTGCTTAAGAACGTGTTACGATTTTGTAATATTGTTATGTGGTATGTGATCTGACGGCTGAATCATATCACGAAATCTTATACCACAGGAATAACCCTCATCGCTATCACTACATATGCCTAGTCTGTCTGTTTGAAAGCGCTTTTTAAGTTCTAAATGATATCTTCTATCTATAGATATAAAAAAGACTTACTGTCTGACTGATCTAACAACGCATAGACTAAGCGGCTGAAGTTAGAAACTTGAAATTTTGAGAGTAGGTTCCCTTTACGATTTTTGGAAATTGCACCCCTAAGAGTGTTAAATAGGGGATGAAAGTCAAGTTATAACCATGAAAGTTGATATTTGGAGTTTCGGTGTAAAATGAAGAAGTATGTATTTCAGCGTCCTAGTCTAGCTAGTCTTAGACTGACTAACAATACTGACATATCAACATCCGGCTATTTTAGCTTTGGAAGCATTAGAAGGTTGAGTCTAAAAACTTGAGATTTAGCATGTGGCTTTTCGGCTTTTCGCTATAACGTAACCTAAGAAAAGATTTTTATGAATTCCAGTCGAGAGAAGTCAAGGTGAGTCAGTTTGTAGATAAAATTATACATGCAAAAGGATGTCTGTTTATCCGACTCTCGGCCTTCCACGGCTTAGCGGCCAGAAGAAAGCCCAAGGCTATTTTTTGTCCCGGGTGAATGTCTTGGTGCCGCAGGATAATAGTAAGTAGGTACTTAAAAAGAAAAACGAAATTCCACGCAGACGTAGTCATGAGCAATAAATAATAACATTACGGTGACGGGAATTACTTTTTACCACGTTACGTGACAATATAATTATTACATTATTTCAAACCATGTTTGCTTATATTAGGTACGCTTGCCACTGCGGGCTACCCACACCCCCACCAAAGTAAATTTTATTCATCTTGGTAAAATTTTATTGTTATTTCTTGGTTTCATAAATTGTTTATTACTATGTCAAAAAGAGAATAGTTCTTTTATTTTTAAAGTCAAATTACTTTTTTATTTATTATAAATTTTTATTCGCCGCCGATTCAGATTTTTGTGACATTCTTTTTCTTTAGAATATTTATTTCTAAAACTACATAATACACGATCCTTAAAATTTATTAAAACAATGAACCTAAAACTATCTGCATTGTATGTACGTATTAGACATATTATATGATTTATAACACTCTATGGGCCAAAATCATACGACCCACTGTAAAGGAAACATTATATTTATATAGGTAAGTTTTTTTTTAAAGAATAATTTGCTTACCTAATTGAAACCAAAATCATTGCAAAAATGAGGTATTTTCCCAGTAGAGGCACAACGAGCGACGTCGGAGGGATGATCTCCACCACCAGCAAGAAGAACACGTGCAGACTGATCAAGATCGAGATCGAAAGCGTTACCTGCGTACAAAGATACCCATTTAAAAGAAACTGACAAATAGTAACGTAAAATATATATTTATTTTTATTTTATGTTTCTTGTATATTCTAAGATGACTAAACCCCCATAACGACGTAAAATATTCTTTATTGTACACCATTTATACACCATCCTCCTAATGCCATACAACACAAAAAAGTTTCCACCTATCTATGTCCGTAATACACTTTAAAACCATCCAACCAATATGGCCCAAACCGGTTTCATTAGAAAGGCAATAATGCGAAGATGGTTTTGGACTAATAAAACAATGCATTAGGCCCATAATTCTTTAGCGTAGTATCACAAGCTGTATATCCGCTAGTATGAAAAAAAGAAATTATTTCAAGATAGTAAGTTGTGCAATTAGCAGCCTTATCGCTAAAACTTCGATGTCTTCCAGGCAACCTTAGGTTAGAGGATACAATAAATAAAGTAAACGGAAGGGGCGTACTAAATAAATAAAGTAAACGTTGCAAAAAATATATGTATAATATATTATGGCCATATGTTATGGCTATAAAATAACGAATAGATAAGTAGATAGTTATTTACGCACGGTATGCTACGGTATGTAAAGGCGGATAGAACGAAGGTGAAGAAAGGATAGGTATTTAAACTGAGATTTATAGAGCATACTTTGATTTTGCTCAGTCTTAAGTTTCAGTTAAAACGAGACAGGTTTATGCCAGTGATATGACGCTGTTTCTTTTTAACTGTATCTATAGTCTGAGCAAAGTCAATAGATCTCTAAAATATCAAGAGCAACAGTGTTATTTTTTTTTAAATTCATTTAACTGAAATGGCGTTTAGTTATGTTATTTTGAAAGTCATTAATGTTTAGCGTTAGTTTATGTTCCATCTTTTCTTCTCCGTTAAGGTTCATTGGACGCAGTCCAAATATGAAGGTAGGTACTCTTACAACTATAGATGCCCGTTTACTTTGAGATTCTGAAAAACGTGAAGTAGAACAAGAAAAATTGGTCCAATTTTTCTTGGGCTACCTTAATGATGTCGTTATCGTTTTTTTACTTTTAATGCTTCACTTATACCTGGGTAAAATATTTTTTCGCGTTCCGTAGTCAAATGCCAAACCGGAGCCTGATAAATATACCATTTCCATTTATTTACAGCTTTTATTTCTTTATGTTATTATAGAGGTTCAACCCTCGTATTTCTTATCACAATTGTCAAGGACTCGGGGCTTACCCACGCAGCAAAATCAAGATTCGGTGAAAGGAAAGAATAAAATATGTCGCTTATAAACATTTTGCTATAATTTCAACTTGCTCACAAAAACACTGACAGTCATTAAATTGTGAAATACATTTTATTATACTCGTGTTATACCTATAGTAGAACGGCGAAGCGAACATATCATATTAGTAGGTCATTAACCGAATATCATGATTAATAAAGCGATGTTATTACCTACTATGTTCATAAAATTAGAATTGTTTTTACTTTATTTCAGTGGTTTATTATTCTTAACAAAAGCAGGAGCACCGTGGTACAGGCACGTCTCAATGTTTACAATTCGTCGCACGCTCTATGATGAAGGAAAACATCTCAAGTAAACGTTTCAAATATAATGGTGGTAAAAATCGAGTGGGGGATTGGAGAAGGTTTTAGTAGGTCGTAAGTCACATTCTCAATAGAGTCGGGAATATATCCATGAAGATTTTTTTTTTCAATAAAAAAAAATTTATATCTGCTTAGTCTTGTTGTACATCTATCTAATTATACATATACAGCTATGTAAAAGGAAAAAAAGACTGATTCACTGACATCAACTTAGTACTGTTCAAACCCTGGGTCCACTGCATGTAAATTTTCTTTCTAACGAAGACAGACGCTCATAATATGAAACGAATGAAGCCTGGGGCGAGTCATATTTATGGTATGAAATAATTAATTAAAAACTTTTTTTTTTTTTGAGAAAAATAAAGTCTTTAAACCGAAACCGAAAACCTGCTTACTTTCAATTTTCACCCTTTTTTACACAAATATTTAGTAGTTCTGTTTTACTACATATTACGCAACTTAATGTTTCGTTTTCGTAAGTACAAGTAAGCTCGATAATCATCTCTCTATTAGCGGGAGCTCTACCAAGCTTTACGATATATTGATTCAACAAGTTCTTTTACCGCTTCAACACTGATGAAAAAATTACAAGAACTTTCGGACGTCAAAAGTATCCGTGAAGATGAAAATATCCCCTCCTTTATGGGTTTTCTGCTGTAAACTACGAATAATGATTATTTCTCGTAGGTTGTGAATAAAATGAAGACGAAGTGATACTTTTCTGTCAGAAAGATCTTTAAATAGATTTCATACTTCAATGACTTGACTACCTTGTGACTACGTACGAATATCTTGTCACAAACGTGGCACAGTTTATTAAGTACCACTATTAATTTTTTAATAGTCATTTGTTATGCAAGGCAACAAGGTTTTTGGCACGAGTACTTAGTATTCAATATCGAGTAAACGCCTTCGTTCTAAGTTTGAAAAATATTCAAAAATAGAGTCCTGTATGTAGCGAGGTATTCAAAGAAACGAGACGCATACAATTTTGCAACCGTGCAAAGCACACAATTTTCCCGGCGAGGAAAATACAAAATGCAAGAAAAACAAATAAACAATCCAATTTTTTTTCGGGTGCGTTATGAATTCAAACCTATCCTTAGATAAAAAATTTATTTTAAAATATTTGTTTTTGTCATACCTAGGTATTTTATAATAGATGCAATATTATCTAACTGAAACGGAGTGTTATTTTCAATTAAATCGTTTTAGTATTAAAATAAGCCTCTCCGAGCTAGTGAGATGACAAATGTATTTTATTTTGTCTGCCGTCATAAAGGCAACCACATTACCACACTTTATGAGATTTTTTGGACAACTTTGAGCTACGAGTATTATTTCGAGCGTTCTCAGTTGATCCATTTCCAGATAAAAGGGGCATTTTGAGTATTTAAAAAAAAGGCGATGAATAATGAAAATGGGTCAGCTCGAGTACTCAACATTAGCACAGTTTGCATCAGTCAGGTACCTAACAGCGAGGCTTCGACATCCTTATCAGGCCTCAATTTCCCTACATTTGAAGCTAGGTACCCTATCAATAGCCTATTTTCCTTTAATTTTAGGTCACCCATAGCCTAAGTTTCGTCGATTCAGGTTCAAACCGAGAGTTCCCTCACTCTACTTCACTCTGACATGAAGTTTGCAGGACATGGTGAGTTGACACGGACCTGATACCTATAGTGTTAATTCAGTTGTACACTTGGTTGTAAACAGTCTCTATACCTACTGAGTTGACAGGTCTAAAATAATTAATGTTCTCTTTTTCAAAATGTTCTCTGCAGAATAGGACAGCAATTTTTTCAGAAGAAATTAGAACTAAATAACATTGAAATAACAAAGAAATTTCTCCTTTTTGTTAATGTTTATCAAGTCTGCTTTGTGACGCAGCGAAAAACCACCGGCTTCCACCACACACATGTAAAACAAAACAGGTTTACATGTGTGTAGTGTTCCTATAGATAACATTAGGTACATTATTTATAGAAACACTATTAGTACGAGATTAAATTACATTTAAAATCAAAACTGAGGATTGCTACAATTTCTTAATGAAATATTTAATTAACTTTAGTAAGTTCTGTTCTAATTATTATCTAAACTATTTAAGCCAGGGATCATGTACTGTATGCGCTGGTGCGCTCGCCGTATTTGTTACCTTCAAGCGCCAAGTAGGTACAACTTTAGCATAGAGAACATCAAGTCTCTACCACTCAAAACTTCTATATTAATATTAGCCTGTGTATGAATATTAGCTTCTAGCTATCAATATTAGCTTATATATAGTTTTTCGGGCAAAGAGGGTTTGTATTGATACCCGTCCGGACCTTCGTCTCTAGGCCAAATAGAGAAGTCCCCGCTACGGGTTAAACCCCATGCCCAACGGCTCATAATTTCGTACACCCCTCATTTTTAATTCGAACCACTAGAATATGGAATGCACTTCTAGCATTAATTTTTCCCTCCAATTTTAATATTTACCTTCATGCCAAGACTCTCAAGAGTGAATAGATCTTTTAAGCTAGCGCGCTCCATCTTAGGCTGCATCATCACTTGCCAGTAGGTCTACGAATTGCAGCCAAAAGACACGGCTACAGCTACTGTGAGTATTGCTTACCTTTTCGCCACTATCTGAGGGTAGATAGAAAGTGAGGACAGTGAGGAAGGAGATGCCCATGCAGGGGATGATGATGTTCACGGTGTAGAACAGCGTTTTCCGCCGCATCGTGATGTTGAACGTGATGTCCAGGTACGGCTCGTCGCAGCATGTGTAAAACTTCTCGTTTCTGGTTGACAGAAAAATGCTACAATAATACTTAAAGCTAGCCTTATCTGATATTCTTTGAGCATCATCATCAGTCATTATTATGGGCTAAATCAAGGTTGAACAAATTAACAATGTGTAATAATAATATATAATAATATAATAATGTGTTCAGAAAAGCTAACCTAGATATTTTTCAACACTCCGCTTCGTTATTTAAAAACAAAATTAAAAACCACCTAATGAGTCTTTAAATATTCTAGAGGTAGTAAGTCTACTATAAAATATTTAAAGATTCATTTTGAGATTGTAGGGTACTATTGTTAGTCTTAATTGTAGTTTTTATTGTTAGTTTTAAGAATTATTGTACTTTTGGCTTATTGAGTAATTAATTTTATTATTATAGATTTTATGCAAGGAATGTCTTAGGTTAAGTTTTACTATTTAGAGTTGAGTTAGCCTGTAAGTGAGTATACATTGATAGTCCTAAGTTTATATAAGTCGTCATAATTATTTTTCTTTGTACATACCGTTGGCTTCCTATTAAATAAAATAAAATAAATAAAACAATATGTTTGCTCACAATATGTTCACAAATATCGACATGTGACATCATCAACGTGATCAAGCCATTTTCGGCCCACTACCTGTGCACAGGTATTCTCTTAGAATGGCCGAATGCGGGTTGGCAGACTTCACACCTTTGAGAACACTATGGAGAACTCTCAGGCATGTAGGTCTGCTAACGATGTTTTCCGTCACTGTTAAAGCAAGTGATATATTGAATTGCTTAAAACGACATAACTACAGTTATGAAAAAAGTGCGTTCCTGGGACCGAACCCCCAGAACCCCGAATAGGAGGCCGAGGTCCTAACCACTAAGGCTACCACCGCACCCCAGTCACATAGGCAATGGATATTAGATTTATCTATTATATTATATATTAGTTTTGAATCTTACATAGGGCTCATATTTTTTATTACTACGATCAACATTGTTGATATTGCTAATATTCCTGATATCATAAGAGTATTTTATATCTTCTAGGTGTGTCAATATCATTTAATATACGTATTTAGATGGGTGTATCAAAGGTATGCGTAAACATAAATATATATTATGTATAAATGCTTACAGTGCGTCAGACCTATGTCAGGAGATAAGTAAATAAAGTGTAGAAGTAGGTATGCATGAGCAATTTCGCAGAGTGGCTCGTAAAAACACGAAACCTCGTAAATACTATAATAACACTAATAAATATCTATTATGATATCATTCTTCGTACATTTTACTAAATTTATCATCTTCAATGTCACATGTGAAGTGATAGGCTAGTGGTTAAGATGTCCGCCTCCTATTCATCGAGGTTTCGATTTCAGGCACGCACCTCGGACTTTGCGGATTTATGTACGTTTTAAGCAATTCATCACTTGCTCTAAAGGTGAAGGAAAACATCGTTAGGAAACCTGCATGCCTGAGAGTTCTCCATGTTCTCAAAGATGTGTGAAGTCTGCCGATCCGCCACTTCCCCAGCGTGGCGGACTGTGGCCTAAACCCTTCTGAAAGGAGACTTGCCTCAGTCGACGATGGGTTGATCATGATGATTATGTCACATTTCACATGGCGATATTCAGCCCATAGGCCTTGATTCAGCCCATAATACCATACAATAGTACATTTTACTATGGTATTTAGGTTGTAATTTAGAATTTACAAAGATTATACATTGTTGTTAGGCCAAAGACGGAAAAATAACAAAGAAAAGAATACCGCAAACGGTATTGCGGGGATATTATTGAAGAACTTTATACCCATTTGCGGTGAAAACCGTTTTATGGCCCCATTTGCACCGAATCGAATCAGCCGGGCGATTCAGAACACCCGATTCGGTAAGTTGTCGTTCGATAACGTTAGTTTTTCATTGAAAAATACATCTTATCGAACGATAACTTACCGAATCGAATGTTCTGAATCGCCCTGCAGATGTGGGTATGTCAATTGCCGAACACTGAATGCTGAATTGTGAATTCATGGTATTCGATGATACGAGAGTGCGATCCAAAATTTGGATCTTTTTGCAATCACAAATTTATTGTCTTAATTATTTACCTTGACCCAACGACCTCGGTTTGAATGGATTAAAATATTGTCAAAAACATACCTGGTCAACGACAGCATTGGACGACACCGTTGCTGGGGTGTCGTTTACAATTTTTAAAAAGTAATTGTAAACGAAACGATATCCCAGTCGTCTAATGGTGTCGTTAGACGTTCGGAGAAGGCATTACTAATCAGATACATGTATTGATACTAGCTACTGATGCGATCGAAGGCTCTGATGTAATAGTTATCTACTAAAATAGAGTTTCTCAAGACGCTATTAGTTTACCTATATCGGATCGTAGGTATTTATTGAACCAGTATCAAGACTCAACAACAAAGTAACGAGGCTAAAAGATGAGATTTGGCTGCGGATTTTATATGTTTTATTATAAACTAATTGATCCGCCCCGGCTTCGCCCGGGTGAGCTTTCCTTTTCCATAGATAAAATGAATATGCTAACTTAAAATACATATCAACATTTCTCATACAATGTTCTAAAATGATAATGAAAACTGACTAAATTGCACTGAAAAAAGATTTTTTTAAACCGATATCGAACCTGTTATTGATAGGGAAGAAAAATGAAAAATATGTAAGCATGTAATCCAGTGTATTTATGTATTATTTATATTACGAATATTATGTCAAAAATGTGTTTTGCTAAACTATGACACTAATTGCCATCAATTTGCTGTTATCCGTTGATGAGCTCTGTCCTCCAGTTCTGAAATTATTCATCAGATTTTCACTTTTATATGAGACTAGCTGACGCCCGCGACTTCGTCCGCGTGGATTTAGGTTTTTCGAAATCCCGTGGGAACTCTTTGATTTTCCGGGATAAAAAGTAGCCTATGTGCTAATCCAGGATATTATCTATCTCCATTCTGAATTTCAGCCAAATCCGTCCAGTAGTTTTTGCGTGAAGGAGTAACAAACATACACACACACACACACACACACACACACACACACACACACATACAAACTTTCGCCTTTATAATATTAGTGTGATTTACCAAATATTTACAATCTTTGTAAAAATAATGTTAAAATTGATTAGAATTTTACGGAGTTACAACATCGATAAAAATCTTACCTTTGCTTATCTGAAACTCATATCGTTTTTGTGATTATGTTTCTCGGAGTATTTACTATGTAAGTCGGTATTTATATGCCAAGTTGCATTCAAATCCGTTCAGTAGGTAGGTACTTAGTTTCAGCGTGACACGTAGGTAGGTACTTAGTTTCAGTCTGACAGCAGACGAAGAGGCAAACATAAATTAAAAAAATATATTATTTTGGTTTCTATATCGATAATACTTAAAGATTCCTTTGACTAAAATTATCATAATAATATATTATTTAATGTACCTACAGAAATCGTTCAGTTACAGTTTTATTATACCTAAGTTGATATAAGAGCCCAGCAGATATAATAGTGTGTCTATATAGGGATTATTACGAGCTTTTATGGATCATTAATGCTGTAATGAATTTGTCTTAGTAATGTTTCTTACAGATATTATCTTTGGCCAAATTACCTTGAGTTTATGTATCAAGTACACTATAACTATTGAACTCAATTTCAAACTAATTATAAACGATATATCCTGGGCTTCACAAATCTGCATAATATCCCTTAATTTAGGTTAAAATAATAGGTAATCAACATATATTATTAAACATAAAAAATGCTAACCATAAGATAACTACTTCAACTTAAGTTTTGTGCACAAAAATAAGGTTTAATATAAATTCGAAAGTGTGTTTGTGTGTTGGTTTATTGGTATTTTAGTTTGTTTGTTTGTCCTTCAATCACGTCGCAATGGAACAACGGATCGACGTGATTTTTTGCATGGGTATATCTAAAGACCTGGAAAGTGACATGGGTTACTTTTTATCCCGGAAAATTGAAGTTACCAGTACCCGGGGTCCCACGGGTTTTTGCGAAAAACGTAAATCCACGCGGGCGAAGTCGCGGGCGTCAGCTTGTATTTTATAAAAATATGATGAGAATATTTAAATAGTAGAAGCATTAAGATATATCTTAATGCTTCTACTATTTAGAATTAGATTTTTTTTGTACTGAAGCATTAAGATATATCTTAATGCTTCAATACAAAAAAAATCTAGCAAGTTTAATTTCGCTGTGACTATTAGGGTATTTTCCCAGCTTTTCCTTTTTCGCGGATGCACTTCCTTTTGCCTTCTTCTTTGTACGATGCATGAGATAAAATCTAATCTCGTTCAGGGGATGAAGTTATCCTCCACTACCGTTATATAAAATAGAAAAATGCTCTTTCCTATTTCGTCAAAATATTAAAGCACATCCGATTTAAATAGTTACATATACCTATTATTATTTATCTTAATTACTCACTGCATAGTAAGATTCACTCTACACTGATAAAAATCTCATTAAATTAACTAGGTATATGAAAATGGCACATTTGAATTAACTAATTTTCTCAAATACTACAGGTATAGCCTGAGCACACTTGAAAAAGCACTAACAGAGTCTGTTTTTAACGGACGTCAAAAAAGCTCTCGTACGAATGAGGGCTTACTGATTAAAATGTCACACATGCATGCTACTTATAAAAATTACGACCATAAACTTTTACGAACCTTACAGCTGGCACTTCCAAGATGTCCCATTCGACGGACATGTAGAACTCTGACAGATCCACTCCCACGGACACCACGTTGCTGCCAGCCTGCTCGTCCATGTGCCTGAGGTCCACCTGTACACACACCCTTATTCCGATACTTAAGCGTAATTCGTAAAGCTTAAAATCAAGGCCCTCTAATAATATGGTCAATCAATGCAGCAAAAATCAGTTCAAATAAAATATGCTTTAGGGTATGGAAAATTACTTATCCATAAGTAACAGACTATTAGTCATTAGACTGCACCGCATAGTAATTAGTAATGTATGTATAGTTTTTGTGAGTAGGTAGTTTTCTGTTTTCACAATGACTTACGTTTATAAATTTTGAATTTAATCTAGAAAATTTCTCAATTATAAATGCATTGATCCCATTTCATAAGAATAAAATTACAGGAGATAGCTGTTAATTTATAATATTCACTTAAAATATTTATGTGCTCATCAAATATTTTATTCATTTTGGGGACTAAACAGTAGGGCCTTGAATGTTATAAAAGAAATGTTAATTCCAAACACAGAATGTAACAATTTATTAAGTATAATTCCACAACACAGACATACCTACCTACTATTTGGCGACAATTATAATACGCTTTACTTAAAAAATATAAAAACAGCATGGTTATTTTTACGTAGAGCAAAATTTGAAGTAAAAGGTGTATATTTATTATTTTTTCATATTTGTTTTCTTAATTTCGCTAAATACAATATAACATTTTCCTGTATTTTCAAATTTTGCTCTGATGTGAACCAGTTTTCTTAGTTAATGTTTAATATAAGTTAGTAAATAATTTTATCAGGTATGGTTTAACTCATTAGGTTAATTGCATTTATTTATCGGTTTAGTTTTATCATACATGCCCCCTGTCACACAATGTGCACCTGTACGAAAAAGGAAAACAATCTGAAATCGGCAAAAGGTTATAGACCACAACTTCGAGAATTATGACGCCTTGCAATTTAATTACAACTGATACATCTTACCACAGAGTGTGTCAAGTACCTGTATTGACTCAGTTTAGTTTTATTTTTAGACCACACGTAACAGCAATATGTTGGAGTCATGCGAATTAACATCAACGCGAAACACAACACCTAGAACAATGTTACGAGCTTTTAGTTTTCGACGAGTAATGACAGAGGACTCCTTAAGAACCGTTTCGGTAACTTTGGTTTATATATCTTGCAAGTTGCAACATTCGCCATTGTGACGCTCCATTGTCTCATGTCTGTGACTCGTCAAAATACAAGGAGAACGGAAGCACCGGCTCCGCCGCGAATGTGTGTGTCGCGGTGCGGCCAAAAGTCGCCGTGTGATGTCGCGGCAGGCGAAGCCGCGTGTCTGTCCTTCTGCTCAGCGCCCTACCACAACAACGCTCTCTAAATGCTAACAGGATACTAACACAATTCAGAGCCACTCTTTACCTGCTATAACTAAACATAGACGTTGTTGCAATACGGCGTAAGCGTTTTCTTGTGTAGCGAGTGCATGCAAGATCGTCTTCGTCCAATGAAACCTTTCAATCAGACGTTAGGTTCGTTGGAAGAAATGATCGCTCTAATGTTGGCGCGGCTAATTTTAACTGTGTGTGGTATTCTTTTGTTATAGTTTTGTAATGACAAGACGCTCATGCAATGGTCAGCGACACCGAATTCTCACAGCCACTAAAGTCGCTAATAGGGAAAGGTATAAAATATGCAATATGATGACCGTTAATGCTCCAATATACATATAACGAGCCAAGATGTGAAGGTATTCAAGACGCTGTGTTGTGCTTTAACTGTCCGCGTGTAGATATTGTGTGAAGCTGTGTATACGTGGTTACGGTTTGTGGCCATTAGCCGTCGTGATCGGGAATGCAATTGGTTTGGAGCCAAGCTGTAGTCATGCAGTGAGTATAGTGTGTAACACAGAGGAGCATGCAACAAGCATTCGTGTCAACTGTTAGTGTAATCCATTGTGTGTTGGCGCGAGCGGAGCCAGCTAAAGGAGAGCACGGAAAAACCATTCCACTAAATCAATACAGTTTCAAATGAAGTTAACTTTTGCGTGACCCGTAGAATGGTTTTGTTTTAAAGGATGTAAGGAAAAGGATTAAAGTGAATGACGTTGCATCCCATATCACCTGACATTTAAAATTTTATACCTTTCCGTGACGAGCGAGGTAGGCCGTTCGAACTAAGTGGAACCGATCGTGGATATTCTGGAGCAATCGTGGACACGCACGTTGACAAACTGCTACTCCACATACTTAAAACGTCACCACGTGTTTAACTTGCAACATGTCACAGCTAAGGAGCGCCGGAGGCGGCGAGCGGGCGGCGGGTCGGACGCGCGCTCATCGCCTAGCACCGTCATGAACAGTCAATACGCATGAACTGTATCAACATACCACACGATTAGAAAAACAATATTAATTACACGACGAAAACGTTCGAGCCAACAAGCTACTGCATGGACACGGCCTGGGCGGCGGGCCCTACGCTACGGCCCGCGCGCGCGGCTCCAAGCGGCGAACAGCGGGGCGTCACCTTGAAGCCGTCATATGTCCAGCTGCCTAACTTAAGCACACAGGTTTGCACGTCGTAAGGAAAGAACTCGACGTCGATAGAGCAGGACGACTTATACACGGCGGGCGGCTGCCACACCACCATGCCGTTGTAGTACACCGTGGCTTTCGTCATCAGCGTCACCTCGTAGTTGCCGTCGGCGCTGCGGACAAACAATGCGGTCAGCCGTGAGCTGGGAGAGGCCCATTCAATTACCTTAAATCCGTCGTAAGTCCAGCTACCGAACTTAAGAACGCACGTTTGCTCGTCGAAAGGAAAATATTCCACATCTATTTCGCAGGAAGACTTGTAAATCGCGGGCGGTTTCCATTCGACCAGTCCTTGATGATAGATCGTCGCCTTGGTCGCCAACGTTACCTCGAAGTTGCCGTCGGCACTGCAATATTAATGCACATTTACAAGCCGAAACGCGTCCTACATGTAGAGACCTTTGTTTCACGAATGTGTGTTCTGTGATCATCATTTGCGGCGTCGATTGTTAACATGCTGGTCCGTGATTGTAATTGAATGTGTGGGTACCTATACACATCTACAAATCTAATAGAGACATCCAAACATCTTAGTAATTAATCTATTTTAATCAAAAAGTTTACTGTTACGGTTCAGTAATATCTTTGATTCAAATATTAAACGCGACAGTTATACATCCATATTACATACCCAATAATGATGAAAGATTTGGGATTGGTGTTGTAGTAGGTAATAATATGTGATGTGGGTAGATATGTCAAATCATTATGTGTTGATATGTAATAACAATTTCAACTACGATTTTCCGTATAAATATATCTATTTATAATAATAAAAAGACGACTGATCTATCAGCCTTAGCCGCTGGGGTTCGAAACTTGAAATTAGATTTTTTTGACATTAGATTTCATTCATAACGTATGCACCAACTAAGAAAAAAATTTGGGATTGCACCCCTGAGGGGGGCTAAAAATTTGTATGAAAGTCCGTCATTTTCTAAGTTATATATGTATCTACCATCAAAAATTGCGATTTAGACTTTCGATTAAAAATTACGAAACGTGTTTCACGGTTTTTGAAAATTCCACTCCCAACCCCAAGAGATAGGAAATAAAAATTTGTGTAAAAGTCTGCCATTTTTCAAGTTATTTCCATGAAAATTTGTATTTTGGGTTTCGGTTTAAAATAACGAAATATGTGCTCCAGGATTTTTGGCAACCCTTCGCAGATTTTTTAAACGAAGCGTGGGCGGGTCAGCTTGTTATACTATACTAACTTACTAATAAGTTGTGATTAAAAAAAGAGAGCAAGATATAATTAATGATCGTGATTGAAATCTGTTTGTACAAGACTTGGCAAGCATTTGTTGATACGAGTAGGTACCAACGAGCCAACCCTTAGAATCCTTTTATTTCCTCAATTTCAACACCGAATCTATGTCAAAGAAAATGAAATCGTGACCAAAAAGAAAATCCGTGAATAAGTTGGGTTTACGCAGTTATATATAAAGTACACGTGGAAAACGAAGGAAGCAATTTGAACATGAGATTAAGCGAAAATGTTAATATCTCAGAAAGGCGCCCGAGTTTAGAAGGAAGAGGAGGGAAAATAAATGACATCTATGTCATTTATCTAAGCCCAATTAGAAGGGGTGCCAGGAAAAATGTGTTAAAATCAATATAAAGGTTTAAAATAGTCTTTTAATAACACTGATTTAATAACACTTAACATTTTTAACCTAATCCAAAAATATAAAATATATTGCTATGACATCAACGAACATACAGACTAAGGAGAAGAACTTAAAGGATTCTTTGTTTTACTGCGGAGACCTTAAAAGTGTTTAAGATTACCTAACTACCTACGAGTAACTGCTAACCGTTTAAATAATGATTTTGATTTAGCACAGTAGCGATTAGTTTATTATGTAACTAGCTTTTTCCGCGACGTTCGATTAATATACTTAGTTCATAGCCTTAAAGCAGTCGGAGATAACGTAGCTATCTATCAGTGAAAATTTTCAGAATGGCATCATTAGTTTCGTAGATTACCCCCACATACGAACACTCAAACTAACGAATACCTGTTTATAATATTAAAGAATAAGTCTTTAAAATAGTTATTTCTAGTTAAACCCTTGACTTGTCTTTTTTGTTACGAGTTTCTGCTATAATAAAAGACAATAAAATTGAAGCCATTCAAATAACATGATTTACAATTTCATTCATTTCAATAGAAAAACTGGGTAGAATATACGAGTATGTATCAAGGTACATAAGACGATTATAAATCTTTATGTGCGCCTGTAGGGATGTTTTATCAAAAAAGTTCTACCTAAATCATTGTTAGTGCTCGACAACATCAAGAATGAAACCCTTTTTACGAGGCTCCTAATGAACCAACCACGTGTGCTTAAGTTCATAAGGCGTCCCATTTCCCCGAGCAAAAACACTTGTGCTATTTAGCTTAAATCTTCAGTAACTGAACAAGTTCTGACAACTAAAGCAATTAGGATAAGTTCATTTACCAAAGTGGGTCCCCAATAGTATTCAGACATAAATTTTAATATATCTATGCAACACATTATTTCGCTGAGATTCATCTACGTTTGAAATAAATGTAAAACATTATTAAATTGATATAACTCTAGAACAAAGAGCTATCCATCCATTAAGCACCGTTTGTCACCGTCACAAAACCTATTATACTATTTACATATTCCGAGTGCTAAATGCAATAGCTATGACAAATTGCCACACATTAGTCGTTTGGACAGAGGAATCATAGTTCATGAATTGAATTTTGTTGCTACGTATTTACTAGGTATGTAAAGTAGTGAGTTATACAAATTGTGTTGAGAAAATGTTTTTGGTTTGGTAATATGATAAAATCTTCTAATTTACTTATAAGATGGGATTATGTCTAGTGGCGATAGCACATAATATAATTTGAAGGTTAAACGTTTTAAGACATTAGTCCAGGTCCGTTCCTGGATGGATGACTGTCTTTGTGGATCCTAATTTGGTATTTACCCATCCTCCATGCCTTGGAGAACACTATAACGTGTTCAGTGGACCAAAGTCAGTAAACATCTGTTCCAGTGTTATCTCTACCGACCTTAATAACCTACTAATATTTTTTTCGACAAAGCTCTTATAAAGAATAAAATGACAGTTACTCCGTCTATAGTCCGAAGTAAGGACTAAAATGGTACTGTTGACATGATATTTGACACATTAACTTAAAATGGCACGTGCGAAGTTATTTTTAACCCCCGACCCAAAAAGAGGGGTGTTATAAGTTTGATGTGTGTATCTGTGTATCTGTGTGTCTGTGTATCTGTGTATCTGTGTATCTGTGTATCTGTCTGTGGCATCGTAGCGCCTAAACGAATGAACCGATTTTAATTTAGTTTTTTTTGTTTGAAAGGTGGCTTGATCGAGAGTGTTCTTAGCTATAATCTAAAAAAATTGGTTCAGCCGTTTAAGAGTTATCAGCTCTTTTCTAGTTTTCTTGTAGAAAAGAAGGTTAGATAACCGTTAGGTTCATAATATTATGTCAATAGACAAATGTCAAGCTGTCAAGATGGACGTTGCCTAAATACATAATTATTTAT
Source organism: Maniola jurtina (assembly GCF_905333055.1). Classification (NCBI taxonomy): domain Eukaryota; kingdom Metazoa; phylum Arthropoda; class Insecta; order Lepidoptera; family Nymphalidae; genus Maniola; species Maniola jurtina. The sequence continues at coordinate 10,089,261 of NC_060036.1, read as the reverse complement.
TTGAAAATGATGTTTTGGAAAACTCAGATACTTTCGATCGTCGGGGGTGTTATAAATTTTTAATTTACACTTGTTTACTTGAGTAAAAGTAGAGTTAAAGTAGCCAAGTACGAGTAAGACTCGCGCACTGAGAGTTCCGTAATCGGGTATTTTTTTTTTAAACATTTTGCACGATAAATCAAAAACTACACAAGTGTAAATTAAAAATTTATAACACCCCCGACAAGTGAAGGGTACTGCCACAGACTGATACCTACACAGATTACACAAGTCAAATTTTAACACCCCTTTTTTTGGATCGGGGTTTATTAAAAATAAATAAAAATCTGTTTTAGAATGTACAGGTAAAGTCTTTTTATATGATACCCCACTTGGTATCTTAGTTTGCAAATTGAAACACATTTAATTTTTTTTTAATGATGTAACCACAAATTCATGGTTTTCAGATTTATTTCTGTACTTGTGCTATAAGACCTACCTACCTGCAAAATTTCATGATTCTAGGTCAACGGGAAAGTACCCTATAGGTTTCTTGACAGACACGACGGACGGACGGATGGACGGACGGACGGATAGACAGACAGACAGACAAAAAAGTGATCCTATAAGGGTTCCGTTTTTCTTCTTGAGGTACGGAACCCTAAAAACGAACAAACCAGGAATTTTTGATTTTTTTACGGGTTTTTCTCTCACATTGCGTCTACTCGCTTATTATTTTAAAGTTATATTTTCAAAAAAAAATGTGAATTCAAATGTGTGTGTCCATCTCACTTGTTATATAGAACGATATCAGGCCTCCAGATGTGGTCGGAAGGTACATGTAACATGTGCACCCCGCCGTACTCCCGCGGCTCCCAGCGAAGTTTGTAGTCATACCAGGACTGTTCCACCCAAAGATTCGTTGTCATTATTTGATTCTTCAAGTTCTGGAACAATATTTTGATTATTACAATCCATCTTTTAACATCTGTAAAGGAACTAGCTTATACCCGCGGCTTCGTCCACGATATTACATAAATTTCAAACCCCTATTTTAGTCCCTTAGGCGTAGAATTTTCAAAAAAGCTTAGCGGATGTCTGGTGTTTACGTCGTAATAACTATCTGCATGCCTAACTCGATCCGTAAGTAGTTTGAGCTGTGCGTTGATAGATCCGTGAGTCATTCAGTCACTTTTCCTAATTCCTATACCTAATCTAACAGACTGACATCAACAGTGAGTGGCGGTACCAGCTCAAGGTCTAGGATCTTAAGATTTTGCACGCAGGTTGCCCCAATAAAAAAGCATTTTTATAAATTCCACCCTATTATAAGTGAAAAAGACAAGGGCAGATTATCTTGTTGAATTGTGTATCTTATGTCAGGAAAGAGTCGATGTGACTTCTATAATAATTAATTTTTACTAGGTAAATGCATACATCTAATATTATTATGTAGGTATATGCGAAATCTATCTGTCTGCTAACTTTTCACGGCACATCTGCTAAGCCGAGTTTTGATGAAAGGTACCGTGGTACGGTGATAGCTAGTTATAGTTATATATAGGTAGGTGATAGTTAGTTATAGTTATATCCATCCGAGGGATGGATATAACTCATTTTTAATCCTGGAAAAAGAGTTCCCACGGGATTTTCAAAAACCTAAATCTATGTGGATGAAGTTGCGGGCATCATCAGCTAGTCTAGAAGTTTTTCAATCCACTGTCGGTATTAATAGGTATATTTTTAGAAAATAAATCATCGGTATTAACAGAGCCTTATAGTCGCATTAGCGACACAGCTTTTAAATAAGGTGGTAAAAGATTTTGAATTCTTAAAAACACAACCACTTTCTAATTTCCACCCTCTCAAAGAGTTCTATCTGGTGGAAATAATTACTTAAAGCAATAAGACCGACTTTTTTAACCGACATGAGCTGCTGGTAATTTGATGCTAATTTAATTTACATCTATTTGATACTCTCTAGTTTGCGAAGCGTGAAGAAAGTTCTAGTAACTAACTAACGTTTAGAAAATCTTGTTGCAACCTCTTTGAATTTCTTATCCTTTGCGTAATATGTTAACATATACAGTTTCAGAATTAGTCTTAATTTATTCATTCAGAAAATGGGCTATGCTTTCTTTACTGGTTACCTAAAGTGACTCGGCAGGTACTTATCTACCTACATGTAGAAAGAGCTAGGTTCAGAACATTTGGTAAATATCTGGAATAGACTTAGCAAATGTTAAGGCATCCAGCACATTAATCCTAAATTATTCCTATATACTATTTTTAAACGGTTTGAAATAGTATACAGAAACAAGTATTAACAGAAAAAGTCTATATTTGTAGAGAGCAAACTAGGTGTCCTTTATAAGGATGCTCACCTTGTCATGTCGAGTATTATCAAGAGGGTGGGCATGTTATTTTATTGAAGTATCTTCGTTGCGTCTAGTGAGCTTTTCTCTAAGATTGATTGATAAAATGTAACAAATGTAAATATTTATTTATTATAAGTACCGTGATATCTACGAAATAATTGTACGTTGTGAATTGTGATCCACATATTAAGATCCATGATGAAATACTTAATCAAATATTTCTCAAAATGATGGTGGGAACTACTCCTTACAGGACAAGAAGTGTACATCATCCCAAAAACTGGTGCTTCCATTTAGTTGTAAAGGGCACGTTTATCTATACGCAATCCTCTTAACATCTGTCGCCCTAAGTGGCAGAACGACATTAGACGAGAGGACTGAAAGTGTTTACATACCTTTCGAAAACATGCCAAGCTCGAAATGTTCGCAAATTTGTCCGTAGTCAAATTTTACCCACAATGGTCGCTCACAATAAGGTTAATTAAATACTGTACGCAAACACAAACTTTGACTGTGGTGTAGCTTTATTTAAATACATTTAACCACGTCGCGAGTTATCAAGTTACTGCATACGTACATAGTTTTGAGTTTCGTTGCGGTAACACGTAGCTTCTACTTTTAGAGGATTTTAAAATTCGTACCATGTCCGGCAAGTCTTGGACTAGCACTACAAAGTTACATACTCTTCAAAGTTAAGTTACCTACTCTGAAAAGTTTCGCAAGCTAGTAAAGCTGTCTATAATAGGTGATTCGGCGAACTTTACTATAAGTAGGTAAGTAGGTAGTTTTACCATAGTTAATCACCTAAAGCTTAATTAATACTATATAGCGGTGTACATAATATGCCTGACACAAAACTTATTTTTAGGGTTCCGTATCTCCGAGAGATAAGCTGGTATAGCCTAGTAGTTAAGACATCCGCCTCCTAATCGGAGGTCAGAGGTTCGATCCCGGGCTCGCACATCTTACTTTTCCGAGTTATGTGCGTTTTATATAATTAAATATCATTTGATTTAAGGGTGAAGGAAAACATCGTGAGGAAACCTGCACACCTAAGAGTTCTCCATAATGTTCTCCAAGGTGTGTGAAGTCTGCGTGGCTAACCCCTTCTCATTCTGAGAGGAGACTCGTGCTCTATAGTGAGCTGGTAGTGAGTTCATCGTGATGATGATAATGATCTCCAGAGAAGAAAATGAACCGTTATACGATCACTTCGTTGTTTGTCTATCGTGTCTGTCAAGACAAGAGAGTCAAAACTTTTCTGTTGACCTATTGAATGAAATTTCGCAGGTAATAATTAATAATTTCTGCCGAATACCGTCCTATTAAAGTTTGGCAAATGCAGCCTTTCAGTCTTAAAGAACGTGAAACGAATTTCGATTTATCTCTAGTACTTATCAACTAGATAATACAAACGGGTACATACCTATTTTAAAAAAATCTGTATTTGGTTATAAATGACGACAGTACTTTACTAACAATACAATCTAGCCCACGAATAGCGCTAATAAGCAATATTATACTAACCTAAACTTATAAAAGTACTTATATCTAAGAATCGGTCCATTAACTTATCTTAGTTTACAGTTAGTTTTCATTTAAAGACACTTTGTTCTTGTGTTCTTTGAAATGGTCTTGGTTATAAATATATATAAATTTTGAATTTGGGCTCAGAATACAATATAATAGTAGGGTAATGCCATAATATTAACAATGCATATCTAAATCTAGGTTTTTCCTATGTAACGCTACAAATAATAAAACTCTTCAAGATTTATTTATTAGCCACACACAAGTAGGTAATATGAGAACCTCGTCATAGGAACCTAGTAAGTTCCCGAGTATAGATTTTATCAGCAAAACAATTTTCTTGAATCTTTCTCAGACGGTCTCTTATTGATAGAGATCGCGGTCATTCAATTTCCCTTGCAATTAAAAATACTTTAAACTGAAAATCAGATTGAAAATTCTTTTCGCTGCTCTAATTGTCTACTTATGATGAAACAAAAAATGCTTTAAATAAAGAGAGAATTAAAATTGCTGTTCAATGTAATTAAAATAGAGGTTACAAAGTTTGAAGCTCAATTTTCGCTATAACAGCCCAAGTTTGCTAAAGAATATTAATCCCGAATCTAATTAACTGTGCTTCAGCATTTACTTCATTAATATAATACTTGTCTAATCAATATAATCATATTATACCAAGATTATACCATATTGTAAGCGGCTATAAGTAACATGTAATAACAATAAAAAATTTAACCCCTGACTCAAAAAGAGGGGTGTTATAAGTTTGACGTCTGTATCTATGTATCTGTGTATCTGTCTGTGGCATCGTAGCTCCTAAACTAATGAACCGATTTTAATTTAGTTTTTTTTGTTTGAAAGGTGGCTTGATCGAAAGTGGTCTTAGCTATAATCCAAGAAAATCGGTTCAGCCGTTTGAAAGTTATCAGCTCTTTTATAGTTACTGTAACCTGTACTTGTCGGGGGTGTTATAAATTTTTAATTTACACTTCTAATATTTGTATATAGAACAAAAAGTTTATTCGATTGTACACTAGGATTAAATATTATTACAAACTAGATGATTCATGCGGATATAGATTTTTAAAAATCGCGTGGGAATTCTTCAATTTTCCGGGATAAAAAGTAGCCTATGTCCCTCCGGTATGTAAGTTGACTCTGTACCAAACATTAAAATCGGTTGAACGGTTGCGCCATAAAAAGCTTGCAGACAGACAAACATACAAACAAACTTACTTTCACATTTATAATATTAGTATGGAAGTGATTAACCTACTTCCGTTTAACATGCGTTTGTATTATAAACAAGTTAATTAGAAGTTTAACGGTTTTATTTTAGCCAAATACTATTATTAATATGCCTAATCGTCAAACCTCGGTCCTCACATTGCTTATCTTTCCAACATCACTGTTCTATCACCCGATCTCCCTGGAAGAGAAAACTTCTAAGCATTAAGTTCGCTTACGTACCTACTTTCTATTTTTCTTGTGTTAAAGAGTTTAAACAACGAAAACATTATCGGATTGAGGAGTTGGAATCCGTAGTAACAATAAGAAAATCCATAGGTACTTTGTATCACACTAATATTATAAAGGAGAAAGTTTATATGTGTGTGTGTGTGTGTGTGTGTGTGTGTGTGTGTGAGTATGTTTGTTACCCCTTCACGCAAAAACTACTGGACGGATTGGGCTGAAATTTAGAATAGAGATAGATTATACCCTGGATTAGCACATAGGCTACTTTTTATCCCGGAAAATTAAAGAGTTCCCACGGGAATTTTAAAAAACCTACATCCCCGCGAACGAAGTCGCGGGTATCAGCTAGTTCATAATATCAATACAATTTACCATTATCTGATCTTGAATCCTAGTGGTTTAGGTATGTGACCTGTAAAAGTTCTTAGTCCTGTAGGAATAAGTATCAGGATTAAAAAACTGGAGCCTGAAGCTTACAGCGGATATGGAAACAAAATTCGTGGAGAAAGTTCTCGAAAAATCGATTCAGTAGTAAGTAGCAGGTAATTGAAAATTCCATCGCAAGATTGGAATCAAACGAAAGTAAGGCTAAAATAAAACTGTTCAAAAAAGGATCACAATATAATTAAATGTTATCTAACCTAGAGGCCCGACTCGTGACTCGGAACACGTAATACTTCAAGCTCTAAGCTATTCCCGGGATGGTGCCTACTGAAATAATTCTTCACACTAAAAGGTAAGCAATAGGTATTACAAAGAATTTGGCAATGAATTTGGAATGCGAAACACTGTTGGAGGTACGAGTATATACCGTATAATATAAACGGCCTAGCCTTATGTGGTGATAGCCTGGATTCGATCTTGGGCAAGCACCTCTAACTCTTTGGAGTTATATGTGTTTTAAGCAATTAAATATCACTTGCTTGATGGTGAGCAAAAATATCGTGAGGAAATCTGCACATGCCTGAGAATTCTCTATTTTCAAGGATGTGTGAAGTCTGCTATTCGCACTTGGCCAGCGTAGTGAACTATGGCCTAAAACCTTCTTATTCTGAGAGGAGACGTTAATAGTGGCCGGAGATTGGTTGCGATGGTGTATATATACATTTACCATTTGCTTTTTGCAGCTGAATCTCTGTTTTAGATATTTCATTAGATTTTAGATTAAGGGATTACTATCCTCAGAATATGACGCGGAAAAGTCGTGAATCGTTAATGCTGTGTGAACAAATTATACGTTTTGCTCTTTCCATATTGTATTCTTCTAGAATTCGATTCCATTAGGAAAATAGCTCCATTTCTTTTCAACAAGTACTAAAAACAACAACTGATCAAATTGCAACGGGGAATAAAGAGAGTGCCTTGTTCCCGTTGCATTTGTATACCTCTTTATAGGTATACTTCGAACTCGTCATTAATTTCAAACGTCGCCGACGTCCTTCGATGCAGATGTTCTCTTGATACTGCAGATGCTCATCGACCATATAGTGTAGATAATAGTAGGTACCTACCTAATTACCTAAACTTTCTGCTCATTTTCTACAAAATCTTTTCTACATTAATATTATGAAGAGGTACCTAAAACTTGTAAGTTTGGGTATAGGAAGTAAGTAATATCCAGAACTAGTGAGCCGATTTTGAAAATTCTTTCACTGATACATAGCTACATTATCCCCGATTGCTATATGGGCTATAAATTATATCACGCGAATATAAATAGTCGCGGGCCAAAGCTTGTGTAATATAATTGGGTCAATTTGTATCTCGCCACTTGGGTTCTAGTGGAACGCTTTTGATCAAAGATGAACATTATTCAAGTCGGACTAATTAAGCTTTCCAATTTTCTTAATTGGTGAAGAGACTTTTTGTATTGTAGGTATCCACGCACAAAAAATAACCTACAAATTACTTGACAACAGAAGAGAAAGGGATATATAAAGATCGAAATAATTATAGGTTATACTCTTGGTTATACTATTCTATAATAATTATTATTTATTCATCTTAACTATTACCCATATCTTACTATCCATACTGTACATACAAAGAGGAGTAGGTTCTCAATGCGACCCTTAGGTAATTGAACGTATAGTAGGATGAATAGTATGCACCATGTGTATAATTCAAGTAGGCTATAGATAAATAGCAGAGCTAAATACATATGTAAGTAATTATTTTGAATAATTTATATTTTCTTGCTTCACGATAATAGTATCATGTACCTATTGTAAAATGTGTAAAGTAATCAACATTCCAAATACCGTCGAAATGTAGGTATGACTTCTACGTTATAACTTTTATTTTATGCATTCAGATTCAGTTAAAAGTATTCAAAATATATTCAAACATCACCCGTGTTTTGTTATTTACATTTTGCACTTTCGATGAATACAAACGATGCATATTCTGTGACTCGGACGGACCAATATTGTATACGAGTTTCCCGAAACTATTTTCTGTTCGTTACTAGTCTAGTATTGTACTTATTCAGAACCAGCAGAGCGACTGGGATTACGAGAGGTGCCTTCGTAATATCATCAACGTTTTGTAACGTTTTGATTAAATACTTACAGACAAACATACATCTCATACATAATATTTAAATTAAATAAATACCGATTTATAATGTGGTTTGTACCTAAGCTATGACTAAAACGAAACATTGTTTCTAGTATTTTACAATTGTTGAATAGTAGCGCCATCTCGATTATTTTGTTTTTGAATTAAACATCAAATCAAATCAAATCAAATCAAATTATTTTATTTGCTTAAATGCGGGTTAAATTGGTCTTACAAATTCGTATTTGGTATCACCACATTTGCCATGGAATGGAACATAAAAAATAATAATTATACGTATCCTTTAGTCGTAGCTACGAAATCCTCCATGTGCGGTCTGGCTTGCACATTCTTAGCCGGCTTTTTTCCTATTTTTTGAACGTATTCTAAAAAAGGAAAAACTGCTTTTGATTAGTAAAATTGCCATTTTCGTTTCCTACATGCACCCAATCCTCAGTTTTCAGTAAGTTTCAACAACACGTGACCTGAAAAACATTGGATCGGTCGGTTTAACGGACTATGAAATTCGAATCGCGTATTTTGTGCGAGCAGTTACGGTATTAATTTAAACTTTGTGGTGAACGTATAGGTAGGTAAACTTACGTCGACTAAATATGTGAGTATGGCTGAAACAATCTATACTTATAATGAAAATCACTCACGAAATACATAAAACCTGTTCAATATATTCAGAAATACGCTATCTACGAGTATGTTAGATATAATAAAAGGACAACGACCAAGATCAAAGTTCGATTCCGGGCACGCAACCAATAATTAATTTTAATCAATTAAATTTATTTTATAGGTATAATTTGCCTTAACCATGTAGGAAAGCATCGTGAGGAAACCCGCGGACTTGAGAGTTTTTTAAAATGTTCTCCATGGTGAGTGAAGTCTGCCAATCCGCCCTTGCGCGGCGTGGCCGACTATAACATAAGACCTTCTCATTCTGAGAGGAGACTCGGCAGCAATGGATTGATGATGATGAACAATCAAAATTGTAAATTAGAACAGACTATAAAAAAATTCTTACGCTAAACATTTTCAATTCTGTGTTCAGTGCAATTCAGTTTTGGAGTATGAATGGAGTAGAGTTTGGTTAAAAATAATAAGTAAAACTCTTTTACTGTTGAAATTATTTATATTCAATTTTAAATTTTCAGTGGGAACTTGGTTGTTGTTTGTATATTTTACTGTTGAGGTGAAGATTTTAAAAGAGGTATTAAAACTTTAAATTTTATTGGGATTTAATATATTTACATTAGTTTATGAAAAGGCGTTTACTCTAACATGCAAAGTACTTTTCATTCAATAAAGATGCTTATTATTTTAATATTCTTATTATTTATTATATTTAGATGATCTAAAAATCGGAGTACATCCGGTTGTTAGGCTCTAACAAAATACATGATTGCTCGTGTTTGGTACATAGCAAAGAGTCCCACCCTTTCCATAGCAAGTTCAATAAGTTATTTATTGATTTATCCGGGACAAATGGATCATAACTTTCGGTATATTTTGTTTATAACTTTGCTATTACTTTGTGGTAGAAGGCATTTACTACAAATAAACAGAAATGTTGTTATTATTTAGGAGTGACTCGATTTGTGTTGTGAAAAGTTGGAACCCCAGAAATAATGTTACAACTTATTTGATATGAATTTCGTCACATGGCTATTTTTACACACTACCCAAAAAAAGGTTGTAACATTTCAGATTTCATATATGTACAAGAAACTCACATACGTACATAAGTATGTATGTACGACGTACGTATGTGACTTTCTTTATTCCACCATAACTTCTTAATGCCTGATTTACATATGTATGGAATATCGTTCAAATCCTTATATTTGTCCCGAGTGACACTGGCTATAATTTTTTGACAAAAGTTTAATACGGTGGCTGTAGGGTAGGTATGTTGCCCATATTGAATATACGCTATAGTAAATCTTTTTAGCTAATTACAGCACTAGGCATTCGAAGCTTAGAAATGTAGACCTTAGGTACAGCTTGAAGAAATGCAAAAAGAAAGCGCTAAATAGGACTCTATGCAGATAATTTATTCATTTGTAAGAAATTCATACTTAGTACTAAAAGTACAAAATGTGGTCGACTGGAAGTACTTAGAGTAAGGCGCGTTGTAATTTGTGATAAATTGATAATATAAGACCCAAACCCCTAATAGCTTTTTGATGATGCAGTATCTGATAACATACATTAAAAGCTGATGGCTGAACTTACTTAAATGAGAAGTATTCAAATTTGATACCGACGACCATTTTAGATTTACTTTCTTTAATTATTATCTTTGTAAGGTTCGTAGGTACGAGTATATAAGCTCTTTCAAACCCATAACTTTAACATTATTATTTGGATTAACAGATAGGTAGGTAGTTTTATTTTATAAATAGTTTCAAATCATCACTACCCATAATATTATAAGCACTTACTTAATATGTGAAAGTATGTTTGGTTGTTGGTTTGTCCTTCAATCATCCCGCAACAGACGACGGGTCAATGTAATTGACCCGTCGTCTAATTTTAAATCTTGTCGTCTTGTAATTAAATGAATTTGCATGAATATAGTTAAAGACCTGGAGGCTACTTTTTATCCTGGATGAAAAAGCTCCCGCGGAATTTAAAAGACCTATACCTATCCACGGGGCCGAAGTCGCAGGCTAGTAATAAATAGGGTGACGAATAGCAATTTAATTCATTTTGACCTTTGACTTTGACTTTGTATATGGAGTTCGTTATGAGATTTGGTCGGTCAGCTCAGTTACCATAACTTTTTTGCTCGAATATAATGTGGATAATATATAGTTCGAAAGATTCGATGCGTCGGGATTACGAGGTATTTGGTTGCAGGGTGACCTCGCACTGGAAAGCGTAGGGTTGGCAGACTCCGTACTAGATGGACAGATGAGATCAAACGAGTCACAGGCAGCAGCTACAATACAAACAGCACAATACAGTGGCGCATGCACCCCTACATAAGATATCTAGTTCCAGCAATGGATGTCTACCGGTTGAAGACAATGACGACAATGAACATTTCGGAGACAATTTTAAAAATATAAATATCTCTCCATTTTATCATGACTTTTATGTTTTTATACGTAAAACGCCGTAACATGGAACAATACTATTGTGATTTTTCAGATTTGTGAGAATCACGTCTAAACGACTCTACTGATATTCATTTCGCACGCACGGAGCCCAAGGAATGTGCAAAGATGCGTAGCGAGGGATGTGTGTTAAACCCATCGACAAGGCCACTTTATTTACATTACTTGTCACATCGTTGTTCTAGTTCCCAATTTTTAGAGTTCCTTACCTCAAAAGGAAAAACGGAACCCTTATTTGTTGTCTGTCTGTCCGTCCGTCCGTCCGTCCTTCGTGTCTGTCAAGAAACCTATAGGGTACTTCCCGTTGTCCTAGAATCATTAAATTCGGCGGGTAGGTAGGTGTTATAGCACAAGTACAAGGAATAAATCTGAAAACTGTGAATTTGTGGTTACATCATTTAAAAAAAATTAAAATGTGTTTCAATTTTCAAAGTAAGATAACTATACCAAGTGGGGTATCATATGAAAGGGCTTTACTTGTACATTCGAAAACGGATTTATTTTTATTTTTATGTATAATAGTTTTTGATTTATCGTGCAAAATGTTGGAAAAAATACCCGAGAACGGAGTGTGCTCGCGCACCCGAGTGTGGGACTCTGATTCGCACTTGGCCGGTTTTTTTTTTTATAACACCTGCCATCAATGAAATACTTACACCCCTCTGCCCACATGTCTTCATGATAATAAAACAAAACAAAAATTAAAAATGAATTGATATTGCAAAACGGATCAGGGAGAAGCCAATATTAGGTCAAGTGATTCGGCACATGTTTTGCATAATGGCCATCGATTTATGGTAAAACCATCAACTTTCCTTTGATCTTCCCTTTGAAGTAAGAATATAAATCAATGAATAAATTTAGTTTGCTCTAGGCTGTACGATTTGATGAATGGATATTGAATACTCATTCAAGGGCAGATTCCTTAAATGCTTAAATAATAGTACCAAAGTATCGTAAAAGTAACTTAACAATAAATGACTTGTTGCTTTGTTTAATAGGTAAAACCATTTTTGCTGATAATAAAGAAATTTCATCGATGCTACCGCCAGTGGCTGCGAGCCATTAACACCTTTATTACATCACAATAAGATGTTCCTCAGGATAACAAATGCCAATCATTTTATCTACCATTATTATATTATTTTATTTATTAGTATTTCTTTTTTGGCCGTATTATAGTCATAGGCATAGTAATAAATAATAATTTAAAACACAGATTCAAAATCTTTTAGAAGAGATAGTAACTCCTTTAGGTACTTTCGTCGAGGTCCAATTAGTTGGAATACCCAGTTCGAGCATGAAGAATTACTCTCTTGAATATTTTTATATCATTATAGGTATTGTAATAAAATAAAAGTAAAAGAAAAAAATCAAGTTTTAATTTTATTTGATTGCGTTTTTATTTTATTGCTTTGCTTTTACTATTTTTTAGTATCATTTTAGGTAATATAAGTTCTACTATGAAGAGAAAGAAAATATTTTCACTTTCTCCATATACTTATTATATTACTGGTTTTCTCATTTAGGTGTAATGAAAGTTATTAACAAACAGTAGGCAACCGCGTGATGGCCCATTCAAAAGATTAATGGAATCCGATTCACAATGCATAACTAGAGACAGCGCGGCGCCGAGAATGGAGATACGAGGAAGCGCGAAGACGACACTGACTGAACGCTCTCACTTCAAAAGCTTTTACAAGGTTTGTGTAGTGCTGCGATCAAAAACTGGGTCGCTGGTCGTGATTTGTGTCTATTTAAATTCCAAATGCGGCGCGCAAGTGCAAATAAGAATTCATGCACAATGCATTCCAATGCCGATGTAGGTCAGTCGCATCTCACAATAATTACTATGGAAGACGAAGTGCATTTACTGGATCGCAGGGCGCACTTACGACATCGATGAGCTGGCTGAGCTTAAGCTTGATGCAGACGCGAAGTACGTCGGTCGTGTTGACGACGGGGCGCACGAGTTTGTTGTAGTTGGACAGCAGGTCGTCGTAGAGGCGCTTGGCGTCGGGGTTGCCGGCGGCGACGGCGCGCACGAGGCAGCAGGCCGCCAGCCACCAGACGAGCGCGGCCATCAGCTCCCTGGCTCGGGCATCGTTACGTAAGGGGCGCGGCGCAGCGAGCGGCCCGGGCGCGGCGCGGTGCCGACTGCCGCGCGACCCGCCTCACGCCCGCGCCGCCGCCCGCCCTCGCCTGCCTCGCCTCGCCTCGTCTGCCTTGCTGTATTTTCCGCGCCCTCGGCCTCGCTCCCTGCCACCGCGCGCCCTTCACGACTCTAAACTCTTTCGTATTTTGATCAGGTTCTGACTTGAGTAATTATCGCTAAGCTTCGTCAACTTGCGGCGCTGTTGTGAATTGCTTATTACTATTCTCAGTACTTGAGAATAGTATTTGCCTGTACAAATAATTACCAGCTGAATATTGGATTTTTTGTATATGAAACTACTTCCCAATAGTACCTATTTTCCTGAACAATGGTCGAAGGTGCGTAATAAAGTTTGTAGTTCCCAATTTTCTGAATGAAACCTAAAAAAAAGTTTGTTTGTCTGTCTTATGCGTTCGCGCATTGTTCATCCAATTGAATTGAAACCTTATACAGTTGTAGTCAGTCAATTGCGTGGAGGTTTTTGACACATCATAGTACAATAGGCAAGCTCATCGCGTTGAAAAACATGCCGGATATAAGCTAGTTCGTATAACAAAATCAATTTACAATTTTTATGATGCCGGAACAAATAAAAAGTCACTAAAAAGCAATAGCCCTTTTTTCAAAAAAATATTTGATTATAAAAAGCTTTATATATCTGACAATAAAATCCTTTCGACAATAATATTATGCATTCGTTGAACTAAGAATGTTATGCCTCTTCCTAGTGAATCCAGTAATCTATAAATACTTCCGAGTCGATAAAGCTGTGACCCTTGAAGCACTCTTTATTGACGCCTATATACGGCCAGTGAAAACAATGTCTCATAAAATAAAAAAACTTGTTGTACACAAATGCTTAGTTTGCACAAGTGTAAATTAAAAATTTATAACACCCCCGACAAGTGAAGGTTACAGTAACTAGAAAAGAGCTGATAACTTTCAAACGGCTGAACTGATTTTCTTGGATTATAGCTACACTCTCGATCAAGCCACCTTTCAAACAAAAATAAACTAAGTTAAAATCGGTTCATTAGTTTAGGAGCTGCGATGCCACTGACAGATACACACGTCAAACTTATAACACACCTCTTTTTGGTTCGGGGGTTAAAAAATAAATTAAAACATGGTCTATAAATTTTACCGCAAACCTTAACACAGTGTAATTAGGGTTATTTTGATATTGCGTGGTCACTGGTCTCATTCCAAAAATTTTGCATTTTTTAGAAACAAGAGAACTCAATTCCAAAATTCCATTACCTTTGCCTACGTCCCTCGAACTTCGTAGTTGGTATATGTAGCTGCGTAGCTGTCGTAGCTTGCGTAGCACAGTGACGAATGAGTTTGTTATTGAGTAACATCGGTGACCAACTGATCGGAATAGCATGGACACGGTAACGCAATTTATCGTTCAGTTTTCGTTGTGGACAACTAAATTATATATCCAGTGAGATACGCAATAAGACCACAGGACCACTAAATTAATGCTATCAGATCTTGTTGTATTGTTTAGTAGCCATTTATGGTAGGTTATTTCAGACAATTTGATAACAGACAATGGGCAAAATACAAAAATCCTCAGAGTGACCACTTCAAAAATATGATTTTAAGTTCTCTACGATGAATCGACTTTACGAAAAAATGTTGGGAGACTCCAAAATGTGACTTAACTAAAGATATGATGGAACCATTTAAAACTAAGCCTGTCTTGCACCTGCACCTTGAACACAATACTGGTCTTCGGGGGACTTTATCCCTAGTTACCGAAACTAATATCGTTCTAAGTCAATAATTTATTCAATAAATAAAAATAGAAAATTATATTACATTATTATATTATAAACTACCTACTTAGTTTCAAAAGTGACCACATGATGACCATAATTATTTTGGCCATAGTTCTTTATTTTAATTACGCTTTAAACAATTGAATATATGCCATCCAGATTAAAATTTACTAACCAATTCAATTACTGGTTAGTTTTTAATCTGAATATAAGCGGATTAATATCATTGGGTAATAAATTTTGTGGTTTATAGGTAAACACTGGGGTAAAATTCGATTTGGATTTTACTAACCAAATATTCAAGTAAGTAATTATATCAAATAGGTCCAATTCTCTTCAGGTTTCAAACACGTAAAACTCTAATAAATCACTACATATAATAAAATAGCTCTTCACTTTTGCTGTAATGTATACAGGTACCTAGATTATATCTACCGAGTAAGGCATAGTATATTAAAATAGGTAGGTACTTTTGCGAATTAACAACTTTGCTGTTTATATTATTCTCATAACACCATTGAGTATTCTCAATTATTTTTTTCTTAGGAACGCGGTCGGCACACGGTTAGCACAATAATATATTAAGTATTACTAGTAAATTGTAGTATGTACGAGTAGGTATTTTATATCAAGATACTCGCATTATTACAAAATCAAAGCCTTTTTCAAAATAGACGCCATAGTGCACTCTTTGATTGCCAATTATTGAATTTCTAAGATAAAATAATTCATGTAATAATCATAAGTCATTGCGTCATAAACTTAAAGGGTAAAGGCAATTTAAAACACTAAAATCGGAAACGAAAATTCAATTTGTTATGGGTGTACCAGCTATAAAATCCGCTACTACTAAGAACAATTTACTTCAAATCTCAAGTTACACGAACATAATTGGCCCGTTGACCTTCGAGACCCTTTTATTTAACGGTATTAGACATATAATATATCAAAGTTACACGAGAAAGCTTTTCAAAACTCGGGTAAAAGATTTTTCCATTTCACAGAACATTCGTCTCAGTTGTATGTCGTTGTCTGGATTAGACTAACAATAAGTTATGTGTCTTGACGCTAGATCTACTCTACGTCTCCCACTCAGTACTACGATACTGTCGCAATATTCAAGTAGCTATATTCGCATTATTTAAAAAAAATATTATTATTGATTCTAACAGAGCCACTGATAAAGCCTCCCCATTAAAGGTCCCCATTAGGTCTGCCTACAGTACTCTATAACATGCCAATCACAGACAAAGGGTTTTTTTTAAAGTGGCGGGCAAAACTGATGTCGGAAGGGCGCTCCATATGAAATTATATCTTAAATACTTAGATAGGTATAACACACCTGTTTTAAGGCAACGCTGTCAGTGGTGTTCTTAATTTTATAACCTAGAAGTGATTAACAAGTAATAAAGCCCCCCTTACAGCCCAATTTGTAAATGTCTAATTTCTTTTTGTTTGAAGTTGTTACTTACTGGGTAGGTACCGATCATTCAAATTCCCTATTTAATTTCAAGTGCTCATTTCCTGCGATAAGTTTTTCCAATTCTTTTGTTACAGTTTAGAAATATTACGTCTGTTTATTTATTTCCTACCTAGTACCTACCTACGTAATACGGTATCATTGAAGGAATAATCCCAAAGGAATTACATTTTCCTCTATCGCGTCGTCCTTGCTTAGATAACGTTCAATTTTATCGTGGGCTGCTGTAAACGACAAATTACTATTGGTTTTTATTAGACTTACTTTTAGTGCTGTTAAGATCAAAGAAAATATAGTTAGACTGAAAATAAGATTTGCTTTCAAGTAAAGGTACCACGTATCTATGCAATAGATTAGGTGTATGAGAATTTCGATATAAAGTAGGAATTATTCGTATAAGTATGGTTATTTGAATATGTCTATGCATAAATGGAAAATTTTTAGTTTCAAAATAGTTGTATAGACGCTCTATAAAATATTGAAATTCATTCTATACTGGGTTTGTCTACTACCTATGGCTAACCGCAAAGTTAGTTACCTAACTATAACTGTAATAATAATTATAGCTATACGATAATAATATGAACGAAGATGAATGATGCTTAGTATAAGTAAATACGGATTTAGGCTCACAGCTGCTTCCCGCGCAGTCAAACAAGAAAGTCAAACAAGCTTTGTTCCCGGGATAACGTAAACGACTTTATTATAGTTTGTCATAATAAAATTCCGACGAATTCTATAATAAAAAAACTGGTCAAGTCGAAGGGCACTGATCGTACAAGCTTCTAATTTTTTTTGTGATGTAACCACAAATTCTGTTTTCGGATTTATTCCTTTACTTGAGCTATAAGACCCACCTACCTACCAAATTTCGTAATTCTAGGTCAACGGGAAGTACGTACCCTATAAGTTTTTTGACAGATACAACGGACGGTTGGAACTTGGACCGACAGACAGACAGATAGACAGACAATAAAGTGATCCTATAAGGGTTCCGTTTTTCCTTTTGAGGTATGGAACCCCAAAAGCAAACCAAGCCTCAAATTTTACGAATTTTATGAATGACGGGATTTCTTAAGGAGTAACATTTTCACGATCAGCAGTAGTTTTGAAGTTATAAGCGAAGATGTACCAGTAACCAAACTAACACAACCTTTTAGAAATTATCTATTCATTGGAAATACCAAGTAAAACAAATAGAAAAAGAAGAAAATAGAAAAAGGTATAGATTCATCCACCTCCAAAAAACCTCACATCAGAATAATTTTAATACACACAGTCTTCTCAAACAACTTATGTACACAATGGTACGTGTCTGCTTTATATTCTATGGTGCAATATTTGCTCATCAGTCATAAATTACAGGTCTATAGTAAAACAACTGTTTACATATTACTAACAAAATGAAAAATATAGTAATAATTTTAACTTTGTGCCTAACAGTGCAGTTGGTAAAGACATTTTCTAAACTTTATAAAATTACGTATTTATTTAGAAGTATTTCTACAAAATATAATGTAATTCAATGTTGTCTGTAATCAATTTTACTTACCTCCCGACACAGAAAAGTGTAGATATATTAAGCTTGAAGCTTTAGTACCTACGGGCTACGAGTACAGATCTGTGTGTGTGTGTACGTATGCCTGTGACATAACCATTATATCTCAAACGGATGGGCCGATTTGAATGTAGTTCTCTTCGGAGGCGGGTTTATTTTGTTGCAGGTGATTTAAATGTATTGATAGTTGTATTTTTATTTCCAGGTCAACACTGATCCAACATTCTTTAGTGGGCTAAGTATGATATTTGATAGAGTGAAATATGGCATTAGTAAATTAGTGAGTGACGTAAGATATGATTTGGAGAATGTTTTCAACTGCACCATTAAAGCTGTGAATGTTTTGATACATGCTAGCAAGAATTAAAAATAATTTATAATGAATTAGAATTTTTTAGTTGAACTCCAACACATTCAGGTCTGCTGTGATAGCCTAGTGGTTAGAACCTGCGGCTCCTAATCGGAGGTCGGGGGTTCAATCCCGCGAACACAACTCTAACTTTTCAGTTCGTTTTAAGCAATTAAATATCACCTGCTGTAACGCTAAAGGAAAACATAGTGAGGAAACCGGCATGCCTGAGAGTTCTCAATGGTCTCAAACGTGTGTGAAGTCTGGCAATCCGCAATGGGCCAGCGTGGCAGAATATGGCCTACACCCTTCTCACTATGAGAAGAGACCCGTTCTCAGTAGTGGGTCGGCAATGGGTTGGTCACATTCAGGACATCGCACATTACACAGACTCGACGCGGATTCCCCTCCGACTTGTCACACTCGACTCACAGTAAAGCATGGAAAATTGGAAATGTGAGTTTTTCATGTACTTACCTCACGGAATGGAATTTTTTAAAAATTAATTTCTTCTAAATCTTAAATTAGTAATTTGAAAAAAAGAAAAAAAACTTTACTTCGGTTACTTATTTAGCTAGATTTTAATTTTGATTCTGCTGATAGTTGTCCACTCAGCTTTCATTCATTTTAACGCTAAACTTCTTTAAATTAATTCTCTAGTTATGTACCATTTTTTCATAGTTTTCAATCGGCTTCCGATTGACGTTTTTCCTATCAGCCCCTCGTCGGCGGAGGACATTGACTAATGACCTGGACAAAAATCTTGCTCATTTCGACCGAATCGTTCTTGACTCGAGTGGCTCTCTTGGATAATGTTAACGTTTTCCCCTAATCTTTAAAAACTGGTGCAATAAAATTAGATTTTCTCCGCCATACCTTTTTTAATTCTTTTGGTTTCTTTGCTCTTTTCTTTCGATGTTAACCTGCCTACCTTATACAGCACATTTTTACGATATCGATCGTGTACTATGCTTATATCTATGTCTACCTTATGTGTTTAGTTTGTTTTATTAACAAAAACCTTAGGCCCAGTTTAAACAGACGTCAAACCAAAGAATATTTAATAGTAAGTATAGCTACCTACTTTACAGGTTAAACTCGTATTTTGGGTTTTTAACGTCCAAACCACTCCTAATTTTTTTTTTAAATAAAATATTTGCCATGTTATTCATTAATAATATTCCCCTTTTCTCTCCAACTAAGCGTACAGCTTGTGGGAAGAGTAGGTACAACAAAAGTACAACGGGTCGTAGTTATTAGGTACCTATGCTTTCACACGGACCAAGGGGAGGTCTGACTTAGATTTGTACTAAATTAATCATGTAAAGAAACTTCCTAGAGCATAGAATAATCTATCGTTTTACAACATAGTGCCTGTTCTTCTTATAATAACCCTCCTTTAGGCTTCGCCGCAGTTGGGTACAAAGAATAAAGATAGGTAGATATTATATTGCATACTACGCAATAGATAAAACGTTAATGTTACTATAGATGCCCGCGGCTTCGCTCGCGTGGATTTAGGTTTTTTAAAATCCCGTACGGACTAAATAGGATAAAAAGTAGCCTTTGTGCCCCCCCGAGAAGCTATTATCTCTGTAACTTTTCTTCAAAATTGGTTAAGCAAATGAGCTTTTAAAAACCCCGTAGGAAAGTTATAGCCTATGTCTGTCTCCGGGATTTAAGCTATATCTCTGTACATTTCACCGAAATCGCTTAAATGGCTGGGCCGTGAAAATCTTGCAGACAGACAGACAGACTGACAGAAACACACACACACAGTATGGAAGTTTGGATTGTATATTTTGTAACCATAAAATAGGTAGGAAACTGCCTGCTTAGTGAAGATTAAAATTATACGTAGTTAGCCGTGAAGGTACAATGTACATTTGTTTGTTTTGTAGACACTTGTGCATATATTACTCCGAATTTAATATTATGATTTTAAACAGTGTAGAGTTAAGCCTTTTATGATGTTAATTCAACACTTTGGCAGTTATTTAACAAAATCGATGTTCATTAAAATTGTTTGTTTCCTAACTTATTATCTTAATAGCTCCTTACTCAATTCTTTAAATAATACAATTACTGGCAACGCCGCACGAGGCATCGTAGGATAGGTACCTATGTACATCGCAGTTTATACAAAAGAGGCTTGTGACGGCATGGGTCATAGTGATATGACGGGCCATGCTCGCACTAGACTGGCTTCCTGTTCCATATTGCAGGTTTCCTCACGATGTTTATTTCACCGTTAAAGCAAGTGACAGCGGTGACAGCTTAATAAAACGCACATAACTCCCTGGACCCCCAAATAGGAGGCCGACATCTGAACTACTAGGCAATCATGGCTTTTTAGGTAAATACCTATAGAAACCGAATATGTGTAGCAGCTAATTTTAACATCGTAAATCCAATCTAATGGTACAACTATTTGCAATACATTAATTAGGTACAATCTGGCATGAAGTCTCGAAACAGTGAACTTAAATATTTATTGCCCCAGCAGGAATCATGGTTAAATCCTAAGTATAAGTTGTTGAGCAAACATTTAGAGTGTGTGAAAATCTTAAACGCGCATGACGCGCACATAGCAACCCGCTGTATAACTCGCAAAAGTTGTACCAGAATTGAATCAACTCAAATATGTATATATATATAATAGGTTAAAAACCGGTCAAGTGCGAGTCAGACTCCCGCACCGAGGGTTCCGTACTCAGGTATTTTTTTCGACATTTTACACGATAAATCAAAATGATAGGTACACCACTTGGTAGGCGTAGGTAGTTATTTTACTTTGAAAATTGAAAATGTAATTATTTTGTTCATGGACATATTTTAATAAATTTTTTTTGTGACTAATTCACGGATTTCGGATTTTTTCCTTTACTTGTGCTATAAGACCTACTTATCTGCCAGATTTCATGAAGTACCCTGTAGTCTTGACAGACATTACAGACGGACAGACAGACAACTAAGTGATCAAATTATAAGGGTTCCGTTTTTCCTTTTGAGGTACGGAACCCTAAAAATTATACACACTTACGCGCGCATTCAATACCTACGTAACGCCCTAACGTGCTACTTCCATCATGGTTTGCGTATAAATGTTTGTCAATAATTTCGTTCTTCCAAGAAAATAATTAGGTAGCTTTTAACTAGCTATTACTGCTATCCTATAACCCATGATGTAGCTGTAGAAGAATAATAGTAATTTATATACCCACCTTATCCATGAACTTACGAGTAGGTAGGTATTGTCTATAATAAGGTTAACTTTATTAAAATAAAAGGCGGAAATGTGACAAAATACTTTTAAAATTATAATCAGATACCTACGGTTAACATATTTTAAAGTCTAGCCAGATCAAATTGCTGTCCTTTGAATAAACTGTTTAATACTTTGTCAGAATGTTGGCTATCGGCAACTATTTTCTTTGCATTGTTTACGTCATCGGAACTGACTGACGTCGATTTAAAAAACGACGCTAAAGAATCCATACCCATGCTAAAGATAGATTCTTCTTTTTTCACTGATTTGGGTTGACTATATTGTGTTTGTTTACGTTCCTTGCCATCTGTTTTACGATGTATCTCTTCTTTACTGTATATTTTTAATGCCACATCTTTAAAAGTTATAGTTGAATTAGTATTACTATCTTTAAGTTTTATTGATAACAAATCTTGAGAAGTCCTTTGAGGCGACTGTTTTTCTGTTGTTGAATTTAATTTTTCATATTTTTGAAGTTCTCCTTTTAATTTTTCTAATTCATGTTTTTCTAATATTTGTTGGCTATTGATTTTTAAATGCATTCGGTCTATTACTTTATCGAAAATGCGACCGATTTCGCTAGCTTCTGTTTCGTTTTTACTGTTTCGCCGTAAATCATTCAAAAGTTGAATTTTATCCAAAATAGATTCCACAGGTGGTTTGTTATTATCGAATTGCAATTTTTTGATTTCATTTTTAACATTTTCTGATATGTTTTCCGATTCCTGCTTTATTATTTTACTTATTTCGGCTAAATGATTAGCATCAAAAGCCTTATTGGGTGCAATTTTTAGGTCCATGTTCTGTTTATCTAAAACGTTAATTATTGTTTTATTAACATTGTTGATTGAATGTTCAGACTCGTGGGAAATACGCCTCGAGGAATGTTTATGATGAATAACCGAGTGTTTCCGAATTTTAGAGACAGTTTTGGTCTGAGTACCATCTCGGAAATTCAAATCTTGCTCTTTTGGTTTCTCTGTACCTTTACATCTTTGGTTGTATAGTCTACGTTGATCAAGCAGTCCGTTTTGAACCAGCACTTGTTCAACCGCTGATATAGTACAATAAAAAGTGTCCTTGACGTCAGTGACGACATCGCCTAATAATTTTCCAAATCCTTGATTTATATTAGACACGGCGCCACGAATGTCGTCCAGAAAAGACGCTTGAGCCTGCAACGTAAAAAACAAATATCTTAATTATTCTGGACTTGATTTGTTAGATATGAGCACAAATAGATTTACAATCTATACTGCGCATATACACAAGTAATACTTACTTTTAGAAACAGAAGAATAAAAACAATTAATGAAAGTCCCCTCATTATAAACGAAACAAAATTAAAACCATATCAACACAGACACAACCTATATGAAAGAATTAATGCGTAGCTACTATTAATTCTCTATAAATATCGAAGACTAGTTAGTTGTTACCACTAAAAAGAAAAGTGACGTCTATTTGCTGAAGTAAGCCACGGGTGGGCCAGTTGTTTCGCACTTGTGCAAATATTTGTTTCACATTACTACTACTACTTCGCATTATACCGAGCTATATTGGAATATAAGCCAAATTAATATTAATGAATACACGATTAGCATATTATTAATTTTATACAGGAAACAAATAAAACGTCCATATAGTTAATAGTCAAGATTTTATTTATTTAAATATACCCTACACTCTCTTATATCACAAACAGTTAGACTAATTGATTTTAACAATGTGCCGTTAAATAATAGATACCGTATCATAGAATTCATAGAAATCATAAAATTCTGAGTTCTGATTCGCACATTGTAAAGCTTAACTAAAATAAACTATGATAGAGCAAGAACGAGCAA
Organism: Maniola jurtina; assembly: GCF_905333055.1. Taxonomy (NCBI): domain Eukaryota; kingdom Metazoa; phylum Arthropoda; class Insecta; order Lepidoptera; family Nymphalidae; genus Maniola; species Maniola jurtina. Next base: position 10,065,764 of record NC_060036.1, on the reverse strand, counting down.
ATGACATGATATTGTAACCAAGTGAAATCGTAATAAAAATAATAAAAACACAACGATCCAAATAAATACAATTAATGTTGAGATATGGCAAAGTTCTCACTCTAACAAATAAATATTTTAAAAGTATTATCTACAAAGTTAAATATAAAATAGGTACAACAAATTAGGCAGTATAATTGTTGACAGTAAAGCTGAGTTATTGCACATCAATATCAGCAGCTTTGTGATAAAATGTTGATCATTTAGGAATATATACATATTTCGCCTATTCACAAAATAAATGATCTATTAAAGGAATATCAAAAATTATTTAAAATGCTTCGATTTTATGGAAATTACAAGTTATTAAATTAAACTTAAATTCAAATTTTATATGTTATTAACTTACAAGTTCACCTAATAGCGTCTGATATAATTATTGTCACATTAATGTAATTTTTACTTCAAATGGCAACAATATACCTACTTACAAAATTTTGAAGACTTTTTATAATAAATCTAATAAACTTTTACTTTTAACACAATTTTTTTGACCAGAAGGTTTTATTCATGTCGTTTTAGCCACTCGCCATGTTACGCCTACGCGAGTGACAGTGATCTTAAAATCTTATATTTTCGTAAATCACTCCTAAAACCATCTTTGAGCTGCCAGCATGAAACTAATTAATCACAGATTCATTTCTCGATGTTGTATTGGCACTTATTGAGCAAGATTTTCCAAGTATAACATTTAATAGTGTGTATTGCCAGGTATTCTGTTCTATAATATCAACAATGTTTATATGATTTCGAGAGCTTTTACACAAACACTTTAAATACAAAAATTCATTTTCAAGATTTTGACGCAGCTGACTCAGTTTATGAAACAAGGGCTCTCATGGATTTTGATCTTTGATCATTTAGAGTTTTTGAGATTTTAGTACCTACTCATTCATTTGGTAACTATAACCTAGAGAAAAATATAATTTTAAATAACTGACAATTAAAATACATTTTTCTTTTCCATTTAACGTTACATGGCAATTCATTCATATCAAAATTATAACTTAATCATACTACTTATATTACATTTATATTTAACATATTCGATTATAGTATTTATATCTTAGCTTAATGTAGGTACGCATTCGCAAGCAAACATCGCAGTATATTCAAAACCTAGAAGAAGATTTTGTTTTACGAAAGTGGAATTGAAGCCTATTGGTGCCGCCACATTGCAGGTATAAAATGTTTTGAAACATTATTGAACAATCTATAAACATTTGATAGTTTGCTACAATTTGTGACAAAAGTTCACCAACAATGCGGCGATTCTCTTGTTCTCTTGAGAATCTGCATCTCTTTCTTTTTAACATTGCTAAAAAGGACGGAACATGAATTTTCAATTTAAATATACTAAATTTTAGTGCATGCTACTTTAAACAATATGCTCGCGACTGGCAGCTACAGTCACGAGGTTTGTGAGTTCTAAATTAAATTTAAAACTCAAACTGCGTCCGTCTCTTTCATATTACATTGGTAGGAACAAGGAAGGATACTCTAAAATTTAGTTGTGATCAGTACCAATGTTCAATAACGTTTTATAACATTTTATAATTACAGTGTGACAGCACCATAACGTTTTTAGCTGGTCTGAAAAGTACGAAGGTGCGGTATATGCGTAGCCGTGATTTTGCACCAAAAACATTATATATCATGTGTAATGTGCATGTTTGACAGGTCGTTGTATGTGACGATTCTCCTCACTTGTTTTGTTTAATTTACATTCACACTGAAAATAATTGGGTTAATTTTTTGACAGATTTAGAGATTTGTCGAAATGTCAAAAAATTCCCTCTTCAACAAGTTACATGATAATGCAAACGCAGTTCGATATATTAACAAAAAATAGAAATTTAACATGTTTTTATGTACATTTTCCTCAGTGCAAACTCACGGTAACATAAAAATATTAAAAAAACACTTTACAAGACATTATTTGTACAATATTCATAAACGTATATCGTCAAAATAAAAGACAATTTAATATAATAAAAAAGCTGTCACCTTTAAAATAATAATAATTAATTATATTCATCTACATATTTAAAATTATAATTGTTTAAAATTTGTAAATATACAACACATAAAGGTGTTCATTTTAATATATTAAATGAAATCTATATAATACATGTATAAACGACATGTATAAAAGAATAAATAGCTGACAAATAAAGCTACATTTCTTCAAAATTAATAAAAACATGCTCAGTGGAATGTAAAGAGTGCATCCACTAAATCGATTTTACCTTTAATATAAAAAATGGGTATAGTTAAAAATAAAGCGTATAGAAAAAAAAACGTAAAAATAATCAAAAATAAAATATTATATTAAACTAAAAAATCGTTATCGAACTATAATCCATCCAATAAAATAAGTTCCATTGAGAGGTAAAGTTTGGTTACTTCTAGTACCAATATCAAAGTGCAGCTACTTCATTTTATGAGATAACTACACACCCCGTGTACTTGAGGATGTAGTAAAGACAACACCACACTATACATAATTTATACGCAGTCAGTGTGAAATAAAAAGGAGCAAAATATTACCATCCTTGCTAATATTATAAATGCGAAAGTGTGTGTTTCTGTCTGTCTGCTACGTTTTCAAGGCTCAACCGCTGAACCGATTTTTAATGAAATTTGGTACAGAGTTAGCTTACATCCCGGGAAGTTCCTACGGGACTCCTAATAATCTGTCCGTTAAACCGATTTATATGAAATTTGGTACAGAGGTAGCGTACGTCCCGGAAATTAACTTCGGCAACTTTTTATCCCGGAAAAGCAAAGAGTTACCGCGGTATTTTTAAATAAACCTAAATCCACGCGGACGGAGTCGCGGGCATCATCTAGTAAAAAATATTTAAGAAAATAAACTATTGAAATAATATAAATCGCAAAGAAATCTTAGTAATAAATTGTATAAAAAAATTACGAAAATCATAAGAAAAACATGGCTCTGGGCTTATAATAATGGATATCATTATATCTTAAATACGAACTGTATTGAAATATATTATTGAGCATTTGAGTTAGTATTAATATTATTTATTACTTACTACTTTTTACATTACTCATTATTTATAAAGTAAAAAGGTAATACTTTTTGCTTGGTAATACTTATACCACTTTTCATAAACAATTATCTGATATGTACCTATAAAAAAGATAACGTAAAATCGAGATACATTGAAGTATAAGATTTTAAAATATTCAATTTAGTTACACTTTTGTTCCACTCACAGTAATTATTTTTTACTTCATATTTTTTTGTAATTAGTAAGTATATGAAGCTTTTTTATACTATAATATGACAACCTTCACGATATGAGTTAATTGTGTTTCGTGATTAACACGTAAGCTACTTTTTATCCCGGAAAATCACGCGGGATTTTTAAAAAACCTATGTCCACGCAGACAAAGTCACTGGCATCATTTAGCAAATTTTACAAAGCAATCTATTTACCAGAAAGATTCCGTTATAAACGCCATGCTCACGATACTTTGTTATACTTCAATACTTGTAATATCAGTTCACAAGATGGATAAGGTAGATTTCTTAACATTATAATTTTAAATTGCATGAAATATAAATATTTTTAATTATTTTTAATATAACTATCATAAGTATATCTAATCAACATTTTTATTTTCATTAAAATAAAAATAACAAGAGATCTTTAACAAATATTTCGCACATTATTATACAATGACATCAATTTCCGCTCAAAAGGACCCACAAAAGGTATATCAAAATATAATTTTATTAGAATAATTTAGAAAATAATTGATCAACTCTTCTATTTATTGATTACAAGCTAATGTGACTAATTCTGTTGTACACAATCTCTAAACAAACTAAATGGGCAAGTCTAAATCCAAGTCCAAAGCCAATCCTTTTTCACAGGAAACATTATGAAAGGGATAGCAATATTAAGACGTCATTTTAGTTTTGTTTAGAGATTGCGTTTAGCCATATATCGCTTAACATAAGAATTAATTACTTAACTTTCATGCGTTACTGTTACAAATATTGAAAAAGACTTTAAAGCTATTGTCTACCAACCAGAACCACGAACTTTCGGATTTTTGACATTCTACTTCTATATTCTTCATTGTTGAATGAATATATTTTCTTTGCTTTTTCCTTTGTAGATATTGCGTAGAAACTTTTAAAGCAGATTTACTCGGTATTGTCAAGGGGTACTGACGTCATCATTGGGCGGGTCCTCTCTCCTTGGCGGCGTGGGTGGGTTAAGGGGCGGCGGGCCGAGGGGCACCTCCTCGCGGGGCGGGGGGAGCGGTGCTACGTGCAGCTTGGGCAGGGGAGGGATGGGCGGCGTGGGCGTGTCACCCCGTGCCGTGTTGGCTTGTGGATTGGCTGGAATACCGTTGTTCATCCGCTGGTAGTGTGGCTTCCACGTGTTCGCTGGCGGTGTGTAGTTGAGGTGGTCGTATTCCATTTCTGAAATAAAAAGTGCACTTATGATACGAGTATACCATTTGAACCCGCTAAAAAGGGAGCATTCCCCAGAATTACTATGATTTCGCTACCTTAGGTACCTTAAGGCTTATAGGAACATAAAACTCACTCTGCAAAGATGAAACTAGCATAATAAATCTTGTAACGGGAATCGGCTACCAATCCATTTCGATCTCATAAGAGAAAGAAAGATATTATAGAAATAGTTTACCTACGTGACGGAAAGAGAGGTGTTTATTTAACTTTACTGCACAGCATCGTAATAAGAGTCGCCATTTCAATTTTAAAGTTGAGATGCTCAGTTAGAAAGAAAAAGATTATGATTACATATTACTCTAATCACTAGAATTAAATACAAATATAATCAATCTCAAATAGTTTCTTACTTACTTAGTAATAGTACAAATGCGGGATTTTTAGAAATCCTATATCCACGCGGACAAAGTTACGGCATCATCTTGTAGTTTAGTAAAATATTTGGAGCCAAACTCACCATATCCCTCTTTGTGTTTAATCTCGTCATAAACATGGTCCAACTTATTGTCATCGTCGATACAATGGTACAACTTCGGATTCGTCATATCCGCGTCCTTGTTCTTCATAGAATAGGGATCATATGCTGAAACAAATTCAGTAATAATATAATCAATAATTATTTATTCCAATATCAAATTAAAAACAAAGCATACAAAATTGACTGACTATACGTCGTTTCGTCACTTTGATAATAATAATCAATGTGACAGAACGACATATCTTGATAATAATATATTGTTATCCCTGTCATAATGCTCCCAGTAGAAAAGGATAGCATTAGATTTAGACCTGTCAATTAAGTTTAGCTAAGAAATTGTGAACAGGAAAATTAGGCACAATATTGTTCACTTTTCGTAGTGTACAACAATTAATAATAAAGCCACTGAGAATGGCATGGGGATCCACACTGCCAATTTATCCCGACAGGTGGCGTATAAGCGAAGCGACCATAAAGGTAGTATCATCTGAGGAACCGGCTATACAGAGCTGTCAAACGTCGTAATTAAAAAAAAATTGTCATGTAAACATATGAAACCTCTTTAGATAACAGCTTGCATTGGCCGGAGCTCTCGTGGCGCCCTGTTAGATCAGTTTTGCCTGTGGATCCCCATTGGTTTGCTGTCCGTAATGAAACTCACTGTTATGCGAGCTGGAGGCTCCCATTCTTAGTTTCTCCAAGGTGGTGTTGGTGAGCTTGCCGCCAGCGCCGAGGTTGTTGTTGAATATGTGCGTCGCGTTGTTCAACAGCGTCGTCGAATCGTCTCCGCGCGTCGAGCTCGGGAACGAGTACACAGGATTGTCGAAGTGTTGTTGTTCTGTGTCATAGAAAAAAAATCGGTGAAATGCGAGTCAAACTCACACACGAACGGTTCCGTACCATCATAAAGAAATATTACTTTTGAAAGGAAACTAATCCAAAAAAATATATGGCGTCATCTAACGGCATGATACAAAATTAGTCGAAGTGTACAAGACCCCTATGTTGGAAGGAGTTTGCATGTGCGTGGGAAAAAGATATGGCACAACGCGTATTTTTTCCAATACAAGTTAGCTTTTTACTGCGATCTTACCTGAAGTTAAGTGACGATGCAATCTAAGATGGAAGTGGGCTAACTTGGAAGGGGTATGGCAGTTTCATCAAACCCATTCCCTTGATTGGTTTCTACGCGGCATCTTGCTGAACGCGAAATCGCTTGGCGGCACGGCTTTGCCAGTAGTGTGGTAACTAGTCACTGAAGCCTCCCACCAGACTGAATAAGTAATCGAAGTGCTCCAGCTACCCAGGCGGGGAGGTTTTTTTTTTTAAATTCACTATAGGCAAACGTTTGACCACAGTCAAACTAATGGAAAGGGATGATGTGGCCTAACCTAGACGCGCTTACCTAGAAGATGCCTTTTCACTCATGTTATAAAGATATCCGGATTATGATTGATAGGATAAGTATTGTCACAGAGTAAGGATCGACGAAGACGTCTAGATAGAGCAATCATGCAGTAACCAGTAACGAGCGCCCCGGGATCTCCATAGTAATGCCGGGACATTTACCAAGAGATCAAAGACGTCGGACTACTGTATCTCAATATATTGTGGTGCGGCTGACCTGGCTGCAAGCTGGGGTCGGCGGTGTAGTGCACGTGCGCGATCTCGCGCTTGAGGTTGCGCACGCGCTTGCGGTAGTACAGCAGCACCAGCCCCGCGCCCGCCGCGCACGCCGCCACCAGCAGCACCAGCACCGCTGTCAGCCCCGCGTTTGACCCGTCTGCTGGACACGACACAATTCTCAAAAACAAAAAAAAAATATTCATCAGGTGTTGAGGTATTTAAGAGGTATCTAAAGAATGAAGTGAAGAAGTACAATCCATGTTTAGTCCGCGCCATCTGCGCCCTTCACCACTTTGTTTACTTGGCAATTTCATTTCTACCCACTTTGTGTTTGTATAAAATCGCAGAACCTAATTTATGGATTTATTTATTTATTTATAATAGACTAAGCAGCTTTCGCTGATATCAGAAGTGTTTAGATTTCCAAATGGTTGCCCAATCTATTCTTGAACTGATTGACAGAACGTTACATAACCGCATCTTTGGACAATTTATTCCATATATGAACAACTCTGTTGGAGTGTTTTAATGCATTTGACGATACCAATTGATATTGTAGTTTCATATCATGTTCTCTTAGTCTAGGATAAGATACATATTGTTTATATTATATTGTTAAGTTTGATGAGAATAAAGTTTCTTTAACCGTATCGTTGGCACACAAGAGTAAAATTTGACAGTCCTTCAACAAACTATCCTATAGTGGAAATGGGTTGTCACTGACTATTGGCGCGGTCGACAACGATGGCGTCGCTGGCGTGGATGTCGCAGTGGTCGCCGATGTAGCCGCGGTGGCACACGCAGCCCTTCACCGGGTCGCACGCCCAGTTGCCCTCCGACGAGCAGTTGCAGGCTTCCATGCAGTGGTCGCCGAAGTAGCCCACCGGACAAACTATACATGAAAAAGAACTGTATTAAGACAATAGAATTTTAGTGCAGTCGAGGCACGACTACAGTGGGCTTAGTACCAGATTTTGCATCACACTTATGTTGATAAAATTCAAATGTTGACACAATCGTTAAAATAAAACTGACCTTAACTGTCTTGTTTAAAGCTCAAATTCGTCCATACATTTTCAGCCAGATATTTTTTTATTTATCTATTTATTTATTTGTACCAAAAAGTTGTACCAATAAAGAGAAAAAGAAAGAGAGAGTGGACAGAGAAGCACTTATAGCAGGGATACTTGTAGAGAGCCTCACATTGTGTGCAGTAGCTGCCGGTGTAGCCGGGCGGACAACGGCAGTAGCCGTCGTTGGGGCGGCAGGCGGCGCCGCGCGCGCAGCGGCACGGCTGCGTGCAGGCCGCGCCCCACCAGCCCACCGGGCACGCCTCGCCGCACAGCGCGCCGCGCCAGCCGGGCAGACATTGGCACTCGCCTGAAAAAAAGTACATGTTCTCAATAAATATTAAAAATCAATCATTGTGTCATCAATTAATTCCTCAGTGCCTGAAAACAAGTCTTTAACCAATGTGTCCTTCCCGTCCTCACCTATAGTGCCAAACGTGGACACTGACAAACAGCCTTGTTCACAAATTCAAAGTTGCTCAGTGAGCTAGAGAGGGCTATGTTAGGAGTTTCCCTGAGGCATAAGAAATGAAGAGAACCGCAGAAGGACCAAGGTCACTGACATAGCCTAAACTATCTATTAGCAAGCTGAAGCGGCAGTGGGCAGGTCATGCCTGTCGTAGAGACGATGGCCGTTGGAGCCGGAAAGTCCTTGAGTGTAGACTGCGTATGACTGAGGATCGGGTGTGGTGGCGCTTTTTAGGGAAGGCCTATGTCCAACAGTGGACGTCCACAGGCTTATGATGATGAATAATTTTGTTCAAAAACAATTCAAGCATAATATTGACCATCTGGGAAATTTCCTCAAAATCGGTTGAAATGATGGGCCGTGTTTTCACGACAGCAGCAGCTAGCAGACAGACAGACAGACACACTTTCGCATTGATAACTTTATTTCGCATTTATAATATTAGTATGGATGTGATTTCCAAAATGATCCACTCACCAGTAACATGGTGGCAATCAGCGCCGTTTTTGCAGTTACACTTCTGTTCGCAGCCGGCACCGTACGTGCCCAGCGGGCAGGGGTACTCGCACGTCACACCCGTGTAACCGCTCGGGCACGCGTTCTTGCCAGTTATCGGGTCGCACGTTGAATTACCTGCATAATGGTAAATTATCGTTACATATGAATATTTGATTTTAGTTTACCAGCGAAACAAAAATTATGAGTACCATAAATACTTCCGACGTCATAGAAAATTGGACTGCCATTCCAACTTTGTTGGTTTTTGCATGATTTTTTCGCGTCACGTAAGTTATTGGTGCAGGGACAGCGCTCCGAACACTGCGTGCCTACCCGCCCCGCCACGTATTGCGTTGCTCACCGAGGATATGGTGCGGGCACGTCTGCTTGCAGGCGACGCCGTAGGTGCCGGGCGCGCAGGGCACGTCGCAGCGCTCGCCGCGCCAGCCCGCCGCGCACTCGCAGAGCCCTGAGCCCGCGTCGCACGACGAGTTATTGGCGCAGGGACAGCGCTCCGAACACTGCGTGCCTACCCGCCCCGCCACGTATTGCGTTGCTCACCGAGGATATGGTGCGGGCACGTCTGCTTGCAGGCGACGCCGTAGGTGCCGGGCGCGCAGGGCACGTCGCAGCGCTCGCCGCGCCAGCCCGCCGCGCACTCGCAGAGCCCTGAGCCCGCGTCGCACGACGAGTTATTGGCGCAGGGACAGCGCTCCGAACACTGCGTGCCTACCCGCCCTGCCACGTGTTGCGTTGCTCACCGAGGATATGGTGCGGGCACGTCTGCTTGCAGGCGACGCCGTAGGTGCCGGGCGCGCAGGGCACGTCGCAGCGCTCGCCGCGCCAGCCCGCCGCGCACTCGCAGAGCCCTGAGCCCGCGTCGCACGACGAGTTATTGGCGCAGGGACAGCGCTCCGAACACTGCGTGCCTACCCGCCCTGCCACGTATTGCGTTGCTCACCGAGGATATGGTGCGGGCACGTCTGCTTGCAGGCGACGCCGTAGGTGCCGGGCGCGCAGGGCACGTCGCAGCGCTCGCCGCGCCAGCCCGCCGCGCACTCGCAGAGCCCTGAGCCCGCGTCGCACGACGAGTTATTGGCGCAGGGACAGCGCTCCGAACACTGGTCGCCAAACCGCCCCGCTTCGCATTGCGTTTCACAACGAACACCTAGCAAATTACCAATTCAAATCAAAATTTCATCAATGTATTTATATATAACTATGTATATCACTGGATAATTTAGAACATCGTTAGTATATAATTAATATCTAGAACTAACGAAGGATTATGAATGTAACACACATGTGAAGCCTAAAAGTCAAGCCGGCAAATCGCGATTTTAGAATCTAATCGCCGCTGATTTTAAAACAAAGCTACCACACCATGCGCCTCGTTCTACATAATATTACTTTTAATATCATTAAGTATAAGATTCCTTAGATATTCCTCAGACATCAATTCCATAGCTTCACCATTAGACCATAGGTAATAATGATTTATTTCATCATCAAAAAATGCTATCATATAAAACAGTTTTCCGGATCATTATAAAATGAAAGAAAATATTTAATTCGTAGTTCCCATACTTACGTTTTTTCCTAGCTAGCCCTGTATGAAAATTACGTTTATATACAACTTGGTCTATTGTTTTATGTACATTATGAATACACGCATTTTCAATTTAGCTGTTAGCAACAGAAGCGAATTGTCATTCAATTTAAAAGCGATATAATATATCGCAATTTTTCTAGAACTACGTGTAATTAGAGTAATTTATTCATAACAATTGTTTTGTGGTTTAGCATACAAAGTGACGTAGTTAGGGTAATTATAATAATACACAAATTACTACAATTATAAAACTGATTGTATCTTCAAACCCAACAGGTTAGACAAAAAAATAATGAGGAAAATACTTTAGTTTTTTTTAATGAGAATGAGCGAAGTGGACTGCATCAATATTTGACAATAGGAGTTACTAACAAAATCCTTAAGTATTACACCAAATTACATTTCGGACTTCCTTGGAATATTATAGAAAAAAAAAAAAAAAAACTATCGTCCTGAAGAAACTGCCTTCAGATGGTAAAATACATTTGATATCTTGACATGATATTTAATTCTACTAAATAAGAAACAGAAGTATATAACTGTGTTGTTTTACTTATCCTTTATACCGGCTCTTATTCCTATTGTACTCATCGCAAAATTGAAGCTACAGGAGATTTATAATTAGTAGAAATTTATCTCTGTAGAAATTTATTTATTTACTCGTTTATTTTAAGTTTTAAGTGATTAGTGTTTAAGGGGCATGAGACGCGCCTGGCCGCGAAATTCAAATTTAATTTGGTTTTTCGCATTTTTTATAGTACCCTTTCAAGTAAAGATTTTTATATAAACCTGTGAGGATGATACTGCCATTGTCGCAATTGAAAATGCCATAAGCCTACGTCGTCGTATTAGTTTACAAAATGCGAAAAACCAAATTAAATTTGAATTTCGCGGGCAGGAACGTCGCTTCCACCTTAAGTACTAACACAGTTTTTAAGTTTTTATTGTTACTTACACTAAAATGGATTCTGTTGTCCGTTAAATAAGTGAATTGAACTGAATTTAATAAGTCGCGCATATTCTTGGATTAAATAGATTTACATCCAGCCAACAATGACTGATATATGATTGAGGATGAAAAAAGCAAACGAAAACGACTGGAAGGTTTTGATGTCAATTTTGCCATGGACGCCTTAGTAGCAAACAATGAATTAAGTACGAGTGAGTACCACACACAACAGATTTTAGAGCTGGAAAATAACAATGAGGATAAAAGCAGGGTTGTGAAATACTTAAAACCAACTTAACACTACTCTCTTACCTCTCCAGCTGCTTTCACAGGTGCAAGCGCCGGTGATGTGGTTGCAGCCGACAGCGTTCTTTGTGCAGTCGCAGGGCAACGAGCAGTTCTGTCCGTAGAAACCGGGCCGACAACGCCGCTCGCACTGGGAACCTTCGTACCCGGGCCCGCATACACATTCACCTAGAGATTAAATAAAAAAATCGGTCAAGTGCCGCACTCGCTCACGAAGTGTTTCATACCATCGTACAAGATTTTTCCATTCCATCAGCCTGTAAGCGTCCACAGCTGGACATAGGCCTTTCCAAGAGCGCGCCACCAACGTACAAGATTATGTACTTTTAATTTTTATGTGGCGACCATTTTGAAACTTTTACTATTTGTTATTGACAGACAGATAGACAGACAGACGGACGAACGGACAGCGGAAGTTCAGTATTAGGGTCCCGTTGGCACACTTCCGATACGGAACTCTAAAAATTGTGCGTGTACAAAGATGTAAATCTAAGAGCAGTGAACTTGGAACAAACACTTGATTTAATTGTGCACAAATGTTGTTTCTTAGTTTTCTTACATAGTTTTTGACGACCACCCTGGCGCAGTGGTGACCACTATGGTTTTACTAGGGTTTTTATGGACGCGGCTATTAGAGCAATACTACAACTAAAGTAAAACATAAAAATAAGAAAAGTATCGAAAAAAAGACTGATCGGTTAAAATAAAGCAACTAACCATTAACAGGATTGCACGGGGCACCATTTTCGCAGCTGCACTGTTGAAGACACTTCAAGCCGAATGTTTTTCCATCGCACGGCCGATCACATTTGAGCCCATCAAATCTAAAGCAAACAGTATTTTATTTACATCAAGCATTATTTTGTAATAAAGATAGGAGAACATTATTATTGTTTATCAACTGTGAACTATCTCAAATTTTTGACAATTTCACTTTAGGCACAACTAAGCATTCAAAATTTTTATTTTTTTTGGAAACCCAAATGGGGTCCGAATGTAGTATAAAGTTTTCACTGTACAGAAACAATTCAAATGTGGAGAATAATTCCAGCCTTGAACCAGTATTTTTGATGAAAAATAATATCTTGCATTGAACAATCAATGCGCAGGGCAGAATTAAGATAGGAAACAATGTTCTCCCAGCGGTCTTCCATTCGTGGAACAGTTGTATGAAGTACCTCGGACCTCCTGTTTCACCAAAGCTTGCACTCACACTAGACTATCCTATCAACATTTGCCGAACACAGTTCTAAAGCAACGCTCATCTCACTTACCCAGGCTTGCACTCGCACTGGCCGGTCTCGTGCGAGCACGTGGCGTTGTTCTGGCAGTCGCACGTGTCGGCGCAGTTGTCGCCGTACAGCGGGAACGGGCACGGCTCCTCGCAACGCAGCCCGCGGTATCCGGGCGCACACAGGCACGATCCTTTCAAAGCGATTATGTTATTACCACCATTGTGAAATGGGCAAATAAACAAACAAGAGGGTGGTCTATCTGGGGACCCGGCATACCGTTAATGGGCGAGCAGTGTCCGCTGTTCTCGCAGCGGCAGGTGGAGCGACAGCCCTTGCCGAACGTGAGCAGCGGGCACTGGCGCTCGCAGAACTCGTCGCTCCAGCCCGCCGCGCAGTCGCACTCGCCCGTCCACGGGTCGCACCTGCAAACGCACGACTATTACACTCCTTAACCACAGAACACGAACACTTACCGCAACAACCCCCACACTATACATGAACAGACATTACACGCAACATACTCACATGTCAGTAGTGGCGGGGTTGCACCTGCACTCGTTGTCGCAGCGCTTGCCCCACAGCCCGTCGGGACAGGCGCGCTGCTCGCACCACGTGCCGCGCCAGCCCGGCTTGCACGTGCACGAGCCGGTCTGCGCGGAGCACTCACCGCCGTGCTGGCACGAACACTTGCCGAAGCACCCCACACCATACGTGCCCAGCGGACACGGGTCAAGACACTGAAAAAGCAAGATTATTTTAGTATCCCAATTCCTATGCTCCCGGCTGTAATAACTATTGTTACTGACGGTTACAATGCGCACCTTTTCCCCCGTGAAGCCGGCTTCGCACTGGCACTGGCCCGTGACGTGGTGGCAGCCGGCGTTGTTGGCACATTCGCACGTGCGCGCGCAGCCGTCGCCCCAGCGGCCCGCGGGACACTTGTTGGCGCACACTGCACCCGTCCAGCCCGAGGTGCACTCGCACTCACCGGTTACGGGGTTGCATTTACCGTCGTTCTGACATTTACATAGCACCGGGCATGGTTCGTTACGCGGACACTCTTTCTCGCATCTGTAAGAAAATAAATAATACATAGTTACAAAGGTTCTGAAAACTTATTCAATGAAGTAATGCGAAGTCCCTAGCAGTTTAGTAGGTACACATATATTATTTTTAGCTGAATATTTTCAGCTTTATTATCTTACAGTCGTAAGATAGAAACAAATGTTCAAAACAAGTTTTGCATTATAAAAAAAAACAGTTTTAGACATGTTTTTAATCCTACATGAAACAAAAATGTTTTGTTTTTCAAACCCGATTTCCAACACAAGCAAGTTACTGAACATATTAAGTGAATTTTTCAAGTAAATAAACGCTTCTCTGAAGTTTAGGAACTTACAAAATGTATAATTTGTCAGAAAAGAGTCAATTCTAGAGACGTTGACTTTGACTGTTTCTTCTTCTTTCTTCCTGGATTTCTTTTCCACACTTAGACGTAGGTAGCAGTCTGTTGTACGTGGACATTGAACGATTATGACAGTCGATTAGAAAAGCACTTACAAGGGTCCAGTGAATCCCGGCGGGCAGCTGCAAGCCCCGCTGGCCGGGTCGCATGTGGCGTTGTTCATGCACTGGCAGATCTGGTCACAGTTGTCGCCGAACGAGGGCGGCGCGCACGCCTTCTCGCACGCGTCGCCGCGCCAGCCCGCGCCGCACGCGCACTCGCCCGTCAGCGGCTCGCACGTGCCGCCGTTCATGCACCGACAGTCGTTTTGGCAGTTGCGGCCCCATTTACCATCAGCACAAGCTGAAATTAAATTGACACAATAATAACAGGGTCTTGATTATAATAATCCATGTTCCATAAGTAATATCATAAATGCAAAAATGTGCCTCTCTGCCACTTTTTCAAATTCTATCCATTTAACCGATTTTGACTAATTTTGTACAGAGATAGATTGTATACCGGTCCCACGGGATTTTTAAAAATATAAATCCACGCGGACAAAGGCGCGGCATCATCTTGTCTATTTAATAAAAGAGTAAACTGATCGACTGACGTATCAGCTGTGACGATGAGTCACAAACAGCCTACATGCCGGCCGGCGCAGAAGCATCGAGAATCTTCCACGACAGCAACGCGTGATCGACTCAGCAACCCGACCGGCCAATCAGCAAGCTCCGCGACTGCCGCGTGTTGATCACGCCACCGGTTAGGCTCCGCCCATTCCCCAGTGTATAAATACGGCAGCAGCCGCCAGATCGAGAGAGTCGCTCGGCTTCTTCGCCCCGCATAGGTCGGTGTGATCTTTAACATCGCTGCTCGATCTGGGGGAAGGAGTCCAGCGACACAGGTAGCGTTGAAAGCAACCAGGCCCTCTGCTTGGTGGCACAACAATACCGCACGTCCCGCCCGCGCGTTCACCCCTTCTCCGGTCTCCGTCCACGAAGCGGTCCTCGTTGCGTACCGACGTAGGTCGCCCGTGTAACCCCGTCTATAGTCCGACCCGAATTGCCCGCGTCGTTGTGAAACCCTCCGCGAAGGGTAGAAGTATCTTGTGTTGTTAATAACGGCGGTCAGCAAAACTCCATGTACAGTAGATATAAGATTTAGACGTAAATAAATAGATAACGGTTTGTGTGTGATCATTGTTTTTCTTAGCTGACAAGTCAGGCAGGGTTCCCTATCCTTTATGTACGTAGTAAGGACGTTGCACACCCCAGCCTCCTTGCTACGTTACATTGGCGCCCAACGAAAAAACCCATTTATCCGTCCGTATAAAACCCGCGCCGCGTAAAGAAACTCGCGCCGCGTCCGTAAAGTATAAAAATCCGTACCGAAGCATAGGGAACTTGACGAATTTGTTACACCCGCATATTTTACGAAATAAAACAGATACAAACCCTCACAGGTCGGTGTGATCTCCATCGCTGCCCGAACTGTGAGAGTGAATATCTGATCCGTGTGTAGCTTATACAAGTACAGAATCGAATATCTTGAAATAAAACGGATATAAACCCTCACAAGTCGGTGTGATCTCCATCGCTGCTCGAACTGTGAGAGTGAATATCCGATCCGCGTACAAAAGTACCACACCAGATAGAAAAACCACACATAAAAAACAACGCGAAATAGATGGTAATCCTTAGCCACCAAGCCAAAGGAGACACATCTCATCGTCGGAACATAAAATAACTAGCACACTAGAAAACACAGAAAATAACCAATAATTAACCGTATGAAATAGACGAGAGGGGAACGCATAAAATCCGAACTTAAAAATATATCCGTATCCACCGTAAACAATTTTACCGAACCTACCGAAATAAATTTCGTCGCTTATCTAAAAAGGGAACATTAGACGCGACGATCCGATTCCGATCCGACACCGATACGACACGTTCGTTCCGACACCGATCTGATATTAGTCGCAATCCTACATCAATTCGTTTTGAACTAGGAATCGTAAATGCGACAATCCGTTAAATAAACTAATCATCCGCGGTAACAAAACCTAAATAAATCAACCGAACACGGCAATGCCCACGGCTTGGATTTATACACTAAATAAACAAGAACTAAGCGCCGAATTAGAAAAGAGAAGTATACAAATCGCGGCCACAAGTACGGTCGACGAATTACGCAAACAACTAGCCCAAATAATCAAAGAGGAAGACAAAATAATACAAAACAATACAATGTCGAACGAAAACGAAACGAAGGAATTCGACAAGGCCATTTCTCGATGGAAGATACAGTTCGATACAACAGGCGACGCCGTAGAATTCCTAGAGCGAATAGAAGAACTAGCCGAAACATTAGGCGTCAATAAAAACAAAATAATACAGGTGATCCCGAGATGTCTAACGGGAAAAGCCTCATTATGGTATAGAAATAATAACCAAGGATGGAAAACTTGGGAAGACTTTACAGATAACTTCAAATTATTCTACTATCCAAGAAACTATGAGAAAAATCTTCTAGAAACGATTATAAACAGGAGGCAACAATTCCGAGAAAATTTCATACAGTATCTAACCGACATGCAAACTTTATTGAGAAGATATGGGAAATTAACCCCAGAACAACAGTTAGAAAGAATCTACGATAATATGAAACCAAACTATCAATACTATATAAAAAGAAAAGATTTTAGTACAACTGCAGAACTAATACAGCTAGCAGGCGACTATGAAAAAATAAATACAGACCGATTCAGAGAAACAACAAGAAAACCAATGTACCTACGGAAAGAAAACACGCCAAATCCCATAGAAAAACCCACCGGAACCCTAAAACCCGAAGACCACAAGACAGAAAGAAAACAAATACACGCAAATTATGATCCACAATCTTGTTGTTGGAAGTGCGGCAAGAGAAACCACACAACGCGGGAATGCAAAAACCAACAAGTAATTTTCTGTAGCAGATGCGGGTTGATGGGGAAACTGACACGGGACTGCTGTAAGAAAACAGGCGAGACCAACTACAGAAGGAAACCACAAGCATACACGGCAGACACCCAGAATAAGGGGGATAACAGAGTGTTTATAGAAGTCAAGATATACGGAAAAAGGTTCAGAGCATTGGTAGACACAGGGTCAACAAACACCTATATAAACAAAGAAATCATGGATCAAATTCAGGATAATATTAAAGGAATTACAGAAAAACAGAACACGATAAAATTAGCCGACGGATCTCGGATAAAAACAAATAAAGTAATCAATATTAACATAGAAGCAAATAGGAAGAAATTAACACACCAAGTCATATATTTACCAGCAACTACAGTAATGATCATGGGAATGGATTTGCTAACAAGAATAGGGCTATCCATAGGGTGGAAAGAAACAACATGTGAACAAATCAGCACAGAAAAACCAGAAAAAGAACCCGGTAGTACAAATACCTTAACAGCCGAACAAGAAAAACAGCTGCAAACCTTCCTCAACGAAGAGTTCGAAAAATCTGATAAAAGTCCGAAAGGAAATACATGGGTGGAACACAGTATAAAATTAAAACATAAGGAACTAATCAAACAAAACGTAATTGCAGACGAACTGTCGAGAAACCCCGTATATACCACAACAACGGAAGAAAAAGAGTGGTACACAAAGAAATTGGAGATAACAAGCAAAAATCCGGAATCGGACCCCGATTATTGTATAAAAGACGGAAAACTGTATAAAAAAGTTATTAATCCGAAATATGGAGGAAAACTCGACCCCACTACGGAGTGGAAACTATGCGTGAGAACCTCGGAAAAAGAAAATATTATCAAACAAAACCACGACGAACCGGACGCAGGCCATTTGGGAACGTCAAAAACGTTCAACAAGGTAGCTCAACGCTATTATTGGCCAGGCATATTCAGAGACGTAGCGAAATACGTAAACAAATGCGAAGTCTGTCAAAAACACAAGCCGTCACAAGAGAAAAAACCAGGACTCATGCATATAAAAAACGCCAAACAGCCATGGGAGGTAGTAACAACGGACCTCATAGGCCCACTACCTCGTTCGTCAAAGGGATACCAGTGGATAATCGTATTTCACGACAAGTTCACCAAATGGTCGGAAATAAAACCCTTACGAACGGCAACCGCCAACACGGTCGCAAGTGCACTCAAAGAATGCATATTAAATAGATATGGCGGAATTAAAACACTTCTCAGCGACAACGCGAGGATATTCACCAGTAAAGTCTTTAAGGACACATTAACAAAGTATAAAATAGAACAGAAATTTACCGCACCGTACACCCCACAGTGCAATCCAACCGAACGAGTAAATAGAACACTAGAAACTATGATATCCGCATATATAGAAAAAAGCCATAAAAAATGGGACGAGTATCTAGGCGAGTTCAACTTGGCGTTGAATACATCGGTACACGAAACGACTAAATACACCCCGGCGTTCCTACTATTTGGCAGAGAACTACGAAATTTCCGGGACAGCAACCAATTTCCCACCCCGGCGCTCAGAGAAAACCAAAAACTCGAAGAAATTTATGAGATAGTACGAAATAATCAAAATTTAGCATCAGCCCAACAGAAAAAGTATTATGATAAATCAAGACGAAACTGGAAACCACAAATAAACGAACTCGTACTAAAAAGGGAATACACGCTATCAAACGCAAACAAACAGTTTTGTGCAAAACTAGCTCCTAAGTACTCCGGCCCACATAAAATAATCGAACAAAAATCACCAGTAATATACTTACTACAAGCTGTAAAAGGTGGCAAAGTGTGCACCGCACACATAAAAGACATAAAAATATTCCATTACTAGACAAGCAGAGTGAACAAAAATACCTACGATAACAACCGGATCGCAACACCGAGCCAGGACAATGTTATCCATTGACCATAGATACGACATCGCCCGATACCTAAATAAGAAAAATAAACCAAGTTCAAGATGGAAAACGCACATTAAGAGAAAAGTGTAGCTAATACCCGAGTAAAGCAAAAAGGAGTAAAACCCAAATCGACAGTGAAAAGATGTGTATATGTAACAATGAAAAATAAAAGAGCACAGAGAAGAAGAAGAAAAATCAGTAAGTTTTTCCAGTTAATCCAGTGATTTTTTTCCTTACAGAAAAAAATCTTCAAACGGAGGAGGGGAGTGTGACGATGAGTCACAAACAGCCTACATGCCGGCCGGCGCAGAAGCATCGAGAATCTTCCACGACAGCAACGCGTGATCGACTCAGCAACCCGACCGGCCAATCAGCAAGCTCCGCGACTGCCGCGTGTTGATCACGCCACCGGTTAGGCTCCGCCCATTCCCCAGTGTATAAATACGGCAGCAGCCGCCAGATCGAGAGAGTCGCTCGGCTTCTTCGCCCCGCATAGGTCGGTGTGATCTTTAACATCGCTGCTCGATCTGGGGGAAGGAGTCCAGCGACACAGGTAGCGTTGAAAGCAACCAGGCCCTCTGCTTGGTGGCACAACAATACCGCACGTCCCGCCCGCGCGTTCACCCCTTCTCCGGTCTCCGTCCACGAAGCGGTCCTCGTTGCGTACCGACGTAGGTCGCCCGTGTAACCCCGTCTATAGTCCGACCCGAATTGCCCGCGTCGTTGTGAAACCCTCCGCGAAGGGTAGAAGTATCTTGTGTTGTTAATAACGGCGGTCAGCAAAACTCCATGTACAGTAGATATAAGATTTAGACGTAAATAAATAGATAACGGTTTGTGTGTGATCATTGTTTTTCTTAGCTGACAAGTCAGGCAGGGTTCCCTATCCTTTATGTACGTAGTAAGGACGTTGCACACCCCAGCCTCCTTGCTACGTTACAAGCGTACATCTTAAACAGCGGTTTAAGATGTACGCTAGTACGTCAGTCGTATCAGCATATCATAGAGGGTCTAACAGCCTGCCGCTAAGAAAGGATTTAAAAAAATTCTACTAACTGTAAGGTTATTTTTAAAATATTGATTTGAGTTGTCAAAAATAATATAAAATTATTAATTTACGTAATGCAGGTAGTTTGATAAAATCGATATTTGGCTCATTCGATGTCATACAATCTGTTGCTAGGAGGTCAACAAGATTGAACTTGCATAAATACGGGTGTTTCGAAGGTTTTAGTTTAGTCTCCTTCCGAGATTCGGGGCGATATCGCATATTTTCGGTTTTTGTATTGTGAACTGGATAATTAGATGTTGTGATAGCAATCACGCTCTAATTAAATTATTTATTTTGACATTAGTTTTTTTTAGATTAAAACTCTCGGATAACCTTACACATTAAACTTGTGTTTTTTTTGTGTTGGTTTTGGAGAGGACATTCCAATAATTCGATAAAAATATTTAAATAATACCTGCTTTTCTGAGTGACGCCAATAATTCAGAAGTGGGATGTGTCTCACGTTGTCTTAATTTCGCTTTGGTATCTTTTTATAAACAACCCACATTTGATTAAAATTTTTATTGAGTTTGATTTGGTGATTAAAATTTTTAGTTTTTTTTTTTAAGAATTTAGTCTTTTGTGAAGTGGAAAGTAACTTGCAGTAAGTAATTCAGATTTCGTGTACATCGAATGAGAGGTTAGTCGTTTGGATTTATTATTGATTTGATATTAAAACTGATAGTTCGGCAGTTCATGGATAGGTTTTAATGATTTGACGGAGGGCAGGATAGCCCATGATTTGGATTTGACTTAGGGCAGGGAAGCCCGCGACTGACATGACAAGATTGATTAGAAACACGAGGACGTGTTAAATTCAGGACGGCCGAACTGTAAGGTTATTTTTAAAATATTGATTTGAGTTGTCAAAAATAATATAAAATTATTAATTTACGTAATGCAGGTAGTTTGATAAAATCGATATTTGGCTCATTCGATGTCATACAATCTGTTGCTAGGAGGTCAACAAGATTGAACTTGCATAAATACGGGTGTTTCGAAGGTTTTAGTTTAGTCTCCTTCCGAGATTCGGGGCGATATCGCATATTTTCGGTTTTTGTATTGTGAACTGGATAATTAGATGTTGTGATAGCAATCACGCTCTAATTAAATTATTTATTTTGACATTAGTTTTTTTTAGATTAAAACTCTCGGATAACCTTACACATTAAACTTGTGTTTTTTTTGTGTTGGTTTTGGAGAGGACATTCCAATAATTCGATAAAAATATTTAAATAATACCTGCTTTTCTGAGTGACGCCAATATAAGTATTTATCGTATTATTAGATTAACGGCGCTATCGTTTATTCGAAAGTGCGCTTTTTTAAAGCGCATAATGTTATTACTGTACGAATAACAAAAGAGCACTTTATCACAGAATGCAGTGTTACATTTTCAAAGCTCGGCGATAAGCGTTGAAGAGCCCCGTTCACGGCAGCGACAACTCGTACGTGGGTAGAGCTTAAAATAGTGCCGTTTCCACAGATGAAGGAAATAACGTTATCTGTGCGTGCACCCTTTCCCTCTAACCGCACCTCACCCCGAGAGACGCCGGGTGACTAAATTTTGCTTGAGATACAAGATTTTTAAGTCAAAAATGGCAAAGTTCAAATCGACGACGTTTGGAATTACGCCTATTTTCCCCAAAAGAAAATTTTTACTACACAAACTAAAAATATAATAGGCATAATACGTTTGTGTGAAGAAGCGTGTAAGAAGGGCCACGTTAATCGGTTCAATCTTGTTGGCTTAGCGTCGATGTAGTAAAGGTTTACTTTTACTTTAACTTAAGGGGGTAACTAAAATATCCCATATCTCAGAAACTGTAATAAACCACTTCCTTGGATCAGAATATAACAATTTATAATTTATTAAGCTATAACAATAAAAGTCAATAACGTCATATTAACTTTCATTGGAGACGATTTAATATACAGTATAATATACAGTGCGTTTCCATTAGATTTATTATAACAACCACGGTTCAATGCCGATCAGTGTCAAGACCGACAGCCGTATCATATTTATTATAACTTTCCCCGTCTCTTCTTTGGATATAAAGCAATTGCAAATGATATACCAATTAGGATTGAACGTGTGAATTGACCTGTGATAGCTTAGTAGTTAGTCTGCCTCCTAATGGGAGGTCGGGGGTTCGATCCCGGGCACGCACTTCTAACTTTTCAGAGTTATGTGCGTTTTTAAGTAATTAAATAAATATCACTTGCTTTCACAGTGAAGGAAGGTGTACCTATACTTATTTAGCTATAAGTTAACTAAAAATGTACATGACAGCAATGAGATAAATAAATGAAAATAAATTAAAATGAAACATCGTGAGGAAACCTGTATGCGGTTCTCCATAATAATTTCAAAGTTGTTTGAAGTCTGCCATTCGCACTTGGCTATCATGGTAGACTATGACCAACTCCCTTCTTACTCTAAAAGGAGACCCGTGCTCTGTAGTGAGCCAGCGATGGGTTGATCATGATGATGATGATTTGTTCATTTTCTGCCTAGCGCAGCGTTAAGGTTGTCTGGAAGAGATCGGTATTAAAAACCGCCTTTTTGTACCTACATTTTAAGTTTTTCATTAATTAAATAAATAAATAATAGAAAATCGTGTTTTGTGGTGCAATAATGTAAATACATACATACATACATACATACTTACATACATGATGATGTGTGAATTGAGGCGAAATTCATCAAAATCTACTTACATATATCGCACGCAGGGCCCCCATATCCGTGCGCACACGCACACGTGTTCGGCGCCACACACTTCCCGTTCACACACGGCTCCACACAGACAGGCAGACATTGCCTCCTCTCGGAATCCGGCGCGTAGCCTTCACAGCATTCTTCCACCGGCCTCTGCTTCACAAGTGTCTGAGTTTTTAGAACCTGCTTGAATTTGATCTTATATCTCGAACATCGTGGTGGAACGTTGAAACACCACGCGTATTCTTTCACTTGATATGGTTGTTGCTCGGATATCTTTATCGTTGTTGTGTATCTAAAACAATTAAATATATCAAACAATAATTAATTATAAATATTGCCAAAACGTTTTGGTGCACAACTCATATAATAGCTCTTATAATAAATAAAAAATAGACCTTAGTAGTTTGTCAAACTCCGAGAATTTATGATTAAATCATTAAATCCTTAAGATTTTGCCGGCGCCGGCTTTAGATTTTGATTCGAATACGTGAGATCTTTTTTCGCCTTCCACGTCTCGCAGCCCTATAGCAGCACAATTACTGAGAATTTTGAGGTTCACCTTCGAGAGAAGTGCTCAGGCTGCCAGACGGAGAAGACACACGTAACGATTAATACGTCGTTAACTAATTTCGTTAAAAGGGAAAACCATAAAATCGTCAAATGTTAGGACAATACAACTTAATTTTTCCATTAAGTATATGAATAACAAAATATCCATATTTTTAGACGTATAACTGACAGTGTTAACAATATGCAGTATAGTATGCACGTAATCATAATGTACGCGTCCTAATTATCGTGTTGAAATATGATACAGTGATATGTAAAGCAGGTGTAGGATTTCCAGTAGCCTAAATATTATCAACGCATGAACCATAACATCGGATACAACTACGCGTCATACATGATTATTTTATTCTCTTGGCGATGTCTCCAAACGAAGTCTTTGTTTCACATTACATATTATGGTGTTTAAAGAATGAAGATGATAAGCGACGCGTACTGAGAACATAATCACATTTGCACACAAAATGTTTATATACAAACAGAAAAATGTATTCTCTGCAATGTAATAGCGCTTTTAATATTATTTGAACAACCTTTTTTTTAACCATGTTCTTCTAAGGCTGAGTATTGAGATATTTGAATTGAATTTGTTTAGAGTTAACTTTCAGTTAAAACGAGCCCGATGTATGTGTGTCTGCGTGTATGTGTGTGATTTGTGTATCTTTTACTGCTGTCTGAACAAAATCAAAATACCTACGCTTCTTTGCGTAGATCTCAGCCTAAGAATGATTCTTAGCTAAGTGTGATCTTTACGAAGCATCGTTGGTGACTAAGAATATAATTACTTATTTGAAAAAGTATAGGTTCGAATCCTGACTCCTGAGCTGTGTTTAAAATTAGGTTGGAATCCTGAGATTTTAAAAAAATCTTTGAATGGAGTTTTTTTAAACAGATTAAATGTTTTCTCTTGTCAGCGTCTATATCCAAGTTTTAATCGCCATACTCAATCTTTTAAAATAACATCCTGTATAATATGAGAAAGATCATACAGGTCAATCGCCAGCTTGCGAGATTCATCGCCGATTAGGTATGAGTTCAAGTATAAACATCCTCCTTTCGTAGGTACAATAATGATACATTTTTTTGACCTCATAACAATAACAAGTCACAATGTATGCGATAATACAAATGCTGTTTATTTTCATAGCTAGAAATTAAGCACGTTTCTTGTTATTTTGATAAGACTGGTGGCAATTGTCAACTATTCTATTCAATTGCAAATTGATTTGAGTCGAACAATTGAATAATAGCACACGTTTTTTATCATATCTAATCTAACAGGAGTTTTGGGGGCATCCCCGTTTTGTCACATCGTTGTTTTGTGTTTTTCAATGTTGGTAGGTATTCGGTTGAGATTTTCATGTTTGGTGTTGCCTTATACAATATATTTACTTATAAAAACCTATATTTTGTGTTCGGGATGGCAAAAATACGACTTCTTCGGTTATTCATAAAAAACAAAGGAAGTCAATTAAAACATTTACTTATTTAGCTAAATCAATAATTTAAAATGGTTAGCAAACGTAAAACTAACAGTGAACTAACAGCGGTTCTACGAATTTTGGAAGACTCTCCATTTAATAACTACTTACTAAGAAATAATTTATTTTTGACGTGTGGAGGCACCATCCTAATTAACTTGACTCAACACAGACGCATGGCATGGGGTGAGGTGTCTCAAATGTATTTTTGACCTTATTATTATAGTGAATTTAACATGTGTATTGTGTACCAATGTGACTAATTATTCATCTGATAATGAATTTAATTTATTGTTATGAATATACTTGAAGTAGAGAATGTGAAGTGGGTAACATATTATAATATTAAATTCAAGTGTAAAGGTTTTAACTTGGTACAGTTGAGTACAATATGATGATAACAAAGTACATAATTAAATAATATACCAATAAAATAACTGATAAGTGTTCGTTAAGTGTTCTTTTAGTATTATAAAAACATTAAGGTACAGTCAGCAACAAAGCTAAGTTTGCACCCTCCAGTACAAGCGACTACTTTAAGTAAGCGGATTTAGGATTTTTTAAATCCCGTGGGAACTGTGTTATTTTTCGGAAACCAAAGTAGTCTATATTATCTTTCCCAAGGATGCAAGCTTTCTCGGTACCCTTCAAAATCAGTTAAAAGGATGGGCCTTGAAAACTGTGAGATAGACATACAGACAAATAGACACACTTTTGCATCACACTTCACACTAATATTATAAAGGAGAAAGTTTGTATGTGTGTGTGTGTGTGTGTGTGTGTATGTTTGTTACTCCTTCACGCAAAAACTACTGGACGGATTGGGCTCAAATTTAGAATGGAGATAGATTATACCCTGGATTAGCACATAGGCTACTTTTTATCCCGGAAAATCAAAGAGTTGCCACGGGAATTTTAAAAAACCTACATCCACGCGAACGAAGTCGCGGGTATCAGCTAGTGTATAATATTAGTATGAATGTGAAAGTTTGGACGTTTTTTACTGCTTCACGGTGGCTTTACGTCACCATGACTGAACCGATTCTGTTTGGAATGGATAGTTATATGGATATAACTTAACACATAGGCTACTTTTTATCCAGAAATTTAAATAGTTCCCGCGAGATTTTTAAAAACCTATATCTACGCGTATGAAGTCACGGGTATTGTCTAGTATTAATTATAGCATATAACAATAGCACATTTAAATAAGTTAAAATTGACCTAAATAAAAAAAATGTGTGCATAACAGTGTAAATTTTGCGAACAGCACTTTTCACAAGTAGGTAAGCCATGTAAGCATTGCTTTACTAAAAATTACTACAAGCGTTTTTAAGGTTTGAGTAAAACATGGCGAGCTATTGATGGTTTTGAAACTCCTTTTAATTAAAAATGCATTCTAAGGCTTCTTCAGCTTTTCGAAAATATACTTAGCAAGATAGTACTTATTTTCTAAGAAGGTTTAGAAAGTATAAATGAAAAGAAGATAGGAGAGAGAAGGCGGAGGCTTATTGTCTGCTTGGCACCATACTGGTACGGGCGGTGCCTTAAAATAAATAGGTATCTATATAAAATAAATACTTACGATTCTTGCCTGGTGCACACATTTGGTCCTTCAAGTAATGCTCCAACCGACACAACCAGTGCCAAGAACACGCCTGCCTTCCACATGTTTGGCTTATCACAGGCCTGCTCACCGCGACTCCATAACAAACGTATTGTTTGCGTTCATTTACGCTACAGTACGCAATCAGCCTTTCCTTGTATTGTTTAAATCGAAAAGCTTTGTTTTACCTAGAACAAAAGGAAAACCTCTAAATAGTATCATAATATGCAATGGACGTCACGGATACATCCATACTAATATTATAACGCGAAAGTGTCTGTTTGTCTGTCTGATAGCTTTTCACGGCCCTTCCGTAAAGTACAGAGTTAGCTAGCATCTAGGGGAAAGACATAGGCCACTTTTGATCTTGGAAAATCATAAAGTTCCCACAGTCCTTAAAACCTAAATTTAAGAACCTAAATCCACGTGGATGAAGTTACGGACATCATTTACTTCGTAGAGATAGCTTGCATCCCGGGAAAAGACATGGATTACTTGTGTTCCCACTAAATATGGGACCTAAACCATGATACTCAGTACGATCTGCAGGTCACAAAACTCACCAATATAAGATCCGCTGACTTTTTCAAAGATAAACAAGTTTTGTCGCGATCCTCGATTGTCCTTTACCGAAAAGTTCATAGTATAAAAATCAAAGCTCTAGAACAGAACAGCACTGCGCTGCAACTACAGTTTAATTACCTATACCTACCAACAGATTAATTCTTGGCCACTTAATTAATTTTAGTGATAAACGAAACCCATAAAAATGTAGTATCCGTTGGGTATCAAGTACCTACTTAGACTAATTCGATTGACTTAGATATCTACTTAATTAATCATTATTAAAAAATTCAATTCACGTATCCAAATAAAATCGATTGATTGATTAGGAACACCTAAGTATAGAGGGTGACTATAGGGCACAGAACGAATACTAATTCTATGAAATACTGTCTAGACATAAATGAGAAACGGTATTATAATAATAATAATAAAACGTTTGGACTAAATATTTATCATAGCATATTAAGTAAGGAGGTATATCATAAACTAAGTAAAAGAGTAGGTTACTAAAAAAGTATTTGAATTATATGTAAGGTCAAATAGATCGATAATAGTCACCCACTAAGCAGGTCAAAGGTCAAGTTCTTTTTACCTGACGCTAACTGCACTTGATAGTTTATTCTTCAAGCAAAGTGAACAGAACACTGAAAAATTATTTTCGATTGGCAATAGGTACATTAGTAGGTAAATTAGCAGTTTTTTCATTGTTTGAATGAGTATCGTTACGCATGATTGAAGGTCGAACCTACTGCCTAATACAAATTAGATTCGACTATTTTCAGACAGACAGACCAACAGAAGTCGCAGGAGGGAGATTGCACGAGTAGCAGTGAAAAATTCATAGTCATGACCACTCTGTGAGAGTATGATTGAGAAGAGTTTTCAGATAAAACAGCATTTAAGGTACAAACGTAGGAACAAAATCCAAAACTAATGTAGAACTAAATTACCTAGTAACAGTTTCATTATACCTACTTAAGCCAGATAAAAGAATAAGAAGTTGGGACGCCTACAGTGTCTACTCGTATTTAGATTGCTATGTACATTTTATACATACGAGTAAATAGCGAGTAAGCGAGCCCTGATTACCCTACATGAACATTTGCAGCATCAAACCAGAGGAACCGCCAATATGTTACCGGCTCTTCAGGAATTTGTTAATCCCTTGAATAACCCCATGTTAAAACACCGTTGCAGAGGGTTAGTTCCTGCATGTTCGTGGAACAAAGGATATGGCACAACGGGAGGTCGAAGTACAGCAAGCAGACAAGTGGCGACTGACGAAGGTGAAATTGCTGGAGGAGTTGATCCTCAGAACACACTCCGTTATAAAGGCGGTAAATGGTTGCATAGACTTATATTATAATATTACATATGAATGGCTGGTTGGACTTGCACACAATTTCGTACCACGTTTTGTGATCCTATCTAAGCCTGAAATCATAAAGTTTTTCCTCATAATTAATATTTAATAACAATGCGTCAAGTTTTACTCATTGAGGCACTCAGTAGGTATGTTTACGCCATTCATGCGGTATTTAGCATTTTTGGAAACAGATTTACCGTTATCGACAGGAAAATTCGATAAAGCCAATTTAATTCAATTAAGTAATTAATATGATTTGCAAAGTTTAAATGACCATATACAGTTTAAATAATTCGACTTTGATAACTAAGTTAGGTATCCATAATATTATGTACCCGTACCTACTTTCATCATGGCATTTTGGGTTCTCTGGAGCTTTGACTAACTTACTGCTAGAACTGCATGAAAGAAATGTAATGTGTATTTTGTATTGAGTGTGTATGTAGCTAGTAGCTACATAATTAATTAACTACAACAGTTAGTAAGGATAAATGATCAACCTAATATTATAGCGCCAAGTCCGGCTATTATACTCGTAATTTAGGACTTTCTAATCCTAGACATAGTCATAGTCATAGTCATTTATTCTTGATAATATACATTATACGTCAATCCAATAGTTCAAATTCATACTCAATAGTTGTGAAAACACTAAGCGACGTCAAAGAACAGAGCAATTAATGTGACCGTTATGAGTTAAATAGGTCACTACGTGCTGGTATGGGTGCTGACTGCTGACCAAATATTTACGCTTCATCATGTTTATGCCATTAGATACTGAAAAACCGGCTAAGTACGAGTCAGACTCGCGCACCGACGGTTCCGTACTCGGGTATTGCGACATTTTGCATGATAAATCAAAAACTATTATGCATGAAATAAATAAAAAACTGTTTAAGAATGTACAGGTAAAGCTGTGAATGATATACCACTTGGTAGGTAGGTATAGTTAGGTATCTTATTTTGAAAATTTAAAATATTATTTGTTCAGGAAAACATTTTAATTTTTTTGTTTTGGTGATGTTACCACAAATTCACTTTCCTTTACTTGTGCTAATTATAAGACCTACCTGCCTAACAAACACGATTCTAGGTCAACAGGAAGTACCCTATAGGTTTTCTTGACAGACACGACAGACGGACAGACAGACAGACAACAAAGTGATCCTATAAGGGTTCCATTTCTCCTTTTGAGGAATGACCCCTAAAAACGGTAAGTACCTAAGTTACGAGCTTTGCTGTTTTCATATTGTACTAAGTGGTACCTATCTACCAAGGTAGGTACATAAGCTACCTAAGCTGCCAGATGCATTCCATTTCCGTTGTCCAAACGATTTCTTATTAATACCTAGTAGGTTGGGTGACCATATAGATAATATACCTACTGATAGGAGATACCTACTATGGTATGCATTCGAGCATCGTATGAGTTTAACCTTTGTACAGTTGTTGTTGACATTTCCATGCAGGAGTCGCGCGAGTCGCATTGCAACGCATGCCAGCTATTCAGCTAGTGATTTATAAATTATAAATCAAGCTAATTAATATTGTATGGAATACATATTTATATTTCAACTAGCGACCCGCCCCGGCTTCGCACGGGTGGACATTTATTTTTTCTATTTTCCGGGATAAAATATAGCCTATACGGATTCGGAAGAATCCCTCTAAGTAATGGTAAAAGAAATTTTGAAATCGGTCCAGTAGTTTTTGAGCCTATTCAATACAAACATACAAAAATACAAAGGGTTCCTCTTTATAATATTAGTATAGATGGGTAGACGATAGATATGTGAACCTTCCCTACTGGTGTAAAACGTGACAAAAACTTTCACAACTTGTCATAAATGTAGGTACAATTGTAAGAGCACATAATACGCACGAGTAACGCCGTCTGAGTAACGCCGTCCGCCTCGCCCGGATGCTACAAATGATAAAACATTCAATTTCAATTAACAGGAAAAAGAAATGTACCTACTGTGTTGTGCCTGCCTACTCCAATTTTGAAAAGGTGGAACTGAAAAACAGAACGAGGAGGTTGTAATTGACCAATGACTTCAATTTTTCCCCCCAACCTACAAATAACTTGATCAAACTGACAGATTGAGGTCAGTGAATGTGTCTTTTCATGTAAAAGAAACAGTTCTCAACGATTAACTTCAACGCTCGATATACGTGAATCGTGATCCAGATCACATTTCGATCAGGCTCCTCTAATGTCCTGGAT